>NC_081808.1:5957500-7193333 GCF_030704535.1 Vitis vinifera
TGTGCAAGCTGAAAAAGGCCCTTTATGGGCTAAAACAATCTCCTAGGGCTTGGTTTGAGAGATTTGCAAAAATCATGAAAGAGTCTAGGAACAAACAAAGCCAAGGTGACCACACTCTCTTCATTAAGCACTCAGCTGCAGGGAGAATAACTGTTCTTCTAGTCTATGTTGACGACATCATAGTGACTGGAAATTATGAGAGAGAAAAGCATGAAGTGAAACATAGATTAGCAATAGAGTTTGAGATAAAAGAACTAGGGAAACTGAAGTACTTCCTCGGTATTAAGGTGGCATATTCCACATAAGGGATCTTCATCTCTCAACAAAAGTATGTGACTGATTTATTGGCAGAAACAGGGAAGATTGAGTGTAAACCAGTCTCTACCCCAATGGATCCAAACCAAAAGTTAGGAGAAGTTAAAGAAGAACCAATGGTGGATAAAATAATGTACCAGAGGTTGGTTGGTAGGCTCATATACCTTGCTCACATTCGACCAGACATCGCCTACTCGGTGAGCGTGATCATTCAATTCATGCATGATCCAAGAGAACCTCATCTTCAAGCTGCTTACAGGGTGCTGCATTACTTGAAAGGCAACCCCGAGAAAGGAATTTTGTTCAAGAAGAACAATACTCTTGCTCTAGAAGCATACACCGACATTGATTATGCAGGTTCCCTAGTTGATCGCAGATCAACTACAGGGTATTGTACTTTTCTTGGAGGTAATCTCGTAACATGAAAAAGTAAAAAGCAGAATGTGGTAGCAAGGTCGTCTGCAGAATTAGAGTTTAGGGTCATTGCTCAAGGGTTGTGTGAACTACTTTGGTTGAAGATTATTCTAGATGATTTGAGAATCAAGTGGGATAGTCCTATGAAGCTCTATTGTGACAAGAAGTCAGCTATCAATATTGTTCATAACCCTATACAACAAGTTTGGACAAAACATATTGAGATTGATAGACATTTCACCAAAGAAAAATTGGAGGAAGGAATAGTGTGTATGTCCTATGTTCCATCAGAACATCAATTAGCTGATATCCTAACAAAAAGGTTGAACAGTTCAATGTTTCTCGATCTTGTATTCAAGCTTTGAATGGAAGACATATATTCCTTAGCTTGAGGGGAAGTGTTGAGTTGTAAATAGAATAGAAGAATTATTTTCCTATTATGTTAGTTTCCTATTTCTATAAATAGATAGTTTTATTAGTTTCCTATTTCTGTAAATAGATAATTTTATGATTTAGGAATAAGTTAGTTTAGGAATAAATTAGTTTCCTATTATGTCTCTTGATTCCTATTTCTTCTCTTGTAATCTCTTATATAAACTGTGTATAATCAATCTAATAGACAGAACTTATTATTTTTCATCCCATATTTCGTGTCAGTTTTTTATGCCGAACTCATGAGGAGTCTATTGACCACATCCTTTTGCATTGTGGTAAGGCAAAGGTGTTGTCGAGGCCTTTGTTCTCTCTTTTCGAGGTTTATTAGGTGATTCATTCCACCATAAGAGAGACTGTTTAGGTTGGCATGGCTTGTTTTTGGAAGAAAGTGGAAAAAAATTTGGAGAGCAGCACCTTTATGCCTTTTCTAGACAATATGGAGAAAAAGAAATAGAAGATCATTTGAGATCATGGAGCTCTTTGTTGTTTATGTGCAACTTGTTAACCTGGACTAAACTATTTATAGGCCAAAAAAGGGCCCACCAAAGTACACATGGCTTTCTTTGGTGGGGCTCTTTTTGGTGTTTTTCCATACTAATTCTATTTACTTATCAAAAAAAGATGTTCCCTTTTGCTTTAGGCTAGGTTAGGCATTTTTTTTTCCTTATAGGTAAAACAAAGAAGTAATAAATTGAAAGTGCCTACCAAAAGGGCACATACCTTTTTGTGCCATTTGGTGAACTTTATATACTTCCTATGTACCTAGGTGAGCCCCTTTTTGTCGGACACAGTTATATATATAGATAGATAGATAGATAGATAGATAGATAGATAGATAGATAGATTAGCTTTTTTATTAGCTTTCACACGTTCTGAAGGACTTTTTCATCCTTCTATTTATTTGACGTTTTTTTAAAGTATGCGAGGATCTATAATAAATATTTAAAAAAAAATTGAAAATCTGGAATCTGTCCTCTATGCACTTCAACAATTCATGGGAAGATTCAAGAGAGGGGGTCAATAGAATCAGTGCTTCTCTAGGCACTTTAACAATTTGGAGCTGGACATTATTAAGAGTTTCTTCTCTAGATTGCTAAAGAAGTCAATTAAGAGGGAAGAGAACCACAAGGTGATTTAGAAGGGTTTTAAGAAGCGAGTACTTTCAATTAATTCTTTCTATTGTTTGCCTATAAAAAAAATAAGTGTACATCAAGGTACACAGGACGTACACAATGGGTACCAAAATGCATGGCCAGAAAGAGAGAGAACTCTAAAACAACAACTTTCTCCTACAGCTATTTATTTGGCATGTTATTTGCAATGAATTTGTGGTTTCTTATAAAACAATGAAAAAAGGATACACCTGAAACATTTGAGTTCTTATATTTTGAGAGGAATATCTCCTCAAATATGATGTAGAAGCTAATGCTTATAAATGTTACCTTTTCCAGTTAGCTCATAAAGGCTGCGCTTGCGAATTTCCTTATATTTTCGCTTCAATCGAGTGCTATGATAACTGTCATCTTTCTTGCTACCATACGCTTTCTCCTGCTTGGACATGAGCAATTCATCAGCACATCTTGTATCTCCACTGATGACTGCCTTCTCAGCTTCTTCCATTGAATTATCAGGATTCCTTTCATCACATCTGGTTGCATTCTGAATTTCATTTTCTTTCTCTTTCATCAAATTGGAGATTTCATTAACACACCCATTACTTCCTCTGAGCCTTGCCTTCTTCAACTGTCTCATGGAAGTTAATCTAGGTTCGTCATTTGCAGAGAGTGTACATCTCCTGGCAGTTTTAAGAACCCTGCTAAGAGAAAATATTTTTGCTGGCTTTGGTACATCTATAGCCAATTTTCCATTTGAAATAACACCATATTTCCCACATACTACAGGTTTTTCTCTCCTATTAGAAACATCCAGCTTCAGACAAGAGGACTCTTTTACACAACCAACTGAATTGTACTTCACAGCTTTTGTATGGCTTGGTTCTTGCATACAAAACTGCCTAAAAGCTTCAGCAGTCCGGTCTGGTCCAATCCTTTTGGCACCAGAAACCTCATGGATGCTAAGAAACTCAGTTTTTCCCTTTGATTGTGCCTGATAACCATCTTCCCCTTCTCTATCAGCATAAATTTTGTCTACATCCCTTTTACGAGAGAAGTTTTTGGCAGAAGACAATGTAGACCTTCGCCTTTTGAAACTAGGTCCAATTGTGCAAGCACCACATGTATGAGATGTTCCTAGTTCACATTGAAGAAGCGTGTCCACGTCTTTGTATGAAAAAGAGCGCCATTCAGCACTACCAGCACATTCGGTATGTTCATAATGTCCTGAAGAAAAACCTGAGGCAGGGAATGATGCATTTAGCATCTTCATTTTCATAGTTTTTTTCCTCTTCCTAGTTTTCAATCCCCTCTCTATTTTTGGTGAATGACTGTTTTTTTCATGAATTGCAAGCCCAGTATGGGATTCATTTCGTACTCTCTTCCATCTAAAGGAATCTCTGAACTTAAGCTCATCAATTAAACTTCGAGATGATTGATTAGCCAATGCTTTGGAAGATCCTTCTTTTATGAAGCTAGTTTTACATGTAAAACCAAGAAATTCAGCACTTCTTTCACTGTCAAGTGCATCATCAGATGACCAACATTTTTCAATTCCAGATGCTTCATCAACTACAAGATCATTGGCACATCCAGTATCCCCAGCATCAACGGTACAAGAATCCATGTTATTAACTTCAATAGATGCCTGAGTAACAGCAGGGGCAGAACATCCAGAAGAAATATTAGACATCTCTTGCTCCTTCAAGCAGTTAATTTCCTGCAAATTTCCATTAAAGCGTTTGGCTGCAGTATCTGCTAGTTGATCCTCATCATTTTTTCTCCCATACATTGCAGGTTGATCCTCGTCATTTTTTCTCCCACCCAATCCATCAACTGATGGCCGTACACATTTCATATCACAAGACACTATCACCTTGCTAGGCACATCTTTCCACTGAGAAGCATGACAATCAATTTTTTTATGGTTTTGGCCCTTCGATTTTTCGTTTTGATGGAAGGAAATATTTTTTTCTTTTTGAACAATATGATCTTTATGAAATCTTGTAGTAAACAACATTGAAGGTTTGCCATTCATGCCCCCCATCTGTTCCTTGAAGGCACTAAGAGAGGTTTTGCCTTTGGAGTCACAATTTACTGCTGAACAATTTGTATGGACAGCACAGGGACACAAGCCTGGAAAATATGTACACACTACTCCATGACAGCATTTTTGATGATCATCTGGTAATGCATTGTTTTCAATTCTTCCAAGTCTGAATTATTAAAAGAAAAGAATAAAGTTAGGGTAGATGAGCCTCATAAAATTTAATTATATAAAATCCATGTTGCAAACATTCAGAACCAGTAAAAAACAGTACAGACAGCAGTAAAATTGGAACAGCTAACACTATACAGTCAACCATAAGAAAATCAACAGTGGTTTCTGCCCAACTTTAAACATGATTCAAACTAAGATAGCATACTGCTAATCTAAGCATTTGAGCACCCTTTAACCACCAATTTCTTAAAATTATAATAATGACAATGACAATGATGATAATTCAAATTAAGAGAGAGAAACAGAGCGTACCATAGCTGTTAAATCATCAATCATATCATGTATCACTTTTCTATTTTTCTGTATCATGTGTTGTATCATATCATGTATCATAAGTATTTTTATAGAATGAAAAGTAAATAGAAAAAATATGCATCTACATATGAAACACATACAAGCATAAAGTAATATATAACTAATTTAATGAAAGATAGTAGCATTTAAAGACTTAACCTATGCCATACCATATGAAAACATTGAACTCTAGAGTTTTGAGAAGTTCAACCCAACAAAATATGAGTTTAATGCATAGGTGCATCTTAAAATCCACTAAAAAATAAACTATTGGAATTTTTGGTTCTAAATTCTAATTAGACATATATACTTATATGTAATGTTGCCATTTATGTCTTTGTGTGCCATCCTCATCTCCAAACTTCTAATTTTCCATGTTTGGCTTCATTCCCTCCTTGATAGAAAAAAATATATACTTGAAAAATAAAAAATAATAATATATTAAATAAAAAAATTTATTCATCAATTACCATCCTTTTTAATATCAACATTGCAATCATTCAAAAGAAAACTCCTTAATATCATTGCAAGAATAAATTTACTTAACTTTCAACCTTTCATGCGCGTCCTTGACAACCAAGTATATAGCCTTTTCATGTAGAATTATTTTAGCTCTGTCTCTTCCTTTTATGATCAATTTCTAATTTTAAAGTACATTTTAAACAATTAATGTAATAATTATTTTGAGGAAAAAAAACATTCAAATTTGGTTTTTCTCGAAAACTAATAAAAAAAAAAGTTATAGGTGTATGTACCATTGTATCATTGCAATACATATCCTATATGCATTGTGAGATACACTTAAGATATGATACTAACTCATAACACGTATTGATTTCCTAAGAAAATGCATCTTTTCATTGTAGCTTAAGTTTTAACAAATATAGTACATATCACTTTGTATGCATTTGGGTACCTAGAAGCCATCTCGCTCTCACACAATAGATACTCAAGACAAACACATTCTCACTTCCCACATCATGTTCTTCAAATATGCATCGCATGTCGACACATGTTGACACAATATCAACAACTACACATACCTAACACTTGCTTGAAATATATAGTTAATAACTGTACAACTGACAATTAGGAGACACTTCATAACAAATTATTTGGGTGTCCTAACAGTTGTCAACAAGATAGTAATTTCCACACGTATCCATAACTAATTTCAACAGCCCCTTTATTTTCTTCAATTATGTAAAAAAGAACATGTTTATTGCAACTTTCTGTTACCAGTCAAACAAAATGATCTATCATATTCAATTTTTATTCTACACCATGCTTGTTTACGTACATTATATCGTTCATATTGTGCTGATGCATTTGAATTTAACTAATAAACACATCTGCCTATGTTAATCCATCTAATTGCACACAACACAAAGTTGAACATGTATATTCAATACAATATACTCACAAAAAATGAAATAAAATTCATATATCACTCTAGATTTCAAGGGTGCCCTTGCCCATGTTCCACACCCTGTGCCAATGTCAAAACATGACATCTGAGTCCACTGATTTTTATTTTTATTTTTTTTTTTATAAATAAAAGGAAAATTCATTTAAAAAAAAACATCTATCAAAAAAAAAAAATCACTAAAAAAGCACCACAAGGACACAACAAAGTATGAAGAAAGTATACAAGTAGCGCCTAATACCACAAAACCTGAAAAAGAACCCCACCCTTAACCAGAACCCAACCACTCAATAAAATCAAAGAAAGACAAATAATCTATCTCTAAGTACTACTTTACCCAAAAGAACAAATTCCTAAGAAAGAACACCTTCAAAAACTGAGTAGAATGCTCCCCATTATCAAACGCCTTGAGATTTCTTTCCTTCCAGACCATCCAAAAAATACATAAGAGTTGTTCTCTATTAAAGTTGAGAGCTTATTTGTAAATAAATAAATAAAAAGGGAAGAAATTAGTTAGAATAAGTTTCTTTTGTTTTTTCGTTATCCTTGCTGAGCTGGAATTAGGTTTATGAGCAATTTTTCACCAGCCCCAAATATATGCTTGTTGTTCCCCTCTTTTCTGGTTAATGAGAACAAAGTACTCTTCAGCAAATTTTGCAATTTCTTCCTCTTTTGTAAAATGGAATCAGAGCATTCTCCTTCGCTACAACTATTCTCACAAAACAATAATCAGGTTGTTATGAGCTTACCTCTTCTCCAATGGACGATCTCTCCAGTCCCTTCTTTCTCCATAATGGAGACCATCCAAGGCTTATTCTGGTTTCCCATCCTCTTCATGGCCCCAATTACAACACATGAAGTCGGGTGATGCTAATGGCTTTCTCAGCCCAGAACAAAACGGGCTTCATTGACGGTAGCATTCCTCAACCTGCAACTAATGATTTGCTCTATGGAGCTTGGAATCGATGCAATAGCATGGTTAATTCATGGATCGTGAACTCTATGGCTCAAGAGATATTTGAAGCAGGGTGCACTTGACATCAACACTTGCTACACTAGGCACAAGATTTAGTGGGACGAGTTGAAGGAATTTTAACTTATTCCCGTATGACATTGTGGAGGGATAAAAGCTTGGATGGAGTATCAACAAAAGGAATGTGTTATTCAGTTTTTAATGGGTCTCAATGACTCGTATGCTTCCTCACAGGGTCAGATTTTGATGATGGAGCCCTTTGCCTCCAATCACCAAAATTTTTGCCCTGATTGTTCAAGAAGAAAGGCAACATGCAATCAATCAAGGTTTGTCACTCTAATGATTTTCAGATTTTGGGTGATTCTGGCATTTCTATTGTTGCAGCTTCCTTCAATTCAAAATCAAAACAAGAAAGACCTTTGTGCTCTCATTGTGGTATTCGAGGACATACAGTTAATAAATATTACAAGCTTCAGGGATACCCACCAGGTTATAAAACCAGAGGAAAATCGAATCTGCCAAAGGTCCAAATAAATCAAACGAGCTCCAATGTACTCTGACTAGTGATCAGTGTAAACAACTCATTACACTCTTGAGCTCACAGCTTCAAATTGGATCTTAGACTTTGACAGATACTCTGCAGCTTGGTCCATCCGTGTCGAGCTTCAGTTGTAATATTTCTTTCTATCTGACCTACAACCCTTCAACCACTTCTCCTTGTTCATGGTGTTGGATACTGAAGCAACGCATCATGTTTGTTGTGTTTTAGATTTTTTCATCAGTTCCAAATAATTTTCTAATTCTTCTATTATGTTACCAAATGGTCTTCTAAAGGAATTTCTATTTGTCAACGCCAATATGCTTTACAACTCTTGCCAGATACAGGGCATCTTGGGTGTAAGACTCGCAAAACTCCCATGGATGTAAATGTTAAACTTGCTCAAGAGGATGGAAAACTTCTTGACTATAATTTGCAATACAGGCCTATAATTGGAAAGTTGTTGTACTTGACAATCACTCGACCAGACTTATGTTATGCAATGAATCGCTTGAGCCAATTTTTGGCTAAACCGAGGGTACCGCACTTACAAGTTGTTGTTCATGTTTTGCAATATATAAAGAACACAATTGGCCAAAGTCCTTTTTATCTTGCTTCAACTTCAGTGCAACTAAAGGCTTTTGCAGATGCTGACCAGGGTACTTGTCTTGGTAAGTGGTTATTGTGGTTATAGTGTTTTTCTTGGAGACTTGTTGGTTTCTTGGAAATCCAAGAAACAACATACAGTGTCAAGATCTTCAGCTGAAGCCAAGTATCGTTCAATGAAAAATGCAACTTGTGAGATAGTGTTGTTGCTTTCTCTTATCAAGGATCTTGGTGTAAATCATGATGGACCTACAATATTGTTTTGTGCCAATGAAGCCGCCTTACACATTGCAGCTAACCAGGGAGAAAATTCAAAAAGGAACATTGAAGACTGACTATGCATGTTGCTTCACGACACCAAATAGCAGATTTGTTGACAAAGCCCCTATTTCTAACTCAATTTGCTCTTCTAGCATGATCAGTGTTCATAATATACACACTTCATCTTGAGGGGGAATATTGAAGTTGAGGGCTTATTTGTAAATAAATAAATAAAAAGGAAAGAAATTAGTTCGAATAAGTTTCTTTTGTTTTTTCTGTTATCCTTGGTGAGCTGGAATTAGGTTTATGGGCAATCTATCACCAGCCCCAAATATATGTTTGTTGTTTTCCTCTTTTCTAGTTAATGAGAACAAAGTACTCTTTAGCAGATTTTGCAATTTCTTCCTCTTTTGTAAAACTCTTCAAACCTTTTTTCTTTGTTTGCCCACAAACATACCACCCTAATAAAGCTTCCTTAACTTTAGCAAATTGCACCCAATGGAGAACAAAACGATCAAGTAACAACTTCCAGAGAATCCTAACAATTGAACAATAAAGGAGAATGTGATCTATGGATTTCTGCGTCTTCTTTGCAAAGAAAATACCTATTGACCAAAGTCAAAACTTTTCTGAAGCTAATCTAAAGTCAACTTTTCCCCACAAAGCCTCCCAAGCAAAAAAGTTAACTTTAGAAAGGACCTAAGAATTCCAAAGGACCTGAGTTGGAAAAGAACCAGCAACCCTCAACTCCAAAACAGCATTGCATAATGTTGCTTAACAGAGAACTTATCAATATCCAAATTCATCCACACCATCTTATCTTCCCCCTATCTACAATTGCCAACCCATGCGACCGTAAAAATAATTCCTTAGCTTCATCCACCTCCCTATCATTCAAAGGTCAAGAAAAACAAGGGTTCCAAAGCCCTCTCTCCCCTAGCTGAACCCAAAAATATGCCACCTAAGCCTCTTTTGAAACAGCTAAGGCATATAAAGAGAGGAAGGAAACACACAGCTCATCACCACACCACTTATCCATCCAAAACCTCAACCTCCTCCCATTACCCACCACAAAAGAAAAATGACCCAAAAAAGTGTTTCATTCCTTCGTAATGGATTTCCACAGCCCGACTCCATACCCATCTCTAACTTCACCAAACCACCACCCACCCTCTTCCTCTCCATATTTGACCCTACTTATATCCAAAAAGCACATCTTTTCATGGTAAACCTCCAAAGCCATTTGCACAAAAGTGCCTAATTTGACAAAGAAAGACATTGAATCCCTAACCCACCTTTGCTCTTCTCCAAACACACAATGAACCACTTCACGAGATGTATCTTCTTCACCAACCCTCCACCTCCCCCAAGGAAATCCCTCTGAATTTTCTCCAACCACAATCAAACTAACCTCGGAATATGGAATAAAGACAAAAAATAAATGGGAATGCTAGATAAAGTGCTCTTAATGAGAGTAAGTATCCCCCCTTTAGAGATGAATTGTCTTTTCCACAAAGATGGTCTTTTACAAAACCTCTCTTCAACCCCATCTCATACTGCCATTGATCTAAAAGAAGCTCCCAGAGGCAACCCTAAATAGGTAGAAGGAAGCGTGTCAACTTTACGCCTAAGCACTGAGACCAACTCTGCAATCTGGTTTACACTACCAATAGGGATCAGCTCGCTTTTCTCCGAATTCACTTTTAACCCTGAACAAGCTTCAAACCACGTAAGCAACCAACATAAATGAAACACTTGATCTTGGAAGGCTTCACAAAAAACAAGAGTACCATCAACAAAAAAACAAATGGGACACCTCCACCCCCTCAACTTTACCCTTAAAATGTAACCACCTTTCATAGCTCTACGAAGAAAACAACTTAGAGCCTCCATTGCTACAACAAATAAATAAGGAGCTAAAGGATCTTTTTGCCTTAAACCTCTAGAGCTCTGAAAGAACTACAAGAGAACCATTAACGATGACTAAGAACATGGCAACAGAGATGCACCATTTAATCCAACCACCCCCCTCTATCCAAATTCATCTTTTCAAGGACAAACAACAAAAAGTATCAATTGACATGGTCATAAGCCTTTTCAATATCTAACTTGCACATAACACCACAACTATTATTCTTTAACAATGAATCAATGCCCTCATTTTCTATTAGCACTACATCAAGAATTTGTCTACCTTCTACAAAAGCATTCTATGATTGTGAAACCACCTTACCCACACCAACTTGAGTCTATTAACTAAAAGACCTTTGCAAGGAGTTTATATAGATTGCCCATTAAACTAATAGGCCTAAAATCTTTCAGAACCTCTACACCCCCTTTCTTTAGGATTAACACTAGAAAAATAGCATTAAGACTTTACTCAAACCTCCCAAGATCATAAAATTCTTTGAAGAAACCCATCACCCCCATCCTTCACAAAGTCCCAACAAAAATGCCAAAAAAAACCAAAGAAAACTCATTCGGCCTAGGAGCCTTATCTCCGTTTAAATCCACCAAAGCACTAAAAACCTCTTCATTTGTGAACAGCTCCTCCAATACAACCTCAACTGCACCTAAAACTTTAAAATCCAAAGCATTGATACTAGGTTGCCAATCTAGGGGTTTAGAAAGAAGAGAAGCATAAGCCCTAACTATCCCTACCTTCAAACCAAAGTCCTAAGAAAACCACTGCCCATCAATTTTAATCCTAGTCAAGCAATTCCTTCTCCTGTGAGCATTAGCCATTTTGTGTAAGTACCACGTATTTTTATCTCTTTCTAAGCCACAATTCCCTAGATTTTTGTCTCCACTTATTGTAATCCCCGAAAGCCTGCCTTCTTGCATCTGCCTCCTCAAAGGTAAATAACCCCTCCCTGTCCTTTGCATCCCAAAAACTTATCTCATTAAAAGCCACATCCTTCTTGAAAGAAACATTATCAAACACATCTTTATTCCACCTCTTCAAATATGATTTTAAAGGTTTAAGTTTTGAGGCCAAAATGAAACTAAAGGAACCAAAGAAATGATACCCTAACCACCACCCATTAACAAGATCTTTGAAACCCTCCACCTTTAGCCACATGTTCTCAAACCTAAATGGAATAGGTCCAATCCTCACACTTCCCACATCTAACAAGATTGGAGAATGGTCTAAAGCCAGCTTAGGCATAATACATTGAATCACTGCACTAAAATGGCTTTCCCCGGTATTGATCACCAAAAAAGGGTCCAATCTGGAACAAGAAAGGTTATTCAACCTATTACTCCAAGTAAAAGAAACCCCCCCCCCCCCCCCCGGAAAACAAAGGAAGATCTTATAATTACAATTCCTCAACAACCTCTAAAAATCTTCTCATCGCTAAAGTCCTCCTACTGGCTCCATTATGTTCCCTCAGGAATCTAACAACATTAAAATTCGCTCCCACACAACAAGGATCATCCCACAATCCCTTAATGGCCCTTAGCTCTACTCACACATCTTCTCTCTTACTTCCTAACGTGGGGCCATACACCCCTGTAAAAATCCAAACAAAATCATCCTCAAAATTTCTAAAACGGTAGGAAATCATAAATTCACCAACTTCCATTCCTAGCAACTCCAAAGTTCGATTATCCCAAAAAACAAGCACCCCTCCACCATTACCCCTAGCACTTATAGCCCTCCACTCCTAAACTACTAACTAAATCCCTTGACAACAACTGAACCTTTGTTTCTTGGAAACAAACAAAATTTGCTTTTTGAGAACAAATCAAAGACTTAATGATCTTCCTTTTATCCTTGTCGTTTATCCCCCTAACATTCCAAGAGATGATTTTAATTTTCATTTACAAACTGAAATCAAGTCCCAACCTCCTCTACCACTCTCCTTCCCACTACTTGTAACACCCAAGTAATTCATCGAGCATTTTAACTTTTTTAATTCACGTTCAAACTTTAAGATAACCTTTTTCCTTCTCTTCCCAACCTCCCCACCCTTTGCCTCCCTTCTATCTTTCATTTTTCAAAGGAGCAACAAGATCTTAGTCAGTTGGCATGCCCAAACAATTATTGAACACGGTAAGACTACTAGACAACCAATCAACCTCAAGTAACCCCTCTCTTAAGGTGTCCCCAACGAAAGGACACTAAAGTTGAACCTCCTCCCCTCCAACGACTCAGCCTCCACATTCACCCCATCATTCAAACACCCCATAGTAGTGCCATCCACCAAAACCATGAACAACAAACCCACCCCCTTCCCCTTTAATAGCGGATCAAAAATCCCCAAACGCTTTGCCAAAGCAAGCCCACCCTCAAAAGGAGAAAAAGAAAAAAGACTCAACCCCCAAGTCTAAAGAAGAAAGAACCGCACCTAGGAAACATATCGCTTCCTCCATAAGGGACTCATTGACAACCGAGCAAAAGCACACCACCAAACGGACCGAAACACCTCAGCAGACACGTCTTTGGAAGCCCTAGCTCCCACTTTAAATCCTCTCCCAGCAAGCCCAACTTTGACAAGCTGTTGCTATCCAACCCAGTTAGTTAGGTCTGGCCCAACATAACCAAAAGCATGAGAAGCCCCATTCACCAAAGAGTCTCTCATGCCCAAACCACCTTGGGCCTCCAAACTAACCCCAAGGCCCACTCCAACAACATCTTCGTCAAACGACACTGGCCTGCCCTCATCCTCCTGTGCCACAACAGAAGCCCCAAAAGAATCCTTTTGACCCACTAAATCATCTCCAGCATAGAATCCAAAACCAACCCTACTTTCCTCCCTTGATCAAAGCAATCGTTGTGAGGAAATCGGCAACAACCTCGCCACTACCTCACCGGACCCAAGCTGAAGGTAGAACGTTCCCAGAAAACATTTCAACTCACAAAATTGCACGTGTACCTCCATCACCTCTTTCCCTGCCCAATTGACCAGTGCCCAATTTCAACCATGGTGAAACTTCCCACCATAACTGCACAGAAAAGCACAAATTACTAACAACTAGGTGAAGAACCCTAGGCATCTTCCTCCCATCATTTTTAACCAGCACCTCAGCCCACTGCAAATTGGTATGATTGGAAGTGTCAACATCGACAGATACAAAACCACCACACTCGTTACCAAGCTTTCTGAAAACCTCAACACTCCAAAGATGCAAAGCAATCCCAAGATCCGGACCCAGACTTCCTGCATGTGAACCCTATTGCTGAAGCACCCAGCATCAGGAGCCCATGTACCAACTTATTATCAAAAAACAAAGGACCTAAGAGAAGCACTTGCTCGGCTTCCAAAACCCTAAAAATTCCATCAGAAAGAAAACTCCTCCCAAAAGCGAAAGCTTAACAGTACCTTTCAGGTTCTGTTAAAGCACCCAGCATCAGGAGCCCAATGCACCAACTTATTATCAAAAAACAAAGGACCTAAGAGAAGCACTTGCTTGGCTTCCGAAGCCCCTACAAATTCCATAAGAAAGAAAACTCCTCCCAAAAGCAAAAGCTTAACAGTACCTATCAGGTTTCAAGTACTTACCACCCACCATTTCAATAAAGACGAATCAAGAATTGGATCAGAGAACTCCCCCCAATGACCCACTAAACTATGCTTCAGCATCTTCTCTTGAGAAAGCACCTCCTTGTCTCCTAATTGAATCCAAACCTCCTCACTAACCGCCCCAGATTGTTTTGCAACAGGCCCCGTTTCAAAGGGGACTGAACTAGCACACTGCTTAGACAAACCGTCAGCCACTGGAAAACAAGAAAGGGGAAGAACTAAGGGTATAACATCTAGTTCCCAAAGCTTCAAAGCCAAAATGGACGACCCCTCTGCCACTACTTTCCCTTCAGGGAAGATCAAAGTAAACCTCTTACCATCCACAGATAACACAGAACATTGAATGAAATGTCAAGCTCCATTGGAATGACATTCCAACCTAAAAGATCTCCCACCCTCAATCCAAGCCTGACAAAGATGCTTCCCATTCCTAACTCTGCAACAAAATTCCACCCCCCTTCCAAGAACTGAGACAAACTTACATCTCCAAATCTAATCCAACTAGAAAGGCCTCTGCCCCGCTCCACAATTCTTCCTCGCAATACCCCCTTTATCTCCTCAATCTCAACAACAGTCTTTGAATCCACAACGAACCAACAATTCCCCCACAGTTGGATATCAATGGATGTCCTCCAAATCAGGAATTAGGAGTTCAACTCCCCTCAAACGCTCACCTATCGTGCCTTCCAAAAAACATTTTGCTAAGAGAAATAAGCTCTTCATCCTGCACAGAACATCATTAAAGTCTCTACACCACCTTTAGATCACCCTGACATTTGAGTGCGCTGATATTTTTGCGGTTGTTATATTCCACCACCTATCTATTAGTCATATTGCTGCTACCCTTTACACAAGAAGTTGCACAGAAACTATTATCATACTAATATATTTACTGTGGTTAATGTTTTACTTACAAAAGATGAATATACAGAGAGAAGAGTACAAAAAGAAGGAGAAACATCCGTAGTGTGGGAAAATCTCTGCATGAAACAGAACACAAAAGAAAAGGGAAGAGAGAACAAGACACAAGAGAAAGGCAGAAAAGAAGTAGGACTAAGGAGGCATGTAATATCACATAAAAATCTCCAAAGCAGTGGAAGAGGAGTATAAATGTAAAACAAATAAGCAACCTAGCTCAGATCAGTTTTGTTTGGCCCCAGATTCACCTAGCTTTTAGTTCTACATTGAGAAATACGTAATCAAGGAAAACCAACCGCACTACCATGAAGCACATAGATACTCACACACACATGTCTGTTTTTGCAGAGTGCTACAATTGTGTACATGTGTGTTAAAATTT
This sequence comes from Vitis vinifera, assembly GCF_030704535.1. Lineage (NCBI taxonomy): Eukaryota > Viridiplantae > Streptophyta > Magnoliopsida > Vitales > Vitaceae > Vitis > Vitis vinifera. The sequence goes on from NC_081808.1 coordinate 5,972,984, forward strand.
AACATGTAATATAAATTTTGATCAAATTACTTGTTAATAAAACAAATCTCATTTTCAATTAATAATGTGGTCTTAGCACTGAATAATTAAAAAATAAACAAGAACAATAAGTAAGGCAACTAATTTTCAGAGGGAGAGCAGAATTAAACTAAACCAATGAGACCATAATCAGACACATTCCGTGTTTGGCTCAATTGCCAATTGGAAAAATCAGAAAAGATCAAGCATAAAAACCAATGTTCTAGGAAACGCATTCAAGCCATGGTTTGTTGGGTTCATTATATAACATTGAGAAGGGTATTTATAAGGGGATATTATGTAATGGTTACTTCAGATTCTTAGTAAAATCTTTGTTCTTTTGGTGAATAAGGGTGGTAAAACAAATCAATACAAATTATGCTTCTAAGTATACATGAAAATGATCTAAAATCACCTCAGTGAAGGCTGCTCACAAGGAAGATCTTGAGAATCAATCCCTTTAGAACATAATGGGATTCCTTGTGTAAATGTTGAGATATCGAACCAGTTGTTCTGATCTGGATTTAACACAAAGTTATCATAAACACAGAATACTACAATAAATCCCAGAAATCATAAGCAGATAACAAGTAATCTTTAGAATGAATGCTTCAAAGCATGTAGTACACTTGCCTGCCACAGGAACCAATTTTTCCATATCACCACCCATCCTGTGATTACCACCAGATTGGAGTAATTTCAGGGGAACTTCAGAAGCATTTTGTTCACTGGTAAGTTTCAATCCATGCTTCAGTTCATCAGATGTTAATGTATCAACAACAGAGCCCTGGACTTTAGGATCAGAAGAGCTACTGAATCTCCCTTCCTTTTGGTTCATTCCAAGAGAAGTAATTGCATGCTCTCGATTAGATAACTCCAGAATATGTCTCAAAGCTAGAAGTTTAAAATTTTCATCGAGCAAATATGGGCTTACTCCAATGCTCTCCTTAGTTGGCAAAGATGGAGTCAAATTGGGCACAGACAGTGAAGAAGCCGAAGAAAAGCCTGTTGAGACTGCTTGCGATGGCACATTTATCCCAGAACCCATGGGTGGACTTATAGATTTAACAAAAACATTATCAAGTCCACTGCTTCCAAGGCAGGAAAACTTCCCAGAAAAGTTGAAAGAGTTGCTGGCATTGGATGCATCTGGTGGCATGCCCAACAACTGACGTGAATAACAGCTTTTGTCATGCACTGCAGAACTACTGGGATGATCACTTCCAGCAACTCCAGTAAAAGTGCCTGAACTTCCCATCTGCTTATAAAATCCAAAGGTTGATTCTGTTGCAGCATACGATCCATCAGTAACAAATCCCACTCTTTTACCCTTGTCCATATATCTATGGAAACTCAAGTCATTTATGTTTGACTCCCTTTCTAATCCATTAGCACTATTCCATGGAGAATAAACTGGATCACGCTTGGCAATGTGAGATTCAAAATGTAGTGACCTAGGCACAAAATGGCCATTGTCATTCACTACATTATTAATTGCTTTAGATTGCATATTCCCTTCAGTCGGTGTAGTTAAGTGTGAAAGTAGCATCGAAATCACTGAACTCTTGGCCGCATCACCTCTGAATTGTTCTAGTTTAGCTGCATCTAAGGCATTATTGATTTCAAAAGTATGGTTCACACAGTTGAATGGAATTTGCTCTCTTCTTGCACTGGAATTAGATGTACCCGTGGCACATTGAAGGTATTGCCTGCATTCCTCCATCACATTGGAATTAGCTGCTGCATAAAAAAAAAAATCCAGGACTAGTTGTTGAGACGATTGGCCATCCAAAACACAGGAAAAAAATGAACAAGTTGAGAAAATAACAGATACAATGCAGAAAATGAGCTAAGTATAAACATTGTTCAACGCACTGTTATGAATCAATTGCTCTGGGAAAAATGACTTCTGTGGATCACCAAGTGTGTCTAATATCCGAGGTCCCATGACAGGTAGAACTGAATTTCGCGATGTCCGACTCTGCTGACATGGTTGCCCAAGCCTCAACTCAATGTTTGAAGAAACAGCATCTCTTTCCAAGATAACACCCTCCCTTGAATTGTTATGTCTGCTGATATCAGAATCCTTACCAAGGGTTCGTTCGTTGGGTAAAGGTGGGCTATAAATAAATGAAGTTCCACTCCTAGAAATTGAATCAACGTAAGCAGAAATGGACTGAGCATCATTATCAGTTCCTCCTCTACCCACTACCTTTGACATTGTCGAGCACCTAGACCTAGTGCTCTCCATTATCTGGTTACTTTCCAGCGCATGCAAATTGCTTTGTGAAGTACCAACTGAGCCCTTGAGAAGAAAATTGCTTCTGTCCGAACCATTCCCCCATTGTTTATTATGTAAAACATCATTAACTGAATTCTGACCTGTACGCGGGTTCTTTGGAAACACAACATTGTCCCAAGGCTGTTCAAACCTTAATAAATCTCCAGATGAACCAACCAGATGAGATAAGTCAGACTTCTTGTACAGGCTGGGCACAGTCACACTAGACTTCAAGAAACCAGCCGTTGCTGAGATTCCTTCGGGCCAATCCCATCCACTCTGATCTTCTGGAACCCTAATCTAAAGCATCATAAAAATATCACCATCCAGTGTTCTCGATGCTTCAAAACACATGCCAATAAGAAATACAACTTTCAATTCCAAAGAAACAGAAGGAAGAGTAATCAGCCAAATATAGCCAATATGTCTCTGTGGATACTTAGTTCAAATTATACACATTCTCAAAACCATGTATATAGCACACACGGTCACAGTACATGGGACACAGACATGAAACAAATACACTGACACAGAAAAATCCTGAAAAATACAAGGGTACTAGAATATATAGATATGTATATAATTGAATTATGCACAAGCAGCATATAAATTTGATTGATTTCTGGGTTTCTCAACTAGCAATTGCATAACCTGGAAATAAAGCTCAACAACAAATTATACATGCCACAAATGACACACCTCTTTTATCATGATGTTTCCTTTGAACCTATATGCTTTACCATATCAAAGCAAAACTATTGTTTCCTAACATGTGGATGGGAATGAATCTACAACATCTATTTAAGAAAGGAATGAAAGGAATGAAAGGAAATAAATAATGTTAAATTACTCTACCAAGGATGTTTAGGAAATTTTCCAGTTTTTAGGTTCTCTAATGTCATAGACTCATAATTAGTTAGTAGTGGTTATTTGAGTTAAGTTGCATTTAGAATTTGAAAAAAGAAAAAACATATATATATTGGAAATTTCTTCTTAAAAAAAGTTTTTATATTTGAAAAAAAAAAGTATGTTTTCTAAAGTTTCTATGTAAGTCCTTAAAACATAGAAGTCTTCTTTATTAGAAACTCTTATTACAAGAAGATTCTATAAAGTTAAGTTTTTAATTCTAAAATGGAAATTTTTGTTTTCTTTTAATTTTTAAAAAAGATTTAATAGTTTTAGGAAATGAATAAGAGTCCAAACAAGTTACTACAAAGGTTAGATAATGTTTTCATGATTTTATTCAATTTTTATGGTTTTTCAAAGCCTATAAATAAGCCTAATTCCTGTAGAACGGGATTAGGGATGAATTATATCAAGTGTTTTTTGCATACCTTGCGATTTTTAATAATGAGATTCCATTACTTTTTTTCCAAGTGGAGCTCTTAGAAGACCTTAGCAAGATTCTAAGGTTTCATATCTTCTTCCTTATCTTTTCTTTTCCTATCTTTTACTTTACCTTTTTCCCACTGCAATAATTTTAATCTCATTCCCCTCCTTAAATCCTAAACAATTGAAATTCCAGCCCACCCTGTATGATTGTAGACAACGATTCTAGGGTTGTCTTATATCAATTTTGGTATCAAAGCGAAAGTGCTTGATTTGAAGGTGTATACCACTTAAGGAGTGTAACAAGTTATAAAACCATGATTGAAGGTTAAATTTTTTTAATGCAGTCATTGGTAACCATACCAAAGACAAATGAAGAAGAGGATTAATTTTTTTCATAGGCAAATTTTTGTCCCCAGTGGAACTTAGACTTGGAACCTCCCACAAACTCTCTCCAACCCTTTACTACTTAAGCCAAGCTTCAAAGGCAATGAAGAAGAGGATTAATCGCATACTAACATCTTCCAAACTTGTGTTGCTTTCTAATGAAGACTATGCAATATGATCATTCATGGAGTTAAAAGTTCCAACATAGCTTCCAAGGAACCTGTTGAGAAGCTTAAATCTAAATATGAAGAAGCATCCAAATCCCTATGAAATAGTAGGGATGATACCTCTATTTTAGTGAATTCTTGTTGTTTGAAAAAGAAGTTTGTATTTTCTTTTAATTTTTTTTTACAAAATTTAATAGTTTTAGGAAAGGAATAAGAGGATCTAATATGGTACTACATAGGTTAGGTTCATATTTCATGATTTTTTTTTTTTTTTTATCAGAAACGAAGAAGATTATATTAATATAAGAACAAATACAGGAGAGATAAAAGAGACAAGAGAAAGAGAAAAAAACCAAGGGAAGGATGAGAGGTCCTTCCTACACAAATTGAACAAAGGATAAAACTCCCAACAATAAAACTCTAAAAACAAAGGGAAACCCCATCAATCTTCAAACTTTTGAAACGCAAACCCCAATCCAATTGAGTTGTAGAATGTTTAGAGGACCTCCTCTAAAAGCTTCAGTACAAGAAGCCCATACAGAAGAATAAAACCGGATCAAATCTCATACCATCTCTTCCGTTCTCCCTTTATCCTCAAAGATCCTATTGTTTCTCTCTTGCCACACCATCCAAATCAAAGTAAGGCAAGCAATTTGCCAAAGTGTCTTGCCTCTTAATGAGTTCCCCAAGTCTTTAAAAGTAATAACCAACATGTCCTCAAGGCTCCTTGGAGGGACCCAAACCAACCCTACTAGATTGAACAACCTGTGCCAAAGTCCAATGGTAACGAGACAATGAAGAAAAAGGTAGTCAATCGACTCTCCATTTCCTTTGCAAAGAATGCACCATTGAGGATAGAGGGCTTTATAGGGTCTTCTCAATTGCAACTTGTCATTAGTGTTTACCTTCCCATGTGCTACTAACCAAGCGAGGGCCTTAACCTTTGAAGGGACTTTTGAGCTCCATAAAAACTTGGCCGGAAGGATTTGAGACTTTTGACAAGGCCAAGAAAATAAATTTCACTGAAAACAAACCTGACGAAGACAAAAACCACACTCTTGAATCTGATGAAAAATGAGAGAAAAGCACAGAATTAAGGGAGGACATTAATCTCTGAAGGAGATCAATTTTTGAATCCGTTAGATTGCGGCAAAAGTTAAAATTCCAAGACAGTGGTAAGGAATTGCCAAGGACATTTGAGACAATGAGGTTTTTCACAGAAATAACTCTGTAAAGATCAACAAATTGAGAGCACAAAATTTGGTTACCCCACCAAAGATCTTCCCAGAACCAAATTTTCTCCCCATTGCCCACCACTAGGCGGACAAAAGGGGAAAACTCCTGGAAAACTTGAGCAATAACCTTCCAAGGACATCTGTGTGACCATCTAACCACCGTGTTGGCGACCCATCCATTAGGATGTGTCCCATATATACTTGCAATAACCTTATGCCAAAGACCACTCCTTTCTCTAGGGAACCTCCAAAGCCATTTCCCTAAGAGAGAAATATTTCTCATAGAAAATATTTCATGATTTCTGTTAAGAGAGAGAGAGAAGAAAACCTTGATTCTCATTCATTGTGTCTACTTACAATTAAGAAAATATATATATACAAGGCTAGGAGTCCTAACTACCATACATGTGACCTATATTAAAAAAGAAATATTGTACACTATAAATTCATTATATTCAACACTCCCCCTCAAGCTGGAGTATATACGTCATATGCACCAAGCTTATTACAAATGTATTTAATCCTAGGACCTTTGAGAGATTTAGTGAAGATGTCTGCTAGTTGATCATTTGAATTAACAAAACTTGTAGCAACACATCCTGATGCGATCTTCTCTCTAATGAAGTGACAGTCAACTTCAATATGTTTGGTCCTTTCATAAAAGACTGGATTGGATGCAATATGTAATGCGGCCTGGTTATCACAGATGAGTTTCATCTGTTCATCCTTTCCAAATCTCAACTCTCGAAGAAGATGTCTCAATCATATGAGTTCACATGTTGCCAAAGCCATAGCTCGATACTCAGCTTCAGCACTAGATCTAGCCACTACATCTTGTTTCTTACTCTTCCAAGATATTAAATTACCTCCAATAAAAACACAGTACCCTGAAGTGGAACGTCTATCTGTGGGTGAGCCAACCCAATCTGTATCTGTGTAACCAACAACCTGAGTATGACCTCTGTTCTCGTACAACACACCTTGGTCTGGTGTACTTTTGATATATCGAAAAATGCGGATTACGGCATCCCAATGGCTATCACATGATGATTGTAGGAATTGACTAACAACACTCACAGGAAAAGAAATGGTTGAACGAGTAATGGTGAGATAGTTCAATTTACCTACGAGCCGTCGATATCTCCCAAGGTCTCCTAAAGGCTCCCCTGTCCTGGTACAAGTTTAACATTCGGATCCATAGGTGTGTCTATCGGTTTACAGTCTAACATACCAGTTTCTTCCAGGATGTCTAAAGCATACTTCCTTTGGGAAAGGACCACACAGGAACTGGATTGAGCTATCTCAATTCCCAAGAAATACTTGAGTTTCCCCAAGTCTTTGGTCTGAAAGTGGGTAAAAAGATGTTGCTTTAGTTTCTGAATACCATCCTGATCACTGCCTGTAATGACGATGTCATCCACATAAACAACCAGATAAATACACTGCCCCAAGGAGTTATGATGATAGAAAACCGAATGGTCTGTTGTACTACGAAGCATGTCAAACTCTTGAACAACAGAACTAAAACGGTCAAACCATGCTCGAGGAAATTGTTTCAAGCCATATAGAGAACGGCGTAACCTGCACACTAAACCAAACTCCCCCTGAGCAACAAAACCAGGAGGTTGCTCCATATAAACTTCCTCAGCAAGATCACCATGAAGGAAGGCATTTTTAATATCCAATTAATAAAGAGGCCAAGAACACATAGCAGCCATGGAGAGAAGCAAGCGGACAGAAGCAATCTTGGCAACAGGGGAGAATGTGTCACCATAATCAGAACCATAAACCTGAGTATAGCCTTTAGCAACTAAGCGGGCCTTAAGGCGATCAACCTGACCATCAGGACCAACCTTAACTGCATAGACCCAACGACAGCCAACTGTAGATTTACCAGAAGGTAAAACAACAAGATCCCAAGTGCCATTAAAGTGCAGAGCATCCATTTCATCCACCATTGCCTGTCGCCAGCCTAGATGGGAAAGAGCTTCATGGGTGCTCTTTGGAAGAGAAACAGAGGATATAGCAGAAACAAAAGCAGAATAGGGTGAAGATAATCGATGATAATTCAAAAAATTGTAAATAGGATGAGGATTACGAGTAGAGCGAGTACCTTTCCGAATAGCAATGGGTAAATCATCAGGAGAAGGCAGAGCCGGGGAAGGAGAAGCCGAAGGGATAGGAAGTGAGTCAGCAGGTGCCTCAGCAAAAGGGAGAGGAGCAGCGACACGAGGGTGACGATGATAAACCTGAAGTGGTCGAGAAGGCACAACATCAGATGGGGAGACAATGGGAAGAGGCAAGACTTCAGAAACAGGAAGAGACTCAGAAGTGGTGGAAAAGAATGGTGAGTCCTCAAAGAAAGTGACATCAGCGGAGATAAAGTATCGATGAGTCTCAAGGGAATAATAGCGATAACCCTTTTGAAGTCTGGAATATCCCAAGAAGAGACACTTCATGGCTTTGGCGGAAAGCTTGTCCTGTCCAGGAGTGAGAATATGAACAAAACAAGTACAACCAAAGACACGAGGAGGAAGGAAATAAAGTGGTTGGTCAGGGAAGAGGAGGAAATGAGGAATCTAATCATGTAAAACAGAGGAGGGCATACGATTAATTAAATAACAAGCGGTAAGAACAGCGTCCCCCCAAAAATGAAAAGGAACATTACTATGGAGGAGGATAGTCAAGCTGTCTCAACAAGATGTCGATTCTTGCGTTCAGCTACCCCATTTTGTTGAGGAGTATGAGCACAAGAAGACTGATGAAGAATCCCATTATGAGACATAAATGAAGTAAATGGAGCTGAAAAATATTCCCTGGCATTATCATTGCGTAACACACGAATAGAAATATTGAACTGGTCTGGATTTCAGTATAAAATTTCTGGAAAATAGAGAATAACTCAGCTCGATTTTTCATTAAAAATAACCAAGTACATCGAGAATAGTCATCAATGAAAGTGACAAAACACTGAAATCCTAAAGTAGACGCAGTCCGACAAGGACCCCAAACATCAGTGTGGACAAGCTCAAAAGGAGACTTTGCCCGATTATTCAAACGTTTTGGGAACGAGACACGAGTATGTTTCCCAAGCTAACATGACTCACACGAAAGCGATGACAAAGTGGAAAAACGAGGGACCATCTTCTGGAACTTGGAGAGATTAGGGTGGCTCAAACGACTGTGAATGAGGAGAGGAGCATCAGTGGAAATGCAAACTGTAGGAGATGAATCCGAGGTGAGGTGATAGAGGCCTTGAGACTCACGTCCTATGCCAATCGTCTTCCCCGTACTCCGGTCCTGCAAGGTCACAAATTTATCAGAAAATGTAATAGAGCAATTAAAAGCACGAGTGATTTTGTTGATGGAAATAAGATTAAAAGGACATTCAGGAGTATAAAGGACAGAAGTGAGAGGTAGAGAAGGCAGAGGAAGGGTCAAACCAATACCTTTAGCTACAGTTTGAGAACCATTAGCTAAGGTAACAGTAGGTAAATCAGAGGTAGTAGTAATAGAGGAGAAAAGATCCTTATTACCAGATAGGTGATCAGAAGCTTCAGAATCTAGAATCCAGGGTCCAAGAGAAGATGTGTGGGTAAGGCAGGCAGAAGCATTACCAGGCTGGGCAACAGAGGCAACAGAAGCCTGAGATGCGGAGGAGCTCGAAGGCTGAGGCAGTTGAGAATCAAAGGACTCGGCCACATGGGCAGTGCGAGGAGGCCGTCCATGTAACTGATAGCAACGATCGCGAGTGTGGCCAAGTTTATTGCAATAGGTGCAATGAGGACGTTGGCCTCTACCTCAGTTACCACTGCGTCCTCCTTGAGAGGTAGTGTGAGAAACTAACACAAAAGAATCTGAAATGTTATCAGATGGCAAAGTCTGAGTGGACGAGATACGAAGGAGGCGAGCAAACACATCATCCAAGGACGGAACTGATGAACTACCAAGAATTTGATCGCAGACAGGCTCAAGATTCGGACGAAGGCCAATAAGAGTAAGGACCATGAAGAACTTATCAAGTTGTGTTTATTGAACCCCAACATCAGGAGTAAGAGGCATCACAGTCAAGAACTCCTCCTTAAGAGAGGCAATCTGGCCAATATAAGTAGATAGATTCAAGTCCTATTGGCTGATATGGATAATAGCAGAAGCCACCTTATAAAGACGTTGGATATCATTCGTGTATAACCCTTTGGCCTGAGTCCAAAATTTAAAACAAGTTTTGTAGGCCCAAAGATGAAGAAGGATCTTGGGATCAACGGATTGCCATAATACACTACATAACTAGGCACCTATCTTTTTCCACTGTACGTGCTCAACCTCAGGGATATCTGTCTCCTATGTAACCAAGTGATCCTCATATCCTTGTCCCATAAACCAAAGTTCAACAGAGGCAAACCAAGAAAGATAATTTTCACTGCCAACCAATTTCTCGGAAGTAATCATAGGAGATCCAGATATGACAGAGGAAAATATGGAAGTTTTAGTAGCCATATCCATTTATCTGGAGAATGAAGTATATTTGGATCGAAGAGAGCCCTAATACGACTTCAAATGCGGCTGAAGAAGGAAAAACCGAAGAATCGCCCGTGTGAGAGACCAAATGGAAAAGAAAAAACAACCGTGACACCACCGGAAAGGTAGAAGAACACTTCCCAAGGCATGTGCAGGAATTGGGGTTGAGAAAAAATAGCCGAAGGACGCCGGAAAAACTGTTCGGAGGGTCGACGGAGGCAAAAGAACCCCAAAAGAGGCACGTGCAGGGCTTGGATGGCAGAAACAGGTATGAAGGGTGGCTAGTCGACGTCAGGCGAGGCTGGAAGAGGAAGCGCATCGCCAGAAAGTGGCTCACGCGCCCTCATGCGCCGGCGCGTAAGATGCAGTCGCCGGCCGGAAAAACGCGCGTGGACGGCGCATGGGTGGTTTTCTGGCTCTGGTGCTTTGGGAAAAATTGGAGATCTCCAGGCGCTCCTTGCGGTGTGGGAAAAAGATGTCGCCGGAAAAGTTCGCCAAAAAAGTCGCCCGCGGTGAATGTTTTCCGATGACGATTCGACCAACTAGAAAGCGTTTTTTGATGACGATTCGACCGACCGGAAAGCTTTAGGGTCTGGGGAAGGTGACCGGAATGAAACACGGTCACAGGAAGGTTTCCCGGAATTGATGACACGGGGAAACTAGAAAGAATTAGGTTTTCTCCCTCGGCTCTGATACCATGTTAAGAGAGAGAGAGAAGAAAACCTTGATTCTCATTCATTGTGTCTACTTACAATTAAGAAAATATATATATACAAGGCTAGGAGTCCTAACTACCATACATGTGACCTATATTAAAAAAGGAAAGATTGTACACTATAAATTCATTATATTCAACAATTTCATTCAGCCTTTAGGATTTTTCAAAGCTTATAATAAATAAGGTTAATTGCTGTAAAATGGGATTGATGATGAATAATATTAATTTTTTCTTTGTGGCGTTTCCAATCAAAAAAAAATATATATATATATATATTAATTTTTTTGCATACCTTGCAATTTTCAACTGTGAGATTCCATTATTTTTCTTATATGTAAGACTCCTAGAAGGTCTTAGTAAGGTTTTATATTTACTTTCTTTATCTTTTTTTTTCCTATCTTTTATTTTACTCTTTTCCCCTCCACTATAATTTTATTCTTGTTACCACCTTTAAATCTTTTTTTTATAGGCAAATAAAGTAAGAATATATATTAAAAAATGTCAAAAGAAATAGTGCACTAAAGTATTGGGTGCCAAAAAGCAAAGCCAAAAAAAGGAGAATGCAAAAAACTATTCATTCCCTCAACAAGAACCCAACCAATCTACAAAATCAATTTAAGGCATAGAGTTTTCATCTATGTATAACTTGATCCATAATAGCTTCTTTGACTCCACGGAGAGCACCGAACAAAGGATGAACTTTCTTGCCTTGTTACTGTGGTACTCCATCCTATAAATGCTCCAACCTTCCATCCATGCCTTACAAAAAGGCTTCCCCACTTCATCCTAACAGTACAACTCCACTCCTTTCAAATGATGAAGTAAGCTTAGCTCTTTAAATCTTATCGTCTCTTTCCAAAACCCTTCCTATCAGCTTGCCTTAGACCTCTTCTACTCAAAAGAATCCACTCCAAACTAACACGTCCTTCCCCTCAACATAATCACATCATTCCTCTCTCTCTCTCTCTCTCTCAAAATGTTGCCTCTCTCTCACACACTCTTAGAATGTGATAGATATATGAAGTGACAAAACCGACTATATATAAACACAAACACCATAATTTTTTTGATAGATAAATCAAAAGATATATTAAGAAGAGGCGCCAAAAGAGCGACTCAAGGTATACAATACCTATGCAACTACCACCAAAATGGCATAAAGAGGATAATGAACAACCAAACAAAAGGCGTTAAAACAACCTCAACAAGAGCCCAACCTATCAACAAAACTAACTAAAGTCAAAGGATAATCATCTATAAACAACTTTATCTGTGACCAAAGAGAGTAAACAAAATAACTTTTTAGTCTTTGGATCGAAAGTATGTCATCATTGAAGGCTATTATATTCCTTGCCTTCCACACCATCCAAAAGATGTGTAAGGGAGTTGTCCTCCAAACCTTCTTACTCTTTTTGCCCACAAAAGAATCATGCCAACCCAGTAGAGTCTATCTAACCGACGAAGGAAGCACCCAAGAACCCTTGTTTTAACACTGTGAGTAAGGAGGAGATCTATGGTCTCTTCATTCTCATGGCACATAAAACATCTATTTGCTAGGTTCCACTCTCTTTTTTGAACTACATCCAAGGTTAAAGTTTTACCCTAAGTTGTCTCCCAGGCAAAAAAGCTAACCTTAGGCTACACCCATGAGTTCCAAATGCTTCTTAAAGGGAAAAAAAACAGAATTGCCCAGCTCTATGGTGTTGTAGAGAGATTTAACAAAAAACTGGCCACTATTTTTCAGTCCAAAGCACCATGTCTTCCACATCCCCACACACTCTCTTCTCATGCAACCACACCAAAAAGCTCCCCACAACATCCACCTCCCAATCATTTAAGGGGTCTAGAGAAGCAAGGATTCCATTCCCCCTCTCCCCCCTTCTGCTGAGAAGTCCCAAATATCCTCCACCCACACATCCTTTGAGTCAGCTAAAGCAAACAAAGACGACAAGGACAAGCACAAAGGAGAATCACCACACCACTTATCCTTCCAAAAGCTCAAACTCCGCCCATTACCCACTAAAATAAAGATCCTACTTGACACCTCAACAAGAAGCAATGAGATATTTGCTCAAGCGCGCACAAAGTTCAGGTTTTTATTTTATTTGTACATGCTTATAATGTTTTCTTTCTTATTTTGTTTTTCTTTTCTTTTTTAAAAGATAAAACAAAACATGTGGCCAGTCCAAACCAAATAGCTAGAGTAATTGTTACAAGATAAAACAAAAATTAAAAGAAGCTCAGGTTGGCACCCCTGCTTGTTTGTGCCACATGTGCAGGGAACCTATGTGCATGTGTTCTGCCTTGGACTGCACCTACTTGAACAACAGAATGTAGGAGAAACCTCAGGTTTAACTGTCTGACAATATGCAGGCTATGGAACTCAAAAGAAGAGAATGCAACTCCTTAAAAACAAGCAAAATGCTGACAGAGATGGTAATGAAACAATTGATCCAACATTAGTTTATGTGCACGCTTATACCATGTTTGCACCATGCTTTTGGTAATGAAGTATTTATATGGAAGAAAAACATCAACACTTAATGCATATCTTACCCCAAATTTCTGGAAGTATTGTTTACGCCACTGAGCAATGGTCTCCCCACTGTCCATACGAACAGCATCACCAGGATTGACATCACGTAATTCAGAATGCTGCAAAATAACTGCAGTTAGAAGACCTTCAAAGCAAAGTCAAATATCCAATGGTATGCTAGTGCGTTTCAAGAGTGATACAGACTCAAATCTAGGTGGTGACAGAAATTGGAATCAAATACAAAATAAATAAACAAAAAACACCAAAGGTTACCTCACAAAACTTGGAGACAGACATGTGCCAGCAGTGGCACAAGCAAACAACACCAAGAAGTCCCGTGTTGCTGAGTAGTAGATCCCCACCTTTTTAAATTAGTAAAAAAGTAAACTGATCAGAATGAAACATGCAAGATAAGTTTCATTGAACTAACAATAGGGATAGATGTATTCATGCACTCACTTGTACCAAAGCAAAATACTCGAGGGCACCCACTTGTGAAAGTAGCTTGGTGATCACAAAGAGAAGAGCTTGCTTCTGATGGTCGCTTTTGTGAAGCATGAATATTAGTGCCATGGAGCTTCCCAAAATTAGCAGAGCCTGTGTTAACAGGCCATCCCCCCTTCAGAGAAGAAAATTCCCTTACTTTCTCATTGCGAGGAACCATGTGATGGATAGTCGCCTTGGCCAGATCCGAACTTTGGAGATTTAAGTTTGCAGCCTGAAGGGCATCATGCAAAACAGAAGTGCTACTACAATTGGTACTTACAGCTGTTGTGGAAGAAACAATTGGACAGAAATCCATGCCACTTCTTGGCTTTTGATAGCCAAGATTTTCTGATAATGATCCAGTTGGTGCATGTGGAACTCCACTTCCAGCAGTACTGACCGTGACACTGCTACTATAAACAGGAAGTTTGTTGGAGGTACAGATTGGCTTTGGATTCAGCAATTGCTGGAGATCACATTGCAACAAAGATGGCGGTCCAGATAGGAGAGCCAAAAATGAATTTCCAAGCTCAGCATGGCCTGATCTGTAAGACCCTAAGTTCAATGTGTTGGAAAAAAGGGGTTCCTGTATCATTCCAAGGGCTGCTGATCTTTGTTCATGGGCAATAGTTGGAAAATAACGACCTGCATTTATCTCCATCTATATGGAGTAAAAAAGAATTTAAATCCAAAAGAACCAACTAGTGAACAGAAACAATATATTTGCACAGCCAACATCATAGAGAAACCAAATGCCGAAATGATAGAAAGAAAATATTCATATATGAAGGAACATAATATTGTTCAAGCAGTACCAAAGTCAATTTTCAATAAATACACTTTTATTGCTGTCACGAAAGAGTAACAGGATCTGATCAGGTTCAGATGAAGTATCCAAATACAGTAATAACATGTTACCTTACAACCTCGCAAGATGCAAATTCCATTTTAACAAAAAGGAACCATTTAGTGATCTAAGTATTTTACCATTTTTGAACATCAGAATGGTGCCCTAGGCAATAGGCAAGATGACATGCGCCAATAGGCAAGGAAGCTGCGATAGCAAGACTCGAGAACATACTACTGCAAAGATCATTCCTCTCATTAGATTAATGGCTCTAGTGGACATGAAACTGTAAAAATGCAGAATTCAGAACAACTATTGATTCTTAGAGAATTAATTGATACATTTTCAGGTTTTAGACTTGGATTGTAGTTTCCAGAAGTATAGCTTTAATGGACTCCTGTCAGTAAAGACTTCTCCTTAATAGCCTTTAGCACCAGCTGATTCACAGATATGATGCTCATTTTTTTTATCAGAAATGAACAATTGTATTAAAAGAGATAAACATGAGAAGGATGAGAAGTCCTCCCCATGATGTACAAACCTGACCAAAGATATGATGATGCTTATTCAAGTGGCTGGAAATCAAATCCAATCTAGTTAAAAAAAAAATACATATTGAACTGCTGGGCAATCCCAGCTTCCCTGTTCTCCATTGCTTTATGAGACTTGATATTAGTCCTGAAAACAAAAGCTTAGGGCCTACTTTTGTCCAGTGAGGCTCCATTAGAAACCCAATTCAAATAGTTCCAGTATTATACCGCCTTGCTAAAAATCAAAACGCAGCTGTTCAAAAATCTTGGTTTTTTCCCAGATGATCTTGCTTGGGAGTTCAACATTGCACTACGAAATAAATCTAAATGGATTTCATATCCTGATCTTTCAAAGGCATTTTTTTGCTTTCCTTATCCAATTGAAGTATTTAGGTCTCAAAACCCAACATGTTTCTTATAAAACCTGACAACTTATTCTCTTGAATATCATTCTTCTGAACTGTGGCAGTTTATATGATGTTTTTATCCTCACTTAAGCATCCAATCAATTCCTCAATTGTCAAATTGGAACTCATGTACGTACTTCTTTGACATGGGTGGTATTGGTTGTATCCCTTTAACAGATAACTCTACTTTCATAAGTTCCTTGTTTCTATTTGAAAGACAAGTACTAGTAGCCTTTCCCCTTATGGCTCAGTAGATTCAATGGAATAGAAGGTCTTTTCATATGATTTTTTTTTTCTGAATCAAGGATCCAATGTCTTGAGCCCTTAAGGGAATTCCCAGGTAGCCATTGGCTAATAGCCAACCTAATACTAAGATCAGAGAAAATAAACAAAGCAGAAGCCTGAGTAGAGGAAGATACAAAGAATTCCCAGTTAATATATGTGTAATGGCTAACATGTAACAATTGGCTGATTCTCAAACATTTGAAAAGCAGTTGCTTCTTTTCAAGCTCACCACAATGCAACGACTACTAATTGATGAACTCCTCCTGAAGATCTTCTACAACTTAAATTTGTATAGTTTATCTTAGAAAATCGAGCAAAGTTGGGCATTGGTGTGATTTTGATAGATCACAATGGCACAACAATTTTCACATATTCACGTCTTTTTGGTGATTGCAAACATATGATGCTAACATGGAAGTCCTCCCTTCAGCTCGAGGAAATCCACAATATTCAAATTCATCAAACAGATAAACAAGGCAGCCAGTGAATGGCTTGCTGGTTTTAAGCCTTCAAAATTGAATTTAAATATTTTTGGAGAAACACCTTCTAACTTTCATTGAATTCAAACATCAGGAATACAAGCAAAAAAAACCTCACTAGAGTTGTTCCTTACTCCTACAAGAGTTTCCTAGAAAGGCAAGTTTGATCTTTCTGGCTCAACATTGGCCACCCGACCCAAATTTTCTGCCGCAAAGCCAGGTTTGAGTATCAAAATTACCAAAATTTCTCTCAAATATGTGTATAAATTCATTTTGTACATGATATCCAATACATCTTGGCTTCTTTTCATGGAAAGAAAGTGATTTTTATCGCTAATTTTTCCCACTAGAGCTCCGAATGTGAGTTTCTTCTTCACTTGCTACTGGTACAGTTTTTATTACAGCCAACTAACATGAAAAACACTTGTATTCTCACACATAACATAGTGTTTTTCTAACCCAATAGCATGACTAATCTTTTTTAATTCAATTTGACATGATTAAAAAACTGGCAAAATTTAATAGGAATCACATTGAAAATTTATTAATAATTTACTTACACAGTAGGTCCAACTTAAGCACAGAAATTTCAATCTATTCATTTATCAACGCCACCATCCAGCCCATCTGACAATAGGGACACTTTACCACCATATTTTCAGTACAAACTTCGAAATTAAAGACATTGGATAATTTGAACAGCACTGTGATTTCTAGTGACAGTCTACTGTATCATTGATTCCATTTAAAAAATCTGCTTCAAAAGATACAATAAGAGAAAGAAGCAGCTGTATCGAAGAAAAATGCGCTGCATAGCACATGGGTAAAATGTTAATCCTCCTGATACCAAAAAACAAAAAGAAAAAAAAAATCCTTTTTTCAGCCTTTCAAAACAAACACAATCTTCATAGATATTGCCACTTTGTACCAAAAGCACACATATGTCAAAAACAGTAATGCTTTAGCCGTCACACATTATACATACTACGGTTGTACCACGATACAGTAATAAACCGTCACAAGCCAAACAGAGGAACAAAAATCCCATCCTTAACATACCATCCGTTCACAATCTCCTCAATATGATCATTCGAAATACACATTTCACCAAAAACAGCAATGCATGAACTATCAAACCCTCATCACTTCACCAAAACACCAACACATTCATAAAATCTATTAAACACCACATCACATACAGCAATCATCAATGCCTCAAAGCAGAAATAATACTTATACACAGCATACATATTACCTGATTCCGAGACTCCTGAGGTGGATGCTGAGACGACGAAGGCATCGATGGAGGCGTCGCAGACTGCCATGAAGAACTACATTTGACCTGCCAAGCGTTGTCCATATTCAAAAAGGCCGAAACCCTAACCTTTCTCAATCAAAACCATGGAAGAGCTCGAATAAATGGAAAAACTCCTTAGCAATCCCAGCAAAACAAACAATCGACGCTTCGGAAAATTCCGTGGCAGAAAACTCAGAATCGCAAAATATTCGTCAAGAAAACAGATATTTACCGGCGAGATTTTCTCGGCCGTTGGTTCTCAGGGAGAAAATATAGAGAGTGAAAGCGAGAGACACAGTAGAGAAAGAAAGAGCTGCAGAGAGAAAGAGACTGATGAAAGAGCATCAGATGTAGTACTTCGAGGTAGGGCTGACCGGTCCCTGACACTTTGACGCGTGTTGCAGATGAGAAAGATCACAGCCGTTGGTTTTCTGACCCTGCCTTTACCCTTGGATCTCGCCACGTAAGCAATCAGAGCCCCATTTGCCATTTGCTGCGCTTTTCTGCCTATGTGGCAAAGTTTGAGTGGCTGATTAGGAGAATTGTAGAGCGTGTAACCGGGGAGGGGCTCGACTTGGGGATTAGATAGGGCGATGAGAATTCTGGGCCGTTGATCTCTTTCCTTTTTGGTGAGAAGTTTTGGGCCGTGGATTGTGATGACAGCTCGTCTGCTGAGAAAAGTGAATTAGGTCAGACTGTAGGGTGACAAGACGTTTTGGTCACGTGAAGTCAGAGTGGGGCCCTCGGGTATGATATCCAAAACACTGAAACGTGGATCGATTTAATTGGATGGAGTAAATAGTCGGTCCCACCAAAGTCTTTTGTTTGGTTGATGGGGAAATTCCCCTGCTAGGAATAAAAATTTCCCCCATAAAAAGGGAGGAAAACCTTGTCCCGGATACAGTGACTTTTTGGAGTTTTGGGTCAAAATGGACTATTTTTAAAAAAAATTGGAAAATCTAATCACTTTTTAAAACTTATATTCAAATTGGTCTCTTTATTGTCTCGTCATGTTATTAAAAAATATTTTTTTTCTTCATTTTAATTGAAACCGCAATTGGTAAATGAGACTTTATTTTTTAACTAAAGTCGCAATTAGTAATCGAGGCTTCATTTTTTAACTAAAGTCTCACTTGGCAACTGTGGTTTTATTTTTGAACTAAAATCGTAATTATTAATTAAGGTTTTAGTTAATTTTTTTAAAAATTAAAAATTATTAAATTACAATTTATGATTGAAATTTAAAAAATATACTTAAACAAGAAATTATTTATATTTAAACTTAAAAATCTAATATTACTTCAACAAACATAAATTGATAAATAGAAGATATTATAAATGAATATTTTATTTATTAATAAATTAATAATCTTAAAATAATAAACTTATATAACATATAAATAATATATAAAATTGTATAATTTATTAATTTAAGATATTTAATTTGTTGTTTTTTAAGATATTAATTTATTTATATTATGATAAATTTATCTTTGTCGAAATAATAGTATATTTTTAAGTCGCAATTGCTAAATGAGATTTCAATTATAATTTTTTTTTTTTACTTTAAAATTTAATTAAAAATTATTAAATTACAATTTATGATTGAAATTTAAAAAATATACTTAAATAATAAATTATTTATATTTAAACTTAAAAATATAGTATTACTTCAACAAACATAAATTGATAAATAAAAGATATTAAAAATGAATATTTTATTTATTAATAAATTAATAATCTTAAAATAATAAACTTATATAACATATAAATAATATATAAAATTATACAATTTATTAATTTAAGATATTTAATTTGTTATTTTTTAAGATATTAATTTATTTGTATTATGATAAGTTTATCTTTATCAAAATAATAGTATACTTTTAAGCCGTAGTTAATAACTGAGATTTCAATTATTTTTTTTTTTTTACTTTAAAATTTAATTAAAAATTATTAAATTACAATTTATGATTGAAATTTAAAAAATATACTTAAATAATAAATTATTTATATTTAAACTTAAAAATCTAGTATTACTTCAACAAACATAAATTGATAAATAGAAGATATTACAAATGAATATTTTATTTATTAATAAATTAATAATCTTAAAATAATAAACTTATATAACATATAAATAATATAAAAAATTGTATAATTTATTAATTTAAGATATTTAATTTGTTATTTTTTAAGATATTAATTTATTTGTATTATGATAAGTTTATCTTTATCGAAATAATAGTATACTTTTAAGCCGCAATTGGTAATTGAGATTTCAATTATATTTTACTTAAAAAATTAATTAAAAATTATTAAATTACAATTTATGATTGAAATTTAAAAAATATACTTAAATAATAAATTATTTATATTTAAACCTAAAAATCTAGTATTACTTCAACAAACATAAATTGATAAATAGAATATATTATAAATGAATATTTTATTTATTAATAAATTAATAATCTTAAAATAATAAACTTATATAACATATAAATAATATACAAAATTGTATAATTTATTAATTAAGATATTTAATTTATTGTTTTTTAAAATATTAATTTATTTGTATTATGATAAATTTATCTTTATCGAAATAATAGTATACTCTTAAGCCGTAGTTGTCATATATAGATTTTTTGACAAAATTAGTTAATGAAATTAATTACAAAAAGTGTACTACAAAATGTAATTTTTAATAGTTTAATCAAAGTCACAAAAAAATATCCAGTAAACATTAATATAGTAAAAAGTAAAAAACATATATAATCTCACATGTTTCCACAATGAGAGAACCTGTGTGTAACTGGTACTCTTTTCCTTTTTGGATGCTCCTCTCTAACTGTAGCAGGTACTGCATGTGACACACGAAAAACATCTGTCTGTAATGGGGTTGGAGTTGGAAATAGAGATGGTAGTGGTGGAGGTAGTAATCTAGGTCGACATAGGCCCCGCCTACCCTTCGGAATGCCTGGCGGTAAATTTAGCTTAGTAGATGTGTCAATCTGCAATAATGGTGGGTCTGAAGAGGTAAGAGGTTGTAATGGAGATAGGTCTAAAGATGTAGGGGGTTGTACTGATAGTGGGTCTGAAGAGGTAAGGGATTGGGCTGATGGTGAGTCTGAACTAAAGATAAGTTTAAAGAAATAGGAGGTTGTACTGATGATGGGTTTAAAAATGTAGAGTGTTGCACTGATGGTAGATCTAAATAAATAGGGTGTTGCACTGATGGTACGTCTGAAGAGATGGGTGATTGTACTAATCGTGAGCATAAAAAGGTAGAGGGTTGTAATGATGCTGATACTGACGATGTGATGGGCTGACAACTACTATATCTACCTCTCCCTTGAGATATCAACCGACCTTGAATAAGTGGTAGTCGAGCAACTGTCGACTAAGCTAGTGACCTACCTCTTCCATGTTCTACATGTGGGATACGATAATCCTCCCGAATAATGCACATAACATCAGTGGTCATACAAATAATATCAACAATACCAATGCGGCAAGCATCACTATCAAAGTCTTCCAATGCATGGCTTCCTCGAGATATGATAGATGTCATAGTCTCAATTTGTCACATAAAATGATATATAATTATTTGTTGGAAAAAATATTATACACAATATGTACATAATATTCAAGTGATACAAACCAATAAGTGGGCAGATAAGGCAGTAGCCTGGTACCGCATAGGTCCAAAATCATCCATAGTTGTAATAAAACAACGTAATACGACGATACCATGTCATGTACGGAGCATGGTAGTCCATATGAGGCTCTATAGGCTCCACAGTGACAATGTGATCCCCCATAGCCTCCCATAATGCCACGTAGTGCTCATGATACAACCTCCAATCAAACTGAGGTCGACCACGTCGATTTATGGAGTGAAGGTCATAATCAATTGAGGGTGTCAAAAGAATGCCCTGTATGAGTCCAAATTGTTGCAACACACGCTCAGGACGATGCCACTCAACAATATAAAAAAAAATAAGTGGTGACATCGTTCGCCAAATATCCTGATCAACTAAACAAATGTCTAGAAGTAACGCTAGTATATCATCTATGTAAAGCTGCCATAATACCTGATATATTCAAATCTTAGTATGTATTTAATAAAGTTTAAATTATATTATTAATATTAATAATCTTATTAAACAATACTGATATTTAGTTCAAACCTGATCAGATCGCCGTCTATCAAACTCATCTTTGTATGTGACCAACACATGATGAGTGTCTGTATGAGATAAGGGAACTCTCCACCTGCTCCCTAGTGCATCTGGCAGGAATCTCTCATCTACAGGCGCTGGTGCATGAGAAAGTGATCTACTAGGGCGACCCACATGTAATCGCTCTCATGACCATAACTAAAAATGAAATAAAATTATGTTTAAATGCACATAATTATGACAAAATTACATAATTAATAAAACTTGTAGTTATACTTGCAACATCTGTAATGGTCCTGCAATAGTTTTTGCACTATCTAAGCTAGCTCGACATAACTCTCAATAAAGATGTGTTAGTGTTGCACTCCCCCAACTATATTGTATAGTCTCACTAAAATCTCTTAACATGGGTAGATTTGCTGATTGGATGTAAACCCCTTTCTTATCTAGAAATAATGAACCACCAACTAACAATAAAAGATAAGCTTTAGCATGGCGCTATAATGTGACCTCATCTACAACCCCTAGTGGTAAGTAAGAGAAATGGGTAGTAATAAAACGAACTGTAAGGGATGCTCCACGAATATCAATCTCTATTGGTCGAACACCCAATAACTCCTCACAAAGTGCATGCTAATCAATATCTGTAGAACCAGTGACAGGATGACCATGTACACGTAATCCAAATAAGATGGTTACGTCCTGCAATGTGATGATCATGTCACCAACTGGCATGTGGAATGTGTGCGTCTCTGGGCGTCATCTCTCTACCAGTGTAGTAATCAAATGTCAATCAACCTTAACATGACCCACTTGAAAGACATAAAATCCTGATTGTATAATTTATGGCTGAATACGATCATCCAAAACCCACTCTCGATGAAACCTGTCGACAAGTCAAATCACTACCCATATCAGGATCAACACAAATAGTGGATGATCGATGTCGATGTTGGAGAGTAAGCACAGATGTATCCTCAGGGTCAGGACGAGCAACAAACAACGGAGTATCCATGTCTGCATGTACATCAATACATGATATAAACAAAATATGAATGAATTGACAAGAAACAACAATACCTAACAACATGAATTTCATTATTAAAATTGTAAAAATTTGAACAGCATTTCCCTTAAACAGTAGATATTCAAATTTTTTCAATGTAACCTGATATAAGCAAAATATGAATGAATTGACAAAAAACAACAATTTCTAACAACATTAATTTCATTATTAAAATTTTAACAAATTTGAACAGCATCTCCCCTAAATAATAGAGATTAATATTTTTTTTCATGTAACTTGATATAAGCAAAATAAGAATAAATTGACAAAAAATAAAAATTTCAAACAAACAAACGTCAATAAGAAGTTCAATAAGATAGTTTCTACATATATCTTAAAAGGATTAAGGTCAATACTAGTAAATTAAAAAAAAAAAAACACTACAATAAGATGCTCATGAAGTACATCAACTCCTCCTATCATTGGTTTCTCTATTAGTACAAGAACGTCGATTGTGACCCGATTGCTTGCAAAGTCCACATGTTTGTGAAGTTCTAGTTTTCCTTGCATCCATCTCATTATGCAAACGACTTGATTTTGGTCAACCAAAAGTTAGCCATTTCATTGAGTCCGAAGGCACAATTATCGGTCCATCATATTAAGGTCACTCCAACTCATCAAATATGGGATAAAACAAGGGAGCCCATGTTGATAGGTAAACACTGTGTTGTAATAACCTTGTACAAATTGTCAAAAATCAATTGCTCGATAATGACAAACAATAAGAATGTGTGAACATGGGAATCTTAACAAAAGTGTTTTGTTACATGTGCAAGACCCCATTTGAAGGGTAATATGATATGTGCGAGGTTTCCTATTACTGCTTCCAACAGAGTGTCTAGTTTTAACATGAAAACGTCCCGCCACATGATCATACAAAAGAACCTCATGTGAACCCTCCTTAACAACTTTAGCCTTTATCTTGGTGTCAATATGTGGAGTGAATTCTTCACCTCAAGCGAGCCGATTGGCACCATGCTCCCGCCTGACTGTGAAGTAACTGTTAACCCGATAGAAAGTTAACTGGACTAAAGCTGTTATTGTTAAGTTACGAGCACTCTTAAGGACACTATTAAAAACTTCAGACATTTTAGTTGTCATAATCCCATATCTCCGCCCACCATCATGTGAGAGTGCCCATTTTTCAAGAGGAATTTGCTCTAACTAATTTCTAACCTCGGCATTTATCCGGCCAATTGTATCCATGTGAGAAATAAATTTTTTAACTTTACTCTCCATAGCAGCCCTACACATGAGCTCCTTTAAAGTCTTATCTTTGAACTTTGTATTGAAATTACTCGCTAAATGACGTATGCAAAATCTATTATAAGCATCTGGCTCAGTCCATCCCGAATATGTTTCATTAACAACAACTATAATGCCAGGATGACGATCAAATATCATACACAAGCCTTTCCTTTGTGTTGCTTCAACTCTGATACACGCCAAAAACCAACTCCAACTATCTGTATTCTCTCCTTTTGTAATGGCAAATGCAAGTGGAAACAATTGGTTATTACCATCACATCCCATAGCAATCGGCAAAGTCCCTTTATATTTTCCATACAAATGTGTCCCATCAATACTAAGAACTGGTCGACAATGAGCAAACCCTTTAATAGATAGAGCGAATGCCCAAAAAATATGTTGAAATATTTCTTCATTCAAGTTGTTTTTAGGAACCATTTTGGAATACACAATGCATCCAGGATTTGACTGCTCTAAGGTAAGGAAGAAACGAGGCAACTCTACATAAGACTTGTACCAATCACCAAATAATTGAGTCATTGCTTTCCTTTTTGCCTTCATTGCTTTTTGATAAGAAATTTGGTAACCAAATTGTTCCGCAACAACAGCTTGAATTGCAGGAACTGTAATGGTCATTTCTACCTTCACCAATGTTTCAATATTCTCAGATACAAAACTATAATCCAACTATGAATGATCTTGATTAATTCATGGATTGACACATGTATGAGGACCTTTGTACTTTGTGATTCTAAACATACCCATATCTTTCACTGTCATTGCCCTTAGTCGCCATTGGCACTCTGGTGCTTTTTTACATTTAGAACTAACACACTTGCATTTGATCTATAAACAATAAACTCTCCATGCGACTTTATGGAAAACATCTTCACAGAATGTTGCAAATCTGATTTTGAGGGAAATATTTGGCCAATTGATAACTCTCCATCAACATTTCCTAAAGTTGGCTTTTTTCATGGAGTCCAATCACTTACAACACAATTAATTGACTCGTCCATATTTAAAAATTGTGGTGTAGGTGGCATATGGTATGAAACGGGTGCAAATGTTTCCTCTAGGTTGTCATTAGAGATATTAAATTGGGTGCCATGTGGGGGAGGCAACTGGTGATGTGTTTTCAAGCTCAAACTCAACCTCGGGATTATTAGACCTATCACCAACTTCAAGGTTCACAAATCTTGTGCTTTCACATTGCACAATTGGACCATTACCAAATCAATATTTTCTCTTTGACAACAATTTTCTTCATCATTAGGTAAATTAATCTCATTTGTGTCGATTGCATCATCTCTATCATCTTCCTCATCTCTCTCATCTTCGTCATCAACATCAGTTACACCTGTTGATAATCATGTCAAATGACCCATTTCATTACTCAAATGATAGTAGTTGGGAGCTTGCTTTATGAATAATTGAACTGAAAACATTCCACACTTCAATGGCATCGGTAGCATACGTGCAACTGTCCGATCATTTCTCACCACTAATGGTTGATATTTGTTCATTTCAGTTGGATGTTGACATTTCAAGACTAACTGATAGTCTCTGTCAGCACCAATGATATCATATATCATTTTCTACAACTCCACAAAGGTCGTATGAATGGGCACATCTATAGGCTCAATCTTTACATTATTTCCAATATATCTTGAATCCATTTATGTCCTCAAAATTGTTCCATTCCAATAACATGACACTTCTACTGTGGAATTAGTCATAATTTTCTTCACATAAATAATAACAAAAGATTATTACATAAAAAATAATATTTATTCAAGTAAAAAATAATACTTTACGATCAATGATTCATAAAATACAATAATAAACCAAATAAATATTGAAATGGAACAAAACTTTATTATGGTCAAATCCATTCTCCTCTTCAACGCCCCATAAGAAAATTCACATTTATTATGGCCATTGTTCTAAGTTAAGATGACCCAATTTAATTATAAGGTACAAAAGAAAAAACATTATTGTAGTTACAAAAATATAAAATTATACCTCAAATCTAAATACCTCAGCTTGAGCCTCATTTGATGGTAAGAACTCCTTCACAAATTTTGCATCTAGTTGCTCATAGGTATGACATCCTAATGGTTTGTTGCTATTATGTTCTAATCTTTTCTTTGACACAGGTTTCATTTTCAACAGAATCATAGAATAGTTTTCTCAACTAAATATATGTAAACAAACACCCTATTGACTCTTTTGGATCCAAATAACTAAATTTAGAGCAATATATAATATTTTGAAGGTAAAATTCATCATGATAGGAAAACACACACACACACACACACAATTAATCTAATAATAGAATTTAGGGTGTTGCTTATCCAAGTCCACTATCTATCCAATTAATATGCATGAACAATTAAGTGCTTCTAATCAAATAGTTCCAAAAAATACACTACTAACATAGGTTATTTTACATCATACATTAATTAACCACATACTCAATTCCAATGAAACAAATCTCGTATAGGAATTAAATATTTATTTAAAAATCAATTAAAACATATTATAGGAATTTTTTTGTCATGTAATTCATTTATATCTAAAGGGAAAAAACAAGGGGAAATAAGGAAAACAAAATATTGAACAACATACTCCTAGTCAACATGAGAGGAAAGTATTAATGATAAAAAGGCTACATGTTGGTATCTGATGGGTACAATGGTGACCCATGGTGTTGAATATATTTTGTGCTTGGGAGAGGGACATTAGAGTCTATGATTACTTTATCATCATGGAAGAAGTTTGCATCTGATATTCAAATTTGACAGTATGTTTAGAACTTTTTATTTAAAGCTTTTCGCCTGATGAATTTTGTGACTTTGGATTTCAGAGTGTAAGTTGTTTTTCATACGCATTACACTTTTTTGTAAAATGGATTATGAGACTCAAATCTTTATGCTAAGCAAGGCATATTTCAAATTCTATTTTTTCATGTTGCATTTTTCTTGCTTCTTGGTTTGGAGAAAGATATAATGAGGTTGAAGTACAGGAGTAGAATATTTATGCTACAAACTGCACGTAAAATCCTTATCATTTACTGCAAATTGCTGTTGCCTTCAACTTTGCCTTTGACAGTACTGTTCTATGATCCATTGTTTTTGGGTTCCTTCCAGATGTATTTTCCTTAAAGCATGCTTGACTTTAGTGGCATCCTGAGCTCTTCCATTTTTTGTTTGAATTGTTTTTATTTTTATTATTGCCTTCTGGTGGAGCAATGTAATGGTTGAAGATGTCCTATACAAGCTCCTTGCTTTCAGGTCTTTCCATTTGAAAATAAATAATCGGTGTTTTGAAGTTGTTGATTTCTATCCTCTTTTCATCGAAAGTGAGACATTAAGAGAATAGAACCATGGAATCTTTCTAGGTTTTGATATTAGTACTTTCCTGCACTCTAGTTGAAGCTTTTTTTAAGCAACTTCTTACTTTTTAAGATATTCTTTTGGAAATCCTGTAGGAGTTTGGTGTTTTTTTTTTTGTTTTTTTTTTTTATCATTATTATTATTTTATTATGATTCCAGGATATGGGGAACATTTGGCTTTTAAACTTTTGCTCATGCTTAATTCCATCCAGTTTCAGCAATAAGAGGCGGTTTTGTATTTGCTTCCACTATCAATCTGAGTCCTTCAACCTGTCAAGCAACAACTGCAGTTTGGCTACCAGTCTGGCTGTTTTTCTTCTTTTTGCCTTCATTAACCACACTATTGAGGTTTTCAATCTTGGGTCATAATGCCTATGTTGAAAAGTTGTTTGTCAGGATGGCCTCTATAACATCCTTGATTAGTGTGCCTCTTCTAGAAGGATGATGTTTTGGAGTCTTTTTTTCTTAAATTTAGTATAATGAGGTTAACTGTTGGCTTGACGGTTTGATGTTTGACTTCTCTAAAACATTTTTGCCCATATTTACTAAAGTGTTGTGGATAATGTTTTTTTCTAAGCTGAAAGTTTAGTTTCTTGTGATTCGCTTTTTAATCACACTTTCCTTGACAGTCTGCTAGAATATTTTCTCAAGTATGGCCTTATTCTAAGTCTATTTTTCCAGTTTGTGTGACTTCTGTTTGGTACCCCCTACCGAAGTGAAGACCCTAGATTGCTTAAGAGTGGATTGTGAATATAGTGGATTCTAGGGGTCTACTCGATTGAGATTGTTTTGGGCTTCAAAACTACACAGGAGTATGGAACCATTACTGATAATGGTTGAGAGTCTGTTTTTGTATGCTTTGCATTGCATTAAGAATTTCTCATGGAAAAGTTGTTGACCTGGTCATAGGCTGTAGATGTCTATACTTACAAAGAAATTATATGGAATACTAGAACTTCTTTAAGTTGCAGATAGAGCATATGATGGTGAACTTATAATTTCACTTGTGGAATCCTTCTAAAGCACTATCTTTTCCCCTTTTGGTGTAACCACTTCCTGCATATGCTAGAACCTTCTCATTAAGAGAGCCTAGCTTGAGTTTGTATGATCCATAGTTGTTAAGGACCCATGATACATGATACAAGAAGGTTATTTATTTTTATTTTTTTTGTAAACTGATATCTATAACTTGTACCATATAGATGCTACAAAGTACTTCAGAAGTAGACAATAGTTCTGGATTATCATTTTTTTCTCCTATGCAATATTATCTTTCTTAAAAGATGGAAAATGAAAAGAATATCCCTGTTAGTATGGTTATACAAATTTGTATTTGTTTTTGGTTGTTTTCTGGCCTAGACTAGCATATTATGTTCTGTTATGTCTTATACTTGTGCTTAATCTATTCATTTTCTTTAAAACTGCTCACTCAGAATTCATACTGTGCTAAAAGAAAAAATAAATACCTTCCGCATATATATGGATAGCATAAACTCCCTACCACATTCTCTTACTATATATATATATATATATAGGCTCCATCACCATTAGATATTTCTCTATCAGTTTTAAATTAAATATATCATTTATATTAAGCTCAATTATTAGAAAAAGATGCATCTGATAGCAAGCATAAGGCGATATAATCACTTTTGGTCCAACATATACTATTCTTTTGAAATCATTTTAGCTTAAAGCTAGTTATGGTAACCGTAGATTTAAGTAAACAAGTCCAACACTTATCATATACATATTTTTAATGCATATCTCTTTCTGTTAATTAATTTTTATAGGTGGAGAAGAACTATGGACTGAAAGGTCATAAGAGAAAACGAGTGATAAACACAAGAAGCAAGGCAAAAAACAGTGTGGATGAAGTTCAATCCATAGGAAATTTTCCGAACACAACCAAAAAAATTTTCACGAATGGAACAAAACTTGTAAGCCAAAAACAACCTATAAGCCAAAAAATATTTCCAAAAAAATTTCTCACAAAATTTTATCACGTATGGAACACAACTAAAAAAATTTCTTACAAAAAAATTTCACAAAAATTGCTCTGGAATGGAACAGAACTTGTAAGCCAAAAAAATCTCACAAATATTTCTTACACATGGAACATAACCTGTAAGCAAAAAAAATTTCTCACAAAATTTTCTCAACCTGTAACCCAAAAAAAAATTCTCAAAAAAACTTCTCATGCACGGAACAAACCTAAAAAAATTCTCACAAATTCTTCTCATGCAACGAAGCACAACCTATAACCCAAAAACATTTCTCACGCATAAACTCAAAACCAACCTCAATTGCAGCTCCAAAAACGTCTCTTATAGTGGCTCACTGGTGGGGTTAGGGCTTGAAGACGACCTCTGGATACAACCAATACGGGATGAAGCAAAGGGGAAAGTTAAAAAAATATATAAAAAAAAAAATTGTTGGCCCCGCTTACGTGGAAAGATAGGTTATTTTGAACATTACTTTGACCTAAGGCCCAACTTTGATATTAAGTTTGGGTACAAGTCCATTTTGGCCCAAAACTCGACTTTTTGCCGATTTACTGAGGAGATTTGGAATTTATTTAATACTTATTATATTAACACTTAAACCACTTAAGGCGATTTTAAGTTAAATTTTCTTTTAAATGTTTAACTTAAAATTTTATATTTTATATTTTAAATATTAAATTGGTTTAATAAAATTAAATTTAAATTTATTTTAAATTATTAAATTGAAAATTTTAATAAATATTTTAAATGATATCTATTTTTATGAAAGTATAAGTCATGATTGTTAAATATATTCTTATTATATATGGGTAAATAAGATAAAAAATTTGGGATTAAGAATAGATTAATTATTTTGACTTAAAATACTTAAAGTTATTTTTAATTTTAAATTATTAAATAAATTAAACATATTTCATAAAATAACTTAATATCATAATTTAAATTAAGTTAGTAAGTTATTTTAAGTATGAAGTTAATTTACCAAACACCCTTTTTAGAGTGTTTAGAATGACTTTTATAATGTTTTTATAATTAATTATAATAAGATAATAAAAATTATTTTTCATTAATTTGAAAGTTTGTTTGGGTGTGCAATTAAAAATTGTTAATTGTTTTTAAAAATAAAAATTTAATTTTAAAAATACATAATATTGTTTCAACGTTAATTTCTATTTGCAATTTTTAAAAACAAAATGAAATAAATTATACTTTTTAAAGAATAAGATTCCATTTAGTAGTATTTTTAAAAAACAATTTTAACCTAAAACATATTTTTGAAGAAAAAATAATGTGTCTAATCAAATTTTGAAAAATCACTTACAATATTTTATAGAAAAACACTTATAGGTAATTTTCCTAAAAACCCTTTCACAAACACTTTAATAGGTAATTCTCCTAAAAATATTTTTAAAAAATAAATGTTTTTACTAAAAATCCTTCTGGTAGAAACATTGTGAAACGCATTCAAAATAGAAGTTGTTTTCACCATTTAAAAAAAACAACATAAAAGAATTGAAAAAACATAAAATAATTGAAAACCCATAATAAAATTAAATATGACATCATTCTTATTCTCTCTTCATGATCCAATATTAATATTGAAAATCTTAAAATATGATCTTCAATTAAGAAAATCACTCATGAGGAAGGTGAATTAGGTTTTTGAAAATCTTTTTCAAATACACCAAATTTAAATGAATTAAAGAGCAATAAATAAAGAGATAGAGATAAAAATAAAATAAAATAAAAAAACAAACATAAGGTTTTATAGTGGTTCGATACTACTCGTCTATATCTATTCTCCTCAAGTTCCAATTAAGTGAGAGTTTCACTATCTTTGAAGCTTCAACCAAACTTCCAATATTCTACATTTGGATTCCGACTCCACTAGGTGTTATAAAATAGTTTAAAAGATCCCTTGAAGTATACCTCAATCTAAAACTTTAAACACTCACAACCTCACTTTAATAACAATAAAAAACACTCTTATCCTAACTCAATAAATGAACAAATACAATAGAATATTAGGATAAATGACAATGGTGCACTAAAGTAGTTTGCAAGGGAAGAATCAATGCATCAAGAATGAAAAAAAAAACACTTTTAATGAAAAACAAGTAGTTGGAAGGTGATTGCAGGTGTTCTCTACACAATAAATGAAGTGAAGCTCTCAATTTGTAGGTTTTTAGCATCGAACAAAAAAAATGACAGAAACTAGCCTCATATAATCGAGTTCTGGTTTAACCAGTTGACTAATTATTGAGCATTAAATGCACGACAGGTGACCATTGGAACCTAAATTGGACCTTGGTTGGGAAGAGTTTCCCCTCGATTAGAAAATGTCTCCCTCAAACAGAAAAATTTATAACTACTAGAAGAAAGAGAAGATTTTTACATTTCTAAGTTGATCCATAATTGGTTAACCTAATTTATCAGGAAAACCCATCATTTTTAGTTTGTTTTTATTTTATTTTGTTTTTTTTTTTTTTAACATTTAGGCAAGGTCTTTCCCATCATCCCATTTATTTAAATCAATTCTATCTCTACCAATAAAAAAAAATTAAATAGATGGGGTAGGTGAGTATAGGAAATTCTTATACTCATCTTGGCCTTTTTATTTATTTTATTTTTTCTATTCTAATTTTTTTTACTTTAAAAATATTAAATTATATTAAAAATAAACATAATTTATAACTCAATAAATATTATAAATATTTATAATTTTTTATGTAAAATAATATATCTATAATGAACTAGACTTGGGATGGTTATGGGATAAGGATAAATTTGTGAGTATATTTCATACACATTCCAATTTGCTTGGAAGAATTGGGATCTTTGAGGATTGTAACTGATACTTACCACAATAAATTGCTTTGGCATGCTGATGTTGGGATTTTATTTCTCCTGGATCTTCAGTAATAAGCCAAAGATGTGATTCATAATGTGGTCCACATCATTCCATCAATTTAAGAACGAGGATTCATGCTCAAAACCACGTTTGCATCACTACCCCATGTTCTGTGCACACTCCAAGCAGACTCGGTGATGGAAAGAGTCTTTAAAAGGTGCAAAACACTAATGGGTAAGGTCCCCTAAGCCTGCAATCTCTTTCAATTTTTCAAAACACCATCTAAGTGGAGGTTGTGAAGGTTTAGCAGCACCTAAAACCTGAAAATTGAAAAACGCATTTTAACCTGTAGAATGGAAATGACGGGAGGTACGTTTTCGATCTGTATATAATTCCGCTTATGATCTAATTGCTATTTAATGATTGTTATAACATATTTAGATTAATTTTTACCCATCAGTTGGTATCAGAGCCTTGTATGCCTTTGCCTTGTTCATTTTACAATTTGCATTTTTCAATCAAAAAATACAGTGAATTTAGGTATTTTGGAGTTTTTGGTTTTAGAATTTTTTTGATTAAAAATATTGTTAGAAATCATTAGAAGATGAGATTTCTAACATTTCGATGTTTTAAATCATCAATTTGGTGTTTGGAATACTTGGAAACCGTCGGGTTGCAAATGGGTTAAATAGACCCGACTGAAGGTAGGAGAAGACTATAGGGGCTTATTGTTTTGACTGTAAATAAGTAAACCAAAAATAAGAAAATGGGCAGTAGCCCAGTTGGTCATAGCCTTGCCTTCCTTCATCCACTGCACAGCTTCAACTCCTCCCCGACAGCAACCTATAATTTTTTTTTTAAATTCATAAAATTTAGTATTTTAAGATATGTTAATTTATGAGTTTATTTATGGATATTTTATGTGCTAGATTATTTATTTTTATTAGTTGAATGCATTTTTTTAATGGTTTATTGTGCATACAAAATTAAATTATATAATTTTATACATTAAATTTATTCTTAAAGGCTCTTTATGGATTTAATTTTAGATATTTATGTGCTTACAATTTATACAATTTTAGAAATTTTGCACATTGATGTTGAGTTTTGTGTACATATTGCTTATGGTTTCATGCAACTTATATAAGTTTTTCTTGTGAATTAATTAAATGTCAAGTGATCCATATAATTTTAATTAATTAAGGAGTAGCCACAACATCTTTAATTGTGCAAAATTATATATTAAGTGTTTTGGGATCACATATAAGGAAAATGACATTATGGGTAATTAATTATATTTGATATAATAAAATTTTATCCCACATGAATTTTTATTATATTTGTATAATTAATTAGGATGGAATATCAAATTATATTTCTTAATTACCCACAGGAATTAGGAAATTGAACATAATTTGATAGTTTTATCATAAGGTTTTACATGGATCTAATTGAATTAGAACTTTAGTCCACAGGCAAGTTTTATGTCACTAGATTCATAATTTTGGAACATGAGTTACATTGGTAAAACATTATATTTGGTTATTAGTCTCAATTTTGAATTATAAGCATGTATGTTTAATTTTTGTGCAGTCATGCAACCTGTGAATTTCTCTAATGTAAAATGTGACATTCCCTAATTGAAAGGTGATAACTATAAGGTTTGGAATGAGAAAATTCTCCTTCATTTGGAGTGCATGGATATTGATTATGCTATTAGGCAAGACAAACCAACCATTATTGACACCAACACTACAGCAGAAAAGACTCTTTATGAACAATGGGAGCAATCAAATCACCTTAGTTTGATGTTCATAAACACCAAAATCTCTTATAGTATTCGTGGTTCTGTCGATCAATATGACAATGTCAAGGCATTATTGAAGGCTACTGATGAGCAATTTGTGACTTCAGATAAAACACTTGCCAACACCCTAATAATGAAGTTTTCATTCTTAAGGCTCACCGATGTGAATGGTGTGCGAGAGCACATAACGCAAATGAGGGATATTGTGGCACAATTGAAGACACTTGAGGTTGAAATGTCTGACTCCTTCCATGTGCACTTTATTTTGAACACTCTTCCACAACAGTATGGACCTTTCAAAATCTCCTACAACACACACAAAGATAAGTGGTCAATTAATGAGCTTTTGACCATGTGTGTTCAAGATGAGGAAAGACTGAAAATGGAATTGGGTAAGAGTGCATTAATGGCAATGGAAGGAAATGGTCAGAATTAGGCCAAAAAGAAAGGGAAAGGTAAAATACTGCCCTAAGGTGTAATCAAGAAGGTCAATAGATGCTTCTTCTGCAAAAAGAAGGGGCACATGGAAAAGGGTTGCACCAAATTCCAGAAATGGCTTGAGAAGAAACGTAAACTAATCTCATTTGTTTGTTATGAATCTATTATGGTTGATGTTATTTATAACACATGGTGGATTGATTCTGGTTCTACAATCCATGTTTCGAATACCTTGCAAGGGATGTGAAACCTAAGGAAGTCAATGCCAAGTGAGTAATGCATTTATTCAGGAAACAAGATGCGTTCACATGTGGAAGCTGTTGGAACATGCAATTTAGTTTTAAGTAGTGGTTTTATTTTAAATTTAGAAAAGACATTTTATGTTCCAAGTTTCTCTAGGAATTTGATTTAAGTTTCAAGAGTTGTACCTTTGGGTTATTTTTTTAGTTTTTATGAGATATATTTCAATCTGTTTTATAAATCTAATCTTGTTGGAAATGGTACATTGTCTAATGGTCTTTTCTCTATCAATTTGCAAAACGATATCACTAATAACACTATGCATGCTCCCACTAGTACAAAACGATGTGTTATGAATGAAGATTCCTCTATGTTGTGGCACCGGAGATTGGGACATATCTCCATACAGAGAATTAAGAGATTAGTAAATGATGGAGTACTTAGTACTTTAGATTTTACTGATTTCCACACTTGTGTGGACTGCATTAAGGGAAAGTAGACCAACAAGTCTAAGAAGGGTGCCAAGAGGAGCACAGACATATTAGAGATCATACATTCAGATATTTGTTGTCTAAGCATGAACGCGTATGATCCAAAATACTTCATCTCCTTCATAGATGATTACTTACGATACATGTATATCTACTTGCTTCATAACAAGAATGAAGCATTGGGTGCCTTTAAAGTTTTTAAGGCTGAAGTAGAGAAACAATGCAGAAAGCAAATAAAGATTGTGAGAACAGATATAGGTGAAGAATATTATGGTAGATACACCGAGAATGAACAAGCACCTGGTCCATTTGTGAAGTTTCTTAAAGAGCATGGGATAGTTGCTCAGTACACCATGCTTGATTCCCCATACCAGAATGGTGTGGGTGAAAAAAGAAACCGAACATTAATGGACATGGTTAAGAGCATGCGTAACAACTCTAAGCTTCTTGAATCCTTGTGGAGTGAAGCTCTTAAAATGGCAATGTATATATTGAACCGAGTTCCAACAAAGGTTGTCCCCAAAACGCCATTTGAATTATGAAAATGTTGGAAACCGAGTTTGCGACATATACGTGTTTGGGGATGCCCGTCTGAAGTAAGAGTTTACAACCCACAAGAGAATAAACTAGACCCAAATACCATTAGTGTGTATTTCATTGGATATGCTGAAAGGTCTAAAGGGTTTAAATTCTACTGTCCATCTCACAACACTAGAATTATGGAAACAAAAAATGCTAAGTTTCTTGAGAATGACTTGATTAGTGGGAGCAATCGATTTCAGGACTTTTTTTTTCTGAAAAAGATCATATTGATGCTCAACCATCCACTTCAAGTGATAGATTGATTGTCATTCACAAAGCCCCTCAAGTTCAAATGGGTGATAGACAACCAATCATTGAAGTTCCACAAATTGCTAATGACAATCCAGTAGATCAAGTTATTCAATATTCGCCAGAAATTGTTGAACAACCAGTTGAGCAACGTGATACTAAGGAAAATGCTGATGCAACATTATGGAGATCTACAAGAGTAAGAAAAACAGCAATACCTAGTGATTATGTTGTGTATCTGCAAGAATCAGACTATGACATTGGAACCGAAAATGATCCTGAAACGTTTTCACAAGCCATAAGTTGCAAAAATTCAAATTTATGGTATGATATGAAAGATGAGATGAATTCTATGGCATCTAATGGAGTCTAGAATCTTGTTGAGTTGCTTGATGGTGCAAAAGCCATTGGATGTAAATGGGTCTTCAAGACAAAGAAATATTAATTGGGCAACATTGAAAGATATAAAGCAAGACTCATTGCTAAAGGATTCACTCAAAAGAAAGGAATTGACTACAAGGAGACTTTTTCTCCTGTATCTAAGAAAGATTCTCTTCGTATAATTATGACATTAGTTGCACATTTTAACTTATAGTTGCAACAAATAGATGTGAAAACGACATTTCTCAATGGAAATCTAGAGGAAGAGGTTTACATGAAACAACCAGAAGGATTTTCCTCTAGTAGGGGTGAGCATTTGGTATGCAAGCTTAAGAAATCCATATATGGATTGAAACAAGCATCTCGTCAGTGGTATTTGAAGTTTCATGATGTTATTTCTTCATTTGGTTTCGTGGAGAACATTATGAATCAATGTATATATCAGAAAGTCAATGGGAGTAAGATATGTTTTCTTCGTTTTGTATGTGGATGACATTTTACTTGCAACCAATGATAAGGGTTTGCTACATGAGGTGAAACAGTTTCTATCTAAAAACTTTGACATGAAGGATATGGATGATGTGACTTATGTCATTGGCATTAAGATACATAGAAACAAATTTCGAAGCCTTTTAGGTCTATCTCAAGAGACCTATATCAACAAGGTTTTAGAGAGATTTCGGATGAAAGATTGTTCACCAAGTATAGCTCACATTGTGAAGGGTGATAGGTTCAATTTGGACCAGTGCCCGAATAATGATCTTGAGCGGAAACAAATGAAAAACATTTCTTATGCTTCTGCTTTTGGAAGCTTGATGTATGCTCAGGTCTGCACAAGACCTGACATGTTGGGATGTTAGGAATATATCAGAGTAATCCAGGTATTGACCTTTGGAAAGCTGCAAAGAAAGTGATGAGCTACCTTTAAGGGACCAAAGACTACATGCTTATGTATAGACAGACTAATAATTTGGAAGTGATTGGCTATTCTGATTCAAACTACGCTGGCTGCATTAATTCACGAAAATCAACTTCAGGATATGTCTTTATGCTAGCCGGTGGAGTTGTTTCTTGGAAAAGTGCAAAGAAAACTTTGACTGCAACTTCCACTATGAAGGCTGAGTTCGTGTCTTGTTTTGAGGCTACCTCGCATGGTATATGGTTAAAGAGTTTCATTTCTAGGCTTAGAATTATGGATACAATTTCTAAGCCATTGAAGATATATTGTGATAATTCAGTTACAGTTTTTATGGCTAAAAACAACAGAAGTAGCAGTTGAAACAAGCACATCTACATCAAGTATTTAGCCATAAGAGAACATGTTAAATAGAAAATAGTGGTTATTGAACACATTAGTATTGAATTGATGATTGTTGATCCTTTGACTAAAGGCATGCCACCGTTGAAATTTAAGGATCATGTAGATAGATTGAGACTTGGTTCCTTTGTGTGATTTTCGTTGTAAGAACGAATGTTATTTTCAATGAAACTTTATTTGTGATGTTTTCTCATATTTGATTTTCTTTGTGTACACTTTTATTCATTTATTGAGAAATATCATTAATGTTTGGACCTAGAATAAACATAGGGTTTATTATTAAGTTATATGGGCTAGTATTTAAGAAACATGATGCATTGTGATACATGGAAGATAATACTCGATTTTAGAGGACCTATCGCCATGATTCATGTGTTTCGTTTCTTGCTATGATGAATGATGGAATATATGGACCAAGTGGGAGAATGTTGGGATTTTATTTCTCTTGGATCTTCGATAATAAACCGAAAACGTGATTCAGAATGTGGTCCACATCATTCCATCAATTTAGGAACGAGGATTCATGTTCAAAACCACATTCACATCACTACCCCATGTTCTGTGCACGCTCCAAGTAGACTCAGTGATGGAGAGAGTCTTTAAAAGGTGCATAACACTAATGGGTAAGGTCCCCTAAGCCTACAATCTCTTTCAGTTTTTCAAAACACCATCTAAGTAGAGGTTATGAAGGTTTAGAAACACCTAAAACTTGAAAATTGAAAAACACATTTTAACTTGTAGAATGACAATGGTGGGGGGTACGTTTTTTATTTGTATATAATTCCGCTTATGATCTAATTGCTATTTAATAATTGTTATAACATATTTAGATTAATTTTTGTCCATCAGCTGACACATAAGATCATTAGGTTTATTTTGATTTTGCGTCACTTCTTGAAACCGTAAGTATATTTATGTTTTGAGTTATTTGAATAAAAGGGTCTTTTAATTTAATTTTTCATAATTTTTTTTGTCTAATTTGGACAAAAATATAACA
Organism: Vitis vinifera; assembly: GCF_030704535.1. Lineage (NCBI taxonomy): Eukaryota > Viridiplantae > Streptophyta > Magnoliopsida > Vitales > Vitaceae > Vitis > Vitis vinifera. The sequence continues at coordinate 6,011,757 of NC_081808.1, forward strand.
TTATTTTATTGTAAAAATAACAATTTATTTTTAAAATTATATATAAATACTTAAAATAGTAAATAACATTTATATTAAAAAAATATTACTTTTCAAAAAAAAAACCTGAAAAAAGGTTAGATTCACGATTTCATAATTATTTCATCCATTTTAATAAAAGATTTCTTATGTTTTAGATAAATATTCCAAAAAATGATTGATTCTTTGAATTTTTAACTGCAATGTATTTTATTAATTTTACATAAAAATTCACTATCCAACACTCAACAATGTTAATAATTACTTATAATTAAACTCATTTAGGAATGAGTTTCTTTTAATACCTGGCCCACTCTGCTCCTAATGGAATGGGATTAGGATAAATATTAATGGGTTTGAGAATTCTTTTTAAACTCAAGATGGGTTAGGGATGGGTTTGGGTATAACTCTGTCCATTTGGATTATATATAATATTAAATAAAAATGTATTTTAATTGATTATTTTTTTCATTTTCAACTTTTTGAATATATATACAAAATATTATTTTTCATAAAAATAAATTATAAATATGTATAATATTTGTTTATTTATAAATTGTGTTGATTTTTAATAGAATTTAATATTTTCAAAGTAACAAAAATAAAAATTAAATGGTTCTTATACCTGCTCTATCCCGTTTATTTATTTATTTATTATTAACAACAATGGGAATTGATTTAAATAAACGATAAAGAGTTAGAACAAGGGTGTTTCGTCTTGAGCTCGTGATTTTACCATCCCTAAACTCATCACATCTAATAACTAACATCAAATTTTTAGTTACTTGTCGGACATTAGTTGTTACCACCTTGTTAAGAACAATTGAGTATATATAAAGATATAGCTTGGAATATTAGTGTATGGCATGGCTATTATTTGCTCCCTTTAGAAACAAATTGAAGTGGTGGAATTTGTTCTCTTTTTATCCTTTTCTCTAGTTGACATGAGAATGAGCATCCATGAAAAAGGATTCGATTCAGCACCCATAACCATTGTGAATCTTTCATTCCCAAAATCAAAGTGGCTTTGTTCCTTCTAATCATCTAAGATTTTGGAAACTTCCAAGTGGTGGATTTTAACGGCCTGTTTTTTATTTTTATGATTATAATTTTAAAAATTATTTGGTGACGAAATTTTGTCTTGATTTTTCAAATTCAATAGCAAAAACTAAAATAAAAATGCATTAAAAGATTTGTTTTTTTTAATTATTTAAAAAAATTTATATATATTTTTCTTATTTTTGAAAACGGATAAAAACAATTTTTACTCATTTTCTAAAAACTATTTTTTATTTTACTTTGTTTTTAAAAACGGTTTTTAAAGAACAACAATCAAATAATATTATGAATTTATTTAAAAAACAACTTTTTATTTTTAAAAATAAAATAAAAAACTATTTTTAAATCATACGACTCCTCAAAGTTTTTCGTCTTATCATTGAGAAATAATTAAAAATCACAAAAAAACTCATAAAAATTATTATAAAAAGATTTTACTATTTTTAACTATATAATTGTTAAACATGTTTTTATTTTTATTTTTCAATCTAGAAATAAAATTAATTAAAACCAAATTAATATTTATAAAAATTAAAGGTATGATGAAAAGTGTTTATATTTTCTATTTTAAAGATGAGTAAAAAATGAAGTAACTTCAAACCACATACTTATTATTCTTAATTAGAAACATTTTTTGATCTTATTGTAATATCAAAATATATATATTTTTTTTTATATTACATGTGCAATGCTTTCCATTGCTCTTCACCGAAGTTATATTTTTTATATCACAATACCATATTTGAGTTCTATTATTTTATATCTTAATCTTATTTTGGTATACATAGTATAGGGGATTTATATCGTTATTCAACAATTTATATCCCTATCCAAATTTCACTATATATTTTGAATAATACTAAATTTAAAATTTTTAATTAATTTTTTAGACATAATAGGCCAAGAGAAGTATTGGACAAGACAAACACATCTCAATTCATGGTAGACTGGTCATGGGCCGAGTGGGTTAAGGTGCCCATCCATGATGGTGGCAGCATTCCGGTTTGTTCATGGACAGTACTAAACAACGGTGGTAGCATCTTGTAAACGCCGGAAATTTCCTTCATTGCGGTGCTGCCGCCACTCCCACCACCATCCAAGGCCTCCGCGCCACCACCTCCATTAGTCCAAACGGTAATTTTAGGCTGCAGACCTCGTACAGCCTCAGCATTAATCTTGGCAATCTCTTGAAATGTTCCGCCACTCACCATCATATAATCCCTCAATGCAGCATAGTTTCCGCCCAGAGCATCAAGGAGTGTGCGTAGATATACGCCTTGGGCTTGCGCCAGCGCCACGATTCCTTCGGCTTCTTTCTTCTTCGCATACAATTCTCCATCTGCGAGTTGCTGGCGTGCGTAGAATGCTGCCTCTGCCGATGCCTTTTGGGCAGCGGCTTCTTTCTCCTTCTCGTAGAGGACTGCTTCTGCTGCCTTCTGTTTTTTGTAGAGTTCCCAGTTTGCTTCTTGTACCTAAAGTTGTCAGCATTGATGAAAACATCAGTAATTAATCACATTTAAATTGGTATTTTAATTTTATCGATAATACATCGATAGTCTAGATCAAAACTTATGAAAATATTAAGAAAAACTTTAAAATTTATATAATAAACAATAATAGATAATTTAAAATTATTTTATAAAAAAAATAATACATATATATATATATATATGATATAATTAATCATATTTGACAATAATATTATATATCTCTATAAAAAAAATATGAATTTTATAAATTTATTAAATTACGTCAAATATTATTTGATAATAATATTATGATATTTGATTATAATATATCTTAATTTAAAATTATAATTCATTTAATTTTAATTGTATTAAATGATATAAAATAGATGATGATATATGTATAAATTTGTTTAATATGTATAAAAATTTTAATATTTATATATTTATATTTAATTAATATATAAATGATATAAAAAGGGTAAAGAAAATTATAATGATAAGTTTTATATTTTTAGTGATTAATTAAATAAAATAATTAGAATTAATTTGTTTATAAAAATAATTTTTTATAGTTTTATTATATATTTGTCTGGTGTATAATATTAAACAAATCGGTGGTCAGTCCGGTCATCCAAAGGAAAATTTTCCCCTGCTTGTTTCGTGTCCCCACACTGATGGATTAGATTATTGGTACGTAATTTTCAATCTTATTTATCATGAAGCTTACCCACACGCACTCCCCGGGCCCATCAATAAGTCAAGGTCGTTGTCAATAGGCCAGGATCCTTGTAAGGATGCTGACAATTGGTGCACTTAAATCCTATCCTATCCTCAGATTGATTTTTTTTTTTTTTTTTTTTTTTGGAGAAGAGTTTGCTTGGATGCCAAGAAAGTCGAGGGAAATCACATCTCTGGACTTTCTTTCGTAATATACCGTGTGTGTATATATATTTTAAGGTCACGAGAATCAATTAGTTCAAGAGAAAATGAATCAAGTAAATCATGAAAATTATAAATGATAGTCACGAGACTCAATTAGTTCAAGAGAAAATAGATCACGTAAATCATGAAAATTATAAATGATATTGAACTAGATCCTAATTTAATGAAACACATCAATATTTACTTATTTGAATAGTTGTATAATTCTATCATGTGAATATGATATATAAGATAAATGAAAGGATACTATCAACCATCTTATAAGTTTTACTTATTGGATCAAATTAATCCGTCAAAGTCAACTATGATCCTTAGAATTTACTCTACAAATCATTTCCAATTTCCCTAATTTTTGAGTGTTACTTAAAATTTTGTAAAGAAATGGTAGGGGTGAAAGTTGAAGTGTGTAAGCCAAAATAAATAGGGAAAACTGATCAAAAGGGACAAAAATCCCTCAATATTGTAAAACTAACCCCCCACTTTTAATAGCCTCCAAAATGACCCGATCTGGACAAAAATACCCCTCAACTACATCAACTCCTTTTTCCCTCCCATTCTAATTTTATTTCCCTCCATTCACCTCCTTTTTATTATTTCTTCCACTTTCTCATTTTTTTCATTTTCTCCTGTTATTCTGTTTCTCTCTTTTCAGTGCATTTCTTCAAGTCTCACACAGTTTTTCTTCAGATTTTTTCAACTTAAAGCGCTTTAAGTTGTGGTTGGATAAACAGTGTACGTTTATTTTTATTTTTCCATATTTTTTTCTTTCATGCTTTATTTATTGAATATTTTCAAACATTTAATGAGATGTAGTAACTATTTAAATAAGTTTGAAATTGTTATAATTTTTTTAATATCATTTACAGCCATGAAAAAAGGGATTAAAAGAAGAAAACAATCAGCTTAAAAAGTGTAATGTGGAGAAACATTGTCTATATGGAAAAATCAAATGATGGTAAGTAATAAAACTTATGGAATTTTATGATGGTTTTGGTATTGTTTGCATATTTGTGCTTTATATAGATGTAAATATATGTATTAATAGGGTTTTGACATAATATATAAAGTTATCTTTTTTAGTTATATATCAAAACCTTATGGATATTAAGTTGAACTTGACGTGTGTTAAGTTGAACTTGAAGTAAGTTAAGATTGTATATAGTTATTTTATAGTAACATTATATTATTGTTATTGTATTTAATTATACTCAATTTGAGTTGAATCATTTGCAAATTACCCTTGACATTAAATAAATTACAACATAACCAATCTTTTAGTAAATAAATATATTTTTATTGTTTAAAATAGTTTAGAGTTACAATGTCTGAATTTATTTAATAACTATATACATTGTATTTCTATATCATTATTGGTATTATTTGAGGTAGTAAAGATGATTAATAATGTTATTTATTTGTTGTTTATTAAAAAAAAATATGTGTAATGAAATAATATGTATTTAATAATGAATGAGTTTTTTAAAATTAATACCTACTTATTGGTGCTAATGCTATGATGTAACTAAAAAAATATTCTAATATTGTTTGTTAATGCCACTAATTGAATTATTCTGCTATTTCAGTGATTGATGAAGTAGGAATAATGCTTTTATATGAAGGAGAATGGGTACGAGATGGAAATGTTTTCTATTTCGAAGGAAGTAAAGGTAAAGGCATTGAGATCCCGAAAACTATATCATATAAAGAGTTATTAGGGGTTGTCCATCATATTCTGAAGCTAGATCCAACAAATTGTTTTCTTTCAATGAAGTATGTATTCAATGCCAACGTACCCACAAGTCCTATACAACTAACTGATGATGGGGATGTGAAATTCTTTATTGGTTTAAATTGTACAAATGGTAAGCTGCCTGTTCCATTGTGCATCACAGTTGAAAAGAGAATTGATAATCACAATCAGAAATCAATTTGCAATTCTTATTTCGAATGTCATATGTCTTCTGAGATTGATAAAGAATTGAATGGGGACTCAATGTTGATGCATAAAAGTAGACACATTCATTGTGATTCAGTTGAAACTCTTATTGTTGATGGTGAAAATGGACCAAGATTTCAAAATGAGTCACTTGAAGGGTATAAAGTTCATGATTGGAACATGAATGAGATTACAATTAATGAGGAGGATTATAGAATGAATACTAACCCTACTAGTGATAAGAAAGTGACCCAAATTGGCTCATTCAGAACTGGTTCAGCTCAGAGTGCAGAAATCTTGACCATGATTGATACAAGTGATGGGTTCATACATGACAATCCCACTATAATCGAAGATGTAGCAAATGAAAGACAAAACATGATGCAACAACCTATAGCTAGTGGAATTAGTGATGACCATCTAGAAGAACACCAAATTTACTCAAGTAAGAAAGAATTACAAAGGAAGTTGTATATGATGGCTCTGAAAAGGAAGTTTGAGTTCAAAACAACTGAATCCACTACTAAGTTATTGCTTGTTGAATGTTTTGATAAAGAATGCAAGTGACGAGTTTGTGCTACCAAGTTGGGGATTTCCAATATGTTTCAAATAATGAAATTCTATTCAACACACACTTGTCGGTTAGATATGATGTCTCGTGACAATCAACATGCAAGTAGTTGGTTGATTGGTGAGAGTATAAGAGAAACATATCAAGGGGTTGGTTGTGAATTTCGACCAAAAGACATTGTAGCAGACATTCGAAAGCAGTATGACATTCAAATCAGTTATGATAAGGCGTGGAGAGCCAAAGAACTTGCTCTAGGTTCTATTAGGGGATCACCTGAGGAGTCTTATAACACTTTACCATCCTATTGCTATGTTTTAGAGCAAAAAAATCCTGGTACCATTACTGATATAGTTACTGATTGTGATAATCAATTCAAATACTTTTTTATGTCGATTGGTGCATCTCTTGCTGGGTTTCACACATCAATAAAGCCTATGGTTGCAGTTGATGGGACATTTTTGAAAGCAAAGTACTTAGGGACTTTATTTATTGCAGCGTGTAAAGATGACAACAATCAGATATACCCTTTAGCCTTTGGGATTGGTGATTCAGAAAATGATGCCTCATGGGAGTGGTTTTTACAAAAACTACATGATGCACTTGGACACATTGATGATTTGTTTGTGATATCAGATCGACATGGTAGCATTGAGAAAGCAGTACATAAAGTATTTCCCCATGAGAGGCATGGTGTCTGCACTTATCACGTTGGACAAAATTTGAAGACAAAGTTCAAGAATCCTACAATTCATAAGTTGTTCCATGATGCTGCCCATGCTTATCGTGTTTCAGAGTTTAATTTTATATTTGGGCAACTAGAGATGATTGACCCAAGAGCAGCAAGATATTTGATGGATATAGGTGTTGATCAATGGGCACGTTCATATTCTACCGGAAAAAGATATAATATCATGACGACAGGGATCGTTGAAAGCCTTAATGCTGTGTTGAAAAATGCTAGAGATCTTCCGGTTTTGCAATTGGTTGAAGAATTAAGAGACTTACTTCAAAAATGGTTTGTGACTCGTCAACAACAAGTAATGTCAATGTCAACTGAACTTACCATGTGGGCTGATGGAGAACTTCGTTCTAGGTATAATATGTCAACAACATATCTAGTGGAACCTATCAACTCCAAGGAGTGTAATGTTAACTATGCTGGCATTAGTGCTCAAGTGAATTTAGACACTCGTTCATGCACATGTCGACAATTTGATCTTGATCATATTCCATGTGCACATGCTATTGCTGCTTGTAGATTTTACAACATTTCATGTTACACTTTGTGCTCCAAGTATTTTACTACTAAAGCATTGTTATCTTCATATCCAGAGTGTATTTATCCAACTGAAAATGAAATAGATTGGGTAGTACCTAATCATATTCGTGACAAAGTTGTGTTACCACCTAAAACGAGACGCCCAACAGGAAGACCAAGGAAAGTAAGAATTCCTTCTGGTGGAGAGGGCAAGCGCACATCTCGTTGTAGTCGATGTGGTCAATATGGGCATAATCGGAAAACATGTAAACGACCAATCCCTTGATATCATGATAGCTTTGGCACTCTATGAACTTACATGGAATGAAAATTGTAATAGTGAGCTTTTTTGTTTTTTTGGTACCCATGTGAATAGAAATGTAAGTTACTTTTTTGTATAAGGTGATAGGATAAGCACATAGATGAATATTGTAATAATGATCCCTTTTTTTGCATACCCATAGAAATGGAGATATTTGTTACTTTTGTATATATATGTTATGATGAGTTATGTATAAAGTATGAATGAAAATTACATGTTTATTCTCAAACTATGGACTCAACTGTTCTCACGTTTATTGATAAGGAACTTGACAATAGTTAAGTTCAGGTTTTGTCTGAAGACTGTAGACTTAACTACCTTCAAGTTTGTACATAAAACAACTTGACAATGGTTAAGTTTATGTTTTGTCTAAAGACTGTGGATTTAACTACCTTCAAGTTTGTACATAAAATAACTTGACAATAGTTAAGTTCAGGTTTTGTCTGAAGACTGTGAACTTAACTACCTTCAAGTTTGTTCATAAAACAACTTGACAATAGTTAAGTTCAGGTTTTGTCTGAAGACTATGAACTTAACTACCTTCAAGTTTGTTCATACAACAACTTGACAATAGTTAAGTTCAGTTTTTGTCTGAAGACTGTGGACTTAACTACCTTCAAGTTTGTTCATAAAATAACTTAACAATAGTTAAGTTCAGGTAAAAATGGCAATTGTAGACACAACTTCCTATGAGTCTATAGAAGATCAACTTGATACCTGTTAAGTCTAGATTAAATATGTTATTCTGGAATAGATTTCGACTTAATATCTGTCAAGTTTGTTCACAGTTAACTTGATAGTAGTTAAGTTCATGTGTTTTATTAAAACTGTGGACTTAACTACCTTCAAGTTTGTACACATAACAACTTGACAACATTGAAGTTTAGTTTAAAAGGTCAATTGTATACATAACTATCGAACAACATTCATCAAAATATCCAAGTAGATATATCAACCTGTCCAACTACATTTATCAAAATGTCTAACTACATATATGAAGCTATCCAATTACATATAACAAACCATCCAACTACATTATCAAAATGTGAAATATCAACATGAATTCATTACATAGGCAAGTATTTCATATAAAATAACTCTGCTGCCATCTTTTCCTAAAACCAGTCCATTCCTGCACTTGTTAATGACTTCAATGGATGGTTGTGCATTAAGTATTCAACATATTTGATAACAAACATGCCACAATCACCACTGCATGGTACACAGATAATCAATGTTAGGGCTATTATTAAAAATTAAGTGTATAAGTTATGAAAGTAAATTTAAGATCACTTACTCATTTTCCTGTTGAGGAATATCTTGCAGCCGTTCAATTTCCCATTCTTGGTAGTTAACTTTTGTGTCACCATGAAAACCATAATATGCTATTGCATTCAATATATGCGGCAACAATTTGGCTAATGGTTTAATGGCAACTTGCAATCTTGCATTATTATTGATGTCCATCAATGAGTCATATACGTATATAATCCTTCGATGAAGGTGGACAACTCCTAATACCCAGTGACTAGACCGAACATTGATAGGGACATACACAATGTTAACATCAGGCCATTTGACAGAATAAAGAGGCTGCAAACCATTGGCATCATCAATAAGGATGTCATTCTCTGGTAATTTGAATTGGTTCCACTTCTTGCCATGCTTAATCCATCTTGCTTGAGCATTTTGCTACATAGAATAAAGTTAACATACATAAATAAATAACCAAGATCATAAGATTCATTATTACAAAAAAATTAAAAATGATAACTAAAATTCAAACTACACATACCCAAAACATAGTATCCACTGTGGTAAACTTTTGGGAAAAAAGATGAGGATTTTCTATTCGTCGCTTCCGGAAAAAAAAGAAGGCAACATCAATGTGCTAACAATTACAATAAAGTAAATTAGTTATATTATTTGGTTGTAAGCTGAACATAATAATAAATAAAAATAAAAACAAAATGCATCATTTACAAACCGTGTTAGCAAGCCATGAACCATGATTAGACAGTGATTGAAACCATTTTTTATCTATATGCATGTAGTCAATGTTAATTGTGGACCTTTGACATAAAAAATAAATAAAAACATTAGTAATTTTATAACTTGTGAAGAACACAAATTTACAAGTGTGGATGTATACAACTTACCCTTGGTTATCACTCATCCACTTTTGAAAGGACTCTAATGCTTCTTCAGAGATTGGACGTAAAGGATCAAATGAAGTTAATGGTTTCTCAATCTCTTTTCTTAGTTTCTTTCTCTTGGTGAGATCTGTAAAAGGGTGCTGCAAGATACGAGACTTTTTAATCTCATGCCTTCACTTAAAAATGGCAGGAAATAGATGGTGAGGTATGACATATACTGAAAACTCGCCCGATATAGTTGGGATACCAAACAACTTGGCAATATCAATAACTGGATCATCAATAGAGTAGTCATCTTTCAACTCTTTAGTCATGTGTTTTTCTGCAAGCTGAAGGTTTCTAGAAGCTTCCATATAAATGTTCACATCCATGGGAATGTCATTCCTCTCCACTTCATCATCTGTAACATCCTCAAAAATTCTAGTCTGGAAATCAAAGCCCATATTGTTATCATTTTCTTTTGTATTAGATTTTTTGAATCTAGTGTCATGCATACCATGTTCCTCATTCGAACTCTTAACCTAAAATTGCATACACCACCTAATAATAATAAATATGAGAAAACACAAATGTCAAAACATTGAAGTATTAGAAAATTTAAACAAGTAAACATGTCACTAACTTCTAATAAAAGTTGTTTCAATGCATCCATCTTCAAGTTGAGTCCTTCAATTTCTTTCTTTAGATGATTAAAATTTAACTCTGAGCTTTGTCTGAATTTCACAAACTCCATCCATAATTTCTGCACATATTGCACATAAATGAAATAAAAATTTAACACTTACAATATTTATATATATATATATATATATATATATATATATATATATATATATATATATATATATATATATATATATATATATATATATTATGACAAGTTTGTTCACTTTGAAATAACACACTTGTTAAATTTAGGTTTTTTCATGATCCCTACAAACTTAACTTCCTATAAGTTTATTTATAGTTAAGGTCAGGTTCCACATGTTAATTATGGAATGAACATCTTATATTAAATAAAGTACCAAAAAAAAAATGCATTATTTATGATGGCTAAGTTTAGGTTAAGTTACCTCTATTGATGGGGCGACTGCATCATTTGTTGTTTCTTCTGCCATTGCAGCAGTAGCAGCAGCAACATATGCAGCAGTGTCAGATGAGCTTTTTCATGCCTTAAGTCATCCTTCTTAGCATCTTGTGAGGCATTTGATTAGTGCAACATTTCTGCTGAAGCTCCTTGTTTATCTACATGCTTGTAATAGTCTTGTTGTTGCTCCTCTAAAGTGGGTTTTAGAAGCGAATGAAAAGTTAACTACAAAGTCCAAATAAAATATAATTATTAATAAACAACAATACAATAATATTTATAATTGCATTCTTAAAATTTAAAGGTAAAGAATTACTTACATGAGGCTCTAGAAATACATTTTCAACCTCAGTAGACCTTGGAGCACTTGTTGCACTCCAATTTAATATTCGAGGATAGCTCTCAGATACACGAGTGGCATATTTCAATCCAATAAGTGGAATAGCCTCGTATGCCCAAACCTGGAATGCATATGGAAATCCAACAAGACTATATGCTTCAACTGCAGCTTCTCCATTTGCTTTCTTTTTATCTTGGTATTTGGATACCCGGTTCTCCAAAGCTCTTTGCAAACCAAATAGTGTCCTCTCATAACAAATCCCCCCCCCCCCCCCCCCCCCTCTCCCCCCCCATGGATACTTGTTAAAAGCCTCCAAATTATCAACCAAAGCAACCCATTCCATATCTATTAAATTTTTTCCTTCTTTCCCAAATAAAACATGCTCTAAAAAATACAAAAATGCCAACTTTATCACCTCTTCATCTTCAAATTCTTTTTTTTTATTTTTATTTTTCTTTTTCTTTTTCTTTTCCTCTCCTAAAGAGAGAAAAACTTTCTCCAACTCATCATTACGCACCTTGTTTTCTCCTTTAAAGTATGTGTCCCTTATTCGTAATGATTTTTTATCACATTTTGTAATAGGACCAAAACTCAAGCCCGTAATCAATGCAAACTCTTCTTTACTAAATCTTAAGCCCTTTGACTTTAGTAAAATCTATATTTCATTGTCTTTTTTGGTTTCACATTGACGTAACAACAATTGATGAACAATTTGGGCTGAAAATCTAAGTTCGGGAAGGAGTAAAAAATGACCAAAACATGATTTTCTAAACATCTCCAATTGTGGTTCAGTCAATTTCTTCTTAATATTTTCAATGGCTACCAAGTGAGACAAACATGCAATTTTTCCAGGAAAGTACTCCTCTTTAGATATTTTAGATATAAAAGATAGGAGATGAGGAGGAATGTCAATGTGTAAGATAATAACAAATTGTAAAAATATCAATATAAATTGAGCAAAATTATATTACCAAACTTATCCAACTATGCTAAATCCATCATTTTGTATTACTTCTTAACATAGACTTTATTTTCCTATTATTTAAGGATGTCATGTCAAATGCTAATATTCTAAAGATATTATTTTACTAATGCAATTGAAGCTATTATATTTTACTAAGTTGCAGCTACAAAAAATTGGAGACATTATTCTAGTGTTTATTGAAATTTGAAACAAAACAAAACCATTTTGAAATTGCAACCTGTTGACAATGAACTTGATAGCAGTTAAGTTCAGTTTTTTCTTAACATATATATTTAAATCAAAATTCTAAATATTTGGATAAAATAATTTCATAAAAATTATATTCAAATACGTTATAAATTCATAACAAATAACTTCATTACACAAAATTTCAAAACCTTTTGATGGTAAACTTGATAGTAGTTAAGTTTAGTTTTTTCTAATCATTCAAATATTGCTTTAAACCTTGGACTATAACCTCACTAAGAAAATTTCCAACAATTAGATTATCAATTCATGAAAAATAAATTCATAAAAAAAAAATCTATTAAAAATGATAAAATTAAAAAAAAATTAAAAATCAAAATTTCAAGTAGAAAATTAATGCTTACTGAATCAGTTGATTTCTTCTCATTTTCTGATTATGATGACGAGGTTTCAAAACCTGGCTTTCTTTCACTTCTCTTTTTTCCCAAAATTTTATACCTCTTCTGTTTCGTATTTTTCATCACCGAATTTTTTTCTTCCTCCATTTTCATGAACTGAATCAACACACAATATCAGAAAGATGAAAAATAGGGTTTGATTAAAAAAAAAAAAATAAGAACCAAAATAAGACACTTAGGGTTTCTTCTCATTTCATGGATGAAGATTCATATATACAGTTCGAAAAACTAAAATCAAAGAATGAAACAGTGAAACTTACTTTCTGTTTTTTCTTTGTATTGTGTTGCCTTTTTGTTCTCTTGCAATAAACGGAAAAATCCTTTGTGATTTCTTTCTTGCAGGTTAACAGATGGAACAAATGGGTTTGCAGGGTCACGAAGAGACACAATACAAGAGAAAATTGGAGTTGGAGGGAAAAAGGGCTGAAAAGATAACTGAGGGGGTATTTTTGTCCGAATTGGGTCATTTTTGAGACTTAAATAAGTAAAGGGTTAGTTTTGTAATATTGAGGGATTTTTGTCCCTTTTAATCGGTTATCCCAAATAAATATAAGGCAGATTGCTGCAAAGAAAATAAACTTTTAAGTTTGATTACCTTGGTTTCATACTCCACACTGGCTTTGCTAAGAAACTCAGCCTTGAGCTTCTCAGTCCTGGTCAAAGCATTCATTCTCTCCACCTCCATCTGCAACTCCGCCTCCCGCAACGCCACTGCCTTGGCCGCCTCCACCTCCGCCACCTGCGCCTCCTTAGTCCACACTGCCTTCTTCTTCGCCAACACCGAATTCACCTCCGCCACCTCAGCCTCTCTCTGGTTCTCATAAACCTTAATCTCGGTTTTCACCCTTATCTCCTCCTTCTTCCCATCTCCTTGCCTTTGGGTGGATATGATCTTGGTCTCTGCATCAATCTTCGCCGCGTTCTGCAGCGTCTGCCCTTCCCGAAGCTTCGCACCGATCTCCCCCTTCATCTTCGCCTCTGAAACATCCACTTTGGCTTGGTTGGCAGCTTCCATCTGCGTCTTTTGACCCAAGTAGGAGAAGTACTCGTGGCCGGGGACATCCACAAGCTGCTTAACATTGGCGTTGTAGATCAGAAGCCCAAACTGGTTGAGCTCAAGCTGGACTTTCTCAAAAACCTCCTGCTTAAAATCTTTGGTTCCCTTAAAAATCTCTTCCATAGTCATAGAAGCGGCTAAAACCCGAGTCTCCCCTTCGATGATACCCTGCACAAGCTCTTTGACATGGTTGGAGAGCTTGTCATGGGGAGAGATGAGCTTGGCGTACTTCAAGAGGCTGGGCTCATCATCGAGTCGCGGGCCGATAGTGAAGACTGCCGGGAGAACGAAGGGAAGCTTTTCGGCACTCATGGCTTGAACCTCAAAGGTGTAGTTCACCGGAGAGACATCAAAGACGGAGCAAGATTGGCCGGGGACTACCCATGCCTTCTTTGCAAGCTTGATGTCTTTGATCCCAACTCCGGTGATGACCAGGTATTCAGATGGGCTCGCTACTCTGTACATGGTTCGTGGTTTGAGAATGAAGCATATAGAATATAGAATATATATGGAGATGGTTGAGATGGAGATCAAGGTGGGGAATAAGGGCAGATGTTTATATAGTGAGGCATAATAAAGGAAGTCAAACGTTTTCTCTTTCAATGGCTAATTTGTTTCTTTTATTAAATAATTTATTTATTTTAATAAATAATTTATTTCCTTTTGTAAATTACCTATTGACTATACATTAGTTATATACTAAGTCATCATTTTAGGTAATTACTGGAGAATTTAGGCATTCAATAGAATGACAATTGACTTGAAGAAGTTGGATGGATGGCTGCTTAGCTGCTGCTGACTTGGAGAATTTGGGCACTCATTGTATGAGAGCTATTTCTTAGCTGTGCGCACACAATGAATTCTATGCATTTCTGCTTACAAAGGGCAAGCGTACGTTCATAGAAATTATTGATGAATGGGTTGATTCAGTAGTTGACTTGGGTGATGGTACGGATAATGCCTCCTCTTGATTTTTCTTGTATACTCCATATATGTTAAACATACATGGCTGCAATATTATTTTTCCCTCCCCTTCTTTTTTCCATCTTGCTAAGTGATTTATATAAGCTTGGACCCATTAATTTATACACTTGTAATGGCCAACCGTTACATAATGTTAATGTTTTCTGTCTAAAGTAAAAGTGCGTTTGGAAGTTATTGTAAAAAGGGTTTCTAACACCAAAAATTTTCAAGTATTAAAAATATGGGCTCTAAATTAACAAATGTTTTATATTGATTAGCTTGTTTACCAGCCTGGATTACCAGTCCAAACATAGTCCATTTGACCAGTTCCCCACATTTTCCTGGCCGAATGTGGTCTGATCAGACAGTCCGTGCCTGGCAAGGCTCTACTTCCCCACAAAAACTAACACCAGGGAAATGAGATGGAAGTGATGGAACATAATGTTGACGTTTGGAGAAGATTATGTACTTGTCACCATGTAATTTAAAATGTAAAAATTCAACCAAAATGGGCTGCAGAGACACACAACACAGCAGGTTAAGTATAATGTGGGAAATATGGAGTTAGCATTAAGTAATCTGAGCTTGAAAATCACGATTCATTGACTGGGCCAGATTCCATTTTTCTTACCCCTTTCACACCGTTTTATGCTTTTCCATCGTTATTCTAAGAAATAGTGCGGAAGAAGCCGCGATGCCCGACGATGAAAGGAACAAGAAGGCATGGGAACCATTTATATGGGGCCAAGTCTACTAGGGGTTTTGTTTTGACCAAGTCAAGCAAACCATAATGCCATGTTTGGTTTTTGGTCAGTAGTAAGAAAAGAAAAAAAATATTAAAAAATAATGATCTTTTTAGATTTGATTTTATCCTGAAAAAAATTGAAAAAATAAATAAATATAATTAAAATGAATTAAAAATTTATATATTTCTAAATTATTTAATTTTTATACCGAAAAAGTAAAATAAGTTAAATGAATTCAATAACTAATTGACTTAATTTTTTATTTTTTATTTTTTATATTCTATCCTTGTATTTTTCATCAAATCCAAATGTAATCTAAATGAATAAACAAAAAAATAAAACAAAATAAGATAAAGACTCAAATCTTGAGTCCTCGAGACATTGTCAAGAAGGACAAGAAGATGAGTTAGAGACTTAGAGCACAAGATTAACTGTCCTTTACCATGGTCTCTTTCATATGTGGAAGTAAGGAAGTTGTCCATTATATCATTCATCTTGTTCCTTCGAAATATGTGGAGTCTCTTGGTCTTGCTCCCTTCTTCCATATGGATCCCCACTCTACTATTGGGGGGCTAGTTGGCATCATCTTCCTAAACCTGAAGTCTCACATTCTCATAGGTCAATAGTTCATTTCTTTTTGCTAGCTCCTCTAAACTCTTTAACGTCTGCTTCCTTCCCTTGCTCATAATTTTTTCCCATTGTCGTCATTTGCCCCCACAATTGTAAATTGTAGCAAATGCAATAGATCCTATAGGACTTTTTATAAATTTTCCACAAATGGCATCAATCTATTGTGCCCACTTTATCAACAAAACAGTGGCACATGCAAATAAACAAGATAGCTCAATTAGAGCTAAATGGTGAATTAGTTAAACACAATCATATATTGAGGCTAAGATGACTACCACTGACACTCAAATAAACTATGATGCGATAAAGTGAGCAATAGATAAGAAGAGATAGATTAGTAGAACAAATAGGTTTTTCCTACTTCGCCTTTTGGGAGTGCTTCTAGGGATATATACAAGACGGTGTTAGGTTGATTATTATACTGATGCTTGACCTATGCTTAGGTGCCCATTTTTAATCAATGTTTCATTAGATAATGATTATGGATCCTTGATTAAGGAGCATAATCATTATAAAAAGTATGGGTTGAGGATGACAACCCTAAAGGGTTACCTATTTTAATAAGTCTTGTGAAGAATAGCAGAAGGGAAAGTCCCTCAAAGATCATTTAGCTGAATAATAGACTAAAATTCCAAAAATATGCTTCAACTAAAACCCCAAAATTCAAGGACCAAACACTTCATAGAGCAAAACCCAAAACCCACTTTCCACGTGATGTAGACATCATTTTCAATCATAGGAAATCTGAAAACGAAAATAGGAGAGCTATGCAAGACAACCAGCGAAGACATTGAAGATGAAGATTTTTTCTCATTGTCCAGGTTCTCCAACACCATCTTCGCAAAGCCACTCTCAATCTCAATCGTAAATGGGCATGTGCCATAAAAAATCTTCGATCATGTTGGCCCACACCGAGGGCGATAGGATCAAGTTGAGGCTAAGTTGAAGAGGACGGGTGGGTGAAATAGAATACAAGAGATGAGGAAAGTGCATTTCAAATTTTGACTCATAGGATTTTGATATTGTTTTATATTAAAATTAGTTTTTTCTTGATTTTGCTCCCAATACATATGATGAAATTAGTTCTTCATAATTGTCTTTAGCTTTCCTTCTAATTTAAGTTGATAAATCATGTTTTTACAAGAAGTTTTGAGGCGGAATGTCTAATATTTTTCTTTTAGGTTTTGGTAAAAGAATGTTTGGAGGGGTATTTAAGCTATCTGTTGTACGATAAAAAAAGATGCATAATACTTAAATTTTTAATAATAAAATAAAAATATATATAATTTTTTATTCCTTTCATTGTTTTTACTTTGTAGGGTGTTTCTTTTTCTTAATTTTTATATATATTTTTTCCTTATTTCTCATTTTCCTTCTTTCATTGCACCAAGTGAATGATATTAATATATCAGTATAATGTGTTAAATGTAAGTAGGGTATCAAAGGTATTGGTATTTCTGAAACTATTAATTTTATCATAAAATTCAAGCACAATATAAATGCTATACTTACTACATAAATATATTAACATTTCAATGCATTAAGACTCAACATAATTTATAAAATTTTTGAACTTTTCTACCAAAATTGACAATTATATGATCATGCTATACTCCCAAACATGCTTATACCATGAACAATCTTTGAAACCAAATAAAATACTAACTTCAGTACAGATAGGATTTGGAACCAGCAAAGAACAATGCAATACTTACCCAGTTTAAGGGAGTCCCCAACCCCAACACCTTTGGATCTTCAACATAACAAATACACATTTAACGCAATAAAAACTTTCAAGAAGCCCTAAGAATTGGAAGAAGGCTTACGGTGGTTGATCATGAGGTCATGCAGGGTTGTTTTCAAAAGGTTGAGGCTGTTTCTGAAGGAATAGATTATGCAATCCTAGATTTTCCTGGTAAACAATATTGTACCAAGGAAGCAGAAGCTATGATAAACCAAGCAATGGCAATAGATTCTATCATCCAACAACAAATTTAATACTCTCTCAAGCTTATGGTGATAAAATTTAAGCAACTCTTGGCAAATAGATCTCAGTACGTAAAACCAATCTGTTGAACAAAAATCAAAACAAATAAAATGGAGAAAGTTTCCTCTGGCACAAAATAAACTTGATCTAGCGACATTGTACCTCAGCTATGACACTAACTGGAAAACTGAAACACTGAACTCACATCGCCACAAAAGCTTTCTTCCCACCTCCACCAGAAGATCCAGCAGGAATTACCTTCAACACATTAAATCTTACTGTCTTCGACAATGGCCTGTAAATGGGTGACAAGATGTAAATATTTTGAACAAGAAACCATTTACCTGTAAATTCCTCAAAAAAGAAAAACAAAAAAATCTCTAAACTAACCTGCACTGGCCAATAATAACATGATCACCCTCTTTGACACGGAAGCATGGGGATATATGTGCTGGTATATTTGAGTGCCTCTTCTCATATCTAGAGTGACAATACAATTTAATATTATATTCCATACAAGAGAAAGGAGCCCGAAAAACAAAGATTCATTCAATTAAATCGGTTCCTACCTCTGGTATTTCTTGACATAATGAAGATAGTTGCGTCGAACAATGATGGTCCTCATCATCTTCGCACTGTGGCAAGTACCAGCAAGAATACGGCCCCTGATAGAAACACCTCCAGTGAACGGACATTTCTTGTCAATGTATGTTCCTGCCAATAGCAAAAGTTATTAGTTCATTGTTATAAACATGACAAGCATACAGAGTCAGATTTGGGCGCTTGCATTGTGATTTCTCAAAATCTACTTTGCAAACAAAAATTATAAATAAAAAAATATAAAGAACCACATCATAAGTTGCTGGCTCAAGGAACTCTCTGACACCAAAGTATACTAGAGAGGGACACCAAGACACAAGCCACTAACCCTTAATATCTACATAATCACAAACAATAAAATTTTATGAATTTTTCTTTTTAAAAAAAAAGAGAGGAAAATTCCAGCTCTTGTCTTAGGAGTATCCAAGACTTGCATATATAGGAATTTAGAATAATTTGAACCAACATGGAAGAGGATTTGAGCCCCTGATTGCAACAGACTTCCTTATTTATTATCAAGGGGCATGCCTGATTACCAAATACATATCAAATGGCTCTTGCTTTACAACTTGTTGCGTAGAGACCAGGAAGAGGAGAAAAATGATACTTTAATATGTCATCTTTGATAGGAATTAAAGAAAGGAATATGGACAAAAAAGTAAATGAGGAGCCTTTTAACCAAGTACAAAAAAGCACTTTTTTAGTAATCTTTATTGTGGGCTTTATTAAATCATACATAGATGAAGGTTCAATGCCTTTTATTGAATTTATTGATTGATGGAATTCTCACTAAGAAGGGGGGTAGTTTTTTGTGTTCCGTCTTTTTTGAGAGTGCCCCTTGACGGGCAGTTACAATCCGTCTTTTGTATACTTCAGTGCAATATTTCTTTGGCACTTTTAATATAATATACTCACTTTATTTGCCTATTCAAAAAAAGCATGTTTTCTTTGAAAGGTACAATATGATAATTTAACATATTAAATAAAGTAGTGTGACCTAATACATTAAAAGCTTGGGAGAAGCAGCCCTGCTTGTAGCTTCTTTTTTGAAACAATTACAACACATCTATGATGGGTGTAAAGGAGCCAACCTACAGCACTTAAGCACAGATTCCAGTCCTACAGAGATTTAACCCAATAATCCACTGTAATAGAAAAACAAATTGTAGTGTTGTACATAATATAGAAATCATTTCATAATCTAACCCAACAAAAAGTCAAACATCGGTTTACAACAGTTCTAAAATATTCTAAACAGCATACTACTGGCATACAACCGTAATATAGTCAATCGAATAATTACTAGAACGATAGTGAACAAAACATCAAATATCTATTGCTTTTCTATGATTGATCCATAATGTAGATGCATGAATCCAAATCCATTAAGTGGAACACAAAAGATTGAAACAAACAAATTTGGATTATTAGTCGAGCATATAGTTGGCTAAACCTTCAATTGCATCTCTGGGTGTCTTAAATCCCAATCCAATGCTCTTCCAGAATCGATTTCCACCCTTTCCAGGCCTCTTTCCCTTTCCGCCCTTCTTTGAGCTGCAAAGTTCAATTGCTCATTAAGATACTTTAAGACACAAATGACACACTTATCAACCATGAAAAAAAAGGGAAATATTCCAAGTTCTATTAGGTATATTTCTTGTCTAAGATCCCAAATAGAGATAATGTCAGATCCAATTACAGTTCTCATTTTTTCTTTTCATGTATTTTTCAGCAACCAAACACAGCACAAGCATATCATTTTGAAAAGAAAAATCACAAGTCTTACCATAGAAACACCTTGGGCTGCTTCAAGAACGCCTTTTCCGTCTGCAACACATACAAAAAAACCCAAAAATTAATAACCGAAGCAACAGCCCCTCAGATAAGGATCGAAATATCCACTTTTAGAGAGTATGTTCCTAGAGAGACAAATGAAATTATTTAAGGGAAAGAAAGTAGAAAGAGACACTGAATCTGTACAGGATCAGTAGAATTTGAATAGAACAACAGCAGAAATCAGAACAAGTTAATGCATTTCATGACGGAAAGTAGAGAAACCAGAAGACTTCTAGAAACATAGCGCATGATTCGCTGTTTTTGAATCGAAAATGAGGGAAACAACCAGAAACCAGTATCAAGAGACAAACAACAGATGCGTACAGAACAGGAAGAGAAAAGGTACTGAAACTGCATACAGAGATCATAATCAAGGCATACATTGCTTTGCAGAAAGAATAGAGAGAGGGAGAGAGGGAGACAGAGAGAGACCTGTTCCGCCATGGCTCAGGGGCTGTGGGAGACTCGAGAGGACGAAGTAACCAGAGGAGGCTCCGCAAAAACCCTAATCCTGCTGAGACCGAATATGATAAACTAGGGAAGCTTATAAACCAAACCCTAAATGTCCGAAATTACTAAATTACCCTTTATTTTATGGGATATTACTGTGGCAGCAGCTGCATCTGAACCGTCCAATTATTCATCATAACCATTTTGACTTTCAATAACAATCTCATCTGTGAATTAGAGTCTCAAATACTAAAATTTTTGTTCCAAAATATTTTATATCTTCTTTCATTCAGTTAAGTTTCTAAGAACCTCAAGATTAATTAAAAATTATTACTTTAGGTTACAATAAAATTTAAGGTAAAATATGAGAGAAAAAAGATAGAGAAGAAAAGTGATAGAAAAAAAAAACTAAGAAAATTAAAAAAATAAATTTAAAGTCAATAAATAATTTTTATATATTTTAAAATTTTTATTTTACTTAATTTCATCTATTATATAAGGATTAAATAATTTTAAAATACATAAAATTCTAACTAGTTTTAATTATTATTTTTTTAGTATTTTTTATATTAAAATCAAATATATATAAAAAAATCATTTTTCTTAATATGTTTTTTCCTTAGAAACCAAACATAACCTTAGAAATTTTAAATATTCAATTAAATTTTAAAATTTTAAAGTATTTTAATTATAATTAAACATGTAATAAAATTTCTTAGTCATTTTTAAGTTGTGATTTAAATGAGAAAAATAAGATAATACCATGTATATCTTAAATTATTCAATAAACGATGGTTGTATTTTACTTTTTTGTTTTTCTATGAACTTCTTACAATATATTGATATTGAGGGTAAGAGGGTAGGAAAAACTCATTAGGACATGTCGGTATTTTTATTTGAAGTGTTTTTAACAAAAATATTTTCGGTAAAAATATTTTTAGAATAATGTTTTTTACGAGTGATTTTTTAATTTTTTGAAAATATTTTTAAAATTTTGTTAAATGTCTTTTTTTTTTTTTTTTGAAAGCATTTTTTATACTAAAAATACTTCTTAATGCTTAAAAGAGTTTTTGAACGTGTGTTACAATGATTTTAGGAAGTATTTTTATTTTATTTTTTAAAAAACCCGTTCGATAATGATTTTAGGAAACGCTTCTAACATTTTTAATATTAGAAAGATTATAAATATTTTATAGAATCGCTATCAAATACACTCTTAACACTTCCAAAGTTTTTACCCAAAATTGCTACCAAAAGAATCAATTAAAATGATTTTTAGACTATAAAAAGACTAGAAATACTATAAAAAATCACTATCAAACACCCTTGAGAATCACTTATATATATACATTAAAATATTTTGAAGTCCATAGGATTTTAAAAAATATATATTTGTAATGAAAATAAAATTAATAAAATACCAAAAATAAAAATGTTTTAGCTTTTGAGTAACTCCCAAATCATCGGGTGAAGTTTTTATGTGGGCGTGATACAAGATGGACAACAAGAATTTATAAAGAGATAAAGAGTGTGTTTGATAGTAATTTTAGGCAACGTTTCCAATTTTTTTAACACTTGAATGATAACAATTTTTAAATATTAAAAATGTTAGAAACATTTATTAGAATCACTTTCAAACAGACTCAGTTCCATGCCAGATGCCAGCAAAATGAAGTACTTGAATTAAGTTGAAATTGAATACAGGAAAGCCAGAGAAACACAAAAATTAGGGCTCAAGCATAATCTACTAAAGCTCTTAAATATAATTTAATTGGAAAATTCACAGAAATTTTACACAGTGCATCTAGCGCCATTGTTGTACACTGACAATATTAAAAACAAATAATAAACTCAACAAGGAATAATTGAAAGGAGAGAGAAAAAAATTTCAAAGATTATAGGGTCTCTCTATATTATATGTGGACATAAGTCAGCTGCAAACTGCAATCTGATATCCCATACTCATGATACATATCTCAGCATCACTGCATCAAGAGCCTTCATCATGTTCTGTGTTTTGCATTGGTATTTTGAGGCCGATCCTTCTAACTCACTCCTTCTGCAATAGAGGGGAAAAAGGGAAAATTAGAACTCATTTCCAGAACAGTGAAAATCAGGCATAACACTACTCCAGGATTATAGACTTTTGGTTTAAGTTTTATGCCATTCTATATCATGTTCTCTCACAGGAATTCCTCAAGGGTTGGATTTTCAGGTTTTTCGGTTATGGGGATTATTACATTGAAAAACCACATTGCCCAGCACTACAGTATCACCATAACAAGCTTCCACTTCGGGTAAGGATATTTGAAATAGGGCATCAAAAATCATTTTTCCAAGAAATTACTCTCTATCATAACCATAGAATCAGCCTACCACCCTAATTCCTGGACATGAGCATCATCTTCCAAGGAATCACCCATCATTCAAACGGTTTCAGCAAGATTCTCAAGCTGAAAACAAACAAGATATGGCATGAATAACTGTGTGATTTAATATCCAACATCCCTTGAATTGTTTTTGTTTAACTAATCATGCACCCTAAATAACCAAAGTTGAATTGTCCACAAGTGTCATTCCAACTCATGGCACTAGTCACATGCACAGTGGCAGAGCCTGACTGGGGATTTATTCCACAAAGAGATTAACCCTCCAACCAACGAGTATGTGGACTTCATAACACTCTGCTTGGAGTTTGCTTGGTTGTCTAGGATATCTAAACCAACTTATACTACAATCATAGACCATATCGGGCCCACCATCACATATATGCGTTGGATATAAGTATAACCAAGTTCACCTCTCAGAAAAAACAAAAAAGTATAACCAAGTTCAAAACATGCATGCAAAAGTGCTTCTGAATCCCTGGTTCATATTAAATTTTTGCTAGATGCCTACATTAGTGGCTTAATATGACAGAAAATTGAAGCATTGTTCTCCAAGAGACGTTAAGCATGAAACTGAGGGTAGTGATATTGTCGGCTATTTTGTCAATTCCACAGATATGTAAAGCAGCAGATGGAACAATACCATTTCAGAAGGAAGCAACCAAAACAGCTACAGCAGTGATGCTTCCAGAAAAGGTAAAACAGAGAAAAAGAACAAAGTAAATTACCTTTTGACGTTTTGAGTTTGGAGGTGATGGAGGGTCTCGTTGTCTGCCTGAGGAGGTCCCAACATCTGAATTTTCCTGGGGCTGTGCATATGTACAACTCTCTTTAGTTAGAAAACTAGAGGCCAGCTTTATACTTGGTTCTCAAAAGTAATCAAATATTATATGGTTCAGCAACTAAGACACCATTTTATATGTATTCTCAAAGCATTTATTTTGTTTTTGAGCCTTGAACTTGGCTCTTACAAGCAAAAAATCAATTTCTAAAATGTTCCCCAAGCAGTACCTAATTTGCTGGCTTCATGCTCAGTCCTTCAAGAGAAAGATCCTTGCAGTTTGGAACTAGATTTCCCGATATGTAATTAATCTTTCCAGGTAAATAGAACAAGAATTTGAATTTTGATAGATAGCAATCCAAAATGATTATGTGATGAAGCATGCTTACATGTGTTGT
This sequence comes from Vitis vinifera, assembly GCF_030704535.1. NCBI lineage: Eukaryota > Viridiplantae > Streptophyta > Magnoliopsida > Vitales > Vitaceae > Vitis > Vitis vinifera. The sequence continues at coordinate 6,036,379 of NC_081808.1, forward strand.
GGAATCCTGTCCATTTATACTCCCAACATCTGCTCGATCTGCAGCTGCATCACTTGACCCCATGGCTGAATTTTCAGATATGAGCGGCATGATATGATGAAGCAAATTAGAGAAGAAGGTTCCTTCATCACCCACTCTTGGCTCTATCTCCTCTGTATTTGCAGCAGCCTCAGTTGTTCCTGTGATCCCGGTGGAACTTGTACCTGTACCCTGAAAGTTGACATCACTACCAACATGGATTTGTTCAACAGGGAATATAGTCCTTAGCAACTGATCCAGGCCACTGCGCAACTGTGTGGAAGCTGTTTGAAAATTAGGATTCTCACCACCTGGAAAATGACAAATTCATTTGAAAATTAGTGTTACAAAAAAAAAAAAAAACGTGGGGAAGACACTGCCTTCTCTTTTCCATCTGTTCAATCCTAATTTTTTTGTCTGTTTCATCTGTCCGGCTCTTTCCATCTTCTTCCTTTATTTGCAGCAGCCCCCTCTGGGAATGTGAAAAGATATAGATAAATTTTATGCATGACACATGATACATTGTACCCTCCATGGATTCAACATGTTCAATAAGATTGGGGGAAAGCATCTAGAACTCAAGAATTTACATTCTTCTGCTCCATCCAAAATGATAAAAAGAAAAATAAACAGACAAATAGGACTTTAGTACCTTGTCTTCAAGTGCTTACACATAGGAGATGGTGTCAAACAATTAACTAAGGCAGTTTCTAGGAGAAAAACAGAAAAAATTCATTCCAAACAAAGTTTATGTGCAAGATATGAAGACTGACTGAAAAAAACAAGAAAAGGGTAAGCAAAATGGGCAAGGCTACCATGAAAACAGCATTCAATGAAAAGAACATGACACATGACTTTAACATGCACATGTAAGTGACATCCATGCATGGCTCAAAAAAGCCTTGTCCCAAATACAACCACAATAGCAATCTAACAAGGAAGACAGTTTACAAACCAACTTCCAAGTGTGTCCATAAATTTGCTTGACTTCCTCATGTTTGTGATATAGAGAAAACAGTACGATTGTAATTAGACAGACAACAACTATCACATATTTCAACCCATTAATATCAGTGGCTTCAGTTAGTAATTGATGGTAGAATTGATTTTCATGACATGCAGCAGTTGGACAAAAGGGGGGAAATACTACAATAGACTGATGGCAATCATGAATATTAGGGCTTGCAACTTTAGACACCAAAGGCTGAGTTACAAGCTCTGCTTTCTAACCAGACAGGGGGTGCTGCACTTCTCACCAATATCTAAAGCACAACTAAAAATGTCTTTAAGAATTTATCATGAGGAATGCATGTCTGTATTTTTGTGTGCACGAGAGAGAAAGAGAGCCTGCACATTTATGTTAAGAATTATACAAACTTGTTTGTAACAGTAAGTTAAAAGAAACTACTGAGACAATATGGAGAAGCACCCTCCATATCAATGGTTCAAACAATCCAATATATATGGTATTTCTTAGAGTTAGCCAATCTAATCATCCAAAGTAATTCTATACGTTACTTTTATTTCAAGGACCAACTGTTTTTCACATGTAGCTGAAATGATGCCCTACAATAATATCATAGGTCATTAAGTTCATCCTCTGCTTCACAATCTCACTCACATGAGATGCTCTATGTCTGTCTGTGTGCATATGAGTGTGTTATTGGTCTATGGTCTTCATTGGTATAAAACGACCTCAGCTTCTTGAACAATAACAGTGAACTGCGCCTTATTATGATATTTCAAGTTGTTGTATAGCACTTACCATCTCTACCTTGAGATTCAATGTTCTGTTGTGATGCAGATTCAGGAACTGATTGCTGCTGTGCGCCTAGACCCCTAGGTTGATGTTCATCAGATGCTTGAGAACCTCTTGCACCATTATAATTTCCAGACATTACATGTTGAACTCTGGCTAGAACTGGATAAAATAATCCCATTGAACTGCGAGATGAATCAGAAGGTGAGTGCCTGGCAGCAGCAGGTATTGCAGCGACCACTGTCCTAATGGGCACAACCCGTACTTCAGCCTCCCTGGTTGAAGATGAACTCCTAGAGGCTCCCGCAGCAGGTTGGTGAATGGAATTAACACCACCAGAAAGTGCTGGGCTTGTTTGCCCTTGGGATGTCTGACCACCAGCAGGTTCCCTTTGGTTAATAACAGACGGGGGCATCATTGAACCTAATAGTAAAATTGAAATTAATAAGCAATTCAACAAATATATGCAAATTGAACAATATTATGTTGTTAATGTTGAATGTAAAACAAATAGAAATGAGAAAGGCAATGATTAAAAGGGGATCAAAATGTTCTCAGTTTTGATAATGAGATTAACAAAAATAATATGAAAACACACACACACACACACATATATACATAGAGAGAGAGAGAGGTTGCATGTTGACTTAAAAAGGTTGAAAGTCTTTCAAATCAATGCATCAAACACAATTATAAAATAAACAAGGTACCTGTACGAATTCTAATGTCAATATTCCTTGGAAGAAAACCAGAACGAAGAGTACCACTAGAGAAACCAGAGCCAGGTTGAACAGTTCCCATGGGTATGGCCCCAAAACTTGTTCCCGGGTGAAAAGGAAGTGGCTGCTCATAGTTCAAATTGGAGGGAAAAATAGAAAAAAAGAAAAGATATAGATGGTGAGCCAAAAAAGGGAAAAAAACAAAAAAAAACTCACTTCTACTGAATATTTTACCTGAACCATTATAGGATTGGGACCAGATGTGGATATAAAGAGTGCAGGTCCAGCATTAACCACAGCATCATTCTGATTAAAAAAATGTCATAGTCACATTAGCAGTTGCATAATTTTATGAATATTACCTTCCCAAACCGCAAAGACACACATAAGTGTGACATATAGGCACACGCACACTGAGTTAACAGGGATATTAACAAACCGGTGTTTGACCCATTCGCAATGTCATGGTTGTTCGACCAAGCTCAAGCAGCAAAGCACCTAAATTTCGCAAGATGGCTCCTAATCTCAAGGCATTGGATTGGATGCTCCTCCGTGCTAAAGGATCAGTCACATTTGCATGATTCTCTAGTTGTCTTGTGAGTTGCTGCGGCACGTTAAGTTAGAAATGCCAAATAAGTGTTACAGAACTTTAATAACAAAAACCTAATCATTTTTAGGTTATGACAACCAGAAACCTCAGCTCTGAAAAGAAAATCTTATAAATAAGGGTGGTATTTCTTGTCCAGGGGGAAATTTAAGTCCAAAAAGTGTTTTGCTAGTTGAAGAACAGGTATATACTACATTTCAGATAAATTCTAATTTTGGGTTGGTCATCAGTTTGGAAATCTGGGTCACCATCTGTAAAGTCATTAAAAATGAGAGATAAACTGTAATATGGAAGTTATAAGGATCCATGATCTATTCCGAGTTAGGTTCAGTTTAGGTTACCAATTTTAAACCAGGCTAGAGCTATTCATAAATACACCCAAAGTTTAGCCCAGGCTAAAAATATAGGTAGATAATTGTTTCACATTCAAGTCTGAAATTTCTAGCCACTTACTGATTGTTTATTTTCACACCTGAGGTGGTGAACCAAAAACTATAGCATGTTTTTCATGGCCTTGTTTTTTTACTCCAAACAGGGGAACCTCTAGTAGCCACAAGCACCCTTGTGTTGCTAAGTGGTGGTTTGACTAAATAAGGATTCCACCTATCTATAGCTCCATCAAATCATTCCAAAATCACTTAAATCTTGAACCTTTCCTAAAAGATTTAAGGATGTTTACATGTCTCCATACTTTATAGGGTATTCAAGACCGCCTCCCATATTCCAGGGTTCTATAATGTTCCTATGTATAATTTTCTAAAGCCTCAAGGGAAGGATGATGTTAGTTGCCGATAAGTTTGTGCCATCAAGTATCATCTAAATAGGACTATAGTATGGTTAAAGGCTTAGTTGTTAAGGGGTATACTCAATACTTATGGTATGGATTATTTTCAAACCTCTCCCAATATTTGTCTGAAATCAATATGTATTTTGATTTCCTTGGTGCTTAATTTTGAGTGGAGTCTACCTTAGTATTCTCATATGATGATCTGAGTGAGGAAGTATGTTTTTTTTTTTAGATAAGTGCGCATATATATAGAACGAGGCAAAAAGCCACAAAGCATACAGGAAGTATACATAGCAGCCCGAACAAAAAACAACACTCACCACCCTTTAGGGAACGGCAAGCCATTCCAAAAAACCTAAAAGCGAAGAGGACTCCTCTCCCATATACACCCTAGCCCAACTCCACAAGTTACAAACAAAAGAATTCTTTAGATTCTGAATAGCTAGAGAGCCCCCCCTGAAAGCTAATCTATTTCTCTCCTTCCAAACCGTCCAAAAAATACACAACGGGATGGAAGTCCAAATCCTTCCTCTTTCTCCCCACAAAAGGGTCCCTCCAACTGACTAACATCTCTTTGACTTTCTCTGGGAACACCCAATTAGCCCCAAACAAGGCCAAGACAATCTCCCAGAGAACCCTTACAACTGTACAGTGTAAAAGAATATGATTTACATTTTCCTCTTCACAACCACACAAAAAACACCGATTTGGAAGATACCAGCCCCGTCTTTGAAGATTGTCTAAAGTTAGGACCTTCTCCCAAGAAGCCTCCCACGCAAAAAAAGCAACTTTGGTTGGGACCTTGTCCACCCAAATGCTCTTTTTCGGGAAGGTAGTGACATTAGGCCCTGTCAACAACTTGTAGGCATCTCTAATCCGAAAGCGGCCGTGTCCCCCTCCTTTCCATATCACTGAGTCTTCTTTAAGAGAAATCCTCAAATCCCTCGACATATGCAACAGCTCTCCTAAGGCGTCCAGCTCCCAATCATTAGAGTTTCTAGAGAGTCTTATGTTCCAGCCTCCTTGACCAAGACTGGAATCCCACATCTCATTTACCGAGCATTCCTTTGGGCCGCCAAAGCAAACAACTGGGAAAAAGCTTGGGACAACACCTCATTTCCGCACCAATGGTCAGTCCAGAAACTAACCTTAGTCCCCTTTCCCACTTTGAACTCTATATTATCCCAACACCAAGACGACTCCTTCAAGATATCCCTCCAAACCCCCACCCCAAATGTTCCGCGGGCCTCCTTTGTTCTCCAACCAAATCCCACTTGGCCATACTTCACCCCAATCACCTTCCTCCAAAGGAATTCTTCCTCAAAGGTGAACCGCCAAATCCATTTACCCAACAGGGCCTTATTCAAGAGATCAATTTTCCGAATACCTAGGCCCCCACTCTCCTTTTGGGTACACACCACCTCCCATTTGATTAGATGGATTTTTCTTTCCGTGCTTCCCCCTCCCCAAAGAAAATCCCTTTGTAGTTTTTCGAGCCTTTTTGCAACTAGCTTAGGCATGCGGAAAAAAGACAATTGGTAGATAGGCATGCTGGCCAGGGTGCTTTTAATGAGGGTAATCCTCCCGCCCTTTGACAAATATTGTCTTTTCCACAAGGCAAGCCTTCTTCTCATTCTTGCTTCAACCCAAATATTGTCGCTCAAATGGAGTCCAAAGTTAAGAGTTTGCAAATTTCATAAGGTTATATGCATTAAAACAATCTCCTTGAGCTTGGTTTGATAAATTGAGTACTATTCTTCAACTATTTGGTTTTAGAAGGAGCAATTCTATTATTCCTGTGGGGGGTAAAGATGCTAGAGGATGTTGCTTCGGTTATGGGGTGTAGAGTAGGGAAGCTACCCACTTCATACTTTGGTCTTCCTTTGGGTGCCTCTTTTAATCTCCTAGGGTGTGGAATGCAGTGGAAGAGAGATTCAAAAAAATATTAATAATGTAGAAGAGACAATACCTCTCTAAGGGTGGGAGGCTTACCTTGATCAAAAGCACCTCATTTGGTGAATTGGAATTTAGTTTGTACAAATAAGAAAAGAGGCCTTGGAATTCATAGCCTTGTGGCCCTAAACAAAGCCTTGCTTAGGAAGTGGAGTTGGAGATTTGCAGAAGAGAGGGAGCCCCTTTGGAAATAAATCATCATTGGGAAGTTTGGAGTAGAGGAAGGGGGGGTGGTGTTCGAGAGGAGTGAGATGAGGTTATGTTGTGGGGGTGTGGAAAGCCATCAAAAATGAATGGGAGTGTATGATACGTAGATCCTGTCTTATAATTGGGAATGGGAGGGGGGTCAAGTTTTGGAAAGACTTGTGGTGTGAAGACCAAACCTTAAAAGAAGTCTTCCCTAACTTATTTCTTTTGATTGAAAATAAAAATGGTCGGGTGTTAGAAGCTTGGGTGGAGGGTGGGGATATGGATAGCTAGAGCCCTTGCTTTTCAAGACATCTTAATGATTGAGAGATGGGAGAAGTGGATAGTTTGTTTCAAAAAGTGCAACCCTTGGTTGTGAGAAGAGAAGTGAAGGATTTCTTGAGTTGGAGAGAAAGTAAGAATAGCAAATTTTCAGTTAGATCCCTTTATTGCTCTTACACGAGGGCTTCTAGAGATCCTTTTCTGTGTAATATTATTTGGAGATCTTAAGCTACAGTGAGGGTGAGTTTTTTGCTTGAGAAGCATCTTGGAGCAGAATTTTGACTCTCTACCAGTTGAAGAGGAGGGGATGGTATATCTCAAATAGGTGTTACTTGGGCAAAGAAGAGGAGGAAACCACTAACCACCTACCCCTGCTTTGTGATAAGGCTAGAATGTTGTGGAACTTAATCTTCTTCTCCCTTTTTGGTGTACAGTGGGTTATGCATTTCCCAATTAGAAGGAATCTGTTAGGTTGGCATGGGTCTTTTATGGATATAAAAAATGATGAAAGCATGAGGGGCTACCCCCTTATGTTTAATGCGGACTATTTGGAAGGAAAGAAATGATAGACCTTTCAATGACATTGAGTGGTCCAACCAAGCAATTAAATCTCTTTTCATGTATATTTTTTTGAATTGGGCTAGGGTGCATATAGAGGATCACACTTTGTTTATGATTGATTTTATAAATTGGTTGTTTATTAAGGGGAAGGCTTTTTTTTGTCTCCTTATTGCCTAGATTTTTTGGGTGATTGTTTGTATACTTTGTGTGTACTATTTTCGCCGCTTTTAGAATTTTCTAATGCAAGCCCTTTTATTACCTATCAAAAAAAAAAAAACAAAAATTCTATTATTCTAAACACTGTGTTTGTTCTCAACATGGAAACTGGCAAGGTAGTACTCATTGTAAATGTGGATGATATTATTGTCATTGGTGGTGATCTAACAAGCATTAGAGAAGTGAAAAGTTATTGGAAAAAGACTTTTTATGTGAAGGTTCTTGTTGTTGCATCACTTCATAAACATTGAAGTTGCAAATAGTAGAGGTGAGGTTGCCTTATCTCAAAGTATTTATTGGATTTTGTTTATTGAACCACCAACATGATAGGAGCAATGTCGGCCAAGACCTTTATGGAATAAAATTTCAAATTTAATGGAGATGATAGTCTTGTATTTCAAATAAAGGAAAATATCAGTAGTGGGTAAGCTCATTTGTTTAACATTTACCCCACTTGACATTACCTTTTTTGTTAATACAATGAGTCAATTCACAAAAGCACCTATGCAAATTCATTAGGAATCATTGTCCACAATCCTAAGGTATCTCAAAGAGGCCATATACACATGAATGCTTTAAAAACGAAGGTCAAATCTTTATCCTTAATGTTGTGAGCTTTTAAGCTCTAGATTGGACAAGATCCTCAACCAATAGAAGGTCAACTAGTGGACACTATACCTTGGTGGTAACCTAGTTGACTAAATATAATGTAGTAGTGAGATCTAATGTAGCAAAATACAAGGTTATAGGGCACATAGTATGTTCTAATGTGGATTTAAAACTTTTTACAGGAGCATTGATTTTCTCTTGAAATATCCATGAGTACATATTGTGATCAAGGAGGTGCTTTTATTAAAGCTTTAGAAAGGAATCTTTTTTTTTTTTTTTTTTTTGTCTGAGGATATACATACATATATATATTAGTGAATATATACGCACCAAACTTGAGGGGGGAATGTTAAATGGTTCTTAGTAATAATTTTACTAAGGGTTACCTATCAAAAAAAAAAAATTATGAAGGGTTAGCTCAGCCTTTTATGGTATTTTGTAGACCCCACACACACACACAGATATATATAATTTGTATTATTTTAATACATATTGTATTATTTTACTTGTCAATAAGACAACTTTTTCTCTACAATAATTTGGGCCATTTTAGAATATTCTGTCCCCCTATAGATATAACCTCACTAGGAATCAGTGTGGGGCCTCAAAATATGTTTAGGTTATGAAATCAGATAGTTACACCATATGAATTAGGTTTTTGAAAGTACATACTGAGAGGTCCTCTGCAGCTTGTTCAATGAGTATTTGTCTAGTAGAAAGTATCACTTCTGCCAAGGAAGCAGGTGTTGGAAGTCCTCCTTGTGTAACATCTGACTGCAAGGTAGCCTCAGAGTTTTGTACATCACAACCATGAATTCCAGCAGCAGAATTATTGCCATGGCCTCTGACTGCCAAGTTCAAATTCAACCATCACAATATGCCAGCAACTGACAATGCAAAGTCAGTAAATAATGTAAAGGAGAAGAATACTAACCACTGCCACCAAATTCATGTCTCATATTCCGCAAATACTGAGACAAAGTTGTCAAAGAATCAGGAATCACCTGCAACTCCAAACATGAAAATGTGATAGTTCTTCAACCAGGAAAGACTTCCCAAAAGTAATTCAAACACAAAGGCAAAAAATGCAACATAGTAAAAGATAATATATCTGAACAAAGAAAACCAACAGAGACTCCTATAAAACAATAAAATAAAACAACTAAAAAGGGGGAAAACAAGAGGACCTGAAACTTACCGGTGGCTGCAGCTGCTCCAAGGTAACATCATTTGGAAGCAAAGAAGCACCATTGAGAGGATTAGACTGATCAATTGTAGCAGCCTGGTTAGGTTGCTGTCTGCTAGAGTCTCTCAAGCCACTTAAACCAGGAGTTCCTGAGCCCCTCTCTGGGACAGGATCCTGCCAAACAAATACCAAATGTGAACACGCGATATATAAGGCTTAATCCATGGTATTACTAAGAGAACAGTTTTAAAACTACAGAATAGATAGGGATTTTTGTTCCTTTTAAAATAATAATAATAATAATAATAAGCCACAGAGATTTCTTTTTCTGCATGTTCCATGTGCCAAATCTAATCAATTACAGTGGAGACAAATAGAGAGAAAGAGAGCTGGAGGTTCTCCTACACTAAACATAGGTGAAGCCGTTTAAGTTTCATGGGGACAAAACCTGCATGACTACAATGGATTTCAAATAAAGACGCCAAATAGTCATTTCATACTACAGGGTACTTTGTTAAGTCGATCATTAGTAATTTACCCTAGGGTCAGCCCCTTCACTGCCACTTCGAACATTATTGACTCCAAAAGAACTGAGAACAGCTGAGACAATCTGTTGAATGAAAAGGGAAAAAAATAAAGGTCAAGAAAAATCATGATACTCATATTTAATTGCACATTTATAACCAAAAGCTAGTTCAATCTAAAATTTATAAGCTTACCCGACTGAGATCTGGAACTCCATCCCCTTGCTCGGACAAAACTACCACACTAGAACCTACATGAAAACCTTGATTACGAAGAGTATTTGATGCAGGATCTGTGGCTGCACATAATGATGCTTAGTAGTCAACTTTCCATACAGACATCAGCCAACCTCTAAGAAACATAATTAACATGAATATTAAATACATACAGATAATAAACATTTGAACTTCCCAAAATCAAGTTGACTTTGTCCTCTAATAGACTCGCAGGGGTTTGTGCTGAAACCCGCATCACAAGTATTCCACCTAAAAGTGTGCCCAATTCCTACTACTAGTACTATTATTTCCTACTTTGAAAACCCTGCTTCCCAAATTACTTCAGTAAAGTAGACCAGGAACAATATTTTTATAACTTAGCTTCTTTCAAATATTTTTATAATTGATTATTTGTTATATTTCTTCAAAGCATATCCAGAACCAATCTTTCATAAATTTCTGTGATAACTTCTCTTCTTAAGCCTTTTTTGTTTTAACTTCATTCAGAATATTTCAAACCATAAAAATAAATATATACAATTATCAAGATATGCTACTTTTTTCTGATAAATAATTGTTATAAAATTGGTGGAGAATAGTGGGTGAAACCCATTCATCCTAAGGCACAAATTGCATGAAGCACAAGGATGATATGGTAAAGTGACAGAAAAATAATATTGAGTGTCCTTTCATGAGGATAATTTCAATATTAGAGCCTTCATAACCAGAGTAGAATGAGATTTAACTAAAATGGAAATTATGTTATAACTCGGCACCATTAAGCAATAGGGAAAACTGAAAACAAAATTAATAGTAAGCAACTTAAAGGGAATTCAACCTGAATTATCAGGCAAGCTCTCTGATGATGGCGGAAATGGTTGTCTAACAACAAGATGCAATGTGTGACCATCTTCCACATCTAAATTGAATTTAGTAAGAGACTCCAATTTCCAGAAAAAAAAAATGGTACAAATAAAGAACATAACAGCATGAGACTTAACCTGACAAGCAATGAACACAACATTCAAGTTATTATATATATATATATATATATATATATATATGTATTTATGAATGTATGTATGTATACATACATACACACACACACACATTATGCATATGTAATGACACATTAGATGAGAGTTAACCTGACAAGCAATGAACGCAACATTCAAGTTATTTAGTTCCATTGATGACAAGGCAAGTGATCTACTGTATTAACTCTACCAATTGTTCAAGTTCCCCTGATAGAAGGGAGCCCACAATAAAAAGTCAACATCCTATAATCAACATTCCAGGGCATGGAACGAAGGAAAGAGATATGCATAGTCTAACCAAAAACCCCAATACTTACTTACCAATTTCCCAATATTAACACACCAATGTTTGCTCATCACAAAAATTGAACAACATCAAACCATAAGGGGAGTTCAACTCATCACAGTCCTAGCACTAGCATTTAGCAGAAATACCTCCTCCAGAGATATCTAGGTCAGAGTTAAATGCTTAAACTCAATGCCAACGCAAAGCAGTATAAAGCTTGATAAAGGGAAAATGTTCAGTGGAGAAGGAAACATGAACCATGCAAGAAGATGTGATATTTAAAAGCTATCACTATCCCTAGATCAAAAAAGAGGGTTGCTGCCTTAAATACTTTTTTTATTTTTTTTTTGATGGGCTTAAATACTTTTTTTATGACAACCACAAGAATATGAAACAGAGACAACTAAAATGTTGGGAGGTTGATAGAGTGCTCTTAATGAAAAGACTGTACCACCTCTAAAACATAAAACAACAAAAAGAGATGCTTTCCAACATTATCATTCCTTGAATCTCAAATAATCAAGGATCTGCAAGCATTCACCTAAGGAAGTTGTGGATAATTAATAGAACTGCAGTGAACACTGGATGTTGAAATGTAAGTCACAAGCAAATATTCCATATCAACCACTACCCTCTTGCTCTCACAAATCTTAAAGCTAGAAACAGTTTCAAAGCATCTCAACTGTTAAAAATCCATCCCCATGCATCTCCACTGCTCTAAACAGGCCAGAACATAAATATATTTATAAACTGATGGTGGGAAATAGAAAATTCCTGCCCCCACTGGTGCCTACAAGAATAGAACAAAAGAGAACCCCTACCTATCAATAAAGCCTACAAGAGCCAGAGTACCACCCCCACTAAGAAAAAACTCCTTCCAAATTCAACCCAGAAAAATTCTTCTCACACAAAATTCTATGGTTTCTCTCCCTCTAAAGACACCATGGGTGATTGTGGTATCATTGGACATGAATACTCCTTCCTATCAAAAATATAAATTTGGATGCCTATAGTTAACCATCTACCAGCCTGAAAACAAACCCCTGGCCCATGCCCAAGAAAAGAATTAAAAAAAAAAAAACCATAAAAACCAAACTTTGTACAGATAATTCTCAACTGCTATCCATTTCAGCACGTGCAAATGAAAGTGATTAAGCTATACATGCAACACCAACCCCAACGACACTCCTCTTTCTCTTCAAAAAAAAAAGGAGAGAGGAAAAAACCTCAGAAAAATTGACAAAATTATCATTCTCAATGCTCTGATATCTTTGATGGAACAAGCCACTCCCAATCTGGAACTTATGTCTCTTAAATGCTTCCACCTACCCCAACTATCTGTTCCTTGAATGACATGGATGACTCCCTGCTTTGAAAGACAATTTGAAGGCATGTGACAAGCTGTTGGCCCATAATAACAGAACTCCAAACAAAATAAACCATATAACTACATAAGCTCCCCGCTGAACCCTTCAGTCTATCTTCTCTATTTCACCAAGTCAGTTCAGAGATTGAGCACTTCCAATAATTAAAGGTTAAATCATTTTGTTCAACATATCTTTGAGTGTACAAGAAAATGCAATGGGGATTACTATCAATAAAAATCTAAAGAATCCAAACTAAAAATGGAACAGCAAGAAAGATGTGTTGCTGAAATGGTGGAGTATTGCATCAAAAATGGTTAATATCAACAGAAAAAAAGTACTTGGAACCTAGCTGGCATTCAGAATTCTTCTTTTAAGTGTTCATATGATTTGTGGTTTCTTCCTGAATGTTGTTTTATTAAGAGAAGTCCATGAGACATCATATTTTGCAAAATTTTGGAAAGTACTGAGCTTTGGACGGAAAGAAACGTTCAACCCAAAGAGAAATTAATAAAAAGGATACGGTAAGCTGAGAGGAGTTGATCATCCTTCAAAACCCTTCCACGGCATATGAGGCGCTGTTGTTCGGATAACACACCGGTAACACTAGCAATTTGTTCTTTTAAAGCAGGAACTGGCATCTGCATGACATTCAAAAGAATCACAAGAAATCAACCTTCACGAGCACCAAAACAAAGAATGGGAAGCATGCAAAATCTTATATCCGGTTGCGAAACTTTGAATTCTAAGCAGCAACCGTGAAACTGTATCATGGATAGACATGCTAATGCCAAGAACATGCATTTAAATAGAGTAAAAATGCACTGACATTGTGCTTTAGGGTAAAGAATAGGGGAAACCTAATCCTATACTGTGATTCATAAAGGATGTCATTTCATGAGATTTAACAACTAAAATGACAAATTGGCAAAGCCTTCATCCAAACCAGTTAAGAGTTTACTGAATGCACAATGGATAAGAAATTTTTAAGTTTCACATTCGATTGAATAAAACCAGAATTCGATACAATTCAACTACAAAAGAAGATAGGAAGTTCAATCTATGCTGGAGATATAAATATAATGGGGGAGCAAAGAGTGCTTACACATTTATCCACTCGCAAAGTATATGTTTGAGAATCCAGTGTTTTTATTTTTATCTCAACAGTGGCCTCGGAACATTGAGCCTCACCACTCCCAGAAATCATTACTTCATCACCACCAGTACTACCCATCTTTCACACTCAAACCTGGAATTAAAAACTGGCAGTCAGTATCATTTTGAGTTGAAAAAAGCCCACAACAATCCCTTATATAAGCATGCATCAGGTTGTTCCATAATAACAAAGCATTTGAAGGTAGTATTAATATCAGTAAAATAAGGCAATAAAGAAAATTGCAGCAATCACCAAATATGATCATATAGGCAAGCTTTTAGGGTCATATGAAATGACTCCAATTTAAAATTCACCAATAACTTGTTTTGATGTTCACCCTTTTTAGTTGTAGTCACATAAAAAGTTTTTGTTTTTTTTTTTGGGCAACTAAACAGTACATTTTATATGGTTTTCTGAACAAGGTACATACATGTGTCTGTATCACATTCTCAATCTGTGCATTGAATCAATAGTTGGATCACCACGGCTAAACCTAGAAACAAGAACCCAAAGATCATGATCACATGGGTGAGACCATTTTCTTAGATTTCTCAATTTTGTTAAACAGCTCACTGAGCAAAAATACACCATTTCCACCAATAAGAAAACGTCTCTGTTTCATAATATTCTTAGCTCCCAATATCTCAGTTGCTCTCACATTTCCAAAGCTTATCTAACTTTAAAAACCCTAATTCTTTTCAAAAACATCAGATTTCAATTAATTCGAAACACCCAAACAGATTAATACTAAAACACTAAACCCCAATTTCTATTCGTAAAGAAAAACCCACATCCACTGAAGATTCAGGAATTTTAAACTAAACACTCAATATTCAACTCTACCATCTACTATTCCACACTAATATCAGAACCCTCGAAATAAACAAAGAAGAAAAAAAGGAAAATTCAGATAAACAGAGTCTTCTCACCCAAACGGTCCATGTGAAATCAAATGCATAAATACATATATACATAAATCCCATTCCCAATTCTCAGCATCGAATCAATTATAAACCGTTGTTCGAACAAAATTACGAATAGTCACATAGAAACCACCAACCCCCCCACAAAAAAAAAAAAAAGAAAAAAAAAAAAGACAAACACAAGAATGATCTATTCGATTCCGATGCTGAAATTGGCATCAACAGAGAGAGAGAGAGATGAGAGAGACCTGCGGGAGTTCCAGGCAGAGAGAGAGAGGAGTCAGAAAGCTGATTTGATTGTCTCCCTCTCTCGTTTCTGCGTCTAGGTGGTGTGGAGAGCTTTAAAACGGCTTTGGTCGCTTTTTCCACAGCCGTCCGATTTAATTACTTTCAGGGACTAACGGTGCTTTCCATATGATTTTCCTATAAATAATGTCATGTGACACGTGTCCTCTTCACCTTATTTTTCTGTCAAATACTCTCATATCTCTTATATCAATAAGGGATGATATCTACGGATGGAAGCCATTGTTCAAACCAAAATAAAAATTGTTCCAATTCTTAAAATAGAAAAATAAAAATAAAATAACTATATTTAATGAAATATATTGAGAATATATTTTTTAGATTTTATAATTATAGGAAAATTAATAATTGAGATCCATTCTTTTATTGTTAAAATAATTCAAAAAAAATTTCCCTATTTTACATATAGGATAAATAATTATTTTTAAATAAAAAATTTTACTTATTACTTGCCAAAGTACATTTTCTATTTTTATTTATAAAATCATTTTTAGAAATTTTAAATTTTGAAATTGTAACAATTTTTTTATACTTCAAATTTTTAATTCAAAAAATAGTAATAATTTTTATATGAAATACAAAAACTTTTACAAAATTATATTGAAAAATGGTTAATTTCATTTACCTTATTTGATGTAGGTTTCAATTAAATACATGTAATATTCGTAGGTTTAAAATTTCATCACATACCTCTCTTATTTTCATCATACATATATCATTTTTATTTTTTATTTTTCACTCTCCCTCTCGCTCAAAATAGGGGAGACATATGATAAAATTTCAAACCTATGGGGTTAATATGTATTTAGCAGAAACATTAGGGAATGCGAATGAAATTAACCAGTTTTTCAATATAATCTTTTAAAAGTTTTTATATCTCATATAAAAATTATTACTATTTTTTGAACTAAAAAAAAAATGATGAACAACTAAATGTAAGCTTTAGTGGTCGTTTGGATATGCTTTTTGTTTGCTATTTAAAAAAAATAAAATAAGCAATTTTCATATAAAATATAGTAATTGTTATATAAAAGTATGGATGCTTAAAAATTACTTTTAAAATTTTAAAATTATGTGCTTAAAAATTTACTTTTAAAGTATTTTTCCAATATTTTAATTTTTTTTAAACAATTTTTAAAAATCATTATCTTTTTAAAATGAAATAGTATTTAATAAAAGTGTTAAGTACTTATAAATGGAAAAAAAAAATCATCTAACTTAAAAATTAAATTACCTAACATTAAACAACAACCAAAAACCAAGGACTTGGCTAATCATTTATGGCAATGCAGGGTAAGTAATTTTAAGATATTTAATGACTTTTTATTCCATATTTATGGTAGTTGTAAAATAAATATTTTTATTATTAAATAATTTAATACTAAAATGAGTGTTATTTTGAATCAAAATTTTATTATTAGCCTAATTTTTTTTATAAAAAAAGACCTATTTAGGTTGATTTATTAGAATCATATTAAATAAAACTCTATTTTTTATTTATTTATAGTAAAATTGAACTTTTAAATTATTTTATATAATAAAGTTAGAATTCTAGATAAGCTCATTTATTTAAAAAATTAATTTTTTTTACTAAAGGATTAATGAAAAATTATAAATTAAAATTATATTTCTTTAAATTATTTTTTTTTTATAAAAAAAATCCTTTTCTAACATTTTCTAAGAACCGAACATACCCTAAGTAATTTTTATTAACTACTTATAAGATATTTTTAAGGTAAAAATTAAATTATGTTTAATTATAAATATATATAGTTTATTTCATATTTATAATTAAATTATATTAATTAGGATGAAACACACATTAATAAAATGTTGAATTTATGAGAAGCATACTAAAATTCTCTTTAAATTAAATAATTTATTTATTATATAAAATTAAAATTAAACTTATTTTAAAATAAAGTTTTCATTAGAGAAAATAAAATTAGAATTAGAAATAAAAAATTTATTTAATTAATTTTATTCTTATGATTAACATTTTGAAGTTGAGCATGGAATTGGGTAAAAGTTTGGTACTAATTATTTCCTTTGCAAAAGGGAACTGCCCAATGCCCAAAGAATTTTTAAATATTTATACTGATTTTGCAATAAATGATGATTAAAAACAATTATTACATTTGTATAAAATGATTATTATTTTTAGTTTTAATAATGACATAATTAAAAAATATTCCTTATATTTAAGTAGAATTAAAAAAGGATATATATACTTCTAAATATATAAATTATGAAGTTGTATTATTAAATGGAGATTTAACCACTTCTCTTAAGTCATGTATTTTTATGTCATACGATAAATATAAGGTTAAATTTTATAGAAAATAAAAAATAAAAATTATTTTATTTTCGACAAGCTATTCTCGAAATTGAAAACGATACAAGAATGATCACTTCATTTTCCTACAACCATGTCAATTGGTTAGTGCATTAAATGTGTTTCAGACTATCATCATTGTTTTTCATTTTATTTTTTTCCATTTATTATTGAAATAAAAATGAGAATAAATTAAAGCTCAAATCAAAATAAAAAATAGTTAAAGTTAAAATTAGAAATTGAAAAATGAAAATTAAGGACTAAAGTTGGAAATAAAATTGAATTTCAAATTCAAATTAATCATGGAGTCCATATGTCACATAAAAAAAAGCCAAAAATCATAATCGGAAATAAAGAAAAATTAAAATCAAGATGCAGAATATAAATGAAATTAAATAAGAATGAAAACTAAGAACGACAATAGTAGAAGATTGAATCAGATTGACACAAACACAATACTAGAATGACTATAATGAATACATGAAAATTATTATATTGACCGAAAACATTGATGTATGATTGACTACTACTAAAAAATATTATATTTTAGATAATAATTGTTATGAGTTTCACATATTTTGAATAGTAATTCTATCTAAAGTAGTCAATTGATGTGTTGTTACTCTTACAAAAGTTACTAACCATTTTTTTAAGTTTTGTAGTGATTTCAAGACGTTATTGTGGATTAATTGAGTGGCAATAGAGATAAATATACTCTAAAAGGGTAAAAGATGACGATGATCAAAATTTAAAATGAAACAAAAATACAAATTGGTTTGGATTAGATTTTGTATTGATTGGAGGTAGCCAACTTGGTATTAAAGGAAGGAGTGTGAAGAAATGTCAAAGAAAACTTGAAAAATCAAAGATTAGCAATTTCACACCATTATGCAAAATTTGTTTGACCGTATAGATTGAGACAAAGAAAAAAAAACTATAACAAGCCAAAGAATGATTTTGCATAAACATGTCAATTGAACTAGAGGAGTAAAAGATGCAATGAATTGAGGAGTATGTTAGAAATGATTTCACACTTTCATGTAAAAATTCGCATATATGTACCATTTGGTCTAGAGATGGGTTTCAAATGTTGTAGCCTATTGACTCCATTTTGCATTACAGTGCAAAATAATAAATTTTAATGTGAAATTGTGATTTTTGACACCAAATATCATGTTTATGAATTTGGAATATTCAAGAAACCCAATGGGATGATGTCTAGTGTCTTTCATTTGTTTGAACTATAAATGGAGATATGAATCTTGACTTTTTACACTTAGATTTGGAAACATTTTAGAGACTTTTTTTTTCTCTCTCTATTTCTTTAAATAGAATTTTCCATTTTCTTTTATTCTCTTTCGTTTTATCATTAGCCAAATATTTCTTGTGAAACCAAATCTTCAAATATAAGTGGCTAGATCTCATTTTTTTCTTAGAGGAAGGAAGATCTAGAGGCAAAATTTATTGTAATTTAGAGAAATGAAGCTATTGGCCAAGGTATTTTGATCCAATTGTTTAATTGATTGAAAATCAAGATCTTTCCTTTTCAAATTATCTTGAATGACTATTATAATACAATTAAACATTATATGAATCATGAGAAGACATGATATAGAATTACATATTGAAGCATCATAGAAAACAAAACAATATAATCCATTGTGTTCTTCATCCTTGCCAATTATATTCCTTAAGGTAAGGTCCTAGAGAAGACAAGAATCAGAATGAAATATGAGATAACAATGTCGAGAATGAGTAAGTTTGATAACTGAGATAAGATTGAAATGAAATGAGGGCACGCAAAAGACATTATGAAATATAAGGAAGGAAAATAATAATGAAGTAGTACCAATATGGGTTATAGGTGCAAGACGTAGATGCTATGGAAAAGAAAAGAGTAATAGAAATCACAATATGATTTATTGGACTGTTATCTAATATCTAGGAGGTATTATAAAAAGAAGGGTTCAACAAAATACCTAAGAGGTAAGCAACGGAACGGTTGCTACCTACTTGATTTTCCATGGCTTAAGTCTTGAGAAAAGCAAGGAGTTATTAGACTTATTTTTGCAGTGAAATGAAAAGCAATAAAAGTGTTGCTTGTGGATCCATCATAGGAAGGTTATTGTTGTCTTATCTGGTTCACAATAGGTTGAGAAGTCTCTTTGTGAAGACAATGCTCAAGAGGATATCCATGAAGTTTGTAACTCTTGTCAATTGTGTGTCTAACCCAATCATGGTGGGAATAAGTAGGTCAAGACTATTAATTCAAAGTTGGTTTTCCTCAAGTTCGAACTAATATTCAAACTGGAGTACAAAAAGAGTAATTAATTTTCTAATTTATTGATGGTTTATAAATGATGTTCAAGTATTGTGCTTTAACAAGTTTGAAAGGCAAAGTATTGGATTTTGAATCTAAATTGATTAAGTGTAAAGCACATAAAAGATTTGATGAGAGAAAGCATATTTAATCCTAACTTATGAACTATAAAAACTTTTTAAAGACTTATATAAACAATTTTAAATCAAGTTTTAAAATCTCTTAAAGTGATTTTATAATGTAAATATATACTCTTTTTTTTGTACATGATGTTTATTTTTTAAAAAAAATTATATAATTTTAAAAACAAAAAACATTTATGTTATGTTTGGTTTCTGAAAAATACTAAGGAAAAAAAAAATATAAAGAAAAATGATTTTCTTATATTTGGTTGTCTTATGAAAAATATAAAAGAAAATCAAATATAAGTCAAATTGGTTAAAAACTTACGTATTTTTCAGCTATTTAATCTTTATATTAATGAATTAAAAAGAAAAATTTGAAATAATAAATAAAAATAATTTATCAACTCTTAATTTTTTTTTAAATTTTCCTTCACTTTTTTTATTCTTCCACTTTGTCTTTGTATTTTCTTTCCCTTACATTTTTTCTCAAATTTTTCGAGAACCAAACATAACCTTAGTGTGTTCAAACCAATGTCAAGTGAAAATTTTGATTTTCACATGCCCTTTAATTTTCAAATTGAGATTATGCACATAAGTTATCAATTGTGTTTTTGCTAATGTTTATGTTAAAAATGGTAGTTTGAATAGTGTCATCCAAAGAGGGAATGGAGAAATGAATTTGTCTCCACTCAAGTTAAAATTGCCCAAACCTTTCTGTTGGGTTTGGGCTGGGCCCACATGTCCAAGCTACATATGCTTGGCCCAATTGTGGGTCAATATGGGCATGAGTCTAACCATAGGTCCAGGGATAGATGGGCTCCCATTATTTATGTATGGTTGTGTATACATTTATGAATTTTTCTTTATACAATTTCCCCATCATTGCATTACACATTAGTACATTACCATAAGTACCATAAAAGTATAATTTTTTTATATCCAAATATTAATTATCCTATGTGTTTTTCTTATACAAATGATATTGATAAAAACATTAGAGCTTAAAATCCCTTTTAATAATCACTCAAATCAGCATTAAATATAATACATTAAATTTCAAAAATCAAAACAAAAATAATTTGTGTCATTGTCCAAAATTTCTCTCATTTCTCTTGTGAGGTTAGAGATCGGTTTTTGTAAAAACTTCACAATCATCTCCTTGATGATAAGACAAAAAATAGTTTTTATGAGGTCACTCGGGTAGATATTATATGTTTTGGACTTAAATGACACTCACAATTTTAAAATGCATATACTTAATTACGAGAAACTCATATATATGTAGTACCAAGAACTTTTTTCGCTTACTTGATGTGGGACATCATAATAATTTTATTTTTTTTAAATGGTGATGAAACTTAAAATCCAAAACCAATTTATACTAGTTAAAGGACAAGTGAAAGAAGATGCCTAGGTGATAATTTTTTCGTGTCACCTTATTAAAAGTTGACACTGCTACACTTAACACGTTCAATCAATCTTCCCTTAAATGTAATTTCTCGGATACTTCTACTATTTTTTTTTAAATAAACCTTGTATTTGAGAATACAAAATCGACAACAATAGTGAAACGTTAACATAGATAATGATTTGTAACATGCATTAAAGAAATAGAGAACAAGATAATTAATAGCTTATTAATAAAACATAATTTGAGTTGTAAAGGAGGAAATGATGTCATTTCATCAAAGTTAATTCCAACAAAAGATCACAGAAAGAGAGAAGCAAATTTATATCTATTCTCATCCTCGTTCAACCAAAAAATTTAAATGGGGTTGAGAAAGAGGAAATTCTCATACCCGCCACGCCCCTTCCCATTTGAAATCTTTGAACAATTTTTAATTTCTTTTTTAATTTTTAAAATTTTAAATTTTATTAAAAGTAAATATAATTTAAAATAAAATTTGTTATAAATATTTATAATTTATTTATGTGAAAAATAATATTTTATTTATGTTTCAAAAATTGAAAAATGAAAAAAATCAAATAATTTTTTATTTTTTTAAAATTACATATAATGGGAGCAGAGGGGGATTAGATAAAGTCATATCCAAACCTGTTTTGAACACGTTTATCATTATCCCTAACCTTTTCCATTAAGGGGGAGTACTCCAAAAAAATCTGTCTCATTCTCATCTCTATTAATGACAATGTTATACAGATTTCTATTAATGATAGAAAATAAAGAAAAAATTATTATTGAAAAATTTATATCACTTTTTTTTAAATGAATATGGGTAACATAAATTAATATTAACGCGTATTAAATGAATATCGGTGATGCATTCTAATATTAGATAAATAGAATGTATTATAACACAATCATATATGTATAAATAAAATGAATCAAATTAGGTAAATCATATAGAATTAGTTTAATGAGAGTGAAGGCATAACAAATAGGCTTGTAGTGTAAAAATTAAGGGAAAAAAACACGAAATAATTCATGAATATTTGCAATTAATTTTTTTTTATTAGCGCATTTTTCATATAAAAAAATGCCCAAAAAAGGTGGAGAAATTAAAATTTTTCTACAATTTATTCTATAAATTATACATGGATAGATATGGAAAGCGCGTGGAGAATTAAAGAAATTTACAAATGTAAATATCAATAATATACTAAGAGATATAGAAAATAAATATTGCTAAAGGTAAGAAAAATAAATATGAATATAAAATTACTAATTTATTTGAAAATATGATAATACATGAGAAATAATTCAAATAATTTTCTATAAGAAAAAAAAACTGTGGTTATGTTTTATTCCCGTCAAATTTGAGGGAAAATAAGAGAAAAAAAATGGAAGAAAATAAAAAATAGATTTAAAATTAATAAAATATTTTTGTATGCTTCTTCAAATTTATTTTACTTATTTTATTTGATTAAATAATTTTAAAGTCCATACATTTTTAAATAATTTTAATTACATTTAATTTTCTTTCATATTTTTCATAATAAATCAAATATGATGAAATCATTTTTCTTTAATATTTTTTTCTCTCCTTAATAATTTCTCGGAATCAAGCATAACTCAAATGAGCTGAAAAAAAAAAACTAATTTAATGAATAATACAAATAATGATATTATTATCAGGAAAAAAAATATTTGGTTGGATTTTCAAATAATATATATTTCAAAATTTTGCAGGTAATTTTGTTTTGTTTTTTTTTAAAAAAAATAAAAATTGCAGGTAACCAAACAGAAAACTCTAAGGGTATTTTGGTAACAGTTTTAAATGATTGAGAATATCCAACATGGCGTCTGCCTCTTTTTCTATATATGTATGGATGGATTTCTCTTTGAATCTCAATAGATATAGAGTTTTTACATCAGCTTATTAAATTACTTCACGGTTGTCTACAGAAAATTCTCTCCGCAATCATGTTTTGTTACAGGAGGACACTCTTGTTTTCTTTTCCAGTCACCTATCTCTTGTTTTCTCTCACTTTCTTTTGCCTTTCCCATGGAGATTCTTTGTTTCCAAGCCTCCAAACATGGGCCGCTTCAGGTACTTCATTGCACCTGGCTTTTCATTTGTTGGGTCCTTCACTTCTTGCTGGTGTTTCCTATAGTTATGTTTGGTGGTCAAGAATAATGCAGGAAAAGAAAAAGTAAAAGTTTTGGATTTTTTTTCAGTTCTGAGACACAGAACACCCTAGTAACCCAACCCCAGATTTTCTTTTCTTTTCCTTTCTTTTCTTTTCTTTTCCTGTACTCCACTGCATTGGTGTGGTACAGTGGTTGGGAAGGAAAAAAAAGGTTGTTATTTTTCCTCTAGTTTCTTTGTCACTTTCGTGGAAAATCAATGAGGGCAAGCATATATTATCTGGTGATTCCATTGACAAGTAGGAGGCTAATGAATTAATTTGGATCATTTTCATTTTCAGAGATGGGAGTTGAGGAACAGAATGGTGGGGAGGAGATGCCATGGGGGGACAGTACCTCTTTTGTGGAGCTTACCACTGATGCAGATGCTGATCAGAAAACTCTTGTATTAGTTGCAGAGAGAACAAAGAGAAAAGACCCTCTCAGTCACTTCAAACAATACACAGGAGGATGGAATATCAGTAACAAGCATTACTGGGCTGTAAGACTCTCAAACTCTTATTCAATTTTAGGGGTGAAATCATCAGGAAATTGCAAGTCATTAAAGGAAATGAAATTGAGTTGGATTTCATTTTTTCTTCCCATTTGGAATGGCTGAAAAATGTTAATGTGAAAGGAAATTTATATATACTTTGAGAAACCACCCCACTTGACTAAAAAATATGACCCATTTATGGAATCTTGTGGGGTATGTTAGAGAACATTGATGAAATTGCAAATGCTTCCCATTAATTTGTTACCAACTCCCCATGAATTGGATTCTTAGTAGAAGTGGATTTTGGTTTCCATGAGAATGAATTTTTAATTTTCATTATTTATTGTAATAAAATTCTCATCCCCTATTTTAATTTTTTAAAATGCTCTCAATATTGGTATTTGCTATTTATTTATATACCCATATTCATACTCAACATTTATCCTTCTTTCCATTAAATTTTAAGTGTGTTTGGTGTTGATTTTGAAAAATGTTTTTAACTTTTTTCATATTTGACTAATATATATTAAAAAGGTTAGAAGCATTTGCTAAAATCAATATTAGACAAACTCTTAGTAGGTCATGGGAGTTACAGACCGAAAATTTAAAATGTAATGACCTGTACCCAATCATGTAGATATTGTCTGCTTTGGATCCTCACAGTTTTAAAACGCGTCAATAGGGTTAAGAGGAGTACAAACCCCATACCGAGGTCAAGATCGACTTTGATACCATTTGTAATGGCCCGCACCCAACCATGTAAATATTGTACGTTTTGGATTCAAGGGGACCCTCACGGTTTTAAAACGCGGGCTAAGAAAAGTTCATACTTATATAGTGCCAAAAACTTTCCCCCTCATCCGATGTGGGATGTCACATAAAATATGAAAATAAAAGGACAAAGGAAAATAATAATATGGCTTTTAAACCTGGGAATATATCACTCAAATGACGGTGGTTAAATATAAAAAAAGATCATATATATAGGGTTTTGGTGAATTTCTTTTGCTTATTGCTTTGTCTTGAAATTGTGATTGAATGCAGTCTGTTGGTTTTACTGCTTTCCCCATGTTTCTCATCGCCGGTATCTGGTACGTGGTATTTGGGGTGTTCTTATTGGTCATCTTCTTCTGCTATTGCTGTTGTCCAAGGCCCCTTCATGGTTATTCTCGAGCCTGTTACGCTGTCACTCTTGTTTTCCTAGTAATCATCACCATTGCAGCAATGTATGTTTATCTCTCTCTACACTTCTCTATCAGTTGCTAATGAAAATCACACTGGTGTACGTATGCTAAATCAATTTAGTAATATAAGTTAATTTAAATTATTAAGTAAATTAAGTATATTTGATAAAATAATTTAATAATATGACTTAAAAATAAAAAATAATTTTAAATAATAAATAAAAATAATCAACTTATTCTTAATTTCACATCTTTATTTTACCTTTTTACCTTTAATTACTCTAATCATCTTAACAATCTCTTTTGTTATTTCATGACTTTTATTGTTACTTGATCTATTTTGTTATAATTATAATTTATGATGATAAATATGTTAATTAAATAATTTAGAATATATTTTAAGTTAATTTTATCAAATAACTATAATATTCAAAATAAAAATTAAATGAGAAATTTTAAGTCAATAATTTAAATATAATTGAACTTAAATTCTACTTATTACTTAATAATATGTATTAATTTTTAATACAAACACACCCTAACTATTTGACTTTGACCATGATTCAATGGTTTCAACTTTCAGGCTTGGAGGTGCTGCTTTATATACTAGCCAGTTTGAGTTCAACCGTACCATAGGAAGAACATTAGCATATGTTGTCCACCAGGCAGAAAGCGCAACTGAAACCCTCCGGAATGTATCTAATTATTTTGATGCAGCTAAGCAAATTCGAGTAGAAAATAAGTTACTGCCTCCAGGCGTCCAAAACTCCATCACCCAGCTCCAAAAGCAGATCAATGATACAGCTAACCAGCTTGCCACCAAAACATCAGATAATTTGGACGGCATACGACACGTCGTGAACGCTGTGTAAATGAAGGATCCTAAGACCTTGTTTTGTTTTTGTTCTTCATGATCCATTTTCTGGGATGTTTTCTGTAACAAGGGATGTGGTGATGTTTGTTTATGCATGCAGGCGACTCACAGTCATAATAGTCACTGCGGCGATGCTTGCTTTGTCCCTCCTTGGATTCTGTAAGCCCACTGAGCCGCACATATTTTACAGGTGTTTGGTTTATTTTAGGGATTTGATTTCGCTAGTTGTTTGACTACTTGTAATTTTTTTGTCCAGTGTTTTCAATTTCTGGCGTGCAGTGTCTTGTGTTCATGTGAGTAAGAGATCGATGTCGGAGAACTCTTTCCCTCATTCATCCATTCTGATCACCTTGATTCTCACTACAAATGTGTATGTTTTTGTTCTAATGGAAAGGTTTTATATATAATTGCAGCTTTGTGATCCTTGGATGGATTCTTGTTGCGGGAACATTCATTTTAGCTGGCATATTTCTTCTTTTCCATAAGTAAGTTGTCTCATATAAATCCATCCCTTCATACTTCTAGTTTCCATTCTCCAGCTCTTTGGAGAAAAAGAAATCTTTCGGGAGTTTGAGATGAACCCATGACGGAATCCATGTTTACAATTAATTCTATATTTTCACAAATTTGATTGGGGGTTTGGTTTGGTTTTGTCATCTCAATTAAGTTAACTATACTCTTACTCTGGTGTACTAGTGTGGCTGGAGATACTTGTCTTGCAATGGACGAATGGGTCCAAAACCCCATTGCTCATACAGCTTTGGATGATATACTTCCCTGTGTCGATGCCGAAACCGCTCAAGATTCACTGTCAAAAGCCAAGGACGTCACTTATCAGGTTCTCAGCATCGTCAACCTCGCCGTTGACGTATCAAACGCTGATCCTGGTGCCGGTCCTTTGGTTCCACTCCTCTGCAACCCCTTCTTTGCTTCTGTGGGTCAAGCATGTCCTCCCGACGCAGTCGACTTGAAAGACGCAACACAGGTAAATATTAACATTTCATCACATCCTCTTGATTCAATGAAATGAAATGAAATTCATTTCGATAATAAAGATATATTATTGGGTCATATTAAAATGCAGGTATGGAAGAAGTACGTATGTGAGGATTCGAAAAATGATGAGTGTGTGTCGAAAGGCCGTCTCTCCCCTTCCTTGTACAGTGCTATGACAATGGCGGTGAATGTGAGCTATGGGTTTTATTATTACAGTCCCTTTCTGGTTGATTTAGCGGACTGTGATTTTGTGAGGCAAAGCTTCGTTACCATATCCAAGGATCATTGTCCAGGTCTGCAGTCACAGAGTAAATGGATGTACATTGGATTGGTAGTGGTTTCTGCTGCAGTGATGATCTCTTCGATATTCTGGATAGCTCATGGGAGAGAGCAGAAACACCGGTATTATACCAAGCTGGGACTGTCCAAGACTTTTTGATTGAAATGAAGAGACATTTCCGAGAAAGTCTCGTTTGTTTCTGCTGCTTATACACAAGTAATAAACCATTTCTTAGCCCCCGTTTGGTTTTTGGGTTTGTATATTTTGAATATTGTTACCTTGCATAGTCAATAAATACTGGGGAACAGAAGAAGAAGGCCAAATAAAGAGAGATTTTCTCCTGTTTGGTTGGTGGGAAAATATGATGGAAGAGCGTGAAAGAGAAGACATAATCGAGAAAACCAAGTATATGTGCCAACTCAATGCTTTCTTCGTTTTTTTTTTCCTAGATGAGAATATGAAATTAAACAAGTTCGAGGAAATGGAGTGGGCATTGGGCTTGGGCCAACACTTTTTCTGAACGTGGTTTTTTGGGGCCTTTTACGTTGAGATCATGCATGACTCGAACTAATGCAGGATAGATGACCCATTTTCTACTTCATGGGGCACAGGCTTTGAGCCCAGTTTATTGTGGGCCTGATTATATTTGAGTACAGCTGATCTTGGCCCAAATTCAATGATTGCAGAGTTCTTCAACTTCTTTCTTTGAGAGAATTTTCTAGTTTCTATTTTAACCAGAAGTAGAGGGTGAAGTAAAAGTCATATATTTTAATGGATGATATTGGTATTATAAAAGTTTTATTAAATACAAAACGACATCTTACATAAATCACAATAAAATTTTTATAAGAAGTAATATTTTTTCGATTTCCATATTAAAATTTTCTATTTTTAAGTGATAAACTATTTGAACAAAATTAGCATAGAAATTCTTATTGAGTTTAAAAAAAGTTTTTGACTTTTCAAAATTCAAATCAAAGCCTAAATATAGTTAAAAAAAATCAAAAGAATTTCTTTCATTTGTGCTAGTTCCTCATCAGTGTGACCTCCCTAAGCAATTGCTCTAACTTCTTCTCTTCTTGAACTCCCTGTAAAAGAGTGCCCGAACGGGTTTCATGTAGACTTCTTCGATGGTTAAGCTAGTTGAAACATTTTTTACCTTGAAAGAAATAAACGTAAAAAAAAAAACAATAATAATAAATTCTACTTTTAATGGTGTAGTAACGTCTTATTGATGGTGTGTAATAGTAGAGTTGAACGTAATGGATGTATATTCATAGAATAACTGTCTAATTAAGTTTTATGTGTATGAGATTCAATAATTGTTAATAAGACGAGTCTAGGTCCCCACAACCTGATCACGTCCAATATGAGAAAATTTAAATTCATTGAATCAAATGATTTCTTTAATAAAATATAAGAAAAAGTTAAAAACAAGTTTATAATATGGTTATAATATTCAATTATTGAATGATAAAATACAAATAGGAAACAACTTGTCAACCCAAGGAGAAAAGAAAATGACATTATTTTAAAACACGTTTTGAGCCTTTCAAAATGCTAATGGGCGTTTTAAGTAGACAACTATTATTATTTATTTATTTATAAATAAAATAATGTCCAAAAGATTTCAAACATGATTAATTAATTAATTAAGCATATTAAGCATTAATAAAAAATAAACCTATCTTGTTCTAAGCCTCTCAACCACTTGTCATCCTATTAACAATAAATAATATGATGGAAATTTCGATGCCAAGAGCAATTCCTTGATGACTTTTCTTATTAATATTTTAAATATTAATTTAATGGTGACAGATAAATGGACAACCCTTGACCCAATCACAAATTTTAAGAATAAAAAATAATTTTTTATTTAAAGGTGGTAGGGTCTTGACACAACATTGTGAATCATATTCTTTTTTTTTTTATTGAGCCACCGTATTTTTCGAATTATTGATTATTATTATTATAAAAATTAATTTTTATTATTTTTTATAAGTATATAACTTTTTTATTATATCTCTAATACATCTCAAAAACCACTTCAAAAATAATTAAAAAAAATAAAAAAATATTAAAGAGTAACTTTCACAAGCAATAACGTTTTTTTTTTTTTTTTAATAAATATTATTATTATTATTGTTATTATTTATTTGTCGAGGAATGGGCCCGTGTGAGGGGATGGTGGGTAACAGAACTGACTTTTAACCGTAGTCCATTAAATAAATTGGGTTCGGTTCAGGTGGTTTGGCCCACATACGACTGTCAGGTTTATTTGGGCAGTTGGGCTTATTATGGGCCTCAGGGCCCACCAACTTGTCAATTAATAAACATTTCTACCTTATCAACATGATATTGTATTATTTTTTTGTTTTTTCTTCTTTGGGTTTTTTTATTAAAATTTTTGGGGGGGAAATTCGAAAATGTTAGTTCGTGTTCCCTCCTAACTTGCCGTTAACCTTCATTATTGGTGTCTGTGGATGCATGTTCAAGCGCCAAATGGCTGTTTCACTTTGTCAAACATCGGTATTAAATAATAATAAATTAATAATCAACCACCAATCATACCATCTAAATATTTTTTTCCCCATTAGAAAAACAATGAGAGTAATCTTATTTACCAATCATCCCATCCATTATTAGTATTTTCTTAATAATGAGACTAATAATGAGTCGTTTAGTGCTTCGAGAAGCCTTAATATTAAAAAAGGCTTTTAGATAAAATGTAATAATGTGTTTCCAACTATGCAAATATTATTATTCATAAGGTAAGACCTTCACGATTTTAAAATACGTTTACAAGATTAAGAAGAGTTCATACATATATAATATTATAATTTTTTTCTTTTATCCGATTTGGGATATCACAAATACTTTCTCATATGGGTCAAAGATCGATTTTGATATTATTTGTAACTACTCCACCCAATCGTGTAAATATTGTCTGTTATTCAATATGATATATGACATAAAAACCAATTGTTTTACAAAATTTAGAAAATATTTAAAAATAATAATTATTATTTTTTGGAAAAACACTTAGAATCAAACAAACATATATATAATACTAAAAGTTTTTTCCCTTATTTGATTTAAGATATCACAAACACTTTCTTATACAGACATAATGTTTTCATTGTATTTCATGAGATTGTAAGATCAAACAGATATATACCCCCTCATAGAATCAAACAAACAGAGTCAGGGTAAGAGATCGATTCTGTGTAAATATTATCCACTATCCAATATGGGATACCACATAAAAATCATATATTTTACAAAATTTAAAAAATACTTTTTAAAATTTTAATTTTTTTTTTTTTGACAAAACACTTAAAATAGGTTTAACAATATTTATATTTGAAGGATTTATAATGAAAGTATTTTCTTTAAAAATATTTTTAGATAAAATCATTAATCAATTACTTATTTAAGAAATGATACACATAATTTTTAAAAAAAATTAAAAGCAAACACCTAATTTTGTTTGGACTAATAAGTGGGAACACAACGTAAGAAAGAGATGAATGATGAAGAAAAAGGGGGAAGAAATGGAAAAAGGATGATTGGAAGGCACTAATTCCAAAAGTGGAGGTAAGTGGTCACAATGGATTGACTTAGGAGCAAAAGAGACGTGAATACACCCTTTACCACTTAGAAATCAAAATCCAACTTCTAGGATTCACATAGACATTTTCATATCCATTACACCAATGTCAAGACCAACTTCTAGAAACTTGCCACCAACTACAATCTCACAACCTTTTCTTCCACTCTCTACATCAATCAAAAATTACCTTTACCTTCTCCCTCGTAGAAATTATTCGTATTGGATGTAACTCTAATGATTTTTATAATTTTAAAATATAATTAACAAAATTAAGTATGGTATCAAAAACTTTTATTTCATGTCCGATAACTTTACACTCACTCTTACTACTATATCAAGATTGGGATCAATTTTAATAATATTTAAGATATCATATATTTATTTTTATTTGAATATCATCCTCTTTAGAATCAAATAGATGATCGTTGTTTTAAAATACACACTAAAATATAAAATTTTATTTAAAAAAAATGAAAAATAATAACTCATATTAAATTTTAAAAATTTAAGTTTGATTTGAAAAAAAAATATTATTTTAAACATACCCAAACCCTAGTTATATTATTATATTTATATTCAAAAAATTGTATGAAGGAATTTCTTTTCAAAACCACCCAATTTCTCCATCCACTTAATTTATTTATTTATTAAATGTTTGGTTGGGGTTGAGTGCACCTCTCCCATCATCTTGTCTGGAAAGTCATAAAAAGAGGTGGCCAACTCCGACTAGGGGATATCCAACCCTAGGGTGCACCAAAGGTTGTATTAAATATTGAATATAAAAACAATGGAATACCAAGTACCCCCACACTTGTCATATATGCTTCTAGAATGGCATATAAATACCCAAAAAGGGTTTGAAAAAAAGACTAAATATGAGGGTTGAAGAGTCAATTCATGGTGATTTAATTAATATTTAAGTTATTAGAAGCATTAGTTTGAAATTAACTTCCACTTTAATGGTTACTTTGAAGCCAAGAAAAAAAGAAAAAAAAAATTGCTTAGGGCATCTTCTTCTTAAAATATAATTAAAGATTTAGACCAATTCCTTTACTACTTGATAGTTTCTTGGCTTAGCAACTTATTTAGCTACATTTTAAAATCCTATTTGAATGAGTCTTTTTATTTATTTATAGAAATTTACCCTTTTTTTATAAAATGATTTTCATATTTTAGGATAATTTTATTATAATATCAATTTGTTATTAAAACATGTTTCTTGAGCTCTTTTAATTTTATGAAAAAAATGTATTTCTTATTTGATAAAATTCATATAATATTAAGAATGTTCATTTTAATTTCAACTTTTAATTTAAAGCAAATGGTTATAAATAATTTATTAAATCAAGGTTCGATTCATCTTGATTTTGATGATAATAAAATAAGGTTTGGAATTAATATTTTATATTAAGTGTGTTTAGGTAAGAAGATTTCCAAAGTCGGCAAATCGAGTAAAAAAAAATTAAAAAGCAAAAAAAGACCTCAAAAAGAAGAGCTTTTAAAATTCTATTTCAGATCTCTTTATAAGGTTATTAGTGTACTAAAATCATGCATTTTATCTTTTACTTAAGCACTAAAAATTATCCAAGTACTAATTTATTTAAATAATTTTATAATTTGATGATTTCATGTTTTTAATTAAAACTTTGTATCAAATGTTTTTTAAACTTGTTTTAAAATGTTTTAAGAAGTTGAATACAAGTTACCAAAAGTTCCAAGCCTTATACAAGGGTCTTTTATGCACTTTAATGTGCAATCGGTTGAGGTAAGAATGAACTAGTTGAGGTAAGGAGGAACCGATTGAGGTAAAAATGAGCTAGTTGGCTCAATTGATTAAGGTGCATTTGCACACTTTCTTCATTTTAGTAGCCTGTATTTAACTTGTTGAGGTTAAGTCTCAACAAATCGAGATTAAACCTCAATCAGTTGAGAATCAATTGAGGATCCGTCAAGGCCCCGTCAAAGTCATGAACCATAATAGTCACTTGCTAGAAGCATTAATTACTAATGACTAGTAACCTAGTTGAACTGGTGTTCGACTGAACGACTCTTAAACCATATCTAACAACTAGTTTAGTCTCCAAATTCAAATAAAAAAGCTCCAAAATTCAATGTTTTGGGAACTTAAACATTTCAATATTTCTACAACATATTTGAACCTTAGAAAAGTGTTTTTGAGTGCAACTTATGTCTAAACTTGCATATTATTAGTGTGTTATTCAATCTTATTTTATCTTATATCATTTAAGCCTAAAGTTTGTATTATGATTTTATAAGAATATTTCTTATTATTTTCTTGAAAACCTTTAAAGTAAGAAAAATTGAAGCGTAAGGTATTACTTTGGGATTTTCAAGTATGAGGTATCACTTAAAAGATTATTCAAAAGTAAGGTATCTCTTGAGAATTGTAAATAGTGTTATGAGTCATAGATGCTATGATCTATAAATTCAAGATAGTTGATTGAAACCATAATCCAATTGTAAAATTTGGAAGCTTGGGTTGGAAGACTCAAAATATTATAATCTTCACTTGGTTAGCAGCTTGAGAAAAGTAAATGTAAGTCGGGTTGCATCAAATTATTATAAAAATTTTGAGTTTGCATTTTCTCTTCTCTACTTTTTATTTATTTGATATACAATTATTTTTTTAATTATATTTATTATACATTTGCATATAATTGTCTCTTGCATTCATATAATTTCAAATTGCAAAAAGAAATCATCATCTTATTCCTTTCTCTAGGGTAATTAACTAAAATTCGAATATCCTTTGATTAAGATATAAAAAACAGTTGTAATTTGAAGATAAATTAAAAAAATTATATACATTCACATTTTTTAAAAAAAACGTGTTCTCATTAAGATCCTGAAAAAAAATCACAAAATAATTTTTACATTTATCCAAAAATAATTTAAATTTCATACACTTTTCAATCAGAGTTTAGTAAAAATACTACCCTACTATCTTTGCTCATTTTGTGAACATTTTCAAATATGTAAATGAAAGCATACTTTTCCCTAAACAATAAATGAAATTCTAAAATTTTTCCCGAGTCAAATACTTTAGGTTATGTTTGGTAGAAGTAAAGTCGATAATTTATTTTCATCATCGAAAACTTATTTTATTCATTTTAATTTTTTTATATAAAAATAAAATTATTAATTTAAAATTTCACTCAACATGTCTTACTTTTTTTATTTGTTATTTCATTATACCTTGTACCTCCAAAAATGTAATTATTTTATATTAGAGATCCTTATAAGAGACATAGGAACACAAAACACCCTAATAAGAACAAAAGAAAATTAAGGTTGATTATTTTATTTATTCCTTTTAATTTGATTAGCGTCTTTGTTTTAAATACAAAAATTAATCAAATAAAACATCCTTCTCAATAGAGTTTGGATAAGCATTAGCCACACAATAGATATGAAGCATCTTTCCAAACCCTAATTTAAGGGAGTAAACAATTCAACTAACAAAATTACAAATCACCCTCTTTCTTAAGTACAGCTGTCACGCTTCCATTATTTGATTACTTTATCCTTTCCCTTTTTTTTAATTGTCTTGTTTAACTTATTCTTACCGTGGCCTTTTACTATAATACTTTAACGAGGTTACGGATGTCGACAATTGTGTCGTTTTACTCGTGGAGTTGCTTTATTTGGGATGAAGCTTAGGGATTCTACAAATATAAAGGTAAGTGTTTTTATATATACGGATGTGATGAGGGTGTGTTTGTTTGGAGTGATTTTAAAAAAGGTTTTTAGTTTAAGAAAAGTTTTTAATATTGAAAAAATACTTACCGTATTATATAAAAAACATAAGAATGAATTTGATAATAATTTTAAAAAATATTTATAACTTTTCTAATATTTAAAAAAGTACGTTTAGTGACAATTTTGAGTAGTATTTAACATTTTTAAAATCTTTTAAGTGTTAAATTTTTTTTTAAGTGTTTTTATATATACGGATGTGATGAGGGTGTACCTGTTTGGAGTGATTTTACAAAATGTTTTTAGTTTAAGAAAAGTTTTTAATATTGAAAAATTACTTATGGTATTATATGAAAAAAAAAAAATATAAGAATGCATTTGATAATGATTTTAAAAAGTATTTTTAATTTTTTTAATATTTAAAAAAGTGTGTTTAATAACGATTTTGAGAAGTATTTATAATATTTTTAATAATTAAAAAATAAAAATACTTTATAAAATCACTGCCAAACGCACTTTAAGAGCATGTTTGATAGTAATTTTAGGAAATATTTTTAATTTTTCTAATATTTGAAATTTTTTATCATTTAAATATTAAAAATACTAAAAGTGTTTTCTAAAATAACTCCCAAACGTACTAGAGTATGTTTGACAGTGATTTTACTAAATATTTTTAATATTTGAATAATAGAAATTTTCAATTATTAGAAATGTTATAAACATTTTCTAGAATTACTATCAAATAAACTTTAAGAATGTGTTTGATAGTGATTTTAGAAAACATTACTAGTCTTTTTAACACTTGAATGATAAAAATTTTCAATTGTTAAAAATGTTAAAAACGCTTCCTAAAATCACTATCAAACGAGTTCTAAATTATTTTCCTAAAAATACTTTCATTAAAAACGCTTTGAATAAAAATTATGTGAAAATGTTATTAACTCGATGAATATTTTAAAAAAAAAACATTCATAATTAGATTTTTTTTTTCTAAATCATTACTTTTTGGCTAACTCAAAAAATGTTCTAAACTGATTTTTCAAATTTGAAAAATGTAATACTCAGAATATTTTTTCCAAAAATATTTTTAGGAGAATCACCCATAAATAATTTTTGAATGCTATTTATGATTTTTTATATTTTTAAAAATATTTTCTAAATCTTATCAAATATTTTATTTAAAAAAAAAACACTTTTCAAATTCAAAAACGCTTCTCCACTCAAAATTAAAAACAGAAAAAAGTTAGAAAAAAAGGCTTTAAAAGAAAAATAGGAAAAGTTATACTAACCCTAAAGCATCAAATAGCGTAAAATTGTCATATTGACCTAAGCACAGTACATGACTTCATTGTAGGGTACCCCTCACACGTTATTATTTGGACGCTTTGACCTCATAGAGTTGCGGTCCATGTTAGACCAACCAAACGTTAAATCATGCCCACCGAGCAAGAAACGGCTAATAAAATTCACAATTAAGCATCATTATTGACTGACCGCTCGCCTAAGTTTGAAATTTGAATTAGTCCCTCGTCCACGAAATTGGCTATTCTTCCTTACTTAACCTTCCCCCACACGTCTCAACATTATTCCGTGGGCTTAGTGGATCCGTACATGAATGTCGACATTTTTATATTTTTCACAATCTGCATCATATCCCCATAAAAAGTTTTACATTCAATTATTACATTATCCACTGCCAATTCTTACAAATGATATTAAGAGCTAGATTGATAATAATTTTAAAAAATATTTTTTAAAATCACTTAAATACACTCTAAAAATGAAAATATTGTATTTATGTGAGGGATAATTATGATATTTTATTTTAAATAAGAAAAATCATTTTGAAAATGTTTTTTCAACTTATTTATTACTTAAAAAGGCCAGAATTTTAAGTACCACACACGTGTGAGAATCTATCGGTGGCATACACATCGCTCAGATCTTATCCTCGGCGAAAATGGAGATAGGGTTAA
This sequence comes from Vitis vinifera, assembly GCF_030704535.1. Classification (NCBI taxonomy): domain Eukaryota; kingdom Viridiplantae; phylum Streptophyta; class Magnoliopsida; order Vitales; family Vitaceae; genus Vitis; species Vitis vinifera. The sequence continues at coordinate 6,072,579 of NC_081808.1, forward strand.
TTCACATGAAAACATTTATAGCAATGGCATAGTGTAATTATCTATTCGTAGCTGATGTTTTCGTAAATTTAACAAAACCGCTGCCCGTTTCCCGGAAATGAATACGTGTCAGCACCTCCGGTTGCCCAGAAAAGCAGTTGGACAAACGGTTCAATTTTCGTCGTTTTGGGATGTCCATATCTTTTCGGCCGTTCGATCAGCATCCCAAACCCTATCTCATCTCTACTTAACTAAACCCTAAAGTGTCTGGGGTTGAGTTAAGAGATTCGTAGCTCTCTTACATAAAGCCCCTACAGATTCCACGAATTACCATTTGCACTACATTTTTTAAACATCCTATGATGTTTAATTTAAAATGATTGAATTTTAATATAAAAAAAGATTATTTTTAATTTTATTCAAGTACAGGGAAAAATATAAAATAAAGCTAAAATAAGGTAAAAAAATTCACAATTATATATATAATTTAATTTTAAAAAATATAATTCCAAAGTCAGTTGGGCTCCTTTTGTAATTATGAGAAACTTTTGGACGTTGACGCAAAATGTCTAGTTCAATAAAACGGCTCCTAACCAACAAGTGGTTAAGTTAACCGCGGTGGCAGTACAGCCTCACAACTGTGGACCCGAAGAAGACGTAAATTACACCCACCCCAGTCTCTCCTCTTTCTATAAATCTAGGCTTTGAGGCGAGTTAGGTTTGCCAAACCAACGAGCCTACGGGCCCTCTGAGGGGGAAAGAAGAAAAAAACCTCCCTTTCTCTTTCTCTCTCTAGAATCTTTAGAATCTTTTCCTCAGCTTTCTCTCTCCACTGCAACGACAATGGCGACATCATCGAGAACGAGATCGAGCGGTCCAGTTCTTCCGGTCACAAGAGCTTTCCAAAGATCGACATCTCCCTCAGGTAGATTTTGCTCTTCGCCATCTGATTCATCGGCGGCGGCGGCGGCAGCATCGGCTTTCGCTTCATCGACCTCCAGTTTCTCTTCTGCATCCACTGGATTCTTCCACCGATCCGCTTCTCCGACGCGCGTAAATCTCTATGGGTCCACACCGCTGGCTTCATCCGTACGATTCTCTATCGACCGATCCATCTCTCCTAGCCGTTCGATTGCGGTTCCCCGGCGCGATCAGATCGTCCGTAAGTCCACTCCTAAGAAGAGGTGTATGTGCTCTCCGACGACGCATCCCGGCTCCTTCCGATGCAGTCTGCACAAGAACTTCAACAATAGTTCTCACACGATCTCATATTCGTCGAATCGGTTGAACGCTCGGAGATCTGCCATGACGAACTCACTGGTTCGTATCGGCACCGTCGAAGGAGATCTGGTTAAGCGAGCATTAGCCGCACTGATTCGTCCTTCTTCGCACCAACAGAGGCGAAGAGCTGCCTTTCAACCTCGGCCTAGTCGCCTCTCGATTATGTCCAAAGCCGAGGATCTGTAAACGGTGATCAGGTTGGTTCTTATTTTTTCCGATCTATAACCTTTTCTATTTTAGAGTTTGCGGCGATGATATGAGATTCCGGCGAGTGAGTTCGTTGTTGAGATCGGTGGCGGAAGGCTGCTATCAGTCGAGTTTGGATTTGAAGAGGAGGAAGCTGTGGCTTAGCTGAGCCGAGCCGAGCAGCATATTACCTTAGAGGCTTCGTAACCAAGATTTTGTTTCGGGAGGCGACGGAGCTTAACCCTCATTGTACATATCATATGCAAGCCATTACTGGCTATTGAAGGACGTTTTTGGACATTAAATATATTTCATTCATTCAGAAACTACAACTGAATTAATCTAAAAACCAAAGCCCTTATTAATGTGTGTCCAACTTGGTTTGGTTTGGAATGGTTTGGTTTAGCAGTTGAGCATTGTTCATTTAGAGACATGGCGTTGAGGTACATTTTTCGTTGTGGTTTGCAGCGTTGGGATATGCGTTATGTTTGCCGTTAACCAGCCCGTCCGTTTCGTTCCCGTTCACCGTATATGCGTGACGTATTTGTATTCGCCTTATACGTATACCGGTTTGCGTTGCTTTTGGTGTAAGGTATTCTCCGTTTGATAATCCTTTTATTCTTTCCTTGGCCTGTGTTCTCTTTCTTGTTTTCTATATTTTTGTTTGATTTATTTATTCTGGTGCAGGTATGACGTGTTTTCCTTCAACATCCAAAAACTTTTTACCTGGGCGAGGTATGGAAAATGGAAGAAACCTTTAGTGGACCCCGGGACGTATATGAAGGACAAGGACACTTACAATTAAATATGAAATTAATGATTCAAGAAATTATAAAAATTTAAATTATGAAATTAATGATTCCAGAAATTATAAAAATTTAAATCATGGAAAAATATCATTAATTTTATTTAAAAATTGTTAAAATCATGTTGAACGGAGGTTGTGAAAAATCATCTCCTTGACGTATATGAAGGACAAGGACACTTAGTAATTAAATATGAAATTAGAAATTGTTAAAATCATGTTGAATGGAGGTTATGAAGAATCATCTCTTTGACTTCAAGGGGAATTAATTAAATTAAAGGAAAGATAAAGAATATTAATAGCAATTAAAAAAAAAAAAAAAACCTCTCTTGAATTAATTTACCCTTGGAAACATGGGAGCCTCACCTTTCGGCCAGCCAGCTGGAAAATATATTCTGGATTCATTTAAAGAAATATAATAAAATTTAAACAAAATAAATACAAATTCACATGTGACAGGCTGTTGGCCTGATTTTTCTTGGTAGTGACTAGACAACAAAAATTCTTATAAAGAAGTATTTGCATATGAGTTCAAAACTTAATAAATTTATTTTGATTAACATCTCTACCTATAGCGATGGGACGGAGAGCTAATAAATGGGGAATAACGATTTTCTCGTAAAGGGAAGAACATACTTTTACAAGTTCTTTTGAGCTTCCAGATTGCTATGTCATATTTAAGTATTTTGGGTAAGCATCACCTTATAGACTACTCAGTAGATAATAAGGTTGCAGAGCTTCATTCCAAACTTAGCAAGTTGTGCTGAACCAGTCATGCCTTTTTTAATTCTGCAAAACATGGCGAGGTTGTAGCTGTCCGTGATCTACTTCCCAGCTTTATGCGGAATACAATTTAATAAAATTACGATTATTTTACGTAAAACCTTGTTTTAATTTCTAAAAAAATTATGGCCTTTTACGATAATCCCGATGAAAAAGAGAGGCAAATCTTTAGATTTTGGGTGGGTGGGATGGAAGAGAAAGAGGTTGGAAGGTCACTATCAGCCCACACCATGACAATGGATTATATGTTTACCTGTCTACAATGCATATGGGGGCCGATTGGCAAATCTGGGAGCCACTTCTGAGAAGTAAAGTCTGATGATCTTTTTTCCCATGTCCATGTCTTCACTCTTGGGGTGATTTGAATATTATGGTTAGTGACAAACAAGTGTTGAGGTAGCCCTTATCCTCTTGTTTCTTGTTCCAACTTTATGTGTTTCTCATACTAGGTGTTGAGTTCCACTTCCTTAGCCTTTTCTCAAATCTCAAGCTCACAACAAGTTTCTATTCATTATTTATTTTTTTAAAATATCTCCTCACCTTTTTACAAACGCAACAATGGCCAAGTGAAATATATAAACTTTTTCTTTTTCTTAATTATTTAGTTTTAAATTATGTGATATTTGTCATTAAAAAATATTTTAAATATTTATAGTTTTTGATATATAAAATTAGTAAATTTGTTAAATGAGTTATAAAAGAGTTGTATCATAAACATGATATTTTAAACATAATTAAATAAAAGAGATAAATAGTTTGAATAGTCAAACCCAAATATGAAGTTTTTATATAAATATGTTGTATTATAAAATAGAAAAAGAAAACATAATCCAAAAATGATCATTTCAAGGAAAGTACAATTTCACAAAAAAATGCCCCTTACACTATAACATTGCCTTCTGCATTGTATCGAATATGTCCTTCACCCACTTAAAGATGGGTTGCAAAGACAAGTTATAAATATATTTATCAGGGATTTCTTTGCATGGGGGTGTTTGTGATGTCCTACATCGAATAGAGGAGAAAGTTCATAATGCTATATATATAGAGACTCCTCTTAATCAAGTAAATGCATTTTAAAACTATGAGAGCACCCTTGGGCCTAAAGCGAATAATATCTACATGGTTGGGAGCGGATCGTTACAAATGGTATCAGAGCCGATCCTCAATCTCGGTGAGGACCTTATGTCTGGGTATTTGTGATGTCCCACATGGGGAGAGAAAGTTTTTGGCACTATATATGTAGATACTCATCTTAATCAAGTAGACGCGTTTTAAAGCCATGAGAGCTCATTTGGGTCAAAAGCGGACAATATCTACACGATTGGGAGCGGGTCGTTACATGTATGCCATTGGAGATAATAACATAGTTTTTATCTAAAAGTAACAATGCTAATAACTAAAAGTATAACCGTAAATAGAAATATGTACTAGCCTATTTATCATTTACTTCAACCTCTATATCAAATATATCAATGAAGATAGTAATATTGTTTTTACCTAAAAGTATCACGCACTAACTTATTAAGTTTTTTATTGTCCTTGCTATGACTTTGATAATGATTATTAAATAATATGCAAAAAAAAAAAACACATAATGTACTTTTTAAAAACATTATTTATTAAAATAGAAACAATTTTAATGGTTTAAATTTTTAATTAAACAAAAATATACTTTTTTACATACTAATAAATAAAATATATTAGTTTTTTTTTTTTTTAAATGTAATATGATGAGAATTGTGAATTTACATTAAAAAATTAATGTAAACACTTTTAAAATTTTAATTTTATCTACCTTCAAATATTGCTTTTAAAAATTAAATACTCCTAAAAATGATCAATTACTAATTTTTTTGTTGAATGAAATTAAAGGTAATTAAATATTTTTTAATATTATTTTTCTAGTTTTATTTTGAAGAAGACAAAAAATTTAGTTCAACACATATGGGTGGTATTTTTTTCTTTAATTTTTTTTTTATAAATTTAAGTTTAATATTCTATAAAAATATAAATATAAAAAATGAAATCCATAATAAAAATTATAAATATAAAAACATTATGAATGTGAAACAAAATAAAATATTATATATATAATTAATAATCTAATAAACAAATACTAATATTTTAAAATATATTGATTTGAAATATCTATATATACAAATATCTATATATATCTATATATACAAATATCTATATATATATATTATTTAAAATATTAATTATTATAGGTGAATATATTTTTATTTTAAAAACTAATTTATTTTAATGTATTAATTACACATGATGTTAAAATAAAATTTTTATAAAGAAAATGAAATAAATAATAAATAAATGAATTGTATTTAAAAGAAATAAAGTTTACTTTTTTAATTAAGTAGATTCTCAAAAATAGGGAAAAAAGATGAGAATTATTTTATAAAATTAATTAAAATTAAAGTATTGAAAAAGAGAAAATTTTAATTTATTTAATCATGATATAAAACTTAATTTAATATGGTGAGAAGGTGAGAATGGGGTGGTGGGAAGGGGAAACAGAAAAAAGGAAAAGAAAAAAAAAAAAGGTGGGGGAGGCCCAAAAATTGGGCATGAGGAAAAAAAAATGTCAAAAAGAAAGAAAGGAAAAAAAAAAAAAAAAAGAGCTTGAATGGGCTGAAGAGCATTTTAGGGCATAGTGGGGATTTTTTTTTGGGTCAATTGTACTTTCCTTCAAATAATCATTTTTGGGTTCTGTTTTCTTCTTTTATTTCATGATGAAACATATTTACATAATTCTCCCAACTCTTTGTAAGGAGTTAAACTAATTTACATGATTATGGCATTAATATAATTATGCCTAAATGTTGGTTTATGTCAAAATTGCTGCCAAATTGTTTGAAACTACAAAATAATATTGGATTGAAATTTTTTTGAAAGTTTAAATTTACATCATTTATTCAATGTAATAGTAAATGAGATTTAAATATTTCCAACCAAAGCTAAAAATTATATTTTAAATAATAAATTAATTATAATTATTTTATAATTAAATGAAAAAAATCTCATTTGATTGATTGCTAAAAATATAAAATTATTATGATAATTTTTTTTATAGTGTTTTTAATATCATGAATAGATTAATTAAATATTAAAAAATTGTACATATGTCATCATTTATTTTATATCATTTAATACAATTGAATTAAATGGATAATAATTTTAATGTTAAATATATTTTAAAATTAGACATATTATAATCAAATATCATAATATTATTATGAAATAATATTTGATGTAATTTAAAAATAAATTTATATATATATAAAATTGATATTTTGTTATTAACATATAAGATATTATTATCAAATATGATAAATCATATCATACATATATCAAATTATTTAACAAAACAACTTTAAAATATTTATTATGCTTCTAATTATATTATTTATTTTAATATATTTTCATGAATTTTGATCAATTTTAGATCTATTAATATTTTTTTCTAAAATATTCGTCGATATATCTCATATATATCCGTAAAATCAAAGTATCAGGATAAGTATATCCATGATTACCAATATTTTCATCCTTTTATCACCAACAATTTCAAGAAAAATGAATTTTCAATGGCATAGAGAAATAGCACCCCTATCGCATGTGATGAGCATTCAACTAAAGGAATCATAACTTTTGGCATTCTTTTTGAGAACCCCATTATATAAAGCAAGGGTAAGTGGGTAACTTGTGACAGTGTGTCAAGATCCTTTGAAATTGATAAATAAGGGCATACAAAGTGATATGGACCCATTGAAGTTTGAACCATTTTATGGGTACAAATTGTGTCTTATCTTTTTGGGCATTTTTGTGGGGAGTTTGGCATTGTGTTATGAATGTGGCATAGAAGCAGGATCCCTAGTGTAGCTATTGCACAAGATGAGTTGGCTATGAAATGAGTAATTTTGGGTCTATTTGAGAATTGTTTTTGAAAAATAGTTTTTATTATGAAAGAGAGAATTATTTTGTGGACTAAAAATACGGTTGGATAGTTTTTTTAATAAAAAAACAGTGTTTTTTAATAACATATTTTAATTATTTTGATTGTTTTTACATAATTTTTTAAAGATTATTTAAAAAAATAATTATATAATTATGAAGAATAATTGAAAATAAAATATAAAAGTTATTTTTAAAAAGTATTTGGAAAATGGAAAATATGTGAAGGATATTCTAAGTTATCAATCAGATTTTTTTATTTTAAAAGACATTATACAACTGTTTTCTGAAATTGTTTTTATAAATTATTTTTTGAAAAGTAGAACCTAAAACTATGTTTGGTTCCCAAAAATATCAGAGAATGAAAAAAAATTAAGAAGAAGGATTTTTTTTTTTCATATTTGGTTTTATTATGAAAAATATGAAAAAAAAAATATAATTAAAATTATTAAGAAAATTTTATATTTCTACATTATTTAATCTTTAAATAAAAGAGTTAAATAAAAAAGAAAAAAAACTTGAAGAAGTATATAAAAGTAATATATTAATTTTAAATCAAATTTTATTTTTCTTCTTTTACTTTTTTCTTTCTATTTTCTTCTGTATTTTTCTTCAAACATAGCTTGAGTGAGGCTGATGTACAAGGACAGGGGCTTGAGTTACCAAACACTTTGACGAGGGGCTTTGCCCATGGTGAATGACTGCTAAGATAATAGAACATGGATTGTACTTCAAATGGGTAATTTTTTATTTTTTATTTTTAATGGCCTTTAGTAAATCAATGGAAGGAAAATGTGGGTTTGTCGGACTTTCGATCTTTGATACAAAAGTGTAAGTTCAAGTTGTGAGATCGATAAATTACTTTTACCCCTTGTTAAATAAATGTAAATTTTAGTGCTTATTTCGAATACATTTTTTATTTTTAGAAATTACCTTATTATTAAAAAAATTTAAATTTTTATATTTTACATAAATATTATTAATATTTACTTTTTTTTCTAGAAAAATATAAAAGATGTATCCAAACGAGAGCCCGTTGTAGTTGCATTGAACCCGTGTTAGCAGCTTTGGTTGAACATGGAGTTGAATTGAAATTCAGGCAAATGAGCTTCAACTTAAACGTCAAACTACTCCACCCACCTCACCTAGCACCCTTTCAGAAGCATTGATAATTCAAATGAAATTATTAAGATGCTGTTGTGGTGCCTACGAAACAAAAGATCCGAACCGTTAAATATGTTTGTTGAGATCTAAGTCCCTGAACCATTAAATATGTTTGTTGAGATCTAAGTCGTTGAACGAAGGTATAAATGAGTAGGGTCGAAGTATAAAGATACAAATAAATAGGATTAAAACACAAATAATGAGACCTAAAAATATATATACGGTACTATTTGATTGATGATGTCTTTTCCAATAGGTATAAAATGGTATGCTTCTGTATTACAACCAAACCCTAATTCAAACATTTCTTTCATAACAAAAACTAAATGAGAACAAAATAGTACTAACAAGTGAGAAGACAAACATAATGACTACAAAGTACTTCTTCAAACAAAAAAAAACCTGCATGCATATTCCCATTCATGTGCTAAGAAAAATGTGAACTTTGTAAATAAGAATACAGAATGCTACTTAGTAATTCGGTTAGTTTGTTAGTGTACAACAAATACTGCATCCAACTACAGTTTTGTATAGAGCTAGGTTGAGTGATATCAGGAGTTCCAAGGTAGTCATGACTCTTCTTCAAAGGCTTCTGCAGCAGATATCTCAGAATCCAATTTATTCATAAGTTGTTCACTTACATGTTTTGCCACAGATATCATATCAAGTATAACGCTTGGATCTAGACCTGCACCCCCTCGTTTGATCAGCCCACATATGCGGCCTTGCCCGCTCACTGAAACAGAAACTGCTGAGCTCATTTGGGATTCCTCTTCTAAAGTTGCATCTACAATATAATGCCTACCAACCTAGAAGCAAAAGAAAGAATCTTAATATGAGATTACGGATTTTAGCAGTAAAGAAAAAAGGAAGTTTTGTACATGGTACTGTGCAACCTTTGTTAAGGTAACTATGACAGGGACCCCAGAGGTGTCAAACTGTAAATATTCATCATCACTTATATCAACCTCTGGTAGGCCATCCCCAGATGCACCAACGGCAACTTCGACTTTTGGGATGCCCGTGTTGGTCAGAGCAGCCTTCAAGAATAAAAATCAGTATTCATTATAATGCTAATTTTAATCCTTTAACAATAACGAAGTACTAGGAAAAAGTTATTGTAAATCATTCGTCATGCTAACTTAATAAGAGGATACAGAGATACATGAAAGAGTGATAAGAAGACAACAAGATAGTTAGATTGAAGAATGATAATCAAATGGGGTGAAGCTCCATGAGCCTCATCAACTCTAGTATGTGGATTGATTCAAATAAGAAAAATGCTTATGAGATAAAAACTGATTTCAAAGTTCAAACAATATATTTGTTGCATGTCCATTTTCCCTTCACAATTATGATAAATATAAAAAAACAATCAGAAATAAATAAATAATAAAAATACCTTAATGGCAGCACCTAAGGCATCCAGCAGATTTCCATCAGAACTAACCACAAGGCCATCAATATAGAGATCCCAACAAACCTTTCCTTCCACAACTACCAGAGATGAGAGATCAATTCCAGCCCCTAAGACATTGGTTAAGACCTCCATGTCACCAACTCAAGTAAAGATCACAAAATGAAAATACAAAATTAAAGGGGTTGCCAACTGTGGACCAATTATGGGATTGTTCTACTCTACTAAAATTTTTTACCTGCTCCACTTTTACCACCAAGGAGACAATGCTGAAGAGCACCTGAAAGTTCTGTTGACAATTCCTCCCCTCCTCTGCCCTGTGTAAAATGTGATGCACAAGATTAAATCACAAACAGGTGCTCCCAGAAGTTAACTACAGTCATACTATCATTCATAATGAGCCTATAAATTATGAAAGGATTATTGACTTCTGTTTGTAGTAGATGAAGAAAGGATGAAAGATCAGAGTCCACACCCCTTCATTCTCTTTTTATATGCAAATTGTAAGCAACAAATGACCCTCTGTCCTATACTAACAAGAAAATATTATTTATAACCAATAGAAATTGCATCTCAATCATTTCTAAATATATAAGAGAGGTATATTTTACCCAATGAAACAGTAAAAATAAGCAAAATATTTTCATGTAATTTGTTTACCCCATAAACACATGAAGGTCGATGAAGTCAGAATACGGTCATATTCTAGTTCAATATAATTTTAACAGCCACATAGTCCTTTCTTATAATCATATACATGCATAGAGCCCGCTACACTCAAATGGATGAACGAACACTCACATAAATAAAAGAGGTGCCAATATACATGAATTTATGTGGATAGAAACCTAGCCTGAGTGTAATGTCTTCCCTTTAGTGTCACTAGTATTTTCAAATGGCTTCTTTGAGATAAAATCATAAAAACTAACACAATTACTGACTATGAGTTTGATTATACATGACTAAGATGTTATGATGACCTGAATCATCAAAATAAAGACCAAGAAGAATCAAAGTGTGCAACCTCAAACATTGGTGCAGCCGTGGGACTGCAATCCACATATATATTGACCTTTCCCTTGTCAGGTTGTGATGGGCTTGGTTTTCCAAGCTCAGCCTGAAATACACAAATCATTAGACAACATAATATCACAATATTATATGAGAAAAAAATCATTTTATGAGAAGAAGCAGTTCACATTGTTAGAATAGTAATCATGCATATATCATTAGACACATGGAAAGTGGAAGTGTCTTAGGCCATGAGAAGTAATACCTTCACACTGGCAATAACATCAGTTCCACCCAACCTGACTCTTGCTGATCCATTAGCCTATCATTAAACACATAAAAACAAAGTTTACATGGAAACTAACAATACAGTTTTTCATTGAGAAAACACAAGTTAAACATGAAGGTAATATAATAGAAAGATGTAAATATGCTTTAAAGAAAATATATGTAAGTATACCTGTGGGATGACTCCAGTTTCTACATTGAAAGGTCGATATGTTAACCTTCTTCGACCATCAGTACGAAGGTCTTGAGCAATGCCACCCTGTATGAAATGCTTCTCACCAACAGATAGACCCACCATCCTATGTATGCATGCATTTGAAAGAAAAAATGATAACCATATAGAAATGCAGAAAAGAACATTGAACACAACCAAAGAAATGACGCGACATATTTAACGAAAAATTAAGCCTGAGATAAGAAGTCATCATAATTTCTAGTTCAAAAGGCAAAAAGAAACTCAAGCTAGTTACTGAGATCCTTGGATGACTAAATAAAGAAGGAAAAAAGGAAATCCCTTGCAAATTGTGTTGAGCCAATTGGAAATAAGACAAATAGCAACTGTGATATTGTCCATAACAAGCGTTCCAAATATATGAAAACAAATAAACAGTATATATAGATACATTAAATACACATATATTGCAATAATAAAATATAAAGCAATATATAACAAGTAGGGGTCTCCAAAAAGCCCGCGGCCCGCGGCCCGCTTTAGGCCCGGCCCGACGGGCTAAAGCCCGGCCCAAGCCCGCGCGGGCTAAAGCCCGGCCCGAGCCCGTTTATGGGTGGGCCGGGCCGCGGGCCTAAATTTAGGCCCGGCCCGTAGGCCCGCCCTTAGGCCCGCCTTTAATTTTTTTAAAAAAAATAATATACTATATTTTTATATATATATAACTAATTCATTTAATAAGCACAAAAGAAATGTAGCTCAGTTGGTTAGAGCCTTGAAATTTAAGCTTGAGGGGAGGGGTTCGAATCCCCCCCTCTTCCTTCCTTTATTTAAAAGCCATTTTGGCTTATTTAAAAAAGCCCGCGGGCCCGGCCCGCCCAGCCCGCGGGCCCGGCCCGCCCAGCCCGCGGGCCCGGCCCGCCCAGCCCGCGGGCTCATAGGCCGGGCCGCGGGCCTAGCATTTGAGCTCGGCCCGGCCCGGCCCGGCCCAAGGACCAGTCAACGGGCCCATAGGCCCGGCCCGGGCCGCGGGCCTCCTATTTACGGCCCTGCCCGGGCCGCGGGCCTCCTATTTACGGCCCGGCCCGGCCCGGCCCGCCCGTTGGAGACCCTTAATAACAAGTGTCATCAGAGATAGTAAGGTTAAAAGAGGTAAATATCGGATTTTACTAATGACATATATTGAATACACATATATTGCTTTATATTACTAATGTCATACACATGTAAACACCAAACAATAAATTTTGATAAAATTGACTCAACAAATACCACACTTTACACTCATTAATTGCTCTCTGAATAAGGATTGAGTATATTCCTAAATGGATATATTTTTCCTTCTTATAGAGAATCTTAATATTAGTAAGGCCACTGACATTTTAATACAAAGATTCATCGTAGAATGAGTAAAGAAGACTTTTCAAACTCTAAACTATAATTTTAAGATTCAATTCCAACCACTCGTTAATAAAATATTTTTTTCACCAAAACTACCAAGTTTTTGCAAGTTCTTAACCAATATATCCCCCCCAAAACAGGAAGAAAATGAAGGAAAAGAAGCTAAAATCTCGTGCAAGTGTAATTGTATGTTTATATGAACTATACTCCACCTCAACCTACAAATCATCCAAATAACATATGTTTCATTTGAAGAACACCTCCCCAGCATTCACTAAAACAGTAATTACACAGTCTTCAATTTTTCATGGATGCCTTGGACAAGCCCTGGCATAATGATCTCCATAAAGCATCACTTTCATAATTTTTTTACCCCATTCTTCCCATCCATCTTCTTATCTTGAAGAACCCTTTAAACAAAAATGAAAGAAATATTTTTAAGGAAAACATCTATTGTGTTGTGTATTATATCTCATGCCAAACTACGCCATCCTCATGATAGTATCAACCAAGGGATAAAATGTCCATGAATTTTGCAGATATATCTGTTATCAGTCGGCCCTGAAAGAAAAAATGGGAGGGAAAGTTGGTCTGACATGATTTTCCAATGATTTCTTCATAATATTTCAATATTTTTTTGGATATTTCAGGATCTTATCCCCATTTTTTGCCAAAATCGACGACACATCACCTATCATCAGGATGAATTCAAACCCAAACCCTCCATAAAATTCCAAGTATTCATTTCTTTTGTTTTCCCAAAAACCAAACAGAACATAAACAAGAACACAAGAGGCCAAAAATGCAAAAACAAATAGACAAATAAATAAACTAAACCCAAACTATTGTGCCCTCGGTGAGCAAAGTTTTGATCCTAGAAGAGAGAAATAGTGCAACCTCAGTGGATAAAGTTTGGATCTTGGAAAAGAAATAGAGAACAAGGGAGATAGAGCATTGGAAAAAAAAAAGAAAAAGGAAAGAAATGAAAGGGGGATTTGATCTTGGTTTCCTCCCCACTAGTTATTAATAATATATATAATAAAATAAAATAGTAAAAATTAAATTTCTACAAAATAATTTTTTTTATTAGTAAAGAGTACAAAATAAATTAATTTGATTTAAGTTAAGTATTTTTATATCCTTTATATAATATAAAATATAAAATCAAATCAAATTTTACATAAAATTATAAATATTTTTAAACAAAAAATTATCATAAATATATCCTCATTTTTTATATCATTAATTAGATCTAAAATAGAAAAATAGATCATGTGTTTTCAAGTAAAATGTATTATTGTTCATTATCATAAATTTTATCATATATATTATTGCTTACCTTATTATTATTTTTAATTTTTTCCTAATATTTTATGAATTTTGATTAATTTCAATTGTACTAATTTTTTCTATTCTATCGTTTTTTTTTTTTTTTAATTTCCATTTGATATTTCCAAAATTTCTGAAATTTCATAAAATCCAACCACCGATATTTTACCAATTTTCAATATTTTCATCCTTGGTATTAAATACCCTTTCAACATTGGTGTTTTCTCTAATTAAGATATGCATACCAGAATAACTAAGATATGCAACCAAGCCATTTTGTTCAATCAAAGGCAAGTTTTAATTTAAACCACCCATTTCAACCACATCTTGTGACCTTGACTATTCAATTTTTTTGTGCAAAACACAAAAAAAAAAAAAAAAAAAAAAAAAACCTCCTAAGTTTCCTTGGATGTGCTCCTCATTTCATCAAACAGTTGGCACTCATTTACCCAACTCCATGTAGCTACAAGATGGCTAGTATTAGAAGTCCATAATTGTACAAAATATAGAAGTAGATCTATTTCTATTTCTATATCTTTTTATTTTTTATTTTTTTCATAATCATATGGAAAAATTAGGAAGAATTTGTAGACCTTTTTTCCCCACCTGTATTTTATCACTTGTTTCTCCTCATATCTCACTCTTTGTAATTTGACTATAACAATCATAATCAATTCAACTTAGAGATTATAATAAATTAATCTTTTTGTTATTTATTGGTTACAAATGATAAAATTAAATTCATTTACTTATTTTGCAATTTAGAGTTTTTCCTTTTCTTCTTTGAAGGATGAGAGCTTTTACATTTTTGTTGCTTTTCCTTCTTTTTTTTTTCCTCAAAGGCTTCCATTTATGTTAAAATTTATTGGCAGCCTAGCGTGTACCATTTATGTTTCCATGGTAAAATCAATGAGCATTAATTCAAGCCATATATATATATAAGACAATGCTATTTATAAAACTCCTAGTCCAAAATGAAATCGTACAAATAAAAATTTTCAGCACTAGCATTGACAAGTTAAAAGCATTCAAAGAGAAACCCTATCTTTCTATTTGGTCTGCATAAGAAGTAAATCCCTTTAGGTCAATTGAGTGAGTTTAAAGTGGCGCTTTTCTGCACTCCTGAATCCTCAATGGTGAAAATTTTACAATTCAAAATTTTAATTACTTACCTCATATTTACTTTGCATCTAAACTAAATCTAATTTCATAAAAGAAAGCATTCCCACAGAACAAGGACAGTCAATCTAATAAAAATTTCAGCAGTAATCCAAACTTGCAATAGTTTCACGGCTATTCAAAGAGAAACCTTAGAATTAAAATCTTCCAGCATTAGAATTCCCAAGTGAAATTCTAGACCTATGTTTGGTTACCAAGAAAATTAAGGGAAGAAAAAACCACAATTTTTTTCCTACGCCACCTCACTTTCTTTGCTGCCGAAAATACAAAATAAGCAAACAATTAAGACTCGTGATATTCTCAAACCCTAGATGGTGAAAAATTAATGATTCAAAATTTTATTTCACTTTCTTCTTACTTTCTCACCATCCAAACGACTGTATCCAACCTAGAAGTCTGATGGACAGAACTGGGAGTAAAGGTTGGTGCAATACCTCGAATTCAGAGATCGAAACGCAGCGTTGGGAAAAGAAATGATTGAATGCTTCTGTGTAAATAGAGACACCGGCTTCTTGTGCTGCGAACGTACTGAACTCTAATACAGATGATAATGGGCTGAGCCTGGACCGGACCCCAAGTAGGTAGACTAAGGCTAAAATTCGAAGTCCATCATAGTGAAGAATGTGGAAACAAATCAGTAGAAAACCAATTTAAGATCCTCTTTAAACGAGAAGTTTGAAAATTTTCATCACGATTTGTGAGTTTTATGTGAATTTTATCACTGCCCTAAATCATGAATATGGATTTCTCAACCCAAACACTGCTCCTCTCCTTTTCTTTTTCTTGAATTATTATAAATCTAGACCATACAAAGTTAAAAACACAAAATTCGATCAACGAAACTGACCTATGGTATCAGGAGTCGAGAATCCTTCCACTGACTTCGGTCGCCGAACTGCAATATGCCGGCGGCGGTTCTCCGGAAACGGCACGGATATTTCGGAAATTAGGGTTTTAGAGAGAAGAGATGATGGATTTGGTGGGGAGAGAAAAGAGAGAAGGGGAAGGGTTTTAGAGAGGGAGAGACGATGGATTTCAAATACAAAAATAAATAAAATAATAAAAAGTGTTTCTAAATATAATTATTTTAAAAAAATGATATTTTAAAAAATCCTTTTTTTTTAAATAATAATTTCTAGGGTTCCTTAAACTATTTCATTTTTAATATGCATTAAAAAAAATCATAATTTACATTATATCAACAATTTTTTTTTAATAATGTAAAGTTTGTTGATAGTATTGAATTATGTTTTATTTTTGTTTTTTTATTTTAACAATTAAATTAAAGCGAAATTCGTAATTCTCAAAATATTTTTTATGTTTTATTTGTTTTTCCACACTCTCTATCAAACACATTTAAAAATACTTCAAATATAAGTTTTTTTTTAAATAAATAAATGTTTTAAGTTTTGTGACCCGTTTAAATTTAAATTTATAATTAAAAGCCCCACAAATATTATTATTTGCAATTTTAAAATTTTTTAACAATATATTCTTAAAAACATTTTATTTTAATAACAAATTTTCAAAACCTATTTTCAATCAAATATTTTAGAGATTTAATTTATTTTAAAAATTAAAAGTATAAATGAAAGAATCATTGACATTTTCCTTTTTTTTTTTCCTTTTTCTTTTTTAAGTAAATCACCATGGCCCAACCAAATGCAAAAATATGATATCATATTTTCGCAATAGTAAAAGCATCTTCAATGTAAAATACTAAAAACATCAATCTTATTTATTACTTGTTTAATAACTATTTTCAAAAATAGTTTTTGAGAAAATGTTTTATGATTCGTATTTTTCGTATGCATCTACATTTAATGGTGAGGGCTTTTTATTAGTCAAAAACTAAATTTTTGAAAATTTTAAATTTTTTACTTATTTTAGTTTATTTTTAAAAGAGAAAATAACATAAGAAATAAAACAAGAAACAGATTCAAGGGTCAGATTACCCATTGAGAATATATGATAATAAGTCGTAATATCCTTCTAAATCTATATACTTATAGTATCTACTAAATAAGTAGAGGGAATTATAACAAATGAATGATTAAACATGAATATCGATGAAAGTATGATATAATATTGAAATGGTGAAAATCGATTACAAAGATGAACATAATTGATACATGAAAAATGTACAAATCAATTTATTAAAAATATGTTTCACACTCTAAATATCACAATAAAATTTCAATAAATTTCTAAAGAGTTTAAAAATAATTTCAAATTAGTGATTTCAATTTA
This sequence comes from Vitis vinifera, assembly GCF_030704535.1. Lineage (NCBI taxonomy): Eukaryota > Viridiplantae > Streptophyta > Magnoliopsida > Vitales > Vitaceae > Vitis > Vitis vinifera. Next base: position 6,089,796 of record NC_081808.1, read on the forward strand.
TTTATTCATAAAATTTCAATTATTTATTAGAAATTTTGATTTTTATTAAAATACGAATTTATTTCCAAAATGACTTTTCTTGTTTTTATTAAAGGAGGTTTTCAAATGAAATTTCACTAAAATTATTCAATTTGAGTTTATTTACAAGAAATTATTTTTATTTATCTTTGCCAACAAAAAAAAGAAGAAGAAGTATTTTTATAATTTTATTTACAAAATTATTTCAATTTAATTTTTTTTATAATTTATAAATTATTTAAAAAAGATTTTTAAAAATTTATAAAAGAATGTTTCAATTTGATTTTATTTACAAATGAATTGAATTTTTTTTTTTTTTTTTATTGAAACCAAGAGTTTTACAATTTTATTTACAAAAGAATATTCCAACATAAATAAAAAATTTATAAAATTATTTACAAAAATACTTTAGTAAAAGTTCAGCTCTCTTTTCTTCAATAAAATCTAGTCTTCCACGTGTCAAGCATCCATGCTCAGCTATGAGAGGTGACAGAATGGGCCCATGCATAATAGAAGATGAGTCCTAAGTCAATAACATATCAAGTCCAAAGTCCAAATCAAATAAATTCAATTAGGCCCAACTAATAAAAATGGGTGTCCAATCTAATGGGCCTTAATCGTGAAACTCAATCCAAAGCCCAATAATCAATAAACCCAACAACAAGCCCAATAAAAGAAATCCAGTGAAATAACTAATGATCCAAGTTCAAAATAATGAACAATAATCTCAAATAAAACCTAAACCAACAAACTCAAATCATGAATACAAATCAATAAACAAAGTCCAAATGATATTCAAATAATCTCAAACTCAACCCAAAGTCCATAAACAATATCCAAATTGAGTGAATGCAAACTTAAAAATAATGAAAATTAGCCCAAACAAATAAGCTTAATAGTTGATACCAATTATTGTAAAAATAAAAAATAAAATAAATAAATAAAAACGAAAAGAAAAAATAACTCACAAAGTTCTTTAAAAAACCATAGATAGAAGGTAGCAAAGGAGTAACAGTGGAGGTGAAGAAAAAAATAAAAAAAATAAAAAGGTAAGGTAAGAGAAAGTGAAAGAATGAGAGAGAGATGAGAGGAGAAAAAGGCCAAAAGCAGTTGCTGCTGGTGGGGGATGCCAATGAGTAGTGGTGTCGTTGGTGAGGACTATCGTTGGTGATGGTGACGACCAAGGATGAAAGTTTCCATTTTTTTCGCCGAAATTTCGGGTTTCGGTGGTCGGCGATACGAAAGAGGGGGGCGGGGGGCGAAATGTCGATGGGAGAAATTTCTCCAAATTTCGGTTAAAATCGGCGAAAAATCGCCGAAAAATGGATGTAGACGAAAAATCGGCGAAATATTAAAAAAATCGGCGAAATATTCAAAAAATCGTCGGACACTACAATTTATCGGCGAATTTGCGGTTTGTATCGCCGATTTTTTTCCCATTTTTCTGAAAATTTCCCAATATTTCCTACCAGTCCAGCCCGCGCACAGGTGACAAAATCTGATCATGATTTGCAGGCAAAGGTTGTGTTTTTTAGCCTGGCTCAAAAATCGTGGATTTAGGGTTCGTGAAATTTAAATCCAATGGCACAAAAGCAAAGTGACCCCTAGAACAGATCCAGAAAAGTGAGACACAGGAAGCAAAAAAAAAAAAGCAATCTTTCTGGTTTTCCTTGGGGGTTTTGCATGGATTTTCTCGGAAATCAAACGAGGATGAATTTTCCCAGAAATCGAATGGGGGATGGATTTTCTTGGGAATCAAACGGGGTTGCAGAAAAATAAAAATAAATAACAAGATTAGATTAGTACCTTGGAGGATTGAGACTGGCAGAGGAAAATAGGGCCTTTTTGGGGATTCTCTCGTCTGGAGGGCAACTTCAGAAAAGGGCTTCGGGCTTCTTGATGCCCGAGTGAGAGAAGTGGGTGGTCCTTTTTATTTTTAGATTTAGTAGAGATTAAAAAAAAAAAAAAGGAAACATATCATGAGAACAATTTTCCTCTCTCTCTATATAAATAATTATTAATTACCCATGATTAAATCACTACTACGGATTAAAATTTGGTTTTTATTGATGATATTTTATGAATTAAAATTAATTTGATAAGATAAATTATTAATAAATTTAATTATTTAAATAAATTAATGTTAATAAAAGAAAGTTGTTACCACATATTTTTAATAAAATTTTAGAAATTAGATTTCAAATAAAATATTTTATTGATATTTCAATTTGGACCTCAGTGCATCTGATGGTCCAAATTGAAACTGGATGTGATCCAATAGTCAAAATTAAACCTCAAGTTTTGTGATAATATGTATAAATTATTGATATTTACTAAAATAAGTTTTTCATGAAACTTCATAATGAGTGTATAAGTACAACCGACATAATATAATTATATTTAATATCGCAAATCATATTATATATATATATCAAATTCTTCACCAAAACAACTTTAAATTGTTTATTATACTTTTAATTACATTAATACGAGGTTTTTTTACATTTCCATAAGTTTTGATCAATTTTTTGCTTACCAAAATTTTTTTCCAAAATATCTGTCGATATTTCTTCGATATATCCGTAAAATCAAGTTACCGATATATCCGTGATTAGCGATATTTTCATCCTTGGTGACGACAAGTGAGAAAAATAAAGAAAGGAATAAAGTAAATAATAATAATAATAAGGAAGAGGGAGGGAGGGTGGTGATGGGGTGGTTACGAAAAATCGGATTACTCCATTTCCTAGCCTTGGACCACATAGGGTGCATGTAAACTATCCTAGGCTTCTTTAAATCTATCAAAGTGGAAACATATGATAATATAAACCATATTAAAATAGAAATTTAGAGAAGAAAAGCTCATACTTTGATCTAGATGTTCCCATATTAATTATACGTGGAGAAAAATAAGTCTAAAGATCTTGTACATCGATATCTTTCGTTCGATGGGTTGAACCACGACTTTAGCACTTCAAAGTATGGGCAATGGAAGTGAAGAAGTTTTGACTTTCTTTCTCTAGAGGTGGAAGATGATTGTTTCTCAAAAAGTGATAACAATCCTAACCCTTAAGGGGGTATTTATAAGGTTCCTCTATTGGACTTAAGTGACTTGAGTCTATAAATACTTTAATTACTTAATTTAGCCCAAAATAGGTCCTTATTAATCAATTAACCACATAGATCTATTTAATTAATCAATTAGCTTAATCCAGATGTCTTGTTCATTATCCCTTATGCAACATTGTGTAATTACCAAAACATCCTTACGCACAAGAGTAAACTTAGAGTTAATCAAACCCTCATAAACAGTGTCATCATGGTATATGAGTTCAAGTGAGGACCATTGGGACCCATAGGAGTACCGACTTTCTCAAAATCTAATCCTGAAGTTGATTCAACATTCTATTAAAGAGAATCAACTACATCTTAGCGCCCTATGTAAATAACAACGAGATGAAGTTCGGGTATATAACCTACTATCCACTACATGTAAACTCTCCAAAAATTAGTATTCATAATCTAACAAGATAGTGCTATCATTTATCAAAATTATCTTTCCATTCATTAAGTTATGAATTTCACTTATTATGTGATCAACTGACATACTCTTACTCATAAAGAGCATATGTCAAATTCCACTTAAGAAATTATTGCGATGCCACAGATTTTTTGATCACATATCATTTGAATTGCCTTAGAGGACACACCGTGTCAATCCTATGAGATATTATGATACCTCTATTGAGAATATTTATTGTTACCAACTTCCATCAATAGTGGTCTAATTCATAGGAATATGACCACTTTAGGATCTCATCCATAAGTTAAAGCTTCCTATTTATTTTGGCATAGACTTAATATCCTCTAAAAAATGAGGGTTCATACAGTATAATAGCTTGGTGATTCATGACAATTGATAATTTTATATTATGGTTCATTGTAGGTTTTGTCAAATGTGCATCACATACACTCATTGTGGAAAACCCATCTCAATGGTGAAGACAAGTCATCCATTCAATTAGGAGGTGGTGCATTACAAGTTTTACTACATTGCTCAAATTCATGAATTGACTACGAACAATTTATCTATTTACAAGAAACAATACTATCAAGGTAAAAGACGATGCAAAGGCGAAAAGATCCCTTTTAGCTTGAGGCGAAAGACAAAAATTAAGGCAATCACCTAACTATAATAAGGCGACAAAACAGTATAAATATATTTACATATTCTATACTAAACCAATATAAGTAGTCTTAAATAATCAATACTACTAAATTTTAATTCCCTATGATGTCTTATAAAATTAAGAAAATAGTAATAATTATTCATAATGTTAAATATCATACCCTACATCATAAGAAAAATCATATTATTTAAAGAAATTCATCATGTTCATATGCATATTTTAATATTCCAAACATCCAAAAATCAAAATAAGAAAATGAACGTCTTAAAGAAGCTTTAGGCTTCATTGTTGAAAATTAATCTTAACAATTAGGTTATGTTTGGTTTGAAAAACGTTATCTAGTTTTAATTTTCTGTTTTTATTTCAACTTTCATCTTTTGTTTCTTTTTTTTTAAATACCTTTAATTAAGAAAAGTGAAAAATTGTTTTCCAAAAAATAAAACTTGTATCCGATCTATTATTACTTCAAAGTATGGGTAATGGAAGCGATGAAGTTTTGACTTTCTTTCTCTAGAGGTGGAAGATGATTGTCTCTCAAAAAGTGATGGAAACCTTAACCCTTAAGAAGGTATTTATAGGGTTCCCTACTGGGTTTAAGTGACTTTAGTTTACAAATATTTTAATTACTTAATCTAGCCTAAAATATGTCCTAATTAATTAATTAACCACACAAATCCATCTAATTAATCAATTAGCTCAATTCAGATGCCTTGTTCATTATCCTCTATACAACCTTGCGTAATTACCAAAACATCCTTATGCATAAGAGTAAACTTAGAGTTAATCAAACCCTCATAAACCGTGTCATCATAATGTATGAGTTCAAGTGGGGACCATTGGGACCCATAGGAGTACTGACTTTCTCAAAATCTAATTCTAAAGTTAATTCAACATTCTACTAAAAAGAATCAACTACACTTTAGTACCCTATGTAAATAACAACGAGATGAAGTTCGGGTTTGTGACCTACCATCCACCGCATGTAAACTCCCCATGAATTAGTATCTATAATCTAAGAAGATAGTATTATCATCTATCAAGATCATCTTTCCATTCATTGATTTATGAATCTCACTTAAGGAATTACTACGGCGCCACAGATTTTCTGATCACATGTCCTTTGAATCATCCTAAAGGACACACCGAGTCAATCCTATGAGATATTATGATGTCTCTATTGAGAATATTTATTGTTACCAACTTCCATCAATAGCGGTCCAATTCATAGGGGTATGACTACTTTAGGATTTCATCCATAGGTTAAAACTTCCTATTTATTTTGGCATAAACTCAATATCCTCTCAAGGTTGAGGGTCCATATAGTATAATAGCTTGGTGAATCATGATAATCGATAGCTTTGTATTATGGTTCATCGTAGGTTTTGTCAAATGTGCATCACATATACTAGTGTATTCACCGTGGAAAACCCATCTCGACGGCAAAGACAAATCATCCCTTCAATTAAGAGGTGGTGCACTACAATTTTTATTACATTGCCTAAATTCATGAATTGACTATGAACAACTTATTTACTTACAAGAAACAATACTATCAAGGCAAAAGATGATGCCGAGGCGATAAGATCCCTTTTAACTTGAGGCGAAAGACAAAAATTAAGGTGATTGCCTAACTATAATACGACGATAAAATAGTATAAAGATATTTACCTATTCTATACTCAACCCATATAAGTAGTCTTAAATAATCAATACTACTAAGTTTTCATTCCGTATGATGTCTTATAAAATTAAGAAAATAGTAATTTTATTCAGAATGTTAAATATCATACCCTACATCATAAGAAAAATCACATTATTTAGAGAAATTCATCATGTCCATATGCATATTTTAATATTCCAAACATTCAAAAATCGAAATAAGAAAATGAACGTCTTAAAGAAGCTTTATGCATCATTTTTGAAAATTAATCTTAACAATTAGGTTATGTTTGGTTTGAAAAATGTTATCTAGTTTTAATTTTCCATTTTTATTTCAACTTTCATCTTTTGTTTTTATTTTTTATTTTTTAAATACCTTTAATTAAGAAAAGCGAAAGTTGTTTTCCAAAAAATAAAACTCGATAATATTTTCTCGTTTATAAGACATATAATGTGATATTAAGTAATAAAATTTGTATAAGATATGTTATTATAATAGATAATGTTTTGTTTAATACGTTTATTTTCCCTTTATTTCTATTAGCAAAACATATCTTCAATGATGGATGACTTGGTTAAGTTTTCAATTTTTTTAAATTCAAATTTATATATTAGTTTTTCTTATATATTATTATGTTTAAAATTTAAGTTAAATAAAATTTAAAGTAAACGGTAGGTTGTAAACTTGTAACTGCCTGGTTTGCCACCTGAAAGGTGGCGGTAATCAAAATGAAACATCAGCCTAAACGACGTCGTTTACGCAGATAGCCGACGTCTTCCACACTCCCACGCGTTATAAACCGTCTTTACCTCTGGCTTTTGCCTCTCTCAATTCTCACAAATCTCCATTTGATCCTCCTACCACTGCGTCTCTCGCTCTGTACAAAACCTAACCTTAATATGCCTTCTTTAACACCTCTGAAACGATCTCCATTGTCGATCCATCGGCTTCATGTTCGCCTATTCTCCCAACCAGTCGACTCGCCACCTTCCTCATTGACCCTATTCGAAATCTCTCACTCCAATCATCCCAAAAACCCTAATTTCACATATTTTCTGAAATGGGTTTCGGGGATCACCTTTGTTGGTTCAGGCCTAGGCTACTTGTACTACTCTGATTCTGCTTTTGATTCTTTAAAGAATTCGTTTTCATCCTTTGCCGAATGGTCAAAGGCTACTAAAGAACCAATGACTGGGAAGAATCCCAAGTTTCTATTTGGAGGTATTTTTGTTATAATTTGACTCAAATTGGGTTTTGATTCTTTGTGTTTTGATGATATAGAAGCAAATTACAAGCTTTACTGTTCAAGAAAATTGATGGGTGAGCATTGTTCCAAATATTTGAAATAATATCCAGTATTGGCGTGATGTTAGTCATTTGCTATCATAATTGTACATTTAGTGACAGCTACTCAGATCAGTAGAGAGAATCCTTTTATGTATTTATTTTCATTCATCTATATCTGAAGTCATTTCCTCTACTAAATCATGGGACATAATTTTTTTTGGTCATCAAATTGGCTGAACTTGCTTGATGTCTTTCATTTGCTATTTACATTGTTTTCTTTTGTACCGTTATTCTACCATAAGTAAAAGGTCGCGTAACTGAATCCTTTTTTATTGTTCATCTCTGGCTAAGGCCATATACTCCATTGAATAGTAAGTTATAAGTTTTTTTAGTCACTGGATTGGCCTGCATGCATCTGTTTATATTGTAATCATGTCCTAAGTGACAGCTACAAGGGTTGGGTTGACCCCTTGAATCTTCTGCATTGTTTTTTGTTATTCACAATATGCTTGATCAAATCATGGGCCATAAATGTTTTTATATAATCCTGTGGACCTAATGTCTGATGACTTTGTCCATTCGGTGATCTAAGGGTTAGAAATTTAGCACGGAATCTTCACCTATCACCTCTGATTTTGTATCCAGGTTTTTTGCTCAAGCATGATGCTTACTTTGTCGATAGCCATGCCACTTCGTTCTTGGAACTATTGTCTTCTCTAGAACTTTGGTACATTCATTGTTTGTGGGATTTTAAGGATACAAGGGTTTCCCACTTCCTTCTAGGTGGAGATTGCCCAGGGTTGGATTCACTTTCCAAGTGCAAACCATGACTGCTTGCCAAATTGTAGCAAGAGCCTACTTGTTCAAAGCAACACAAACATTCATGTGGCTATTTAGCCAACTTGCACATAAAGGGGGGAAAAAGGATAGAGGACTAGAAGCAACTATTGGTAAACAAAGAGCTCTTTTCTTGATAGAAAGATTGCAAACTTCCTACATACTGCAGTTAAGTAGGGATAGGGAGTAAGATGAAAGGGAAGGCCACTACATTGGAGTAACTTGTTGAAAGCAATGCATGCACACAACCAATTTCCTCCTAGTTTGTGCGCTGGGCAGGCCAACTCATGTAACAAGAAAACATGCAATTAAAAGGGGGAAGAAGCTAGCACGAGAAACAACAATTGGTAACAGAAGATATTATTTATTGATAGCATAAGGCGTACTCTTTATGAACTATAACTTGAGTAGCGGTAAGCTGGAAGGAAACTACATTTAAGTGTACTAGGACTCACCATCCTAAAATGATTTTTATGCTAAATAACAAACAGGCAAGAATTATATCTCTGGAGAATCTCACTAGTACAAGAAAAATCCATGTAAAGAGCCTTTTAGCACAAGTAATACTTTCTCTTGATGCAAAAAATTGAGTAGAATAGTTTTTCTTGACAGGCTAATAAGGAGGTGGCTTGTGACAAATTTGCCAATCATTATTATTACTTGTAATTTTTGAGAAGAAAAGTAATTGTTCTTCTTAAATTTCATAAAGTATGAGTACATAGATATATAGTAGAAACTAGTTACCAGCCCTATAACCAATTCAGCTATAAAATTGGAAAATGTAACTATTGCATAAAAATAGAAACCCCCTAATTACAATCTGAATTACTGACTTCAGATTTTATTTAACAGAAAAATAAAATATCCTAACTACTTCCTAGAACTTTGACACTCCCCCTCAAGTTGGCACATAGATATCAATCATGCCCAACTTGCTGACAAAAAGTTTGAAATTAGGGTTGAACAATCCTTTGGTGAGGATATTAGCTATTTGTTGCGTTGTTGGAACAAATGGCATACAAATAGCTCCATTGTCAATCTTTTCTTTTATGAAGTGTCTATCAATTTCAACATGCTTTGTGCGATCATGTTGCACTGGGTTTTGTGCAATGCTGATGGCGGCCTTGTTGTCATAGTACAACTTCATTGGCATGTTAACTGGCATCTTCAACTCTTCTAGTACCCACTTCAGCCATAACATCTCATAGACTCCATGAGCCATAACTCAATATTCTACTTCGACACTGCTTTTTGCAACCTCATTTTGTTTGTTTCTTTGCCACGTGATCAAGTTACCCCAAACATATGTGTAATATCCTGATGTAGATCTCCTATCAGTAGTTGAACCTGTCTAGTTTGCATTAGTGTAGGCCTCAATTTTTTGTTGTGCAGTCTTCTGGAACGTAGACCTTTGCCTGGTGTACTTTTTAAATACCTCAAGATTTGATATACTGCATCAAGGTGTTTCTTATTGGGCGAGTGCATGAATTGACTTACCATGCTCACAACAAATGCAATATCTGGTTGTGTATGTGATAAGTAAATCAGCTTCCCTAGTAGTCTTTGATATCGAGATGTATCCACCAAATTGCTTTCTTTGTCATCTCCAAGTTTTTGGTTGGGGTCAATTGGAATGTCTACTGGCCTACAACCACTCATTCCAGTTTCTTTAAGGAAATCAAGAACATACTTTCGTTGTGAGTCAACTATTCCTTTCTTTGATTGAGCAACCTCCATTCCAAGAAAGTATCTTAAAGACCCCAAATCCTTGATCTCGAACTCTGATGAGAGAGATTGCTTCAACCGGTTCATATCAAGCAAGTCATTCCCTATGAGAATTATGTCATCTACATACACAATTAACACAACTATCTTCTCATCTTGTGAGTGTCTTACAAACATAGTATGATCAGTTTGTCCCTGAGTGTACCCTTGACTTTTAACAAACTGAGTGAACTTCTTGAACCAAGCCTTTGGTGACTGTTTCAACCTATATAAAGATTTCTTCAGTTTACATACCTTTGAACCAAACCATCCATCAAAGCCTGGGGGTGCATCCATATATACCTCTTCCTCTCCATTAAGGAAAACATTTTTCACATCTAATTGTTGTAGAGGCCAATCGAGATTTGTTGCAAGTGATAAGGGAACTCTCATAGTATTTAGCTTTGCTACAAGTGCAAAGGTCTCTAGGTAGTCAATGTTGTAGGTCTGAGTGAATCCTTTGGCAACCAACCTAGCTTTATACCTTTCAAGCGATCCATCTAACTTGTATTTAATTGTAAACACCCATTTGCACCCCACAGTCGCCTTCTCTCTAGGCAAATCCATCATCTCCTATGTCTTGTTTTTTCAAGCGCCTTCATCTCCTCAAAAACAACCTCCTTCCACTCGGGAATCTTTAGAGCATCCTGCACACTTTTTGGAATCTCCATACAAGACACTTGTGAGGTAAAAACACGAAAATTGGGTGAGATTTTTGTATGACACATAGTTAGACAATGGGTGTTTGGTACATGACCTTTCACCTTTGCGGACAACAATGGGAATATTAGAATCAGTAGACTCATTAGACTCGGTCCTAGGACTCGTGGACTTGGGATTAAGACCTGAAGTGGACTGAACAGGTTGTGCAAGGGAAAGTGTTACCTAGAGGATCTGTGGACTCATGGCAGTGCAAGAGATCAGTCGACTCTTTCCTTTGAGTTGTATTCCTTCGCAGGTAGACATGTTGAGTATTAACCTTGTGTTCTTGGTACCTATTTCTTTTCCATTCGTTATGTCAGAGTCTTGATCTTTATGAGACAACACTAAGGATGGATTTGCATTTTCATTATTTAAAGAACTTCATTCGCTCAAATCTAGTACAATAATATTTGGACTCTCAATTGAACTAAAGGTGTGGGAGAATAAACAATTGGTGATTGCTTAAGTTGAAAATATTCTAATTGATCTGAATCTTCATTTTTTCTCCCCTCATGAAGATCAGTAGTGAAAAATGGTGTTAATTCAAAAAATGTTACATCCATGGTGACAAACATTTTTTTTAGAAATCGGGTTAAAACATTTGTATCCTTTTTGATTGGAAGCATAACCAACAAACACACATTTTCGAGCTTGGGGTTCAAGTCTTCCTCGATTGTGATCATGACTTTGAACAAAAGCGGTACACCCAAATATTTTTAGAGGCAAAGTTGATGAAAGCCTATTCATAGGATAAAGCTTATGAAAAATATTAAACGGAGTTTCAAAGTTTAAAACCTTACTAGGCATTCGATTTATAAGGTATGTTGTAGGAAGGATGGCTTTGCCCTAAAGATATTTAGGTACCTTAGTTGTAAAAAGTAATGCTTGGGCTACTTCTAACAAGTGTTTGGTTTTTTCTTTCAGCTAACCCATTTTGTTGAGGAGTATTATTGCAAGAGCTTTGGTGAACAATACCTATTTCCAAGAAAAAACTTCCCAAAATTTTGTTAAAATACTCTTTGCCATTATCACTCCTAAAAATTTGAATTTTCTTATGAAACTATGTTTGCACCATGGTGTAAAAATTTTTGAAAAATTGTTTCGACCTTAGATTTTTCTTTCATCAAATAAACCCAAGTTAACCGAGTATGATCATCAATAAATGTAACAAACCATTTTTTTCAAAACTTGTAGAAACCCCACAAGGTCCCCAAACATCACTATGAATCATAGTGAATGGTTTAGAGGCCTTGTAAGGTTGTGGAGAAAAAGATGCACGATGATGTTTAGCTAATTGACAAATCTCGCATTGAAAGAAAGATGGACTTTTATTTTGAAAAAAATTTGGAAACAAGTACTTCAAATATTGAAAACTCGGATGGCCTAACCTATAATGCCATACCATTATTTCACTATCCTCATAAACAAAAACATAAATGAAATAAGTATGTTGGTTTTGTCTACTTGAGTTGGTTCCATCTTCAAAAAAGTAGAGTCCGACACACTCTCTAGCATTGCCAATTGTCCTCCCCGAAATCAATTCCTGAAACTCACAATATGAAGGATAAACATTAGCATGACACTTATGTTTAAGAGTTATTTTACTGATTGATAGTAAATTGCAAGATAGGTTAGGAACATGAAGCACATTATGAAGTATTAAGGAAGGAGAGAGTTGGATTGATCCGGTTTTGACTATGGCAGAAAGGGAACCATCTGCAATTTTGACCTTTTTATTGCCTGCACAAGGATTGTAAGAGGAAAATAGTTTCGAGCAACCTGTCATGTGATCAGTTGCTCCAGAATCGATGATCCAAGGATTTATTGAATTCGGGATGACACTAAGAGAGGTAATAGTGAAATAATTACCTTTTTGAGTTAAAGAACAAGATGGGTTTATAGACAATTTTGGAGATTGAAAAAGTTTGTATAAGTGCTTTAATTGCTCCTTCGTGAATGGGATTGTTTCTAAATTGATTTGGTGCTCTAGAGACTCCTCGGTTGTGGCTTGAAAAGCACATCCATCTCCACCAGATTTTCTCTTCCAATTCAGTGGTTTACCGCAAAGCTTCCAACAAGTCTCCTTTGTATGCCATGGTTTTTTACTATGCTCACACCATGGCTTCTTTTGCTTATCAGTCAAACCCTTTTGATACAAGGGCTGAGCCCTTAAGTTCCTGGCTTGAACTAGACTCTAGATTTTGTTGCATAATTCTCCTTCGGGACTCTTCATGCCTGGCTTAAGAGAAAACTTCACAAATGGAGGGTAGTGGTTTTAGACTTAGAATCCGTCCCCTAACTTCATCCAGATTTTGATTAAGACCAGTGAGGAACATGTAGGCCCGATCATTCTCTTCCCTCTTCTTATGGCGAGCACAATCATTGGAATTTTCCCAAACATCATCATAACACTGGTCCAGTTCTTGCCATAAAGTCACCATCTCGTTGTAATAGGTAGTAATGTCACGTTCGCCTTGTTTGGATTGCCAGAGTCGGGTCTTCAAATCAAAGATTTGAGATGAATTCTCCAAATTAGAATAACAATCTCGCACAGCCTCCCAAACATCCTTGGCCGTTGGTAAAAAAAGATGAGGCTTCCCAATCGCCGGCTCCATAGAATTGATGAGCCACGCAATGACAAGGGAATCTTCAGATCGCCATTTTTTCAGGGATGGATCATTTGATGCCGGTTGTGTCACTTCACCTGTCAGATGCCCTAATTTCCCTCTTCCATCAATTGCCAATTTCATGGATTGTGCCCATTAGAGATAGTTCCTCCCGTTGAGCTTGTGAACCGTGAGTTGCAGGTTGAAATTCTGAGAGAAAGAGTTGCCATTTGATGTCGAAGCAGCAGATTGGATGCTCTCAGATGAATTTGCAGAAGCTGTAGAGTTTCTTGTTGCGCCAGTCATTGCCTTTTTGTCATGAGAAAAAATGGATCAAGTGCACGAGGCTCTGATACCATGTAATTTTTGAGAAGAAAAGTAATTGTTCTTCTTAAATTTCATAAAGTATGAGTACATAGATATATAGCAGAAACTAGTTACCAGGGCTCTATAACCAATTCAGCTATAAAATAGGAAAATGTAACTACTTCATAAAAATAGAAACCCCATAACTACAATCTGAATTACTGACTTCAGATTTTATTTAACAGAAAAATAAAATATCCTAACTACTTCCTAAAACTTCGACAACATTATTATTATTTTTGATACGTAAGAGATTGTATTAAAAAGCATAAAGCACACAAGAGTACATCGGGGGTATACAATGAGCTAGAAAAACAAACAAAAACAAAAAACAGGGGGGAAAATGATGCTTGAATACCTAAAAGCAAGTTTGACAAATAAGGGCATTTAGGTTGGGGCCCAACTGACTACATGCATGGAATGCGTGGATATGGCCCCTACCTAAGGAGCCTTGAGAAAGCTGCTCTATTGAGAGTTTATGTGATGGCTCTTCTACTTATAGCAACAGCAACATATATGTGTTCTCATACAAAGGGTACCTATAGGATTCTGTTATAATGCATTATCCTGCAGGGGTTCCCATATCACCTCAACCTCGGTTGGCCACCTTCTTGTCTTGATCTTTTGAGGGGAGTCTGGAAACAATCAGATTATACTTATTTACCATGTAATGTTTTGGTAATCATTTTCTGACTGAGAATCTCTTGGGGAATTCTCAAATTATATATGGATAAATTTAAAATCTTGAAGGATAGAGACCAATCCTGTCTATGGATGTCTGCTCCTCTGAGAAAATTGGTCTTGGGGCAACTTTTGAAGAAACTTTCAAAAGCCATTGGAGAAAGAGATCCCTAAACTTTCAAAATATAGAATTGTTCTTTGTCATCTTAGGCCCAAACTTAAGCCTAAGAAAGACAACTGGTAAGGGTTGGTTGTTTTAACCTATATTCTGAGAGTTTCAAAGAATGTTGAATTGGAAATCAAATTTGGTTGATACAAACCAGTTCTACACCCATGACATTAGATGATGGAACTTTATGATCTTGAAATATAATAGAAACTCTAGAATACTGCAGGTCATGTTGGTTCAAATTGCAACCTGGGTTGGCTGTCAAACCAACTTGGTTAGGGATCAATGGTCTATCACAGGAAAATGTGGTTTGGTTTTTTATTTTTCTTTTGTTTAAGAAACATAATTTATATTGTGTAACATAAAGGAAAGATGTAGTAGTGACCAGAGGATGGAAGGTCATTTTAAGTCATTTAGAAAGGAAAATGTACACAACTATGTGTGTGTGCGCCTATATATATATATATATGTTGAATATAATGTATTTATAGTATATTATCTTTCCTTGTTAATATAGGTCACATGTATGGTAGTTAGGACTCCTAGCCTTGTATATATATATATATCTCAATTGTAAGTAGACAATATATGAATGAGAATTAAGGTTTTTCTCCTTTCTCTCTCTCTCTTTCAACATGGTATCAGAGCCAAGGAAGAAAACCTAATTCTTTCCTGTTTCCCGTGTCATCAACTCCGGGAAACCTTCCGGTGACTGTGTTTCTTTCCGGTCACCCTCCCCATTTCCCAACACTTTCCGGTCAGTCGGATCATCGTTAGAAACCACTCACCGCCGGAAAAATTTTCCGGCAACTTTCCGGTGAAATTTCCCGGCGAACTTTCCGGCGACCTATTTTTCCGACACTGACCATACCAGAAGGAGCGCCTGGAGGAGATCTCCAACTTTTGTGAAGGCACCAGCATCAAAAGAGGATCCACGCGCCGGCCACGCTCCATTTTCCGGCCGGCGACTGCATCTCACGCGCCGGCGCGTGATGGCGCGTGAGGCCTTTTCCGGCGACGCGCCTCCTCCTCCAGCCTCGCCTGCCGCCGACCAGCATCCCTACCTACCTGGTTCTCCCATCCGAGCCCTGCACGTACCTCTTTTGGGGATTTTTGTCTCCGTCAGCCCTCCAAACAGCCTTTCCGGCGAAGTTCCGGCTACTTTCTCTCCACCCCAATCCCTGCACGTGCCTTGGGAAGTGTTCATCTACCTTTTTGGTGGTACCATGTCGCGATCTGAGGTCGTCTCCCTTTTTCGGTGGTGCCATGCCGCAATCTGAAGCCGTATTAGGGCTCTCTTCGATCCAAATACGTGAATATGACCACCAAAAATCAGATCTTTACCTCTGTTATCTCTGGATCTCCTATGATTACCTCAGAGAAATTGGTTGGCAGTGAAAATTATCTTTCCTGGTCTGCCTCTGTTGAACTTTGGTTTATGGGTCAAGGATATGAGGATCACTTGGTTTCCCAGGAGGCAGATATCCCTGAGGTTGACCGCGTACAGTGGAGGAAGATAGATGCACAGTTATGTAGTGTATTATGGCAATCGGTTGATCCCCGGATTCTTCTTCATCTTCAGGCCTATAAAACTTGTTTTAAATTTTGGACTCAGGCCAAAGGATTATACACGAATGATATCCAACGTCTTTATAAGGTGGCTTCTGCTATTGTCCATCTCAGCCAACAGGACTTGGATCTATCTACTTATATTGGTCAGATTGCCTCTCTTAAGGAGCAGTTCTTGACTGTGATGCCTCTTACTCCTGATGTTGGGGCTCAACAAATACAGCTTGACAAGTTCTTCATGGTCCTTACTCTTATTGGCCTCCGTCCGGATCTTGAGCCTATTCGTGATCAGATTCTTGGTAGTTCATCAGTTCCGTCCTTGGATGATGTGTTTGCTCGCCTCCTCCGTATCTCGTCCACTCAGACTTTGCCATCTGATAGCGCTTCAGATTCTTCTGTGTTAGTTTCTCAAACTACCTCTCGAGGAGGACGCAGTGGTACCCGAGGTAGAGGCCAACGTCCTCATTGCACCTATTGCAATAAACTTGGCCACACTCGCGATCGTTGCTATCAGTTACATGGAAGACCTCCTCGCACTGCCCATATGGCCCAGTCCTCTGATTCTCCGCTGCCTCAGCCTCCGAGCTCCTCCGCATCTCAGACATCTCAGGCTTCTATTGACTCTGTTGCCCAGCCTGGTAATGCCTCTGCCTGCCTTACCCACACATCTTCTCTTGGACCCTGGATTCTAGATTCTGGAGCATTTGATCACCTATCTGGTAATACGGATCTTTTCTCCTCTATTACTACTACCTCTGATTTACCTACTGTTACCTTAGCTAATGGTTCTCAAACTGTGGCTAAAGGTATTGGTTTGGCCCTTCCTCTGCCTTCTCTACCTCTCACTTCTGTCCTTTATACTCCTGAATGTCCTTTTAATCTTATTTCCATCAGCAAAATCACTCGTACTCTTAATTGTTCTATTACCTTTTCTGATAAATTTGTGACCTTGCAGGACCGGAGTACGGGGAAGACGATTGGCATAGGACGTGAGTCTCAAGGCCTCTATCACCTCACCTCAGATTCATCTCCTGCAGTTTGCATTTCCATTGATGCTCCTCTCCTCATTCACAATCGTCTGGGCCACCCTAGTCTCTCCAAGTTCCAGAAGATGGTTCCTCGTTTTTCCACTTTGTCGTCGCTTCCGTGTGAGTCATGTCAGCTTGGGAAACATACTCGTGTCTCGTTCCCAAAGCGTTTGAATAATCGGGCAAAGTCTCCTTTTGAGCTTGTCCACACTGATGTTTGGGGTCCTTGTCGGACTGCGTCTACTTTAGGATTTCAGTATTTTGTCACTTTCATTGATGACTATTCTCGATGTACTTGGTTATTTTTAATGAAAAATCGAGCTGAGTTATTTTCTATTTTCCAGAAATTTTATACTAAAATCCAAACCCAGTTCAATATTTCTATTCGTGTGTTACGCAGTGACAATGCCAGGGAATATTTTTCAGCCCAATTTACTTCGTTTATGTCTCATCATGGGATTCTTCATCAGTCTTCTTGTGCTCATACTCCTCAACAAAATGGGGTAGCTGAACGCAAGAATCGACATCTTGTTGAGACAACTCGTACTCTCCTCCTCCATAGTCACGTTCCTTTTCGTTTTTGGGGGGACGCTGTTCTTACCGCTTGTTATTTGATTAATCGTATGCCCTCCTCTGTCTTACACAATCAGATTCCTCACTCCCTTCTTTTCCCTGACCACCCACTTTATTTCCTTCCTCCTCGTGTCTTTGGTTGTACTTGCTTTGTTCATATTCTCACTCCTGGACAGGACAAGCTTTCCGCCAAAGCCATGAAGTGCCTCTTCTTGGGATATTCCAGACTTCAGAAGGGTTATCGTTGTTATTCCCTTGAGACTCATCGATACTTTATCTCCGCTGATGTCACCTTCTTTGAGGACTCACCATTCTTTTCCACCACTTCTGAGTCTCTTCCTGTTTCTGAAGTCTTGCCCATTCCCATTGTCTCCCCACCTGATGCTATGCCCCCTCGACCACTTCAGGTTTATCATCGTCGCCCTCGTGTCGTTGCTCCTCTCTCTTTTCCTGAGGCACCTGCTGACTCACTTCCTATCCCTTCGGCTTCACCTGCCCCGGCTCTGCCTTCTCCTAATGACTTACCCATTGCTGTTCGGAAAGGTACTCGCTCTACTCGTAATCCTCATCCTATTTACAATTTTTTGAGTTATCATCGATTATCTTCACCCTATTCTGCTTTTGTTTCTGCTATATCCTCTGTTTCTCTTCCAAAGAGCACCCATGAAACTCTTTCCCATCTAGGCTGGCGACAGGCAATGGTGGATGAAATGGCTGCTCTGCACTCTAATGGCACTTGGGATCTTGTCGTTTTACCCTCTGGTAAATCTACAGTTGGTTGTCGTTGGGTCTATGCAGTTAAGGTTGGTCCTGATGGTCAGGTTGATCGCCTTAAGGCCCGCTTAGTTGCTAAAGGCTATACTCAAGTTTATGGTTCTGATTATGGTGACACATTCTCACCTGTTGCCAAGATTGCTTCTGTCCGCTTGCTTCTCTCCATGGCTGCTATGTGTTCTTGGCCTCTTTATCAGTTGGATATTAAAAATGCCTTCCTTCATGGTGATCTTGCCGAGGAAGTTTATATGGAGCAACCTCCTGGTTTTGTTGCTCAGGGGGAGTCTGGTTTAGTGTGCAGGTTACGCCGTTCTCTATATGGCTTGAAACAATCTCCTCGAGCATGGTTTAGCCGTTTTAGTTCTGTTGTTCAAGAGTTTGGCATGCTTCGCAGTACAGCAGACCATTCAGTTTTTTATCATCATAACTCCTTGGGGCAGTGTATTTATCTGGTTGTTTATGTGGACGACATCGTCATTACAGGCAGTGATCAGGATGGTATTCAGAAACTAAAGCAACATCTTTTTACCCACTTTCAGACCAAAGACTTGGGGAAACTCAAGTATTTCTTGGGAATTGAGATAGCTCAATCCAGTTCTGGTGTGGTCCTTTCCCAAAGGAAGTATGCTTTAGACATCCTGGAAGAAACCGGTATGTTAGACTGTAAACCGGTAGACACACCTATGGATCCGAATGTCAAACTTGTACCAGGACAGGGGGAGCCTTTAGGAGACCCCGGGAGATATCGACGGCTCGTAGGTAAATTGAACTATCTCACCATTACTCGTCCAGACATTTCTTTTCCTGTGAGTGTTGTTAGTCAATTCCTACAGTCACCATGTGATAGCCATTGGGATGCCGTAATCCGTATTCTTCGATATATCAAAAGTACACCAGGCCAAGGTGTATTGTACGAGAACAGAGGTCATACTCAAGTTGTTGGTTACACAGATGCAGATTGGGCTGGCTCACCCACAGATAGACGTTCCACTTCAGGGTACTATGTTTTTATTGGAGGTAATCTAATATCTTGGAAGAGTAAGAAACAAGATGTAGTGGCCAGATCTAGCGCTGAAGCCGAGTATCGAGCTATGGCTTTGGCAACATGTGAACTCATATGGTTGAAACATCTTCTTCAGGAGTTGAGATTTGGAAAGGATGAACAGATGAAACTCATCTGTGATAACCAGGCCGCATTACATATTGCATCCAATCCAGTCTTTCATGAAAGGACCAAGCATATTGAAGTTGACTGTCATTTCATTAGAGAGAAGATCGCATCAGGATGTGTTGCTACAAGTTTTGTCAATTCAAATGATCAACTAGCAGACATCTTCACTAAATCTCTCAGAGGTCCTAGGATTAAATATATTTGTAACAAGCTTGGTGCATATGACGTATATGATCCAGCTTGAGGGGGAGTGTTGAATATAATGTATTTATAGTATATTATCTTTCCTTGTTAATATAGGTCACATGTATGGTAGTTAGGACTCCTAGCCTTGTATATATATATATATCTCAATTGTAAGTAGACAATATATGAATGAGAATTAAGGTTTTTCTCCTTTCTCTCTCTCTCTTTCAACAATATATATATAAGAAAGTATGGTGCAGTTTCTACAATACTGATTATTGCTGGGAAATCACCAGATAGCGATGCATTACTTTCCATATAGTTAGTCTGTTTAATGCCTGACAGTTATGTTTTAACCAATTGTCCTTATTGGCCAAAATCTTTTTATACTTTGGTTTGTGCCAACTGATTTTTGGTTGATTCTTGGTTGTGGTTGATGCATGATCCATTCTTCTAGTGGTCTGTCCTCATTGCAATACATTATCAATAGTTAATGGCCTCGTTTTCCATTGCAGAAGCATACAGGAGAAAGATTTTTTTCAACTATGAGAAACGCATTAGGATGCGAAGCCCTCCTGAAAAGGTATTCATAACATGATCATGAACTTGCAATAATTTGTCATACAAGGCCATGAATTGCATCTTTTCCATGTAACTTAAATAATATCGTGGCATTGATAAAAGTATCTACCTGATACAAGTAATATATATTATCATGTTAAGGTTTGTTACCAAAAATGAATCTGGAAGGCTTGTGACATTATTTTATTATTATCTGTTGGTTTCCTTAAAATTTGTTAGATGCAATACCTTTCATTTTGTATTAGTTTGGGATATTGAAAAATTTTCAGGAGGCTAGCTTGTTATCCGAATTGAAAAGATTTTGTAGCCCTATTTTGTTGATAAAATATCGTAGGTTCAGTTCCAAAATATTTCAGAATTGGTTTGAGAGTTGGGTGCTCCTTTGTTGAGCATATTTTCTCTTCCTATTTTCTCCCTTTAAATCAAGATCAGTTTGGGCCCGTTGACCAAGAGCTGCTAAAAAATGTTACCATATGGAAATTTGGATATAGAACCAATGGTAGCAAGTTAATTCTTATTAAGAGTCCTCTTGTGCTCATGCTTACTTATTTCCTCAACCATTTTGAAATCCTGTATTTTGATCTCTCAACATCTTGAAGAAATTCAAAGAGACCTCCTTCGGTTTACAAACGTGAAAAATTAAAATGGGACCTGTTATATCCTGAAGAATTCCAATTAGTGTCTCACATGAATGTAGCCCATTCGGGAGAATGGGCCCAAAAAATGGGATAAAAAGCAACAAATATTGGAGATTAGTGATTGCACAAACTGTTGTTCATTATAATGGGGACTGTATATGTCATGACCCAAAATGACCCCAGATCAAAGGTTTAATCCTAAGGGTTTCTCCTAATCCAAGGAGACAGTAACCCAAAACACTAGAAATTTTTTATTTTTTATTTCTAGAAAGAAATCACAATTTAAATCAAAACAAAACTTCATCCAACAAAGGTTCCAAAATAAACACATAATACAACAATTTTTCCACAATTAAATAATCCCAACATCACAAAAATTCCAAAGAAAAAATCCGTAAATCACCAAATAAAATTTCCCATATCAATAATCACATTCAAATGTCACAAATACTACCTATTTATCTCCTAACAACAAAATCTATAATTTTTCTCAAGAAAAAAACATTAAAGAAAAGTTTTATGGTTAAAACATCCTACCACAAATTGGAAAATTCGACCGTTGAAACCAAAATCCGACACTGTACGAATGTTCCTTGTGTTGAGTAGAGTGTTCTCCTAAAAATTTACGCGAAACGGCTGGCCGAAGGCGAGCGACACTATCTCCACACAGTCGCCAATGCCTTTCCCCCTTCTTTGCACTCCTCCTTCTTTCCTTTTCTCCTTTCTTTTTTTTGTTTTTTTATTTTTTTATTTTTTTTCCTTTTAAAACTTCCAACCACTAAAAGTGGCCTGTGACCCAGCCAAAACCTAAATATATATACATTTTTTTTTGGTAAACTTCAATTTCTACAATCCTAAGAAATTGAAGCAAGATTATTTTAGTTCTATAAAGAGAGTACACACTGGCTTCAATAAATGAATTTCTGCACTTGGTAGGTCAAATTTTTTTTTAAACTCTTTTTTAGATTCCTTACCATATGTTTTTGTGGAAATCCGGTATAATTTGAATGGTGATTTGTAGAATATTGAGGGAAAGATTGAGGCCCCAATTGTGGGTAATTTGTGTGATTTTTATTTTTTTCCATATTTGTATTTTTTCCATTTTTTTGCTCTCTATGTATATGTTAAATAGGGACTCGATTATGTATACAACAATTTTGATGAAAATATTCTCAGTTTCTACATGGTATTAGAGCGGTGTTTGCTCTAAAACCCTAATCAATCCATGGCTGCCCAAAGAGGAGACAACCATGAGTCCAGTCAATCGGAAACCCATGAAAGAGTGTCGGAGATACACTCCTCAATGGGCCCCGTCGGTGCATTCGACAACTCCCCACTCCATCTTATCATTGAAAAATTGAACAGTAAGAATTACAGAGAGTGGGTGCAAGAAATCAAGCTTTGAAGATTTTATTTGCAAGTTGGACATGATTAATATCTATGATCCAACTTGAGGGGGAGTGTGGAAATCCGGTATAATTTGAATGGTGATTTGTGGAATATTGAGGGAAAGATTGAGGCCCCAGTTGTGGGTAATTTGTGTGATTTTTATTTTTTTCCATATTTGTATTTTTTCCATTGTTTTGCTCTTTGTGTATATGTTAAATAGGGACCCGATTATGTATACAACAACAATTTTGAATGAAAATATTCTCAGTTTCTACAGTTTTCATTTTAAATTTCACAAGGAATTCTTTTAAAAGGATGGATGCATTGCACCCTAGGGATTTTGATGGTCTTCCACCTCAAGCATGCCCTTGAGCTTTGAGATTTCAACTTTATGACATCAGGCTCAAACTTTCAAGATTAACTGCAGTAAAGAAGCCCAACTGTGTGTCAGCAATGATCCCACGTGGTTCATGAAATAAATGTTAGTAAAGTTATTGAATTTATTTTATTATCAACATGATTATAAACTGTGGGAATTTGTTGTTGTGGCATTGCTATTTTTATTGCTGGTGTTATAACTGTCGTCATCGTTATTTCCATAATCATCAAAATCAGTTCAAGTATAATGGTTGTACAATTCCCAAAATCTGTTGCAGTACATTGTAAACTTGGATTACATATTGTTTGTCAGGATAATATCTTTTTGGTAGGTAATTTTTTGTCCCTATTGGGACTTGAACCTGGAACCTCTCACAAATCTTTCCCAACCCTTTACCACTTGAGATAGGTCTCAAGGGATGATTTGTTAGGATAATATTCCTTCTTTCCCCTTCTCAATCTTTGGTCTATTCTAATTATTTTGGATTTCTTAAAGATCAGACTTGGACTTTATGCAACACCAAAGGCTCTACTTAATGTTACTTTTAGGATTTGCTATTTGTCTTATTTGTCACTGTTCTAAGAGAATAATGCAATCCTTGAGCCTCAGGATTGACATGCATTTTTATTGCACTGCTTGAACTCTAACTGGTGCTGCATCAAGCTAGTTTAGTGTTTGATTTATTCAGATCATTACTAAATATTCACATTGACAAAGTCTTGGTCCATGTTTTCCTTGAAGGTTTTTGAGTACTTTGCATCGTTCAGAACCCCTGAAGGAGAAATACTAATGAGACCAGCAGATTTCATGCGGGCAGTTGTTCCTGTGTTCCCTCCATCTGAATCACACCTTGTTAGGGATGGGTATTTGAGGGGGGAAAGGAGTCCTGGAGAGTTACGTTGTGATCCGTCAGAATTTTTTATGTTTTTTGATATGAACAATGATGGACTTATATCTTTCAAAGAGTAAGTTGCCAATGTATCATTTTTTGGTTTTCTAATGTCTTGTTGTATGAAGTGTTGTAATTGACTTTTATATTATTAGGCCCTTCTCTATCAGATACTTAATTCTTGAATGATGAATGTTTGCTTTGTGGAGGATTAAACTTTTGTTATTTTTTTAACAGGTATATCTTTTGTGTTACCCTACTGAGCATCCCAGAGACAAGCTTTTTAGTGGCATTCAAAATGTTTGACATTAACAATAACGGGTTGGTATTAATATAAATTTTGCACAATGAAATACATAACTATTTCCACAATTTGCAGTTTTCATTATTGGTCTAATTTTACTCTTTAGCATTTACAGATCTGTTTCTGCTTATCATCACTTTTTGCTGTTGCATATAGTCCTCTTGTCACTTTTAACTTCTTTATGACCATTTTCTTCCTCTAGTAGCTTGGCATTCCCAACCTATTAGGAAGGGTAGAGGAAGCAAAGACAGATAAGAGTGTTTTATATCTAGTAGTTTTTTTTACATTTTCCAGTATTTTATTCTTTTATATCGTACAAGGAATTAATTTTTTAAATCCTCTCTCAGACTGTCCTAAGTATGATACAACTGATCCATTCCAAGTAGATCCACTGTTTACTTCTATCTTATCACTCTTCTTGAGGTTCTTCTTATTTTATTTTTTATTTTTATGTTGTTAATTGAAATGGTGTTCAAAAGAGAGGAAAAAATAGCTCGAGTAGGTAAAGAATAGATGTTATAGAGCTGTAAAAGTATAGCAATCCTCAAGTGATGAATGATAACTTGCCATTGTTTATGAACAAAATTTAAAAAAAAAATTTCCTGTTCCTTCCCTTCCACAGATCCTGTGACAAAGAGCCATAACCTCCCTGGGATTTTGATTCAATTAGAAATGTGCTCTTATTACCTTTTATATAAAAAAAAAGTGAGAAATTTCTATTGAAAGGATAAATTAATGGACATTCATCTCTAAAAAGAAAGCCTTTTCTTGTTGGCATGAATAGTTACAAATTTTATAATCAATGAGTTATTTGGATACACTTCTTGTTTTTTGGTTTTTAAATATAAAATTAAGGATTTACATTATGTTCTTAAAAACTACTATCAAAGTTTTTTAAATTTAAGGTAGTAAATTTTTTTAATAATAACATGTTCTTTTTAAAATATTTTTTAAAAATTATTATCTTTCTAAGGTAAATCTCTGCCATTTGTTAGATTTCCTAAAAATCAAAATTCATTTATTTATTTCTTTATTATGTAATGCAATCTGGAAAAGGTAAAGCGGCTGAATCCTATCCTTTTAGTAATCCTTAATCCTTATTGCCCTAATAATGACTATACAAGGTGTTGGGAGAGATCTGTGTTGTGCTCTCTTACTTCTATGTTTTATTAGTGATTGCATTTTGAACATTTTAGATGCATGAAAAATTGAAGTATTGCATTTCCTTATGGATTTAACTCAAGCTGTTTACCCTCAGCAAGATGGAAAATTAACTTTTGGTATTGCATATGATGATTGTTGAAAGTATTGCATTCCCTTAGGGATTTAAGTTGAGTTTTTGGTTCTCATCAATGTGGGAAATTAATTTGTGGTGTATCAAGGAAATGGTGGTATTCCTTATTATGTAGGATGGTAAGTTCAAAATATTGTTTACCTGTATGTTTTTCTAAGTTCCCCTGAAATTTCATAAAATTCCATGAATTAATTCCCCTTCCAACTGATGTTTAACATGGTTTAAAACTTTTATCTTTCTGGCTACCACATGTGGGGTGACAATTTTAACACAACTCATCAACATGACTTGAAAATGATGGGAATTAGTGGGTTCGAGTTGAGTATAATTGTGTTCGTCTCATAATTGTATTAACCCATGAAATCCATTTAATAAATAGTTTGTGTTCAAGTTGGGTTTGTTCATAAACATGCAACCAAGTTTGTAGGGTGCAATTTTTATTTGTATTTTTTGATAAGCAAGCAAATAATAGGCAAGTCTGTAGGGTTTGTGAAGAGAGAGAGAAAAGGGAGAATCCCTAATTATTGTTATTGAAAAACTGTAAAGAATACACATTGGACTTGGGTATATATATACATGTTAGTGGGACCCACAATACAATAAGGAAAGAAAAGGAAAAGGAAAAGGAAAAGTAAATAATCTAAATAACTATACACTATCTAACACTCCCCCTCAAGCTGGAGCATATATGTTATATGCACCAAGCTTGTTACAAATGTATTTAATTTTAGGACCTCTGAGAGATTTAGTAAAAATATCTGCTAGTTGATCATTTGAATTGACAAAACTAGTCGCCACACATCCTGATGCGATCTTCTCTCTAATGAAGTGACAATCAACTTCAATGTGTTTGGTCCTTTCATGGGAGACTGGATTGGATGCAATATGCAAAGCGGCTTGGTTGTCACAGATGAGCTTCATCTGTTCATCCTTTCCAAATCTCAACTCCCGAAGAAGATCTTTCAGCCATATGAGTTCACATGTTGCCAGAGTCATAGCTCGATACTCGGCTTCAGCACTAGATCTGGCCACTACATCTTGTTTCTTACTCTTCCAAGATATTAGGTTACCTCTAATAAAAACACAATACTCGGAAGTGGAACGTCTATCTATGGGTGAGTCAGCCCAATCTGCATCTGTGTAACCAACAACTTGGGTATGACCTCTGTTCTCGTACAACACACCTTGACCTGGTGTGCTTTTGATATATTGAAGAATGCGGATTACAGCATCCCAATGGCTATCACATGGTGACTGTAGGAATTGACTAACCACATTTACAGGAAAAGAAATGTCTGGACGAGTAATGGTGAGGTAGTTCAGTTTACCTACAAGTCGCCGATATCTCCCAGGATCTCCTAAAGGCTCCCCTTGTCCTGGTATAAGTTTGACATTTGGATCCATAGGAGTGTCTACCGGTTTACAGTCTAACATACCGGTTTCTTCCAAGATGTCTAAAGTATACTTCCTTTGGGAAAGAACTACATCGGAACTGGATTGAGCTATCTCAATCCCTAAGAAATACTTGAGTTTCCTCAAGTCTTTAGTCTGAAAGTGGGTGACAAGGTGTTGCTTTAGTTTCTGAATACCATTCTGATCACTGCCTGTAATGATGATGTCGTCCACATAAACTACCAGATAAATACACTGCCCCGAAGAGTTATGATGATAGAAAACGGAATGGTCTGCTGTACTGCGGAACATGCCAAACTCCTGAACAACAGAACTAAAACGGCTAAACCATGCTCGAGGAGATTGTTTCAAGCCATATAGAGAACGACGTAACCTGCACACTAAACCAGACTCCCCCTGAGCAACAAAACCAGGTGGTTGCTCCATATAAACTTCCTCAGCAAGATCCCCATGAAGGAAATCATTTTTAATATCTAACTGATAAAGAGGCCAAGAACGCATAGCAGCCATGGAGAGTAATAGACGAATAGAAGTTATCTTGGCAACAGGAGAGAAAGTGTCACCATAATCAGAACCATAAACCTGAGTATAGCCTTTAGCAACCAAGCGGGCCTTAAGGTGATCAACCTGACCATCAGGGCCAACCTTAACTGTGTAGACCCAACGACAACCAACTGTAGATTTACAAGAGGGTAAAACAACAAGATCTCAAGTGCCATTGGAGTGTAAAGCAGCCATTTCATCTACCATTACCTGTCGCCAGCCTGGATGGGAAAGAGCCTCAGGGGTGCTCTTGGGAAGAGAAACAGAAGATATAGCAGAAACAAATGCAGAATAGGGTGAAGATAATCGATGGTAACTCAAAAAATTGTAAATGGGATGAGGATTACGAGTAGATCGATTACCTTTCTGAAGAGCAATGGGTAAGTCAGCAGAAGGAGGCAGAGCCGGGGCAGGAGAAGCCGAAGGGATAGGAAGTGAGTCAGCAAGTACCTCGGCCAAAGAAGGAGGAACAGCGACACGATGATGGCGATGATAAACCTGAAGTGGGCGAGAAGACACTGCATCAGGTGGGGAGATAATGGGAAGGGGTAAGACTTCAGAAACAGGAAGAGACTCAGAGGTAGAGAAGAACGGTGAGTCCTCAAAGAAAGTGACATCAGCGGAGAGAAAGTAGCGATGAGTCTCAAAGGAATAACAACGATAACCCTTTTGAAGTCTGGAATATCCCAAGAAGATGCATTTTGTGGCTCTGGCAGAAAGTTTGTCCTATCCAGAAGTGAGAATATGAACAAAGCAAGTACAACAAAAAACACGAGGAGGAAGGAAACAAAGTGGTTGGTTAGGGAAAAGAAGGGAATGAGGAATCTGATCGTGTAATACAGATGATGACATACGATTAATCAAATAACATGCTGTAAGAACAGCATCCCCCCAAAAACGAAAAGGAACATGACTATGGAGAAGGAGAGTATGAGCTGTCTCAACAAGATGTCGATTCTTACGTTCAGCTACCCCATTTTGTTGAGGAGTATGAGCACAAAAAGACTGATAAATGATCCCATGTTGGGACATAAATGAAGTAAATGGTGTAGAAAAATATTCCCTGGCATTGTCACTGCGCAACACACGAATAGAAATATTGAATTGGGTTTGGATTTCAGCATAAAATTTCTGAAAAATAGAGAATAACTCAGCTCAATTTTTCATTAAAAATAACCAAGTACATCGAGAATAGTCATCAATGAAAGTGACAAAATACTGAAATCCTAAAGTAGACGCGGTCCGACAAGGACCCCAAATATCAGTGTGGACAAGTTCAAAAGGAGACTTTGCCCGATTATTCAAACGCTTTGGGAACGAGACACGAGTATGTTTCCCAAGCTGACAGGACTCACACGCAAGCGACGACAAAGATGAAAAACTAGGGACCATTTTCTGGAACTTGGATAGACTAGGGTGGCCCAGGTGACTGTGGATGAGAAGGGGAGCATCAGTGGAAATGCAAACTGCAGGAGTTGAAGGCGCGGTGAGGTGATAGAGGCCTTGAGACTCACGTCCTATGCCAATCGTCTTCTCCGTACTTCGGTCCTGCAAGGTCACAAATTTATCAGAGAAAGTGATAGAACAGTTAAGAGTGCGAGTTATTTTGCTGATGGAAATAAGATTAAAAGGACACTTAGGGGCATAAAGGACAGAATGGAGAGGTAAAGAAGGGAGAGGATGAGCGAAACCAAAACCTTTAGCCATAGTTTGGGAACCATTAGCTAAAGTAACAGTAGGTAAGGTAGAGGTAGTAGTAATAGAAGAGAAAAGATTCTTCTTACCAGATATGTGATCAGAAGCGCTAGAATCTAGAATCCAAGGTCCAAGAGAAGATGTGTGGGTAAGACAAGCAGAAGCATTACCATTTTGGGCAACAGAAGCAACAGAAGCTGACTTGGTGGCCTGATAGCGGAGATAGTCATCATACTCACTGTCAGTGAGGGAAATACCCTGAGATGTGGAGGAACTGGGAGGCTGAGGCGACTGAGGATCAGATGACTGGGCC
The DNA here is from genome assembly GCF_030704535.1 of Vitis vinifera. Taxonomy (NCBI): domain Eukaryota; kingdom Viridiplantae; phylum Streptophyta; class Magnoliopsida; order Vitales; family Vitaceae; genus Vitis; species Vitis vinifera. Next base: position 6,118,816 of record NC_081808.1, read on the forward strand.
ACGTGGGCAGTGCGGGGAGGCCGCCCATGTAATTGATAACACCGATCACGAGTGTGGCCAAGCTTATTGCAATAGGTGCAATGAGGACGTTGGCCTCTACCTCGGTTACCACTGCGTCCTCCTCGAGAGCTAGTTTGAGAAACTAACATAGAAGAATCTGAAGTGTTATTAGATGACAAAGTCTGAGTGAAGGAGATACGGAGGAGGTGAGCAAACACATCATCCAAGGATGGAATGGAGGAACTGCCAAGAATTTGATCGCGGACGGTCTCGAGATTTGGAAGAAGGCCAATAAGCGTAAGAACCATGAAGAACTTGTCAATCTGTGTTCGTTGATCCCCAACATCAGTAGTAAGAGGCATCACGGTCAAGAATTCCTCCTTAAGAGAGGCAATCTGGCCAATATAAGTAGATAAATCCATGTCTTGTTGTCTGACATTGACAATAGAAGAAGCCACCTTATAAAGACGTTGGATATCATTCGTGTATAGCCCTTTCGCCTGATTCCAAAATTTAAAGCATGTTTTGTAGGCCCGAAGATGAAGCAGAAGATTAGGATCAACTGATTGCCATAACACACTACATAACTGTGCATCTATCTTCCTCCATTGTACTCTGTCAACCTCAGGGATATCCGCCTCCTGCGTAACAAGGTGATCCTCATAACCTTGACCCATAAACCAAAGCTCCACAGAGGCAGACCAGGACAAATAATTTTCACTCTCAATCAATTTCTCTGAAGTAATCATAGGAGATCCAGATATGACAGAGGAAAAAGTGAAACTTTTAGTAGCCATATCTACTTATCTGGTGAACGAAACACGTTTGGATCGAAGAGAGCCCTAATACGGCTTATCGCGGACTTCCTAAGACACATGCAGGGCTCGGGGTGGAGAGGAAGTCACCGGAGGTTGCCGGAAAGGCGGTTTAGAGGGCCGGCGGAGACAAAAAACCCCAAAAAATGCACTTTTAGGGCTCAGATGACACAAGCGCAGATGGAGGGTGGCTAGACAGCGTCAGGCGAGGCTGGAGGTGGAAGCGCGTGGCCGAAAAATGCCCCACGCGCGCTCATGCGCCGGCGTGTGAGATTCAGGCCGCCAGAGAAGAGACGCGCGTGGCCGGCGCGTGGTTGGGATTCTTCCTCCGGTGCTTTGAGAAAAGTTGAAGATCTCCTCCTTGCGCACCTGATGGTATGGTCGGTGTCGGAAAAGTCATTCGCCGGAAAAGTCGCCGGCGGTGAGGGTTTTCTAACGGCGATATGGTTGATCGAAAGCTTTAGGAGATGGGAAGGGTGACCGGAATGAAACACGGTCACTGAAAGATTTCCCAGAATGGATTCACGGATAAACCGAAAATAATTAGGGTTTTTTTTTTCTTCCTAGGCTCTGATACCATGTGAAGAGAGAGAGAAAAGGGAGAATCCCTAATTTTTGTTATTGAAAAACTGTAAAGAATACACATTGGACTTGGTTATATATATACATGTTAGTGGGACCCATAATACAATAAGGAAAGAAAAGGAAAAGGAAAAGTAAATAACCTAAATAGCTATACACTATCTAACAGGGTTCATGTAAATATATTGAATTATTATGCGACATGAAAACTTTTAAGTTTTAGCTAATTTATGTATTGATGCTTGGTTGATCTGTTGTAGACAAATATGATCAATACCATATCTGGGGCAAAGACTATTACCCTAATGTAGAGGTTGAAAGCTTTATCTTAATCATAGTCTTCACTTCAGTATATTTTTCAACTGATTTCACTTTGTAGAACTCTCTCAGGCAGTTGTTGATTCTCTTGTTTACCAACTTGCTAATGACTTGGCTGTTTCGGTCCCTATAGGGAGATTGATAAGGAGGAATTCAAGAAAGTTATGGCTTTGATGCGAGCTCATAACAGACAAGGAGCTCTCCACAGGGATGGACTTCGATTTGGATTCAGAACTGTTGGTTCTGTGGAAAATGGAGGCCTGCTGGAGCACTTCTTTGGTAAAGATGGAAAGGCAAAACTCCAACATGAGAAATTTTTCCAGTTTATGAGAGATCTGCATGATGAAGTATGTTCCCCCTCCCTATATCTTTAACATATCTGGATATAATTGAGTAATGACAGTTCAAGAATGATTCATTTGAGTTGTATGCATCCGAGTTTACCCAAGTTGCTATTGTTTTATGCAACCATTTGAAAATCTTTTATTTTTGTTTTCTGATCTTTTTTTTTTCTCTCTATTTCTCTTTAATTTTCCGTGGATAATTTTATCTCTACCTTTCATGCCCCTCTAAAGACAATGTTTTAACACCTAGTTGTATTTTCATAGCTGCTGAAGTTGGAGTTTGCCCATTATGATTACAAATTACGAGGATCCATTTCAGCTAAGGATTTTGCCTTATCCATGGTAGCTTCTGCCGACTTGAGTAATTTAAACAGGTTGCTTGATCGGGTTGATGGATTAAACAAGCAGTCTTCTCTAAGTGACATTCGTATTACCTTTGAGGAATTTAAGAGTTTTGCAGAGCTACGTAGAAGATTGAGACCATTTGCATTGGCTCTTTCTAGTTATGGGAAAGTAAATGGACTATTGACAAAGACGGATTTCCAACGTGCAGCATCCAATGTATGACACTGATTCCCTTGTTCCTGGTTGTGTATCTTTCTCCTATTTTATGATAATGGCTAATTTCTTGGATTCTGGTCAAGTATTTAAAATTGGGGAATGTTACTGAATTACAAGGGGCTTTTCCTTTAGAAATTAAATTTGGTGGGAGTTCTGCATGTCAGTGGCTGCCTCACCATTGTTTGCAACTATTGTTGCAAGGCCCCTATTGCTTGATTTTATCATTGCTAAATCAGTAACCTATGATTGATAATAGATATTCAGTCTTGATTTTCAGTATCATGTAAATCTTGCTGAAATTGCCATTTATGCTTAAGATAATATCTCAGAATACTGGATTTATCACTCAACCTTCTTCGTTAATAGAGTGATCTGTCCAATTTCAGGTATGTGGCATTTCTCTCAGCAAGTGTGTGGTTGAAATCATTTTCCATGTGTTTGACATGAACGATGATGGAAATTTAAGCTCAGAGGAGCTTGTGAGAGTTTTACAGAAACGGGAAAGGGACATTGCTCAACCGATGGAGTCAGGAATCATGGGATTTTTTTCCTGCTGTTGTAATCATTCAAATTACGGCTCTATTTCAGGACTTCTTTCTTGATTATTTCGTTGGTGCATAGATTTTGATTTTTTCACAATGATGCTTCTGATAACTCGGGGAATGAGATCCAGTTGTAAAACTGAGGCTTGCACCATGACTGGCGATCTACAGTTCAAGAATTAGGAAATGGAGTGATTGGGGTGGGGCGATTAACAAGCAGGCTAATCTTATGAATTTGCTGCCAGCTTGTATTATGGTGCTGCTTAAAGTCAGTCTGTATATCTACAGTGCAGATAATTCCTTTATTGGCTTTTTCCTGCTAACCCATGTGTGGATTTTCTGAAGCAACCTTTTTGCTGCTAAACTGAAAAGTTGTACAGTTATTCAATACAAATAGATTTGTACATACTCTGTTTCTTTGAATAATCTTCTCAATTTATTAAACAGTTGACTTGCTTGTGGTCTATCCTGTCAACATATTTCATGTCCTAAAATCGAGGACTTTCTGACAATCTTCTAATATGATAAGATTCAAAAACAAACAAATTAACTTCTAATCTTAACAAACTTCTGTGACTAGTTCAAATCAACAAATATTTGAATAATTCAAACTTCAAACTTTTCGACAATCTTACTCTATTCAAAATTAGAAATGTGGAATTCTATACCCAGGACAAGAATTTTCTCGATTAATGTAGAACTTCATTCAATCCATAAACTACATTGGTCCACAGCTGAGACCTTGATATGTGACAATGCTTTGTAATCTGTATGGTGAAGATTTGGTCAATATGTCACCTAGTTCCTTAACTATATATTTCCAGTTTTTCCAGCATTCTTGAAAACACCCAACAGCCAGATACCAAAGGATTTTTCTCCATGTTAAATTCAATCTTGAAATATAAGCAAGCATATGAACACCACCATTATAATCCAACATGCATAAAGAAAAGTAGGTGACTAGGAGAATGGCTAGTAATTCAATTAAAATAGCTCTAAGTTCCGACTGTCTCTTAACTGAAATGTCTTTCCTATCTTATTCTCATCTCTGTGATTTTACACCATTGCTAACTGTCATAAATTTTGGTACTAACTGTCACTACAGGAAATACATCGCTGTTACTTAGTGGTGGTTGAAGATGTGCAGTCATTTATTGACTGGTACAACCAGCCGCTGGAAGTTGCCTCTTTTTTCGCTGCAGTGGAGCCATCTCATTTATGTTAGATGTCCCCTGCCCCAAACGGGACATCTTTTATGCTGGTCCCATTTGAAAAAATGACTCAAATGCTCCAGTGAACTACTTGTCAGCATTTCCCATTGTTGAAACTTTCAACAGAATTAAATTGAGGTATGTGGATAATCACAAAGTATCTTCTATTTAACTACTTTTGTCAGAGTACAATGCAACTGTAATCTGCAAATTGTTATTATATTCATGGAGAGGCATTTTGGGATTTGGGCCTTCTTAGTTTTGTTTCTGGTACTGGATTATGGGTGTTTTGGATGCTTAGATGAAGAGAGGATTGCTCTCTTAGTGCTGAAAGCTGCCTTCTGTTCTCCAGATTGTTCTTCTCTTCCATCTTGGGAAGATGAAGAAAGTGACTGCTGTGGATGGGAAAGGGTTGAGTGTAGCAACACAACAGGACGAGTACTCAAGCTTTTTCTCAACAATACGAGGGAGTCATCCCAGGAATATTTGTACATCAATGCCTCTTTGTTTAGTCCATTTGTGGAGCTAAAAATACTCAATTTATCTACTAATATGCTGGCCACTTTGGGTGATGATGAGGGTATAAAATTTTCCCACTAAGTTTCCAGGTCTTAGTTTTTTTCTTCCTTTTGAATCTTTTCCCTCTTTCTTATCCTGCAGGCTCTGAAAGACCATTTAAGTTGAACAATCTGGAGCTCCTTGATTTAAGCAGTAATACTTTGGACATCAGCATGCTCGCATCTTTGACTGAACTCTCATCACTTAAGTCTCTATCTCTAGGTACCAACATATTGGAAGGATCAATTCAAGGTACAATGGATTTCTTTCTTCCTCTTTTATTTTATTTGATTTTCCCTTCTTCCTTTTTGAATATCCTTCTCTGGATGATATATTTTTTGGTCCATAGTTACTGTAAAGTTTCTTCTTAGGTGGACTTCTTAAGCTTAGTCCCCATCAATTTAAGGAAACCTGTTTCAATTCTTGCATTTTAAAGCATAGAAGCCATGTTTGGTATTTGGCAAATTTCATGGAAAGAAAATAGAAAGAAAAAATAGAAGGAAAGAAAAGATAAAATAAAATTATAAAATTTTTCTGTTGTTTGATTGTCCATGAAAGAGTTGGAGGAAAGAAGACTTAATTATTGAGTAATGCATTTTCCCAAACTTTCTCCAACTTTTTCTCACCTTTTCCATATTATCCAAACAGAAGAAAAATATTATGTCGAACATTTCTTTTTTCCTTTCCTTGATACTTTCTAGGAACCAGATATAGCCTTAGAAAGTACCCTAGATTCCTCAAATGTACCTATAACTCTGCTGAATTGTATTTTCCAATGTTTTCATATCTTCTGGTGCTGTCTACCATTTCAATTTTGATTGTCAATAGGTTTGTATTCAAGTTTTTCCAATCATTTTTCATCTTCCATGTGGCATCCTATTGATCTGTATTGCAAACACTGGTAAGTATGTTGCCTTTTCTGTATGATTTCTTATATTGGCTTTTGCAGAGTTGGCTGCTTTGCACAACTTGGAGGAGTTGGATTTGAGTAATAATTTGTTGGAAAGCTTTATAACAACCAAAGGTATACAAAGGGAATTCTCTCCCATTGCTTAGTGTAAGAAACTCTTTAATTGGGTCTGTGATGATTTATGATAGCTCTAATTTTCCATCTTTGATATCAGGGCTCAAAAGTCTGAGAAAGTTGCGAGTTTTACACCTGGAGACAAATGGTTTCAATATCAGCACCCTAAAATCATTGGGGAGGCTCTCATTGCTTAAGGAGCTTTATCTTGGAGGGAATAAATTGGAAGGTTCTGTTACACTCAGAGGTAAGCTTAAGTATAAATTTTGTAATGCTGCTCTTTCTTTCTCTCTTGTAATTGTTCCTTTTTCCCTTCCAGAGCTCAATAATTTGAGAAACTTGGAGGTTCTTGATTTGTCTTCTACCAATATCAGCAGCAGCATTCTGCAAATAGTAGAAGTAATGACATCACTTAAAGCCTTATCTTTGCGAAGCAATGGAATCAATGGTTCACAGACCGCGCTTCAAGGTACCTTTTATAATAGTTTGAATTTTGATTCAAAACATTTGCTGATACTAAATGGGAAAGAATCATTCATTTTGCTCCCTTTTTTTTTTCTCAGGTTTGTGCAAACTTAGGAACCTTCAAGAGTTAGACCTCAGTGATAATGGGTTTGAGGGCAGTGTCTCTCCATGTTTGGGAAACTTGACCTCCCTTCGAGCATTGGATCTATCTAAAAATCGATTTTCAGGAAACCTAGATTCATCTCTCTTTGCTGGTCTCATGAAACTAGAATTCCTTTCCCTTTCACATAATGTCTTCCAAACTTTTCCTCCCATTAGCTCCTTTGCTAAGCATTCCAAGCTTGAGGTGCTTGATCTCATCTGTGGGAATAACACATTGTTGTTAGAAAGTGAAGATCAAACTTGGGTTCCATCCTTTCAACTGAAGGTGTTTCGTCTTTCAAGTTGCATACTCAAAACAGGGTCCATTCCAAGTTTTCTTCACCACCAGCATGATTTAAGAGTAGTTGATCTCTCGAATAGCAGTTTGGAAGAAGATTTTCCCACTTGGCTGATGAAGAACAATACAAGATTGGAAGAACTAAACTTGAAGAATAACTCTCTTACAGGCTATTTTCACCTTCCTTATCGTCCACATATATTTACCTCTGCAATAGATATTTCCAACAATCTCTTGCAAGGCCAAATGCCATCAAACATCAGTGTCTCTCTCCCAAATCTCATGTTCCTGAATGTGTCGAGGAATTCCTTTGAAGGTAGCATTCCTTCCTTCGGTGGTATGAGAAAATTGCTCTTTTTGGACTTGTCTAACAACTTATTCACGGGAGGAATACCCGAGGACTTGGCCATGGGTTGCCCCTCTCTGGAGTACCTTATACTCTCAAAGAATGATTTGCATGGCCAAATGTTTCCAAGGGTTTCTAATCTCCCCAGTTTGAGACATTTGGAGTTGGATGACAATCACTTCTCTGGAAAAATCCCAGACCTGTCCAACAGTTCTGGATTGGAGAGATTAGATGTTAGTCACAACTCCATATCCGGTAAGCTGCCGGGGTGGATTGGAAATATGTCAAATTTGGCTGCACTAGTCATGCCCAACAATAGTCTTGAAGGACCCATTCCTGTTGAATTTTGCTCCCTTGATGCCCTTGAACTCCTAGACCTTTCAAACAACAGTCTCTCCGGCTCCCTTCCATCCTGCTTTAGTCCATCCTCATTAATTCATGTACACTTGCAGGAAAATCATCTCACAGGACCTCTGACTAAGGCTTTCACTAGAAGCATGCATTTGGCAACTTTAGACATTAGAAATAACAATTTATCTGGTGGCATCCCAGATTGGATTTCCATGTTCTCAGGCTTAAGCATTCTCCTCTTGAAAGGAAACCATTTTCAGGGAAAAATTCCCTATCAGTTATGCCAATTGTCCAAGATAACCATATTGGATCTTTCTTACAACAGTCTCTCTGGTCATATTCCTTCTTGCTTAAACAAAATCCGATTCAGGACTGGATTTCGATCTGGGAAATTTTCCATCATATCATATTTCCAAAGCTCAGGATTCTCATCATATCTGTATCATAGCCAGCACATTGAATTATCTCAAGTAAATGTCAACAGCTACCCCATAGCTTATGATAAGGCCATGGCCGAGTTCACGACGAAGAACAGGACCGACTTCTACAAGGGAAACTTTCTATACTCCATGACTGGGATCGATCTCTCTTCCAACAAGTTGACAGGTGCAATACCTCCTGAAATTGGAAACTTGAGCCAGGTTCACGCATTGAATCTTTCTCACAACATTTTAACTGGGCCAATCCCAGCAGCCTTCTCAGGTCTGAAGAGCATAGAGAGCTTGGACCTCTCCTACAACAACCTGACTGGTACCATCCCTGGGGAACTCACTGAGCTAACCAACTTGGCAGTTTTCAGTGTGGCTTACAACAACTTAAGTGGTAAAATACCAGAAATGACAGCCCAGTTTGGGACATTCTTGGAAAACAGTTATGTGGGAAATCCTTATCTTTGTGGGTCACTGTTGAGGAAAAACTGCAGCAGAGCTGAGGAAGAAGCAGAAATTGAGGAAGGAGAAAAAGGTTTGACAGATAGGGACATTTTCTATGTGTGCTTTGGGGCGTCTTATGTAGTAGTATTATTAGGAGTTGCTGCTGTTCTCTACATCAATGGGGGTTGGAGAAAGAAATGGTTTCATGTCATTGATGTTGTCGCCTCGCGTATCCGATGGTCCACGTTGCTGCTATATGGATGGACACGTGATTCTCAACACACAAGGGGTTCTTGATTCAGTGGTTGCACCTGCAAAAGGCATCTGGACAGGGTGTCCGGACGCACCCTCCGATGGTTTTATTAGCCATGGTGAGAAAGAGATATATAAATCAGTTGGCTTTTTTCTAGGTATCAAGAGGTTACCAGGAGCCCCTTTCTTCTTCGTGCGAAGGTATATATATCCAGCTTCAGGGGTACTGTTCCTCTCATTAATGGTGAGGAGATCTTTTCTGTTGTGATGATGACAATAGGTGTTAGTAGGAGCACTATCATCCTATGAATGGCTGTCAGAGACTATGGTAGGTGATGCGGCCGTCAGAGATCGTGGGAAGCGATTATGCAGAATGATCGTGGGAAGTGACTTGCTGTCACTTCCTCTTGTCTTCTCATTCTGCAGGTGATGGGATGTGGGCCATGGCTGCTTGTTGTGGTTGCGTGTAAGACTCGCTTTACTTTAATTGACCATCCAGAAGATTTATATCCGGATGGCTCATGCTGACTATCCGGATGTGTTGTGGAGACTATCCGGATGTGTACGCTCTGCCAGCGTCGTTTGCTCTTCCTTGGATAGGAGAAGATGAAACGTCGTTTGCCTTTCCTTGAGGCGATCCGGATAGGATGTCTACACCATGCATATCCTTAGGGGAATCCGGATAATGATGGTCCGGCTGATAATACGTGCCACGCGTCACTATGAGCTGCGTGCCACGTGTTTCCCAAGGGGAGGGGTCCCTACATTGCCCCCCTTTTTAACTTGCCTATTTTGCCCAAAAAATGGGCGGGTTAAAAATAACTGGCTTTTGAAAACTGAAGAAGTCTCTTCGTCTGACTGGGCCACGTGGCGAGTGGGGGTGCGGAAGCCAAAAAGGCATTTTTTATGACGAGCCGCCGACCCTGCGTATCCCCAGACAATATGTCGTTTCAATGATAACATGGCTGTTGGTTTGGCTTTCCGAGGGGCTGTCCTGCTATAAATAGGGTACTGTACCTCTTTTTGTATTTTTTCCTACTGCATTCTCTTGAGAGTCTTTCTTCTTACTGCTTTTTCTACGCCCTTTGCTTTTCTGAGAAAAGAAAAAAAAAAAAAAAAAGACTCCGAAAGCTCTTTTGTACCAGTGCTTTTGTATCGCAACTTTGTTGGTTTGCTGCTGGTGATTTCGTATCAAGGCGGTACCCGTTCTTCTTCTTCGGTGCTGTATTTGGTACGTATCTCTTTGCTACTGCCGTTCCTTTGGTTGCGTTTGCTGGTTCTTTACACTTGCTTTCTGGCTTGCTTGGGCATTGTTTTGGACGAGTCGTTTGCAATTGTTGTTGAATGTTGGTACTTTGTTGTTGTTTGGAGGGGTTTTTGAGGGGTTTTTCTGACGGCTTTGAGTTAGGGTTTGTGTATTTTCTGATTGCCTGGTCTGAACCGTTTGCATTGTTTTTGCGTGTAGATTTTGCTTTGGCTTTGTGGTAAGAAATGGCTCCAAAAAAGACTGTTTCGTCTGTCCGGGTCAGCGAGGCTAGCGAAAAGGCGATAGACAAATTAAATGCGAAGGAGTTCCGGGAGCGATTCCTGATCCCCCATGACGTGTTGATAGACCTGGTGAACGAGGAGGCGGCTATGCCTACTGAGAAAGGTGGAAAAAACGCTATCCTCTTCACAAAGGAACAATTCAACGCGGGGCTCCGGTTCCCTCTGCCGGCGTTGTTCAAGGAATTCCTCCACTTCTCTCAAATTCCCCCCATCTTTATTCACCCCAACCTTGTCCGGGTGCTGATGGGATGCAGCATCATCAACATGCTGTACAGCCTCGACCTGACGCTACTGGAAGTGTTCTTTGTCTATTCCCTGAAGAAAGCAAAGAATGATATCTTCAGTGTGTCCGCTCACCTGCCCTCCCTTCAAATGGTGACAGAACTGCCAGATTCGACAAAGGGAGGGGCGAAGGGGCTGGTGGCAGTCTGGGGTGGATGGGCGGGGCTATCGCAGCATCCGTCGAGGCCTTTTTCTCCGAATTATACCCTAAAAATTCCGGGTAATCTTGTTTTGCGATTTTTTTTTTTTTTTTTTTTTTTTTTTTTTTTTTTTTTTTTTTTTTTTTTTTTAGATTTTGCTTTGCTGATTTTTTCTGATCTTTCCGGGCGGAATTCTCACCTTTTGTTGCTGACAATGCAGGTTTGGAATTGAGGGGCCACCTTGTGGATTGGGTGGAAAAGGCATCCTTTGCCTGTGTCTGCAAATTATTTGAAATAGATCCCAAGGAGAGGGCCTACAAAACATTGCTCTCGGCGCGGAATTTGACAGAGGTCGTCCGGGAGCCCCAGGAATATGTTATCAACATCCTTCCTAGGAAATTGGCAAAGGATGAGATAGTGCCTGGGGAGCATTATACAGTGAAAGAGCTCCCCCTCTATCAGGAAGCTAAAGAAGCTGACGCTGAAAGGCGGCGAAAGCTCCTGGAGGATAGAGATCAGAAAAAGACTGAAGGCACTATCCGGAAGGCTCCCGGACAGAAGCGGGGTCCGGACTCCCCTCCGAAGAAAACTTCAGGAAAAAGGGGGAAGCTGGTGAAGAAGCATGGGAAGGATGCGAAGGAACCCACTCCTCCCAAGGAGTTTCCTCCTCCACAAACTACCTATGAGGGGGAAGTAATGATAGAGGAGCCAGTAAATGCTGCTCCGCATTCTATCTCAAGCGGCCCCGGGCGCATGTCGGGGTTGAATCACTCAGGTCCCTCCTTAGTCGCGGCTGCGCGTCTAGCCAACGTGGCTGAGGAAGCTGCATCTATCAACCATCCGGGCAACCTCAATCCGGATGCAGCTGAAACGGCCCCGTTGGAGGAAGCGGGGGCAGAAAGCCAAAGTCAGCCTTCCGACGACCCGGATCGCCTGGCTATAGTCCTGGTGAAAGAGCCTCCCCTCAAGAAGCCGCGTTTGACGCGCGATCTACAGTCCGGACTCTTTGAGCGGCTTCAAGAGCGGCAGCAAGAGATTGAAATTAGTTGCGCTTCTGCCCATGACGCTCATCCGGATGGAGGCGAGGTGGAGATGGCTACTGAGACCTCAGCCGTTCCGGCAATAATTCCGGCTGAGGATGCATCCGGACCTATGTGCCCGGACGAAAATATGGGGGCTCCGATTCCGGGACACGAGCTACCCTCTCCTTCCTCATCCGAGGAGCAATCTGCTGATGATGCCGCTCCCGCTAGCCCTTTCAGCTACGCGGAGTTGGAAGCTAAGTTAAAGCAGATTACTCCTGACTGGAAAGCCATCAAGCCCTCTGCTAAGATGTTTGATATGATAGAAACGGTACGCCGTTGTCTTGTGTTTTTGCTTTTTGACTTTTTGTTGCACTGATGTGTTTGTTGTAGTATGATTTATGTTTTTGCTTTTCTTGTTTGTGTGTTAGCTGGTGAGGGGCCTCCGCAGCATGTCTCAACAACACGCTCTTTTTACTCAGCTGCTGCAGACCGCAGACTATATGAGGACCTTCTCCTCTCGGCACCAAGAGATTGAAAATCAACTGCGTCTGAGAATGGAGGAGGCTGAGGCCAGTCTATCCACCATGCGAGAGGAAAATGAAGCCCTCCGGGTGGAGTTGGCTGAGGCAAAGGGTCAAGAAGAATCAACTGCGGGCCGCCTTCATGAGGCGGAGGGTGAGGCAGCCCGGCTAAGGGATGAATTGAGTCGACTCCGGACAGAAGTTTTGAATGAAAAGAAACAGAAGGAAGACTTGCAGCTGCGTCTGGATGTGCAAAAAGAGGAACTTGAACGGGAGTTTGCTGTGGAAAGGGAGGAACTTGCAGCGGATTACCAGAGACAAGTGGATGATACATTTATCTTTGGGTATCGCTGCTGCATGAAGAAGAACGGTATAAAGCGAGATACCCCTTCAATTCCTCCAAGTGAAGAAAAGAAGCTCCATGAGAAACCTGCTCCCCGATAGTTTATATCTTCTTGCAATTTTTCTGCTGTAATTTTTCCTTCTGTATATTTTTGTGGTCCGGATGTCTCTTTGTAATTTACATTTACTCATATCAATAAAACTTACTTCTTTCTCATTTGCACTTGTGTACACTTTCTACTGATAATACTGCTTTAAATTAAACACATTCCATGGTCTGAGTAACGGAGTGCCATCTAGCTTTTGTAAATGATAGGCTCCATTTTCATTTGCCTTAGACACTATGTAGGGTCCTTCCCAATTGGCTTGGAATTTTCCTGCGCCTACTTCAGCAGTATTTTCAAAAACTTTTCTAAGTACTAGCGTACCATTTTTGAAGTTTCTGGGCCTGACTTTTCGATTGTAATGCGCTGATGCTCTTTGTTGATAATCTGCCATCCGGATGGATGCGCTTTCTCTGACTTCGTCTGCCCAGTCCAAATTTCTTCCTAGTTCCGTGTCGGCATCTTTTTGCTTTGCTGCATCAGTCCGGATAGTAGGAAGACCTATTTCAGTGGGAATGACTGCATCCATTCCATATGTGAGGGCAAAAGGAGTATTTCCTGTTGGTCGTCCGGGTGTGGTCCGATAGGCCCACAGGACGCCGGGTAGTTCCTCCACCCACTTCCCTTTGGCTCGCTCCAGCCTTTTCTTCAAGGCATTGACTAGAGTTTTGTTTGTGGCTTCCGCCTGGCCATTGCTTTGAGGATAACGTGGCGTGGAGTATGAATTCTGGATATTCAATTCCGAACAGAAATTCCTGAATGCAATGCTGTCAAATTGTGGACCGTTGTCAGCTATGATGATTTGGGGAATCCCATAACGGCAAACAATGTTCTTCCATACGAACTTGGTAACATCTTTATCTTTGATGCTTGCATATGCTTCAGCCTCTACCCATTTACTGAAGTAATCAGTGGCGACAAGAAGGAATTTCTTTTGGGCGGGTGCTGCTGGGAGGGGTCCCACTATGTCCATGCCCCACTGCGCGAAAGGCCATGGGCTTGAGACCGATTTTAATGCGATTGATGGTATATGTGGAATGGGAGCGTATCTTTGACATTTATCACATTTTTGGACATATGCTGCCGCGTCTTTCTTCATTGTTGGCCAATAGTATCCTTGTGAATGAGCTCTATGTGCTAGGGATCGTCCTCCCGTATGATTTCCGCATACTCCTTCATGTAACTCCGCTAACACATACTGGGCCTCTGAATGCCCAAGACAGCGAAGATAAGGCCCTGTGAAGGATCGCTTGTACAGGTGCCCCCCAATCAGGGTGAAACGGGCAGCTTGCACCCGGATTTTGTGCGCTCGTTTAGGATCTTCGGGTAAAGTTCCTGTCCGGAGATATTCTGCAATATCATGCGTCCATTCTTGATCATCCGCTTGGTTTGCTTCAATGGAGTTGCAAGTGGAATTTTCTGCGACAGAGGGATTGGCTTGTACATGGATAGGCAATAGAATGGCTTCTCTGATGGGGAGGGAAGCAGCTATACCGGCCAAGGCGTCAGCGCGCCCGTTGTCAGCTCGCTTAATTTTTTCAATTGTCCACTCGGTGAATTGCTGTAAGGTGCTTCTTACTTTGGCCAAGTATCGCGCCATGCGTGAGTCCTTAGCCTCATATTCTTTCTGGACATGCCTTACCACTAGTTGCGAGTCGCTGTAGATTCGGAGTTTGGAGACGGATAGCGCAAGAGCGAGGTCCAATCCGGACAGGATGGCCTCGTATTCTGCTTCATTGTTAGACGCGGAGAATCCCAGCCGGATGGCCTGCTCCAGATGTTCCCCAGTTGGGGACTGCAATAAGAGCCCAACTCCAGAGCCTGATGAGCGTGAGGCTCCGTCAACTCGTAGAGTCCACCACTCCTGTTCACCTGATTCGTGGTGCTGGTCGGGTCTTCGTGAATATTCGAGCACGAAGTCGGCCATTACTTGGCCTTTTTTGGATAATCTGGGTTGGAATTCGATTCCAAATTCGCTCAATTCGATGGCCCACTGTAGCATTCGCCCAGTTAAATCTGGCTTGTGTAGAATGCTACGAAGGGGCTGGTCGGTCAGTACAATCACTGGGTGAGCTTGAAAATAGGGGCGGAGCTTTTGAGCAGCACTTCGAAGAGCTAAGGCTGTTAGCTCCATTTTTGAATACCTGGTTTCTACATCTGCCAAAGCTCTGCTGACATAGTAGACAGGTTTCTGCTCCTTTGGCGAAGGGCAGCGGAATAGAACGGCGCTGATTGCCCATTCTGAGACAGCTAAATACATATATAGCTTCTCCTTTGGCATGGGGCTGCTCAAGATGGGCGGATGCATAAGACAGTGTTTAATTCTTTCCAACGCGTTTTGGCAATTGTCCGTCCATCCCTGCGTTCCAGCTTTTCGTATCGCTAAGAAGAAGGGTCGCAACTCGTCAGTGAAGCGGGCTATAAAACGTCCTAACGCAACGAGCTTGCCTGTGAGGCGTTGTAACTCCTTTTTGTTCCTGGGAGGAGGTGTCTCCATGACTGCTTTGACTTGATCCGGGCTGACTTCTATGCCTCTTTGGCTGACCATAAATCCCAGAAATTTGCCAGCACTCACGCCAAAGGCACATTTGGAAGGATTTAGCTTCATGTCATACTTTCGCAAGAGGTAAAATACTTCTTGTAAATGGAGGATATGCTGCTCTCGAGTTTTGCTTTTAACCACGATATCGTCAATGTATACCTCGACCGAGCGGCCTATCAGAGGTTTGAAGATTTTAGTCATCAATCTTTGATACGTGGCGCCAGCGTTTTTGAGTCCGAATGGCATGACTTTGTAGCAATAGAGGCCGTGTGGCGTTATGAATGCTGTTTTTTCTTCGTCATCCGGAGACATGGGAATTTGGTGATAGCCGGAGAAGGCATCCAAGAAAGAGAGCATCCCTTGCCCGGAAGTGGAATCCACAATTTGATCTATCCGCGGTAAGGGAAAACTGTCCTTTGGACATGCATTATTGAGATTGGTGTAATCAACACAGATTCGCCATTTGCCCTCTTTCTTTGGTACCACTACTACATTTGCCAACCAATCCGGATAATATACCTCTCTGATGAATCCGGCTTCCAATAATTTGTTAATTTCTTCTTGGATAACTCTTTGTCTATCCGGGTGAAATCGTCTAATCTTCTGTCGAATGGGTCTGGCTGCTGGAAAGACGTTAAGCTTGTGAGAGGCGATAGAGGGATGAATTCCCTTCATATCCGAATGTGTCCATGCGAAGATGTCATGGTTACTTCGAAGGATATTCTGTATGCTCTGGGTTTCTTCTTGTGTCATGAGGGAACTGATGTTTGTGAGGTGATCATTCTCTTCTGAGATTTGGATTGTTTGTAAGGGATCTGCTACCGGGGGATCCTTGTCCACCGGACCCAATAATTGCTATTGGTCGCGCGCAATGCTAGGTTCAGGGGGAGATGCATCTTCCTGGTTAGCGACTGCTTCACGTGCTATTTGGTAGCACTGGCGAGCGGCTAACTGGCTGCCATACAAGTCAGTTTGCCCTTCATTGGTGAGGAAACTCACCATTTGATGATATGTGGAGGGGATGGCTTTCATGTAGTGAAGCCATGTGCGTCCCAAGATGATATTGAAGGGTGACAATTCTTGCACCACCGAGAATTGCACGTTGAGAGTGACTGGTCCAGCTCGAACCGGCAGTATAATGTCTCCTAAGGATGTTGTTGATGATCCGTTGAATCCAGATAAGATTCGTCCGGGGTTTTCGAGACCCGCGAGACTGTGTCCCATATGGCCAATGACTGATGCTTGTACTAGATCGGCTGAACTGCCTGGATCAACCAAGATACGTCTTACATCAAAATCTCCTATTTCCAGAGAGAGGATGAGGGCGTCGCGATGTGGCTGTAGCGTCCGGGTGGGATCTACTGGTGGGAAAATGATTGTCCCATCTATGGGGCGAGGGCCCTCTCCAGTAAGACCCGGCCGGATGGAATTAATGCGCTCGCGTATTGACGCGGCCCGCAGCAATTTCTGCCTTTTACGCCTGGAATCGTATTCCTCGTCAGACGGGCCCCCATTGATATAGTTTATCACAGCCTTGGGGGCGACTGGGGCCCTCGGGGCCTCAGAGTTATGATGCTGAGATACGTCCCTTCCTCCAGTATCTGAGCGGAGGTACTGTTTTAAATGTCCTGCTTTGATGAGCCTTTCAACTAGATACTGGAGGGATCGACACGTCTCTGTTGTATGACCATGGTCTTTGTGGAAGGCGCATTTCTTGCTGCGGTCTCTTATGGATGGGTCCGTTTCGAGGGGTCTAGGCCACCTGAAGTCGGACAACCCTTGGATCATTGGGAGAAGTTTTTCGTATGATACGGATAGAGGTGTGGCGGGCGGCCTATTCGGACGACTCGGCCCGTCCTGTCTTCGGTCAACTGGTTTTGGACGGTCTGGAGGCTTGGCATGCCTGTCCGCGTTATCTCTAGAAGCCCGTCCGGCAACCAAAACTTGTTGAGTGGCTGCCCGCACGTCATCTTCGAGCATTGAATATTTGTTAGCACGTCTGAACAAATCGTCCATCGTTGTGGGAGGCTTTTTTGCCAGTGATTCAAAAAATGGAGTGCCCGGACAAATGCTTCTCTTGAAGATTTGTAGGACAGCATCCATGCTGCAAACCTCTATTTGGAGTACGGCTTGGCCAAATCGTTTCACAAATTCCCTCAAGGATTCGTTGTCTCTCATTTTTATGTTCTGGAGGGTGCTGATATTCTGCTTGTGTCGAGCAGAGCACAAGTACTGTCCCACGAATGCTTCAGAGAGGTCCCTGAAATTGTCAATAGAGTTAGGAGGTAGGCGATGAAACCATGAGAGGGCCTGCCCTTGAAGGCTGGCAGGGAATACTTTGCATAATAATGCATCGTTGCCAATATCGAGCGTCATAAGCTGTCGATAGTGCATGATGTGGTCGAAGGGATCGTTGGTCCCATCGTATGTGGAAAACTTTGGTACGAGGAATCCTCTTGGGGGCTCGTAATGGGTGATATGAGAGCAAAAGGGCGTGGAGAGCATGTCATCCAGCCTTTTGCTGATGGAGCCAATGGGTGGCTCGTTTGGGAGGTTTCTCCCGGCTGGTCGCTCCGCTAGGTGTGAATGAACGTTCCGCATCGCTAGGGTGACCATGGGGTCACGATGCGGAGGTACGTTCTGCACCATGGGAGCGATCATAGGATCGGGGCGTGGCGCCCGGGTTGTGGCTGCTGGTGGCCTTGATCTCCCAGGCTCTTGTGGGCCTAGTCTTGCGCGCATAGAACTTGACAACTGTGATTTTCTATCACGCTGTCTTTTTGCTGAGAAATGAGTGGAATCTGAGCTTTCCTCACGGGGAGCTCGAGGCATGGGTGTGCGTGGCTCATGGTGCCTTGCGTTGTACGTTCCTGGGATAGCTCCTGTTGACCCAGGATATATTGATTCTGGCTCTGGCTTTGAGTTTGCCACCTGGCCTTTTGAGCGCTGACGACGAGGAGGTCCTGATGTTGAGGCTTGAATGCGTAACACAGCGTTTTCTTCCCTTAACCTCTCCGTCTCCTGGAGGAGAGCTTTTAGCTGTTTTTCGCTTGCCAACTGTCTTTTTTCGATGGCTTGACGCCATTCGTGATTATCTTCTTCCTCTCTACCAGATGATCGACTTTGGGAAGGTGTGGCCATCTTTGCCAGTGACTGAATCAAAATAAAAAGTCAAATTTTCCCACAGACGGCGCCAATGTTGTCGCCTCGCGTATCCGATGGTCCACGTTGCTGCTATATGGATGGACACGTGATTCTCAACACACAAGGGGTTCTTGATTCAGTGGTTGCACCTGCAAAAGGCATCCGGACAGGGTGTCCGGACGCACCCTCCGATGGTTTTATTAGCCATGGTGAGAAAGAGATATATAAATCAGTTGGCTTTTTTCTAGGTATCAAGAGGTTACCAGGAGCCCCTTTCTTCTTCGTGCGAAGGTATATATATCCAGCTTCAGGGGTACTGTTCCTCTCATTAATGGTGAGGAGATCTTTTCTGTTGTGATGATGACAATAGGTGTTAGTAGGAGCACTATCATCCTATGAATGGCTGTCAGAGACTATGGTAGGTGATGCGGCCGTCAGAGATCGTGGGAAGCGATTATGCAGAATGATCGTGGGAAGTGACTTGCTGTCACTTCCTCTTGTCTTCTCATTCTGCAGGTGATGGGATGTGGGCCATGGCTGCTTGTTGTGGTTGCGTGTAAGACTCGCTTTACTTTAATTGACCATCCAGAAGATTTATATCCGGATGGCTCATGCTGACTATCCGGATGTGTTGTGGAGACTATCCGGATGTGTACGCTCTGCCAGCGTCGTTTGCTCTTCCTTGGATAGGAGAAGATGAAACGTCGTTTGCCTTTCCTTGAGGCGATCCGGATAGGATGTCTACACCATGCATATCCTTAGGGGAATCCGGATAATGATGGTCCGGCTGATAATACGTGCCACGCGTCACTATGAGCTGCGTGCCACGTGTTTCCCAAGGGGAGGGGTCCCTACAATTGATGTATTGATCACATGTTGCTGCAATTTTGTGATGCACCTTGTTGGTAAGTTCTCCAGTTAGAAGGGCTTGGGCTTACAGCGGAGGTGTATTGAAAAATTTTCTGATCATGGAAAAAGAAATGAATGTTCAAAATATGTCCCAAACATGATTGTTGTCCTATTTATAGGAAAACAAATATTATCTTAGGATCTATATATTTATGATTATCGTGGTATTTATAGGGAAACAAGTGGAACAACAGATTGTTTAGTAAAAAAAAGATATTTGTAATCTAGATTCAATCCTTTGATAAACAAATTTTCCTTACGATGTTTGAAAGTTTAGTTTTGAATATTATTGTGACACATCTTTTAATAATATTTGTAGGTATAAAAAAAAAAAAAAAAAAAAAAGTCCCAAACATGATGACTAGATTTAATTTAATTTTCAATAAGATTTATTGTTGTTGAAAATTTTAGTTTTCAAATTATACAATTTAAGGTAATAAAACAAATTTAAAATATGAGACGGTTGTTGTAGTTTTAATTTTTAATAGCTCAAATAAAAAAAATTAGGATTTGCTTGTTGATAAGTTTATTTTCTATGGTTTTAGTTTGAAGTTGAAGATAAAATCAATATGATAGTTTTGATTGCATTGATAGAACATGAAATAATTTATGAGAAATTATCTAAAAGTGCAGGGTGGGGATGATTATCATAGGATAATTTTACCATTTGAATGTCATTTTTTTATATTACCGATTATAGCAAATGTTACTATGACAAAGACTATGCCTCACTAGTGAATACCTTATTTCCCAAGAAATTGAACAATGGAAAAACTATCTAATAAAGTTTCAACAATGAAATTATAAAGTTTCTTTAATGCTATCTATTTGTTTCTCTCATTAAAATCTCTTGTTATCTCTTTAATACATTCATCATACACTTGCAAATTATGATAATGCACCTTGTGTTCATCTCTTTTTTCTTTTGTATTTAAGTATTTATAGTGCTAGATTGAGTGTTCTTAAACTCACATTTATTCAATAAGGATTGAGTGTCGAAACTTCAAGTTGGAATTTAACTTGAAGAGAGATTTGTAGCACCCATTAAAGCCAATGAATCCAATGGTAAAGATTTAGAAATTTCAGTAGAATCCTCATCCGGAAGGAGTTTGAGAAGACTGAACATAGGTGAGAATTATCGAACCATTATAAAATCCTAATTTGCAATCTCTCTATCTTTATCTCCGTAATTAATAATTTTAGAAATGCCCATTTATATTCTATTGGTATTAGTATTCACACATCACACAAAATACTAACATAATTTCATCAATGTATTGAAAATTGTTTAATCATTTTATATATGAAAAGAAAATTACAATTCTCATAAATTCAAATTAGCACTTTATTTGACTTTAAATATGGTTCATAATACAAATATGTTAGAGAATATAGTATAATCATGCAAAACTATTAGTTTCATAAAAAAAGTTCAAAAATTTCTCCATCAAATTTAATTATAATGTATTATTGTTACAATATATTTTTGTTGTACGTATATTTTGTAACAAAAGTGATAGTATTAGAGATATTTTTTTTTTCACATTTTAGCATCATTCACTCAATGCATTAGAAAAAAAAATTAAAAATTAAGAAAGAAACATAAGCACGAAAATTAATTATATAATTTTGTAAAATTATTTTACACAACCTAAATGAAAAATTAAACGTTTCATCTTCCTTAAACTCGATAAAAAACATGATTCATCAATTTAAAATTAGAAAAAAATTATGAAAAAAAATCATTGTTATTGTTACATAATCACGAAACCTTACAATTTGTTTACCTGTATGTTTTTCTAAGTTCCCCTGAAATTTCATAAAATTCCATGAATTACTTCCCCTTCCAACTGATGTTTAACATGGGTTTAAAACTTTTATCTTTCTGGCTACCACATGTGGGGTGACAATTTTAACACAACTCATCAACATGACTTGAAAATGATGGGAATTAGTGGGTTCGAGTTGAGTATAATTGTGTTCATCTCATAATTGTATTAACCCATGAAATCCATTTAATAAATAGTTTGTGTTCAAGTTGGGTTTGTTCATAAACATGCAACCAAGTTTGTAGGGTTCAATTTTTATTTGTATCTTTTGATAAGCAAGCAAATAATAAGCAAGTCTGTAGGGTTCATGTAAATATATTGAATTATTATGCGACATGAAAACTTTTAAGTTTTAGCTAATTTATGTATTGATGCTTGGTTGATCTGTTGTAGACAAATATGATCAATACCATATCTGGGGCAAAGACTATTACCCTAATGTAGAGGTTGAAAGCTATATCTTAATTGTAGTCTTCACTTCAGTATATTTTTCAACTGATTTCACTTTGTAGAACTCTCTCAGGCAGTTGTTGATTCTCTTGTTTACCAACTTGCTAATGACTTGGCTGTTTCGGTCCCTATAGGGAGATTGATAAGGAGGAATTCAAGAAAGTTATGGCTTTGATGCGAGCTCATAACAGACAAGGATCTCTCCACAGGGATGGACTTCGATTTGGATTCAGAACTGTTGGTTCTGTGGAAAATGGAGGCCTGCTGGAGCACTTCTTTGGTAAAGATGGAAAGGCAAAACTCCAACATGAGAAATTTTTCCAGTTTATGAGAGATCTGCATGATGAAGTATGTTCCCCCTCCCCATATCTTTAACATATCTGGATATAATTGAGTAATGACAGTTCAAGAATGATTCATTTGAGTTGTATGCATCTGAGTTTACCCAATTTGCTATTGTTTTATGCAACCATTTGAAAATCTTCTATTTTTGTTTTCTGATCTTTTTTTTTTTCTCTCTCTATTTCTCTTTAATTTTCCGTGGATAATTTTATCTCTACCTTTCATGCCCCTCTAAAGACAATGTTTTAACACCTAGTTGTATTTTCATAGCTGCTGATATTGGAGTTTGCCCATTATGATTACAAATTACGAGGATCCATTTCAGCTAAGGATTTTGCCTTATCCATGGTAGCTTCTGCCGACTTGAGTCATTTAAACAGGTTGCTTGATCGGGTTGATGGATTAAACAAGCAGTCTTCTCTAAGTGACATTCGTATTACCTTTGAGGAATTTAAGAGTTTTGCAGAGCTACGTAGAAGATTGAGACCATTTGCATTGGCTCTTTCTAGTTATGGGAAAGTAAATGGACTATTGACAAAGACGGATTTCCAACGTGCAGCATCCAATGTATGACACTGATTCCCTTGTTCCTGGTTGTGTATCTTTCTCCTATTTTATGATAATGGCTAATTTCTTGGATTCTGGTCAAGTATTTAAAATTGGGGAATGTTACTGAATTACAAGGGGCTTTTCCTTTAGAAATTAAATTTGGTGGGAGTTCTGCATGTCAGTGGCTGCCTCACCATTGTTTGCAACTATTGTTGCAAGGCCCCTATTGCTTGATTTTATCATTGCTAAATCAGTAACCTATGATTGATAATAGATATTCAGTCTTGATTTTCAGTATCATGTAAATCTTGCTGAAATTGCCATTTATGCTTAAGATAATATCTCAGAATACTGGATTTATCACTCAACCTTCTTCGTTAATAGAGTGATCTGTCCAATTTCAGGTATGTGGCATTTCTCTCAGCAAGTGTGTGGTTGAAATCATTTTCCATGTGTTTGACATGAACGATGATGGAAATTTAAGCTCAGAGGAGCTTGTGAGAGTTTTACAGAAACGGGAAAGGGACATTGCTCAACCGATGGAGTCAGGAATCATGGGATTTTTTTCCTGCTGTTGTAATCATTCAAATTACGGCTCTATTTCAGGACTTCTTTCTTGATTATTTCGTTGGTGCATAGATTTTGATTTTTGCACAATGATGCTTCTGATAACTCGGGGAATGAGATCCAGTTGTAAAACTGAGGCTTGCACCATGACTGGCGATCTACAGTTCAAGAATTAGGAAATGGAGTGATTGGGGTGGGGCGATTAACAAGCAGGCTAATCTTATGAATTTGCTGCCAGCTTGTATTATGGTGCTGCTTAAAGTCAGTCTGTATATCTACAGTGCAGATAATTCCTTTATTGGCTTTTTCCTGCTAACCCATGTGTGGATTTTCTGAAGCAACCTTTTTGCTGCTAAACTGAAAAGTTGTACAGTTATTCAATACAAATAGATTTGTACATACTCTGTTTCTTTGAATAATCTTCTCAATTTATTAAACAGTTGACTTGCTTGTGGTCTATCCTGTCAACATATGTATGTTCCTGTTGGCTCTTCAATTTCTTCTTCCTACATCACCACAACCCCCTGCTTTTCTTTAAATTCTTCAAATATTAGGTGAATGATGTTACCATCTATACACGGGCTCTGCAAGTTGCATTTTGACCATTGTTTTCTGTCAACTACTAACCGGTGGACTCTGATGCCATGAAGTCAAAGGAGGAGAAAAAACAGAACAAAAAGCACTGAATTCTTATTCTTTTAGAATAGGAAATACAATAGGATTTATAGATCGACTTTAGGATTCAAAAATCCTTAAACTAAGGAAACCAAAAACCCTCTCCTAAGTCCTAACAACTTGGTTGTGTTAGGATATAGACCTCCCAAAACACCAGATTAATGAAACGAATAAAAATAATAATAACAAAATGGAGCAAACAAAATCAACACACGAAATTTACGTGATTCACCTAAAGCAGGCTATATCCACAGAGCTATTGCAAATTTTCACTATAGGGAGAAAAATAACCACAAGTGTTTACAAACACTCACTTCTCACAAACCCAAAAAATAATAATTCTCCTTTTTCATAAGAGTTGTACCACTCTTTTTCTTTTGACTGGGGAATGAATAGAATGAGTAGAGGAGGCTTCTATTTATAAGCTCCTACCACCACTAGGCTTCCATGTAGATCACGCGCTATTGCCAAATATACGAATGACAATTATTTTGATTTATCCATGTCCATAATTTCTTTCAGGTTGATATCCAACCCTTATTTAAATAAATAACTTCTAATATGATAAGATTCAAAAACAAACAAATTAACTTCTAATCTTAACAAACTTATGTGACTAGTTCAAATCAATAAATATTTGAATAATTCAAACTTCAAACTTTCCGACAATCTTACTCTATTCAAAATTAGAAATGTGGAATTCTATACCCAGGACAAGAATTTTCTCGGATAATGTAGAACTTCATTCAATCCATAAACTACATTGGTCCACAGCTGAGACCTTGATATGTGACACATTGCTTTGTAATCTGTATGGTGAAGATTTGGTCAATATGTCACCTAGTTCCTTAACTATATATTCCCAGTTTTTCCAGCATTCTTGAAAACACCCAAGAATTTTTCTCCATGTTAAATACAATCTTGAACTATAAGCAAGCATATGAACACCACCATTATAATCCAACATTGCATAAAAAAGTAGGTGACTAGGAGAATGGCTAGTGTTGGAAACGTGCCTTAGGTTGCTACAGTTCTGGGCAAACAAAAAATTGCTGAATAATTGGTTAATAGACCAAGTCTTTAGGAAATAATTTCTACATATATATATTGGCTTGATATTAGGAATTGGTTAGACATGGCTTGAAATTAGCAAATTCTCTTGACTTTCTGTTATGTTTCACCTCTATATAAAGAGCAATGCAGTGAATAAAAATCTACTTCCAGATACCAAGTTTTTTTTTCTTTACTGAAAAGGTTTTGTTTTTCCTTTGCTGTCATAAAATTTCTGCCCTGTTCTTGTGTCATATATCAACAATTTGGTATCAGAGCAATTCTTCTTGAGGGATCTATAAGTTGAGTGAATCCAGAAATGGAAACTGAAACAACTTTCTCCCATGTTGCACCACCGATTTTTGATGGTGACAACTATCAAGCCTGGGCTGTTAGAATGACAGTCCATCTTGAAGCATTAGATCTTTGGGAAGCTATAGAGGAAGACTATGACGTTCCCCCATTGCCGACGAACCCTACAATAACTCAGCTTAAGACTCACAAAGGGAGGAAGACCAGGAAGTCCAAAGCTAAAGCCTACTTATTCTCTGCTGTTTCAAGCACTATATTTACAAGAATCATGAACCTGGAGTCAGCAAAATATATTTGGGACTACCTCAAAAAGGAATACCAAGGCAATGAAAGAACAAAAAATATGCAAGTACTCAACTTGATCAGAGAGTTTGAAATGCTGAAAATGAAGGAGACAGAAACCATTAAAGACTACTTTGACAAGTTGCTGGGCATAGTAAACAAGGTGAGGTTGCTTGGTAAGGACTTCTTTGATGAACGAATTGTGCAAAAAATTCTTGTAACTTTGCCTGAAAAGTATGAGTCTAAAATTTCTTCATTAAAAGAATCTAAGGATTTGTCAAGCATATCCTTGGCAGAATTGGTGAATGCATTGCAGGCATAAGAGCAAAGGAGAATGTTAAGAAAAAAAGAATCGATGGAGGGTGCTCTTCAAGCTAAGGCAAAGAATTTAGGTGGAGGCAAAGACAAGAAAAACAACAATAAGAAGAAGAACAACAAGATTGACAACAAAAAAAAAAACAAGGATGGAACCTATCCACCTTGCCCACACTGCAAAAATACAAATCACCCACAAAGGAAGTGTTGGTGGAGGCCTGATGTCAAGTGCAGGAAATGTGGTCAGATTGGACACATGGAGCAGATTTGCAAGTCACAACAACATGAAGAGGCAAAAGCTTCTACTGAGCAACATCAAGAAGAGCAACTTTATGTTGCAACATGCTTCACAACAAGTAACAGCTCTAGCGATTCTTGGTTGATTGATAGTGGTTGCACAAACCACATGACCAATGACTAAGAGCTCTTTAAGGAGCTTGATAAAACTATCATCTCCAAAGTAAAAATTGGAAATGGTGAATTTATTTCAGTTAAGGGTAAGGGAACTGTGGTTATAGAAAGCTTAACAAGTTTGAAGTATATTATTGATGTTCTATATGTGCCTGACATTGATCAAAACCTGCTTAGTGTTGGACAGTTGATTGAAAAAGGTTTCAAAGTCATATTTGAAGACAAATGGTGCATGATCAAAGATGCGAAAGGTAGAGATGTATTCAAAGTGAAAATGAGAGCAAAAAGTTTTACTCTAAATCTAATGGAGGATGAGCAAGTAGCATTTTCAAGCACTGTAAGCAATGCAGAATTATGGCACAGAAGGCTCAGGCATTTCCACCATGTTGGACTTCTATATATGCAGAAACATAATTTGGTGAAAGGTGTGCCATTGATGGAAGACAAGCTAGCTGATTGTGTGGCTTGTCAATATGGCAAGCAAACTAGAAGATCCTTCCCTCAAACAGCATAGAGAGCAATGCACAAGCTGCAACTGGTACACACAGATGTTGGAGGACCTTAGAAAACACCATCTTTAAATGGTAGTAAGTACTACATTGCATTTATTGATGATTATACCAGATTTTGTTGGATTTATTTCCTCAAATCCAAATCTGAGGTTGCTAATGTATTTTGGAAATATAAAGCATGGGTGGTGAATCAAAGCAGTTGCAGGATGCAAAAGATAAGGTCAGATAATGGGAAAGAATACACAAATGAAATTTTTGATAAGTTCTGTGAAGAAGCGGGTATTGAGCACCAACTCACAACACCTTACACTCCACAACAGAATGGAGTAAGTGAGAGAAAAAATCGAAGTATTATGGAGATGACAAGGTTTATGCTACATGAGAAGGAGTTGCCAAAGAAATTGTGGGCAAAGGCTGCAAACATTGCAGTTTTTTTGTTGAATAGGCTGCCAACTAAAGTTTTGTAGAAAAAAACTCCATTTGAAGTCTGGTTTGGTTATAAACCAGATTTGCAGAATCTAAGAACTTTTGGTTGTCTCTGTTTTTCTTATGTGCCACAGGTGAAAAGAGACAAACTTGATAAGAAGGTAGAACCATGAGTTTTCATTAGATATAACAACTCTTCCAAGGCTTACAGAATTTTCCAACCACAAAATGGAAAAATTCTTGTAAGTAGAGATGTCAAGTTCATGGAGGATAAACAATGGAAGTGGGAGGAGTCAATAAAGATGCAACTGCCAGAGGTTCCGCAATACTTTGATGAAGACATTGATGATGTCCCAGTTAGAGGTACAAGGTCCTTATCTGATGTTTATGAAAGAAGCAATGTTGCTGTTTTTGAGCCTGCAGAATTTGAAGAGGTAAAGAAGGATGACAAGTGGATTGAAGCAATGAAAGAGGAGCTTAGAATGATTGAAAAGAATGACACCTGGGAGTTGGTGGACAGACCTTAACACAGAAAGGTCATTGGAGTAAAATGGGTTTATAGAACCAAACTTAATGCAGATGGTTCTGTAAATAAATACAAAGCCAGATTAGTTGTGAAGGGGTATAGTCAAGTGTTTGGAGTGGATTTCTCAAAAACTTTTGCTCCAGTAGCATGCTTAGATACAATCAGAATGTTGCTTGCTTTGACAACACAAAAGGGATGGAAGACTTACCAGTTGGATGTAAAATCTGTTTTTTTAAATGGTTATCTTCAAGAGGAAATTTATGTAGAGCAGCCCGAGGGATTCCAAGTCAAGGGACAGGAGGAGAAAGTTTACTTGTTGAAGAAGGCCTTATATGGTCTTAAACAGGCTCCTAGGGCTTGGTATAGCAGGATTGATGAACATCTTCAAAGTCATGGATTTGTTAAAAGTCCAAGTGAAGCTACATTATATGTAAAAGGAATAGATGCTAACTTAATTGTAGTTTCTGTTTATGTTGATGATCTGCTTGTAACAGGTAGCAATGAGAAACTAGTAAAAGAGTTTAAAGCTGAAATGCTCAAAGTATTTGAGATGACAGACCTTGGCTCGATGTCCTACTTTCTGGGTATGGAGGTGAAGCAAGATCATGATGGAGTCTTCATAAGCCAAAAGAAGTATGCAAAGGAAATACTTAACAAATTTCACATGGAAGATTGCAAAAGGACTAGCACACCAATGAATCATAAGGAGAAATTTAGCAAAGATGATGGAGTAGAAAAAATGGATGAAAGCCAATACAGGAGCCTGATTGGTTGCTTGATGTATCTTACAGCCACCAGACCAGACATAATGTTTTCAGTAAGCTTGCTTTCAAGATTCATGCATTGTGCCAGTGAAGTGCATTTTCAAGCTGCCAAAAGGATTGTAAGATATATCAAGGGCACAACAAATTATGGCATTAAAAATTCTTACTGTCAGAATTTTAAACTTCATGATTATTCTGATAGTGATTGGGTAGGTTCTATTGATGACATGAGAAGTACAATAGGATTTTGTTTCAGCTTTGGATCCGGAATTTTTTCATGGTCCTCAAAGAAGAAAGATGTGATAGCTCAAAGTACAGCAAAGGCAGAATATGTAGCAGCCAATGCTACTGTAAATCAAGCAATTTGGATTAGAAAAATACTTGCAGATCTACACATGAAACAAAATGAGCCAACATAGATTCATGTAGATAACCAAGCTGCAATTGCAATTTCAAATGATTATGTTTTTCATGGTAAGACTAAGCATTTCAAGATCAAGTTGTATCACTTAAGAGAATAACAAAAGGATGGTGAAGTTAAAATGCTTTATTGCAAGACTGAGGATCAAATTGCAGATGTGTTAACCAAGGCTCTACCAAAAGCTAGATTTGAAACCTTAAGAAGCAAAATAGGCCTCTGCAACTACTAAGGCAAGGAGGAGTGTTGGAAACGTGCCTTAGGTTGCTACAATTCTGGGCAAACAAAAAATTGCTGAATAATTGGTCAATAGACCAAGTCTTTAGGAAATATTTTCTGCATATATATATATATATATATATATATATATATTTTGGCTTGATATTAGGAATTGGTTAGACATGGCTTGAAATTAGAAAATTCTCTTGACTTTCTATTATGTTTTAGCTCTATATAATGAGTAATGCAGTGAATAAAAATATACTTCCAGATACCAAGTTTTTTTTTCTTTACCGGAAAAGTTTTGTTTTTCCTTTGTTGTCATAAAAATTCTGCCCTGTTCTTGTGTCATATATCAACAGCTAGTAATTCAATTAAAATAGCTCTAAGTTTTGACTGTTTCTTAACTGTAATGTCTTTCCTATCTTATTTTCATTTTTGTGATTTTACACCATTGCTAACTATCATAAATTTTGGTACCATTACAAACACTCACTACTCACAAACCCAAAAGAATAATTACACCCAAAAAATGGAGAAAAATAACCACAAGTGTTTACAAACACTCACTACTCACAAACCCAAAAGAATAATTACACCCAAAAAATAATAATTCTGTAACTCTAAAGACAACCTTACTTTTTCACTGAAAGAGTTGTACCACTTTTTTTCTTTTGACTCGGGAATGAATAGAATGAGTAGAGGAGCTTCTATTTATAAGCTCCTACCACCACAAGCTTCCATGTAGATCACATGCTATTGCCAAATATATGAATGGCAATATACTATTCTAATTTGATTTACACGTTATTGTCAAATATGAATGGCAATACACGATTTTGATTTATTTGTGTCCATAATTTCTTTTTATTTATATCATACACATTTATGATTGTGATATTTTCTGTCTATATTTCATGTCCTAAAATCGAGGACTTTCCGACAATATTCTAATATGATAAGATTCAAAAACAAACAATTTAACTTCTACTCTTAACAAACTTCTGTGACTAGTTCAAATCAACAAATATTTGAATAATTCAAACTTCAAACTTTCCCGACAATCTTACTCTATTCAAAATTAGAAATGTGGAATTCTATACCCAGGACAAGAATTTTCTCAGTTAATGTAGAACTTCATTCAATCCATAAACTACATTGGTCCACAGCTGAGACCTTGATATGTGACATAATGCTTTGTAATCTGTATGGTGAAGATTTGGTCAATATGTCACCTAGTTCCTTAACTATATATTTCCAGTTTTTCCAGCATTCTTGAAAACACCCAAGAATTTTTCTCCATGTTAAATACAATCTTGAAATATAAGCAAGCATATGAACACCACCATTATAATCCAACATTGCATAAAGAAAAATAGGTGACTAGGAGAATGACTAGTAATTCAATTAAAATAGCTCTAAGTTCTGACTGTCTCTTAACTGTAATGTCTTTCCTATCTTATTCTCATCTCTGTGATTTTACACCATTGCTAACTGTCATAAATTTTGGTACCAACAGTCACTACAGGAAATACATCGCTGTTACTTAGTGGTGGTTGAAGATGTGCAGTCATTTATTGACTGGTACAACCAGCCGCTGGAAGTTGCCTTTTTTTTCTCTGCAGTGGAGCCATCTCATTTATGTTAGATGCCCCCTGCCCCAAATGGGACATCTTTTATGCTGGCCCCATCTGAAAAAATGACCCAAATGCTCCAGTGAACTACTTGTCAGCATTTCCCATTGTTGAAACTTTCAACAGAATTAAATTGAGGTATGTGGATAATCACAAAGTATCTTCTATTTAACTACTTTTGTCAGAGTTCAATGCAACTGTAATCTGCAAATTGTTATTATATTCATGGAGAGGCATTTTGGGATTTGGGCCTTCTTAGTTTTGTTTCTGGTACTGGATTATGGGTGTTTTGGATGCTTAGATGAAGAGAGGATTGCTCTCTTAGAGCTGAAAGCTGCCTTCTGTTCTCCAGATTGTTCTTCTCTTCCATCTTGGGAAGATGAAGAAAGCGACTGCTGTGGATGGGAAAGGGTTGAGTGTAGCAACACAACAGGACGAGTACTCAAGCTTTTTCTCAACAATACGAGGGAGTCATCCCAGGAAGATTTGTACCTCAATGCCTCTTTGTTTATTCCATTTGTGGAGCTAAAAATACTCAATTTATCTACTAATATGCTGGTCACTTTGGGTGATGATGATGGTATAAATTTTTCCCACTAAGTTTCCAGGTCTTAGTTTTTTTCTTCCTTTTGAATCTTTTCCCTCTTTCTTATCCTGCAGGCTCTGAAAGACCATTTAAGTTGAACAATCTGGAGCTCCTTGATTTAAGCAATAATACTTTGGACATTAGCATCCTCGCATCTTTGACTGAACTCTCATCACTTAAGTCTCTATCTCTAGGTACCAACATATTGGAAGGATCAATTCAAGGTACAATGGATTTCTTTCTTCCTCTTTTATTTTATTTGATTTTCCCTTCTTCCTTTTTGAATATCCTTCTCTGGATGATATATTTTTTGGTCCATAGTTACTGTAAAGTTTCTTCCTAGGTGGACTTCTTAAGCTTAGTTCCCTTCAATTTAAGGAAACCTGTTTCAATTCTTGCATTTTAAAGCATATAAGCCATGTTTGGTATTTGGAAAATTTCACGGAAAGAAAAGATAAAATAAAATTATAAAATTTTTCTGTTGTTTGATTGTCCATGAAAGAGTTGGAGGAAAGAAAACTTAATTATTGAGTAATGCATTTTCCCAAACTTTCTCCAACTTTTTCTCACCGTTTCCATATTATCCAAACAGAAGAAAAATATTATGTTGAACATTTCTTTTTTCCTTTCCTTGATACTTTCTAGGAACCAGATATAGCCTTAGAAAGTACCATAGATTCCTCAAATGTACCTATAACTCTGCTGAATTGTATTTCCCAATGTTTTCATTTCTTCTGGTGCTGTCTACCATTTCAATTTTGATTGTCAATAGGTTTGTATTCAAGTTTTTCCAATCATTTTTCATATTCCATGTGGCATCCTATTGATCTGTATTGCAAACACTGGTGAGCATGTTGCCTTTTCTGTATGATTTCTTGTATTGTCTTTTGCAGAGTTGGCTGCTTTGCACAACTTGGAGGAGTTGGATTTGAGTAAGAATGACTTGGAAAGCTTTATAACAACCACAGGTATACAAAGGGAATTCTCTCCCATTGCTTAGTGTAAGAAACTCTTTAATTGGGTCTGTGATGATTTATGATAGCTCTAATTTTCCATCTTTGATATCAGGGCTCAAAAGTCTGAGAAAGTTGCGAGTTTTACACCTGGAGACAAATGATTTCAATATCAGCACCCTAAAATCATTGGGGAGGCTCTCATTGCTTAAGGAGCTTTATCTTGGAGGGAATAAATTGGAAGGTTCTGTTACACTCAGAGGTAAGCTTAAGTATAAATTTTGTAATGCTGCTCTTTCTTTCTCTCTTGTAATTGTTCCTTTTTCCCTTCCAGAGCTCAATAATTTGAGAAACCTGGAGGTTCTTGATTTGTCTTCTACCAATATCAGCAGCAGCATTCTGCAAATAGTAGAAGTAATGACATCACTTAAAGCCTTATCTTTGCGAAGCAATGGAATCAATGGTTCACAGACCGCGCTTCAAGGTACCTTTTATAATAGTTTGAATTTTGGTTCAAAACATTTGCTGATACTAAATGGGAAAGAATCATTCATTTTGCTCCCCCTTTTTTTTTTCTCAGGTTTGTGCAAACTTAAGAACCTTCAAGAGTTAGACCTCAGTGATAATGGGTTTGAGGGCAGTGTCTCTCCATGTTTGGGAAACTTGACCTCCCTTCGGGCATTGGATCTATCTAAAAATCGATTTTCAGGAAACCTAGATTCATCTCTCTTTGCTGGTCTCATGAAACTTGAATTCCTTTCCCTTTCACATAATGTCTTCCAAACTTTTCCTCCCATTAGCTCCTTTGCTAAGCATTCCAAGCTTGAGGTGCTTGATCTCATCTGTGGGAATAACACATTGTTGTTAGAAAGTGAAGATCAAACTTGGGTTCCATCCTTTCAACTCAAGGTGTTTCGTCTTTCAAGTTGCATACTCAAAACAGGGTCCATTCCAAGTTTTCTTCACTACCAGCATGATTTAAGAGTAGTTGATCTCTCGAATAGCAGTTTGGAAGAAGATTTTCCCACTTGGCTGATGAAGAACAATACAAGATTGGAAGAACTAAACTTGAAGAATAACTCTCTTACAGGCTATTTTCACCTTCCTTATCGTCCAAATATATTTACCTCTGCAATAGATATTTCCAACAATCTCTTGCAAGGCCAAATGCCATCAAACATCAGCGTCTCTCTCCCAAATCTCATGTTCCTGAATGTGTCGAGGAATTCCTTTGAAGGTAGCATTCCTTCCTTCGGTGGTATGAGAAAGTTGCTCTTTTTGGACTTGTCTAACAACTTATTCACGGGAGGAATACCCGAGGACTTGGCCATGGGTTGCCCCTCTCTGGAGTACCTTATACTCTCAAAGAATGATTTGCATGGCCAAATGTTTCCAAGAGTTTCTAATCTCCCTAGTTTGAGACATTTGGAGTTGGATGACAATCACTTCTCTGGAAAAATCCCAGACCTGTCCAACAGTTCTGGATTGGAGAGATTATATGTCAGTCACAACTCCATATCCGGTAAGCTGCCGGGGTGGATTGGAAATATGTCAAATTTGGCTGCACTAGTCATGCCCAACAATAGTCTTGAAGGACCCATTCCTGTTGAATTTTGCTCCCTTGATGCCCTTGAACTCCTAGACCTTTCAAACAACAATCTCTCCGGCTCCCTTCCATCCTGCTTTAGTCCTTCCTTATTAATTCATGTACACTTGCAGGAAAATCATCTCACAGGACCTCTGACTAAGGCTTTCACTAGAAGCATGGATTTGGCAACTTTAGACATTAGAAATAACAATTTATCTGGTGGCATCCCAGATTGGATTTCCATGTTCTCAGGCTTAAGCATTCTCCTCTTGAAAGGAAACCATTTTCAGGGAAAAATTCCCTATCAGTTATGCCAATTGTCCAAGATAACCATATTGGATCTTTCTTACAACAGTCTCTCTGGTCATATTCCTTCTTGCTTAAACAAAATCCAATTCAGGACTGGATTTCGATCTGGGAAATTTTCCATCATATCATATTTCCCAAGCCCAGGATTCTCATCATATCTGTATCATAGCCAGCACATTGAATTATCTCAAGTAAATGTCAACAGCTACCCCATAGCTTATGATAAGGCCATGGCCGAGTTCACGACGAAGAACAGGACCGACTTCTACAAGGGAAACTTTCTATACTCCATGACTGGGATCGATCTCTCTTCCAACAAGTTGACAGGTGCAATACCTCCTGAAATTGGAAACTTGAGCCAGGTTCACGCATTGAATCTTTCTCACAACATCTTGACTGGGCCAATCCCAGCAGCCTTCTCAGGCCTGAAGAGCATAGAGAGCTTGGACCTCTCCTACAACAACCTGACTGGTACCATCCCTGGGGAACTCACTGAGCTAACCAACTTGGCAGTTTTCAGTGTGGCTTACAACAACTTAAGTGGTAAAATACCAGAAATGACAGCCCAGTTTGGGACATTCTTGGAAAACAGTTATGTGGGAAATCCTTATCTTTGTGGGTCACTGTTGAGGAAAAACTGCAGCAGAGCTGAGGAAGAAGCAGAAATCGAGGAAGGAGAAAAAGGTTTGACAGATAGGGACATTTTCTATGTGAGCTTTGGGGCGTCTTATGTAGTAGTATTATTGGGAGTTGCTGCTGTTCTCTACATCAATGGGGGTTGGAGAAAGAAATGGTTTCATGTCATTGATGTACTGATCACATGTTGCTGCAATTTTGTGATGCACCTTGTTGGTAAGTTCTCCGGTTAGAAGGGCTTGGGCTTACAGTGGAGGTGAATTGAAAAAATTTCTGATCATGGAAAAAGAAATGAATGTTCAAAATATGTCCCAAACATAATTGTGGTCCTATTTATAGGAAAACAAATATTATCTTAGGATCTATATATTTATGATTATCGTCATATTTATAGGGAAACAAATAGAACAACAGATTGTTTAGTAAAGAAAGATATTTGTAATCTAGATTCAATCATTTGATATACAAATTTTACGATGTTAGAAAGTTTAGTTTTAAATATTATTGTGACACATCTTTTAATAATATTTGTAGGTATCTATTTCGTAGTATCCTTTCATCAAAAAAAAAAAAGTCCCAAGACTGGATTTAATTTAATTTTTAATAAGATTTATTCTTGTTTAAAATTTTAGTTTTCAAATTACACAATTTAAGGAAATAAAATAAATTTAAAATATGAGAGGGTGGTTGTAGTTTTAATTTTTAATAGCTCAAATAAAAAAAAAAAAGGGTTTTCTTGTTGATAAGTTTATTTTCTATGGTTTTAGTTTGAAGTTGAAGATACAATCAATGTGATAGTTTTGATTGCATTGATAAAACATGAAATAATTTATGAGAAATTATCGAAAAACGCACGGTGGAGATGATTATCATACGATAATTTTACTCTTTGAATGTCATTTTTTTTATATTACTGATTATAGCAAATGTTACAATGACAAAGACTATGTGTCACCAATGAATGCCTTATTTCCCAAGATAATGAACAATGGAAAAGCTATCTAATAAAGTTACAACAATGAAATTATAAAGTTTCTTTAATGTTATCTATTTGTTTCTCTCATTAAAAACTCTCGTTTTCTGTTTATCGCATTCATCATACACTTGCAAATTATGATAATGCACTTTGTGTTCATCCATTTTTTCTCTTGTATTTAAGTATTTATAGTGCTAGGTTGAGTGTTCTTAAACTCACATTTATTAGGTCAGGATTGGGTGTTGAAACTTCAAGTTGGAATTTAACTTGAAGAAAGATTTGTAGCACCTATTAAAGCCAATGAATCCAATGGTAAAGATTTAGATGCTTCAATAGAATCCTCATCCGGAAGGAGTTTGAGAAAACCAGATATACGTGAGAATTATCGAACCATTATAAAATCTTAATTTGCAATCTCTTTATCTTTATCTCCATCATTAATAATTTTAGAAATGCCCATTTCTACTATATTAGTATTAGTATTCAAACATCATACTAATATATTAACATCATTCCGTCAATGTATTGAAAATTGTTTAATCATTTTATATATGAAAAGAAAATTACAAGTCTCGTAAATTCAAATTAGTATTTTATTTGACTTCAAATATGGTTCATAATATAAGTATGTTAGAAAGTATGGTATAATCATACAAAACTATTAGTTTCATAAAAAAAAAAGTTCAAAATTTTCTCAATTTTATTGTAATGTGTCATTGTTACAATATATTTTTGTTGTATGTATAATTTGTAACAAAAGTGATAGTACTAGAGATATTTTTTCACATTTTGTTGACGTTGTTAACGTCATTCACTCAATGCATTAGAAAAAAGAAAAAAAGAAAAAATAAATAAAAATAAAAATTAAGAAAGAAACATAAAAATAAAAAAAATAAAAAAATTATATAATTTTTGTAAAATTATTTTATTATAAGAAACCATCACCTTCCTAATTTTGTTACACAACCTAAATGAAATATTAGACGATATCATCTTCCTCAAACTCGGTACAAAAACATGATTCATCAATTTAAATTAGAAAAAAATTATGAAAAAAATCATCATCATGAAACCTTACAATTTGTAAGGGCTAAAAACCAAAATTTTGGTTTAAAAATGGAGTGTTATTGATCACACCTAATGTGGGGGGCTACCTTTTTGAAAAATTAAGGTGCTTTTAAATGCCTTAATTTCCATCTTTTTTGTTGATAAATATTTATGGAATTTTAATTACCTTTAAGGGAATTTTCTCTTTTACCCCCACATGGCAATTTTTCCAATAATTTATTATTTAAATTAAAATAAAGTTTAATGTAAGAATTAATATTTTCTAAGCTATAAGTTTTTTTTTTGAATAAAATTTGTGAAATAAGCACAAAAAATTACTTCTTAAAATAAAAATTTTACATACAAAAATGATTAGTGAATTTAATTTAATTTTCAGTTAAATTTATTCTTATTTGAAATTTTAATTTTCAGATAACAAAAAATTAAGAAAATAAAATAAATTGAAAATATGAGAGTGAGGTTACAATTAAATTTTTCAGAATTTAAATTTGACGAAATGGAAATACACCAAAATGTGAAAAAAGAAAAATAAAAAAAAAGAAATGGGAATATTCGATTCGAGTGGAAGGATCCACTGAGATTTTATTGCATCAAAAAAAGAAGCATGTACAGCCTAGAATGACCATATGTCCACCATTCCGGGGCGCCACGTGCTCCACCCACGCTCTCTATTCCGCGTGGAAGACACGCTCCCCTCTTTTGCTGTATAAATATTGCCAAGATTTTTGGGTCCTCACCTTATTAGATTTTACAATTATTTTCATTTTTTTTTCTTTCAAATTATTGCCTTATTTGATAATTGTTTTTTTTCAAACTGTAAAATGGTTTTTGAGAACTGTTTTTGAAAACCGTTCTAAAATGTTTTGTAGGGTAAAAATTTATTTGTAACCTCAAATGTTTTTAATATTTTTAAATATATTTTAAAAATAATTTTTATATCTAGTATCTTATTTTTAATAATTTCATATGTTTATATAATTACTTTTTAAAACAATCCTAAAAAGACATGTACAGCCAACAATGAGACCCTCCAGTCTTTTATTGTTCATTTTCTCAAATAGTATTTATTTTTTTATTTAAGGGAAATTTAAGGTATATTTGAGAATTGTTTTTTAGAACGATTTTTTGTTAATGGAAATAAAAAATATAGAAAATATTTTTGATAATAAAAAAACTATTTTTTGTTTTCTATTTTTAAGAATATAAAACAAGGTGTTTTCAACAAATATCTTTTATAGTTATTTTCTATTATTTTCACTTGTATTTTTTTATTATTGTTTTAAGAAATAATCATACAAACACACGTATAGAATAATTAAAAAAAAAAACACTAAATATAAAAATTATTTTAAAAATATATTTAAAAATAAGTTAAAAACATTTTAAATTTCCAAACAACTTTTGTTTTACCAAAATCAGAAAAAGGTTTTTAAAACTTATTATTAAAAACTTTTTTTTAAAATTATTTTTGAAAATAATTATGATACAGATCCTTATTATTTACTTTCACAAATATAAATAATACTTAAATACTTTATTTTAGATGTTCATAAATATTGAAAATATTTTTGGGTCCTCACCTTTTAGATTTTACAATTATTTTTACTACAAGATTTTTTTTTTTTTAAATTATAATTCTTGAAAAATCAAGTTGTAGTAATTGGAATCTATTTATCAATAAATTTAATGATTTCAAAATCAGGAAAAAAATCCAAAAGATTTAGAAATTTTATTTAATATTACCGTAACAGCATGCCATCTTTCAAACTTATTTGGTATTTGTTGAAATGAAGAAAAAAATTGATAAACGCACTCATTTTTATTTTATTTTATTTTTATTTTCTTTTTTAGAAAATAAAAAAGATATTCTTCTATATAAAATTATGAGGACATTTATTTAATTTCTCAAAATTTATGAAAGACTTATAATTCATGCATTTCACATATCAAAATCAACATCAAATTTATAATATATTAATATCTTATATAAGAAATTATTTATTTTCTTTATTTGCTTTTAAAATTTAAGGCATAAATTTCAAAAGGGTAAAAGGGTCATTTCTATGTGTTATTACAGAAATTGGAGCTTGAGTACACGTGCTTCACTTCATGTGGGTATTGGTATTACCCACATGGCGTTGACGTTCTGTAAAGGACGCCATTGATGAGTCCTTTCCGCGTTTCCATTCAAAACCCTAATTTTTCTTCTTTTTCATATTAATTTCCTCATTGTTATCTCTACAGATACAGCGATAAAATCATATTTTATTATTTTAATCAGGGTTTATTATCTGTATTGCGTTTAATTGGTATTTCTTCTTCTCTGTATTACGTTTGATCCGAATTTTTAATTTTTTTTTCTCAAATTAGGGTTTCTGGGTTTGAATTTTTTGTTGTGTTCCCTCAGAAGAACATCGATTTTTTTTTATTTTTTTATTTCTTAATTCCTGGGATTTGTGAAGTGGGTTGTGTGTGTAAGCCTTGATTTTTGGTTATTTTTTTTCGTTGTTATTGTTGTTGTTTGATTATCGATGGGGAAGCCCACTGGGAAGAAGAAGACTCCGGGGCCGTCGAAACCGGGCGACGCCAGCGCGAAGCACGGAAAAACGACGGCCTTTGATGAGGACACGGCTGTCTTCATCACAATGTCTCAGGAATTGAAAGAAGAAGGTAACAAGCTGTTTCAAAAGCGCGACCATGAAGGGGCGATGTTGAAGTATGAAAAAGCCCTAAAGTTGCTTCCCAAAAACCATATTGATATTGCCTATTTGAGGTCTAACATGGCCTCTTGCTATATGCTAATGGGCATTGGGGAGTACCCACGAGCAATAAACCAATGCAATTTGGCGATTGAGGTCTCCCCAAAATACAGTAAGGCGCTTTTGAAGCGTGCTAAGTGTTATGAGGCTCTGAATAGACTTGATTTAGCATTGAAGGATGTTAACAGTATTCTGAGTATTGAATCTAATAATCTTGCTGCGTTGGAGATCGCAGACAGGGTTAAAAAGGCCATAGAGGAAAAGGGTATCAAGGTAGATGATAAGGAAATTGTTATGGCTGCGGAGTATACCGAGTCACCTCCCTATAAGGCTGTAAAACAGAAGACTAAGAAGAAGAAGAGTAACAAAACTGAGGTGAAGAAACTGCTGGATAAGGCAGTTGTGAAACCGGTGGATAAGGCAGTTGTGAAACCGGTAGATAAGGCAGTTGTGGAGGAGAATGTTGGTGTTGTTAAGGAGAATGTTGATGCTGTTAAGGAGAATGTTGATGCTGTTAAGGAGAAGGCAGTGGCTCCAGAGACTGCTGAGGAAGAAGAAGTTGTTGTTTCAGAGATTGTGAAGGAAGAACAAGTGGTGACCGTGAGTAGGCCTGTGAAGTTGGTGTTCAATGAGGATATAAGGTGGGCACAGTTACCGGTTAATTGTAGTATTCGATTGGTGAGGGACATAGTTCAAGACCGGTTTCCAAGCTTGAAGGGTATTCTTGTAAAATATAGGGATCATGAAGGTGATTTGGTTACAATCACAACAAATGATGAGTTGAGATTTGCAGAAGCTTCAGGTGATCCACAGGGGTCTCTTAGATTGTATGTTGCAGAAGTTAGTCCAGATCATGAGCCGCTGTATGAAGGAATGGAGAATGAGGAGGAGGTGTACAATCATGATAGGAGAGGAATTCATGTTAAGGAGAATGGAAATGTGGAGAAAGGTGGAGACATGGAAAATGGGTTCTCGTGTATTGATGACTGGATAGTACAGTTTGCACGATTGTTCAAGAACTATGTTGGGTTCAATTCTGATTCATACTTGGATCTTCATGAGCTTGGGATGAAGCTGTACTCAGAGGCGATGGAGGATGCTGTTACAAGTGAAGAAGCCCAAGAACTTTTTGAAATTGCTGCTGACAAGTTTCAAGAGATGGCAGCTTTGGCCTTGTTCAATTGGGGAAATGTTCACATGTCCATGGCAAGAAAGAGGGTGTTCCTCACGGAAGATGGATCAAGGGAATCTATTATTGCTCAGATTAAAACTGCATATGAGTGGGCACAGAAAGAATATATCAAGGCAAGTTTGAGGTATGAAGAAGCTCTAAAAATCAAACCCGACTTCTATGAAGGTCATCTTGCACTTGGGCAGCAGCAGTTTGAGCAAGCAAAACTTTCTTGGTATTATGCAATTGGGTGCAAGATTGATTTAGAGTCAGGGCCTTCCATGGAGGTCCTACAGCTGTATAACAAGGCTGAGGACAGCATGGAGAGGGGCATGCTGATGTGGGAGGAGATGGAGGAGCGGCGTCTGAATGGCCTCTCGAAATTGGATAAATATCAGGCCCAGTTGCAGAAAATGGGTTTGGATGCGCTATTCAAAGATATATCTGCCAGTGACGTTGCAGAGCAGGCTGCAAACATGAAGTCACAGATATACCTCTTGTGGGGTACATTGCTTTATGAGCGTTCAATTGTGGAATTCAAGTTGGGGCTACTGTCGTGGGAAGAATGTTTGGAGGTTGCAGTTGAAAAGTTTGAACTTGCTGGAGCTTCTCCAACTGATATA
Organism: Vitis vinifera; assembly: GCF_030704535.1. Taxonomy (NCBI): domain Eukaryota; kingdom Viridiplantae; phylum Streptophyta; class Magnoliopsida; order Vitales; family Vitaceae; genus Vitis; species Vitis vinifera. The sequence continues at coordinate 6,160,003 of NC_081808.1, forward strand.
GCTGTTATGATAAAGAACCATTGTTCCAATGGAGCTGCACTGGAAGGTAAATTAAAGAACTCACTGGCTGAAAATGTTGCTTACTAGTAGTATATCATACTTATCCTTTCAAAAATATTAGAATCGGAAAATATAAATCCTTTGGAATAATTGCAGGTTTGGGATTCGACATTAATGAGATTGTACAAGCATGGAATGAAATGTATGATGCTAAGAGGTGGCAGATTGGTGTTCCATCTTTTCGATTGGAACCATTGTTTCGTCGGCGGGTTCCAAAACTTCATCATATCTTGGAGCATATTTGAGGTTCTCTGTTAGTTATTGGCTATTCTTACAAGGCATTGAAGAAGATCATCAGTATTATCATTTCATCATCCAAGAGCTACAGTATCAGTGTTAAGGTAGGTAAAGCCTAAATTCATTGCCTTGCCTGTGGATGGGAGAATTTTCCAGTTACGTCATACATTTATTGTTTTATTCTTTTAACTGATTTTATCCTATTAGTGATATGTGAGTTCTCTCTAAGAACTAAAAAAGAAAAAGAGAAAGCACTGCCATTCTCTGACTTGCTCTGATTCATGCTAACACTGATCTCGGTCATGAAAATTTAAGTGGCATAGATAAGATTGATCATTAACATTTCAAAATCTCATTCTTACCTAAAGACATAGTTTTATTTTCCCATGGAACAATCAGAATGTTATTTGTGTTTCTGGATTTTGGACTACTTGTATATTTTCCTAGATCCTCCTATGGGAATGTATGTACTTTTCCTTGATCAAACTAGTTCTCAATTTTCTTACCTGCCCCTTATGTTGATTTTGTCTGGTTAGTTCTTTTGTATGTGCTCTATTTCTTTTGGAGCTTAATAGTGAAGTAATTTAGTCAGCTTACTTGGTACCCTTTCGGTATGTGTTGGCCAAACAAAAGCTGTGAAGTGCCTGTGTAGTGTATATGCTGAACTTTGAGTCTAAGAATGGTTATTGTAGGAAAGTATGAGCAAGAAGAAAGATGATGGTGTGCTAAAAAAGTGAGAGGTGTATGGTGTGGGTGTCTAGAAGACAATCAGAGGTGGGTGGGAGGTGCTCAAGGATAGAACAGGGTTCTGAGTTGGAGTCGGCAACAGGGTGAAGTTCTAGATAGACAAGTGGTGTGGGGACACTTGTCTAAGGGATTTGTTTCCAACACTTTTTTCTATAGCATCCTGAAAAAGATGCTTGGGTGGTTGATGCTTGGGATGGTAGTAGCTGGAACCCTAGGTTTGTTAGACGGTTACATGATTGGGAGCTTGAGGAGGTGAATGTATTTTTTAGGAGATTGTATGACTACTCCATCGAGTGGACTGTGAGGACACTATGGTGCAGCTGGGGTTAAGGAATGGTACTTTCTTAGTTAAGTCTTTTTACTCCTCTTTGCATTGTAGGAGAGTGGAGCCTTTCCCTCATAATAGAGTTTGGAATTCTTGGGTTCCAATGAAAGTTTTTTTTGCTTGGGAAGCTACATGGGCTAGAATTTTGACTCTGGATTGACTTAAAAGGAGGGTAGGGCAATTCCTAATAGATGCTACTTGTGCAAAGAAGATGAGGAAACAAGTGATCATATTCTCCTTCATTGCACGAAAGTATGCATTGTGTGGTAGTTTGTTTTTGCTTTGTTTAGTGTACAATGGGTGATGCACTCTTCAATTAGGGGATTTCTCTTAAGTTGGGGTGACTCCTTTGTTGGGAAAAAAAACTTGGAAGGTTACTCCATTATGTGTGTTCTGGACCATATGGAGGAAGGGAAATAGGAGAGTCTTTGATAATTGTGAAAGTATAGATCAAACAATTAAAAATTCTTTCTTGTATCTTTTTTGGGATTAGGTTAAGTTGTATATTGGGGATGACTCTTTGTTGATGTTAGGATTTGTGGATTGGTTAGGCTCTATGTAGGGCGCGTTTGCTGGTTTTTGCGCTTCCTTTTGGGTATTGTGGCTACTTTGTATACGCCGTCTATACCTTTTTTATTTATAGTACATCTTCTTTATCTATCAAAAAAGATAAAAATAAAAATAAAAAATCACTGGCTACCTATTTAGTAAGGGTCCAACTTCTCTCTGATATTAGTCTTCCTAGCTTGTCATATAGCAATCCCATGTTGCCACATGATGCTACAGAGGATAGCATGGTGTCAAACTATCAATTTTCATTTTATGATAAGAAAGTTGCTCCATTCTGTACATGTTGTGCAATGTGATCAGTGACCATAGCAGACCTCTATCTGAAAACTGTCTTGTTCATATGACATATGCATTAATTGAAGCATATATATATATATATCTGTTGTGCAATGTATATTCTTTTTATATCTGTGTTAACTTGGCAGCAAAAAGTATCACTAAAAACATACAATGGGGTACTTGGAAATTAAAATCTTTCTGATTGAACCTCAATATTTTGTACATCAAACATTTATCTTTGCGCTCTCCACCTTAGTTACTTCAAATAAAATAAAGTGTAGTAATTAAAGAAGCTATTACCAGCTGAATATTGGGGTTACTCTAATGGTTAATTTGAAGGCATTCTTCCTTAAAGCAGCTGCATGATTATAGTTTATCTCCTTTGCTCTTCTATGTTTGGTAAGCATTTTAGTCTTTTGCATGCTTGAGTAGATCACTTCTTCTTTTGCACTCTTTTTTCCCTCTCGGCAAATCTCATTTTCTTCGAAACTTGTATAAATTTGAAATCTGATATCAGATCAGCATGTCTGGACCGACTGAAATGTCTTTGCTTTGGATGTTCTTTTATTGCAGGTCTTTTTTCAGCATGGATTATTGTGTCTGTTTGAGTGTTGGCTTGGTACCTAGTCAGTGTCTTTTTGCTGCGAAGCTGCTAGTATCATATTTTCTTTTGGGGATTCTTTTGAGGACTATAGGAAGCAAGATTTTTTATTCTTTTCAATTGGATGGTTCACAGTTTGAGGTATAGTTTTTAGTGTTGGTTTTGCATTTAGAGTGTAATTGTGATTGGGCTGCAAAGCCAGGTATGCCATTTTTTTTGCATCTGTAGGGGATTTTCCCTTGAAAGACTACAGGAAGCAGGATTATTTGCTTATAAATTACAATTGCTCACAGTTTGAGAATACATGTATTGGATTTGTAAATTCAGTTTGAAAAATAAGTAGTGCAATCAGACTTGATAAGGAGTGCAATAGATTGCTTACAGCTATTTGTGGGATTTCTGGCTTCTATTTTGGAGAAGGGAGTGGACTATAAACTCTTTTCCACATTTACATTTACAATGTGCTCATAATCACGTGTGAAAACTCTTTCCACTTCTATTCTATAGCTTTTTTTTTTCTTTTTTCTTTTTTTTTGCCTCACTAGAACTTAGCCTAAAACTTCCTACAAAGAGTAGAATCATTATCAAACATAAGAGAGTGCTTGATAGTGTTTTTATTTGAAATATTTTTAGTAGAAGTATTTTGTCCGTTATTTTTAGAAGAATCACTTGATACAAGTGTTTTTCTAAAAAAATATTACAAATGATTTTTTAACAATACAAATGAATTGAAAAAACGCTTTTTAGACAATGGGTGAGCGAGAGAGAGAGAGAGCGAGAGAGCGCGAGAGTGGAGGTGATGAAGGGGATGAAGGTGCGACGAAGCGAAGGAAAAGGGAGAGGAAAAGCTTTGTCGTCGAATCTAAGACCTTCGAGATCAACTTAGAAGAGAAACGGGGAAAAATCCAAGTTGAGATCTGGGAGATGAAGAAGAAAGGGATTTCTTCTTGGGTTAGATTGGGGCTGGCGAGTCTAGGGTTTCTGTCGGAGGGCCTAGAGTATTGTATTAAGGATGGGAAAGGAGGAAAATGGGAAAGGGGCTGGAAAGAGAATGGGAGATCCTACTCCCTGGTACGTGGCGAGAACAAGGGGGGTCTCTATCTCAGGCTGGCGGTAGTAGATCTGGAGAAGAAGAGGCATAGTATCATCGTTCCGAAAGGTAGGGGAGAAAAGGGGGGATGGGTGACCATGGCGGAGAAAATTCAACAAATGGGAGGTTTCAGTGGGAGAAAGGAGCAAAAGCAGAAAGAGTGGGGTGGAGGGAAACTTGGGATGGAAGTATCGTATGCGGAAGTGGTGAAGAAACAGAAGAACAGAGATAGAAAACTAGTTAGGATGGAGGTGAGAAAGGAGGAAGTCCAAAACAATTTGCGAAAGCTGGAACACTGCATTATTGGGAGTTGGGATCCTTGCTCAGCAGGAGGAGAGGATCTGGAATCGTTGGGGCAAACAATGTCAAAAGTTTGGGGGCTGAAGGGTAATCTGGGGCTGGCAAGGATGGAAAAGAATAGGGTTCTGATGGAGTTCGAGATTTTGGGTGAAGCTATTCGGGTAATGTCCGCGGGGAATAGATCGTTTGACGGGGCTCATTTGAGACTAGAAAGATGGAACCCTAGGATCGGGTGCTCGGAAGAGGTGGAGATTACAAATGAAGTTTGGGTCAGGATCGTAGGGTTACCATTATCGCTATGGAACAAAACCATCTTGAGAAGAGTGGGGGAGGAGTGTGGCGGATTTATAGCAATGGACTCTAGGACGGAAAAGATGCAGGAGCTTCAATGGGCGCGAATCCTGATCAGAACAAACGGGGAAGACCTGCCAAGTAGGTTGGAGATCTCAGTGGAGGAGAAGGTGTACGCTCTTGCTCTCTGGTGGGAGCTGAAACCGTCTCTGAAACAGGCTCAGGAGAATAGGAGCGAAGTGAACCAGAGTACGAGAGGAGAGGTTAGGGGTGATGGTGCCTCACGCGCTGTTACGCGAGTGGGGAAGGAGGTGGAAGGCACACAGCTCGAGGCGCTGCTGCTGCCAGAAGAAATGATGGGGATTCAGGAGGGAGAAGTGGGCCGGGTGATTGAAAAATGGGACCAAGGAGGATCGGGGGCCCGTTCAACCCGGGACGCTGTGGATTTTGGGCCTTAATCGGCAGGCCCAGATTTGGGACCAAAAGGAATGAAGAGGGTGGGTGGGCCTTACAATCAAGGGGCAACGATGGGCTTAAACTTAAAGCTAAAAGGAGTGGTGGGAGTGCTAGCTGGGCAGGAGGCTGGGCCATCAAAAACATCGTGGACTACTGAGGAGAAAAGCCCATCGTGTGATGGAGGAATGGACCTGGAGGAAAGCCCAAGTAAGCCACTGCTTCAAGACACCAATAAAGATCAGCAACTGAAGGTGTGTTCGCCGGCCTCTCCATTGGTAAATAACGCGAGCAACATGGAGGAAGAAATTCTAAAAAATTGGGAGACAGAGGATTTGAGAAAGAGAAATACGAAGTTTTTGCACTCGGCGACAGATTCGACGCTTGTTGAGGAAGCTATGAGGTACGGGTCTGTCCCTTTGTTGAGGGGGGAAAGGGTGCCTGGGTCTTCTCATCTTATTTCTTTTTCTTTTGATCGGGCTCCGGAGGGGGGGCATTACGATCGTTCTGGAAATGCTGGGGTGGAGCCTCAGTTTGAGGTTCCCTTATGTGTAGTACCGAGTGAAGGGTCAGAGGAGAATGTAATCGGATGCTGGGCGTTGGTAGAGAATAATGGCGGCAGCACTATGTATAGGGATGAGGAGTGGGGTCCAGGATTGAACGACCCTCAAGCTGAAAGGGGAGAGAAGGAGGAGAGATGGGAGGAAAGCAGCCTGGCAAAATTCAGTCACTTCTTGGGATTTTCGACTGAGGGTTTAGAAAAGGAAATCCTGGACTTTTTGATTAAAATCAGAAAAAGAAGGGAGAGAATACATGATAAGGTGCTGCTAGAAAAGTCCAAGTTTGAAAGGGAATTGAAGAGGTTGGAGTGCTCAGTGAATTATGAGAAGGGAAGGAAGCAGAAAGACCCACCAAAGGGTAAAGGGTGCCATCTTTCAGTGCTACAATGAAGCTAAAATTGCTGAGCTGGAATGTGAGGGGGGTGAATGAAAAGGAGAAAAGGAAAATCATTAAGACATTTATAAGGAATCAAAGGGTAGATCTAATGTGTATCCAGGAAACAAAAATCCAATCAATGTCGGAGGGGGTGGCAAGAAGTCTAGGGTCGGGAAGATTTTTGGATTGGAGGGCCCTGGATGCAAGCGGGACTGCGGGAGGAATTCTGATATGTTGGGACAAAAGGACATTGGAGATTATGGATTGGGAGGAGGGCCAATTCTCTTTATCCTGCAGATTCAAAAATGTGGATAATGGGATGGTTTGGGTGTTCACGGGAGTTTATGGACCTTTCACTAAAGAGGAAAGGGAGTGGCTGTGGGAAGAAATTGGGGCGATCAGAGGCCTCTGGGAAGATCCGTGGTGTGTAGGAGGTGACTTTAACATCACCTTGTTCCAAAGGGAAAGGAGTAGACAGGGGAGAATATCTTCAGCTATGAGGAGATTTGCCCAGGTTGCTGATGAATTAGGGCTGAGGGATATTCCTATGCAAGGGGGAGTGTTTACTTGGAGTGGGGGACCTAACAATCAGTCTTGGGCTAGATTGGATAGGTTTTTGGTGAATACCAGCTGGCTGGATCAGTTTAGTAGCGTTTTACAGAGTAGACTGCCTCGGCCTTTATCTGATCACTTCCCGGTCTCACTAGAGGGAGGAGGTCTGAGAAGAGGCCCCTCTCCCTTTAGATTTGAGAATATGTGGCTTAAGGTGGAGGGCTTCCAAGATATGATTCGAAGATGGTGGTGGGAGATTGAGGTGAGAGGCAGTGCTAGTTACAGATTGGCTACTAAGTTGAAGGAAATTAAACAGAAATTAAAAGTTTGGAACAAGGAGGTGTTCGGGAATCTGGGATGTAATAAAGCTGCAGCCCTGCAACAAGTGGAATTTTGGGACCGTGTAGAAAGTGAAAGAATTCTGTCAATGGAGGAAACAGAATTAAAAAATGAAGCCAAGGTAAACTATAAAAAATGGGTGCTTTTGGAGGAAACACATTGGAGACAATTATCACGGGAGATCTGGCTAAGGGAAGGGGACAGAAATACGGGTTATTTTCACCGTATAGCAAATGCAAATCGTAGGAATAATTATCTGGACAGAATTAAAATTGATGGGGTGAGCCTTACGGAGGAGCAGGAAGTGAGGGATGGAGTGGCAAATGCATATCAGAAGCTGCTTTCAAAAGAAGCGGGGTGGCAGGCTGATATTGGGAGACTGTGCTTAGACCAGATCAGTCAACAAGATGCAGAAAATTTGGAATCCCCTTTTTCTGAGGAGGAGGTTCATTCAGCATTGTTGGAGATGAATGGGGATAAAGCCCCGGGGCCGGATGGCTTTACAGTAGCTTTTTGGCAAAGTTGTTGGGGTTTTGTTAAAGAGGAGATCTTGGCAATGTTCAAGGAGTTCCATGAGCAGAAAACGTTTCTCAAGAGCCTAAATAATACATTCTTGGTCCTGATTCCTAAGAAAGGTGGGGCTGAAGATATTGGGGATTTTAGACCTATTAGTCTCTTGGGGGGGTTGTATAAATTGTTGGCTAAAGTACTGGCTAATAGGCTGAAAAAAGTGATTGGGAAAGTGGTCTCCCCTGCTCAAAATGCCTTTGTGATGGGTAGACAGATTCTTGATGCCTCCCTAATTGCAAATGAGGTGATAGACTCGTGGCAAAAAAGAAAAGAGAAGGGGGTCATTTGCAAATTGGACATTGAGAAAGCCTATGACAGCTTGAATTGGCAGTTCTTAATGAAAGTTCTTCAAAAAATGGGCTTTGGGCAAAAATGGTTGGGTTGGATGTGGAGTTGTATATCTACAGCAAGATTCTCTGTCTTAGTGAATGGGGTTCCTGCTGGTTTCTTTCCGAGTACTAAGGGGCTCCGCCAAGGAGATCCTCTCTCCTTACCTCTTCGTCATGGGCATGGAAGTGTTGGGTATCCTTCTGAGGAGAGCTGTGGAAGGGGGTTTCCTATCAGGGTGTAGCATTCGGGAAGGCGGAGAGAGGGCTTTGAACATTTCTCATTTATTTTTTGCTGATGATACAATTATTTTCTGTGAGGCCAACAAAGAGCACCTGAGTCACTTAAGTTGGGTTCTCTTCTGGTTTGAAGCTGCTTCGGGGTTAAAGATTAATTTGAGCAAAAGTGAAATCATCCCGGTGGGTGAGGTGGATGATATTGAGGAGCTGGCAGCGGAGGTAGGGTGTCGTGTGGGATCTTTGCCATCCCAGTACTTGGGCCTACCTTTAGGGGCTCCTAATAGGGCCTCTTCGATGTGGGACGGGGTGGAAGAAAGAGTGAGGAGAAGACTCGCGTTATGGAAAAGGCAATACATCTCCAAAGGTGGGAGAATCACTCTGATTAAAAGCACCATGGCCAGCATACCCATTTACCAAATGTCTCTATTCCGGATGCCCAATATAGTTGTTAGAAGGCTAGAAAAATTACAAAGAGACTTCCTATGGGGAGGGGGAAATATGGAGAGGAAAGCACACTTGGTGAAATGGGAGATAGTGTGTGGGGACAAAGGGAGGGGTGGGTTGGGTTTGAGAAGGCTGGGCCTTATGAACAAAGCTTTGCTTGGTAAATGGATATGGAGATACGCATGTGAAAGAGATAACCTATGGAAGCAGGTGATTTTGGCAAAGTATGGGCAAGAAGAATACGGGTGGAGGTCTAAAAAACCTAATGGGGCGTTTGGAGTAGGGGCGTGGAAGGAGATTATGAAGGAAAATGAATGGTGCTGGGACAGCCTAGAGCTTAGGGTGGGGAAGGGCAATAAGATCAGATTCTGGACTGATGTGTGGTGTGCGGGTACAGCGTTGTCTCAATCTTTTCCGCACCTCTTTGCCTTGGCGGTTGACAGGAATGCTACGGTGGAGGAGATGTGGGACCAGAATTCTGATCAAGGAGGTTGGAATCTAAGATTCTTGAGGAATTTTAATGACTGGGAGGTGGGCATGGTAGGAGATCTGCTCCTTAAGTTGAGAGGGCTTAGGCCGGCTTTGGAGGAAGATTCAATCTCTTGGAAGGGAGGAAAAAGCGGTAGATATAAAGTCAAGATGGCGTACAGTGGTTTAGTCAATCCCAGTGACATTGTTTTCCCGGAAAAAAGCATTTGGGTGAATAGTGTTCCTACCAAAGTTGCTTTCTTTGTGTGGGAGGCATCGTGGGAGAAGGTGTTAACGCTTGATAGACTCCAAAGAAGAGGATGGCATCTCCCGAATTGCTGTTTTTTGTGTGGTTGTGCAGAAGAATCTGTAAATCATATCCTTATTCACTGTACAGTGGTTAGAGCCCTTTGGGAATTAGTCCTTGGGCTTGTAGGTGTAAAGTGGGTCTTTCCAGAAACTGTAAAGGAGGTCCTATTGAGCTGGAGAGGTTCTTTTGTGGGGAAAAAAAGGAAAAAAATTTGGAAATCCATCCCGTTATGTATATTTTGGACGGTTTGGAAAGAAAGGAATAGATTAGCCTTTAAGGGGGGTGAGCTACATATTCAGAAGTTAAAGAATTTTTTTGTTTGTAACTTGTGGGGTTGGTCTAGATTGGATATTGGAGAGGATTCTCTATCCCTTCTAGGTTTTTTAGAGTGACTAGCATCCACCTAGGGGGGGTGAGGTCTTCTTGGTCTCTTTTGTTTTTTTGTTGAGAGGTTATAGTCGCCTTGTATATCTCCTGTATACTGTGTGGCTATTGGCCTTTTTTGCTTAATATATTTCGATTTACGTATCAAAAAAAAAAAAAAACGCTTTTTAGACTCGAGGTGCTTCCCAGATTCAATGTCAAACGGGTTTTGGACTCTCTTTCTAAAAACAGGGTTTTTGCATTAAAAGCAAATTTTCAACTTTTTAAGTCTTCTAAATTTTACCAAATATGTGATTTTTTATTTTTATTTTATAAAAATGCTTTTTAATATTGGAAGTGTTTTTCAAAAGTATTACTAATCGGATTCTAATTTGGATATAAATAAATAAATAAATTATTTATATATTTATTTTTGTAATGTGTTGGGTAAAAAAACATGATGATTATGGGAGGAGAAGCACCTATTGACTAAAGTGCAATAGCTGTGAAGATCCATTGTTGTATCAATTAATTAAATCTAAAACTAATGGACAAAATTGAAGGAGACCATAATTATTTCTTTGTGAATGATTTTCCAACAGTGTTTGAAATACTGAAAAATTTTGGCGATATTTCTCCCGGTAATTTGTTTCCTTACCAGTCCAGCCCAGGCCCAGGCCCAGGATACAAAATCTGTCCAATTCTTTTTTAAAAAAACAAATAAGACGCTATTTGGTAATCTGATCATGATTTGCAGGCAAAGGTTGTGTTCTTCATCCTAGCCCAAAAATCGTGGATTTAGAGTTCGTGAAATTTAAATCCAGTGGCATAAAAGCAAAGAGACCCCTAGAACAGATCCAGAAAACACAGGGAGCGAAAAAAAAGCAATTTTTTTGGTTTTCCTTAGGGGTTTTACATGGATTTTCTCGGAAATCAAACGAGGATGAATTTTCCCGGAAATTAAATGGGGGATGGATTTTCTTGGGAATCAAACGGGGGTTGAAAAAAAAAAATAACATGATTAGATTAGTACCTGCGAGGATTGAGAGTGGCAGAGGAAAATAGGGCCTTTTTTACTTTTTAGGGATTCTCTCGTCTGGAGGAGGGCAACTTCAGAGAAGGGCTTCTTGATGGCCTCGAGTGAGGGAAGTGGGTGGCCCTTTTGAGTTTTAGATTTAGTGGAGATAAAAAAACAAGGAGAACAAATCATGAGAACAATTTTCCTCCATATAAATAATTATTAATTATTAATTATTAATTATCCATCTTAATTTTTATTAAATCAAAACCGTGGCTTGGGTTCAATCCCCGCTGCCATTGGACTACGATACGTTAAGGTTCATCATTTAAAAATATCTAATTCTAATTATTTTATTTTAAATTATATTTAATTAATTAATAAAAATTTAAAAAATCAATATTATAATTTTTTAACAAGTTTTTTTTATATTATTTATATGATAATTAAATATAAAAAATATAAATATTAAAAAAATCATATATATAGCATTATTTATTTCACACTATTAAATATATTTAAATTAAATAAATTATAATTTTAATATTAAATGTATCATAATTTATCTCACTAATCCTATTTTAAAAAATTACTATCACTTCACTTTTAAATTTTTTATATTTATCCTTTTAATTTTGGATATTTTTATTTTAAAATATTAAAAATATACATTTATTTAAAAAAACTAAAATATAAATAATAATGATAATAATAAAGTTATAATATTTTATAAGTTAAAATTAATTTGATAAGATAAATAATAAATTATATATTAAGACCGATATATCATTGTATATAGATATTTTTCTTCATAACAATATTTATGTCAATTATATTTACAAAATAACTTTAAAATGTGATTTTTATAATTTTTTTATGATTAATTTTAAATAATTTTTACAATATTTTTATCAAAATATCCATCAATATTTCTAATTTAAGTATTGATATATCCATATTTACCAATATTTCAAACCTTCGAAGGAGTCAAACCAAAACTAAATTAATGACATATGCTCTAGGTGATCTCTATATTGTTTTGTTGGCAATTCTTTGGGCATGGATCTACAACCATTAGCTCAGTTCCTATATGTTTAATAAGTACCTCATATGACAACAAGGTACTTTGTGTAGATATGTTTGCTCCGACTTCCACTTTCATTATTTTTGGAGGAAAGAAATATAATTGAATTATCTTTAACAAATTCTTGTAGGTTTCTTTATATAATCTAAAATCTTGAGACCTTCAATAAAATTTCTTTACCATAATGCTTTTGTAGTAGCTTCATAGGATGCGATAAACCTTGTCTCCATAGTAGATGAATTAATAATAGTTCCTTTGATGTTTTTAGGGACTTACATTTTTTACTTGTGTTATGTTTAATGGTGAGACTCATTTTTATTAAAAGATGCATCTTTTATTATTTTAAAAAGTGATATTGGGGCGTCACTTGTCTCATTTATTTTTATTTTTTAAAGGAAATATGAAATGAGAAATTTAAAATCCTGAAAATGGCAACAAATAATGTTATATCAATTAAATGAAACTAAGTTTGGGCATTAGGTTACTCACGGGGAATGAACTTATGATCAACATGTTATCCACTGAGTGAGTTGAGAAAACTTTGATATTTCATTCATTGATTTAAGGATACAATGCCAACAATAGATAACTCCACACATCTATTAAAAATACTCTTGATAGAATGTCATGATGAATTATGGCTAAATAAAGCAAAGAAAGGTAAAGAAACATATGAATCCCACAATTGAATTGTTCAAATATATATATAAAAGCATTTCAATCATTGGGTTAAAAGAGTGCATGCATTTAATCTTCCTAAGGATCTAGAGGTAAGCACAATAAAAGCTTTTATTAAGAAAACCTTAGATCTAAGGCTCAAAAAAGTTTTGGTTGACTTAAGTCACTTAATAAAAGAATTCTATAAATACCCATTTAGAGGTTAGGGTTTTTATGACTTCTTGAGGAAAGTCGTTTTTCATTGAAAAAGTGAATCGTATAACTTCCTCCATTTCGAAACCCATACTTTGAAAACTCATACTTTAGAGTGTCAAGATTGTAATTCAAGTCATCGGGTAAACAATCTTGGGTATATGAGACTTTTAAACTCTTCAAACTTCATCTTTCATCAAATGGATTTTAATTTGGAAACATTTAAATCTAGGTATAAGTTTCAAATCTTTAAATCTTTATTCTAAAATGGTTTTGAAGCCATTAGTTTTTATTGTGATAGATTTAGAGATGCTCAAGATAGATGCATGTACCCTTCGCAATTTAGGATATAAGGACAAAGTAATCCAGGGTTCTTGATATGTTGAACCTACCCTCTCTAGGCAACAGAATTAAGGAGATACGATGACTTTGTACTTTTTTTAGGTCTTATGAGGGGCCAAGACATTTCAATGGACAAATGAATGTGAGTTAGTGTTTCATTCATTTAAACGTTACTTAATTGTACCCCTCATCTTTAGTAGTACATCCCTCGGGGAAATGCTATATATGTACTTAGCCACTTCAGGAGTAGCCATTAATGCAGTGTTACTTCGGCTTGACACGAATGGAAAACAATGACCAACGAATTACGTAAGTAAAGCCCTAATTTTAGTCGAATTAAGTTCTACCGTGCTTGAAAAGATAACAGTGGCACTCTTAAGTAAATGCAAAAAAGTTTCACCCCTACTTCAAGGCCCATCAAATAAATGTTTTAACTAACTTGCCATTTAAAGCAACACTGCAGAAACTTGATTTATCTAGGTGAATGGTGAAGTAGGTGGTTTAGAAAAGCCTAGAAGACAATGTACTTAATTAGAGAGTTCAGTGTCTGGTTTAACTTATAAAGCCCTCGAGGCTTGTTGGTTGAGGCTTCCCAGTTATTGGGTACTATTACATGCTTGAGCACCTATCCCTTGTTGGAATCGGGCAGTCCCATTACCATCTGAAGAGAGTAGGAGTTTGGCCCACTGATTCAGTTTAATTGTATAAATGAACAAAATCTCTAGAAGGGAAAACTCTAAGTTGTAAGAGGTGGTTTAAAAACACTGCATCCCATGTAGGGATGGCAACGGGGCTGGTTGCTCCCATCCCAACCTTACCCCGTTTATTTGAAACAATTCCCATACCCGTCCTGTCACATTTAACTTTTTTTTGAATTTTTTTTAAATTATTTTAAAATTTTTTAATTATATTAAAATAAATATATTTGATAAATAATTAAATTATTATATTTTTTTATAACTTATTTTATTAAAAATATTTTATTATTATCTATATATTAAAAATAGTAAAATAAAAATTAAATTAAATTAATTTTAAATTTTAAATTAAATTAAAATTTAAAAATTAATTTAATATATAATCGGGACGGGACGGGACAATACCCCGAACCCGCCCGGGTTTTTCGTTTATTAAAATTAAACCCCGTCCTATTAGGGTGGGGTGGGTATTCGAAAAGACCCGCCCATTGCCATCCCTGTTCCCATTCCCATGTGAATGTGGATGGTGTTTAGATGAGTGTATGTTGAGGGATCCTTGTGTAGGGAAAGAACTGCTTCACAAGTGACAATAGAGGGAGATGGAGTCCAACGTGAAACTATTCCCTAGTAAAACACGTCGAGTGTTGAGGGCAATCATGGGTGGATTATGATGGCAAACTTATGTATGAACTCTTCAACGAAAAGTCATCCACTAGGCGAGTCCAGGGGCGATCGGTTGCAAAAGAACCGACTTCACGGCAGATAGGTCCATTACTTGTGGAAGAGTCATCCTACTTTCCCATCACCTCTAAAGCCAGGTGTGAAATTAAGATTGGGTGATTAGAGTCCTAGATAAGGTATAAACGTAAGGAACAAGAGTTTAGAAATATTAAGACTCTCAATCTCTTAAACACTCCCACCAGAGGGATGAATCCAATCAAAGGTGTGAGATTTAAGACCCGCTTGAGGGTATTGCCAACTTAAAAGAGAGAGAGAAAGAAAAAAAAAGAAAGAACCCAAATGGGTTAACTCAAACCCAATTGAAGATGGCAAAACCTAGGCTAAATAAAATTAACTCCCTATTGAAGGAAACCCTAAGGAAGATTCGGGCTCCATGAGCAAAGATGAATCAAACTAAGAAGTAGAGAAGAGTGTGAACTTGGTTAGCAGGAGTTCAAGTGGCTGGGTGCAGACGGTGGAGGAAGAGCAAAAACTAGAAGTTTCAAAGATTGAATCATGAAAATATCTATAATCACAAATTTATTTCAATCTTATGGATATATTGGACATATCGAAGAATATTTTTTTTAAAAAGTTTATGTAATTTAAAATTGATCAAAACTTATAAAAAATATTAAAAAAACTCTTAAAATAATATAATAAATAATAATAGATATTTTAAAGTTGTTTTATTAAAAAAATAATTTATGTATATGACATAATTAATTATATTTGATAATAATATCATATTCGTCCATAAAAAAATATGAATTTTATAAATTTATTAAATTATATAAATGTTATTTGATGATAATATTATGATACTTGATTATAATATATCTCATTTTAAAATTAAAATTAATTTAATAAAACGGTTAGGTTTTATATTTTTAGTGATTAATATAATGAAATTTTAAAATAAAATAATTAGAATTAATTTATTTATGAAAATAAAAAAATTTTACTATATATTTGTTTGGTGCGTTATATCTATCAAATGGGCTGTCAACCCAGTGGTCATCCAAGACTTTGCTTGTTTTTGGGTTTGGACGGGTTTGAGTTCCAACATGTCGAATTTTTTTTAAAAATCGCTTCACCAAATTTTTGCCCACCTGTTTCATGAGAAACAAAGAGGTTTAACTGCCTCGTATCCCTGTGGTAATGTATGAGACGTTCAGTGAGAGGCTTGATGCAAAGTACAACAATAGACGGCTAATCAAGCGTCGTGCCACGTGGAGGCATCCACGTGAGAGGCTTGACTAATATCTAATGATTTTTTTTCCTTTTTATTGGGATTTCATACACAAATTTGGTTTTTTTTTTTTTTTTCATATGAATCATTCGAATTTTGATTTTAAATAAATTTAATATTAATAAATTATTTTTATATATTATTTTAAAATAATTTAATTATTTTAATTTAAAAGTTAAATAATTTTAAAAATATAAAAACTTTTTAAATTAATTTTAATTATATTTAAATTATTGACAAAATTAAATACAGAAAAATAATTTTTTTAATATATTCTTGGAATTAAAGTGGGTGAATTATTATTTACTCCCACAAATAAAAATGAAGGACGTCAGGATCAACAGCAATGCACCTCAGTTCTATTATATCTTGCACACCCACAAACAAACAAAAGAACAAAGGCAGAGAGAGAGAGAGGGAGAGAGGGTCAGTTTCTTGCAAAGGTTGCATAAGAATCCACTTTGTTTCTGCTCTCTTTATAAATACTGTGTGCCTCAACCTCTCCAGATCTCAATCGCCGCTTCCCTGTTAGCCTACTTTCTTCTTCTTATTCTTTTTTTTCTTCTTCTTCAATCTTCTCTTTTTTTTTTTTCTTTTCTCAATTTTCTTCTTTTCTTTTTCAAAGTTCCAAATTTCAAATGGAGATGATCAGGAGGGCTTCGCATGCAGGATCATGGTACACCGACAATCGTAAGTCAAGCTACTCCAATTTCTCACAAAATCCTCGAATCTAACTTGCATTATTGTTTGTCTTTCACTCGGTTGTTCACTGTTTTTGTGCGATTTTTATGTACTGAGGAGATTTTTGCAGTGAGGCCCTGTTTGGTTGCTGAGGAAATCTGAAGAATGAAAGGGAAAATGAAAAAAGAAGAAACTTTTAGTAGGAAGGAAAGGAATTTGGAATAAATTCCGTACACGTCTTAAAATACACAAGTTGTTTCGGATTTAACTGAAATTTAATTTACCATTTTACCCCTTGCCTTTCTATTGGAATTCGGAACTGCCATTCCAGGGCTCTTTTTTTTTTTTTTCCTGGGTGGTCTCAGTCTTATTGTGCAAAGGGAGTTGTTCCGAAATTCCCTTGTTTAAAGGCTTTTGACATAAGGAGGTTGGTCTGGTGGATGATCCTGTTCAAGGGGAAAGCAGAATGAGAGGTGAGAGTGGGTTGGAGGAACGACAGTGACCCCGATTGAGATTTTGAAACGGAGAGATTCCTTCATGGGAAAAAGGCTATGGTATGGGCAATTCGAGTGTATGGTAAGATCTAGGTCATGGAAAACACTTAAGACCGAGGTACATGGACCAAGGTATAAACAAATGGGACCCGGACTCAAGGTAATGAGTCTATTTGCAAGGTATGGTAACTAAGATATAAAGCGGAGTTCTTGCTGGATACTACTTTTTGGTAGTACCGTAGCCCAATCCTCATTTAAGAAAGTTTTGGTCCTTTCAATTGATGACTAGTGGGCCTATTTTTGAGGAGTTTTGTGGATAAGAATCTACTAAATGAAAATGGCGTCATGCATATAATCAGTTGACAAACATAGTGAGGATGATGCATGTCCTGCTATGTTGTTGCTTGATTGAAACAGAGGGTTGTCTAAACAAGACTGCGATAACCAAACTCCACCAACGAAGTGCAACAGACCCAATTGGGCTTCTCAAGCCTTGCTCTTGAGACGAGTAGGCACAAAGCATCTGACATGCCACATGGCATCTTCAGTGGAAGTATAATAGATAGTTCAATGCAATGATACACAATTAGGTGACCTCCCTCTTGGAGAGGTTTGAAAACAGTTACTAAAGATATATCTTAATGAAGTGTGATATAGTTGATGAAGCAAATGAGCAGGGAAGAAAAGTGATCTCTCATAGCCTGTATGTTGTTCCTCCATCTACTCTATATATTAAGCAAGATGAAGATTCTCAATCCTCCATGTTTACTTTATGGGTCTATGAATACCTCATTCAATATTTCGAAGGATAAAACTTCAAAGTTATAAACAAATTTATTATCCACATTTTTTTTTTATTTTATATTTTATAATTTCTTGGTTCAACTGTTGGCAACTATATCTAGACAATATTCTCTTTATCCACTCAAGTAAAATTAATTATATTATAAAAGAAAAATAATTATAAGGCATGCCATTTGTGTAGTTACCTCTTGTAACCTCATAATATTTTTTAATAGGCAAATAAGAAAATATATTAGAAGCACCTAAGAGGGGACACATCAAAGCACACATGATGTATCTAATATGTGCCAAAAGGCTAGATTTTTATTCCTTTGTTATGATGGTTATGGCTCTTTGTCTATTTAAATTTTAAAGGTGCATAAAAATGAATAAGTTTGAAGTTTCCCAGAAATAGAGCCTTCATTCACTCTAGTACATCATAAACAAGAACAGGGTTCTTGTCATCTTTGTTATGATCCCAAGTTATAAGACTTCAATTTCATGTGTTCTATTAGTCCTAACTCCCAAGGCTTTTGACATATTGCTTAGTATTATATTTGTTAAGATCCCAAGTTATGGGACTTCAGTTTGATGCTTTACTGCTTTCTATCTGTCCTAAGGCTTTTGACATAGTGGTCAAGGTTTGCAACATTTAGCATTGATTCAACCATGCCTTACCTATCAAAAAAATGGTTTGCAACATTTAGCATAAGAGCCAGACTACCCCTCCCATACCTACTACCAGTGTGAATGGTCCTGGAAAGTGGTTATTGAGGCTTGTGAACTGTATAGGACGCCAGTGGGAATGTTATAGTCTTTATGTTCCTAAGATGTAGTAGCACTTTGATTTGACATCTTCCATCAACTATATGGCTTCTATTGTGTTTACCTATGTATTAAAAAAAAGTCTTCTACTGCGTTGGTTAAGGTTCATAGCATTTTGATGATAAGGACATTGTTCTTATATGATATTCATAGAGTGGGTGTGTGAGGCTTTGTTTCTGGAAAAAATTTAATTTGTCTATTTATTTGCATGATCATAATTTTAAAAGACAAATAGTCACTTATTACCTTAAAAAATGAATAGAAGCTACCAACAGAAGGCGAATGACCTACAACAAAGACTATGTCTAAAAGTAAATTTAAATAAACAACTAGATGATAAGGATGTGTATAGAATTTGCCAACCAACTCTCCTAGAATAATGACTTCTTAAGCCTGACAGTTTGGATGTTTCTTTGTTCAAGTATAGTTCTTAAAAAGGTCTTTATATGTATCAGGGTTCTCAATTCTTGCTTAAGGAAAACAACAGTAATGAGGTAGGAGGATAAATTTCCATCTAGAAGTAGAAGGAACTATGATACAATCCTTTAGGAAAGTATAGCACCAATTTAGGTGTTGGGGTTGGGGGGATAAATGGGGGAAGGGGATTATAAGTATGAGGGTATCTCAAATGTTTTGCTTAATGTGAAGAATGATATTGAGGTATGTAAGGATAGATTCTCATCCAGATGTAGTGGGAACCATGCTACAATCCTCTTAAGTGTATCACTGATGGAAACCAAGTTCAGATTGATGAGACAATCTTGTTGGATATCCTGAAGGCCTTTAAAGATTGTTGTGGAGATGCCTAAGAGAGATATATCCTTTGCCAAGCGAGAATGTGTCACTTGTGGAATTGTGTCACTCTTTTATCTCATATGATTTCATTGGTATAGTTGAGTAACTTTGAAAACCATTTTTTTTTCTCAAAGGGACACAATCATTATCCTAGGAAAAAGTGGAAAATAGGATGGTCTGTTAAAATTTTGAAGTGCGATCAGTCAACATTTCTTGAACCAATCTCTTGACTTTTTTTTCATGTTGGTATCACAAGGGAACATTGATGGGCTAATATTGGAAGAAGTGCAATAAGATGATCATGTGGGCACAATGGTGGAAGATCAGTTCAAGAATTAAATACATCAGCAAACTCTTGAAGCAGTGAAGCAGCTGAAAAGGTGGTAAATCTTCATTAGAATTTGAAGCTTGAAGGATGAAGAGTTGGATTGTATAGCATATCTGCCTATGTGGCAAATAATTTGACTATAGTACCACTGGTGGTTTGAGCTTCAGCAAAGCTTATATTAGTCAAAGTATTGTTTTTTATCAGTTACATTAGTCAAAGTATACAGCTTTCTTTTTTACAATGAGTGGTATTCTTAGTGTATTGAAGTCCTACTAATGAGGCTAAGGGCTTGTAACTACCATGCACTCAGCAAGGCATAGCACTTGAATATGGCAACAAGGTAGACCTTGGTGCTAAACTGACAATCATTAGAGCTTAACTTGATTCCTTTGCCTTGATTACAAATATAACCTCAATTGTGGCCATCCCCGGAATTGAGTCATTATTTGTAATTAAACAACCACAATTTTTAATCAACCTAAAATTAAAAACTTTATAGATTTACTGAAGACACTTCGAACCAATCTTTGGCTTCTGTCTTTTATCAAACGTGAACGCGTATTAACCCAATAGTATATCAAAGTCTTGTTTCAATTGCAGAACAATGCATCTGCTATATGTTGCACCTCACACACCTGTTGCTTCATAGAAGCCTGTGCCTTTTGTCCTCATGAATTGCTTTAATTTTGTTTGAATTGCACAAAGAATCCATCTCACTTGCTTTGCTTCTCACAGCCACATCTTTGCACCTCAATTGCCATGCCTTTGCTTCTCATGAGCTGCTCCTAATGAGCACTCTCATTCTCATAATAAAAAACATTTTAAAAAGTTTTAATTTTCTCTCAAATAAATTTTTTAATAGACTCTCAAAATAAATAGGCAGATTGGCCCACTTGATATCGGTCTTGTTCAAAATTCTTAGTCTGATTACTTCAAGATTAATGAGAACACATTAATTTGGTTTTAGAAATATGTAAACCTATTTTTCAATTGAAAAATTTGGAGCTTCTCAAAATGATTTTGATAAAATTAATGTGATCTTGTGTTTTATGTTGGGCAATGCAGTATTTTATGTTCTTTTTTAAGTGTCTTGAGTAGTAATGGATTAGTTTATGGAGAAATGGCCTACAACTATAGTGAAAGTCAATTCTTCATGGAATTATCAATATGCAAGCCTAACAGAACAAATTGAAAAACTTTTTTGGGTGTCGTTATTTCCAAATTTTGCTAGAATTAAGGTGATCTTGTGAGAAGTTCAACTTTTCTTCATGTTGCTCAATGCAGTATTTTATGTTCTTTTTAAGTGTCTTGAGTAGTAATGGATTAATTTATAGAGAATATGCCTAAGACTGTATTAAAAGTCAATTTTTCATGGCATTGCTAATATGCAAGCCTTACAAAACAAATTGAAAAGCCTTTTTTGGTGGCATGATTTTCAAATGGCTAAAAGATCTTGAAGTGAAGGGGTTTGGATTGTGTGGAATTTAAAAATGATGAAATTGTTAAGTTTTGTTTGGGAAGCGTTTTCAAAAATAGTTTTTGAAAATTGTTGTATGATGTTTTATAGGACAAAAGTCTGTTTAGGAATTTGAAATATTGTTAAGTTATTTTCCATGTTTTTAAATATGTTTTAAAATTAACATTTATCCATAATGTTTTATTTTTAACCATTCTCCATATTTGTATAATTATTTTTTAATATAATCCTCAAAAAATAAGTGAAAACAACTGAAAGATGTTCTCTGAAAATATGTTGTTTTCTGTTTTTAAGAACATAAATTTTTTTACTATTTTAGGGTGGCCAAAAGTGTTTTCTTTTGTTTTTGTTTTTGTTTTTGTTTTGGAGAGTAGAAAATTATTTTAAAACACAATTTTTTTTCTTATAAAGCACCAAAGAGGCACACCAAAGTACATAGGATGTATACAATGGTTGCCAAAAGGTGCCAAAAAAGGATAAGGGGAACAAAAAATTACTCCCTCCCTCAACAAGGTGCTCAACAGGGCCTTTGTTTTGCAATTTAGATATGCTTTGTGGTTTATCATGTTTCATATACCTAATTATGAATTTGTAAGTACTTGTAAATCCTAGGTTTGTTGTTTCAAATATACTCTAGGATTTTAAGATCCCTTTTTAAATTGCTCCAAATAATTTTTTACTATTAAGTGAGTAGGTGCGTCAGTGCCCCACCTCCAAATCATGTATTAAATTGGCCCATTGTATATTATTACTGCTCTTATGCTAAAAAAGAAATTCAGTTACCCTACAAATGACCTCCTTGCTGAATTATGTTGTTTGGAAAAAGTTTTGTGATTAACATTCCTTGATGAACTTACTTTTTATTATCTTGGAGGCACATCTGCTGCCCTCTTAAATTTTTAATGGTACTGGAGTGTTTAAATTCCTTCTCAAAGTATACTCTAGAATTTTTAAAATCCCTTCTTAAGGTTGCCACGATAATGTACTTTAATATCAGGAATTCTCAAATTCATTTTACCGCCAAATCCCTCATTCTGATGCCCCACAGTGATGCAGAAACATAAAATATCATTTAGGTCAGGAATTGGATAGTAAAAACTTTGGAAAAAGGAAAAATTGTTGTACTGAAGGAAAGCATTGATGTTACAAGTAATTAGAAAATCAACTGCCATCAAGTTTCATTTTTGAGTTGCTACCACAGTTGTCGAATTTCTACAGGTTTTTGCACAGTTAGTTTACAAACCTTGCCATTCTTGTAATTTATCTCTACATTTTGATGGTGGAAAGCACTTTCCTGGCTCTACATTTGCCATTCTTGTAATTTATCTCTGCATTTTGGGATGAAGAAAGTTTTTCTTAGATCTCATTTCCATGTTAACTGTGGAAGTGGTTTTAATGTCGTGTTTTATCCTTTTGTCAGCTAGAAAATTAGCAGAAGAGCTTGATGGATGGCTTAGAGCATCTGGCCTGGCTAAATCTCCTGATGTACGGGGAGTGATTGCTCCGTAAGTTAGTCTGGACCATTCTTGCTGGTATTCTTAAGCATCCATGATCATTTTAAGTTCATTCATTATTTTTTGCTGGCACTGGAACTACAGGCATGCTGGTTATTCATATTCGGGTCGAGCTGCAGCCTATGCATTTGGGAACATTGATCCAAGTAGCATGTGGGTTTGGTTCTTGTTTTGCTTTGGTTATCAAAATTCTTGACTCTGAATTGGTTTAAGCATTTAATATTATGAAGTGAGATGATCAAATCAAGTATTTGGCTGCTGGTACTTTTTTATTCATATTTGAACAATGAACTGGTTTTGCCTGTTTGTCTGTCTGCTAATGTGTGTTTTTATGATTTCAGTTCTCGTGTGTTTCTTCTTGGTCCATCTCACCACTATTATACTCCAAAATGTGCTCTTTCAAGAGCCACAGTTTATAAGACACCAGTAGGGGACCTACAAATTGATTTGGAAGGTACTGTGAGTTTTGTTTTGTTTTGTTTTTCCCTCATTTTTTTTGGCATATTATGCTTATTTTCTTCTTTAGGAGTTCCTATGTTAGAAGCTTTGATATTCAAGATATTATGAACCTGATGAAGTTGGCCTGGCTTTGTTTTCCATGGAATTATCAGGCAATAATCATTCTTTTGCAATAACATTTCCTTTAGAAATGTTATATATATATATAAACAATAAAATTCCTTTTTCCTGCACAATGGAGGTTTTTAGATCCTACCTTTCCTAAGAATCCATTTGGAAGTGATCCTAGTTAAAGCGCCTTTAGTTTGTAGTGCTTTTGTTGATAGTGCTTCTATTAAATATGGTTTTAAGAATAATGATAAGTGCTTTGATTGTGATTTTGGTAATGTGTTACATAATAAAAAAGTGATTCTTAGAAGAATCGCCTACCAAGTGATTTTCTAGAGTTTGGACAATTTTTGTTTGTGCTTTGTATACTGGCAGATACTAAAAAACATATATGTAGGTATGTGTATTTATAATAATAATGCATGTGAGAATATAACAAGAGTAATCCCACTTTTAGTAGATGGTCTTTTCCCACTTTGACCACAGCTATGTAGTTGTTGTGCTTGGAGGAAGGATTTCTTATCCTTCTTTGTACTTAATCCATAATAATATAATGTTTGTTTCTAATAAAAGAAGGGAGCTTAAAGCTCAAGGAGATTGTAGGATGTGGTAATTGTATTATAATAAGAATAAGAATAAGAATAAGAAGAAGAAGAAGAAGAAGAAGAAGAAGAAGTTTGGGGTGGGGAATGTTGGGGTCAACCAGAGAAGTTTGGGTAGAGCCAAATTAAGAAGAAGAAGACAAGGCAGCTCAAAGCTTAAGGAGATTGTAGGATGTTGTAACTGTAGAATAATAATAAGAATAAGAAGTAGTTGAGGAGATTCTAGAATTTTGTGAGGTATCTTCCATTCTTGTACTAGAATCCAAAGAGATTGTGTTGAGGAGATTGTAGGATATTGTTTGTGAAGACTTAAACAATGCCACACTCGTATGTGAAGGCCAAACTGGGAGAAAGAAGAAAAAGCAATGCCATTTAGTCCTTTATTGTTGTCTTGTGCTTTCTTCTTAAATAAGACACCTAAACACTTCATGTGAAAAAAAGAAATCCAACTCCAACCCTCCTTGACAAACACCATAAAAATGCCCCCACATCTTAAGAAGAAGAGGCATGCAGCTCTGACCCAAACAGCAACGGCCATGTTTTCCAACACTGTATGCCTTGCTTATATGCAAAAACCTAAACACGGTAGAAGAAGTAGCAATAACTGTCTCCTTTAAGGCTTTTATAGTGCAGCACAAGCTTCTCATTACTTCCTTTAGGGCTTTTCTAGGGAAGGCGTCTCCCTCAGGTCAGAAGCACCCATCCCTGTATCTGCTTTGGGGTAGAAGTGCTCCAACCCAATTTCTCCTTTGGGGGTTGTCTAGTTCAGAAGCAGCAGAGGAAGAATACTGCAAAGAAAACCACATGCCTTTGCTGCTTCCAATTTGATTTCTTATTTATTTATTCATTTTTCATGATAAAGCTTGTAAAAGATGCTTGTGGTGTGAAGCACTCAATAGTGAAATATATTTTCTTAATGAAATTTTCTTGAAATTTCTTACGAATTGTAAATAATAGAAAATTGAAAATAGCATGTTGAAATTGGAATTGGATTTGGGTTTGGATGATATTTTGGTGATATGTGATGATCGCTAATGCTATGACAAATGTTTGCATGTCCAAATCTTACAGATCTTATAAAATCACACATGTAAATCAGGTTGTGTTTTGTTTTCTTGCCTTCGGTTGCACCACCTTGTACCTTGCACCTTAGGCTTCAATAGGCCTTTTCCTTTAGGTGCACCTTGTATCATTGTGTGTTTCGACACTATGTATTTGTCTAGAATGAAGATGTTTGTCACCACATATCTTGCTGTTTGGAGAAAGTTTGATAACATTCATGTTTGTTTTTTTATGTCAGTCGTTGAGGAGCTAAAAGCTACAGGAAAATTTGAACTGATGGATCTTGACGTTGATGAAGCTGAACATAGCATGGAAATGCATTTGCCATATCTTGCTAAAGTATTTGACGGGTAATATTTTCATAGAATAATGTTATCTTGTATATTCATTCTTCATTGAAGTTGACTTTTTTTAATGATATTGATGCAGGTACCCAGTAAAAATTATACCCATTTTAGTTGGTGCGCTTAATGCTGAAAATGAAGCCATGTATGGACGGATGCTCGCCAAATATGTGGATGATCCAAATAATTTCTTTTCTGTGTCCTCAGATTTTTGTCACTGGGGCTCAAGGTTCTGTTCTTGCTCTGTTCATGTCAATTCCAATTGCCTCTTTAGATTAGAGAATATGAATCTTCTTCAGATGTCAATTGATTTTTATGGTTATTCATGGAAATTTTTTGGTGCATTAGTTTAAGCAGCCCTCAAATTTTTTCTCCTTTGAGTCTTAAAATTCTTGGTGATTTCGTGAGTTTCTATGACTAGAAAGCAGTACAAGTAAATAAATGAGCATATAAAAAAAAAAAGAAAAAAAGAAGGAAGGAGAAAAAGAAAAAAATGAAATAGTGATACCATGTTCTTTGAAGGTTAAGTTATTTTTTCCTTATGCTTCTTCATGGGTATAATTTTGGTTCATGTTATATCCATAATTATGTTGCATGGTACTAGATGTACTGTGTTAAATGTCACCATTCCTGAATATATGCAGGATCTCAGGGATATTCCTGTTTAGCATGCTTACTTGAATGTACGCACAAACATAGACCTTTGCATCTGTCAATTGATTTTGTTATTACTGTCCAATCTCACATATTTTGACTTGCATAATTTGTATTAGGTTCAATTATGTGCACTATGACAAGAAATTTGGGGCCATCCACAAATCCATTGAAGCTTTGGACAGGATGGGCATGGATATAATAGAAACAGGAGATCCAGATGCATTTAAGCGATACCTGTTGGAGTTTGACAACACCATTTGTGGACGCCATCCAATTAGCGTTTTTCTCCATGTAAGTGTGTCCAATTTTTCTCAGAAGTTACCAAAGTTCTTGATGGAGGAAGTATTTTGCAATTGCAAAAGCCCTTAAAACTCTTCCAAGTAGTTCCTGGCCTCCCTTTTTTTCCTCTAAGATCCCATTTAGGAGTAAAAATCCTTCTGTAAAGATTGGCTTGGTGCGGTTTTCACTTGATAACATCTTGCAAAAGTTCTTGTGGTCTTTGCATGTGTCGTGTTTTTTTCAATTAGTTTTGAGATTATATTTAGTATTCTGTGTTCTAAGGTTGTTTTTAGAATTGTAAGTGTTTAGAAGTGTCTTTTATCTATTTAGTGGCCATGCATATTTCCTCTTCTCCCAGATTTTCACAAGTTCTGTGACATGCCAAACCAAATTGTGGGAGATCTCACATTTTATTACCAAAAATAGCCAAAAATAAAAGGATGGGAACTTGTATTGCTGCTGTTGACAATTTGATATTTTTATTTTTTGATAAGGATTGTTACTTGAACTTCAAACTGGCATGTAATCTTATAGTCTGATGCATGTTGCAAATGTTTTAGTCAAAGGGAGAGCTTGTGAAAAGGATGATGAGGCACATGCTTATTTTTTCCCCCTTTTCTTTTTAGGTTTCATTCTAAAAGAGAAAATGCAACCACTTTAGTTTAGCAGGTTGCCTAAGTAGCCGAATGTCTTCCCACATTTTGTAGTGAATTCATATGCCCTCATTTAGAGTTCCATCGTCACAAACCTCACGATGCTAACTGCACCCCCCACAACCAGCACCAGGTAACCCAAGGCATTCTACCACACATCCCATCATTAACCCTAACCAACTGGGCACCCTACCGACTTCCAGCCCTTTTTTTCCCACTTCATAACATGTGTTTGCTAACTTTTCCTTTTCCCCCCTTATTCGATTTTATCAGATGCTGAGGAACTGCTCAACAAAGATAAAGATCAATTTCCTTCGATATGAACAATCAAGCCAATGCAAAACTATGAGAGACAGTAGCGTAAGCTATGCATCTGCAGCAGCACAGGTGGATGCTTGATATTGGCGTTCCAAATTCATCTGTATTAATATGAATTATGCTCACTACTCCTTTAAATTAACTGTCATCTCTAAACCATTTACTCGTATTTGCTATATCTCATCTCACTTTGGGTTCCCCTTCATAAATTAATACTAGTAACTTAATGTATTGCCAACTGTTTTTTATTTATTTATTATTCCTTATATATATATATTTCCTGCAGCGACTGCTGCTTTCTTTCCATTCAGATTTCTTTTATCCGTGGAACCAGGTGTGCATGTGTAGAGCCTAAAAAATAGTGATGGCCATGGAAGATGCGATGAATTGGTGGTTGTCTGAATGATGAGAGTGGCAATCATAGGTTTTGTGGTATCTTATGGTAGTGATGAGCTTAAGGAGTAATGATAACAGCAAGATGATTTTGGACTGATGGTAGTGTGATGGTGGTGGTGCTGGAGTGGTCGTGGGTGGCTGTGGTGATGGTTATGATTGCTGTTAAAATGCCTATTCAGATGTTCTAGGATATTTATTACACATGGGTATCATTAGAATGTGAAAACAGTGATGATTGTGGTGTTGTGGGTATACACTGGTGAGGGTGGCATTGATGAGGTTTTAGTAAAATTATTTTGGATGAATTATGGTAACCTCTGTCTGACCACATATGACTTGATTAAGGGACCTGATTTTGGTGTAGGAATGTGATGTCATGGTCTAAAAACTGCAAATTCCTCCTTCTATTCGGTTTTGTGAACTGAGTCAAGGTCTGATTTGTTCTTCTGATAAAATGTTGTCAAGACCATGGCTGATGTTACATCATGCTCTCCTCCATTTTCCATATCCAGGCCATATCCAAGCAAAACCATGGCCAAAGCAAGTGAGGTAATAAAATTTATGGGAATGAAGATTTAAGAGGAGAATGGTGGTAAATTTGAGAATCTGAAAGAGGGGAATGTTGGTTGGGGTAAGCAAATAAAGGGTAATAGTCCAGCTGGGTATGTGGGGTGGAGTTGGATGGCTTTCCCATTTGGAATTGAAGAGAGGTGAGGGTGGAAGCGGGGGTAATGATGCCATTCTTAAGGTCTTGCTTGCTTGCATAGTTTTTATGAATTTGTAACTGGGCTTTTCTCAAGTAAGACAGTTAGCTTACTTCCTTTCTGACTTTGAAGCAACAGCAGCTATCTGTTGCTCATTCAGCTAAAAGGTGTAAAGGTGGACTATAAATGAAAATTCACAGCTTTAGGAAGACATATCTCCCTTTCTCTCTCTCATTCTCATCACTTGTTTTTCTTTTTATTTTTTAACTCAGTAAATGAAATGTTAATCATCTTTTTCTGTTTTTGGAGTGAAGCCTGACGATGGGCAATTATTCTGATGTGGACTGGATTCAAAGCTCCATCCCTAGGCCCTCTTTACCTTGGGAGGTGTTAATGGAAAAATATTTCAATGAAGATATTCTCTATTTGCTTTTTGGAAACAATTTCAACCATCCAAACATCAGTACCTGTATTGCATTTGGGTAGGATGATGTGACAGGAATTTAAGAACTAAAGATGCTCTTTTCAAAAGATGACTTCTGAAGAGTAACCATATAATTGCATATAAAGTCAAGGGATAAAGGGTCACACCATCTATTCTCCTTTTCAAAAGTTACAGGGGCTTCCCCAAAATGTCTTGCCAGGTAGCCAGCACTCTTCCCTCTTTCAAATAAAGTTACCTGTAACAGTTCCTCCTGAGAAAAGGATAATTTCAGAGACTTGTGGAATGTCAAAAGGTGCATATTACTGAAGGCCAATGCCCAGTTTGGAGAAGACAGTCAGAATACATCTTGTATTGGGATAGCATCTCATCTACAGTAATTATCTGGAACATAGCTCATTCAGAAGTTTGAGGATAGTAAAGGCTATTTAGGAGGCTGAAGCTGAAGAAAGGAAGAACTTAATTCAGTGTGCTGAGAAGCTGAGAAAATAGCAGCAGTTCAAAATTTTCTTCTGCGAGAAGAAGCCATTTGAAATTAGACCTGGTTGGGCAAACTGTGCACATGAAGAGTATTCCACAGACAAAAGGTGTTACCAGTCAGAACCCATTGCTTGCAAAATTTCCAAGTTTGTATCCCATTTTAAGTATTCAAAGATCTATACCATATGATTTATCCATAAGCAAGAAACAAAGACAGAAAAAGCTTTCACCTGATATAGATAACTTATTTTGAGTATTCTGTAGTACAGCATATTTTATGGGGACCATACCTTGATGTCCTTATTTTAGCTCAACTCTGAGTTATTTATGCACATAACCTCAAGCCAAGGCTTGCTTCCTCACTCAAAACACATGGTAGGGCAATTCTGGATCAGTAGTCATCAGGCAAGCGGGTCAACAACTGGTGGCAATGCTGTCCATTTCCCTACAGATTCAAGGGGCTCAATGATATGGATGCCACCATTAGATAAGCCAACCGCAAACTGGTTTGGGTTATTTGGATGAGCGGCAACCACAAGTGGGTATACATCACATCTGGAGCCAGCAACCAAAAAAGAAATGTATTCATATGGATGGCTAATGTTTTAAAGAAGTATGATTTACCTATAGGAGGGGAAAATGAAGAAGAAAGAAAAAAGAAACAAAGTATGATTATGTGGGTTCGGATCTATCCTAACTTCCAATAGGTTAAGAGGACAATGTAGGCTAAAGCACAAACCATGAGATAAAAGAAGTAATATCCATTATCTATATCTAGAAATCAATATGTCGAGAATAATTTGGACTAGATGTCACGATAACCTTAAAAAAGCTAGAATGGAATAGTCAAATGAGATGATGAAGTACCTGATATCGAGAGGAATACAAGCATTGAAATCAATCCGACATTGCAGGTGGAAATTTGGAGTGTTAAATACAGAAGCCGTTCCATCTAGAAAGATTGCATATACTAACTGGCTATCAGAAGAAAATGTTGCATGCGAGATTTCTGCCGAAAATTTTCCTGTGACCCACTGGAAATATGAAACAGAAAATACCATTTTTTTTAACAAAACATGTTTTAGCGAGAAACCATTACTTATCATGGAAGGAGAGATGACAAAGAAGGCACCTGTCCAATGCATTCTAGTTTCTTTGCTTCATATATTGCAAGACAAGTGTCATGCACAGCAAGGAAGTGAATTTGATCCTGGTGAAACTGGATTCGGATGTCTGACAGTGGTGGACCCTCATCAGGGATCTGCATGGATCTGCTGTTCACCCTTTCCCATCCATCATAATTCCACACAACAATCTGGAGAAGAAAAAGGAACACAATGACCAAAAGGGCATTGTAGAAAGTGGTAATGCTAAAAACTTCACTCTGCAGTTCGTATAAGCAGTTTTTTTATTTTATTTTATTTTATTTTTATTTTTTACAGAACATACTCTTAAGAAATATATGTTGGTAACACAATAAATAGTAAGTGCTAAATACTAACCTGAGAAAAAAAATAGCCTCTTTCTCCCAGTCCATGTTAAGCAGTTAATTTTTATTTTTATTTTGAGTTTTTTTTTTTACATGTTGTACTTTCAAGAAATAAATGTTAGTAGCATATGCCTTAGATTTGAACTTAGGAGCAAAAAGGGGGTGTATTTCTACATGAGACAACATGAAGTGCCAAATACTAGCTTGAGAAAAGATATAGTGATTCTTGATATGAATGTAATGAAAGAAAAAATACTAGCCTGAGCATCTGCTCCTGATGAAACAAGTACATTCAGAACCTCTGAGAAGGCAAGGCCAGTGATCTTTCCAAAGTGGCCCTTAAGCTTGTTCTCAACCTGCATGAATGTAGGTAGCAACTAAGTTGCCTTAGTTTCTCTTTGAAAGTCTCTCCACAAATATTTATACTTTATAGGGAGATAATTTACCTCATCATTGCGAACATTGTAAATCACAATTGTGGAATCATCCAGGCCTACTGCAATTATATTGTTATCTTGAGGATGAAGAGCAAGAAATGTTGCCATTGGTGGAGAAGACATAAAAGTTGTCATTTTCTGTGCTTAAGCAACAAATTTGGGAATGGTCAGTTAGAACCTTCATGAACTGTTGAACTCCAGATGATTGGATCAGGAAACTATTCTTAATAGCATGACTCAACACTTATGCGAAGAGCTTCGGGACAATGCACCCAAGCAGCTACACGTATGTTTATTAAGGTTACCTTATATGTCAGCATGTTGAACACAGAAATCTTCCCTCCTGAAGCTGATATGCCATATGAATCATTTTTGGAAAAAACAAAACATGCTACAACGTCTGCAGGGTTGGTTCCAGCACTGTAATCACCAATCAGTTGTGACCTGCCTTTTGGTTTCCATAATTGAGGGGGAATCTTGGTGGTTGCCTATATCAAATACCCATCACAGTGACATTGTCAACTTTCAAGAGATACAAGAAGTTTAAATAGATGATAACTAATAGGAATAATTATCTCCTTTTTACCTTTCCACTCATATTAAGGTCATTTTGCGGCCATTTCCAAACCACATGAACATTTGATCCTAATGCCAAAATGGAATCACCTGCATTGTTGTAGATCAAACTTGACACCTGCAGTTGTTAAGAGAAGCCAATGAGAACCTTTTTATCTCTCAAATTGGGGTCTAAACACCTGAATGGTTGAAAAGGCTCAACTCCTTGAGAATTTGCTACAAGTATCATCATCAGTGTTACCTAAGAAAATATTTATTGTATTGCTTGCTCAATAATAGATACAGGAAAATTAGTACAGATACCACAGGTATACAGAAGAAAATGGAGGAACACCTGTTAACAGAAAATCCAGTTTCATACTGAATTATCTTTGGTTAAGTTGGATCTCATAATTTATTAGAACAAATGCAAATTGATAATGCATTATAGTGTGGATCATGTCGAGGCCAGGGCCTGCATATGTAAAGACAGCTTTCAAATTTTCTACCTACGGTTCTCTCAGTCAAACAATTCTGAAACAAGGGGTACAAGTTTGAGGAGGCAATTTTTCATCATGGCACATGTCAATACGTAGAAAAATGAAAGATTTAACAACAAAACCTGGTGGAATCTCAATGCTTAATGTATGTCAAAATTCCCATGCTGATGTTTTCTTCTGTTCTCTAGGGTTATGTTTGGTTTCTAGAAAGCATGATGGAAAGGAAAAAAAAAAAAGCTAAGGAAAAAGAAAATTAAATGTAATTAGAAATTTTATGCATTTTAAATTTATTAATTATATATATATATATATATATGAGTTAAAACAAGTGACATGATTTTGAAGTAGTATATATAAATAATTTATTGACTTTAAAATCCTCCCCCCCCCCCCCCCCCCCAAACCTTTGTTTTTTCCTTCGTATTTTCTTTCACATTTTCTGAGAGCCAAACATAGTCTAATTACCTTCAATTTAAGCTTGCTTATAGCATGTGCTTCAGATCATAAGCTAAGTGGACCTAGAATTAGAGTTATGTGACTAAATTTGAGTGTGATTGCCACAATCAGGGAAATGCAGCTAAGTTTTTGGGTCATATGCAACATTCTGATGGGCAAATGAAATGCATCTGTGATTTCCAACAGTTCCAGTAGCAAAGTATTTGGTTGCTGAATCACAGAAGAAAAAAAGAACAATTTTGGATTCCAATAGAATTTCTTGTCTATTTTTTTTTTTCTTATTTGTCTTTGAAACCGAACAGGGGATAAAGGGACTCACTGCAAAGAAACATCAATAACATTCAAGCACTGCTCACATGCTTAGATAATTTTGCCATTCATTCATCTGCAATGCAGAAAGATGACTCCAGGGAATTTCTAATTACTTATGTGGTTTTCAAGACTTCATTACTAATAGCCTACCCCAAATTAAACAAAGATCCATCAAGGGCAAGTGTGACAGAAATTAGAGCAATTTCAATCTATATGACCATTACAGTTTCCAAAGAGTAGGTAATCAGTCAACACCAGAAAACTCGGACTACTTGGAAGTTCCAAGGAGCATAATAACATTCATCAACATTTACAATTTCCTAATATGTGCATGACTTTGTATGGCCTATTGAAAGGAAGAGTTCAGCAAGGCCATGTTCTATTAGTATTATTAAAGCAAAGAAAAAAAAATGGAAATGTTGCCAACCACAGGTTTTTCCTCCTCTTGGTTGAATTGCCAAAAGTTGTAATATACATTTATTCCAAAGATGGAGGTTTAATTAATGACATAAATATCTTGTAATAAAAAATAATACCTTGTTTGTCTTAGCAGGAAGACTCAAGAACTGGAACTGAGGAGGATAATAGATGTTAGAGATATTCCCATTGACTTCCTCAGTTAAAATGGGTTTCACATTCTCCAAGCTCCTTGTTCCTTCATTCTACCAAAAACAGAAACAATAATAATAATAATAATTTTAATATATTAAGTCTCCAATAACATTAACTCATGAGAACTAAGCATATTTCTTCAAGATGCAACAAAAGGCAAGAAAGATATGATTCCAATTAAATCAGGACATTCAGTATAGAATTATGGCAGAAGAAGAAAAAACATGAATCTAAAATAAACAATTCCACAACTGCCCACCACAGGAAGACCACCATCTTCCATGCCAGCGCTACCAACAGATGAAATTTGGCTGATTGAAAGCTGAATCAAATAACAAGCATTAGGGATAACTCATCAGAAGCGTTGAAGCAATAGAGGAAGGTTTAATATGCTGACCTCACTCAGTATTTCAGAGAGACTAGAGGAAGCAAGGTAATTATTTTCAGAAGTTTGCTGCAACTTAGGACTGGAATCATTTGCCAAGATTTTGATTCTGTTTCCCTTTGCAAAAACAGCTAATAACGTTCCCTCCTTGTTGAAGCGAACACATGGACTTGCCTTAAAATCAGCAAAGTAGGAAAACTTAGATCAAGTTTTTAGTTCTGAACATTCTTTTACAATATCAAAATTATATATAATAATAAAAACTAAAATACCAGAAACCCCAACTTACTGGTAGGTCTCCATCTGCATCAATAGTTGTCAAGAGTTCAAGGTTGTCCATATCCCAAAGTTTGATTAAATGGTCATCGCCAACAGCCAAAAACTGGTTCTTAGCAGTATCAAATTGCAGGATCCCAATTGAAGGCTTCCGAAGTCCCTGGTAAATTCTCTTCAAAGAACCTTCAGTCTCATTCCATTCAACAAGGAATGACTCTCCATCTTTACTAGTGCCACATGAAAAAATCCTAACAAGGTGTTCCATGAAAACAACGATGTTTCAATTTCTCCATAAAAGCAAATAGAAGGTAAAACCATCAGAATGGCAGTGAACACCCAGTAAATCAACCTTTTATTATCATCACTGTATGCCATTGTTGTGCACCAATGACCTGGAGCATCAAAATCAACTCTCGCTCCCAAATTGTCATACAACCATGCTTTTATCTTGCCATCCACTGATGTAGAAAAGATAAACTGAGGGCATGAAAACAGAAATATAATGTTTTAACATACCAAAAAACAACATAGTATACAAAATGCTCCAAATTATTTATATATATCATGATAATCAGCAATGAGTAGTTCCAAATTTAGTCCTTACATGAATTCTCTCCTTGGTGTGAGGTAAGACAGAATATACAGAGGCCTCATGACCCTCAAAAGTGAACATTTTGACACCGTTAACTGCATCCCACACCTTACACAAACATTTGTGGGCAGATGGTCACTTTCTCTATTACTCAGTAACTAAACATATAACATGATAAACCAACCTTAACAATCTTGTCATCACCACAGCTTATGACCATAAGTTTCTTATCAGGGGCACAGAAGGCGAGGTCATTTACACCACCAACATGAGCGTCAAACTAGATATGGGAAGTCAGTGTGAGAGGCAAAGCAACAAACTCAAATACTGTACAAAAAGAAAATATGAAACAACATACCTCCAATTTTGGCTGAACGTCACTGGCACCACCATAGGAGTATAATTGTAAAATATGTTTTGAATATGCAACCCCTTTAATAGAAGAGAAATGTTTATTTGGATCAACAGAGGAAATTCAGATCTGAATCCAATGTTGGCACAAGTGTTCCATTATCTATTAACTTACCAAATATTGAACCATCAGGGCTCCATCGTATACACTTAACTGATACACATGGGTCTTTAACCATAGCTGCCTGAATGTTGTTAAGATCACTTTAGAATCCAGATTATTTGGATGGAAAAAACAAAAACTTGGATTATTTCTACAGATATTAACATAGGGAGAAGGGGAGGGAGATACCTTGAAAATCGGTGAACAAGCTCCAATATCCCAAACCTTAAAACTTCTGGATAGTAACTTCTCTCCAGAAAGAACTTCCCACAAACCTATGTCCCCAACGATGGTTCCAACTGAAGAATCACATAGGCAGTATTCATGAGTAAATGCAAGCTTAAAATGCAAAAGATTTGGGCTAAGAAAATACTATGGCAACCAAAAGTATCATTACTGAAAATAGATTTCATAAAAGTTAACCTATAAGAAGGGTTGATTGAACAGGATGAAAATCCATGCTCACTGGAGATGATCCTTCATTCAATGTCTTCTGAACTAACTTTGGAAAGTCATCAGGTAATCTGAATACTGAACTTTGACCTTGGCCTGGATAAGTGAATCCTGATGTTACCTACATAAATGTAATAATAAGATCATAAAGAGGCAACAAGTATTACATATACAAAACCACTGCAAAGGAGTGAATGAATCATAAATCAGAAACACATTATACACTGTTGAAGTAAAAGCGAACCAGTTTACCTCATCCAAAGTCTCAAGTGTCCCACTTTTAGACAAACTTTCTGAATCCTTGAGTTCCTCCAAAGTTTCAGCTACCATGTGGCGGTACATAGTTAGCAAAACAATAGAGTAATGCATAGAATCAATGCCTTAAATGCTCCAAAATCAGATCCTCACTGGGAGCATTAATAAAGGGATTAAAAGCACTACCTGGGTTTCTTGGTGCACAGAGACCAACAGTTCCAGCAGAAACTGCAGAATGAGTCACAGTAGATGGAGTAAAAGTACAACTGGAGGGGGAAGTTGGAACTGGTGCTGATGCAACTTCCGAAGGCTGAATACAAAAAATACTAAAATTCTGAGAAAAAACCGTACCAAAAATGTAAAATAGATTAACTCAATGAGATCTGTAAAGAGCCACATTGGACAGGGGAAGGAAACTATAAAACTGCAGCTTCTGATAAAGATCCTTACCGGAGGATTGTTTACAATTGAATGATTGTCTAGTGGTTGACAAACATGATCCAAAAAAAGAGTTTTTATGACGGGGTCTGGTTGAGGATAGGAACAATGTACATGCTGCCAATTCAAGCTGTCAGATTACATACTAAGGTCAGTTCTCCTTAGTAAGCATGATCGCATAATATGAAGAATATTGAAATAAGAACTACACAAATTTAAAAACTGTTAAAAATATTTAACTAAGTGTTTGACCTAATAACAATTAACCTAATTCATCTGAAAAAAAAAAAAAAGAACTGTAAGGAAGAAGTTGCAGACCTTTGGTTAATGAGACGTCGCAACCTTTGACTTCTGAAATTAGGAAACTTTAGTTTACCACGAAAGAGGGGATTTGCCTCAATAACTTTCTTCAGATCCTTCATCATGATTATTCTTGCAGAATTTGTGTCCCTATATGTGGAGAGAGATTCGTGTTTCCTGAAGAGGACACAGGAAAATAGTCGACCTGAGTACACAGTAATCAGCATATCTGAAACTACTAAAATTAGCACAGAAATCACACCTGAAATCATCTGTAGTCAGAAGCTGAGTCATCTCCTTGTACAGATCTTCATTGTATGAGGCAAAAACTTTCAGATCATTCACAAGGATACCTAAAGCCTTGGAGCCATCATGGCTATCATAATATCAATCAATTTCATATAGAGGCTAGAAAGCTGATATTTTCAGGGGAAATCTTAATATTTAAAAAAGTTACAAAGCTTTACAAATCACTAGCTTACTTATCCAATGCCTCAAGGAACTTCTGCTTTCTGATTTCAAAATAGATCTTGAGTGAAAACTTGTTGTCCTCCACTTTTGTGAAACCAGAGAGATATCTTTCAACCTCATCCCAGTTCCCACTAAGTGCCAGGCCCTCAAAGTACTTCATGTCAAAGAAATAACCTGTTTCCCGCTCCAAACTATTGAGCAAGCAAATGGTCAGGCAAAATTACAAAAATAAGACACATGCTGAAGACAGAGAGCATCTGTATGTGTTCACATGTATGAGTGCGGGTGTGTGTGAGAGAGAGAGAGAGAGCAAACATGTTGAAGGTTTATGTGTGTGTGTGTGTGAGAGAGAGAGAGAGAAAGAGTAAACATGTTGAAGGTGTATGTGTGTGTAGTGGAGGGAGGACGAAAACACACATGTGAGCAGTTTCTTTTAGGTTTTCCTCATCAAGGAACTGTAAGATCAAGAAGACCAGCTCTTTACTGAGAGACATCACTCCAATAGCCGTTCCTCTGTCTGCAGAACCTTCAAATTAACCCAAAAATCAGTAAATTTAGAAGTGAAAAAGAAGAAACAAACAACAGTTATGGGGAAAAATAACAAAGTGATGCTTTGTAGGAGAAGAGAAACATGATACAAGCTTCGGTTATCTTAAAGCCTTCATTCTTTAGAAACCTAAAGAACAAACACCTCCACTCAACTGAGCAGAGCACAAACTTTTTACTTAGCAGAGGACAGCAAGGTAAATTTATCAAACCTTTATTTTTAAGAAATTTCAAAATTATCTTTTCTTTTAATTTACCCAATTCTCCCAGACAACAAACAGAGTGATTTATGAAGCATAGATGAGTCCAAACTCAAATTCAAACAAGTAGAAATTGCATTCTGCTCTCTAAAGCGTAGAAACTTCCAAATGAACCCAATCAGTAAAGAGAAACAGACAGGAATCAAGTGAAGTCAGTAGTGCTTTGATCATGAAAATACAGAATTCTAAAACCAAACCAAATCAAGTGGTGATAGATATTTTTCCTTTAATATGATGGAAGATTGAGAAATATGCCAGATCATTTTTTCCATTTACAGAGAACAAGACTTAGAAATTAGGTGCTGTTTGGTAGCTGAGAAAAGCTAGGGGAAAAAAAAAACAGTAAATTCCACCTCTAAGAAAACAAAGACAATATTTTGTTTTCTTTTCTTTTCCCCCATTCTTTTCAGTAACCAAACACAATGTTTAGAGTCCCAATCGAGCAGAAATGAATCTAGAGCCAAACGTAATATAATCTCCTTCGCTAATACGTACACACCCATATTTCTATTATGATCATCCGCTGAGAAATTTTAAAACAAATTGTAAACATACATATAATCAAGTTTACGAAATCAATATTTTGAACAAATTCTCAGCGCCACTGAATGAATCTTTAAACTTTTGGCAAAAGCACACAAAAGAAAAAGCAACACCCAAAATTTTCCCTTTCTTTATCCTCTTTTCCTCTACTTTATTGGAACAAAACAAAGAGGTAGGGTTTGGATTGATGATAAACGGGGCCAAAAATAAAATTAGACTAACAATTGGATGATCAGCTTCGTCAACTACGTGCAGAAAAACCTACTTTTTTATTGAATCGAAAAATCAAATTTGAAATACTAGAGTTTGAATCGATCCAAAGGAACAATACAATTTCTTAAGAACTCAGGCAATCGGAGCGGAAAAAATACCAAAACGAAAAGGGAAAAAAAAAACCCATCAAGTTACCAGAAAAGGCTGGCTGTCGAGATGTCTGAACGAACAGAGAAAATGAACAAATACAGAAAATCGAGAACCAGGGTTTTGACAGAAAATAAAAATAAAACAACTGAGAAGAAAATCGATCAAATCGAGGACAAAACAAGAAAAAAAAAATCAGTTTGGTGAGGAAAGGAAAGGGACTTTTTGGAAATGCAAAAGAAGAAACCGGGTCAAAAGCACCAATCCAGTAAAGCGGTTGAAGAAAGACGGAAAGAGATGGGGAATAGGAAGAAGCGGAAGTCACCTGAATTCATCAACGCCTCTCTATTCTCGTACTTTCTTCTACTTTCTCTCGCTTTCTAGCGGCGCTGAGAGACAACAGTGAGTGATTTGTGGATGAGGTTACTTAGTATATCGGGTTGAGCGCGATACATGCACGAGATGATAAGCCGCCGCACTTATAAAGCTCCCTTGGGTCCCATCCTGACAGCCGGTCGTCAGTTGAGGATGATTATACCGAGGTCTTACGTAGGACTGTCGTTTTGGTTTTGAGAGCAAAACGACAGCGTATTTGTCACGGTGCTTATTTGGGTCCCAACGGCCCACTATTTACGAATTTGCCACTGTCTTCAAGGATTAATTTTAGATTCGTGAATCCTCCTAAATCTCATTAATATTAATATTGCATGTTTGAGGAGTTAGACATGAAAATCCGGCTAAATTTACCACGTCAGCAATGACTGAGACTCACTTTAAGGGCATGAAAGTCATTTCACAGTTTAAACCCAAACTCAAATAATCATTTTATAATTAGAAGGTTAACCATTATCAAATTCTTGCTTAGAATACTAAAATGTTATATAATAAGAAAAATGAGATTTGATTTACTAATATGAAAATATATAGAAAAAAGAACCTCAAAATTTTTTAATTAGTATTATCTTCACCTATTTAAAAATAATGTGAAAAATAATTTGAAATACATGTATTTTTTAATGAGTTATCCAATTATACCCAAAAATGCCCCTTTACTTGTCATGTCATCCGAATCAATTGACAATTAGACTCATGCTTCCCTTCTTTTGAGATATTTTATTATTTGAGATTTTTTTCTCTATAAATATTATCAGGTAAGAATTTGAAAAAAATGAGAGTTTATTCTAGTATTAATAAGTTAAAAATAAATTAATATTCTTGACGATAAATTTATATTTATTATATAATATTAATAATTGTTTAATAAAATAGAGAATAAAATTTGTTGTAAGAGTTTTTTAGATATAAAATGTTTTATAATATAGTTGTGCTTTGATATATAGTATAAAAATAAATAAACAAATAATTATTTTATATTAAATAAATTAATCATAATTAAAATAATTATATATTATTAAATTTATTATTTATTATTTAATAAACAACCCTATTAGTTTTTGAATTGGTAATTATGATTAAATTGGATTTGTTTGACAATATTTCCTCTTAAAATTATACAAAATAAAAAAATATTTAATCCTATTTAAATAAGATTTTTTTTTTTGTACAATATTTCTTAAACTTTTAGGAAACTAAAATAAGAATCCTAGAGGTGTTTGTTTTTAGAGAAAAAAAAAATCCAAATAATAAAATAATAATAATAATAATAATAATAAATATCTAAAAAGAAATGAAACATATATATGAAGCAGTCTAGTTGTCAATTGATTTGAATGACATGATAAATAAAATGACATTTTTTTGGGAATAATTGGATAACTCATTAAAAAGTGTATGCATTTCAAATTATTTTTAAATAGATGAAGATAATATTAATTTAAAAAATCAAGGGTTCATTTTGTCCATATATTTTCATATTAGTGAATCAAATCCCACTTTTCCCTTATATAATTCTCACAACTCAACTTCAAAACAACTTCAACTTAAGCAATTCAAATACTAATTAAATTCAAACATTTAAACAATGTTCAAAATTAAAAGTTTAAACCAAAAATCCTAACAAGGACAGTTTCCCATCCTAACCATTATTCGTGGCCTTGAGAGTACTTGAAAAATTGTCAATAAAAGGAAATGAGTTTAAGGTTCAGTAAGGAATATTAATATAGTTTGAAGATGTAGTAACCAAATTGAAAATATTGAAATGAATTATTTTCTATCTTAATTTATGTAAACACTTTACAAAGATATGAGTATATAGTCTTATAATACGGGTATGGAAATTGATGACTAAAAATCCTTGATTGGAGGATAGAATGATGCAAACACAATATATGGGAATATATTTGGTCTTTACATATTGAGAATGGGAAGTGTCGGGATGTGTTCTAGTCCTTACATATTGAGAATGAAAAGTGAGACATGCTAACCAAGATGTGTTTTGTCATGTCCTCGCAAGATAGTGCTTCCATTGCAAATGCTAATCTTCGATCAAAGAACAGAAAATTGTTGGCAAGAAATTGGCTTAGTGA
Source organism: Vitis vinifera (assembly GCF_030704535.1). Classification (NCBI taxonomy): domain Eukaryota; kingdom Viridiplantae; phylum Streptophyta; class Magnoliopsida; order Vitales; family Vitaceae; genus Vitis; species Vitis vinifera. Next base: position 6,201,129 of record NC_081808.1, read on the forward strand.
GGGCATTGACTAATTGGTCTTTGGTGGAAACGTAGACAATATTGAGAAGACCCTTACTAACATGATCACGAAAAAAATGAATATCGAGGGCAATGTGGTTTCATTCTGGAATGAAATATTAGATTGGCTGACAAAGGGGTGGCACCAATATTGTCATAGTAGATGGTTGGTTTGTGAGACAGCAAGACACCAAGTTCACCTAGAAGAGAATGAACCCATCGAACTTCAACAGTTGTGGAGGCAAGGGCATGATACCCAGCCCCTGTAGAGGAGTGGGTGATAGATTTCTGCTTACAAGAGCACTGGGAAATTGCATTACCACCTAAGTAGACAATGTAGGCAGTAGTAGAAGAGAGATCATCCCTATTACTGGCCTAGTCAGCATTAAAAAAAGGTAGTGAGGATAGGGGTTGATGTCGTTTGAGAAATAGGTCATGATACATGTTGCTTTTGAGACATCATAATAAATGCTTGACAATTGACCAATGCATGTTTGTGGGCCAATGCATGAATTGTGAGAGATTTTTGACTATATAAGAGATGTTTGATCGACTTAAAGAGAGATATTGTAATGCACCAACAACACTTCCATATTGAGTCGCATCCGTGGAAGAAGAACCATCATTCAGTGAGTGGTAGGGAAAATGCAATTGGAGTTCAAGCTTCTTTGGCCCCAAACAAATTGGTTTGTGTTAGCAAATCACGAATATATTTGTGTTGGGTTAGGAATAGATCAGTAGGTGTGAAGATAGCTTCAACGCTAAGGAAATAATAGAGTGCACTTAGGTCTTTCATAGAGAACTTCATAGAAAGAGTATGTAGAAATGACTTAATGAAGGCACCATGATTTCCTATAACAAGTAGGTCATCGACATATACCAAAAAATATGTTGTAATACCTTGAGCATTATAGACAAAAGAGAGGGGTCAACACGAGAGTTCACAAACCCAAAAGAGAGTAATTACTCCTTAAGCTCATTGTACATTGCACTAGGGGCTTGCTTAAGACCGTAGAAGCTCTTATGAAGTTTGAAGACATGAGAAGAATGGGTGGTGTTGATGAATCTAAGAGGTTGCTGCATAAATACTATTGATGCTGGGTTAACTGGAAGAAACACTTTTCCTTTTTTTCCTACAAAAGATGTCCGGACACACTCTCCGAAGCTCAAGTAAGAAGATTAAAGCCAACAATTAGAGGTTGCCCCTTTTTATATGCTAAGAAGAAGACTCTCTCTCTGCGTGGATATATGCACGCATACCTCGATATTGATCTGGAGAAGGGCTTTTATAGGGTCTGGAATAGTGTCACATCTATGTTGAGATGACTTCTTGACTTTCGTAGTCATGATGATAGCATAGTTGGCGACAAAGTAATCATCACTCTTTAGGCGGTTGATAGGGATCGCTAGAAGGGGTGACCTGATGGTTCACCTGTCACCTCAGCCTGCAGGCGGTATGGTGCAGCGTGCATCAGGTCGCCTGCGAAGATAAGGTGGCGTCCCATCGAGCATGCTTCTGACGAAAGGAGAATGATTGCTCATGGGAGTGGGTCAAGAAACTTACTCGGAATGCATTGCGTTGTTTCAGAGGAATGCCGCGTGACTGGCCATTAGTACTTCTAATTTGGACTAGATATTTGGATTTGGTTATGTTCACCCGAACAGGAATAGAAGGATGCCACATGGAGCCAATGGTGACTTGCCATATGGTCACACGGGGAAGTCCTCTACAATGCCTCATTTTAACCTGATTGTTTCGTCCCGACTTCAAGAAGAAATCTTTTGCTTGTTGAGAAAGTACGACATGAAGCTCAATCCGTCCAAATGTGCCTTTGGGGTAAGCGCAGACAAGTTTTTGGGGTTTATGGTCACTCAAAAGGGGATATAAGTCAACCCAGATCAAATCAAAGCTGTCGTGGAGACATCCACCCCTAGTAGCAAGAAGGAGCTGCAACGCCTCACCAATAGACTCGTTGCACTAGGACGCTTCATAGCCCAATTCATAGACAAACTAAGACCCCTCTTTCTAGTGCTGAAGGGAACCAATGCGACAGGATGGATGGAAGACTGACCATGTGGCAGGCCACCATTGGCTCCACGTGGCATCCTTTTATTCCTGTCCTGGCAAACATAACCAGATCCAAATATCCAGTCCAAATTAGAAGTACCAATGGCCAGTCATGCGGCGTTCCTCTAAAATTATGCAATGCATTCCGAATAGGTTTCTTGACCCACTCCCACGAGCAATCATTCTCCTTACATCAGAAGCACGCTCGATGGGATGCCACCTTATCTCTGCATGCGGCCTACCGTACGCTGCACCATACCGCCTGCAAGCTAAGGTGACAGGTGAACCATTAGGTCACCCCTTCTAGCGATCTCTGTTAGTCGCCTAAAAGGTGATGATTGCTCTGTCGCCAACTATGCTATCATCATGATTACGAAAGTCAAAAAGTCATCTCAGCACAAAGTTGACATTGTTCTAGACCTTATAAAAGCCCTCATCCAGCTCAACATCGAGGTACGCGTGCATATATACACACAAATAGGGAGTTTTCTTCTTAACATCTAAAATGGGGCAACCTCTAATTGCTGGCTTTAATTTTTTGACTTGAGCTTCAGATGGTGTGTCCAGACAACCTGTTCGGACATCTTTTGTAGGAAAAATGGGAGAAACGTTTTTTCCAGTTGACCCAGCATCAACAAATACCTCTTCAGATAAAGTGTTAAGTAAAAAGGCATTATTGACATCAAGTTGACAAATAGACTAACCATGAGCCAGATAAATACTTAAGACCGTGCGAATGGTGGTAAGTTTGACTATTGGGCTAAATATTTCATGGTAATCAATCCTCGATCGTTGATAAAATTTTTTTGCAACCAAGCGAGCCTTATAATGGGCTATATTGCCATTCTTATTCCTTTTAATGTGAAATACCTATTTGCAACCAATAATGTTTTGCGAGGGATGAGAAGACACAAGATCCCATGTCCCATTTTTAAGAAGAGCATTAAGTTCATCTTCCATTTCATGTTGCTAGAAAGGATCCTTAATAGCTTGAAATACACAATTGGGACGAGGATGCTTGGTGGTAAGGTTGAACTGTTTGGGTTTGAAAATGTTGTTGCGGGAACGGGTGATCATAAGGTGGGTTTGAATAGGTAAGGGTGAAGGTGGTGGGGAGGTAAGAAGGTTAGAGGAGGTGGCAAGAACACACTTATTGTGGGTAGAATAAGCAATGTGTAGAAGGGCAAACCCAATTTCAAAAACATAGTGATGTCGACACTCAATAGAGCCATTGTGTTGGGGTGTGTGAGAGGGAGTTTTGAGGTGTTAATTACCATTGTTTTCAATAACAGATTTCAAAGCTTGAAATTCACCACCACCATCCGAGTAAATGGTCATTATGGAAGTTTCAAAGAATTTTTTACCCTTATCCTTTTGGTCTCATGCCTTCCAAACTGCTTCTTACCATATAAATCGCCTTCCCACATCTCTATTGGCACACAAATCCCCATTTGAAAAATTATTCTATCTTAATTTTTGCACATAGTTTACAAAGATATCAGTATACAATCCTATAATATAGGTATGTTAATTGTTGACTAAAATTCCTTGATTAGAGGATAGAATGATGCAGACACAATATATGAGATTATATTTGGTCTTTACATATTGAGAACGGAAAGTGAGAGATGTCAACTGGATGTATTCTATCATTACTAATACTAGTAGTATTTAGTTCAATTTACCTTAAAGGAATAAATTTGAAACTAACCACCCTTTTGCAAAGTCCCTTGGGTAACAAAGTCTTACCTAATTGAGCACCATTTGTTATTTAATAATAAAAATAAAAATATTTTGAATGCATTTGATTTGATATGATATGAAATTATTATTAACATAAATATGAGAAAATTTAGTTGAAAAGTTTTGAACGGTTTAGTGTGTTTAAATTAATTTTTTTTATGAAAAAGATTGTAAATTATATTTACTTTTTGTATTTATAATTGAAAATGTTTGATCCATGAGACTTGACAGAACACATCCTGGTTGACATCTGTCACTTTCCATTCCCAATATGTAAAAACCAGAGCCCATCCCAACACTTCCCATTCTCAATATATAAAGACCAAATATAATCCCATATATTGTGCTTGCATCATTCTATCCACTAATCAAGGATTTTTTAGTCAATAATTACCATACCCATATTATAGAATTGTATACTTATATATTTGTAAACTGTGCACAAAAATTAAGAGATAAAATAATTCATTTCAATATTTTCAATCTAGTTACTACATCTTCGTGGTATCAAAGAATTTGTAGCTCCAATTAGCATCCACCAATTTTTCAACCACGTCAGAAAACAAGTCACTCAATAATGCAACACCAAAAATCATCTCTATTTCTACTTAACCTTTTGTGCCTGACACCACACAACTTATCTCCATAAACGTTGTCTCACAACTTCCTATCAAACTCACCATGTCCAACTACATATCCTACCGTGTTCAATTTCACTCTATTTTCTTTGGCTATAATCTTCATGGTTTCTTGATGACACTCTTTCTTGCCCATCACCATCATTACTGTCACGCTCCAAGACCCACTCCAAGGGCATGACGATCATTTCACACTTCAAACCAGAAGACTTATAGTGTAACTTGACCCAAACAATTATCTTGTAATCGGAAGTTACCAATTATCAAATTCTTGTTCAGAGTAGCGGAACAAAATCTAAAATCCTCAAAATTCAATTTCAAAACTAAAACATCCATTATCCAAAATCCATTGTCCAAATATTTGCAAACTTAAACAATTTAAGTACTAAAACAAATTTCAAAATCTCCAAAACTCAACTTTGAACTAACATAAAATTTAAAGGATCAATATCCAAATAGCTTCCAAATACTAAAAGATCCAAATGAACATAACTAACAGTTAAACAAAATCCAATATAAAATCCTAAGTCAAATCCTAATGATGACCATTTCTCATCCTAGCCATTACTCCTCACCTGAACTAAGGGTACCTGAAAAGTAGTCAACAAATAGGAATGAGCTCACAACCCAATAAGGAATATTAATGCAGTTCATGAATCAAATATTTCAAATTCATTTGCAAAATAGGAGATATTGTAATCAATCATTTTCATAAACCTGTGAGTTAATTTTTTTTTTTTGCCAATACATTCAAAATTTCTAACTGTATGCATTTATTTCTGATTCAAACATTTTCATATTAAATTCAGTCAAAACATTCCAATAATTTATTTACTCTGGTCATCAAACATCAAATGGTGCCCAGTTAGGTAGAACTTTTCAAATGGGTGGCTAGCCTCAAATTGTTCCTTTAAGGTGGACGGAACCAAACACTACTAGTACTAGTAACCTTTAACCGAAACCCCTAGAGACTGAGGTTCAAATCAATTACATTCCCCACCAAGAAATGTAAAAGTCAACTGTTATATCCCCTTGACAAAGGTCAAAAGTCAAAAGCCAACTATTATATCCCGTTGACAAGGGCCAAACAAACCAGAGTTAAATATTTATTTCATTTATTCAAATTTACAACATATAATATCTCCACATCTATTTGTCAAAAACAAAATATAAAATTCTAACATACTTTTCATGCAAAACAAGTTTGATCCATGCATAAAACGGAATATAACTCAAACGTTTTCAAATAACGTATATATATATATATATATATATATATATATATATATATATATATATATATAAAATTGTTTCAAAAAAAAAAAAAATTAACAACTACATTAATTTCCCTTACCTCAAATAAGCACTCCAAATCTTGAAAAGTTTGGCCCCAAAATTTACTTCTCATCTAACATAACAAAAATGTACTATCAACACTATTGACTATTCATTTAAAATAGGTTTGGGAATCCTATAATTTATTTATTTTTTTAAGTCAATATTATTATTACAAAAATTATTTTCCAACTTTTTAACCAATAAAAATTTATCCTCAATAATTTATTTTTCTTTCCTAAACTAAATTGAATTTCCTAAAAATATTTATTTACAATAATCTCTTTCATCACTTTACATAAGAATTTATTTCTTTAATTATTTATTTCAACTTTTCCTAGGACCTACTTCATATTTTAATAAGATTATCCTACAATCCTCAATATATCCTTTTTCTTTTCTACCCTCAATATCACAAGTCATTGACTTTTCAACCACATAACCAAACCCACACACAATACGTCTCCATGATCTCCACATTCTCTTTTTAATCACTATTCTGCCACATGTTTTTTTTTTCTATTTATTTATTTCAAAACCTCACTTTCCACACCTATCCTACCATCTCCAGCACACACCACCCATTAAACATTAAATAAGAAAACATACACTCCACACCCAACGGATCCACACATTCCCATTGTTGTTTATTTATTTATTTAATCCTTAATTCTATGAGGCTTCACGCTGCCACAACTATCACACGTCATCCACCACGAAATTAATTTTTTTTTTCAATTTATACCTAGGGTATTTATTAGGAAAATTACATTTTTACCCATATTTCATTTTATTAAAATAATTAATTCACTATTATTATTATTATTATTATAAATTTCCTATCTTATCCCTATATAAAAATTTTGGGCGTTACATTCTTCCCTCCTTAACAAAAGTTTAGTCCTCTAAACTTGACATACCTGAATCTTGAAATAATTGAGGATGTTTTTCTCTCATCTCATCCTTCTAACTCCCAAGTGGCCTATCGAATACTATGATTGCTCCATTGGACCTTTACCAACTTGACAACAACATGTTGTAGTACCTTGTCCATTACATCTACAATTTGAATGGGCACCTCTTTATAAGTCAAGTCCTCAGAAATTTGAATAGGCTCCAACTCCACAACATGAGAAGGATAAAAAACATATTTCCTCAAAGACGAAACATGAAACACATTATGAATCTTAGACAGACTTGGGGGCAAGGCTACTTTATACGCCAAAGCACTTACTTTTTCCAATATTTCAAATGGACCCACAAATCAAGGACTAAGTTTTCCTTTTCTCTCAAATCTCATCACAAACTTCATAGGCGAAACTTTTAAGAAAACATGATCACCTACTTCAAACTCCAAATCTCTCATGCGATTATCGGCATAACTCTTCTATCTACTTTGTGTTGCTTTCAATCTTTCTTTAATCAAAGTTATCTTTTCTACTGTCAACTGCACAAGTTCAGGCCCTAAAAGTTTCCTTTCTCCTACATCATCCCAACAAACAGGAGATCGACATCTCCTACCATACAACCTTTTAAAAGGTGCCATTCTAATGCTAGCTTGAAAGCTATTATTATAGGCAAACTCCACTAGAGGCAAATAATCATCCCAATTACCTTTTAGGTCTAAAGCATAAGCTCTCAACAAATCCTCCAGAACCTGAATTATCCTCTCTGATTGACCATTAGTTTGCGGATGAAAAGCAGTACTAAAACTCAACTTAGTACCTAATGCTTTTTGTAAGCTATGCTAAAAACTAGAAGTGAAACGAGGATCTCAGTCAAAAACTATAGAAACAGGCACCCCATGCATTCTCACAATCTCTTTAACATAAAGAGAAGCCAAACGGTCCATAGAAAAATTTACTTTCATAGGCAGAAAATGAGCAGACTTTGTCAATTGATCCACAATAACCCAAATAGCATTATTACCTTCTAAGGTTCTTGGCAACCCTGTCACAAAGTCCATGGTAATATGCTACCATTTCCACTCAGGAATAGTAAGTGGCTGTAAAGATCCTACTGGTCGTTGATGTTCAGCTTTCACTTGTTGACATACCAAACACTAAGCCACATATTGTGCAATATCCCGCTTCATTCCTGGCCACCAATAGTTCTGCTTTAAATCTTTATACATCTTTGTCCCTTCTGGGTGGACTGCAAGTTTAGAACAATGAGCTTCCTCCAACAACTTTCTCCTTAAATCTCCATCATTTGGGACACAAAGTCTAGTCCCAAATCTCAAAATCCCATCATCTGATAAGACAAAGTCACACTTACTACCCCTTTTTACTTCCTCCATAAGTTGCACTAATTGCACATCATTATTTTATAGGGTCTTAATTCTCCCAATCAAGTCTGGTTGCACTCTAAAGTTTGCCACAAGAGCTCCCGAGTCCAAAACTCTGATATGGACTTGTAAACTCCTCAAATCTTCTAATATTTGCCTTTGACAGCCTCTAATAGCTGCTAAGGAATCAATAGTTTTCCTACTCAAGGCGTCAGCCACAACATTCGCCTTCCCTGGGTGATACTGAATAATATAATCTTAGTCTTTAAGTAGTTCAAACCATCTTCTTTGTCTCATGTTCAATTCCTTTTGGGAAAACAAATACTTCAAACTCTTATGATCTATGAATATCTCATAAGTTTCACTAAAAAGAAAATGTCTCCAGCTCTTAAGTGCAAAAACCACTACAACTAACTCCAAATCATGAGTAGGATAATTTTGTTCGTCAGGCTTTAACTGTCTAGAAGCATAAGCCACAACTTTCCCATGTTTCATAAGAACACAACCTAAACCTTGACGAGAGACATCACTATACACCATAAACCCTCCTGAACTTGAAGGGATAGTCAAAATAGGAGCTGTCACCAATCTGTTCTTTAACTCCTGAAAACTACGTTCACAACCATCGGACCACTCAAACTTAACCCCTTTCTGAGTCAAACTGGTTAGAGGTAGGGCAATCTTAGAGAACCCCTCAAAAAACCGCCTATAATAACCAGCAAGTCCCAAGAAACTTCGAATCTCGGTCACAGTAGTAGGTCTCCTCCAATTTGACACAGCATCTACCTTTCCAGGATCAACTAAGATGCCATCCTTGGTCACCACATGCCCAAGAATAGAAACGCTATCTAACCAGAACTCACACTTCTTGAGTTTAGCATACAATCGCTTATCTCTGAGAGTCTGTAATACAATACTCAAATGACGCTCATGCTCTTCCCTACTCTTTGAGTACACCAAAATATCATCTATAAAAACTACCACAAACTGATCTAGATAGGGCTTGAATACCCTATTCATTAAGTCCATAAAAGCAACAGGTGCATTAGTCAAACCAAAAGGCATAACCAAAAACTCATAATGCCCATATCTAGTTTGAAAAACAGTCTTAGGTACATCTTCACCTTTAACCCTTAACTGATGATAACCAGACCGAAGATCAATCTTAGAGAACACACAAGCACCTTGAAGTTGATCAAACAAATCATCAATCCGAGGAAGGGGATACTTATTCCTCACCATCACCTTATTCAACTCTCTATAATCAATGCAGAGTCTCATAGATCCATCATTCTTCTTTACAAATAAAACAGGAGCTCCCCAAGGTGAAACATTAGGCCTAATGAAGCCCTTATCTAACAACTCCTGAAGTTGAATCTTCAACTCCTTAAGCTCGAAAAGTGCCATCCTGTAAGGGGCCTTAGATATAGAAGTTGTCCCTAGTGCCAAATCAATGGTGAACTCCACCTCCCTATCTGGTGGCAAGCCAGGTAGACCCTTTGGAAAGACATCAGGATAGTCCCTTACAATGGGTATGTCTTCCAACTTTAAATCATTTTCCTCATTCACAACATAAGCTAAAAAGCCTTGACAACTTTTCCTGAGCAAAAAACTAGCTCGCAAGGCTGAGATCACACACAGTGGGTTGTCCACATGCTTCCCCTCAAAACTAAAATCAGGCTGGCCAGGAATGCTAAAAGTCACTTTTTTTCCCAAAACAATCAACAGAGGCATGATAAGAAGCTAACCAATCCATCCCCAAAATCACATCAAAATCTTGAAGGTCCAGAAGTACTAAGTCAACTGTCATCTCTTTATACCCAATCATCACACAACAATCTCTAATTATTTTATTAACCACAATAGAATCTCCTAAAGGAGTAGCAACAAATAAATCAAAGTCCATATTATCAATCGGCATACCCAACAAACCAACAAAAGATACGGAAACAAAAGAGTGCGTTGATCCAGGATCAATTAAGGCTCTAGCAAATAAGGTGTGGATTCGAAGAGTACCTATCACCACATCAGAAGTAGCTTGAGCATCTCCATGAGTCATAGCAAATACCCGCCCTTAAGCCTTGGGCTACTGTCTATCCTCTTTATTGTCCTCCTTAGGCTTCCCAAAAACAAACTTCTTATTCTCTGGACAATCCCGCACCATATGACCCTGCTTTCCACAACCAAAGCAAGCTCCAGTCTCTCTATAGCATGGCTTGCCCCCATGCTTCCTACCACAAGTAGGACAAATCCCATCCAAATTTTGTGCTGCCTTTCCTTTATTTTGATTTCTACTTGGAGCAGACTTTTTCTATGCTTGGTTACCATGAGCACTATCATTTCTATTCCTCTTTCTTTGTTGTTCCCTATACTGGTGAAACTCTTCATTGTCCTTCTCTACATTAAGGGCTTTGTCTACCACCTCTGAATAAACACCTAACTTCAGAATTGATATCTTATTCTTCAAATAAGGCTTCAGTCCATCATGAAACTTTAATGTTTTTTCCTCCTTTGTAGCAATCAACTGTGGGGCAAAACGTGATAGTTCGGTAAACTTAGCCTCATATTGGGCCACAGTCAAATCCCCCCGTTCCAAGCGAACAAACTTTCCCACCTTTTGTCGTCGAACACTGTCAGGAAAATACTTCTTATAAAAAACCTCCCTAAACTGTCTCCAAACAATAGGCCCCTGATCCTCCAAAAGCCTTTTAGTCATGCGCTACCAATGGTCTGCCTCTTTATCTAACATGAATGCTGCATAAGAGGCCTTTTGCTCCTCAGAACAATCAATGACATCGAAGAATTTTCCTATCTTCATAATCTAAGACTCTGCCTCCGTTGGATTCAAAGTTCCAGAAAAATAAGGGGGACCCAACTTCTTAAAGTCGTCAAAGGAGCTACCCCTACTAGATGGGGATTGTCCTTGACCATTACTTCCAATAGCTCGAGCCTGACGCTCAACCAATCCAGCTAAGGTCCCCAAATATCTATAAAGCTCTTCAGTACTCATAGAGGGCAAAACCTCAGGTGGAGGGGGTATATCATCATTAGCTTGACTATTTTGGGACGAGGCAGGTCTTCTTGGTGGCATAATGTCCTATAAAGCAAAAGATATAACTAAATCAGTCAGTAAGAAGCCAAATAAGCAAGTCAGAATTGTCTGAAATAAAAGCAATCGGACTAGATGAAGTTGAAACTTTAAATTAATGCGTCACTTATCTATTTCCAAAGGTAAACTAAACAAGTTCCCATCAAGATCAAAACCTAATGCTCTGATACCACTCTATCACGCCCCAAGACCCATTCCAAGGGCATGACAGTCATTTCACACTTCAAACCCGAAGGCTTACAGTGTAACCTAACCCAAACAATTATCTTGTAATCGGAAGTTACCAATTACCAAATTCCTGTTCAGAGTAGTGGAACAAAATCTAAAATCCTCAAAATTCAATTTCAAAACTAAAACATCCACTATCCAAAATCCATTGTCCAAATATTTGCAAACTTAAACAATTCAAGTACTAAAACAAATTTTAAAATCTCCAAAACTCAACTTTGAACTAACATAAAATTTAAAGGATCAATATCCTATTAGCTTCCAAATACCAAAAGATCCAAATAAACATAACTAACAGTTAAACAAAATCCAACATAAAATCCTAAGTCAAATCCTAATGATGACCATTCCTCATCCTAGCCATCACTCCTCATCTGAACTAAGGGTACCTAAAAAGTAGTCAACAAATAGGAATGAGCTCACAGCCCAATAAGGAACATTAATGCAGTCCATGGATCAAATATTTCAAATTCACTTGCAAAATAGGAGATATTGTAATCAATCATTTTCATAAACCTGTGAGTTAATTTTTTTTTTTTTTTTTTTTTGCCAATACATTCAAAATTTCTAACTGTATGCATTTATTTCTGATTCAAACATTTTCATATCAAATTCAGTCAAAACATTCCAATAATTTATTTACTCTGGTCATCAAACATCAAAGGGTGCTTAGTTAGGTGGAACTTTTCAAATAGGTGACTAGCCTCAAATTGTTCCTTTAAGGTGGACAGAACCAAACACTACTAGTACTAGTAACCTCTAACCGAAACCCCTAAAGGCCGAGGTTCAAATCAATTACATTCCCCACCAAGAAATGGAAAAGTCAACTATTTATCCTATTGACAAGGGCCAAAAGTCAAAAGTCAACTATTATATCCCGTTGATAAGGGCCAAACAAACCAGAGTCAAATATTTATTTCATTTATTCAAATTTACAACATATAATATCTCCACATTTATTTTTCAAAAACAAAATATAAAATTCTAACATACTTTTCAAGCAAAACAGGTTTGATCCATGCATAAAACAGAATATAACTCAAACGTTTTCAAATAATGTATATATATATATAAAATTGTTTCAAAAAAAATAAAAATTAACAACTGCATTAATTTCCTTTACCTCAAATAAGCACTCCAAATCTTGAAAAGTTTGGCCCCAAAATTTACTTTTCACCTAACATAACAAAAAGATACTATCAACACTATTGACTATTCATTTAAAATAGGTTTGGGAATCCTAGAATTTATTTATTTATTTATTTTTTAAGTCAATATTATTATTACAAAAATTATTTTCCAACTTTTTAACCAATAACAATTTATCCTCAATAATTTCTTTTTCTTTCCTAAACTAAATTGAATTTCCTAAAAATATTTATTTACAATAATCTCTTTCATCACTTTACATAAGAATTTATTTCTTTAATTATTTATTCCAACTTTTCCTAGGACCTACTTCATATTTTAATAAGATTATCCTACAATCCTCAATATATTCTTTTTCTTTTCCACCCTCAATATCACAAGTCATTGACTTTTCAACCACATAACCAAACCTACACACAGTACGTCTCCATGATCTCCACATTCTCTTTTTAATCACTATTCTGCCACATGTTTTTTTTTTTTCTATTTATTTATTTCAAAACCTCACTTTCCACACATATCCTACCATCTCTAGCACACACCACCCATTAAACATTAAATAAGAAAACATACACTCCACACCCAATGGATCCACACATTCCCATTGTTGTTTATTTATTTATTTTTTAATCCTTAATTCTACGAGGCTTCACGCTGCCACAACTATCATAAGTCATCCACCGCGAAATTAATTTTTTTTTTTCAATTTATACCTAGGGTATTTATTAGGAAAATTACCTTTTTACCCCTATTTCATTTTATTAAAATAATTAATTCACTAATATTATTATTATTATAAATTTCCTATCTTATCCCTATATAAGAATTTCTGGGTGTTACATAGTGATGTCCCACATCGGATAGGGGAAAAAGTTCCTGATGCTATATATGTAGAGGCTCCTCTTAACCAAGTAGATGCGTTTTGAAGCCGTGAGGGCCCCTTTGGGTCCAAAGCGGACAATATCTACACGGTTGGGAGCAGGTCGTTACAAATGGTATCAGAACTGATCCCCGACCTCGGTGTGAGGGTTTGTTTGGCTCCGTAAGGGGTGTTTGTCTGTTTCACTCCGCAATCCTATGGGACACAACGAGGATGTTGTGTCTGCATGAAGGGGGAAGGGAAGGGTGTTTGTGATGTCCCACATCGGATAGGGGAAAAAGTTCATGGCGCTATATATGTAGAGACTCTTCTTAACCAAGTAGACACGTTTTAAAGCCGTGAGGGCCCCTTTGGGTCCAAAGCGAACAATATTTACATGATTGGGAGCGGGTCGTTACAATTACTATCAATGTTCAAATCCAACCCAATTAGGATGTATTCTGTCAAGTAACTTCTAACCAAATAATTACATTTCACCACCAAGAAATGTTAAGTTCAATAATTATATCTCATTGATTAAGATCAAACAAATTAGAGTTAAGGCCAAACAAATTAAAGTCAAACACTTTATTTTATTTATTCAAACTTAGAAAAAACATAATATCTCAATATTTTTCTATTATAATAATCTAACATATTTTTCATATAAAATATATTTGATCTATGTTGAGTAACCAAAATAATATTTTACCTAATTCAAAATAACATATAAACATGAAATATTTTCATTTATAAAATCTGTATTAATTTTCCCCACTTCAAAGAAATACTCAAAATTTTGAAGGATTTAGTCCCGAATAATCTATTATTTACCTAATATAATATAAAAAATGATTATTAATTAGATTATTTAACTAAAAATTATAGATTCAACGATCCTAATAATTTTATGTGTTAATATTATTATTCCTAATTATCAATATTATTTAATCAACATATTCCTTACTTAAGTAAAATAAATAAATTGTGAAGAATATACTAATTTGATATAATAAAGTAGTTTTTTTCCATATTATATCCTCCACACTTTTTTTTTTTCCTTTTTTATTTATTTAACTCTCAAATTTTTGTTTTTGTTTTGTTTTTATTTAACTCTTAGCTCCACACAACATACATGCAACCACACACATTTTTTTTCTTCTTCTCTTTACTGCATATCATTTACAAGCCATTCCCTCTACAACATACACAACCACATAGTTTTATTTTATTTTACTACATATCATTCACAGGCCATCCCCCTTTTTGCTTTGTTTTTATTTTCCAATCTATGGCCATGCACAACCATATTTTTGTTTTTGGTTTTTGGTTTTTTTTTTTTTTTTTTGTGTGTGTTTTTTTAACACCATTGCTATTATTTCACACATTAAACATCTCTCTCTCCCACTATTTATCACACTTCTTCCAAAAGATTCTAATATTCTAGCCACCATTAGCTTCTAACAAACAAACCATAAAAACGACACACAGATCCTAAAAACATTTTTTTTTCACATTTAAGATTTATTTTCTTTCATTTATTTTTATTTTCTTGTTTAGATCTATTTAGTTGAATATTCATAATTTTCCTACCTCTATCAATAAATCTACCCACGTTCATATATTTCCAATAATTATTCATCTAAAATCAAATAAACAAACCCTAATCTAAATTGAGATTTTCCAAAGAATTTTTTAAATTATTAAAAACTAATTAATGAAGAAAAATACTAATTTAAAGGTTAAAATCTTACCTAGAAAATTGATCTTTAACCTCTAAATTCCAAAATCTTCATCCCTATGTTGCCATATCTCTTTGATTTTTGTACACAAAGGGTTTCTATATTGAGAAGATAAGAAAATTTTAATTTTTAAATAGGGCTTTTAAATGCAAAAAGACCTTTCTACCTTCTTTTAATTAATTTAATTTTTTTACTTCTAATTTATGATTTAACCCTTGAAAATTAATTTGGGGTTTAATCCTATAAATTTGATATACTTGAGTCTTAAAATTGATGTGGATGCTTTTCTCTCATATATTCCTCTAGTTCCCAAGTGACCTCTCGAATACTATGATTGCTCTATTTGACTTTTACTAATTTGACAATAGCATGATGTAGTATCTTATCCATCACATCAACAATCTAAATGAGTACTTTTTCATAAGTCAAATCCTTTGACATCTGAATAGGTTCTAACTTCATAACATGAGAGGGATAAAAAACATATTTCATGAAAGTTGATACATAAAATACATTATGGATCTTAGACAAAATTGGAGGTAAGACCACTTTATAAGCCAAAGTGCCTACTCTTTCTAATATTTCAAATAGTCCTACAAACCGAGGACTGATCTTTCCCTTTCCACAAATCTCATTATAGACTTCATAGGTGAAAATTTGAAGAAAACATGATCACCAACCTCTAATTCCAAATCTTGCTTGTGCTCATCAACATAATTCTTCTATCTACTTTGAGTTGCTTTTAATCTTTCTTTAATTAAGACAACTTTTTCAAAAGTCAAGTGTACAAGTTTAAGTCCCAAAAGTTTCCTTTCTACAATATCATCCCAACAAATAGGAGATTGGCATCCCCTACTATACAACACCTTAAAATGTGTGATCCCAATGATAGCTTGAAAGTTATTATAATAAGAAAACTTCTCTAAAGTTAAGTAATCATCTCAATCACCTTTCAGGTCCAAGCACAAGCTCTCAACAAATCTTCCAAAACTTGAATTACCCTCTCTAATTAATCATCGATTTGAAGATAGAAAACAATACTGACACTCAACTTAGTACCCAAAGTTTTCTGTAAACCATGTCAAAATCTAGAAGTAAAATGAGGACTCATATCATATATTATAAAAACAAATACATCATGCATTCTCATAATCTCCTTGATATAAAGAAAAGCTAGTCGGTCAATGGAGAAACTAACTTTTCATAAGCAAAAAATGAGTAGACTTTGTTAATTGATCAACAATCACCTAAATAACATTATTACCTCCTAAGGTTCTTGGCAACCCTATCATAAAATCCATGGTAATATGTTCCCACTTTCATTCAGAAATGGCTAGAAAGTGGTTGTAGGGACCTTGCTGGTTGTTGATACTCAACTTTCACTTGTTAACACACCAAACACTAAGCCACAAATTGTGCAATATCCCACTTCATGCTTGACCACTAATAATTTTACCTTAGATCTTTGTACATTTTCGTCTCTCCAAGGTGAATCACAAGTCTAGAACAATGAGCTTCCTTTAGAAGCCCCTTCCTTAAGTCTTCGTCATTTAGGACAAAAGGTCTAGTCCCAAATCTCAAGATCTCATTATTTGATAAGACAAAGTTAAGCTTACCACCCTTATTTACTTCCTCTATAAGTTGCAAATCATTCTTTTATAAGGTCTTAATTTTCCTAACCAAAGTCTGATTGCTTTTTGAAATATTTCACAGAAGCTCATAAGTTTAGAACTTTGATATGGACTTTTAAACACCTCAAATCCTTCAGTAACCATATTTAACAATCTTTAATAATTGTTAAGGAACTAATTGATTTCCTACTTAAGGCATCAACCACAACATTTGTCTTTCTTGGAGGATACTAAATGATACAGTCATAGTCCTTAAGTAATTCCATCCATCTCATTTGTTTTGTATTTAATTCCTTTTGAGAAAATAAATACTTCAAATTCTTATGCGAAGAACACATTTGTAGTACTTCTACAATTTCTTGGATTTGTAGGGATATTTTTTGAAACATTTTCTCTTTGTGAAGCCCTTTTTCCTGTGTGAAGTTATTATTTTTTGTTTCGATCCCTTTCTTTGAAAGAAGTCACCTTTATTTATAGAGGGAATTTGATTTTGAATTCCCAAGATTTGATTGCTTAATTCAAGGAATTTGATTCCTTGATTCTAGCAACTTTTCTCTTTCCTCCGTTACCTTTTGATTTGCATGCCACATGTCTAATGACTTGTGTGAGCCCAAATTTTATTGAACTATGGAGTTACAATTTTGAAGACCAATTTAGTGGTAATTTAATCGATTTTTTTTTCTTTTTTATGTCTACAAACACATTTGAATTTTCAACATGAAATAATTTGAAAATGCATAGGAAGAATAAAATGGTATTCTTGATTCCCTAGATGATACCCATTTCACACCAAACCAAATTTTCAACTTACAAAGTGGCCTCTCAAATTCATGGCCTTTAGATGGTGGCTTATATGTAAAGGAGCTAGGGTTTGGTTAGAAATAACAAGAAATGTAGTAGATTGAAGTTCAATTGGGCAACCAATAAATGAGAAAAATTACACATCAATTGAATGCACTACTACTTATGTCGTGTTTGATTGGTCAATGGATCATGGTATTCTTAGTTTCATAATGTAATCAACTATAAGAATCACTTAAGGAGCTTGTATACGAAGGGGATTACATTGAGTTACTATGCCTTTATAAATTGTATTAACCATTATTTTATTTTTACTCTTTTTATTTGCTTGAAATACACAAAGTTTAGGTCGAAGGGATGATTAGTGCCCAAATGCATGCCTAAGATACATATATGACATGATTTATACTTAAGGCATAATTTGTCAACTTTAGCTTTGATTTGTGTTAGCACCCTAATTATCAATCTAACTTCTATGAAATTCAAAATTTGGTATCTTAAAAATATAAAATCAATAAATTAACCAACTGCCTAAGCTCTATACAAATTTTGTATCCCAAAATGATAATTCAAAATTTGAATGTTTGTCATAATTATCTTCTTTATATATTCTATTTTCCATTTTTATTTATTTTACAATGAATAATTAGCCAAAGAGTCAAGGTATTATTGAATTAACTTAACTATTGATGCCAAGTTTGAAGTTGTTGAGGCAATGATCTAGCACCCTTCTCTTATTGTTGCCATAATCTTTGACTACTTAGAAAAGCCTTAAATGAAGAGTTAATGGTGGACTCGACATTTGAATCACACTCTCATCAAGAGAGTACGGTTTCAAAGAAAAAACCAAACATTAAGGTTATATTATATTATTATTGTGTGTGTGTTTTTTTTTTTGCATTTTTAATTTTCAGATTTTGATACCATATGTCAACAACCAAAAAGAAATTATTTAAAAAAAACGAAAAAAAACTACAAAGATGATAAAGCAAATAATTATCAGACAAAATATTGTTATCTCTAATTTCTATTATTTTTCAATTATATATGTCCAGGTATAAAAACTTAATTCTAATAGAAACTGAAAAACCTTTTGTTTAGTAGGGTAACACCCAGGGGGTGAATGGGCGTTTTTAAAGATTATAATATAAGAGTTGGATAAATTTATTTAAATTAAAACCTAGAGATATTAAGGATAATCAAAATAATCAAAGATCAAGTAAGTGACACATGGATTTTTACATGGAAAAACCTCACACTAACTATGGAGATAAAAAGTCATGGGGTTTAAGACCTCTAATCTACAATCCACTATATGAGATTAAAATACATAGATTTACTTGATTGTTTTACCCTAAAAACTTACTTTCTAGTACCTATACCTTGATTTATGTCTGCAACATAGCACTTCCAATGCTCCAGTGGATTTTTCTTAGCCTCCGAGGGGATATAGGTCCTTTCAACAACTCAAAATTCAATCTTTGAATCTTTTTTGGAAGATTGGAAATGATAGGGCAAGTTAGGTTGAGTCTCTCTCAATGTGTCCTCATAAAATACATTTAGGTAAGGTATATATAGGAGTAAACCTAGTGGAATTGGTATCAATTTAGAAATCATATTCTACTAAAAACAATTTAGAAACTTAAGAGTTTTAAAATGATTAGGAAAAAGAGGAAGAAGAAGAGAACAAAAGAAATTACTTTAAAGGTTAAGGGATTTCTAAAAGGCAATGCAATAGGAGGAATGAACCGTTGTCAATCGAATCAATGGTAGAAACTAAAAAAGGCAACATAGTGATGAAAGGATTTTTATTGGATGAGCATTATTGGTAGGTGTCAATTGAGAAATTTTTTTGGACTTCTAGGGTAATAAATATTTTTGAAAGGATATTTTAGGTATCAAAAGTTTTACAAGTTTTTGTGTTTTCCAACAATGGAGATGAGGACAACATGTAAAACCAACACTAGTTTCTCTTTCACTTCTTCATTGTCTTTTTAATCTCCGTTCCTTGAGCTGCCATGTAGAGATATAGAGACCTAAGTAGACTCATTTTTCATGAGTCACTGAGGAGGTGTTTGTTTTTTGACTTAATTTTAAATAAAACTTAAAACTAAATAATGTTTAATTTTGTAAGTGTATGAAAAAGTAAAGAAAATCAATATGTTACTTTTAACATTAAAAAAAAGCTAAATCTAAAGGCAACTTGTTTTGTGATACGTTCCCAATTGGTGTCTCAGCTGATTCATGTCCTCTCAATGGTCCCTGATAGTGGTGCCATTTGATTTGTGTCCAGCTGGTGTCCCTTGATTATGGTCCTCAGAAGGGAGTAATCAACAAAATTTATAACCTATTACACCATGTACTAGGATAGCCTCAGCTAGCATAGCATAGTGGCTCTAGGGTTGTTCATTGGGGGTTTTCACTTCACAATTGATATTAATCCAAAGCTAAATTGGTGCTTTTTCATTTCAAGGTTAGCTTTAAAAGAAAACATAAAGATGTTTGAAAAATGATTGGTTTTAAGCTAACCAAAAGTAATAGTAACTGATTTTAATTACAAAGAAAAGTGTTTCTTGGAGTTTAGATCACTAGGCTCAGGTTCCTTATACAAAAAGGGAGTTCCGGTCACTTGTTCCTTTTCCTCACATTAGAGAATTAACATATAGTTAATTCTCTAACCGGTGTGGTACAGATGCTTCCCCTTAATGGATTCAAACACTAAATCCCTCTCATTGATTCATCTTGCAATGGCTCATGCCTCTCACCTAGCATTTGCCATTCAAGGTGATTCTTAACCTTGGATTACCTGTCAAAAGCTCGCAAGAGATAACTAATGGATGTCTCCTAAGAGTTCAAAAGCTTACCAAGTGTTGGCTATTATAGAAAATCCTACCTTCAAACCACCTCCCAAAGGCTCGCAAGAGATAAACTAGTGCATCTCAATGGACGGAGATCACTTGCCTTACCAAGTGTTGGCCCAGGTGATTTAAAGGCGTTTTAAGTTAACTAAAAAGATAAAAACCATTAACGGGTCACACTTTCTCTTCATTAAAAACTAAAACAACAAAACTTCCAATTTATGCATGTGGAAACTTACCCGGCTTTCTTCACTCCAAGAGACAAAGAGCCTAGCCTCTCATCCTCTGAGAAAAAATCCTCAGAGTTTGATTGGCTAGAAATAAAAAGAATGAGAAAATAAAAATATATATGAAAAGTAGAGCAAGTGCTCTGTATTTTACTTCCTTCCAAAACTGTACAAAGGATGCGTCCGAGAACAAGCTCCCGACTCCCCTTTTAAAGAAAATTACAAACTATATATAAGAGGTTATTCACTCTTTGTTCTTGCTTAAAGACTAAGGAATCCTATGATAGGTGGGTTACAAGGAGAATTTGGGGATTTAGACATCAAATATCTAAAGCAAAAAATCTCAAAATGTCGGTCACACATATCGGGAAGCTTCAGGAGAACACCACGGCATTGTGCAAAATGGCTGCGAAATTTTCGCAGCAAAAGGACAACATTTTCGCAGCCAAAGACTGATTTCGCAGCCGTGCAACATTCTGCCTTCAACTTGGAGTGATCTGCTTGCAATGGCTGTAACTCCTTCATTTCAACTCCGAATAGCGCACTGTTTGAAGCATTGGATTGTTGACTTCCTGAGCTTCGAAACGACATATAGCATGCATAAATTGAACTCCAGGAAGTGCTCCAAAAGTGGCTGACATGACTGTCATCAAGAATGCTTCATGACAGATTTCTCTTTGCTTCCCCTCCTTGCATTCCTGATTTGCTTATGGCAAAGGACTTTAAAGCTTCGGTTCTTCATGTTTCTGAGCTTTCCATTGCTTTGCCATGGATTCCAAAGAACTCTCCTCAATCTTGGATTGCTTTGGTGATCAAATTACTAACAAAAACACCAAAACTTACACACTTTGATTAGAAATAATTGCAAAGGTCCTTAATATGTTAATTGGGTTAAAAGGTAATAACTACTACTCAAAAGTACTTAAAAGAGTTAATTACAAGCTATCAAATAACACTTTTTGAGTAGTAATCATTTTGAGTAAAAAGTTAAAAAAATAAATGACTCACTTAGTCTTTTATAAGTGAGTTACCGATTGAAGTCTTACTTTTCGATACCTACCGAAAAGCTTCATCCAATAAGAAAGGTGCACATAGACAACAAGACAAAATTGTAAAACTGGTTTCTTTTGAACATATTAAAGTGGGTTACCGATTGGAATTTCAATTTTTCTTTTTAATTTCATAAAAATAGAAAAATCTATTAGTATAAATAAATGTAGAAATCTAGTAGAAATCTCAAAATTTTTGTTGGAATATACAAGTTATTTCATGCAACTCCTCATATATGATGCACAATAAAAACAAATTTAATTTTTTGATATCTCAAATCTTAGGCACTTTATAAGGCTTTTTTTTTTTTTCTCTTGTTTGTATTGTATTATTTCCTCGTTTTTTGGATTTAATTATTTGAAAACGAAGTCCATCAAGCCCATAGTTTATGGAATAGGAAGGTGTTTCTCCAAATCTTCAAAGTCTTCAACATCAATAAAAGGAAGAATAGAATGATATCTCTCTCAAATTTTGTCGCAATTTAAGAGGATAAGTAAAATCTAATTTGATATTTCAGATTTGATGAATTTATGATATTTCCCATCCAAGAACAAAAAGTTTAAATTAAAGATTTTGCCGCCTTCACGGTTTTTGTAGATGAATAGCTATTTTATTGAAGATAATTGACTTTAAGACAACTACAGTAACCTTAACAAAATAATATTTCAAATTGTTTTTGAAAATATTTTTATTTGAAGTATTTTTTAGACAATAATATGAATGATTTTTTAACTTCTTAAATTATTTTTTCTTCAAAACTATTTTTTTATAGAACTAGATTTTTTTAAAAATAAGGAATGAAAATGAATATATATATATATATTTAAGCCATTCCAAGTATTGCAGTTGGATATATTTAGGAATGGAAGGTTGAAATGGTTATTTATTATTTTTTTTATTTCAATGTTAAAATATTTATTTTCATTAAAAACAAAACTCACATTGTGTATAGTTTAAAGTGATTTTTTATTTTCATTAAAACAAATTTATTTAAGAGTATTTTTGGATAAATAGTAAAAAAATAATTTGGCGTATGATTTAAAAACAAATTTGATTTTAAAATTTATACCACTATTTGATTGTTGTTCTTGAAAAGCAATTTTTAAAAAACAAAGTAATAAGTTTAATGATTTTTTAAAAATAATTTGAAACTCAAAAAATATATATAATGATTATAAAATTTAATAGATATAATCAATGCTTTAAATTCTTTAATGAATCTGAAGAACAATTTAAAATTTAAAAACTTATGAATTAATTATAGATTAAATAAAAAATTTCAGAGATTAAATAAAAAATTTAAAAATATTATATTCCTAATTGAGTACTACAAGTATAGATGTAATAAAAAATTTGACCCATCTATACTTTAAAAATTTAAAATTTGTTTGTTTTAAAATTCATTTAAAATAAAATAGTGTTAGTAATTATTAATTTTAAATTATTGTTATTTATTTAAAAAAATCAATTATGTTTTTATAAGATGTTAATAATCATATTTTTATAATATTTATAAAAAAAATATAATTTATGATTTTATCATAATATTATTCATATTTTATTTAATAAGAGTTGAATTAAATTTAGTTTATATTATATAAATGGAATTATTATTATTATTTTTACAAAATTTAAAAAAAAAATATTTTTTTTAAATAATTTATCCAAAAAAGTTTTTAATTTTTAATTTTTGAATTTTTTTTAAAAATAAATTATACCAAGAAATTAAAATACATCCTACTAGGGGATGAATTGAAATCTTATTTGTAAATGGAATTTTTTTTTTTTTTTTTGCAATTATTCTTGATTTCAATCCTATTCTCATTTAAGTAGTCCAAATATGAGAATGGATGAAAAAATGAATCAAATGTTCATTTCCACTTCTCATTTTCAACATGACTAGTTATATTTCTGTCTTGGTAGATAGATTCCTATGAAAATTATCTTAATAAAGAAAGGTTTGGAAATTAAATTGAAATACAAATGAAAATTAATTTACCCTAATAACTAATAATAAAAGATAAATAATGGAGACAATATTGTAAACCCTAATTTGAAGAAGGGTGTTTGCCAGAGTGGAAAGCGCTGGAAAGGACTTGTTAAGTAGCTCATCTTAATGAGGATATGAACGTACCTTCGTCTGCTTATGCCTTTTTTACACTATAGAATCAGTGGGACTCTGTGAAATAGAGAGAAAGAGGGATATTTTGGCTTTCAGGTTACGCTCATTTCTCTGAGTTTTGTTCGCCTTGCAGGTGACTCTTCTGTAATGGCGGTTTTTCATCAACTTTATTTGATGGTTTTTTTTTTTCCTTTTTTTTGTTTCCTTTTTTTTTTTTTTTTTTTTGTTATATCTGAAACCATCCCTTGCAGATTATCATTTCTTCTGACGATATCAGAGCAAAATTAATAAAATAAAATGGTTTTGATAGCATTTTTATGCCCTTTCTGAATCATTTAAAGTCTTAGACCTGTTTATTTTTCGGGCGTCTACTGATTGTGGTTCTGGTGGAGATTTCTTCAGACAGGACTATTGCTCAAGATGTCTTATCCCCGTAAAGATTGTGTTGCCATGATCTTGAAATTCCTTGAAGACAAAAATTTCGAAGAGACTGCTCATACGTAGGTTCTTCTTCTTCTTCTTCTTCTTCTTCTTCTTCTTCTTCTTCTTCTTCTTCTTCTTCTTCTGGAAGTTCTGAAGAGGAAGACCTAAAACAATATTCTTCTTCTTGTCTGCCTCCCACCCACATGATTTTTCTCAATTTTTGACAGGCTTGAGCGGGAATCTGGCCTTTTCTTTAACTTGGAATATTTTGAAGAGCTAGCACTGAATGGGGAATGGAATGAAGCTGAAAAATATATGTCTGGCTTCACCAAAATAGAGGATAACAAGTTCTCTACTAAGATCTACTTTGAAATGAGGAAACAGAAATACCTGGAGACATTGGACAAGTTATAATCAATAACCTATGTGATTTTCCATGTGTTCCTCTTCCTTTTTCTGCTCATCTTAGGGACATGAGTTTCTGACATGCATATATGGTTTTTATTTTGCTAGGCGTGAACATGACAAGGCTGTAGAGATTCTTAGTAATGATCTCAAAGTCTTTGCCCAATACAACAGTGAATTGTACAAGGAAATGGCCCTACTAATTACAGTAGATGATTTCAGGTATGAGCTCTAAGCCAATGTTGTGATTTCAAGAATGGAGACATATGTGTGCTCAGATGGGATTCAGTAATGGTGAAATTTTTGTAATTTTGCAGGAAACATGCCTCTCTGACCAAGTATGGGGATACAAGGTCTGCAAGAGCTTCTATTTTCAGAGAAATTAAGAAGGGTATAGAGGCAAATCCTGTTTTCCAGGGAAAATTTAGAGTTCCTGCTGTGGCTGCTCGTGTCGGCCAGTGGAGTCTCCAAATGTCTAATCTGCAGATATGATCTTCTGCAAGCCTTTCATATTTGTTGTGAGTTTCGGACCTTTGGGTTTCCTAGCTAGCTAGGTTTTTCTATGTCGATTTCATCAGGAAAAGGACTGGTGCTTGCTTGTGGGGTGTGCTTCTCATCACATGAACATCCTATCTCTCACAGAGGACTGTTCATTTTACATGAAATATCGAGACGTTTGCAATGGTAACCATTGTTTTTAATTTTCAAAAATTATATATGAGTTAGGGTAGTCCAGCCAAGTAGGGTTGAAAAAGGAAGAAACTGAAGTTAAATCATGTTAACACAATATAGACGTGAGCTAAAATAAAGAAAGAAAAAATATTTTAATGTGGTTTTGCTGATCAATGTGATCCTTATCTCCATGTATCAACACTCAAAAATCGACTAATCAAATGAAGATGAAAAGTTATAACAGTAAAGGTTTTCTTTTTCTCATAATCGTGACTCCACACAATTTATTTTTTTTCTCTTGCGAAACCCTAAATAATGAGGGGGTTTAAATATAATAAAGACAAACTCATCATTCAATAAATAAAAAAAAATTATCTAGGGGTGTTACCTCCTTAACCCTCGCAAATTGATTTGGCAAATCAACTCTTGCGAGCTCAACAATGAACTCGACTCCCAACATCCTCTATGTCGCGCAATAAGACTGGTTTAGGTTTGACAATCTAATAAATCACTACGATTAATAACTATGGGGTTTACCATTTTTATTTTTCCTTTTATGTTTATGCTTAGTAATTGAGGGCATAGTTAGACATAGTGTTAGATGGAATAAGAGATGAGATGATGTGTCCTATTCTAAATTTGGTTGATGATAGAATACCCATAATTAAGTTGATTCATCACTTCTCTTCGCTTATCTTATCCCTCCAACATAACTTAAATCACTATGAACAATTATTGGGTTTACCATTTTTTTTTCTTTATTATGTTTAGTAACCAATAACATGTTTAAATATATTATGAGACATAATAAGAGATAATATAACATATCTTATTTCGTATTTGGTTGAATATATATATATATATATATATCAAACAATTCATTGTTATACCCAAGCCCTTATGATCCTATCTTATTTTGAAAGGTAGACTTAAAACCTCATTATGTGCATAGGGTGTCACCTTCACTAAGAGGTAAAGTAAGAGAGATCCCCTCACCATCTTATCATAAGTGGGCATTCATGTTCCATGGCCATTTAGGTTCACCACCTTATCACAAGTGGGCATTCATTTTCCATGGGCATTTAGGTGAGCTTAAAGTTTACTTATAGATAGGCATCCATGCCTAAATGTTGTAACATTGTAGGATAGGAAGAGATCTAGGGAGAGCGAGTACAAGATAATGTATAGACCTATCAACATACCGAAGCCGAGAAAAAGGTAGATCAGATGTCATATTAGTGCAAAATGATCCTACATATGAAATTAGCACTATACTTAGAATTAACAAATTTGGACTGAAAAAAAAAAAAGAAATGATTTGAAATCTTTAATTCTGGTGTTAGGAACGAAGAAATTTCATTGAAGGAAAAGATTTTAGATTATTTATTGGAAGTATTTTTTAGTATTTGGTTCCCATTAAAAATGGATGGAATTTTAAAGTAAACGTTTTAAATTACGACTTCCACTTTTTCAATATTACTTTCATTTCCCTATCCTCTATACAACTTAATAGGTTTATTTTTATATCTTCCATTCTCTTTTCCTATCTATTCCATTAATATCATTTAATTTTTTACATTAATAAAATTTTTAATGTAGAATCTAGCCAAATAAATTATTTTAAATAGGTATCAAATTGTTTATTTTTTTTCCACCTAATCAATTCTTATTTAGAATGAAAAAAATAATTGTTATAATAATTAATGTATCTTTTTAATGTATTTATGATCGTATATAATTCCCCATTTAGATTAAATTCAGAATATCACTTGCATCACTTTGGTTATGTCTTTCCCTAAAATAGCTATGGTTACGTGATCTCCTATACCACCACATTCCTTGTAGTGAAAATGTGTTACCCTTGGCACAACGCCTTAATGCTAATACGTTTGCTTAGTCAAGAGTAAGGTTAAATGGACTTAGTGCATCTTGGTAGTAGGTTTTTTTATTGAAGATGAAAATTGCATTGTAACATGGTCAAAATCACTTCTTAGGTGTATTCATGGCATCAAATTACTCCCAATTGCCTCATATTAAGCTAACTCAAGTTATCCCAACCACTTACAATTTCCCTTTAGTGCATAGTTTGCTTGTAGGTTTTAAAGCTTGAAAGAACATTAAGAAAACTTGGGAAGGCATCTAGGATGAGTAAATAAATGGTTTGAAAATGAGAAAAGAAGTCAAAAGGACAACACCCCAGAAAAAAAAAAAAAGGGTATTTCTTGGCACCATTCTAGGTAGTACCTCAACCTAAGAAGGCAATATTGCCATTACCACATTTTCTAGGTAGAGGTGTCGCTTTTTTTGTGCCCTCCACACAACTTGGAAGGTGGTTAGGAATATGACACACATAATGTGTCACATTTCTTGTAAGTCTACCATATTTTTCTCTTGGAAATTTTAAAAAGCTCAAGTACATTCATTTTGTTAATTTCCAAACTCAACCTTAACCATAATCATGCCTACTAGGAAAAACAAGTTATGATGCTTGATTCTTTGATGCTTCCAAAAGGTTTCAAGGAATTTGGTCAAACTTGGCACTTGTAGAATATTTATCAACCTTGGCGTGTCTTACATACATACATTCAATTCAAAAGTGCTTTATAAGTTGATCCTTTCTCTCTTTCTCCCTTTCTCTCTCTCCCCTTCTATCTATAATAATCCTTAACCCCTTTCTTCTTCCAACTTTTTTATTTTTCTTTCCCTTTCCTTTTCCCTTTCCCATCACCCAAAAATATCTTTAAGTTATTATTTTCTTTTCTCCCTTTGTTCTTTCTCCTCTCACTCTTCACCTGTTAGGACAAAACTCTTAAAAGTATGACATGATATAACAAAATAAGTTTTCATTACTATGTTTATATATTGTGATTTTTTATTCTACTTTTATATCCATGATTGCAATATTATTTCTTGTATGAGCATTCACACCTATATCACTTACATTGAACATAACTTGAGTGCATTAGGAGTTGTATGGAAGATTTAAGTCATGAGTTCCTTACAAGATGATAAGATGTTCACAGTTGGTTCATGAGATTAGACAATCCATCTAAGATTGTAGTGCCCTATCTCCTAATCAGAGGGATGCATTGTTTTAGTCAACATGATAAGCTTCCCATGGTAAGTGCACTAGTGTGTATGATTACATATTAGACAAGACTTATAATGAATCACGCTATTGATTATTAAGTAGTTATGATTTTACCAAGTTACTATGTTGCATGAGCTCTCAACCTTGAGAGAATATTGAGCTAATATTAAAGCTTTCAATGGCTTTGACCAGTAAGTGAGATACTAAAGTAGTCATATGTTCTCTATGAATTGGATCACTATTGATTAAGACAAGTGGTAATAGATATTCTCAAGATAAGTGCAATGATATCTCATGTTATTGAGACAGTGTGTCCTCTTGGTTGATTCTAAGGACTTGTGATCATGTAATTTGCAATTGTAGTAGTACTTCTTTAAGTGAAATTTGACATATATCCTTTGTGGATTAGATTATATCAGTTGATCACAAAATATGAGGATATGAGACTCAAGGATTATAGAGGTAGTCTTCAAAGATTGATAACATCTATCGTGTTAGATGACGGACACCAATTCATTGAGAGTTTGTTAATAATCATGTAATTTTTTTTTATATGAACACGGTTCATTTATTACAAAGGTAATGTGACACAATCCAAGTAACTTATTTAATAAATAAGTTGAATTATCTTAAATTAAGACGAAATTGACAAGAATTGTCCATTTACCTATATATTACCCAAACACAATAACAACTCACTTAACTTGATTATAACTTATTTAACTCATGTAAGGCTTCAAATTTATATAGATTGTTAAGTAACATACTTTTTTAAAATTATTTATTTATATATATAAATAAAGTTAATAAAATTCTTATTTAAAATGAAAAAAAAAATTATTATAATATACAATAATGTGAATAAGTGGGTCACATATAGATTAAATTATAGTCCTAATGTCAATATGATGTGATAAATAAATGGGTCATATAAAGGTTAAAACGAGTCTTGTTCAGGGTGAAGATTTTAAGTCATTACCTACATAGCAAATAAGTTAAGTAGGTTTACACCAATATGATTAAGTTTATTTGATAGTATTAAATTTGAGTTGTCTTCCAATCATGTTTGTTAATCATGCCAAAAATTGTCACTCCTTATTAAGTATGATAATGAATGTGTTGATGGGATTTGTGAATATTTTGTATTAATTTATGGATTTTGTGTATTTTTAATAGTATGTTTAAGGTGTTAAAGTGAAAATAGGTTTAACTTTGGTAAGTCCTATGACCCCTATCAATAATTTGATTTCTTTTGTAGAAAAATGTAACCCTAGCTATAAAGGGAAAACGTAATTTATCCCATCATTTATTATATATAACTATGATTATACACAATTATTAGCTAGGAATGCAAGTGTGAATCAAATAACCAACAAAATCACCAAAATCAACCTATTCTCACATACAAGGAGGCTTAGTTCTGTTGACAAAAGGAGAAAAATCGATAACTCAATTCGTTGATTAGTTTTAAATTAATTTGCCCAACGAAATTAAACCAAATCAAACAAATTTTATTATATTACAAAACGACGTAGTTTTTCTTATTGTTATAAAATTTTAAAATCCATTCCATTCTATTCTAAGCCCTAAAATCCAATCAAGCCCCCTGTAAGTTTGCCTCCAATTCCATCACAACCACACCAACTTCGTCCCTTCATCTCTTTGATCCACAAGTCCCAATCACTTGATCTCCACAAGTCCACCACTGTTTCACCTCTTTGAAGACCCACAAGTCTGAGCCACTTAACCTTCACAAGTCCACCATAAAAACCTTCCTCCCTTCATCTCTTCAACCTATTGAAAACCCATTGAAGATTCACAGGTCCTAGCCTTACAATTTCCACAATTCCATCATTGAAAACCCTGATCTTTTCATCATCTCCTAAAAAATCCATTGAAATTCTTCACAAGTCTCAACCATTCAATCTCCATAAGTCTACGATTGAAGACCATTTTGTCACGTGGTGCATGCTAATTGTTGCGATCCTCATTTTTTTTATTTTAAAAAATGGTAAGTTTTATTTTGAGGATGATTTTGATTTTTACCTTTGAATTTCATAATAGAATGAACTATGAATGATTTTATTTTGTGCTCATAAAATATTATTATTTTGATTTAGAACTAGATTAATAAATACTTTTTAATATTAAATTTCTTAAATCACTTAGGAAGCTGGGCTTGAGGTTAAAAGAGCCCTTTTTTAAAAATAAAAATAAAAAGAAAAAAAAAATAAAAAGAAAAAAGAAAGTCTAGCTTAAAAACCAATTAGGCTTGGTTAGAAATCTAATGCAAAAAACAATTGGATTGGAGACCCAACTTGAGCCTTAAACTAGGCCCAAAGTGATCCACTTGAATCAAACCAAACCAACCTCAATAAGCTTGGTTCATTTGGTTTTTCTAGTAACATTAGTTTACTTTGACTTGTTTCAATCACAAACCTATCTATTTAGTTTTGTTAATGCTTCTCTAAGAACCGACCAAATTAAATACCATTATACCCCTATCATTAGTAACCAAAGGAAAAAACATTTTAATATTGCTAATGGATTAGCCTAAGATGGAAATTTTGCATGCTCCAAAAAAACAATGATCTAAAACTACTAGATTCCAATGATACTTATTTGTCTTAATAGCTAGTTTTAAACTTCTAAAAAGGAAACTCGAGTAAGGTAAGCTACAAGTTTCATATTTGGGTCATGGTAGTGAAATGAAATTTGTGTTCAAGCTAGAGGTAAAAGGTGTATTAATGATATTTGAATGCTATTATATGCGCTTAAGCCAACTTACAACATAAAAACAAGGAAATTAAGGTAGGATACTCTAATGTCCAACTAAGGATGCTTAGGCACACTGGGGCATTAAAGTACTTCCTTGGAGGATGTTCAAACGCACAGATAATTTTTTTTTTTCTCCAAAAAGTCTTTTTGTTTTTTGTTTTTAATTCTAAAAGAATCATATTTTTGAGCTAAGTGATTTTCTAATCTGATTTGACTAGAACCTAGGGTTTTTCTATAAGTACCTAAGATTAATTTTTTATTGGGGTATGCCCAATAACAAATATTATTGTTATTTCCCTAAGAGTGACAAAAACTCTTTGTTGCATGGGTTACTAAAGCCTTAATATAGTAACTTTGACCAATAAAAACTAAAGATCGAGGAAGTTATAACTTTTGCTTGTAGTATCCGGGTCATCCTCTAGGAATTGGAATGAATAGCTTGTTGTATCTAAATCAAAATAAACCACCTCTATTGTAGATAATAGATTAAAAATTGAGGATGTATCATTAAAATAAGTATTTTTATTAAAGGAAATTAACTTCAATTGAAATAAGTAAAAAATAGCTAGAAGAACTCTAGAAGGTTCACATTCTAGTTTCAAATCCAACAAAGGAACTTAAGTCCATTTAGGAATAAAATGTCTCCATGGATCCTTTAAATCTAGAAGTTTGATCAGAACACTAAGTTTCGATTCCTAACCATGATCTAATAGATTATGGATCAAGTGTTTCTCTTTTTTGTCATTCAACTTCTCCATTCATCAATCACAAATGGTCATATTATGATGATCTTACCTTCACAAGGATCAATGAAACCCCATCAATGAATCCTTTGTATCTCTACCATGATTAAAATACTTAGCAAAGTCATTTCTTTATTAAAAATCAAACTTGAAACACATTAAATCTATGAGAAAAAAAATTCATCTTTTGTTTCTCCATATTGGATTATCCACCTTCCTTGCTACCACTCTTAAGACAAAGGGGTTAGCCACTCATAGTTGAGAGCAAAAACCTAACAATATCATTTAATGATCACATCGTATTAAGGAAAATTAAACTATATTGAATAAACCTAGAATCTTTGAACGTTTTCCACTTGAATGCTCTCACACAATAATGAAAAAATATTTTTATAGTTTTTTAATCCTAACCCAAATTAAAATATTCCTAAAATATCCTAAAAATTTATCAAAAGTACAAAATAAAAAATCTTTAGATGAAAAATAACATACAACTGATTTTGTACCGGTTTTCTTATCTATTTAGGAGTATTGTGTATCAGAATTTCAACACTAAAGGCATCCATCGAAATGGCTCCCTTGCTATTGAAAATGTTATCAGTTTGAAGCTTGTTGTATAGAAATTTAATCATTTTACCTTTGGGCTTCTAATACAAATTTGTAGTAGCCTTGGTCGTGTACATGTCCTATTCAACCCTAAATTCATTTCAAAACAAGGTTTATATGGATTAAAACTCAAAAATCAATTTTTATAGCTTGTTCATTATACTATTCTTTTATCAAATTTTCACATTGGAAATCCAATAAAACCTTCTTTCATTGAAATGCTTATAGGTATTGAAAATTAGTGTCATAATGGGTTGTCAAGCATCAAAATTAAGCTCCCAATCTAATATTGACTCCTTTAGCTACATATTTCCATTATTTTGGTATTGTTTCTATTTAGATAACTCTTGGACCATAGGTGCATGCAAGATCTAACCTAGGCTTCTCTAGATCTATGCAATAGAAACAAAAAGGCATTTAAAAACTTTAGATCTAGGGATTAGTGACGATACTTATGATCAAGATGTACTCAGATTGAATCTAACCGATGAAAAGATGTTGTAGACCTTAAAGACATTACTTTTCCACTCAAAGCCTCTCCTTATTGGATCATGGCATGTGAGGAGATGGAATCCTCTTTGAAGAGGATGAAGGCTAAGTTTCCTCTCTTTGAAAGACTAAATGACAAAAGTATGAAGCCTTAAACCCTTCAAGGGTTTATATAGGCTTCATCCTAGGCTTAAGTAATTTGAGCCCATCGTGGGCTTGGGTTTCTTAGTTTAGCTCATTGGATCCTTATTAATTAATTAGTACATATTTGACTCCAATTAATTAGTCAGCCCAACCTAGAAAGACCATTCATAAGCTCTTATGCAATTTTATATTTTTATCAAAATGTCCTTAAGCACATATATGAATAAAGAACTTAAACATCTCTTAATAAATGTACCGACAAGGAATATGAGCTTAAGTGGGGACCATAAAAACTCATAGGAAAATACTTAAAATCCAATTATGAAATTTACTCAACATCCCAGTACAAATAATCAACCGTATTATAATATCCTATGATATTTAAACAAGATACTAAACATCAGTCTATGACCTACTATCTATTGCCTATAGATCTAATGAGGTAAATCCTCTTATTATGTGATCAATTGACATACTCTAATTCTTTTAAGAGCATATGTCATATTCTAGTTAAAGAATTATTAGGACCATAGATTTTTCAATACCTTGAGATATGGTGGTGCTTATTTTGAGAATATATTTTGCCTCCTACTTTAATAAATAATAACCTAATCCATAAGGAATATATGACCACCTTAAGGTCTCACTCATAAGCAAAAACCATTGAAGACCTCATCACTAGCTTATATTCTTTTAAGATTGAGAGCCTATGCAGCATAGTAGATTAGTGGATCATGATTATCTGATAGTTAATGTCATGGTTCACCATAAGTCCTATCTAATATGTAACCATATGTATTAATGCACTTGCCATGAGAAAACTATCTTAATAATCAAGACAAGTTATCTCTTCAATTAGAAGATGTTACACTACAGTCTCTGATGGATTGTCTAATTCCATGAACCGATAGTGACTACTCACCATCTTGTAAAGAACCAATGACTTAGAATTTTTGTGCAACTACTAATATACCCAAGTCATATACAAGGCAAGTGACACATGTGTAAATGATCAGATAATAAACAATGCAATCAAAGATACAAAGGAGACCAAAAATCATAATAAATAAATATGTCGATGAATTCTTATTTTGTTTCATCATGTATGCTTTAAAGGGCTCTATCTTAATAGAAACACATTATACCTATTAGAAAAATAATATACTTTCCTTGCTACCACTCCAAAAACAAAGGGGTTTAGCCACTCATAGTTGATAGTAAAAATCCAACAATATCATTTAATGGTCACATAGGATTAAGAACAATTAAACTCTATTGAATAAACCTAGAATCTTTCAATGTTCTCTATGTGAATCATCTCAAACAATAATGAAAAAACATTATTGTAGTTGTTTAAGCCTAACCCTAAGTAAAATATTTCTAAAATACCCTAAAAATTTATCAAAAGTCCAAAATGAACAATCCTTGGATAGAAAACAACGCAACTAATATTTTATTACTTTTGATATTTATTTAGAATTACTGCACATTAGAATTTTGACACTATAATTACTCAACTTTAGGCATTTATTGAAATAGCCCCCTACCATTGAAAATGGTGTCGGTTTGAGGCTTGTTGTATATAAATTTCATTATTCACCTTTTAGCTTCTAGTACAGAGTTTTAGTAGCCTTGGTAATGTACATGTCTCATTCAACCCCAAATTCATCTCCAAAACAAGGTTTGCAAGGATTGAAGTGCAAAAATAAATTTTTTTAGCCTGTCAATATATGGAGGAGGTGTCAAATTTGTATTAGAATGGCTCAAAAAAATAATTCCCAACTCTTAGCAATATGTAACCTGAATTGATAAAAGGGTATATTATCAAATATGGTATGTAAATTTCGATACCAAGACATTTTAGTATTTCTTTTCTATCGCACTTGGTTTCGATACATAGGACTGAGGGTTCAACCTATTATGCCTTCATTGAAACTTTGATATTAACCTTGTTTGTACCAAAGTGATTTCAATATTGAGAATCAAGGTTTTATTTAGCACTCTTCATTGCACCACTCTTCTATGGAAATTTCACATAGGAAATCTGATAAAAACCTCATTCATTGAAATGCTTCTAGGTATCAAAATCAGTGTTGGAAATGGGTTGTCAAATACCAAAATGAAGCTCCCAATTCAATATTGACTTGTTAGCTGCATATTTCTACTATTTTGATGTTGTCTTGCCTCCATTAATCATATATCTCTTAATCCCCTTGAAAACACTCCTTTTTACCCCCTTTCTTGCCACATTTACACTCAATTCATAATTTAGTACACAAACTTAGGACGTAAGATCTATTCAAGTAAAGAAGAATTGACTAGCACTAGCTAGGTGTATGCAAAATGTTTGATTTATCTAGGTAGAAAACACCATACTAAGTTTCAAACTCTCTAAATATTTCAAGATCGTATTTGGAAGTCTTTGTAGGGATCTAGATCTAATGGTGGTGGTGGGGGGAGGCATTTATCTAAGTTCCTTAGGCATAATAGAATATGCCTATTTTTCCCAAAAAATAAAAATAAAAATTCCTAAGGTTATTGTAGTAAACATACTTAGATTTGGATGTCCTTAAATCTTTTCCAAACTGATGTAGAATAACCTGGATATCCTAAATACTTCCAACCAATGACCTTTTCTCCAAATCTAAGCACAAGAGAAATGTGTTGTTCTCTTCCTTAAGGGGTAGAGGCTAGGGTTTCTTTCTAGAAGATGAAAGGTCATAAAATTATCTAATCCTAAACCCTAAAAGGATTTGTATAGACCATTAAGTGGGCTTAAGTAACTAGGACCCTACATGTGGACTTACTTTACTTAATCCAACCTGTTTGTTCTTATTTAATTAATTAACCTAATTAATGGACACTAATTAATGAATTAGTTCAAGTATCATAAGCTAGTTAATTACAAACACTTATGTAACCTTATGCACACTTATAATTAAAACGAAATTTCCCTCATACCATGTGCCATAGAAGAATGTAAACTCAAGTGAGGACAACTTAAACTCATAAGAAAATACCGATTCTTTCATAATTAAATTCTAAAGTTCACTCAATACTTCACTAAAAAGAACCAAATGCACTAAACATCCTATGACATTAAAATGAGATATAAAATAATTAATTACTGATTAATTAATTTCTCAGGTCTATGACCTATTATTCATTGCATATAGGTTGCCACCTACCTAAACTACCAATCATCTAATCCATAGGGAATATATGATCACACTCTTAGATCTCACCTATAAGTCAAAGTTACTAATGGCTTTAATACTAGTATAATATTCTCTTAAGGTTAAGAACCTATGCAATACAATAGCTTATAGCGACTATGATAACTCGATAGTTATTCAATCATGACTCTTTGTAGATCTTGTTCAATGTGTAACAATACATATTAATATACTCACCGTGGGAAAACCATCCTAATGACTAAGGACAAGTTATTCAACCGATGAGGAGGTAGGACACTATGAGTTCTAATTGACTAAGTCCATAAACCAATTGAAACAAGTTCATCAACTTGTAAGGAATCTATGACTTGAATCATTTGTGAACTTATAATGTACTCAAGTCACGTAAAATACAAGTAATTAGGCTTGAATGCTCAAATATATCATAATAATGCAAGTAGGATTGAAAAAAAAATGACATTATATTCATAATAAAATCAATTGTTACATCATGTACGTCATTGATTTTAAGGGCTATATTCTAATAGATTTTTTTTTTATAGAAACACAAAAATTATGTATCAATTCACCGGTCTTCGCATAAAGTTGAGATAATATGCTAAAAAGCATGGGGCGTTATGCCAATAACATTGAAAAATATATATGTTGGCAAATGTTAGTCCCTAAAGTGAAAGTGATTTCTTCATCAACGAAACCTATATACTCTCTTTTCATATTCAATGATAAGTGATTTCTATGTACACTCGATATATTGATTATTATGATTGATATATATATATTTTTTATGGTTATAAAAATGGGATAAACTGGACTTAATATACTTATTCACCTTCCTTGACATAATTCCTGAGAGTAAAAAATACACATTCAACTTTTTACACCATATCTCAAACATAGCCTTTGCCTTAAACATGGTCGAAGGTCCAATATTCAAGTTAGCTAGGTGGGTCAAGCCCAATTTACGCCTTTGTATAAATGCTTGCTACTACTAAAGCTTGAAATACAAATTGTTGGTCTAGTGAGATTTAGTAATACTTAAACTATATTTGAGATAGCGTTTAGCTTCTACATTTAGCAATAGAAGTACTAAAAGTAAGAGTAATTACTGTAACCATGAGATTAAATTGTGTTGGTAATTGTTGTTTAAAAATGCTTTTATTCAAGATGATAATAATTAAGACATTTTTAACTATATAGAAGTTTGCTTTCAATATTGTATTTGAAGAAAAATTTGGGTATCCAATTCTCCGAGATATGGATAAATCATATTGGAAAGTGTGAGACTCCTAATTGAGAGCTCAAATACTCTTTTAGCATTCGAGAAATTCTCCCTCACAAAGCTTTAATACTGAAGTCGAGTACTTGTTTGAGATTAGAGAGTCTAGCATGGCCCAACTCTTAGGGCTTGTAGGCCAAGCTTATAGATATACATCTTTTCCATTTTCAACCTCTCAAGTTTAATGATCCTTCCATGCCTTGTTTACATGGATTGAAATGGGGAGTGCACCTGTGTTCTCTGCAGCAAAAAATCCTTAACAAAAGGCCGATCTTTCTTCGGTTGGAAATCACAATGGGAAAAGAAAAAAGCATGCTAATTGACTTTATTATAGGTTCCATTGGACGGTCACAAATCATAAAAACCCTCTCTTCCTCTTTATGATCAAATGTTTATGAAAGGATGAAATTCATAGGGTGAAAACAAAAGCTAGGAAAAGAGTACTGTAGACCCACAACATTGACAGGTCAGGCGTCTTCATTAGCGAGACTGCGGAGAGCTGCTGTATCAATGGCAGGAAGTTCCATTTTGCCCACGAAGACAGGATTCGCTCCGATAGCCTTCTTGATTTCCCTTAGAATTGATGCTCTCGCCGATAATGTATCTCCATACTTCCCTAGTGATTTATGTTTCCTACAAAAATATGGACGATTTAATGTTCCATTTGGGCAACACATAAACACAAACATATTTATATATACAGAGAGAGAGAGAGAGAGAGAGAGAGAGAGAGAGAGAGAGAGCCAGCTAGGGTAGAGGTCCTACCTGAAATCATCTAGTGTGATGAGTAGAGCCATTTCCTTGAACAAGTCGTTGTTGTAACGGCTAAAAACTTTGAGATCATTCATTAGGATTTCTACAGCATTAAGGCGTTCATTTCTAGCAAATATCAAACCAACTTTCATGTACAGTGGTCTAAAGTTAGGAAGAAATTACACAAGAAAACAATGGCAAAAACACAAATCTGAAGTATGAAAATCACAAGTTTAATTTATAGTTACCTGTCTAATGTCTCTAGGTACTTTTGCTTCCTGATCTCAAAGAATATCTTGGTAGAGAACTTGTTGTCCTCCAGTTTGGTAAATCCGGAAAGATACATCTCAGCCTCCTCCCACTCTCCATTCATCACCAGCTCTTCCACGTAATTCAGATTGAAGAAAATACCAGATTGACGCTCCAGGCTGTGTCATAAGTGCAAGCATATATGTATGTGTCAGAGAGAAGAAGAAAGAAGAAGAAGAAGAAGCAGTGAACCTACCTGTGAGCCGTTTCTGTGAAGTTTTCCTCTTGAAGGTACTTCAGGAT
This sequence comes from Vitis vinifera, assembly GCF_030704535.1. Taxonomy (NCBI): domain Eukaryota; kingdom Viridiplantae; phylum Streptophyta; class Magnoliopsida; order Vitales; family Vitaceae; genus Vitis; species Vitis vinifera. Next base: position 6,240,104 of record NC_081808.1, read on the forward strand.
CAAGGAAATACAGTCTCTACGAAGAGAAGACATCTCCACGAATAGCTGTCTGATATCTAGAACCTCCACTAAAACCAAATCAGTCAGAGGGCTTAAAAGAAACCCGATCTAATAATTGAAAATTTTCAGCTTAGTTGAATCAAAGATCAGATTTGTGGTTTTTCCTTTTTCGGACACATCCAGGCCTAACTGGTTAATGTGTTTGTTAGTAGTTTCTTTTCTGCATCAAGATCATCACAAGGCACCAGAAGCTGCAAGGGATGGATGGTACAATGAGAATAATTCAGAAAGGAAGGGTCAAACCCCAAATCAAAACCAGTAGATTTCTGAACCCTTTCCTAACCCATGCAAAACCACTTTTCTTTGATGTTCAAAAGTTAGGATTTTCAGGTATAGAGAGAAAAAAATCCATCAGATCAAGTGAATCAAAGAAGAAAAAAAGAGAAAAAAAAAAACATAGAATGAAAAAAAAAATGAAATTCAAAACAGCCAATTTTGGAGAAAGAGTAGAACATCTAATCAAAAGAAGTTTGATTAGAGCCCACCTGCAAAATGACTGTAACCCTGAAATACAAAAAGCTCTCCCTTTCCTCTTTCACACAAAGAGTAGTTATTTGTGAGAAAAATTAAGGAGATGAATGCTTCTTTTGGAGAGAAGCACTGACTTTATACAGTAAAAGAGGGGTTCAGGTAGAAGAAGGTACGTGTAAACTCTTGCAGATAAGCTATCTGATAAGCTTTGAGTGGTTTACTACCGTTCGGGCAAACTCGTTCTCTCTGGTTTCGGGCAGCGGCCTCAACGTTAAAAGAACAATGTTTTCTTCCGTTACTTCAATCTACTTTCATTATTTTAGGTCTCTCTTCCTTTGTTTTTTTCCTTATTTTTTAATTTCCAATATTAAAAAATTGAGTAGCAATTGGTATAAATTAAAATATAAAAAAAAATGGTATTTGGTAAAATTTACAACTCTAACTTAGGTGAGTTAATTGGGTTAATGGTTAATTTAAACCTAACCCGAATTAAGAAACAATCAACTCAAACTCAACCCAATTTGATCTCTACATCCTTATTTTTTTTTTAACTCGGATTGAATTCAAGTTGATGAAACTAAATTTAAGTTAGTTGGGTTAAAGTTGGATAGGTAAGATTGATTAAATTGCATGATTCAAAATACATGCATAGTGGTTTTTTTTATAAAAAAAGATTCTTTATATTTGTACTAAAATTTAAATAATAAATAATATAAAATTTCAAGATATATGAGTGAAAAGTAAAATAAACTTATATATTTTTTAAAATAATGAAAAATGATATAATTATAATTTTTTTTAATTTAAAAATAATAATAATGAATATTATAAAAACATTAAATCAAATTTGAGTTGGACTCAAATTATTCAAACCTTTGGTCTGAGTTTAACCAAAATTGAATTCATATTAAAAAAACTTAACTCAACCTCAATCCAAACATTGAAAATGTTTGCCCTAGTCCATAAGGTAGGTTCCAATTACGTAGGGCTACCCACCCAAGTTTCACCCCTACTTAAAGTGATTTTCAATAAAATTATAGCTAAATTATTAATTCATATTAAATTATTAAATTGATTATCAAAAATATTTTTAATTTTAAATTACAATATTAGTTTACTTTACTAAACATAATCAATATATTTAATAACTTAATTAAATTATTAAGTTATATTAAGTTTATCAAATCCCATCTTATAATTTTTTTTTCTTATGGAAAATTTGACACTATTTCCACAAAGTTTTCCATCTCTAATTTTTTATTTAAAAATATATTAATATAGTTTTGTTACGTTAGTATAAAGAAATTATTTAAACTTAATCGTTCATATATTCAACTTAAAATCTGTTAATCAGCACATAATATTCTTAAATGAAGGGCTGAAAAGATGTGTAGAAATATCTTTTAATTTAATTCTAACTTACACAATAATGTAAAGGAAGGTAAGATGGTTCGAAATAATAATAATAATAATAATAATAATAAATTTACCAATATAGAGGTCAATCCAATAATATAAATTGGGTATGTCATTTAAATAATTATATATATTTTTTTTCAAATCTAATTTATGGAATTTTTGTTTCAAATATGTTGTGAAAAAACCTTTATTGTTTGATTTTCGAAAAGTAGTAGGGAAAGAATAAAAATGTTAAGGAAATTTATTTTATAATGTTTAATTTTATTATGGAAAATACGAAATAAAATAAAATAAAATTAAAATTATTAAGAAATGTGTATATTTTAAAATTATTTAATATTTATATAGAAGAATTAAATAAGTAAATTTTTTTGAAATAATACATAAAATAATTTATTGATTTTAAATTTCTTTTTTATTTTTCACTATTTTTTATTTCCTTGGTACTTTTCATCTCTATTTTCTTTCAATTGTATTTTATTTTACTTTTCATCTCTATTTTCTTCCAATTGTATTTTATTTTAAACTTTCTAATAACCAAACATAGCTTTAAAGAATGAATTAATTGACTTAACAAAGACCAAACCAATATGAATAATACTTTATATAATAATTAAAATGGAAAAAAAAAATCTATTTTTCATCTTAGATTAACATACATCATTTAGCATTTGGAGAAAATTAAATGAGCACATCAACAAAATCCTTAATAAAAAAAATCAATTTTTAATAAAATCCCATATCTAAAATATATTAATTTGTAAAATTATACATATAAGTAAATCCCACCTTTCCAATTCAAAGCGAAAATTTTTCTTCATGGGAAAACATAGATATACATATAAATTTCGAAAATTGGATTAATATCCAACAAAAAAAAAAAAAATCTATTTTTCTATATATTTATATATATATAACCCGGTTTTGGAAATTTAACATTTCATTATTTTTGGTCTCGTTTTAATAAAAATACTCTCACTATTTTCTTATACAAACAACTCTTTCATTTAAAACTTACAAGTAAATATTTAAAATAGTAATTAATATTTATGTTAAAAATTGATTTCTTTTTAAGTGAAAACATAAAAAAGGTTAAAATTCATTGGTTTTATAAATTATTTTATTTCTTTTAACTAATTAATTCTATATATAAACACTTTCACACATGGATTTATAAGAAATAAAATATTATTTGTTGTCTGAAATTTTAAAATCTAAATCATTCTTAAGGTTCATTAGATTAAATATTAATATTTCAAACCCATTATGGAAAGAATCCAAACACGACAAAATATTAATTTGGTTATCTTGAAAATTACAAAGAAAAAGGCTAAATATGATAAGGTTTTCTAATTTTCTAATTTTTCATTTTTTCATACAAAATTTGAAATAATAAAAGAAATTAATATCTTTCCAATGTATTTTATGTATTTTTTTTTTTTTAAAAAAAACGCACAACATTTAAGTGTATCACACTAAATTAAATTGAAAATCTCTCACTAGCTTAACTATCAACCGTTCATCTTAACAACAAGTATCAACCGTTCATCTTAACAACCTTTTTGATGACGGTCATGATTTACCAGACTGCAAGTAGGACCCACTACCACCTCACGTGAGGCGTTACGTTCTCTTTTTTGTCATCGCCACGTATAAAAAAGCACGTGGCGACAAGTCTGACATAAATTTTTGTCTCTCTCATAGTCCAAGACAAATAACTAGTTTTGGACGAATGCTTAAAAATTTGGGTCCCGTTTTCTTGGAAACTACAATCCTGCCACTGAAGTTGCTTAGAGCCTAAGTCAGGAATATGCTGCCGTCCATGGATACAACGAAAACGAAAGCGCTATTTCTCGCACGAGATGATATTGATATGCGAGCCGGCCATTTTCTTTTTTTTTTTTCAATTTTTTTTTTAAATATCTTTTAAAACTTTTTTTATTAGAGGTAACCACTTTTAAAAAATTCTAAAAAAAATAATTTTTAAGAATAATTTTATTTTTTCAAACTATTTTCGATATTTTGTAAAATAAATTTTTGTTTGTAAATATAAAATATTTTTAATATATCTTTTATATTTTAAAAATAATTTTTATACATAATATTTTATTTTATTTGTAATCATTTACCATATTTATATAAATTTTTTTTAAAATAATAATCAAACAATAAGTAAAAATAATTAAAAAAATATTTTCTAAAAACATCATTTTTCTGTTTTAATTTTTTTTTTCTTTCTATTTTCTAATTATCAAATATGTTTTTCTTTTTACCTATTTTAAAAAATAAAAAATTATTTTTGAAAACAATTACACCCAATTAATATGCTTCTATGATTAATTTTGAAACTAGAATGCAACAACCACATATACAAGGAAAATAAGATGTCAATTTAATTTTTTTTTCCTTTAAAAACAATTAAGTAGGGATATTTATGCACATAAATTTGAAAATTCCACTTAGATATTGAAATTAAAAATGATTTGGTCACAAATGAAAATTACAACATAGTTAGAACTATAGTAGAATTCTAGTCAATAATTAAGATGATATGTCCGCTAATCCTCTTTTCAAATCAAACGGTTCAATTATAATAGCATAACCTAAAAAATAATAATTTGGAGATTCCACTTAGATATTGAAATTAAAAATGGGAAAGATATAGATCTTATAATTAATTTAAAATTTAAAATTTAAAATTTTATTTTCTACAATAGCAATAATGTTAGTGTATAGCAATTAATGGGACAAACCCATTTCAAATATTATTACATATAGTCATTAATGGGTTTATAATTAATTTAATCCAACCATTAAATTGGGCAATAAAATAATTTTGACACCTCATATTACTTTTTGGGTACATAATTTAATTTTTGGATTTGTAGATATTAAATGCCTTGATTTTCTTGGCATCCAAACGGATCCATTCAGATATCAAAATATCTGTTTTTTTTTTGTAGAAACAAAGTTTAGAATTAATTGCAATAGATAAGCATGCATTTATTTGGATCATAATGTCCTTCCCACTTCAAATTAACAAAAGTCTGAACCTCAGTCGCTGGTAAATGAGAGTGGTATTTCAATTCTGTGGGCGATTATTGGTCGGCAACCTTTTTGGTTGTGGGCCCCGCCTTGACTGCATGTAGTACAGATTTTTTAGACTGTGCTTATCTTTTATAAGACTTGCTGCTTATCAGCCTCGTAAATGTCGTCCCCGAGATAAATTGGAGAGAGAGAGAGCTGTTCCGCTCTGCGTCTTCTCAGGTTCTGTTTCTCTCTTCTTTGGAAGGTCAAAGGCCGCCGTTATCATTTCCATTTTTCATCCTTTCCGGTGATTCTCTCTCTCTTCGTTTCGGGCGTCTCAATTCAAATGGGTTGAAGTTGTTTTACTGTTTTGATCCATTGACAGACATAGTGTTCTCTCATTTGGTCCGTTGATTTGTTTTTCATCCATTACTTCCAGAGTCTTTTATAATTTTGATTTCTCTTCGTTTCATTAGGATTTGTGTTTATTTGAACAAACAATGTTTTCGGACGTACATTCAAGGGATTTTTTTTTTTTTTTTTTCCTTCCGGCTAAGTTTTTGAATTGTGAAAGGTTTTTCGGGAAAATATGTTCTGTCAAACAATCAATGGAACCTATTCTAGCTTCTTGCTTGCCCCATCCACTAAACCCCTAATTGTTCCCTGGTTGTTGTTACAGGATTTGATTTGTAAAGACAAATAGTTTATGGTTAATTTCGATGGCATCTCCTAGCGATAGTATTTCCAAGGATCTCGTGTACTTATATTGCAGTTCCTGGACGAGGAGAAATACAAAGAAACTGTTCATCAGTAAGTTCTACACAGCTCCTTTGTCAGTCATCACCTAAGGATTCCTTGCATTTCTTGTTTTGCAACTTCTCCATACAGTCATTTTGTTTCCTGTTTGATTAGGCTGGAACAAGAGTCTGGAATCTACTTCCACTTGAACTATATGGAGGAGTTGGTGCTTCATGGTTAATGGGAGAAGCTTGAGCGGTATCTGCTGGGTTTTACCTAAGTTGATCAGAATAAATTTTCTATGAAGAATTTTTGGAGATTCGTAAGCAGAAGTACTTCGAATCACTGGATGGGTAAGCTTGCAATGTTTTCACAAATTTAGAACCTGTTTGAATCCATGGTGTAATAGCAGTTTGTTCTGTTGGAGTCCCACAAAAAACTCAGAAAAAACCAGAAAACAACATGTTTTCTGGAATATCAGTAGGTGTTTTCAGCTTTCTGTTTAATTGAGAAGTGTTCGCAATCACTATTGGTTTTGTCTATTTAATTGAAATTGCTTGCAATTGATTAGGCATGATCAAGCCGCCGGTGCCATAGAGATCCTTGTTAGGGATTTGAAAGTTTTCCCCATTCACAATGCTGATGTGTATATATAAAGAAATGACTCAGCTCCTGACACTAGACAATATCCGGTATGGGTTTTACACAAAGTTTGCATGGTCATTTGTTTAACTCTGTAGCAGTGATTTGATCAAATTTAGACAACAACATTATTGCAATGGTGTCCTTTTCAGTGAGCATGATCAACTTCGTGGCTATAGAGATGCAAACCATGCAAGATCAGCAGTGCTGAATGAGATCTACAGGCTTATTGAAGCAAATTCTCTTTTCAATGACAGACTGAATTTCCCTGACCTAGAAGCTTCGAGGTTAAAGACAATCATGAACCAATGGTAATATACTCTTATAATTTCTAGATGCTATGGAACATAAAGAACTAATGATGAACTGATTTGAGTTTGTTATATGACAGCCTGAATTGGCAGCATTTCCATTGCCAAAATCCAGCTGATATTCCAGATTTAAGAAGCTCATTCATGGATCATAAATGTAACAAACCCGATTCGTCTCAGCAACCAGCCACAAACAATCAGTTGATAGGATCCACAACAAGATCTAAAGGACTTTTCCAACTGGGTTCAAATGGGGTTTGTGACCATGTTGATTGAGTTGGCTTTTCAATCTACTTTTTCTTTGCTAGATACAATTTTTTAGAATGGTTAAATGTTAGTTTTGTGTTCAGGCTTTTCAATCTGTACCCTCATCAATTCCACCCCAAGTGCGAGTTCCACCACTTATGCCAATTTTATGATCAGGACCAGTTCAACCTTTCAGCTCAGGATGAGAAATCTATCAATCATACATCATGCGACAAACCAAGGTAGTCAAGGAATTTTCACTGATGTTCTATGACCAATGATTTTATGATTTCATTAAATTAATTTCATCCCTTATCAATTTATGCAATTTCCTTGTATAGTGGAGATGATCTTGAAGGGTCCCGGGTGTTGTAATGATATGTCCAGATCTATGCCTTCTGGCTTTTCAGCGAAGGTAACTTGGATTCACTACTGCAAATTTTGCCATCTTTCTTTTAAGTAGCTTATGTTTAAATTAATATTGTACCTATTTACATTGTTCATCTGGTTTGTGGATGTCCATGGTGTGTTTGTGCACTTCTAGGACCTATTCCTGGACCAAGCAAAAGTCTGGCGTCCAACAGAGTCCATGACTTGCTCAAGACTGTTGGGCGGGTTTTGCATCAAGGATCACTTCCAGTGAGCATGGATTTTCCACCCTCCAACATTCTCTACTGCTAGGTAGTCCTTGTTGCCCTCATGTTATTATGTAATTTCTTGTAAGTTTTTGTCTATTAAACTAAAAATGGACTCATGTGAATCTAATATCATTTATCAGTTGGAACTGATATCAGGGAGATAGCCCTGTGGGAGGTTAGTTCCAAGCAAAAGGTAGCTTCAAGGGCTTTTGGCCTTTGGGATATGAGAGGAACATCAATGAAATTAAAGGTATGTCCCCTTCTCAATAAAGTTGGAACCAAGATAACAATTTAATATAGCCAGAATGATCTGAACTCTATACTGATTTATCTGGATGAATTTCAGGTAACTCTAACAAAAGAGCCTCGTATATCAGTTACTTGTGTACAATGGTGCCCTGGCGGCTCCAGATTTGGTGAGCTGAAGATTTGGAAACACTTCAATTAGGTTTTAAAACAGTTAACAATAGTTGTTTTTTTTTTTTTTTTTTGAACCCTATTTTTTTCTCTTTCATAAAACAGGAGTTTCATATTCAAAACATATGGTGTGGTTATATAGTTTTGTTGGTGGTAATGGCATTCGACAGCCTTTGGAAGTAGGTTATAGTTGTTATGCCAATGGAAGTGTTAATGCAAAAATTAAAGGAAGAATAAAAAAATTAAAACAAATCACACAAAAAAACATGAAGTTTTAATGTGATTTGACTAATCATGTCTATCTTCATGGATGCGGGAATATTTCATTATATGATAAAAAATATTACATATGACAAAAATAGATACAACTGTTGGGTCCTTTTGTACCATGAACCTTTTTGTTCTACTAGGTGTTTCTCATTCTTCCTCACATTTACACCCTATTGAGCCTTCTTTCTCCATCGAGTATCTCTTGCTCTTCCTCACATATCTATCCCATTTTTTTCTCCCATAAATTTTTTCCTTCATGATTTAGAATATTCATAGAGATATTTCCACTAGCTTTCTTTATTCTATAAGGAATTTAATTACAATCACATATAAAGTTATGAAATATTCTGTATAATATTCTTTTACAAAAAATAAGCATATTATAAATAAGAATTTGAGACACATTCCCAACAATAGTATCTTAAATCTTGTAGTACATGCTAGTGTCTTTTTTGCTTGTAACACCAACTTCTTACTTCTAGATTGATGCTCATATTGGAGGGGTGAATGATATTGCATTTTCCTACCTTGGTAGGCTTTCTTTGATCACTTGTTATGATGATAAGACTATTAAGGTTGGTTTTTTGCATTCCACTGTTATATTGTTGCAGGAGAGGTCATTTACTCATATTATATATTCATGTCAATTCAGGAGTGGGATGTTGCCTTTGGGGTCAAACAGTTCACATTTGAAGGTTATGAGGTTCCATATATTCAATGTACTCTCAATGCATCCATTCTCCTACTTTCTCTTGCTCCTAATTTTAGTTTCCTTAAAATTGATCCCCTCATGGTTTTATGCCTCAATTTATCTTTTCAACACCACAACTAGGTGAAACCCTTTACGTATGCCTAGTCATTTCAAAGTAAGCTATCGGTGTAGTATTGCTTTGAAATGATGGAAATAAAGAAAAACTTATTTACCATGTAAGACACTCTTGGATTTGGAGTCAAGATATAGACCATTGGAGCAACTAACCCTAGCCCTCTTAGTGATAGCATGAAAGCCTAGTTTTACGCCTATTTGATCACTATCTTAACTTCTTATCCCACCTGGAATATACTTAACAAGCTTGACTTGTCCAGAAGAATGTTGCGATGGTCTATTGAGTTTAATGAATACAATATGAATTGTAAACCATAAACAACCTTAAAGGGACATGTGTTAGTTGATTTCATCATTGGATTTACTAGTGGGATAAAACCTGAAAGTGAAGGACAACAAGTTCAACAACAACATGAAGTCTGGATTCTTTATGTGAATGAAGCTTCAAATCACCAAGGGGTTGATATAGGTGTTAATTTGGAAACTCCGTACTAAAGTTTAGATAAAAATGTGGTGCTCAAGTTTGAAGTTTCTAACAATGAGGCGAAGTATGAAGCTTTGCTCTAGGAAATGGAAATTGCGCATCTGCTTGTAGTGCAAAAACTTGAAGGTTTTTCTGATTCCAAGCTGGTGGTATATCAAGTCTTAGATCAATATAAGGATAAAGATGAGCACATGGGGGCCTATCTCACCTAAGTAAAGGTCTCTAGTCAAGCATTTAACGAATCTTGTATTGAGCAAATACCTCAAAAATGCAACATGGTGGTGAACATACAAGCAAACTTGGCAATTCACCATGGGATAGGAGAATGTAGAATGGTTAGCTTGGAATATCATGATTGACTAAGCATTTATAAAGCTAACAACATTGTAAATTGCAACGAAGTGATTAGTGAGATAAGAGAATCCTCCTTTCCGAGTTCCTCATTCATGGTATGCAACTTGAAGACAAAAAATAGGCTCATAAGCTCTAAGGACGAGCCTCTTGATATTCAGTCATAGACAGACAATTATATTGACAATCTGCTTATGGACCTTATCTTTGATGCTTAACTTATCTTGAATTGTAATACCAATTGGTAGAAATACATAAGGGACAATGTGGAAATTATAATGGGAAAAAATACACTTGCTCATCAGGCTATCAACTTGGGATATTATTGGGTCTACATCCAAAAGGATGCAACTCATTTTATACAGAATTACAAAAGATTTCAAAGGTCTGCCCCACAATAACATCTGCCACCTCAAGAGTACCACTCAATAATTTTAGCTTGGTTGGTCATTCGCACATTGGGGTTTGGGCTTAGTAGGCCCTTTCCCAACATGTTAACCACCTAGAAACACTTCATTTTAGTTGTTATTAACTACTTCACAAAAAAGATTGAGATGGAATCTCTCTCATAGAATAAAGTGAAAAATGTTTGAAACTTTCTTAGGGGAAGTGTTATGTGTCAATTTGGCATTCCTCAGGAGATCACCATAGATAACGAAACTTAATTTGAATATTGGAAAGTAAAAAAATTGTGTCAAGAACAGCAAATAGAGGATCATTTTTCCATGCCAGCATACCTAAAAAGAAATGGACAAGCTAAAGTTAGTAATAAAACTATTCTCGCAATTTTCAAAAAAATGTTGGAAACCTTAAAATTTAAGTAGGTTGATGAGCTCTTTCTTAGTTGTCCTATAGGCCTATAGAACAATCTCATATAGTGCAACTAAGAAAACCACATTTTCCTTAGCTTGTTCTATAGGCCTATAGGACAACTAGGAGCTCATCGACCCATTTAGTTTTCGAGATTTTCAACTTTTTTTTTTTTTTTAGAGTTATGAGAATAGTGTTATTATTAACTTCAACTTGTTCATTTCCTTGTGGGTAGACTGGCATGGAGAAGTGATGATTTATTTGCAATTCTTGGCATAGATTTTTAACTTCCCAAGATTCAAATTAGGTTCTATTATCTGTGCTAATCTCCTAAGGAATGCTAAATTGATACACAATACTTTTCCAAAGGAAATTTTGAACATTTTTCCTTTTTATCTATGAGAGAGGCTCCACTTCAATCCATTTTGTGAAGTAGTTAGTAACAACTAAAAGGAAACATTTTTAGGCGATCCATACTATGAAAATGCTTACCAAATCCAATCCCCAATGTGCGAACAACCAAGCCGAAGTTGTTGAAAGGTACTTTTGAGGTGACAAATGTTGTTGCAAGGCATATTTTTGACATTTTTCACAAGTTTGTACAACATGAGCTACAACCTTTTTCATGGAGGGCCAATGGTACCCTAAGTTGATAGTTCGATGAACTAGTGTTCTTCTTCCATTATGATTTCTACGTTATCCCTAATGTATTTCTGCTAATACGTTTGTGACTTAGGATGAGATGAGCATCAAAGGTAAGGTCCATGAGAAAATCATTTATATAACTATTTGTCTATAACTGAACATTGAGAGGCTCACCCTTCTAGCGTATGAGCCTTTTTTTTTGTCATTAGGTTGCCTACCATGAATGAAGAACTCAAGAAGGGGGATTAACATTGGTGTTAGATTTATAAATGTTAAGATGATCTTGGTATTCTAAGCTGACCATTCTAGGTTGTTTTGCCCTATGGTGAATTGCTAAGTTTGCTAGTTGGTTTGTCACCATGTTGTGTTCTCGAGGTAAATGCTTAATACAAAATTCATTAAATGCCTAACTAGCCACCTTTACTTAGTGAGGTAGGTCCCCATGTGCTCGTCTTTAGCCTCACACTAATCTAGGACTTGACATTCCATTCTCTTGAAGTTGGAAAAAACTTAAAGTTTCTACACTTCGAGCAAATGCGTAGTTTCCAATCCATGGAGCAAAGCTTCATACTTTACCTCATTATTAGAAGCTTTGAACCTGAGCATTACACTCTTATTTATACTTCAACACCTATTCTAGCTCATTGGTAATTTGAAGCTCCATCCACATAAAGAATCCAGATTTCATGTTGTTGTTTGGAAATTTGGATTACCATATTCTATATTGTTCATATTTGTTCTAAGTTGGCCTCAATTCCATGTCTGGTCACTAGATGCCCCAAAAAACGTATGCTAATTACTCCAAAGGCACACTTTGTTAGGTTAACCATAATTCGAATTTGCTACAGTACAAAGAATACACAAGCTAGGTGTTGCAAGTGTTGATTTTCATACTTGCTTTTTACAACCAAATCATCAATATAAACCTCTACCTGATTACCAATTTGTGTCTCAAATTCTCGAGCCACCATTCATTGGAAAGTAACACCAATGTTCTTTAATCCGAACAACATTACTTTATAGCAATTTGTCTCTTACCTAATGATAAAGGCTGTTTTTTCCACGTCTTTAAGGTGCATTGGAATCTAATTATACCCACTTTATAAGCCTAAAAAAGGACAAAACTTCATGTTCAGAAACCGAGTTTACTATTTGATCAATGAGCAGTAAGGGGATAACTATCTTTAAGGCAAGCTTTAATGAGGTCAGTACAGTACACACGTTCTCCATTTACCCTTTTTCTTAGGTACGATGACCACATTAGCCAGCCAAGTTGGATATCAAACCTCGCATATGAACTCAACAACAAATAACATTTTTAGTTCCTTGTGAATAATTTGGTTTTTGAACTGGGTGAATCGTTGTTGTTTTTGTTGCATCAACGGGTAACGAGGATTAATGTTCAACCGATGATTAAAAATATTTGGTTTTATTCCGGGTATGTCTTGCCTTTTCCAAGCAAACACATTTGAGTGAGTTTGTAAACACGCTTCCATTCTCTCTTGGAGTGCATCTGGGATTATTTTGTCGAGGTGTATGACTTGATTGTCTCGTGCACCTATGATTACCTCTTGGGTAGGTTCTTCCACCACTTGCTGCTGTAGTCTTCTTTAGGTGTGGGTAAGAGGCATCCCTTTGAGTGCTATTTGGTGAACGATGAGTTTAGAGTCAAGGCTGCTTCAACTTGTGGTTTAGGATTCATAACTGTTAGATGGTCAAGCCGGGTGGCCAGTTGATTCCCATTAATTTCGATTATTACCTCTGAAGTTGCAATATTTATTTTTTAGTGGTAGGTTAAGGTCACAGCCGTTGCAGCATGAATAGAAGGTCGCCCTAATGTGGCCTTATATGGAGAAATCGAATCTTCAATTAGGAAAAGAGTGTTTACTCTTGTAGTCGCCACGACCTTCAAGGTCAGTTGTCCTGAGGCATGAATGGTTTATTGTTGAATCCAATTAACATGGTCTGTGATGGCTGTAATTTTCCATGTTCTAGGTTCATCAGTCGAAAGCACCTGTGGAAGAGAATATTGGAAGACTTTCCCGTATCGACAAGGATTCTTTGAACTTGGTATGCTCCAATTTACAGAGTGACCACGAGGGGTCATCATGAGGAAATGACACATGGCATAAGTCATTGAGGGTATATTTACAACATATATATCAACATAATGTCACGAACTTAGTCTTTTCCTAAGCTTATGTGGCACTTAGACAAGTTAAGACACTTGATCTTGCTAAGTTAGCCTTACTCCCAATGCTTAGCTTGCTAGGCTAAGATGCTCACGACTCGGAAGCTTTAGAAAGCGTAATAGGCGATGCTTAAAGAATGGAAACTTTTATTGGTCAAAGGAAGCTTTACAAATGCTTTTGGGAACTCACTTGCTTAGTGTTTTGGTCAAATGAGGCCCTCACCTATTTATCCAATGGAACTCTCTGGAACCTTGGAGAGTTCCTTATAAATCAAGAAGATTCTAGAATACCCTACAAAACTCTATGTACAAGAGATTTCTAGAAAGCCCTGAACTCCTCTCATGCCTTCCACCATAGTGTAGAGATGTGTGAACTTCTTTAGGCATCTTTAGAACCTTCCACACTCTTCCCACTAATGGCTAAGTGTAAGAGTCTCTAGAAACTTCTTGGGCTCTATATAAACCCATGGGGAGACGTTTGAAGCATCCTATGACACTCTCCCCCACCTAAGTTGCAGACGTCTTCGTCGCCTCTTCTGCCTGGAATCGCTCAATCTGCTCCTGCAACTACCATAGTGCATTTATTGGCTCCCAGCTAGCCTTGCTCTCTGGTAGTCCCTTCCATTTCACTAAGTACTCCGTAGCAGGAGGCACATCTTGTCTCCTGATGACTCAGTTTGCAATGATGTGTTCTACTTTCTTGTCATAGGAGGTCACAACCGCTGTAGGTGCCCTCTTAGAAAACCCTCGGCTTGGATCATCACTGTCTTCGTGATATGGTTTCAAGTAGCTTATGTGGAAGACGTGATGAATCTTCAACCTTGGTGGTAACTCAACTTTATAGGACACCTTGCCGACCTTCCCAAGTATGGGGAAGGGTTCTTCATACCTCATCACAAGGCCCCTATGCACCAACCTTAATGACTTGAATTGTTTAGTAAGGATCTTGACAAGCACCATGTCTCCAACCTTATACTCTGTGTGACGTCGCTTCTTGTCAGCCCACTTCTTCATCTTCTTAGTAGCCTTGTCCAAGTATGAGCGTGCTATGTCAGCTTGCTCGTGTCATCCCTTCGCGAACTTGAAAGTCGTTGAACTTCTCCCCGTATAGCCTATCGTTAATGTGTGAGGGGTGAAGGGTTACTACCCTGTGGCTAGCTCGAACGGGCCCTTGTTGGTTGCCTCACTCATTTGCAAGTTGTATGAGAACCTATATCTAGAAAATTAGCACAATCCTTCTGGTTGGCACTCACGAAGTGCCTCAAGTATAGCTCTAGCAAGGCATTCACCCTCTTAGCTTTCCCATCTGTTTGTGGGTGAAAACTTGTGGAGAAGTGAAGCTCCGACCCCATAAGCTTGAAAAACTCCGTCTAAAACTTTCCTCAGACTTGGGTAACCCGATGATGAAGTCCATGGTGATGTTATCCCATGGGCACTCTACTATAGGTAGTGTATCTAACAGGCCTCTAGGTTGTCGTTGCTCCACCTTGTCTTGTTGGCACACAAGACAAGTCCTCACATAAGCCTCAACTTCATCCCGTATTTGAGGCCAATAGTAAGCTGACTCAAGTAATACCCTTGTGCGTCGTTACCTGGGGTGCCCAACCCACTTGGTGTCATGACACTTCTTAATTAGATTTCTCCTTATGTTCCCCCACTTAGGCACGTAGAGTCGTCTCCTCTTAGTGTAGAGTAGGTTGTTCTCCACCCAAAACCACTTAGTTTTCTCTTCATGAACCAAGGCGATAAGGCTCTTAGCCACTGGATCATGTTGCAACCCCTCCCTTAAAAGATCCATTATGTCTTCTTGGGGCTGACTCGTCATGGATGCTAGTTCTGCCTTACGGCTTAGGGCGTCGGCCACATGATTAGCACTTCCTAGCTTATACTCCAACGTATAGTCAAACTCGGTCAAGAAGTCTTGCCACCTAGCTTGCTTAGGACTCAATTTCTTCTGTGTTTGGAAGTAGCTAATGGCAACATTATCGGTCTTCACTATAAAGTGAGACCCTAGAAGATAGTGCCTCTAGGTGCGCAAGCAATGGACGATGGTGGTCATCTTATTTTCCTGCACCGTGTAGCGCCTCTCCGTATCATTTAGCTTGCGATTCTCAAAGGCGATTGGATGCCTATCTTGCATAAGAACCCCCCTATAGGGAAGTCTGAGGCATTCGTGTGTACCTCAAAACCCTTGGTGTGGTCGAGTAGTGCCAACACCGGCTCCTCAGTCACAACCTTCTTTAGATATTCAAAGGCTTGTCAACAACTTTCATCCCATTCCAATGCCTTATTTTTTTTAAGAAGATCAGTGAGTGAAGCTTCCCTTTCTGAATAACCCTTGATGAACCGCCAGTGGTAATTAACTAAACCAAGGAAAGATCTTAGTTGAGGTACCTTGGTTGGTGGATCCCATTATTGGATGACTTTCATCTTGCTATCATCCATTATCAGCTTGCCATCTTTGATGCGATGCCCTAGGAAGCTCACTTCTTTCTTAGCAAGTGAGCATTTCTCCTTATTTACATATAGCTCGTTTTGCCTTAGGATTTTGAAGACCTTCCTCAAATGCTCTACTTGCTCCTTCAAGGTGTTACCATAGATGACTATGTCATCCAAGTACACCACCACGAATTTGTCTAAGTAGGAGTGGAAGATCTTATTAGTGAGAGTGTAGAACATCATTGCGGCATTGGTGAGGCCGAAGGGCATCACTAAAAACTCATATGAGCCATACCTGGTCACACATGTAGTCTTCGGCTCGTCCTCATCTACAATCCTTACTTGGTAGTAGCCCGACCTTAAGTCTAGCTTCGTGAAGTATCTCGCACTACCAAGTTGATCGAATAAGTCGACGATGAGCGAAATAGGGTACTTGTTCTTTACCATCACTTTGTTGAGTACTCGGTAATCAATGCACATTCTTAGGGACCCATCATGCTTTTTCTGAAACAAGACTGACGTGCCATAGGAAGCCTTGGATGGTTGGATGAACTCGACGTCCAACAACTTCTTAAGTTGTCTCCTTAGCTTCTCCAGCTCGGGCGGTGCCATTCTGTATGGTTCGATAGTAAGGGGCTTAGTTCCCGGCTCCAACTTGATCTTATGATCCTCATTTCTTTTAGGAGGGAGTTTCTTGGGCAATTCGGGCGACATCATGTCCTTGAACTCATCAAGGACTCCCTCAATTTCCTTAGGCATGGGTTCTCCCGACCCATAATCCATTTCTTCCTTAAGGATGGCGAGGTAGGTCACCTCTTTCCTATTAACCCCATCTTTACTTGCATGACTAATAACATAGGGGTCTTGAGTGAACTTTCGGTGACCGTAGGGACCATGCATGGCTTCCCCTCCTCTAGGATAGCCATTGAGGGTAGGAAGGGTAGTGGCACGACCTTGACCTTCTATAGAAAGTCCATCCCCAATACCATCTTGAAGTCGTCCATGGGTGTCATTGTGAAGTCGACCCTTCCTTTCTATGAGCCGATGTGCATGGCCACCCCGCGAGCTACTCCGTGTGATGGCTTGACAACTGAATTAATTACCTTGAGCCAACCTTCTTCCTTTAATGCTTAGAGCTCTAGCCGCTTTGCCTCATCCTTCGAGACAAAGTTATGACTGGCACCAATGTCTACCAGGGTTTTGGTGACCTTTCCATTTACAAGGGCCTCTACATACATTAGCCCTTTGCTTTGAGGGAATCTTAGGCATCGGCTTGGCCTTGAGGGCATTTAGGAGTTGTAACGATCCCACATGAGCATCGCCCTCCTTCTCATTTTCCTCCATCATAACATTTAGGGCTTTCCTCTTAAGGTAGTCCCGCGCCCAATGTGGTCCATCGCATAGGAAGCAATTAGTCCTGGGTGTGAACTCCTTTATTTTGTCTTTGCCCTTACCCTCCTTGCCACTAGAAGTCTTACTTGATCCTTCCTTAGGGGTGTACCCCCTTGATCTCTTGTCTCCGCCACTTTTGGCATGATTACCCTTGGACTGTGGCTTGGGCTTGGAGGAGTCTCCCATTTTATATTCCACCAAGGACTCTGCTACTGCCATGGCCGTGGTTAAGTCTTGGACACCATGTCTCCTCAACTCTTGCTCGGCCCAACTTTGCAAGTTGTCCATGAAATTGAACAATAGCTCATCCTCGAACATGTTAGGTATCTCAATGATAAGTCTAGAGAACTCTTTCACATACTCACGGATCGAGCCTGTGTGCTTGAGACGCTTCATATTCTTTCTCGCTAGGTAAGCCACATCCTCAGGGTAAAATTGCTTTTTGATTTCTCACTTAAAGGCATCCCATGTATCTATGGTGCACGTCCCTTTTTCTATATCGGCAAACCTTCGACGCCACCATAGAGTAGAATTATCAATGAGATAGATGGTCATGGTGCGTACCTTAGTGGCTTCATCCGTCAGTGCGATAGCCTCAAAGTAGCACTCCATGTGCCATAGGAAGTTATCCAGCTCCTTATCATCCCTCTTGCCACTGAACGTATATGGCTTGGGCACCTCCACCCTTGGTGTCTCATGAGTGGCCATGACTCGTGCTGATACCGTAGTCTTATAGATGGCCAACTCTTGTCGAATCTCCTGGTCTCGGGCCTCCATGCTTGCAGCTAAGGCCTCCGCCATTGACTCTATACTAGCGAACATGCTCATGACCTTGTCTTGGAAGGACATGAACTTTTCGTGTGACACCGACTAAACTTGTGAGCCTAGCACCCCCTCACGAAGGTCTTGGATATGCTTCTTAGATCTTCTAAGCCCTTCTCCATGCCTTGCTCGATCAAGTCCACCCCTTCCCGGGTGTTTTCCATGGCTAGCTACACCTTGGCTAGCCTTGCCTCCATGTTGGCAATGGCATCACGAGATTTATCCTTCTTATCCCTACCCCATGCAGTAGGCTTGATCTCCCTCCCACGGGTTTGCTCGCTAGTCTCCTCCACATCAGAGCCCGACATGTTTTCTTTACCATGCCCGCTTCGTAGCCGCACTCTGATACCATTTGTCACAAACTTAGTATTTTCCTAAGTTTGTGCGACACTTAGACAAGTTAAGACACTTGATCTTACTAAGTCAGCCTTACTCCCAATGCTTAGCTTGCTAGGCTAAAATGCTCACTACTTGAAAGCTTTAGAAGGCATAATAGATGACGCTTAAAGAATGGAAGCTTTTATTGCTCAAAGGAAGCTTTACAAGTGCTTTTGGGAACTCACTTGCTTGGTGCCTTGGCCAAATGAAGCCCTCACCTATTTATAGACACCGATGAAACTCTCTGGAACCTTGGAGGGTCCCTTACAAATCAAGAAGATTCTAGAATACCCTACACAACTCTATGTACAAGCCTATGTACAAGAGATCTCTAGAATTCTCTAGAAAGCCCTAGACTCCTCTCATGTCTTCCACCATAGTGTAGAGATGTGTGAACTTCTCTAGGTGTCTCTAGAACCTTCCACACTCTTCCCACTAATGGCTAAGTGTAGGAGTCTCCAGAAGCTTCCCGGGCTCTATATAAACCCATGGGGAGGCTCATTTGAAGCATCCTGTGACAATAGGCATATTAATGGTCTCTATGATCCACTGAAGCTAAACCTGGAAATGACATGCCCTATTTTGCTTTGTGAAAGAATGATTCCTATATTTTGTCAGCATCTGGAGGGAAAGATTCATTATTGATCAAATAATTAGATGTGGAATATATATCTCATTAGACGAGAGTTTGTGGTATGATGTAGTTCCCTTAAATTTCAGATGAGGAAGTCAGTGACTAAGAGTGTGTTTGACAGTGATTTTAGAAACCGTTTATGATCTTTTTAATACTTGAATGTTAAAATTTTTCAAGTGTTAAAAATGTTGAACTAAAATCATTGCCAAACAAATTCTTAGAGTGTGTTTGATAGTGATTCTAAAAAATGTTTTTAACCATTTTAACACTTGATTGATAAAAAAATTCAAGTATTAAAAATATTAAAAGCACTTCTAAGAATTTCTACCAAACGGACTCTAAATTTTATAAGTGGTCCTTGATATCAAAGAAGCATCATTGACAGAGAAAATCGTGTTTCTCAATGATTTAACTCTTAATTCATGTTTTGCATTGTTAATATCTCCTGTCATTTATCGTGTTTCACATGGCATGAAACACATTTATGCATCTCTTAGTGCTGCATTCAAAAACCACTTTATGCTGCTTCATATTCTTTGCACAATCACAATTGATGGCAAGCCTTTTGTGTTGCCCACCTCCAGCAACACCACTTGCCTTCCATTGTAATGATAGCAATGTGGTTGCCATTTGCATGGACAGTTCATTTTCTTGCTAGTTGTACTTTAAGAGCAAGCTTATGTGTCACTCAAGATGATTCACTAGCCTTGCCTTCTTGAGTATGCTGAACTTGTTTGTTTCGGAGCGGATGCTCTGGTTCATACTCAAATTTCCTTTTTAGTCTGCATATTGAGAATCTCAAACACATCACATGGTATAACAAGTATGACGGCCATTTAAATTTGAAATAAGAGTGACAAAACTGTGTTGGTGCCTGTCTGTACGGATTTCTGTTTGTATAGTGTTTCCCATGGTTCTCATGAGGACTCAATTCATAACTTGGATTTCAATTTTCTCGTTCATGCTTAATTTCCAGGATAATTGTGTGGGACTTTGATATGTAAGTGGGAAGACTGAACATCACATTCATGCAGGTTCCAGCTGGATGGATGTCCATGGCACTGTTGGACCCTCAAGTTCAGTTTCATTGGGATCAGACGCTTCATTGCTGTACATGGAACTCAGTTTGCCATATATGATGAACCAATAACACTAGAATGCATAAATCAGGTATATATCTTCATCCCATACCCTGCATTTTTTGTTTTCTGGAATACTATTTTCTTTTCATTTCCGTTTTTTTTTTTAGTATTGTTTTTCTTTCTGTCTTGTGCTTGTAGTGGACTGTGGGAGAATATGCTAATGTATGTGAGCTTTCTGGATAGAACTCCATGCATGATTTGTGTTTTAAATCTCATACAATGTATTATTAATCCAACTGCTTATATGCCGCCTAATGCCAGATATGATAAGTCACATTACCCGAGTTTCTCTTAGATGTTTGCCTAACTTTACTATGGGGCATGTGAATTGTTCATAAACATGTTCAGGGGTTTCAAAAAATTTCTCCATGATTTTATCACACATGATATGTTCATGGAATGACTACTAATTATTTACTACTTTCAGCATTAGGAAAAGGAAAAAACAAGCTTCAAATTCATCATTCCCTAGAATACTGAGTTTGTGCTACTTTCGCTTGCTCTGCTTTCAACATATATGATAAACTCTTCATGGTTCCAAACTCTTTCCTTCTTGTATGATACACCCACTCTCAATTTCTGCTCATCCAAATGATTGCAGGCAATTCACCATTGGAGTGAACATGGTGCAATTCGAGTATTTGAGCCACTGCATTCTTAATGTGCCCACAGAAGTTGCTTCTACTTCTGATTTATCATCACCCCCATCTTTAAGAATTTTTACGAACTAGAAAATTTTCCTAGAAAATTGGCTTTTGCTACTTTGCTGTTGAACTGAAAAAGGATCAGTGTTGTCAAACTAGTATCAGCCCCGTGTTAGACAGGTAAGAAGGCACCTGAACTAAGATGAACTAAATTTCAGGGTTTGTGATCTAAAGTCCAATAAACTAGACTGTTCATTCTGCAGCAATAACTGTTTATGCAAACCTTTTATTTACAAAAATGGAAAGAGTTGTGTTTCTATAGAATGAAGTTGGATTTATTTATCTTATTTGTCAAATATCTCAAGCAATTTACACTATATCATTGACTATGGAATCTCGGTTGGCATTTGTTTGTTTGTTTGTTTGTTTGTTTGTTCTTTTAACATTTGAAATTGTCTGAAATCATAATAAAAATTAATTTGGAAGTATCATTTAGATTTCATATCAGATGAAATTTAAATTTAACTTAAACAGTTTGCAAGCATTTGAAGTCTATTAAGACTTTAGACAAAAAAAACAATGAAAGTCATAGAAAATATCTTTTAACATTTTCCTAAGTATCATCAAAGCACAATGTACTTCAACATACTTCATGTCAAAGAAAACACCCCATCTATACTTGGTCACATTCAAGAAATACTAAAGTGAAATTACAAACCAACTAATGTAGCGAATTTGAAGGAGAATGACAGAGAGGGAGATACAGAGAGAAGAAAAGTCAAGCCTTCATTTGAGTAGGTTGTTTAGTGGTTTTTAAATGGAAGATCAAGAAGACATGCTTTCTACTAAGAAGCTGCTATAATGGATTAGGTATTATAGAAAAAGCCACTCAATTGTGTGGATTATGAGTCTATTAATTACTCAAGAGATAATAGGAAGTGTGAGAGGAAGTCAACAGACAATTCTCTATCATGCCAATGGAAAATCTCAGAGTAGTGATGAAAAGGTTCAGTTAAGGAGCTTTAGGATTGCATAATAGTTATGAAATGATATAAGAAATTTTAGTAACATGTGCTAAAAAGATTTATTAATGCATATGATCCTCTAGTGAGGACCGTCAATCACTATTAAATTTCCATTTAATTGCATGGATGGTCTATTGAATTTGCGTACTTAACGGTTTAGTACATTCTTAAAAACATTTTCAACTACCTTGAAATTTGATTTAGAATGTTTAAAATGTTAAATTCAACATAATTAATTATTATCCATTTTTTCTCTTAAAGAAAACTTCTATTCTCGATCTTTCTTATGTTCTCAAACTCACCAAGTGTCCACTCTCAATCTGTTTTATGTTGTTAAAATAAGCTCTAAATGGCTACTAGATTGCATTTGCAAAAGAGAAGGAAGAATTAAAACTTTTTTAACTATTCACTCCTTTTGCTTTACAATCAAGTACAAAGCAAATGTTGACTACACAATTGATTGAAATCACTGTTACTAATTGGGAAAAGGGGGATTGAGTCGTCATTTAGGAAAATTTGCAAACTTGGTAGGTAATCTAAGGCAATTTCAAGTTATAAATATTTTGTTTGAATAAATTTATCTGTTATGTAGTTTTAAGACTCTTATTAGGGTTGTAACATAGTTTTATTGATATACCAAGCTGTGAAACAGGGAGGTAATTGACCATGAAAATAATTCCTACATATTTAATCATCATTGTTGAATACCTTTAATGTCGTAAATGATTTGAGACCCCAAAACCGAATACCTTTTAATATCATGAGTGACTTGAGAAGGATAGTAATACAAGCATCCAATTTCAATAAGGAGAACCATAATTAATAAAATCACTAACTCTAACGTTCTAATTACTATTTCTTATACACAATCCAAGACTTACATTGATAAGTTTGTTAGGATACGAAAAATGGATTTGTAGACAATTGAATCATTATATTCTCGGTTGAATGTATAAAAGTTCTCATTTTCAATCGTATTTTCCCCATTATATCACTCAAAAGAGCTCTCAAATTAAACTTTACCAATCTTTTCTGCTAAATGGGCCGAATTAGCATGTGAGGTCAACACAAGTGATAGAGTTTTAGACCAAATTTTACTAAAAAGTAAGTGCACTCGCTTTTTCTGGATTTTACGTTTGCATCATTAAATTCAATTTACCGACTTATTTGAAAATATGCATGTAATAAATTGTTGGATTTTGGAGCTCTAATCCATAAATGACATCTGATTATGATTCTTTGTGTTATGGCATGACATATATTTTTGTGATAAAAAACATTAATTGAAAGAAATTTCCGGCAAGTAAATAAAGAGCATCGTTGTCATCACCTTATCATGTTAATGAATAACTAGTATATAGTTTGGCTATATATAGTGCATACTTGGTTGAGATTTTGAAAAATAAAATAAAATTACAAGGCACATCATTGTCTTATGGGAGAAAATGAAAAGGTATTATTCTATTTTCTTGAGGAAGAACAGTGAAAAAAAGTTACTTTTTTCTTACTAGTAAGTTAACAAACATCATGGGTTCTTCAACCGCCATAAGTGATAGCAGGATTACATTTGTTATTGTTAGATATTTTCAGTCTTTTAAGTTTCTTACAATGGTCATAGTCTTTCTTCTTACAATAAAATGTTGTCCACTTGTCATTTCCACTTGTAGTTTTCGGTAAGTTAATGCTTTTATCTTGTTTGTCCATATCAATCTGTCTCTGTCCAGAGAATCAATTGACAGGAAAAAAGACCAGAGAGAGTAGAGAGAGAGTAAGCAGCCTAAGCAGAGCTGGTTGGGAGAGAGTTGGTGGTGCTCTTTTTCATTAAATCCCTTGTTCTTCTCTGTTTTCTTCATCATATTTCAAATGGGTGTTTCTTGTCTGATGTTCACATGCCCTTTTCCACCTTTTCTTCAGCAGCTTTAGTCCCATTGAATCACCATTGATTTGCTGCTTTTAATCCTTGTAAACAGGGCTATTTCATTTCACCTTTTCAGTCAACAATTTAGAACAATTTTCAAATCATCTTGATTACATCAAATGGATCTTGAATGTTATTGTTTGAAGTTTCCATTTTTTTTTATTGCTTTTAGATGCACAGGGACCTTTTCTTGTTTCCTTTTAATCTTGATTTTGTATCTTTATCATTTTCTTGAAGATGAAGGTCCCAGATTTTCTTGATTTAGATGCACTCAGCCCTTTTCTTTCTTCCCTTGATTTAGATGAAGGTCCCTTAAATCTTTTATTTTGTGTTCATATGGATGCAAAAGGTCCATTTTCTTGGCTGAAAGTTCCTTGAAAAATTTATATAGAAGGATGCATTCCTGATGGATATATTTTCTCAGATACATGGCTTCTTTTTCTTTTTAAAATTCCGGAAAATTGCCTTCGATCTTATTTTAATTTTGTTTTTTTTCCTCTTTCTAAACTATGTCTGATTCAAGCTCTACTTTTTCAAGGCAAGATTGTAGAAATATTTTCCCGGAAAAAGTTTTATATCTAAGGCTACAATCATCCCAATGAATGTCCCTTTTTTTGGGTGCACATTCCTTCTTGTTTTAGTTTTAATTGAATCAAATCTCCGTTCTTGCCCAAAAAAAAAAATTCTTTTTGTTTGAGTCCTGTTGATGATGTTTATGTTGTTGATTTTGGTTCATGTGGATATTGGGAAGACAGAAACAGGCAGTACTAATGGCATTGAAACTCCAGAAGAAAGAACTCATCTTCTTGATCCTACAATTTCTGCATGAGAAGAAATATACAGATACCGTTCACAAGTAATTCTTTTCCAACTTTTCTTTTCATATTTGGAATCATATTTCCCCCCTAATCTCTGCTTTATGATCATTTCTTTCGTCTCTGGATAGGCTCGAAAGAGAGTCTGCAGTTTTCTTCAACATGCCATATTTTGAGGAGATGATGCACATGGGTCAATTTGATGAGGCACAACATTACCTTTTGGCTTTCACCAATTTGAAAGCCAATAACTACTCAAGAAAAATTTTCTTTGAAATACGGAAGCAGAAGTACCTTGAGGCATTGGATAAGTATGCTTATGATTTTTCATGAGTTTACCATTTTTGTTAGCTCCCTTGTGTGGCATAATAATTATTTTTCTAACTCTGGAATTGATTAGGCACGATGACGTGAAGGCTTTAGAAATCCTCAAGAAGGATTTGAAAGTTTTTGCATCAGATAATGAATCGTTGTTCAAAGAGATGACACAGCTTCTGGCATTAAATGATTTCAGGTATGGTTTGTTAATCGAATATTTGGAAATGATACACTTGGATTGTACATTGGTATTTAATGAAGTTCTGAGGACCTTGTAGGGAAATGGCACCACTATCAACTTACAAGGATGCAGAAACTGCCCGGAAATTGTTGACAGTGGAGCTCAAGAAGCTTCTCAGGGCAAATCCTCTAATCCGAGAGAAACTCTCTTTCCCTGACTTTGAACCTTCAAGGTTACTGGAACTCCTGAAGAAAAGGTAATGCGTTTTCATTTAATTACGGGCTTTAACAAAGTGGACAGCATATATCCAAAATGGGAATTCTTCTAGGATTGCATCTTGACTAAAAGGATGATGCCAATTCACCTTTTGATTCATATAAATTCAAAATTGGTTTACTTTTGCTCTCGATAAGCATAACAAGCAATTATGTCATATGAAATGCAAATTGGCAGTATCCGTTCTGCAAATTCCCCCTACATTGCTGATATAGAAGTGTTTATGTGTGAAAATGCAGGCAACCTGATAACACTAATCTGCAATCACAAGCACCTGTGATTGACAAGCCGATGCAATCTGCAAAAGAATCCGAAGACGTCATTTTTATGGGGGCAAACACGGTTGTGGCCGTGCTGATTTAGTTAGCTTTGTTCTATTCTGCTCTACCTATACTAATACATATATGTTAACTCTTTTCGTGTTCAGCCTCTTGAAGTCGAGCAAATGCCAGTTCAAACTCCCATAAAGGGAGCACAGCCTCTTGATTGTGCAATGATGGCATCTGAAACTCCCTTCTCCAAGGTGATGTCCGGCCAACAAAATTTAACTCATCCAGCAGGTACTGGAGCAGCTATGAATCCAAGTTCTTCAAACCCAGGTAGCAAACTGTTTCACCAATTCTTCCGTAGAATAGTGAGTTAAGGCTATATATCTAAATTGATTTTGTACATGAATATGCATTCTGTTAACTCTCAATGTCATCCTGCACTGTATAGCTGCAAGTTCCAGTTGTCCTGGGAATTCCAATTACTTGTTGAGGACAAGGCCTGACAAGGTAATTGACCTGTACTGAATCTGACTTCAATTGCTCATGATCTTATTTCTGGCATATCTTTCAGCAACAAATTTTGCTAGTCATTTTATATGAAGTTTTTAACTTCTTGATAGTGGTATTTTTGTACATTCTATAGGCATTTTCTGATCCGGGTCTGAGTGGCTCGAAGTCATCACTCAATGTAACCAATGACCTGCCCAAGATCGTTGTGCAGATGTTGGATCTGGGATCACGACCGACCAGCATCGACTTCCACCCTTCTAAACACACCCTTCTTATAGGTTGGCCTTTCAGAAGCTTATACCTTGAGATAAGTATTGGTCTGTTCAGATGGATATGGTTACTAGATTCATAGCATGGTTTTTTCAGTTGGAACGAGTGCAGGGGAAATAGAGATGTGGGATGTTTGTTCCCAAGAAAAGATTTTTTCAACAATTTTTAAAATTTGGAACAAGGAAGGAGGCTCCCAAAAAAAGTCGCTTTCAAGAATTTTTAGCTTTCGGAACCAGGAAGAAGGCCAATGTTCAAAAAGCGTATGTCCATTTCTGTTAATTTATAATTTAAACTGAATAACAGTTTCATATCATAAGAATGACTTGAAATCTAAACTGATCTTGTTGAAATTCAGGAAGGTGAAGTTAGACCTGGACATCCATCAGTTAATCGTGTACTTTGGAGCCCAGATGGCAGTTTATTTGGTGAGCTTGAGAATACAGAAACACTGTTGGTTTCAGATTAACTCATGACCTGAATCTCGATTGTTTATTAATTCAATTGTTTAATACTTCAATAAACAGGAGTTGCATATTCTGAAGACATTGTGCAATTATTTTGTTATTGCAGTAGAAATAGCATTTGGGAGTATATGGAGGTAAGTTCTGGTCTTCCTTTCTCTTGCTTTGTATTCAAGTGTATTATTTCATTTCTAATACTGAACTTTAATTTCTAGCTTGAGGCTCATGATGGTAGTGTAAATGATCTTGCCTTTGCATGCCCCAATGACCAACATTTTATTATTACCTGTGGAGACGATGCCACAATTAAGGTCAGTTGATTGTGTTAGACAATTGTAGTGTTAGTCATAGAGAAAGTCATGAGTCGTTTCATAACTATGTTTCTGTAATTCTAGGTGTTTCATTTGGTTACTGGGGCCATACTATACATTTTCCAGGGTCATAAATCTCCTATTTGTTGTGTGGTCTCCAGTGCTAACAATGATCTTCAAGTAAGGATTCCGTGTTCTTATTTTCTTCTGATCTATTCTATGGCTTCTGCTAGACTGCTTCCTATATCTGATGTTGTGTGTGTGTGTCTTTTTTTTCAATTTGTTTAAATACCTTGACACATTTTTCCCTCAGCATATCTGGTCAACATCGGTGGATGGTAAAATAAAAGAATGGACCTATGACAAGGACCATTCTATTGCTGAATATGATGCTCCAGGTTGCTGCTGCACAACAATGTCTTTTGGTGCTGATGGTGAAAGGTTGGTTTACTGGAACTATTATCCTGTTAGGCTTTAGACCAAGTCAGCTTGACATGCATTATTGTCTCATTATCTAGGAGTTTAAGCTTTTGGATCAAGTGGTGGCTTATTAATGTTGTTTTTATTGAATGCTTTGTAGGCTAATTTCATGCGGAACCACTAAAGATGGAGTGTCTCACCTTGTTGAATGGCATGAAATGGGAAGCATCATGAAGAGAACCATCCAAGGTGTGAATAAATGTTCGTTTGGTGTTATGCAATTTGACACGGCAAAAAACGGCTTATTGGTGGCTGGCGATGACTTCTCATTAAAATTTTGGGATTTGAATGCTGTCGATCTTGTAACACCTATTGATGCCAGTGAAATG
Source organism: Vitis vinifera (assembly GCF_030704535.1). Classification (NCBI taxonomy): domain Eukaryota; kingdom Viridiplantae; phylum Streptophyta; class Magnoliopsida; order Vitales; family Vitaceae; genus Vitis; species Vitis vinifera. The sequence continues at coordinate 6,268,264 of NC_081808.1, forward strand.
CTACCTGTAAGTTTTGTTTGGGTGGTATCCTTTGTGGATGAATTATATATAGCTGCCTTTGGTAATAATATATGGCCATTGTCTGAGTTGCACATTTCATTTTTATTTTTAAGGCAAGTCGATTGATCCGCTTCAACAAGGAGGGAACATTATTGGCTGTAACTGCAAATGATAATAAGATCAAAATCTTGGTGTCTGTGAATGGTTTTCAGTTGCTCCAAACAAATGAGAGAGTTCCCTGTGTACCTGCTACTGTTCCAAAGGTCAGTTCAATTAGGAAACCTTCTCTTACTGTTATGCAGGGGAACAGTTCCTACCTAGTACTTCTTCTGTTTCATATGGCATGAAATTAGACCCTTTCGGTTGTGCAAGTGCATTGAGTTTTAACCTTGCAGATGTAAATTCATTTATGTTCTTTTCTGTATTCTGATTCTTCTATTTCTATATACCGCCAAACATTTGCTTATTTGCAGTCATATCTCTACTCTCTCTCTCTCTGTTTTTCCTATTTAAAGTGGATCCCTTTTGAGAGTTGAGACTACTTTTGAATTGACACATGAAGAGTGTTTGCTAGGGTGAAGACAAAGGAGCCTTAGGAGCTAAAGAACAAAGATCACCTGAAAAAGGCCATGATGGACCAATAGTTGGGAGGTTCACTGCACTGAATGAACCTGATCAGTTTCGGTGGTTGAGGCTCCCTCCTCATTCCATCATAACAAGCAAGGTATGGTTTCAATGATGGGTATTGTTTATTCATGAAAATTTTCTTGGTATTTTCAAATCTGGTAAACTGAGCATCATAAGTTTGGTTGTCTCTGGGCTTGAACACAACTATAGAAAATGATGTTTTAAGTCCAGTGAATTCAATTAAGCATCTCCATACCATATCAAAGTGGAAAATGATGTTCTTCCCAACTTTCTGAGCACACCCCATGTGCCTACTGCAGATCTTGAGGTTGACCTACCATCATTCAGGCACCAGCATTTTGGCATTAGCAGCAGATGCCATCCATCTGCGTTGGAAATGGCCAAGCAAGGTAGAAGATTCACATCTTTGATCAGAAGAGAGTTTCAGTCTTGAAGTTTGAATTAAGGTAATTGTGATGATATGCTCTCATGTAGGCAACGACCAGTGTTCATCCTCGACTCCTTCGAAATAAATTTGGCGAGATGATGACAAATGATGTAACTGATTCGATGCTTGATGAGGCTCCAGGCTGTTTTGCTCTGACTGCAAGTGATGGATACTTATTGTCATCTTCTGGTGGCGAAATCTCCTTGTTCAACATAAGGAGTTTTGAGGTAATTACTTTTGATGCAATGCTAATGAATGGGTGTGGTCTACAATGAAAAGTTCTTTTGATTTTTTCCTGTCATTTTTTGTCAAAGATGACAAAATTAGTGACAAGTTTTTGTAAGTTCTTTTATTTTCTTACAAAGGGTTTTAACTGCTAATAGAATAGAAGGATTTTACCATATTTTGTAAGTTTGGACTGACAATTTTCAAATTCAATTGGGCAAATTGCAGAAGATGGTAACTTTCATGAATCCACCACCTGTTGCAACATATATTGCAGTCCATCCTTGGGATAACAATGTAATAGCAGTTGGCCTGGATGATTCCACAATCCAGATATATAATGTCCGAACAAGCGAGGTACAGGCATACATCCGTATATATGATTTTGTGAATGGATATCTGCAGCAAAATTACTAACAATAAAATCCAGGGAGTTGATCATATTCTTCTTTGTTGTAGATGATAAAAAAGCTTAGACGCCATTCTAAAAGAATCACAGGCCTTGCCTTCTCCTATGTATTGGATGTACTTGTTTCTTCGGGAGCCGATGCTCAGGCTAGTAGTTTTATCTTTTATTAGGAACTGCTACTTCATTCTCTCTGTCAAATACTTATATGAACTTCTGACTCATGACTCGGATGTTAATATTCTATACCATGTTTCACAATAACCAGCTAGTTGTGTGGAACTCGTTATCGGGTGGATGGGAAAGGCAGAGAAGCAGATACTTGTGGATTCCAAATGAGGAGATGAGACAGGCAAACTTGATGGACACCCGAGTCCAGTTTTCCCAGGAGCAAACCAGCTTCCTTGTCGTGTGCCAACCAAAGCTCGCTATATATGAGGCGATGACACTATATTGTGTTAGAGAGGTATCTTCATCTCACCTTTCTCATTGTTATGGAAGTTGTTATTAGCTTGGCTCCAATATATCATTATCATTTGTTAATAGAGAAGCTGCGGTAGTTTTCCTAGTGTAAAGTATTTTCAGTTTTGTGCTTTCAGTGGAATGTTGATGGAGCTTCGTCCCCAATCTCTGATGCGACATTCTCATGCGATGGCCGGTTAGTATATGCCAGCTTTCTGGATGGGGCTGTTTGCATATTCATGGCTCAAGATCTTCAAATTCGGTGTCGGATTAGTCCTAGTGCTTATCTCCCTCCTGGTGACAGGTACTCAACAAATTCCATTGCCAAACTTTGACTTGGAATGTTGAGCTAATTTCATTTGGCCTGTTTATGATTCAGCTTCAAATGATCATTTCTTCATTGCTTCTCTTCTTGATTCAGGTCTAGAATATACCCGCTTGCGGTTGCTGCACATCCACAGAAGCCGAACCAGTTTGCGCTAGGTCTGAGTGTTGGTGGGGTCATGGTCTTTGAGCCATTGGAGCCTGAAGAGCAATGGGGCTTGCCTAGACACCATTGATGTACTGAGATTTAAAGTTTGGTGATAGTTTGCTCAGGCTTCATGTATAAGAACGCAGAGAATGCCTAGAAGATATGGAGCATCTTTCCATGTGTTGGATGCTTTTCTTCAAAATGAATGAACTGTCTTAATGATACCCCTTCTTATGGACTTGTTTAGTAATTGGTTTCGAAAACAGTTTCATGTTCTCCACAAAAAATAAAATAAAATAATATATATATATATATATATATCTAAAACATATTTGATAACCAAAAAATAAAAAATTGTTTTCTATTCTTAAAAATAGGAAACATGTTGTAAAAATTATTTTCTCTTCATAAAAACAGAAAATATGTTATTTTTAAGGAACATTTTTCAGTTGGTTTCCCTTATTTTTTGAAGGTTATTTTAAAAAATATTATAGAAATACCAAGAATGATTAAAAATAAAACATTATGTATAAAATTTATCTTTAAAATATATTTAAAAACATATAAAACAAGTTAAAAATATTTAAAGTTCTCAAACTAGATATTTATTATACAAAACATTGGAAAATAGTTTTCAAAAACTATTTTTGAAAATAGTTATCAAATAGGGTCATAATATTAATTATAAGCAACTTTTTAGAACAAATTTCAAAAACTATTTTTCAGAATTGTTTTCGAAAACAATTACCAAAGTTCAAAATATACCAGGGGACCATTTTAAACAATAGTTTGGGGGAGATGATTAAAATGTATATCTTAATGGCCCAAATGCCTAGTTTGAAACAACACTCTAATTTCGGGGCAATGCTTCTTCCTAGGTCTCCTTTGTGAATTATCAGGCCCAAATGTGGTAAGGTAGTGGTGGGCTTAAAAGAACATCTTCGGTTGACTAGTGTTGGGCTAGGGCCCAACAAAGGTTTTTAAAATAATAAAATCATTAATTCTATTTCAAAGTTTAAAATTTTTAATCTCTACTCTATCATATGAAACAATAAAATTGCTTAAATATTTAATACTAATATTTTTCCAAAATTAAAATTAAAATTTTCTAGGCCCAAAATTCAATTCAAAAAAAAAAAAACATAAATAATAAAATTTCTCTAAGATTTAGCACAAATATTTTACCAAAATTGAAATTAAAAATGCCAATGTAGATGGTTATGGTATTATCTAAGTGGACCGACTCAAGAATATTATTTTTCCTCAAATTATACTTTTTTTGGTTATCGTAACATCAGGGTACCAGTCTGCCCAAAAGACAGCTAAATCACAACCATTAGATAAGAGTACAAACTAAAATATCATCTCCATCCACATAATCAGAAACAGATGCTTTTCTACGGCCTTGATCGTGACTGTCATTTTCTTTCATGTCACCACCCGTCATCACCATCTTGCCTTGAAATTAATTTTCTCTTAAAAAAACCCTATATAAACACTATTTTTTTTTCCCCATAAATTTTTGGTAGGGTCTGATGGAATTAACGTTTTCCTCTTCACCTTCTCTGATTTAGGGTTTTTGTCTCTGCATTTTGTTTCTCTCAGTGCTGAGTTGAAAATGGGTACTCTTCCCTTAAACGCCGTCGTTTTGAAGGATGGGTTTGCTTCCTCTCTCATGGAAGCTGTGGTTGCAGAAACTGCAAAATCTCTTGCTTGCATCCTCTTCATGGTATAACCCTCTCTTTCTCATTATATAGCATTTTTTTTTTCTTGTAAAGTTGGCACCTTTTTGATGTGTGCTTGCAAATTTAGGGTTTGATTATACTCTAATTGCAGTGTCTTGTGTTAACCTACTCTTAAGTAGGATTCCCTTTTCTGCTAATTTTTTAGCTTTTTTCTTGACTTTCTTTTTTTTCCCCTTTTGTTTCAATGATGTTTACATAATTGTCTGTCCCTCTGGAGGTATATTTTTTCCCTCTATTTTTGTTCTTAATTATTCTATTTGGTGGTTTGTTTGTTTGTTTGGATTGGTATTTGTTGAGCTAATTGAATTTATTATGTTTATACCATGTAGAACTGGATTTGGGTTTAGGGTTTAATGAACTATTAATTTGGTTACAGAGTTGTTGAATCAAAGGCAGGGCTTCGTGTGACTTTTTGTAAACAAATTCCAAGTTGTTTCTCTGGTTGTTTGTATGCTTTTGGATCACTAGAAATTACACAGTATTCATAAGTAATATCCATCTGAAAATCTTCTTTCAATTAGGTTGAAAGCATACATATATATAAACTGGTTCAGAGTCTGAATTCCAGGCTTTGGTTTTATATTAAAATGATGATGAACCTTTTTGATTGGATGGTGGAATTGATTACTTTCTCTAGCCTTGGCTTTAGTCACGCATGGATTTTCTGAACCCAAATCTTCCCCAAAAAGGTGTTCCTTATATGGTAAGTCAAGCCATTTGGGCATGAGTTTGAGAATGAATGTATAGGGATTTCTGACTATTGTTCTTTGTGGTGTTTCCTTTGTATAACTTTCTTGATTACCTATATGAATTTTGTATGCCTTACTGTCAGTATTGTGTCAACATGTTATTTTGGGCTGTTTCAGATGGGATCTTTGTTGAAGGGCATGTCGCTGTTATCCATGGGTCCTGCCACATTTGAATGGTCAGTGGCATGATTTTTTTTACCTTGTTTTATTTTGTGTATATTCTTCCTTTAAAGGGGATTGAAATTAGCATCTTAAAACTATTTTCCAGGTTTCCGATACCTAAGCACCATGGGCTGAAACAATCTGATCCTGAGAATAAAGATGCCAGCGACACTGAGGATGATGAAGAAGATGACGATGATGCAGATGATCAGGATGGTGATGATGACCAAGACAATTTGTCTGGGGAAGAGGGAAATAAAGAGGGTGATGGGGATCCTGAGGATGTGCCTCAAGCCAATGGTGATGGTGCAAGCGAAGATGATGAAGATGATGATGATGACGACGACGATGATGAGGATGATGATGATGACAGTGATGATGGTGATGAGGAGGGGGAAGAAGAGGAAGAGGAGGAAGAGGAGATTCCTCAGCCACCTACCAAGAGGAGGAAATGAGGGTAAAAAGTTTCTCCCATTTTTTGTTTTTAGTTTTTTGGTTTCCTTTTTTGGGTAGTTTGTTGAGGTTGCTTGTCTACATAGAATTCTCAATACTTTTGTATGAACCCTTGGTCTATAATGTTAATGTTATAGGTCTTTGTCAATACATCTCATGTTTCTTGTGACAGTGGTGCTATATTACTTGTTCTAAGCATGAATTGCAAGATTATATTACTAGGCTCATCTAAGTGGTCTAACCATCTTTCTTCAATATTTAGCCAGTAATTTTCCAAACAATGGTAGCTCTTGAGATGGAGCTTTTGATTATTCTGATGGGCAATACTGCATTAAGGGGAATGTTTGTCTTTTTTGCAGTACTAGACCCACTCAGACATGAGGGGGGAGAGTGAGATTTCTGATTCTTGAATCATGTTCCTAGCCATTAATTGTGCCCTTGGATGGTTATTCACAGAAATTGAAGGCTCAAATGGTCTATCGGATGAGGGAAAGGTCTTTGTTCTACTTCCACATCATAATGCTGGGCATGTAAAAATTTCTCAATCATTGAACTTCCCAACAGGGGAAAGCAGAGTGAAATTGAAATATGATGGTTTTGAGAGGGTGGAGAATGTAGATCCAATGGCTTTGGCCAAAACTGGTGGTGAATGTCTCGTCAAAAGTAGCTTGCCTTTGGAATAATTCATTCCCATTCAGGCTTCTTTCTTCCCAAATTACATGTCCTTAATGAAAGTTGTCAGTTTTAAGTCTTAAGTGCTCCATCAATAACATCCCATATTGTGTTATGGGTTATGGTCACATCCGCACTATCAATTCCCTTTTAGCAATGGCATATCCATTTTGTCCTGCATTTGTGATAGGCATGTAATCCCCTTTTCATTCTATGATATAAGGTGCTTCCACATGTCTTACTACTTTTATATATCTTTTTTTAATAAAATACTTGTAAAATTTGATAGTTATAAACGGTTCTTGTTTTTCAAAAATAAAATTTTGTTTGAGAACTAGGTTTTGAAAAAAAAATGTTTTCTCGATTTATTGTCCTTTTTTTTATATTTATTTTTCATTTTTTATCAATTTTCTTTTGATTGGTAGGATTGTGAGGTTAGATAGACACTCAAATAAACTCACACCTCCTTGGGGATCATCTTTGATATGATCTATTAATATACAAGTGCCATGATGTAAATATTCAAAGTATGACATCTTGATGTATCCCATACAATTATAAGATTAGAGGGACATATACTTTAATAAGGTTACAGAGACTTGTACTTTATGCAGAGCTACATGGATGAATTTCTTTATAGGGCCAAATAGAAAGAGGCATGATTTAAAACATGTCTATGTAGTGAATTAGAAATATCAATCATATATAATCGTTGTGGAATTTAATAATCATTTCTTCATATAGACACTATGTTATCATTTTGTTTGATGGGATTGTAGTGCCACACAAATAGGTTTTTATCCCCACACCATTACAATTACTTCTTCCCATCTAGATGTTATTTACCTTCGACCTTAGGTCTACATGACATTAAAAGTCATCTACATAATTAAAAGTAGTTTGCTATATGCATGATTGCTATTTGCATTTTAATGTTGTTTATAACAATTCATTTCATTTCATATGGATATTGTTGGTTTGACTACAACTTTAAAATATATCTATACAATTAAAAGGAATCCTCTCTCTCTCTCTCTCTCTCTTTATATATATATATATCTTAAATTTCAAGAACTCTCTCTTTAATCATATGGGATCTCATTGGATGATCTTTCTGAAAACTCCGGATTGTAGTTTATTCTTTAATCATTCCTATGATAGACTTGCTTTTGAATTGTGTATGTAATTCTCCCAATACACAACAATTTTAAAGAAAGCGACAATTTGAGAGAAAATCGAACCATTCTTACTTGGTTCATGTTCTATTATATATTGATATGTCTTTCAACACTTCTATTTCTTCTAGTGAAAATGAAAAAAAGAATATTTATCACTATAGTTTGATTTGATCATAGAATCTAATGTGATTTCCATATTAAATACAATCCCTACAACTTTTCTAGCATGCACAAGTTATTAAGGCTATTGGCTCCTCACTAATTGTGTTGGGTTGAACAAAGATAATGGGCCACAAAGACTTCCAACTATCCTTAGAAGTTAGTTGTGAATGGAGCTTGGTGGTAGACAGTGGAACCATGCTAACGCAAGTCCATGCAAGCTTGTAAAAAGCACTTGCACTTGATCATTGTGGATGTTGAGGGTCATGACTTGCTAGTAGTGCATGGGATAATTGAATAGATCAATGGTTTCATTCTACATGGTGAACTTTGACACCAAGATTGGACGGGTGCTCTTGTTGCATATAATGAAGGTTAAGAACAAGGTAGACAATATCAATGTTTTTTGAATCAAATTGGACATTGAATCGAAAAGTTGTCGATTCATGATTTACTGGTCAGATCGGTAGTCAAATCATGATCGAACCGGTGATGTCATAAATATATAATTTATATTTGATTAAAATTAAAAAAATTATAATATTTAATATATATATATATATATATATATATATATATATATATATAAGACTTGTTTGGAAATATCATTTTAGAGGTTGAAAATGGATGTCTTTGATACTTTGATTTGCATGATGTCTTTTCTATTAGAGATAGGAAATGAGTTTGAGATTTTGATGACACCTATGGATGGTGAGGTGTGTTTCATTTTTGACCATTTGTGCTATGGGATTTTCAAAAACATTTTCCAAATGAGTTTAAGAATTTCTTTTTGAGTAATTTTCTCTTTACTAAGGGACTAGCAATGTGTTTCATTCTTATAATCAATTTTGTTCATTCTATTGAAGTGGATGATGAAGAAGAGGCAATGAACTTGGACCAAGCTTTGGAGCTGAATTGAAGGTGGTGTAAGTGGATTCAAAAGAAAGAAATGGGATAAATGGCAAAAAGAAGTTGAAAAACCATGTTTTTCAATTTCGCATGAACATGCAAAAAATTTGCACAAATGTGCGAAATGGACTAGGGGGGATTTTGGCTGCAGCTCAAAGGGGAGAAGTGAAAACTGATTTCGCACAGTCGTGCGAAATGCTCCAAAAAGACAAAAATGGTGTTGATGAACTTTCCACTTCGCACAATCGTGCGAAATTGTATTTTTTTTCTAGATTTCTTGGTAAAGAAGCCTTCGGAAGACCTCTTAGATGATGCTAAGTGTCCACTTGACCTTGGCCTATAAATAGAAACTTGATTAACTTATTTAGGGACTTTTGATACATTTCTGATTGTAGAACTTTTCAGATTTCCTCTCTTTATAGAATTTTCCACTTTCCTTCATTTTCTCTTATTTTCTCACTAGCCAAACATGTCTTGTGAGATCAAATCTCCAAGCATGAGTGACTAAATCTCTTTTTTCTCAAAGGAGGGAGGATCTAGAGGCAAGATCTATGGTGAATTAGATAAATGAGCTTGAATTGCAAAGATAATTTGATCTAATTGATTGATTAATTGAAATTTGAGGATTTTTTTTCTTTAAATTGTCTTGGATGATTACTACAATGCAAGTTAGGTAGATTCATCAAATTCTTAATGCTAGATTTGATGAGATTGAATAGTTGCATTGTGTGAATCATTGGAAGATAATTTAAGATGAATTGAATATATGATTTGAATTGATCTCTTGGATTAAATGACTTAATTTGAAGATAAATTAGATCTAGACCTGAAGCTAAATCAAAAATCAGTTTAGATGAAAATTTAGGTTTTCAATCTAACTTGATGAAAATTAGATCTTAATATCTATTCACCATAGAAATTGTTTTCTAGAAAATCTTAACTCCGAGAATTTCATTTTCTATTAATTTTCTTTTATTTTACATTTCATTTTCCTCTAAATTTGGAATCATTGTCATTTTGAATTTTTATCATGAATTGTCAAATTGTTTTCACTTGATCTCAACCATTTCTTCTCATTTCATTCAAGTCTTAATTACCAAGAATAATCCATCCTTGTAGACGATACCTAAAAACCACTATGCTACAGTAGTTTGTACTAAAACCACTTTTTGATCGGGTATAGATTGTTATAGAATAGTGAATTAGGTTATAAATTTTGTTTTGATCCAATAAACGACAAAAATCAGAGCGATCACTTGCGAATCTTAATTTTTAGGAAATAACTAAATTATCATTAATGGGGATTTGAATAGAAAAAAAAAAGAGAAGAAAATAATTGATTTAAAATATTTATATTCGTGTTTAAAATGGAGGGAATTGATAATATATATGGATTTCAAAGGATTTGATAGAGGATTTTGAGGGTTTTAATTTCTCAAAAAATAAATAAGGTCATGTTTGGTTAACTAGATATAACATGATATAGGATCAAAGAGAAAATATTATATTCTAACCTCTATTTTGTTGGTGATGCGATAGGCTAAGTTATTTATCTTTTATCTTATTTTATATTTAACCAAAATATAAGATATAATAAGTGGTGAGATATATAATTCATCATTTTTTTTATAGCCCTTCTACATGTGCCTGAATTAAGATATAAGATATGCATATTTCAAGTGTCATAATTTTTTTTATCATTTTTTATATTATTTATTATGCAAAATAAAATTTTTATGATAAAATTAAATTTGTGGTTAAAATAGAACTAAAAATACATTTACTAAATATATATGTAAAATAATATTAATATATGTATTTTTCTAACTCTTCGATATTACACGTCTATATGAGGAGTGTTTTCAATGCTACAAGGAATGTAATACTATTACTATTCTAATGGGCAACATTTCATCTATGCCCATATAAGGAATGTTTGACGGTGTTATAAAACATTGACTAATGTTAAGTATGTTCCTATATTAAGATGGAATTTAATTTCTTTGGGGTTCTAGACACTTTGGGTTACGATTTTTCTTGCAAAGGATGGTATTAAGGGGAAAAAGGTGAAAAGTTTATACACCTTTGTTGGGAAGATAGTTTTAGGTGGAGTTATGATGATGTAGTGATGTCATGAAGAGTCTTATGTTAGTGCTAAAAAAATGGTTGAAGATGTTATATTGGTTAAAAAGCACAAAGCTAAGATGATTATGACTCCATTTTCAGTTAAGGGTATTTATTGGCACATGGATAAGACTAATTGCAAAAAGAATGAAGTTATTGAAAAGACAAATATGATTTCTTGAGTTAAGTTTGATAAGAGTTTGAGCTTGAGACGTGTTTATTCTTATCGATTATGCAGTGGTGGTATCCCACCCTCTAAGGGGTACAAAGGTGGCTATTGGGGAGGGATATCCTACACATGGATTAAGAGAATTTTAGTCAAGATGGAGATTGTTAATATTAAACTTACTATTAAAGTCAATAGTTAAAGAGTTTAGGTTTATGAAAATTACCTTTTTAAGTTTTACAAGGATCATGAAACTTACTATTGAGGGTTGGTCCATAAGACCATATAAATATGTGGCTTTACATAGGATTTTATGATAGAATAAAAAAGTGAATGATCAGAAGAATAAAGAGAAATAGACAAAGGGTGTATAAGATTTTGGGTAAATAGAGGTTGAAGAAGTTTGAATGTGTATTGATGAAGATTAGTAAATTTGATTTACTAATTTGATCTCCCTTTCTAGATGACATAGACAATTGCGTCAAATCACATAAATTATTTATCTTCTTTATTTCAATTTATTTTTCCTATTGTATTTGGATATTGTGATTTTCCTAACATATTTGACTAATTCATAGTAAATTCATTTTTATCTACATTACCAAAAATTTAGATATTAAAATTTATTTTTAAGAAAAAAGTAATAAAAAAATTTAAATAAATTTTATTTTATTTTGTATCAGAAATTGGGTTTAACTATTATAACAAACTTAAATGTTGAAAAAATAAAGGATAAAAAGTGATTGATAATGTCATAATTTTAACTTCACCACATATTTCGTACCGTGAGCTTTTTGGATCGGACCAAAAGAATTCGGATCAACAAACTCTAATAGTTTGAGCATTGCAAACACATACCTACTATTTCAATAGCCAATGATATATTAGCACAGGAAATAATAATTGTTTTCTATGTTTTAAAAATTAAAAAACATAAAAACAAACATTGCACAAGAAGAAAAATGTGTTAACAATTAATATGTTTTGTAAAAAAAACTTCTGCATAGGTTTTGGACAAAATATGTTTTGAAAATTAATATATATATATAACGAAAAATAGGCTATAAGTAACACATATTTCAAAAGTATTAGTGTAGACCCCCTTTGGTGGTGAGGACCCGGGGGGGGGGGAGGGGGATTTTTCTTGGTTTGGGATTACATTTTTTAGAGAGGGTAGGGGACCCCCAGCTGAGAGCTTGATGCCGTCTGCATGAAGCGTACAGCAACAGTGAGGGTAGTTGGGCAGGCCATACTGGCTGATGCATGAACAGGAGGAGGCAGGTGGTGACTTGCTAAGGAAGGGGAAAGAAGGAAAAAAGAAGGCAGGGGAGAAAGGGGGACGGAAGGAAAGAGAGGAGTTTTTGGCTTGAGAGGACTAGTGGGAAAGAGGCATTCCTGGGCTGGTTGCTTGAGAGAAAGGATAGCTGTCCGATTTCTTGCCCACCTAGTTTGAGAGAGTTATTTTGAGGTACGTTTATTGCGTATTCTTCGTCAGCTTCTATTGGTGTGCTTTTCTACTTTGTTTTTACTGATTCTCAGATGATGATTGTTGATTGGGAGTGAATACGTTCATATTTTTGCTAATGGTTTTGTAGTGGTTTAGTTTGCTCTGGTTTTGATTTCTCCATGAGATATTTTTGTAACCACGTTTTACCTTTCATTTGATACTCATTTAATCTTACCCACCATCATCTAAGCCTGTTGGTATGATATGAAGCATAGCTTATCGAGCTCATTTTCTTGTATCTACTCTTTGTGCTCTGTTTTGTTGTCCTCCTTTGCTCTTGATATCCGTCCATGATACGCATCCATTTTCTCATCCCTGCTTGAAGGAGATCCTAGAAAATCTGGAGTAGTTGTCATGGCAGCAAAGCTCACCTCATCAGCATCCCCATACCCATTCTCGTTTATTATTCATCGTTTTATCCAACATGCCTACGTCTCCATCCATCACTCCACTCCTGTTCCCGTTTATTTTCATCATGCATAAACCCCCACGCATCTCATACCGGGAGGTGATGTCTCAAGATGATGTAGGAAGCTAGTATTTGAATTTATGGAAAGAAGGGCAGATTTAGTGGTCTCATGGGAATAACAGGGCATCGGGTCAGATTTCTGAGAAGCTGAATGTTTAAATATCCGGTGTTAATAATATTATCATATGGGTAAATCACTCTTCAACTCAATATCCGGATGCCAACCATGATGCTGTCAAGACCCTAACTGGTAAAAAGCCTGTGTGAAGGCTTGTGAATGGTTGAATGAAGAATTAATCACTACCATATTCTCACATTTCATGCCCGTTTAACTCATCATCAATACCCATGTGTATGTGGGATCCTCCCTAAAAATTGTCGCGTGGCTCCCTCTCCCTTGGACACACAGACAGCCCCTTGCGACACGTGGCATCGCTCATTCCACCCGGACGGGAATTCTCACTCATTCCACCCGGATGTCTCACATCCGAAATTCTGTCCGGCCAACGTTCTACCTTATTCGGATGTCTCACATCCAGAATTCTTCTCCGTCGACATTCCACCCGGGTATCTCATATCCGGAATTCTTCTCTGCCGACATTCCACCCGGGTATCTCACATCCGGATTTCTTCTCCGCCGACATTCCACCCGGGTATCTCACATCAGAAATTCTTCTCCGCCGACATTCCACCCGGGCATCTCACATCCGGAATTCTTCTCCGCCGACATTCCACCCGGATATCTCACATCCGGAATTCTATCCGGCCGACGTTCCACCTCCTCCGGATGTCTCACATTCGGAATTCTGTCCGGCCGACGTTCCACCTTCTCCGGACGTCTCACATCCGGAATTCTGTCCGGCCGACGTTCCACCTCTTCCGGATGTCTCACATCCGGAATTCTGTTCTTCACTCATCTTTAATGCAAGATAGATTGGATTTTGGTGGGGGCCCCACATATGTAATTTTATGATTGATTGATTGGTGGATTGATTGATTTGATTGTTATATGTGATTAATTTGCACTATTCTATAATACACACGATTATTCTGTGTTTAATTGCTAACATTTGTTTCCCATGAAATAAGTCAGATCATCACTCAGGTACATTCTTTGTCTCTCCTGTTCATTCAGTTACTTTGTCTCGGTGATATTCATTTGGTATCCACGCTCGATTAATCAATTGTCATGATTGCTTCATTTTATTAGTAGAGACCCGTTTTAGGGACTTAGAGGGGTGCTACGGTCTTTACCGTACCTTCCCGATAAGTAACCTGACCCCCGAACCCTATCCGGTTTTTCACAGACCACATTTTCCAAAGTAAGGAGTCACACTTAGGGTTTTTCTTTCTTATTTTGTTTACCCTTTTAAAAATAAAACAAAAATAAGTGGCGACTCCAAGTCATTTTTTTTAACCGATTAAATCATTTTTTAAAATAAAAAAATCGAGCTCGCCATTGAGTGGGGAACGCATGAGCCGAAATGCGGGGTCCACAAAATGGCGACTCCACTAGGGATCTTTTAGAGGGTCAAGCTTGAACATAAATTGAGGCAAATGTGGCGTTTGATTGGTCGATCAGTGGATAGGATACCCACCTCTCTTTGTGCGTGTGTTTATTTGACTATTGATTACACATTGAGAGCTCTTGATATCATTACACTTGACGCATGCTTGGGCGTTTGTTTTTACTAGGGACATTGACATGTTGATTATGATGATTGTTTATCCTGATTGAGCATTCCGATTGTGGCGTTTTTTTTCCGTGCTTCATAGCTATATTTGTTTGGGACATTGATATACTGATTATGTTGATTGATCATCTTACCTTGCTTAGCATAGTGACTCTGATTTTGCCATGTTTGTTCTGATTACCTCGCATGTATAGACTCACCATTGTATATCATTTGATTGGACATGATTGATTCTCTCGGCTATATATTATCTTGATTATCATGGAGCATGCTATCATTGTTAGATATTCTTATCAATTAGCTTGTATGTAGATTTGGATGATATATACTTGTTTTGCATGACTGTCTGTAGCATGACTCTTCTCATCCTGATGTGACTGCATGAGTTGTGTGTCTATGTGGGACACACACTTATCCCCTTATTTCCAAGTCCCTAGTCTCGGTTCGACATGGTTTTCCTTGATCTCATATTTGATATGAGACTTGTTTGCTTTGTTTGCTCTTCGACCAAGCTAGTGATTAGGAGTAGGGTCTAGCGATGGGCTATATCTATGATTGGGAGCGTTCTGGAGGTGGTCGACATATTAATGCTGATTGGAGTCCGAACTTTGAAGACTTGTATAGCCCAGAGCTAGATTTCAGGATATTTGTGTGGCCAGTGTGTTTTCTTTTAGTTTCATAGGGTTTTCGGATGCACCCACATCACTCACTGTGCACCTTAGATCGTCGATGAGTGATCAGAGTTGTGAGATACGCCAGCCATTAGGAGAAGTTTCACCATAGGAGCCCCTTGGGATGTGAGGTAGTGCATGTGTGGAGGTGATGACCACCTTGCATGGAAGCGCCCCGTCTCTTCGGAGGCGTGTAGAGGGTTGTGTACCGCCGGAGGGTACGATCGCTTCTGTTAGGGATCTTTTAAAGTCCACCCATCTTATTTTAGGGCCACCTTGACCTGTAGGATGAGCTTAGATCCAGTACTTCCTCATTTGGTCTCCAGTTGAGAGTGCTTAGAGATCAGTGCGAGTTTGAGTATCAGTTGGACCACCCTTTATTGTATGGTTTTGGTTTCTTCTTGTCGCTCATTGAGTTTAGCACACTTTCTTCCTAGGACTTTAGATAGTCTTCTTTTCTTAGGCTGACACATTCTTTCAGTTTGTTGTCACTTTCTACTTGATGTTTTGAGATATGTTCATTGATTATGCTCACTTTTTTATATTCTTCACCTATCATGGGCTTGATACTTCATTCTTTGGTTGAGTCGCCTGATTCTATTTTCAACCAGATTTTCATTACAAAAAGGTGAAAGGCAAGTTTTCACATTCACACCATTTTTTTTAGATGTTCGCCTTTACCACCTAATCATTTTTCTTTATTGAGTTTGGGTTGAAAGTGAATCAGAGATATTTTGTTATAGATGGAGTATCGATCTCGTGACAGTGTTGTTTTTCACACCTCATTCATTTTTTGGATCGTTGATAGAAATTCTTTAGTCACATTTGTAGCCATCTCACAGTGGACACCTTTATGACCTTAGAGTTTCTGTCATATTTCCAGTTATAGATTGTCATCACAGGACCATATATCAAATGATGTGTTGTACTTTTGACTTAAGACATTTATTCATTTGCACATCACGATCACTCTGGCCTGACTTATCATGAAGGATATTAAGCCTATTGACCTAGGATCAGGAGATCGACCTAGGGAGTTCGAGATTGTGACTAATTTCACCTTCTGATCAGAGCAGTACCATATCCATATTCATACCCTGACTCTGTGGACTTGTTGACCTACCCATCTTGAGCCTGACATGACACCACCCCTTGGCACCATTACACGACTTTACTACCCTTGTTCGCCTTATCATGCTACAGTACCATTGTCTTTCCTTTCCATTATTTCCTTGATCTGACTAGGTAGAGTCCGAGATGATTAGACCCGAGGTGAGCTTCACACAATGATAGATGGTTCATGATGAGAGAGTGGCTTGATTGTTTGACGATATTGTTGAGATAGAGGGGTTATCATGAAGCATCCAGATTTGAGCTATTGCACATGACTTCAGAGAGTCAGGATGATTAGACATGGTGATTTTATGAGATGATGGTGAGTGGCTTGAGATGATAGAGTGAGTTGATTTTCAGAGTACATTGATGGTTGTCATAGAGCATTAGTGGGAGCTTTCGCACGATTTCAGAGGAGTCGCCATGACTATGTTGAATGGGTACCAGTCTTTAGTATTGGCCATGTGAGATCTCGAAAGCACAATGTTCGAGGTTTTGGTCAAAGGATGGGTGGCCACCATTTCATGAGTCTATTTACTTTATCACCCTCACATATAGAGTTACCCGTTGCTGGCCTTTTGAGCCTCATACGAGCACATAACCTTTTCTTTCATCACCTCATTTACCTATTACACCGGGTTGGGGACCCTGTAGTGCTTGTATGCTATGTTCGGATACGTCATGAGTTCCAGACCTGACATACATATTCGAGCCTCATTCTTCACTCTTCACTGTGATATTTTCCGTTTGGACATCATTTCATCACTATTTTCCGATATCACATACCACCACTTGTGATATTCGTTCTTTGTCTTTTCCTTTCCTCATTGATTACTCGACATTATCCTTGTTTCACCTTGAGTGGTGGTTTTTCACACGTCACTGCATGGAGGATTGTCACATTATTTCCTATCATTCACCCCATGAGCAGTGGTTCAGAGATGTTATTTTGAGAGGTTGTCTTGTTAGTGAGGATTCATGTTACATTCGTATGTGGAGAGGGTTAGATCATTTGGGTATGTATTTTCATGGGAGTTCATTCATTATTGATCAGAGTATGCGCAAAAAAAAAAAAAAAAAAAGGTGCATTCTTCATTGTATCATTCTCCATTGGGCATATGTATGGACGTGCCGGTTTGCTTCATTCAGTTTATGTGTCAGAGAGAGTTCGTATGAGAGCTTATTTATGAGATTCTATCTTGGTGTATATTTTGAGTGAGAGTATGAGTCATCCATTCGATTTTTGTGAGAGAGACGAGCGACTTTTCTTTAGTATCTCTGGATCCTTGTTCTATTCATCATTCCATCTATTTGGGGTGTGACTACTTTCTATGCTTTGATGCAG
Organism: Vitis vinifera; assembly: GCF_030704535.1. NCBI lineage: Eukaryota > Viridiplantae > Streptophyta > Magnoliopsida > Vitales > Vitaceae > Vitis > Vitis vinifera. Next base: position 6,286,020 of record NC_081808.1, read on the forward strand.
GATGACCATCACTCATTTTTCTACCTCTTTGTTTTCTTGTATCTTTGTTTTGTTCCTCCATTCCACTCTACCTCATCTGATTTCTTTCTTTTCTCATCCTTTTTTATGTTTGACTTGAGTTCAGCATCTACACTTTATTCTTGCTTATTCGATATGTTCATCCCTTTATCATCACTTTTGGTGTGGGAACCCCTAAATTCGGGACTCATGACGTTTTCTATGCATTGCATTTCATGCACGAGGGGTATGAGGATTATATCATTGGGATCTTTTAGCCTAGTTTCCTTTCATTTCTTTCACCCTATTACCTTAGCCTACATTACGTCCTGTGTCTGAAGACCACCCTGAGGCCATTACTTTACATCGTGTTTGACAGCTCCCACGTGGGCAATACTCGAGCTTGGTCGGAGATTATTTCTCAGAGCATGATGGATGGGGGGTTGAGATGATGATTTACATTGGGTCATACCCTTCTTATCAGTGATGGATTTTCAGAGGCGACATTATCTACACTGGGGCATACCCCGCTCATCAATGACAGTTTCTTAGTGGGATGACGCTTTGCACTAAGGCATAGTCAGTTGGTTTTTTCACTCGGTTTATGATGGATTGGGAGTTGTGGGATGACCCTACACTGGGGCATAGCCATTTCAGAAAGCGCTTTTATTGGAGATACAGTCACTCTACTCGATACTCTGCATTGGGACACACTCTACTCATTGATGGTTGATTTTTGAGATGACGATTTATTTTGAGGCATAGCCCTCTCATCGGTGATGGACTTTGATTTATCTTGGGACATAGTCACTTCAGATGGTTTATACTGGAGCATAGCCAGTTCATTCGTACTCATAGAGCTCAGGGATTTTGATTCATATGGATTATGTTGAGATGTTTCCATTTTTAACACCATAGTAGAGATTGATTGATTTGTTTACTCGGATACATTACTTTACACTGGGGCATATCCATCTTTTGGAGGCAGATCAGATTGACTCTTGACATTGGAGCATCTACCAGATGATATGGAGATTATTGGATTGTTTCATGTTGTCCTCATTGCATACTGGGGCATAGCCACCTAGTTGGATGTTTTGACATCGAGATTTGACTTCCTGTTTGTGATTACTGCTTTTCGATGGATTATGGAGCTATTGATACCTCGGGTTTAGTCTTCTCGGCATACTTGGATGATCTCGGATACTTACATACCTTTCATCTCGTACTCAGACATTTCACCCTTGATACTTTCATGTTTTCTATTTTACCAGAGTCTGATCACCACTTTCTGTCATCCTAGACATCTCACCATGACACATGACCTCACACTCATCTCTTGATTAGGAGGAGACGTGGATCAGTCCTCGATCACTTTGGTTGTGCTTTCATATATCTTTCGGACTTTAAGTTCAACATCTTCCATGATGGTAGGGCCTGACAGATTGTTGATTTATTAGTAACGATGTTTTCACTTTGACAGTTGGCATGTTGAGTGTTGATTTGCTTGTTTTTCGCATTTTGAGCACTGGTCATCATTGTTTTTATTCGTCAGTCATTTCTGTTTAGTCAACATGGTATCACGATGCATGGTCCTGTTTGGCATTACCTATTTGAGGCTGGACATTTTCATTACATGACGGATGAGCATATTTCAGAGCACAGTAGTTTTGGGGCATTGTGTATCCTAGTTTGTTCACCATCACATACTGGGGCATACCCCCCTTCCATAGGATCATCGGACCTTCCGTAGGTTTCATTCACTTTTTGATCTAGTTGTTGACTCCCTCGAGTTGCATATTGGGGCATACCCTCATTCCCTAGGATCATTGGACCTTTCGCAGGCTTCATTATCTTTGGACCTAGTTGTCGATCCTCATGAGTTGTCATACTGGGGCATATCCCCTCCGGCCCAGTTTGCTTCCACCATTATCTGAGTTACGCTTTGGATTTGGGCCACTTGATCAGGTCATTCATCGTTTTGTTAGTATCAGTTTGAGTCGGGGCCGCACCTACATCGATCGGTCATCTCCTTATCATGTCAGTTCAGTTTCTGGGACCGCACCTATATCGATGGGTCATCATCTTATCAGTTTGAGTTTTCGAGTTAGGGCCGCACCTATATCGATTGGACATCTCCTTGTCATGTCTGTTCAGTTTCTGGGACCGCACCTATATTGATCGGTCATCATCTTATTAGTTTGAGTTTGAGTCGGGGCCGCACCTATATCAATCAGTCATCTCCTTGTCATATTAGTTCAGTTTGAGTCGGGACCGCACCTATATCGATCGGCCATCTTCTTATCAGTTTGAGTTTGAGTCGGGGTCGCACCTATATCGATCGGCTATCTCCTTGTCATGTTAGTTCAGTTCGAGTCGAGACCGCACCTATATCAATCGGTCATCATCACTTATCAGTTTCAGTTTGAGTCGGGGTCGCACCTATATCGATCGGTCATCTTCCTATCAGTTTTGAGTTTTCGTGTCGGGACTACACCTATATCAATCGGTCATCTTCCTATCAATTTGAGTTTGAGTCGAGGCCGCACCTATCGATCGGTCATCTCCTTGTCATATTAGTTCAGTTTGAGTCGAGACCGCACCTATATCGATCGGTCATCTTCCTATCAGTTTGAGTTTGAGTCAGGGTCGCACCTATATCGATCGGTCATCTCCTTGCCATGTTAGTTCAGTTTGAGTCGGGACCGCACCTATATCGATCGATCATCATCTTATCAGTTTGAGTTTGAGTCGGGGCCGCACCTATATCGATCAGTCATCTCCTTATCATGTTAGTTCAGTTTGAGTCAGGACCGCACCTATATCGATCGGTCATCATTTTATCAGTTTGAGTTTTCGAGTTGGGGCCGCACCTATATCGATCGGTCATCTTCTTGTCATGTCAGTTCAGTTTCTGGGACCGCACCTATATCGATCAGTCATCATCTTATCAGTTTGAGTTTTCGAGTTGGGGCCGCACCTATATCAATCGACTATCTCCTTGTCATGTCAGTTCAGTTTCTGGGACCGCACCTATATCGATCGGTCATCATCTTATCAGTTTGAGTTTTCAAGTTGGGGCCGCACCTATATCGATTGGCCATCTTCTTGTCATGTCAGTTCAGTTTCTAGGACCGCACCTATATCTATCGGCCATCATCTTATCAGTTTGAGTTTTCGAGTTGGGGCCGCACCTATATCGATCGGTCATCTCCTTGTCATGTCAGTTCAGTTTCTGGGACTGTACCTATATTGATCGGTCATCATCTTATCAGTTTGAGTTTGAGTTGGGGCCGCACCTATATCGATCAGCCATCTCCTTGTCATATTAGTTCAGTTTGAGTCGGGACCACACCTATATCGATCGGTCATCTTCCTATCAGTTTGAGTTTGAGTCGGGGTCGCACCTATATCAATCGGTCATCATCACTTATCAGTTTCAGTTTGAGTCGGGGCCGCACCTATATCGATCGGCCATCTCTTTGTCATGTCAGTTCAGTTTTTGGGACCGCACCTATATCAATCGATCATCATCACTTATCAGTTTCAGTTCGAGTCGGGGCCGCACCTATATCGATCGGCCATCTCCTTGTCATGTCAGTTCAGTTTCTGGACCGCACCTATATCAATCGGTCATCATCATCACTTATCAGTTTGAGTTTGAGTCGGGGCCGCACCTATATTGATCGGCCATCTCCTTGTCATGTCAGTTCAGTTTCTGGGACCGCACCTATATCGATCGGTTATCATCTTGTCAGTTTGGGTTTTTGTTCTCTTTTACTTTTTATTTGAGTCTTGTTTTATAGTTAGTGATTCGAGTCGTACCCTGTGTTTGGAGAGTAGACCTTATTATTTTATTTTTCGCATGATGTACTCTCATTTCACTTAGTGATATTGTTGTTTTCTTGGGTATGTGTTTTTGTCTTCTTTTTATTATTATCATTGTTTCGTATCATGCATTTTATGTGTTGTTATTTTGAGTAGCATCGTGTGTTGCTTTGTTTTTGTCTCGTGCATGTGTTTGCCTTAGAGTCTTGGACAGTTTTAGTGTCGTGACTGGTCCCCGAGCAGATATTGATGGTATGATGGTTATGATACAGAGCACATTGAGATTAGACTTCTTCAGTTGAGGTTCACCATGTCGGACGAGATCGCACCCATTACTCTTACTACTCTTTATGAGATGATGGTGGATTTGACATAGAGAGTTGAGAGGATTGAGTTCATTTTGTCAGAGCATCCATCGTCATCGAGAGGAGCTCTAGGAGTAGCGATGCCTTCATCGCCACATTTGACTTCACCGACATTTGTTACTTTGGGTGCCTCGCATCCACGACCTCGCCCACATTCAGTGCTCCAGCAGCATTCCTCGTCCATTTCATTGGCTACATCAACACGACCTCCATCCCGGCTTCGAGGCCCTCCAGTTATTACAGTTCCTCAGGAGCAACTTCACCCTCGTCGACGATGTCGGAGACACTTTTCAGATTTAAGCACACCCCTGAGTAGAGTTTTTGAGACGTTCCAGGCCATGGGATTTTTGGCTCCTCTGGCTCTTAGGGCACTTCCAGATCCTGTGCCTTCACAGTTTCGACTTGATTTATATTGTACGTACCATCAATCAGCAGGACATCACACTGATCGTTGCACTGCTCTACGACATGCCATACAGGACATTGTTGATTCTGGGACGTTTGGGCACCCTCAATCCAATGTGTTTCCTATTCCTACCTCAGCTCAGGCCATGCATGCAGACTCCCCTTCACCAGCAGTCCCTGATCTTCTTGATTTGGGCGATTGACTCATGATTGGCTTACCTTGGTATAGTGGTGCTCAGATTTTGTTCCTTCTATGGCCAGAGATGTGATGACAGGACCAGTCACTATTTTTGTTTTTGTTTGTTTAGTCTTGTTTTGCTTTTAACTTTTAGAGACTATAACTCGATTCTTGAGTATTGTCTTTGTTATCCTTCTTTTGCATGATGTACTCATCGGATTATCCCATTGGATGCATTTTCCTTTATGGACATGTGTTTGTGTTTTGTGATATGATGTGTTATACTTTTGACTCGAGGTGTCTTTTCACTTGCACATTGTGGTCTTGAGGCTTGACCTATCATGGAGGATATTGAGCCTATTAGCCTAGGATCAGAGATTTGAATTAGGGAGTTCGAGACTGTGACACATCTTCTTATGATCAGAGCAGTACCTTGCTCACTTCCCGCACCTTAACTTTGTTTTGATCTACATCCATCCATTGTGAGTTTTGCATAGCATCACCCTTGAGACCATTATATGACCTTTCCATCCTCGGTTTTTCTAGCTTTACACATCCCTTCTCTGATTCGACCAGGTAGAGTGTGAGGAGTTTGAGCCCAGGGTTGATCTAGCATGGCGAGAGTTGGCTTATGATCTTTGGGTGGCTTACGATGTGAGGATTAGTCGATTGCTTGATGAGACTGTCACTTATTTTGGCTGTGAGTATAGAGATTGATATTGTATGATGAGAGTTGGCTTGTGATGGGCAGTATTGCTTGATGAGATCACCGTTTACTTTGCCTGATGAGTACGGTTGATACATGATTCTAGAGGGTTGATGTGGTTATATCAGATGGACATCAATCTTTAGTATTGATCATTTGAGGGATTGATAGCACGATGTCTGAGACCGTGGTCGCAAGATGGGTGGCCTTCATTTCGGTTAGCTCACACCCTATTACCTTTATTGACATCTAGACCATCGCTAGCCCTTTGAACCTTGCATGAGCATCATATCCATTTCTTTCTTATAGCCTTGCTCACTTTCTACACCGGGATAGGGGCCCTTTAGTGTATGCATGTATTGTTTAGGAGTTTCATGAGCCTTGGACCGAGGGGCGCATCTTTCTCATTATCTTTTCCTATCGTTGCATCATTGCATTTCATCACACTTCATCGATTGTGTCATTTATCCTATCTGCTGCTCGCTTTGCATCACTTTCTCCCATCCCCGAGTGGTGATCATCCTCAGTTCATTACATGGAGGGTAGTCATGTCATTTTCACTATCTATCTTATGGACGTTGATCCAGGGATCCTTAGTTTGAGAAGGTCACATCATCAGAGAGGGTTTATGTTACATTGACATTTGAGAGCATGTTTATCCGTATTTGACCTCATCTTTGGGGCTTCTTGGTTCACGTTCAGAGCATGTACATTTTGTCTATATGTGTAAAAAAAAAAAAAAAAAACTGAATGAAAAATAATAGGTGCATGGGTGTATGATATTCTCTATCATCGAGTGTGTATATCAGTGTTCGAGAGTCGCTTTGTTGGATATGTCTATTGATGGGAGTTCGTATGTGAGCTCCCCGAGACCTTTCATTCTTCGTATTCATTTTGTTGTATGTTTTGAGAGCGAGATGAGTGGCCTTCTCTTAGGAGCTCTGGGTCATTGTCCATTCCATCATTGTGTTCGTTATTGACGTGACCTCCTTTCATATTTGATTTGAGCGGATTATCACTCGTTCTCGTATTCTATGCTTCATCATCATCCTCGTTTTCATTTCTGATTCATCATTTTTATTTCACCTCTTATTCCGTTCTTACAGTAACCTCATTTTCGAGTTTGATACCCTCTTCGCACCATCGTTATGCTTCTCGTCATCAGTTCGGTTTTTCTTCATTGCATCATCCTTGTTACCATGTTCACAGTAAGCATCTTCAGGTCCATGGCTCACGATATTTTCTATATATGTTGCATTTTATACATGAGGGCATGGGTTTTGATCATTGGGTATTTGAGCTTAGTTTCCCTTCATTTCTATCACCCTATCACCCTAGCCTTCGTTACGTCTTGAGTCTTAAGACCACCCTGAGGCCATAACATCACACATTGTGTTTGATAGCTCTTATGTGAGCGATATTTGGGATTGATTCGGGAGCATTCTGTTTGTGATGGACCAGGAGTTATGGTATGACCCTATCTATTCATGGAAATTCCTTTTAAAGGAAAAATTACAAAGTTTTACTGATAATGGACAATTCTTAAAATCTCCAATCAATTTTGTTTCCATTAGGGCTGCAACTTGGATGGGTTAAAGGGTTAACCCACGTCAAATCCACCATCAATATCCAACCCACACCAAATCTAACCCGAGGTTGGTTTGAGAATTTCCAACCCAAGTCAAGCCTATAGATAATTTGGGTTTCCATAGGTTACCATAGGTTTATATTAGTTATCAAACAAAATAATTATTTTAGAACTTATAAAATATATAAGTCATACATAGTAAGGCCATATGCTAACTACCTAAGGGTGTTGGGAATATCTTGCCTATTATGGATAGAATCTTCAACCTGTGTGCAATAAGAACATATTGGAAACTTGTAATATTTTCAATATATCAAAAAAATTTCTAAAAACTAAGAGATTACCTTTCCAAACATGTCCCTTAAAAACTTTCGTATACCTCTCAAATAGGTACATCCATCTAAATAAAATAGGGTCACATGGTTGCACCTTCCTTATCAAATGCATGGTTAGATGAATCATGATATCAAAAAATGAAGGTGGAAAGTACTTTTCAAGTAGGGATAATGTGATCACTAACCCATTGTATATTTCATTCAGTTTTGGTACATCAACACCACTTTTGTACATAATTGATTGAAGAAGATACACAATCTTCAAATAGTATATCTCACATACTTTAGCAAAACGGACCTTCAAATTAGATAATAGTTGCATACATGTTAGCAAATTTGAGCAAAACTCTCAGTCTCACTTTCTCACCTTCCCTTTCATCTTATCAATCAAACATATTCACTTTCTCACTTGTATATGAGTACCTCACTACCCACTACTAACCACATCCTCGTTCTACCTCTATATATTCTCTAATTTTTTACTTTCTTTTTCTTGTTTTCACCAAAGTAAACCATGCTAACCGTAGTTTGAACCCAATTGTTTCTAAGATATAGATGCTTGTATTGAACAAATAATGGTTTAAAAAATTATTTAAAATAATTAAGATACCAAAAAAAAAACTTATTATCTCAAAATTTTAAATTTTTTTAAAGCATTTTTTAATTTTTTTTTTTTTTAACAATTTAAACCCAATATGTTTATTTATGAGTTTTTTTGGATTAACATTGAATTACAATGTGCTTTTCCTTTTCAAAATTGTTGTTTGCAAATAGATATCTAATATGTTGAAAGGGGATAAGAAATTTTGAGCAAACTCTTGTTAAACATGAATTAGATTTCTAGTCCCTTTTTTCTGGACACCCTTTCCATGTTTGTTAGGAAAGCTTAGTAAATGTTTGAAACATGAAATATCTCTTTCAAATTGGAGAGATGGTCAAAGACATTGATAATTTGGTAGTACTATTTGTGTGAGTGATCCTGACTTAGAGTTTACAAGGCCAAAGACATGAGTGGACTTTTTGTGTGAGTGATATTGAACTAGAGTTTACCGACCCTGATTTCCAACTAGGAATCGCAAGTAATGTGGTAAATAAATAGATATTTAGGAGCATTTTTATGTAAAAGTCTAGGATGTATATTGATAGCAGCACTAACATAAAGATTATCTATATTAGAAAAAGAAAAGGATCCAAGTTTGATCATATGTAAATTCTAGTAAATAGTTTTGATATTGCAAATTTTTTTAAATGCTAATTTTGATAATCATCTAACCTTTTTTTATTATTATTATTATTGAAAATGGTTATTAAAATACAATTATAAGTCTTAGAGCCACAAAAAGCTTCTCTAAAAAATGCTAATTTTCTTAGAAATCAAAATATTACTACATAAGATAATATACTTTCTTATAAGCGCATAAGCAAATTGGTTGTAATTAAATTAAGGAAATGACAACTTATTGAGAAGGAGATGTAAAGATTAATTTTTTAGCTATCTTATGTGGAGTCGAATATTGTAGCTTTATTAGAAGGCTTAAAAGAGAGAAAGTTATTGGGTTTAATGTGTTGGGCTTAGTGGAGGATGAAGAGCATGTGGTAGTGCTGCTCAGTGAAATTTTTATCTCTCATTCTTAGTTAGATAGACACTCAAATATGATATTGTAGCTTCATTGGAAGGCATAAAAGAGAGAAAGTTATTGGGTTTTTGGGCTTAGTGGAGGATGAAGAGTAATCATTCCTTTTTCTTACTTTCACTTGATGTTGGGGTTTATGGGTTTTGTAATGAAGCTAGTCATCATGGGTTTGGTTCAGATTCAAAAATAAATTGAGCGGACGGGTTTTTTCTTCTATGGTAGAAGTTTAAATCCAACTGTTTCTTCCTTGCAATTCAATAAAACCCCATTTAAAAGATCCACATTATAGGGATATCGAATCAATGAAAATAAAACAATGGTATTGACAAAGATTTTGGCAATAATAAAATAAAAATGAAGATGATAGATCTAAGCGATTTTGGGTTACCCAAAAGTCCACGAAGTAGAGAATGTTTGTTGTGGGTGTGTCGACTGTGGGTGTGAAAAGAGGTAGAAGAAAATTATGGTTAGGGCTATGCAATGAGATTTATTGGATTGTGGGTATGTGGAAACAATGAGGTTTTTTTTTTCTTTTTTTTTCTTTTTTGTCCCCAGTCACTATTCTAAAAGTGGGTCCATTGAGTTATAATATTTAAAAAAATTTATTCCATATGGTGTTATTTTCCAAAAAAAAAATGACACCATAAATCTAAAATTAGCATCATCTAATACCCTAATTGAAGATTTTTTTTTTTTTTTATAATGTCACCTTTATAAATTTTAAGCCTTATAGTGTCATTATTTTAAAACTGACACTATAAATTATTTTTTGTAGTAGTGTCAATTTCTAGTTTATGTAAATCAAATTATTTCGTATTTTTAATAAATAAGTTCTCACTAAAAGGAAAGATTTATTTATAAACTTAAGATCATTGATTAATGATCTTTAGTGCGTGACTCCATCATCAATATTACCAAGTAATGATAATAATCATATCTTACTAAAAAGAAAGAAACCTAGAACTAATCAAACATACTTTTAACACTTACATGTAAGTCATATTAATCTAAATAAAATTCAAAGACTAGTTAAGTTTGAAATATTGCATTCTTTGATTCTAAAAGATCTTCCAGTTTATGAATCTTTTATATAAGGTAAAATGATCAAGAGACCCTTTATAGCTAAAAGACAAAACATTATAATCAATAATATTTTTGATCTATGGCTCAATTAGTCTTTTAAAAATCTTCATTGTTAGTCTTTTTTTACTATCATAATTTGTTGGCAATAGCAACAATGTGAATATGTTAAATAGTCAATTGCTAAAAACTTTATAAAAAAATAGAAAAAATCCATGTTTGGTTAGACTTTTAGCAATACAACTTTGCCCAACTATCATGCAACAATATTCACCTTTTCGTAAAAGTCTTTATTCCCAATGTATTTTTAAAAACTTTAGAAGAACGCATTAATAATTGTAGTCAGTGTAGCAAACTCTCTCTCTTTCTTTCTACATTGAAATTTAGTAGATTAAACGGAAAAAGGAAAAGACAAGAAAATCTCCATGCCCATTTAAAATAAACCCTGAAATTAATGAAATCCAAATTCCATGAAATTACACTACTTATTTTAACAAAGTGAAAAGTGAAAACTTTAAACTTCTTCCATCAAATTCTTAGGTCATGTTTTGCATGGTTTGGAAAATATTTTCTAATTTTTATTTTTAAAAATAGTTTTTGTTTCCTACTTTTTTTTCTTGAAAATATGTTTAATTAAAATAAGTAAAAGTTGTCTTCAAAAATTAAAATTTATAAAATCTTACTTGATTTTGAGTTTTACATATATATATAAAATAGAAATTTATGTAATACATATCACATGGAATGAGATATGTATTATAAAGGATAATATAACCTTTTTTGTTTATCTATATCTATATTTATCTATATCTATATATATATATATATATATATAGAATTTATTATTATATGATTTTACTTTATTTTTAATTCTAAAATGGTTTAGTAAAATATTGTGATATAATTAATTTATAAAAGGGTTATATCCCTTTATAATAATCTATAATCTAATAAATATATAAAATATTTATGCCATACTTTTAGTATAATATTTGATTTCAAATATAAATGTTATTTGTATTAACATATTTTTCATATTTATAATATTTATATTCCTTTTATAGTGTGGATCCTATAAGATCTTTTATGTGATTTTATTTCCTTTTTTTTCTTTTTAACTTTTTAGAAAACAATTTTTATTTTCTTAACAAAATTTTTAAAACATCAGGCTGGTGGTTTCCATTTTCTCATTTTTGAGTTCAGTTTCCAGAAAATTAAAATAAAAAAATACCACCATAACCTGTTTTCAACACTCTCATTTCTATTTTCTTTTAAAATAAAAATAGAAAATAGTCTAAACATACCTTATTTTTTATCAATGCCCTCAATCATAACTTGCCAATTATTTAAGCATAAATCCCTCCATTCCAATCATTGCTTAAAATTATTATTATTATTATTTAGAAATTTTAAGAAATTGTGGATTTAATGGGGTGTGACATTTGGAGATTTTCTTTTCCTTTAATTATGTTGTCCATATTTATCTAAAACTCTCTTATAAGTAGCCAAATAGGCGACCATTTTTCTTGTCTGAGGAGAGGAAGAAGAATATCCAGCGAGTTTGTTTTAGTGGTTCCTACCATGAAATTTGTCTGCCTAATTCTATTCCTTAATCTGATTGGCAAAGGTGGAATCTCGTTTGCAAATGTTTTTAAATATTCTATTTTTTTTTGTTTCTAAAAAATTGTTTTGTTAATTTTATAAAACATAGAAAACAATTTGAACTCAATTTAATTTCAAAAACATGGAAAATATGAGTAATTATTTCCACTGCTTATATTATTGATTGTTGAAATTATAGGTATGTGCCAATGTCAACCCAACAATGTGAAGATAGATCAAGGTCCAACGGGGAATAAGGTAGATGGAAAACCAGAGTGGAAGGTGACATTATCCACTGATTGCATTTGTTCTCAGACAGAAGTGAAGTTAGCTTGTGCTGGATTTCAGACTGTAGAAGATCTTCCCTCTTACATCATCACCCACGAGGGTGATACTTGTTCCTTGAACCAACCTGTTCACTATAATGATCCAGTTAGCTTTACATATGCTTGGGATACTTCTTTTGGTTTCAAGCTCATTTCCTCCGGTATTGCATGTTCTTAAGCTGGGGTTTTAGCAGCTCTAGCATTTTCAATAAGCTCTACTTTTGGAAAAGTTTAGCGGCTGTAATTTGTTTCTGGTCCATGCCCTCCTGTTTTAAGATTGTGTTGTATTTTGAGAAAAAAAAAAAGAAGGAAGAAGAAGACCTTTTTGACTGTTGCGAAAATAAAGTTGGTTTTAATTTTTTTAAATCATTACAAATTCATCTATGCATGGAAGTAAATATCCATAAAAAGGAAAAAAAAAATCTAATTAAGATGTAGGGTTTAACTAGTTTCCAAATATGCAGAATTAAGATTAAAAGAATTGACTAACATTCACTACAAGAAAACCTATTTTTCCCAACAAAAATTTAGTGATGAATTATTAGAATTTCATAGCTAAAAATAGTTTTTCCTAACAAAATTTCAAATGTTGTCACTGATACCAAATTTGTGGAATCTTTTCATAATGAATTTGAAATTTTTATCACTAAAATATATAACGGAAAATTTTAGCACCCGTTTTTTTTTTGCACGAACACTTTTGTGACAAAAATACCTATTTATTGATGAAAAATATACATCACTAAATATATTTTTTGGCGACAACAATAAATTTGTCACTAAAAGTTACAATTTTTTGTTTATATTTATTGATGAAGGTTTTTTTGTTAGTGATAGTATTATTTCCCTATAAATTGAAGAATTTTGTCTCTAAATGATATTATTAAATTGTGACATCAAATAATATTCATTAATAGTTAGATGATTTATTTAATAATTAATTATTATATTTTAAATTTGTATACAATAGTAGTACTATTATGAAATAATGTATTTTTTTAGTAATTAATATTTTATATTATGATATTTTATTTATATTATTGTATATAAATAATATTAAAAATCATTAAAGATATGTAAAGTTAAATACAATGATGTAAGTATATTTGAATGCGTTGTTATGAAATAATATAAATATATATTATTTTAGTAATTAATATTCATAATATGATATATTATTTTTATTATTTTATGTAAATAATAATGATAAAATAATAATAATAATTGAAGATATGCAAGATTACATCTTCTCTTTTCCCTTTTTATGAGATTTCATCCTAGCCATTCATCTCATATTCCTTTTTCCTATTTTTTTTGTTTCAAAACCCAAAAAGGGGTAAAGACAAAGAGCATCTCCTCACACTTTTCCCCACACCTACCCCTTCTTTCTCTTTCCTCATGGTTCCTCCCTTTTTTTTTTCCATTTTCTTACCCCCAAAACACCACTTTTTCCTTCATTTTATCTCATTTTCTCAACCCTAAACACCATTTTCTCTACATTTTCTCTCATTTTCTCAACCCCAAACACCCATTTCTCTCCATTTTCTCAAACCCCAAACACCCATATCTCTCTATTTTCTCTCATTTCTTTCCTTTTTCTCTTACATTCTCTCTTATTCCCACATCTATGTGTCCCCCTTTCTTAATCTCAACATTTCTAACATATAGATCCACCCATGACAATCGTCATGGATGCTCATCCTCGTCATAGATCCAACATCATGGCTAAGACTCCATCCATGACACAACCGGCGACCACACTTCATGAATGCTTGGATCTCATAACGTCATAGTCTCGATGTAGCCACCACATCTTCTCCATCTTACTTTGTATCTCATTATGGAATAAATAGATTTGAATGCAATTAGGTTTTCATTTTTTTAGTTTTTTGGTTGATTATTGTGTAGTTGGACATGGATGTATTGGGATTTTGATAAATTAGTTTTAATGGAAAGACTTTGTGATTTAATTAAATTTGTTTGGTTGGTACCTTGGCTTACAACCTAGGTAATGTTTGATTTTCTATGGATTAATTAAGCTTTATTTGGGCATATTTAAGATTGAATATGATTTTATTTATGGATTAAGAATAGTTTTCAATGTTAATTTTATTATACAAAATTTGGATATTACGTTTTGCAGACAAAATGAATTTGTCACAGTTAATTGTTAACGACTTTTAAGACAAATTATGTCAATTTTCAATGATATACCTTTTTTACTTTTACTAATGAAATATTTAGCTGATAAAAAGTTTGAGTGACAAATTTCTATTTTGTTGGAGAAAACTTTAGGCAACAAAATGAGATTTTTGTTTGGGATACTTTTAGCAATGAGGATAAGGTGATGAACATGATACGAAATATTTTTTGTCAAAAAATGTTTTCATAGACGAAATTCATATTTTCAATGACAAAATATTTTGTCCCTAAAAGCCTATTTTCTTGTAGTGAATTTCGTCATTGGTCTTTTGGGTCAAACGGCATAATGTAGATCATGAACTTATCAAAGTGTCCACAATATAGAGAGCAAACTAATCAAAAGGGATACAAAATCTGTTTGAGAATGATTTTGATTAAAATGCTAATGCTTTTCAAAAGTGATTTATGAAGGAATCGCTTCAAGTGTTTCTCTATATTATTTTAAAAGTGATTTCAAAATTATGTCAAGCACCTCATTCGCAAGAAGCTCTCTTAAAATCATTCATAAACAGGATATTAGTGTTAGAGTGCATTTAATGGTGATTTTACGAAGTATTTCTAACCTTTCTAACACTTAGAGCACATTTAGAGGCCGTTTAACACCGATTTTAGAAAATGCTTCTAACATTTTTAACATTTGAAAAATTTTATCATTCAAGTCTTAAAAAAATCAAAAGCGTTTTTTAGAACCACTGTCAAATGCACTCTTAGAGTGTGTTTGATAGTGTTTAAACTCAAAGTGTTTTCTCTAAAAACGTTTTTAAGATAATCACTTATCAAATATTTTTCTAGAAAACACTATAATTGATTTTTTTAACACTATAAGTGATTTTTTAGATTTTTAAAAGTATTTCCTAAATTTTACCAAACATCTATATATTTTTTTTCAAAAACACTTTTTAGGCTAAAAGCGCTTCCTAAAATCATTGCTAAACGAACTTTTGGTCTTCTTTCAACAAAAATTACAATTCAAAAACATATTTACCCAAGTATATAGTGATAAGATTTGACATGCACAACAAAATGGAAATATTTTGAAGCCAAAAGAAAGAACGAAGCTAACACTAAATTCTTTTCAATTTTACATTTATGGGAATTTTGAATTGGATTTTAAGCTCTTGATCTACCTTGAATCCTTTGACCCAATTAAACCCTGATAACAAAAATTCTAACTTCCCATTTTCTATATGTTACTGTTTTGGATGTTTATATACTTTCATGGATGGATGAATTTCTAAATTGTTATGAATTCTTTCAAACTTAAAACTAGTTCAATTTTCATTACTTTTTAAAATCTCAATCAGATAACTACTCAAAATACCATAAGAAACAGCCAACTCACAATTATACAACAAGATCACATGCATGGGCTAGAAACACATTCAGATGGTCTATTATTTTGGGGATATATAGCCCAAGTACATGACAGGGAAAATTTATATTTTCACTATTTATTCAAAGTGAAAATAGGGCTAATTGAAAGTACTTTTAGAGCTGTTAAAACTCCAGCGGAAGATTAACATTGAGCATCAGAGGAAATGAGGTCGAAATGAAAATAAGTTTCCCTAGCATATGTAAAGCTAAGCGGTCCAAATAGAGAAACAGAAGGGCTTATTGAACAAGTGTCACCGTTCTTGGTAAAGATGGAAGGGTTAGGATCTTGTACAGCTTTAAATCCAGCACAACGTAATTTCACATTTGCCTGAGAACAAAAGCATTTAGTGGATATTGTCACCTTCCACTCCGATACCCCTTGTATATAACTCCCCGTTGCTCTTTGATCTATCTCCACGTCATTGTTTGGGCATTTCAGGCACATCCCTATTATTTCAATAGCCAACAGTATATTAGAACAGGAAATGGTAACTGTTTTCTGTGTTTTAAAAAGTTAAAAACATAAAAACAAACATTGCACAAGAAGAGAAATGTGTTAATAATTAATATGTTTTGAAAAAAACTTCTGGATAGGTTTTGGCAAAATTTGTTTTCTATGTTTTAAAAATTAGAAAAACATAAATTTTAAAAGTATTAGTTGAGATCACTTTGTGGATGAAATTTTACCTTCTCCAATTAGAGCAAGGAAGAAAATTAGACAGACAAATTTCATGGTAGAAACCATTGAAACAAACAAAGTCACTAGTTATCCTCTTTGGTCTCCTGAGACAAGAAAAATGACGGTTTGGTTGGCTAGTTATGAGGATGGAGCTTTTAGATAATTATGGGAAAAATATCTATTTATAGATATTCTTTTTAAAGGAAAATCTCCAATCAATTTTGTTTCCATTAGGGTTGCAACCTGGATGGGTTAGAGGGTTAACCTATGTCAAATCCACAGTCAATGTCCAACCTGCACCAAACCCAACTTGAGGTTGGGTTGAGAATTTCCAACCCACATCAAGCCTATGGACAATTAGGTTTCCATAGTTTATATAAGTTATCAAACAAAATAGTTATCTTAAAACTTGTAAAATATAAGTTATACTATAAAATTAGAAATTAAAAACTAAATACCAATATGGGAAAAAATATTTAACTATATATAAATATCTTTTAAAAGGAAAAATTACAAAGTTTTACTAATAATAAACATCCTTAAAATCTCTAATCCATTTTGCTCTCATTTTAAGAACATATTTAAATTGCTTTTAATTGTTTTCCTTGTTTTCTTGGAACAATTTTAAAAATAATTGTAAAAATAATCATTATAGATCAAATTTATTTTTAGAGAATATTGTAAAACATAGAAAATACATTGAAAACATTCCAAGTTTCTAAATAGGTTTTTGTTCTAGAAAATATCAAGTAACACCTTTTAAAAATTGTTCTCAAAAACTATTTTTTGAGACATATTTCCTTGTTCTTCATTTGTAGCTTAAGAATGATTGATGGTTCACTACTATCTATCTAGTTCAGCTCACCAATAATAATAATGATAATGATAATAATACACCCATTTCTAAAATGTTATACAATAATAATAATAATACTCCCATTTGTTAGGATTAAAACACTCGAATCCTAATTTTCTGAAAGTGACAATTAACGAATACAAACATTAAAGCACAAAAACATACAAGATTGGTTCACCCTCAATGTGAAAGCTATATTCACTTGCAATCGATGCGGATTTTCACTATGATGAAATAAAGATTACAAGAGAATCACAAACATCTCACCCTCTAGGTTTTTTCTCTCTATGTTTTTTTCTCTCTCTCTCAATTGTACCCAATCTATCTAAGTCGTCTATCCTAGACATAACAAAATTAGGGTAACCAAATTACATGTGTAAAATCCCTAAAATACCTCAACAAAAATACCCTTACAAAATTTCGTCAATCTATGTGCAATATTTGTGCAGTCCGTGTGTTGTCTCTGCATAGGGTCAATTTGTGCCAAGGCGAACATCGTTAGAATAATAATTAAGCTCCACATCAACTGTCTCCACCGGAAACAACTATAATTTCTCAATCCTCAACAAAGAAGTCTAACTAAAGTTGTGCACAACTCCAGTTGTCAACATATTAACTGGATTTCAATTCCATTTAATCTTCCCAAGTTTTAATACTCCATCTTTCAAAGTTGATCTTATGAAGTGATACCAAACCTGTATGTACTTTGTCCTGGCATGATAAACAAGATTTTTTGTTAGATAAATGACACTTCGACTGTCACAATGTAACACACTTTACTCATACTTGTGACCCAATTCTTCCAAGAAAGACTACAACCACATCATCTCTTTTCTAGCCTCTATTACTACAACATATTGTACTTCAGTAGTAGAAATTGTAACTATCCTCTCCAACTTTAACATCCAATTGACTATGGTACCACCCAGAGTATAAACATATCTTGTAGTACTCTTTCTGTCGTTTATATTGCTAGCCATATTAGTGTCTACATACCCCTACAAGCCTAAATTTGACTTCCTAAAACACAAAATCGACTCTACATTGCCATTCAAATACTTGAGAATCCACTTCACTGCCTGCCAATATTGTTTTCTCGGATTATTCATATATTTGCTCACAACTCCCACTACATGTGTTATATCCGGTCTAATGCAAACCATGACATACATAAGACTGCCAATAATAGAGGCATAAGACACTTTGGCCATGTAAACCCGCTCCTTTTCAATTCAGGGCAACTAATCCTTGGATAGTTGAAAGTGACTAGCTAAAAGAGAACTCATAGGTTGCACTTCAATTTTCAAGGTAAGAATTATACAAAATTTCCAAAATTAAATTTGATTATATTTTGTATGAGAAATTTGGTTTAACTATCATAACAAACTTAAATGATGATAAAAAGAAAGAAGAACAAAATTATTTTCTCATTAAGATAAAAATTAAAATTTTGACTTTTTCCATCAAGACAAAACTTTCTTAAAAAGTGATAAGTTAAAAAAAAATAGTTGTTAAAATGTCTTATGTCTTAAAGCAAGTTAAAAATAAATAAATAAATAAAACAACCCTCTTTGTTCATTACATTCAAGTTAAGCTATGCTTGAATTGCAAAAGGTTTGATTCAATTTTTTAAATGAGTAGTGTTTAAGTAAGAAAGCTTTAACCCAAACATAATCCTTTTTTATAAGTTTAACCATTTTGACAAGTTTAATTAGTCAAATCATTTGACATGAATATAACTCGACCTATCTACAACCCATATATAAATGAGATTATCATCATTCAATACTTAAATGTAGCCTACTTATTTGCATAGTTATAGAGCTAGATAATTTTATTTTATTTTTAAAACACTAGTTTTAATAACAAAGTTTATTAATTTTATTATATTTTGATATTTATTTAAAATGATTTAATTTATAATTCATTAAGTCTTTAATAAGTTGAATAAGTCAAATTATATATATTGAGTGAGTCATGATTATACTTGAGCAATATACATGTAAATGGCTTATTCATATCAGTTTGATGTTAATTTAATGTAACTCAACCAAGCTCAATTAGGCCTATTAATTAAATGGTACATATATAAACAGTTTTAGTTTGATTGAGTAATTTTATGACTTTTATATATCTTTTACACATAAGATGAATCAATTGTCACCCCTTCTAAAACTTGAATGGTTAATTAGTTCAACATTTAAGGGGTGTTTGATAAAACTTAATACTTATCACTTAATGACTTAAGTTGACTTTAAATTAAATTATACTTAAGTTGTTAACTTAAAATTTATTATTTAATTCTTACTTTGATTATTAAGGTTGTTTGATAAAATTAACTTAAAATGTAATCTAAATCGTCAAATTAACATATTGATCCTCATAAATTATAACTAGGGCAAAAGAGGTTGAGTAACAATGAAGGTCGTAGAGTAGCAAAAGAGATTGTGGAGGTAATTAGGACAAATGAGGATAAAAAGGTAAAATAAATATGTGGACTTAAAAATAAGTTAATTGTTTTTACTTATTACTTAAAGTTATTTTTTACTTTAAGTCATATCATTAAGTTATTTTACCAAATATACTTAATTTGCCTAATGACCTAAATTAAGTTATTAAGTCATTTCAAGTTATTAAGTTAGTTTTCCAAACACCCACGTAGTCTTATTTCAACAAAAGTTTAATTCAAGAACCATATGCAATTACGTTAAGTCTAACATACAATGATAAGGTTTGGCATAATGAAATGGAAATTATCTTGGAAAATTAAATATTTTGTGGCCAAAAGAAAGCACTAGGAAGGTAACAATAAATTGCCCTTTAACCCAAAAGGCTGATAACACAAATTAACTTATCATTTTGTATATGTGCCAATTCATTTAATCTTATATTATTTAAATTTTTTAATATTTTATCTTCCTTAAATAAGAATAATGAATTTGATGATTTCAATTCTTGCATTTGGAGACACATAGGAATATAAGATTAGAATGATTATTTGTTTTCATTTAAATGTTTGATAACAATGAGAATATGATCGAAAAAAAAAATAGTAATAATATTTTTACATAGTTTAAAATAATTTTAAATTTTTATTTTTATTTTTAAAAAAAATCATCTGATAAAAGTTTTTTTTTTGGTTAAATAATAAGATTAAGAAAATAATATTTACTTTATAAATAAAAATTAGTCATAGAAAGTCATAAAAATCTTATAGGGGGTAAAATAGTAATTTTAGATGTTATATATCATTTCTTATAGTAAAAAAATCAAAATACATCATTCTTAATTGGATTATTTTTCTTTTTCTTTTTGTGGATGTTTATGACTTTTATGCATGTAGACGAAATTAAAAATTGTAATGACTTCTTTTTAAACTTAATATAATTCAATTTTCATAAACTTTTTAAATATGAATCAGATATATAGCAAATAAATCAAAATACAATAAGAAACACTCAACTCATCACAATCATACAACAAAATCACATGGGGACTAGAAACTGATTCAGAAGCTCTTTTTGTTTTGTGGAGTTACACTGAACTTGGCTGAAAATATAGCTTAAGACAGAAAGTGTTGGAGCTGTTAAAATTCTAGATTAAGATTAACATGAAGCCTTAGAGGAAACAAGGTGGAAATCAAAACTGGTATCGGCGGCATATGTGACACTAACTGGTTCAAATGGGAGAACAGGAGGGGTTATGGAACAAGTATCACCATTCTTGGTGAAGATGGAAGGGTCGGGATTTTGTACAGGTTGAAATCCAGCACAAGTTAACTTCACATCTGTTTGAGGACAAGGGCAATCAGTGGATAATGTCAACTTCCACTCTGGTTTTGTTAGATTAATTTTTGTAATTAATCTATAATTTGGGCCACACATGTAAATAATTAAAATGTGTGTGCTATCATTTAATTAAGCCTAAATATAGTGATCTAATTAATAATTGATTAATTGGCTTAAGGGTATAATTGTCATGAGATTATTGTGTAGATACCATTAGATAATTATTATTTCTATGAGGAGCAGAAATATAATTGTGATAAAATTAAAACTGCCCTAGCGGTTTATAAATAGGGTTATGGTCCCCATTCTACGACTACGCATTCCAATTTCTGAAAAATCCTCTTAGAGAGAAATTGACACAGAATCTAGTGGCTAGAATTGGAAGACCATCTCAAAGGGTTTTCTTCCTATAAGGTTTTCTCCTTCAATGGATTCAGATATGCTTCCGCTATTATTTTTCTACTCATTGTTTTTAATCAGGAGATTCTAGTATATATGAAATTAGGGTATTCATCTTGTTTGATTATAACAAGTGGTATCAGAGCCTACTCCTTGATTAATTCTTTGAGTTATTATTTTAATATATATATATATATATATATATATATATATATATATATATATATATATATATATGTCAATGGATTCAGAATAAATACAATCGTTTGATAAACCAATAAATCGTTTCATAAATCGTTTGACAAACCAGTGGATCGTTTTGATAAAGTCAATAGAAATCGATTGTATTAATATAAGAGTATACATAGATACATTCATTGGTTAAGAAAAGAGGTGCAGAAAAATTTGTATTTGAAGTCAAAAGTATTACCTTTCCAATGATATATCTTAGAAATTTCTTTGGGAATAGTAGGTGATGATTCTGTTAAAGTTTCAAATATATATATATATATATATATATATATATATGTATATGAGTATAAAACGCCTTTATCCCTTGCTGCTGCAGTATTTATCATATTCTTATAATAATATATTAAGTTTTAATTTTTTTTTTTGTATTAAATAAATTTGTTTATTATTATTATTATTATTATTATTATTATTATTATTATTTAATAGCATTTTATGATATTAATATTTAAGTTATTGATCTAGCATTTTAAATAGGCTAATTAAAGCGGAAAATCACCAAAGTGACATCTTTCGTGTAGATTAGTCTGTTCGGGGTGTTAGATATTTGTGTGTATGTGGTTCATGCGGGTATTGACTGGCCCAAAGGAAAGTTAATATTTGGTCAAATTGCATACATACCTGTGGTGATAAATATGTGATGATTATAAAGGTAACTTAATGTGAATAATAAATCAATCCAAAGATAGATTTATTATTTGACATAACTTATCATCAATGTTTGATCACTACAACAAGAGTACCACTTACAGTTAATATTACTGTCCAAAGACTTGATATTAATGTTGTGCTAGGTATCTTGAAATGTCATAATTTGCTTTTAAATTTAAATATTATGTGTTTAATTGCTGATTTTATGTGAGCATGATGGTTTATTTGATTCATTTTATTTTGTTCTCGATTCAGCTTTTATATCAACTACTTCTATATCTGCCAACATCAATAATGTCCCTATGTTAAATGGGACTAATTTTAAGGACTGGAAAGAGAATATGATGATTCTCTTAGGCTGCATGGATATAGACTTAGCCTTGAGAATGCCCAAACCCGATGAACTCAATGAGGAAAGTACTCAAGAGCATGAGGTTTATTGGGGTAAGTGGGAACGTTCAAATAGGCTAAGTCTTATGATCATGAAGCGCGGCATTCCAGAAGCTTTCAGGGGTGCGGTAACCGATGAGGTTACTAATGCCAGTGACTTCCTTGCGGAAATTCAGAAACGTTTTGCCAAAAACGATAAGGCTGAAACGAGCACGCTTTTAGCAAGCTTGATTTCAATGAAGTATAAAGGCAAGGGTAATGTTCGGGAGTACATCATGGAGATGTCTCATCTTGCTTCAAAACTTAAGGCTTTGAAACTCGAGTTATCTGATGATTTACTCGTGCATTTGGTTCTCATCTCTCTTCCTGCACAATTTAATCAATTCAAGGTCAGTTATAACTGTCAAAAGGATAAATGGACTCTTAATGAGCTCATTTCATTCTGTGTGCAAGAGGAAGAGAGATTGAAGCAAGACAAGACCGAAAGTGCTCATCTGGCTAGCACTTCCAAGGATAAGGGCAAACGAAAGAATAAGGATAATAAGGTTGCTGCTTCTAATGGTCCAGAACAAAAGAAACAGAAAGTTGAGGTAACATGTTTCTTCTGTAATAAGCCTGGACATACTAAGAAGGAATGTACCAAGTATGCTGCTTGGCGTGTTAAGAAAGGTATATTTCTTACTTTGGTCCGTTCTGAAGTTAATTTAGCTTCAGTATCTAGAAACACATGGTGGTTAGATTCTGGTGCTACTACTCACATTTGTGTTTCTATGCAGGGTTGCCTGAGTTACTGAAAACCAAGTGATGCTGAAAGATGCATCTATGTCGGAGACGGTCAGTCGGTAGAAGTAGAGGCAATAGGGCACTTTAGATTATTATTGAAATCTGGTTATTTTTTGGATTTAATAGATACTTTTGTTGTACCGTCTTTCAGACGGAATTTAATTTCAGTTTCTGTTTTGGACAAATCAGGTTATTGTTGTTCATTTGGAAACAATAGATTTACATTATCTATTATTTCAAATGCTGTAGGAACCGGTTTACTTAATGTTTATGATAATCTATATTTGTTGGAAACTGTTCCGTCCTATAATGAAACCTTGCATGTGGAATCACGAGGTACAAAACGTAAATTGAATAAAGATAATTCGGCCTCATTGTGGCACAAACGCCTAGGTCATATCTCTAAATCTAGAGTTGAGCGACTTGTGTCCGATGGGATTTTGGATTCACTTGACTTTTCAGATTTTGATATTTGTGTTGAGTGTATTAAAGGAAAACAGACCAAAACAAAGAAATTAGGTGCCAATAGAGCTACAGACGTCTTAGAATTAATTCATACAGATATCTATGGACCATACCCTACGACATCTTGGAATGGTCAACAGTACTTTATAACATTCATAGACGACTATTCAAGATATGGCTACCTATTTCTTATACATGAGAAATCACAATCATTGGACGTGTTCAAAACATTTAAAGCAGAAGTTGAGTTACAACTCAACAAAAGAATAAAGAGCGTCAAATCTGACCGTGGTGGTGAATACTATGGTAGATATGACGGATCAGGTGAACAACGTCCAGGACCATTTGCTAAATACCTAGAGGAATGTGGGATCGTCCCTCAATACACCATGCCAGGATCACCTAGCATGAATGGTGTAGCAGAAAGACGAAACCGAACTCTTAAGGACATGGTAAGGAGTATGATTAGTCATTCTACTTTACCCGAAAAACTCTAGGGTGAAGCACTCAAACGGCAGCTTATATCCTAAATCGGGTGCCAACTAAAGCGGCTGCTAAAACGCCTTATGAGCTTTGGACGGGTCGAAAGCCCAGTTTAAAGCATTTTCATATTTGGGGA
Source organism: Vitis vinifera (assembly GCF_030704535.1). Lineage (NCBI taxonomy): Eukaryota > Viridiplantae > Streptophyta > Magnoliopsida > Vitales > Vitaceae > Vitis > Vitis vinifera. The sequence goes on from NC_081808.1 coordinate 6,310,522, forward strand.
TGTCCAGCTGAAGCGAGACCTTATAAGCCTCATGAAAATAAATTGGACTCTAAAACAGTTAGCAGCTACTTTATTGGCTATGCAGAGCGATCAAGGGGTTTTAAATTTTATGATCCTGCTATTAGGTCAATTTTTGAGACGGGAACTGCAACATTTTTTGAGGATGTTGAGTTTGGGGGGAGAAATCAGGCTAGGAATATTGTCTTTGAGGAGGAAGAGGGATCTACTATTGCTTTTGATAATGTACAGGTTTCACTACCTATCATTGATCAAGAAGTAAATTTGGATCCTCAACCAACAGACAATATTGTTCAACCCTTAATTGCAAATGAGGACATTGCTCCTGAAGAACAAACTCAACAACCTCAAGAAAATATGCCATTAAGGAGATCCACTAGAGATAGGAGAAATGCAATTTCGGACGATTATATCGTATATCTCCAGGAACGTGAGGTAGAAAGTGGAATGATGGAAGATGATCCAATCAACTTCCAGCAAGCCATGAAAAGTTCCAACTCTCAGAAATGGTTTGAAGCCATGAATGAAGAGTACAAATCTATGCAAGACAATAAAGTTTGGGAACTTGTCCCATTACCAGTTGGTACGAAGCCCATTGGTTGTAAATGGATATTTAAAACCAAGCGGGATTCAAATGGTAATGTAGAAAGATATAAAGCACGTCTTGTAGCTAAAGGCTTTACTCAAAAAGAAGGAATTGACTTCAAAGAGACCTTCTCTCCAATTTCTACGAAGGACTCTTTCAGGATAATCATGGCACTAGTTGCACATTATGATCTTGAGTTACATCAAATGGATGTTAAAACAGCGTTTCTCAATGGTGACATTGATGAAACAATTTATATGGTACAACCAAAAAATTTTGTGTCCGAAGACTCAGAGAATATGGTTTGTAAATTAAATAAATCCATTTATGGGCTCAAGCAAGCTTCTCGTCAGTGGTACTTCAAGTTTCATCAAATTATTGTCTCATATGGTTTTGAGGCAAATCTTATGGATGAATGTGTGTATCACAAATTCAGTGGGAGTAAGTATATTTTCCTGGTTTTATATGTCGATGACATATTGCTAGCCACAAATGATATTAGCATATTGCACGACACCAAGAAATTTTTATCAAAACATTTTGAGATGAAAGATCTTGGTGATGCCTCCTTTGTCTTAGGAATCCAGATACACCGAGATCGTTCTAGGGGTATTTTAGGATTGTCACAAAGGACCTATATTGATAAAGTCCTCCAAAGGTATGGCATGCAAAATAGCAAACCAGGTGATACCCCTGTCGCTAAAGAAGACAAATTCAGTCTTAATCAATGCCCTAAAAATAGTTTAGAAAGTCAAGAAATGCAGAAGATTCCTTACGCTTCGGCTGTGGGGAGTCTAATGTATGCTCAGGTATGTACACGTTCGGATATTGCGTACATTGTTGGCATGTTAGGCAGATATCTAAGTAACCCTGGAATGGATCATTGGAGAGCAGCCAAGAGGGTTATGAGATATTTACAGAGAACAAAAGAGTACATGCTTACATATAGGAGATTGGATCAGTTAGAGTTCATTGGGTATTCCGACTCTGACTTTGCTGGATGCCAAGACAACAAAAGATCCACATCAGGCTATATTTATCTGTTGGCTGGTGGAACAATTTCATGGAGGTCTGCTAAACAGACACTCATAACTTCATCCACCATGGAAGCAGAGTTTGTAGCATGTTATGAGGCATCCAATCAAGGAATATGGCTACGAAATTTTGTCACTGGGCTGCGTGTTCTGGATGGTATTGAAAGACCACTGAAGATATTTTGTGACAATAAATCAGCAGTTTTATATTCCAATAACAACAGGAGTTCTACAAAATCAAAATACATTGATATCAAGTTCCTAGTTGTAAAAGAAAAAGTACAGAGTGGACAGATATCCATAGAGCATATTGGAACAAACTCCATGATAGCGGATCCGCTTACAAAGGGATTACCACCCAAGGTCTTTCATGAGCACACTGCTCATATGGGTGTTGTCTCATTTGAGGATATCCAAATTTAGTGGGAGTTTATATTATTCATTGTATATTGCTCTATGTTATGTTTAGACTTTATCTATACATTTGGATTGTATTCTGCAGAAATAAAGTATTCATTTTATTGCACTCTGTTAAATTATGCTAAAGATTTGATCTCAATAAAGTTAAGTAGGACCAGTTGGAAATAGGCATGAATAGATCACATTGCATGTAATTTCCATGCTATGCACTCATGATTGATCTATGTCGTTTAGCTGTGCAGATATATGTGACCATTGATTGGTCTAGTAACGATTGATGTAACAAAGGCCACCTTGATCCTATGTCAGTATAGTTAATGGACGAGATTGTTCGGATATACCCTAAGGACATGATAGCAAATTTTGAGCTCATAAGGTTAAGCACATTTATTTGATTACATATGCATGTGGCCCAGTGGGAGATTGTTAGATTAATTTTTGTAATTAATCTATAATTTGGGCCACACATGTAAATAATTAAAATGTGTGTGCTATCATTTAATTAAGCCTAAATATAGTGATCTAATTAATAATTGATTAATTGGCTTAAGGGTATAATTGTCATGAGATTATTGTGTAGATACCATTAGATAATTATTATTTCTATGAGGGGCAGAAATATAATTGTGATAAAATTAAAACTGCCCTAGCGGTTTATAAATAGGGTTATGGTCCCCATTCTACGACTACGCATTCCAATTTCTGAAAAATCCTCTCAGAGAGAAATTGACACAGAATCTAGTGGCTAGAATTGGAAGACCATCTCAAAGGGTTTTCTTCCTATAAGGTTTTCTCCTTCAATGGATTCAGGTATGCTTCCGCTATTATTTTTCTACTCATTGTTTTTAATAAGGAGATTCCAATATATATGAAATCAGGGTATTCATCTTGTTTGATTATAACAGGTTTCCCTTGTACAGTGTTCCCTGTTGCAATTTGATTTATGACCACTCTGTCGTTTGGACATAGCTGGAAGCACAACATACCTATCATTTCCATAACCAACCATATAAGCACCTGAAGTAATAATTGTTTTCTGTGTTTTAAAAATTAAAAAACACTAAAAGCAAAAACTACACCAGAAAATAAATATGCTCATGCATTTATGTTTTTGACAAATTGTTTTCTGTGTTTGAAAATTTTAAAACAAAACAAAAAATACGTCAAGTGATACATATTTCAAAAGTGTGTAAAAACATTTGGAGGAGATTTTACCTTTCCCAATTAGAGTAAGGAAGAAAATTAGACAAACAAATTTCATGGTAGAAACCATTGTAACAAACAAAGTCACGGGATATTCTGTTTCGTATCTGGTGATAAGAAAAATGGTTGTTTATTTGGCTACTTATTAACAAGTTTTTAGACAGATTAAAATATTTCTTAGATAAATAAGGCAAATTAAAATATATTTTTTATATAAATATGGCAAATTAAAATATTTTTTAGAAGTATATGGAAAATTGAAATATTTTACTTTATTTAGATATTTTCTTTACGGCAATATGGGAAACATGTTTAACTATATTTTACATTTTTTTAAGGAAAAGTTTCAAAGTTTTATTATATTTATATTTATATATTTTTTTCATATCTAGATATATATATATATATATATATATAGATTCTTAAACTTTTTAGGAAATAAACCTAGCCTTAAGACAAGGAATGACATGACCATTGAAGGCTTGACCAACCCTAACAAAACATGTCTTCCTCTTCAAAACAAAAATAAATAAATAAAAATAGTTTGATTTCAATCAAGCTAATTGACACTGCAAATTTTCTATTGTGACATAATCAAATCATCCTCTTACTTCATGGCGTCGGTGTTCTTCATCATCTCTTTGGTGAAGAAAAATTTGTTGAAAATATTAAGAATGATGAGGGAAGCAAAAGCCCTACCGTGAAATATTTGTCTTTTCATAAGTTCTTGGAACCATGAAATAAGATGTTTTGAGCATGATCTTCGGTGTTAACATTGTGTGTGAGGTGTGAAATTCTCTTAAAGAGTTATTGCTCCATGTTATAGTTGAAAAAAAAATGAAAAATATGTTGATGATTGGAAAATAAAAATAAAAAAAGGTCATGATTTCTTGAAAAATATTTAAGAGACTTTAAAAATGTATATGACAATCTTATTGCAATCAAAAACCAATTTTAGACCAAGAAAAAGTTTGTCAATGCACATATGGTATAATTTTTTTTTCCACTTGTTATTCTTTTTTAACCAATTTATAGCTCTTAAGGACATAAGCAAACACTCACAACCAAAAAGGAGAGAAAATGCTTTGGGAGTATGCACAAATTTTTATTTGGATAACACAATCATGGTCAAAATGGTTGAGGAGACAAAAATTTCTATTTGAAGGGACCTATGTGTTTCTATTCTTAAAAAAAAAATGAAAAAAATAATAATTTAATATGCTTTATCAAGTTTTGACATTAAGAGCCACATTTTCCAGTTTAGGCTTTAGATCCATAGTCTTGGCATTCAAAACCATTTTTTTCTTAGTGTCAATGTTCAAAACCCTTTTCCTAATTTTGACGTTTAGAGTTATTTTCTTAGTTTTGGCATTCAAAGCCCTTTTCCTAGTTTTGGCATTTGGAGTCATTTTCTTAAATTTAGCATTTAAAGCTCTTTTCTTAGTATTAACGTTCAAAACATTTTTCCTAGTTTTGGCATTCAAAACCATTTTCTTAGTTTTGACATTTAGAGCCATTTTCTTAGGTTTGACATTTAGAGTCTTTTTCCTAGTTTTGACATTCAAAGTCATTTTCTTAATTTTAGCATTCAGAGCCCTTTTCTTAGTATTGGCATTTAGAACACTTTTCTCGGTTTTGGGGTTCATAGCCTCTTTTTTTTTTTTTTTAGTTTTAACATTTAGAGCCTTTTTCTTAGTATTAGTGCTCAAAGCCCTTTCCACTCTTTGTTCTCATCATTTCATCATATTCGTTATTTCTATCATTTCATTACATGAGGTTTCTTGTATTCCCCTTATCTAGAATACTCCCCCTTCATTTGGTCTATCTTAGAGCTTATCTTGTCATGTGCTAGGAAAAAAATTTCGGTCTTTCTTAGTTCGTCAGTATAGTTTATTTCGTTCCACTCATATTCCTTATAATCATGATCTTTACCAAAGAAGAGCGTAGTTGTAAACCCTCCATTTTGTCATAGTAGGACATGTTACTATATATGTTTTCCTTCACTTCTTGTTTCACTATAGCCATCCCATGGTGGTCCATAGTCTCTTATTTGATACTATTTTTGAGCCACCTTTAGAGATTCTTTGTTGATCCCATTTGTGACCTTAATTGTACCTTATTTTAGTACACTTAGCTGCATTTTTAGGTTTAGTTTACTTAGATGCATTTCTTAGGTTTAGTTTATTTAAGTGCACCTTAGGTTCAGCTCACCTAGTTACACTTTAACTCACGTTCAACTCACTTAGTTGCATCTTAGTTTTAGCTCACTAAGTTATATTTTAGCTCAGGCTCAACTCACTTAATGGCACCTTAGGTCTAGTTCACTTAGTGGCACCTTAGGTTCAGCTCACTTAGTTACACTTTAGCTCAATTTTAGCTCACTTAGTTGCATACTTAGTATATCTTACTTAGTTGACCTTCCTACCAATAAAAATGCAATCAGTTTTAAGTGGGTTTATAAGATAAAGTATAAGTCTAATGGCTTGATTGAGCACTATAAAGCTCAACTCACTGCAAAGGTTTATAGCTAGCAAGAAGGACTTGATTTCCATGAGACCTTTACTTTTGTTACCAAGTTAGTCACTATCAAAGCCTTTATTGCTATTGTTTCTATTAGAGATTGGCATCCTTATAAATTGGATATCAATAATGTTCTTTTCATGGTGACTTGGATGAAAATGTATATATGCAAATTCCACTAGGTTTTCATCAATAGGGACAGACTCGAGTTTGCGAACTTTATAAATCTCTCTATTGCCTTAGCCAAGCATTTCAACAATGGTTTGCTAAATTTTCTAATGTTTTACTTGCCACTTGAAAAAGGAAGTTTTTTATTTTCAGGTTCTCACATGAATAAAAATTTATGGCTCCAAATAATGGAGTAATTCTTGATTCTCATGAGCTTTCTCATGATTATGAAGGATCAGGAAACATGTATTGAATTCATGTATATTAATTTGGACCTTGGTGAAGTACAACATTCAAATCATTTTTTTCCAAACAAAACCTATTTCCACTATTAGTTCAACTCATTAACTTTTAGAATAAAAAAATTAGAGTTAAATGGATTAGGGTTTTTCTAAAATTATTTTGATGTTTGCATGGTGTTCTTATTGTCAAAAATTAAATTAAATTATTTGGGCTCAAAATCATTTTTTAATTGGAATATTTAAATTGGTTTTACACAAGTTTCGTTTTAACCCTAGTCTAGACACCTGAAATGATTCTGAAAATTGAAATTATTTTTCGAGTTCTATAATCCTTATTGATATTTTTTTTCTTAATATGAACGTATTAAAACTAATTTTAGGACCTCGTTTCATTAAAAACCGGTTCCCAAATGGGAGAAAAAAATCTTTCTTCTTAATCCCATTCTATAGTCAAGGGCTATTTGTCTTGTTTTAAAAATTCTCCTTGTTTGATTAAATCAAGCTGTTTCTTTTTTCTTTTCTTTTTTTCCATACAAAGTAGACATATTGAGGGTGTTTTACATTTTCTGTTATACATTTTTTTTCTTGATTTTATTATGCTTCTAATGTAGTCAAATAAATTTGTTTTAAACATGCTATGGAAATTTGTCCCATTTCTGACTAATGTGCTTATGATTAAATCCGGTATTAAACTGTATATAATTTAATGATTTAGCCTTTTGTGTTGTATTCTAGACACATAGTATATGTTTTCTAATTTTTTTCATGGTGAAATTCCATCTCTAGATATTCTTTTAGGATTTATTTTGCAAGTGTCTATGTTCTAACTAGGGTTGATTATTCAATAAAGTGATCTTAATGTGATTTAATTTGGTATTGATTGGCACCTAGTTAAATGTTTTGGGCTTTTGTATTGTAACTTAGATACATTGAAGATGTTATTCAAATTTTTTTTCATGATGAAATAACACCTCTAGGTATTTATTAAAGATTTATTTTTTAAAATGTCTTTGTTTTGACCCAATGGTGAGTTTTTTTGGGGAGATTTTGTTATTTTTTTCTTCACTTTATGCACTTTCTTAAATTTTTTGGACCATTGTTATATATTTTAGACATGTTATATATGTTAAGTGAATCTTGTTTCCCATCATAAACCCTTATTGGATATTTTAATTGGACTCATTTTGAAATTGCATGCATGCTAAATGTGTATTGAATTTAAATGATAATTGTTACTTGATTATTTCTCCATTCCTTTATTTGAGTAGTGGACATATTATGTATGATGATTATTTTTTAAAAAAAAAATTCATGTCTATTTTTATTTCGTGTGAACTAATCCTTATTGATTAATATCTTAAACATGCATTCTAGGAACCAAAGATGCTAACAAGTTTAGGGTTTTCAAAGATTAATATTACAAACGTCAATGCCAAACATCAACTAAAGAAATAGATAGTGTAGAATTATATATTGAAGCATTGTTGAAAACAAAATAGTATAATCCATTGCATTCTTCACCCTTGCTAATCATCTTCCTCGAGGTAAGGTCCTAGATAAGACATGAATTAGAATGGGAAGTGAGAAAACAATTTGAAGAATGAGTGAGTTTGTTAACTTAGATAAGATTAAACGGTACCAATATGGGTACCATTATGAAGGGTACTATTTCTGTTACTATTTGTGAGTTTGCACACAAAAGACAAGGGTAAGAGATGGAGATAATGAAGCGGTACCAATATGGGTTATGGATGCAAGACTACCATAAAAAGCTTAATAGTAACAGAAATAGTGGATGTTATGGAAGAGAAAAGGATAACAGAGCTCACAACATGATTTGTTACACCACTATCTAATATATAAGAGGCTAGGTATTATGAAAAGAAGATTTCAAATTAATACCTTAGAGGTAAGAGGTGGAAGAGACACTACCTACTTGATTTGCCATGACTTGAGGCTTGAGAAGAATAAAGAGTTATTGGACTTGTTCTACAATGAAAGACGAGGTAATAGAAGTGTTGCTTGTGGATCCATCATAGGAAAGTGATTGTCGACCTATCTGATTTACAATAGGTTGAGAAGTCGATCTCCTTGTGAAGCCGATGTTTGGGAGGATATCCACAAAGCTTGTAATACTTGTCAATTGTTTGTCCAACGTGACCATAATGGGAGCAAGTAGGTCGCTCTTTTTGTGACCTAGGGCCCTTATTATTTTATTTATTTGCCATATGATTTAATTAATTGTTGTTGTGCTACTAATACACTGGTTTTAATGTTTGGTTGTATTGTCACAATCACATTCCTTTGCCTTTCTTCTTGTAGAATAAGAGAATATGCCCAATTCACATTAGGAAAAGAGTCCATAAGCAAAATCTGTCCACATATAACATAACATTATTCATTTAGACCCATCAAGAATTGAATGAGACGGTGTTGTTGATAATCAGCCACAACCTTTTTTGCTAAGCATGTACATGTGGGAAAAGATTGCAAATTTGTAAGTTTATCTCATAAAGCTTTCAATCGAGTATAATAGGTAACAATATAAAGGTATTATTGTCTCAGAAAGATAATATCTCTCTCAATTTGTAAGAAACAAAGGGCATTGGGTTGAGAAAATGCTCCTTAAGATCGGGCCAATTTTCGATTCCTCTATCTACATAAATGACATTGTTGCCTAAATCTTGAGATAAGGAATTAAGGATCCAAGCTTTTACCATGTTGTTATAGTAATTCCACATGTCATATGTTGAGTTTGTTGAAGAAGTTTTTGTTGAGAACTCCAAATTACTCCATTCCATGTCCCTAGATCTCATAGTGTGCATGCATTTATCCCTTGACATCTCTAAATCAACCATAGCAAAATAAAATGACAATAAAAACAATTATTAACTATAGATCCAGAGATATAGAACTTGGTTTATCTCATATCTCATAAATCTGAAACTCATCATCTTTTAGTCTTTTAAGACTATCACCAATCAATTCGATCAAAAGATTAAGAAATTAAGTTCAATACAATAATTAGGAAGAATTTTCTATACCTAGTTTTTTCAAGAGAAAAACATCATCAAACTAACTATGTGGATACCGCCCAACAAAATGGGGTTGTTGAACGTAAACATCATCATCTTCATAATGTTGCTCATGCTTTACGTTTTCAAGTGCACCTTCCTATCCAATTTTGGGGTGATTGTATCCTTACTACTGCATATTTGATTAATAAAACCCCATCATCAATTCTCCTTGGCCAAACTCCCTATGGAAAGCTTTTTTCTAGAAAGCCCTTATAATCACACTTGAGAGTTTTTTGTGGCCTTTATTATGCTTCTACTCATGCTTTAAAGAAAACAAAATTTGATCCTCATGTCAAACGATTTGTATTCATCAAGTATCCATATGGTAAAAAGGGTTATAAACTTAATGATCTCTACAACCACACAACCTTTGTTTGATGTGATGTCGATTTTCATGAAAAATTAATTAAACTCGCTTATTTTTACAATTTCCATTGTGGTTTGGCGTAATAGTTGTCTTGCTAAACCAATGGTCTTATGGTAAGCACTCCTTATCCTTTAACTCTTTATTTATCATGTTCCTCTTTCCCCCCACTCATTGTGCTTTTAGTGTTTTCATTTGATCATTATTAGAGCCTGCATCCTTCAAGCAGGCAACTAGACCCAAAATGGTATGATGCCATGTTACTGACATTTGTGCTCTTGATGTGTCTGTGTCAAGAAAATCTAGATGATTAATATTAGCAACAGTTTCATTTTGATTGAGTAATTTTATGACTTTTATCTTTTACACATAACATGAATGAATTGTCACCCATTCCAAAACTTGAATGGTGAATTAGTTCAACAATTGGCCTTCTCTCAACAAAAGTTTAAATTCAGAACCATATCCAATTACCTTAAGTATAAGGTAGTGACATAATCAAATGGAAATTAATTATCTTTGAAAATTACATATTTCATAGCCAAGAAACCACCAGGAAGGTAACAAGAAATTGTACCCTTTGACCCAAAAGGCTGATAACAAAAACAGTAACTTATTCTTTCGTATATGGGCCAATTCTTTCAATCTTATGTTATTTAATTTTCTCAATCCTAAAGCTGGTTGAATTGGATTATTATTATTATTATTTTGGATATTTATGTTTGTGATTTTAATGCAAATCGAGGAATATGTAAATTGTAATGACTTCTTTTTAAACTTGAAGTAATTCGGTTTTCCTAAGCTAATAAACTAAAGTTCATTTAATTATTTTTTTCTCAAAATACTATAAGAAATACTCAACTCATCACAATCATACAATAAAGATCACATGGAGACTAGAAACTTATTCAGAAGCTCTTGTTATTTTGTGGAGTTACACTGAACTTTGCTGAAAATATAGCTTAAGACAGAAAGTCTTGGAGCTGTTAAAATTCTAGATTAAGATTAACAATCAGCTAGAGGAAACGAGGTAGAAATCAAAACCAGTATCGGCAGCATATTCTGTTTGGTATCTGGACATAAGAAAAATGGCTGTTTATTTGTCTAGTTATAGAGAAGCTTTTAGATAGATATGGCAAATTAAAATATTTTAGTATATGTGTATATATATATATATATATATATATATTTAGATATATATTTTAAGGCAATGCTAAATTCCTTTTAAGTTGGTCTGCTTTACATTAAGGGCATTTTTGAAAGGATTTTGATTTTTGAGTTCTTGATCGACCTTGTGCCCTTTGACCTAAAAGGCTGATAACAATTGATTTTTTTTTCCCTTTATTTGCTAATAAAGTTACATAGTTTTTCTACTAATAAGGAACATCCCATATTTGTTTCCATGGTCTCAAGTACTTTTATGATTTTTACCTTTACCACATATCATGATCAATCAATTGTAAACCCTTCAAAAACTTTAATAGTAAAGTAGTTGTACATTTAGTCTTCATTAAAAACTTTAATAGTAAAGTAGTTGTACATTTAGTCTTCATTAAACAAAAGTTTAAAATTCAAATAGCACATTGTGATAAGATTTGACACAATAAAATGGAAATTAAGTATTTAAAATGTAAATATTTTGTAACCAAAAAAGAGACAACACTAAATTTCTTTAGGGGACATATTAAGGGAAAGAATAAAAGATGACCTTCAACTAAAATTTCTTTTGTCATCATCTTTTATGCTCTTTACTTTTTCAAAAATTCTTCAACCAAGACTTTGATACCAATTTTCAATAGATTCTATAATAAAAAAAAAAATGTTGATTAAAGAACACAAAGATAAAAATAATCCACACAAAGGTACATGATGGATAAGAGATAATCAATCCACTATACCATATTAAATATTAAAGAAGAAAAAATTCATATATAATTATTAGATTCCCAAAACATCTCATATTCCTTCATTTCTTATATCTACATCCTGAACCACGAGATCCTTTACTCCATCATAATCAACCTTTAAGCATTAGTTTGTGATTTGTAAAACCTCTACAAAAAATTTGATCAAATGATAATCTATTTATTATATTATCAAGAGAATATAACTTTAAATAATCTTGAACTAACAAGATAGCACCAAAATTGTATTCTCTAATCAAAATCTTCCAAATTGCGTCATAATATTTTTTTTTTTTTTGAAATAGTTTTATTAATAAAGTACATTAGTTGTATTATATTTTGATAAATTTTAAAATGATTTAATTTATAATTCATATAAATTTAAAGTTTTTAATAAGTTAAATAAGTCAAATTATATATACCAAGTCATGACTATACTTGAGCTAGTAATATACTTGTAAATGACTTATTCATATCAGTTTGATGTTAATTTAACATAACTCAACAAACCTCAATTCAACCTATTAATTGAACGGGTTGTTACATATATAATAAAGGATATGTGTGTCAAGAAAATCTAGAGGATTAATATTAGAAAGCGTTTCATTTTGATTGAGTCATTTCATGACTTTTATCTTTTACACAACATGAATGAATTGTTATCATTTCTAAAACTTGAATGGTGAATTAGTTCAACATTTAATGGGTGTTTGGTAAACTAACTTAATAACTTAATTTAAGTCACTAATTAAATTAAGTATGTTTCGTAAAATAACTTAATGATACGACTTAAAACAAAAAACAACTTTAAGTAATAAGTAAAAATAATTAACTTATTCTTAAATTCATATATTTATTTTACCTATTTTTTCCTGTTTGCCTTAATTACCTCTACGATTTCTTTTTCTACTCCACAACTTCCATTGTTGCTCAACCTTCTTTGTCCTAATTATAATTTATGGGATAAATATGTCAAATTGATGATTTAAAATAAATTTTAAGTTAATTTTATCAAACAACCTTAATACTTAAAGTAAAAATTAAATAATAAATTTTAAGTCAACTATTTAAGTATAATTTAATTTAAAATCAACTTAGACATGTTATTAAGTAATAAGTATTAAGTTTTACCAAACATCTCTTTAGTCTTTTTTTTCAACAAAAGTTTAAATTCGAGAACCATATTCAGTTACCTTAAGTATAATATAGTAACATAATAAAACATAAATTAATTGTCTTTGAAAATTAAATATTCGGAAGCCAAAAGAAAGCACCAGGAAAGTAACAATAAATTGTACCTTTGACCCAAAAGACTAGAGAAAACAAAATTTGTAACTTATTCTTTTGTATATGTGCAATTCTTTCATTCTTGTTGTTTAATTTTCTCAATCCTAACTAATATATCAAACACATTATGTTTTGTAAATTGTAATGACTTCTTTTTAAACTTAAAATTATTCAATTTTCATACTTTTTTAAAACCACAATCAGATATATATCTAATAAATTAAAGTTTAGTTTATTTAGTTATTTTGTCTCCAAATACTATCAGAAACACTCAACCGATGACAATCATACAACAAGATCACATGGGGACAAGAAACATATTCATAAGCTCTTATTATTTTGTAGATTTATATTGAACTTTGCTAAAAATATAGCTTAAGACAAGAAGTGTTGGATTGTGAAATTTGAAACAATTTTGTTGTACTTCGCTCGAGATGTCAGGGGTCAAGTTGTTCGGTCAACACGTGGGGGTCGAGCTCTCCGCTGACTGGTTAGCTCACGAGGGTTGAAGGTGATAACATCCCTTGGAGAATTTATTTATTTATTTTATGTGATGATTGATGAGTTTGTCTATATTATATATTTAACCTTTATGTTTAAGGTTTTGTCTTTTAGAGAATGCAGTCGTAATTAAGAAGGTTATTCCAAAGTTTTACCATTGTAGCTCTTCTCATTCATTTTGATTAATGGATTGTTGAGTGTTGGTGCACTCAGTAGACCTAGAGATCATATTGATCATTGAATTATATTAAAAATCTTATCTTTTTCTTTATTTTCTACTCCTGTGTGTGCATAGTTTCGTTAACAGGAAGTGTTGGAGCTGTTAAAACTCTAGCATAATATTAACATGAAGCAATAGAGGCAAGGAGGTAGAAATCAAAATAGGTAGCGGCAACATATGTGAAGCTAACTGGTTCAAATTGGGTAATAGGAGTGGTTATGAAACAAGAATCGCCATTCTTGGTGAAGGTGGAGGAATCGGGATTTTGTACAGCTTCAAATCCACTACAAGCTAACTGCACATGTGTCTGAGCACAAAAACAGTCGGTGGATAATGTCAACTTCCACCCTGGTTTCCTTGTACAGTTTTCCCTGTTGCACTTTGCTTTATACTCATATCATTTCAATAACCAACCATATAACCACCTCAAGTAGTAACTGTTTTCTGTGCTTTAAACATTAAAAACATGAAAACAAAAACTGCACCAGAAAAGAAATGTTTTCATGAATATATGCCTTTTTGAAACAAATCCTGGATATATTTTGGACAAGCTGTTTTCTGTGTTTGAAAATTTAAAAACAAAACAAAAAAAAATATGTCAAGTGATACATATTTCAAAAGTAGTGTTTAAAAACATTTGGAGATGAGATTTTACCTAAAAGGCTTGACTTGCCCTAACAAGCCATGTCTTCCTCTTCAAAAATAAATAAATGAATAAGAAAAAAAAAAAAAGACCTTTGATAACTAACCCTTTCATTTGTGTTCTATTTTGATTTCAATCAAGCTAATACCACATATTTTATACTATGGTGCAATCAAATCATCCCCTTAGTTCATGGCATCCGTGTTTTCCACTATCTCTTAGGTGGAAAAAAATCTGCTGAAAAAAATTAAGGATGATGAAGAAAACAAAAGTCCTATCTTGCAATATCAGTTATGGATCCACAATGACAAATATGTTATTTAACGAATACTTGGAACCATCAAAGAAGATATTTTTAGCATGATCTTTGGTGTTGATACAGTATATAAGGTATAAAATTCTCTTAAAGAGTAATTGTTCTGAGTAAAAATGAAAAAAGAAAAAAAAAATCTGAAAAATATGTTGATGACTTAAAGAAGAAAGGGTCATGATCTCTTGAAGAATATTTAAGAGACTTTAAAAATATATCGAACAGTCTTGCTGGAAACAAAATCTAGACCACGACAAAGTTTGTCATTCCGCATATGGCTTAAGACAAAGGTATGGATTTTTTATTTTATTTTTTTGCACTTACTATATATGTTCTTTTAGCCAATTCATATTAGCTCTTTAAGGATATAAGCTATCTCACAATCAAAAAGGAGAAGCGAAAATGTTCCTAGAGTATGCACAAATTTTTATTTGGACACTGATACAATCATGGTTAGGATGGTTGAGGAGACAATTTTCAATTTGAGGGGAAGAGTGCTTCACAATTCCTACATGTTACAATTATTATTTTTTTAAGAAGAATTTAATATTTTTATCAAGTTTTTGTTAAGGGATGTCTTCACCATGTTTTGAGGTAAGTTAAGCGTCCATATTCATTCCCTCTTAACCTTGAGGGAATATATTAAGGGAAAGAATGAAAGATGACAAAGGACAATTGACTCCACATTCAATTCAAATTTCTTTTATCATTATCTTTTGTGTTCTGTCTCTTTACTTTTTCAACCAAGAGTCTAATACCAATTTTTATTATTAGTATAATCTCATAAATGAGAGAGAATCATTCCACTATACCATGCATAATATTATAGAAGACAAAATTCAAATACAACTATTGAGTTCTCAAAACATCCAATATTTCTTCACTCCTTGTATCTACACACTAAACCACAAACTCCTCCACTCCATCATAATCAACCTTTAAGCATTACTTTGTGACTTGTGAAACCTCTAAAAAAATTTGATCCAATGATAATGTATTTATTTTATTATCAAGAGGATATAACTTTAAATAATCATGAACTAACAAGAGAGTGCCAAAATTGTAAGTTCTAATCAAAATCTTCCAAATTGGGTCATAATTTTTTAAAAATACTCTTATTAATAAAGTATATTAATTTAGTATATTTTTATAAATTATTTAATTTATAATTCATATAAATTTAAAGTCTTTACTAAGTTAAATAAGTCAAATTATATATATCGAGTGTGTCATGATTGTGCTTGAGTAATATTCACATAAATGGCTTATTCATAACAGTTTGATTTTTTATTTAATCTAAAACAAACAACAATTCAACCTATTAATTAAATGGCTTATTACATATATAACAAAGGAGATCTGTTTGTGTGAAGAAAATCTAGATGATTAATATTAGAAATAGTTTTATGTTGATTAATTTATGACTTTTATCTTTTACACATAACATGACTCAATTGTCACCCCTTATGAAACTTGAATGATGAATTAGTTCAAACTTTAGTTGACATTTTTTTTTTTAGCTTTTTGCTTAAACGAATTTGTTTTCACATTTCAAATTGTTTGTTTTTTCACATTTTGACTTATTACTTAATTCTTAATTTTTTTGAATTGAATATAAAATATCAAAATATTTGATTTTTTTTTTTAAATGCTAAAAGTAACATATTGGTTTTTTTTTTACTTTTTAATACTTAATAAAAATAAAACATTAAAACAATAAACAATTTAATACTTAACATAATTAAGCACTATTTAGCTTTAAGTTCTATTTAACTTAAGTTAAAACAAAAAACAAAAAAAAACCAAACAAACAAACATCACCCTTAACAAAAGTTTACAATTCAAAAACTATATTCAATTACTTTAAGTATAATATATCACTTATAAGGTTTGACATAATAAAATGGAAATTAAGGATCTTTGAAATCAATTATTTTGTGGCCAAAAGAAAGCACTGAAGGTAACAATAAATTGTACCCTTTGACCCAAAAGGGTAAAAGCAAAAATTGTAACTTATTATTTTGTATATGTGTCAATCCATTCAATCTTATGTTTTTTGGTTTTCTCAAGATTTTATTTTTGTTCCTATTTCATTTCTTCTTGAATAGGAATGAATTTGATTAGTTCAATTATTGTGTTTGAATGCATATAGGAATATAAGGTTAGAATGATTATTTATTTTCATTTAAATGTTTGGTAACAATGAGAATATGAATGAAAAAAAATTACAATACTATCTTTTCATGTAGTTTAAAATAATTTTAATTTTTTATTAAAAAAAAACACCATTTGTTTTGGATAAATAATAAGATTAAGAAAATAATATTTACTTGTTAAATAAAAATTAAGATGTTATATATCATTTCTTATACTAAGGGAATCAAAATGCATCCTTGTTAATTGGATTATTGTAATGACTTCTTTTTAAACTCAAAATAATTCCATTTTGCATAACTTTTTAAAATATCAATCAGATCTATAGCCAACAAACCAAACCAAAATCTCAAAAAGTATTAGGGAAAGAAAAAAAAATGATAAGGAAAATTATTTTTCATATTTGAAAGAAAGTTAAATATAATTAAAATTATTAAAAATTTTATATATTTTTAAATTATTTAATCTATATATGGAACAAATAAATCTGCGAAAAAGTTTGAAACAATATATAAAAATAATGTATTAACTTTAAATCCATCTTTTTATTTTTTATTTCCTTCTACTTTTTCTCTCTATTTTCTTTCCCTCTAGGAACCAAACATAGCCTATAAGAAACACTCTAACTCATCACAATCATACAACAAGATCACATGGGTGTTGATACCTCGAGTCCCTGACGATCCACGCAGTTGCTGAATGGGTGGACACGTGATCTCAACCTTCAAAGGTTCTTGATTCAGTCGTTGTACCTGCAAAAGACGTCCGGACAGGGTGTCCGGGCGCACCCTCCGATAGTTTTGTTAGCCATGGTTAGAGAGGGAGATATAGATCAGTTGGCCTTTTACTAGGTATCAGGGGATTACCCTCCTCTTCGTGTGAAGGTTTATATATATAGTGTTAGGGACACTGTTCCTCTCATTAATGGTGAGGAGATATTTTATGTTGTTATGATGACATGAGGTGGCAGCATGGTCATCGCCACCCTACGGGCGGCTGTCAGAAACCGTGGTAGGTGATGCTGCTGTCAGAGATCGTGGGAGGTGATCATGTTGAATGATCGTGGGAAGTGACTTGTTGTCACCTCATCCCGTCTTTTCATTCTGCAGGTGATGGGACGTGGGTCATGGCTGATTGTTGTGATAGCGTGTAAGACTCGCTTTACTTTAGTCAATGATCCGGTCATTTATATCCGGATGACATATGTTGATTATCCGGATGTATATTGTAAATCCGTCCGGATGCTATGTTTACAAGTGTCGTTTGATCTTCCTTGACGCGGTCCGGATAAGAGAAGCTGAAACGCCGCTTGTACTTTCTTGAGGCAGTCCGGATAGGAGAAGCGCATCATGTATATCTTTAGGGAAATCCGGGTGATGACGATCCGGCTGATAATGCGTGCCATGTGTCACTGTGAGATGCGTACCATGTGTCTCGGAGGGAGGGGTCCCTACAATGCCCCCCTTTTTAACTTGCCTATTTTGCCCGAGCAAGAATGGGTGGGTTAAAAAATAATTGGTTTTTTGAAACCGGAGTCGACCTTTTGTTTGGTTGGGCCACGTGGTGAGTGGGGGTGCGGGAGCCCAAAAAGGCATTTATGACGAGCCGCCGACTCTGGGTATTCCCAGGCAGCATGTCATTTTAATGATGGCGTTTGTTGGGCGTTTGGCTTTCCGAGGGGCTGTCCCCCTATAAATAGCGTACTGTGCCTTCTTTTTGCTTTTTCCTACTGCATTCGCCTGAGAGTCTTTTGTTGTTACTTCTTCTTCCTCTTGTGCTTTCCTTTGTTTCTCTGAGAGAAATTTTCGAAAGTTCTTTTGTGCCGGTGATTTTGTATCGTGACAGCAATTTTTCTTTCTCAGAGCCTTATTTGGTACGTTCATCTTTGCTTTTGTCGTTCCTTTTGTTGCGCTTGTTGGTTCATTAGTCTTGGTTTCTGATTTGTTTGGGTATTGTTTGGGTAAGTTGCTTACAACTGTTTGTTGAATGTTGGCATTTGTTGGTGCTCTGGGGGTTTTTTAAGGGTTCCCGTTGCCCCCCTGTATTTTTTGTGGGTTGGGGGTTTCTTGTTGGGGTAGAGTCAAGGATTTTGGAATGGGTACATTGGTGGTGCGAGGTTTTCTGAGTGTTGTTATTGTTTAGGGTTTGTGGGGTTGGTTGGCTGTGTTTGACTGTTGCACTTCTTGTATGTAGGTTTCGGTTCAATCCTCGGCCTAAAAATGTCTTCAAAGAAGAAAGCTGCTTCATCTGCCCGGGTTGGCGACGCTCATGAGAAATCTACAGACAATCTGAGCGTAAAGGAGTTCGAGGATCGATTATGTATCCCAAATAGCGTGATTGTGGACTTTGTGAATGGGAAGGATGCCATGTCTACGGAGAAAGCTGAAAAAAATGTCATCATCTTCACAAAGGAACAATTCAATGCGGGGCTCCGGTTCCCTCTACCGGCGTTGTTCAAGGAATTCCTCCATTTCACCCAGATTCCACCCGCCTTCATTCATCCCAACATCGTCCGGGTGCTGATGGGATGCAGCATCATAAATATGCTGTACAACCTCGACCTTACGATGCTGGAGGTGTTTTTTGTCTACTCGCTGAAGAAAGCAAAAACTGACATCTTCAGCATGTCCGCTCACCTACCCTCCCTTCAATTGGTGACGGAGCTGCCAAACTCGACGAAGGGAGGGGCGAAGGGATACGTATCGGTCCGGGGTGCATGGGCGGGGTTATCAGGGCGTCCGGGGAGGCCCTTCGCTCCCAACTACTCCTTAGAGATTCCGGGTAAGTTTGCTTTGCCACTTTTGTCCGGATTTTACTTTGTTGTCTTTTGTTGATCTTCCCGGATGGAATTCTTATCCTTTGTTGCTGTCAATGTAGGTCCGGAAAAAAGGGGCCACCTCATGGACTGGGTGGAAAAGGCGTCTTTTGCCTGTCTCAGCAAACTTTTTGAGATAGACGCCAAGGAGAGGCACTACAAGACGCTGCTTTCTGCGCGGAATTTAATGGCGGTCGTCCGGGAGTCGCAGGAATATGTTGTCAATATTCTCCCCAGGAAAATGTCAAAGGAGGTGGTGCCTGGGGAGCATTATACTGTGAAGGATCTCCCGATATACCAGGAGTTTAAGGAGGTTGACGCTGAAAAACGCCGAGCACTCCTGGATAATCGGGAGAAGAAAAAGAACGAAGGAACCCTTCGGAAGGCTCCCGAACAGAAACGCGACGCAGACTCTCCTCCAAAGAAAAATCCAGCGAAAAAGAGAAAGCTGGTGAAGAATGGGAAAGGAGTGAAGGAGCCCACTCCTCCCAAAGAATTTGTCCCTCCTCCGCCAATTACTCACGAGGCGGAGGTATTGATAAAGGAGCCAGTGAACCCTGCTTCTCATTCCATCTCAAGCGGATCCGGACACGTCGCGGGGCTGAACCACTCAAGCACCTCCTTGGCAGCGGTTGTCCGTCTGGCTAATTTGGCTGAGGAAGCTGCGTCCATCAACCATCCGGACTCCCCTAATACGGATGCCGATGCAGCTGAGGCCATTTGTGCGACCCCCATGGAGGAAGCAGAGGCAGAAATCCAGAGTCAGCCCTCTGACGATCCGGACCGTTTGGCTCTTGTTCTGGTGAAGGGGCTACCTTCAAAGAGGTCGCGCTCGGCGCGCAATCTAAGGTCCGGACTCATCGGGCGGCTTCAAGATCATCAGCAAGAGATCGAAGTTAGTTGCGCATCCGCCCAAGACGCTCCTCCGGAGGGGGGTGAAGTAGAGGTGGCAACTGAGATTTCAGCCGTCCCCAGTGATGGTCCCGGATGAGGTTGCACCCGGTGAGACCCATCCGGCCGTAAATGTTGAGGCCCTACACCTGGAACGAAAGTCACCTTCTGCTGCTTCATCCGGGGGGGAACTTGTTAATGACGCCGCTTGCTCCTCTGCTAGCTCTTTTAGCTACGCGGAGTTGGAAGATAAGCTGAAACAAATTCCACCCGGCTCGCCTGACATCCTGCCCTCAGCCAAGATGTTCGAGATGGTGGAAACGGTAAACTGTTGTTGTGCTTTTCGATTCTTTTGTGTTGTTGTGGTATGATTTATAACTTGGCTTTGCTTGTTTGTGTGTCAGCTGGTGAGTGGTCTCCGCGGCATGGCCCAACAACACGATCTCTTTTCTGACCTGCTGCGGACCACTGATTATATGAAGATCTTCGCCTCTCGGCATAAAGAAAGTGAAAACCAATTGCGCCTGAGGCTGGAGGAGGTTGAAGCCAGCTTATCCATCTCTCGAGAGGACAACGAAGCCCTCCGGGCGGATTTGGCTGAGGCTAAGAGCTGGGAGGAATCATCATTCACCCGTCTGTGTGAGTCAGAGGATGAGGTGGCCCGATTGAGGGCGGAGGTGAGGCAACTCCGGACAGAGGCTTCTATTGAAAAGAAGCAGAAAGAAGATTTGCAGTTGCGCTTATCAGCGCAAAAAGAAGAGCTAGAGCGGGAGTTTGCTGCAGAGAGGGAGGAGCTTGAAGCGGACTATCAAAAGCAACTGGATGATACCTTCATCTTTGGCTATCGCTGTTGTATGAAGAAGAATGGCATAAAGCGAGACGTCCCTTCAATTCCTCCGGGTGAAGAGAAGAAACTTCATGACAAGCCCGCTCCCTGATAGCTTTTCTTTTTGCAATTTCTTCTGTAATCTTCTTTCTGTATTTTTTGTGGTCCGGAGACCTCTTTGTACATATACTGACATATATCAATAAAACAATTCTTTTCCCATTTGTACTTGTCTTGCTTTTTCATTGATAGTACTGTTTTAAATTGGAAACGTTCCATGGTCTAAGTAATGGAGTTCCGTCTAACTTTTGTAAATGATAGGCTCCACTTTCACTTGCTTTAGACACTATATAGGGTCCTTCCCAGTTAGCTTGGAACTTGCCTGCGCCCATTTCAGCAGTGTTTTCAAAAACTTTTCTAAGGACTAGCGTACCATCTTTGAAGCTTCTGGGCTTTACTTTGCGATTGTAGTGCGCGGATGCTCTCTGTTGATAGTCTGCCATCCGGATGGCTGCACTTTCTCTTACTTCATCCGTCCAATCCAAATTTCTTCCTAATTCCATGTTTGCATCATTCTGCTTTGCTGCGTCAGTCCGGATAGTAGGGAGACCTATTTCAGTAGGAATGACTGCATCCATTCCGTATGCGAGGGCGAAAGGAGTATTTCCTGTTGGTCGCCCGGGTGTGGTTCGGTAGGCCCATAGGACGCCAGGCAGCTCCTCCACCCACTTCCCTTTGGCTTGTTCAAGCCTTTTCTTTAAGGCAGTGATTAGGGTCTTGTTTGTAGCTTCTGCTTGCCCATTGCTTTGAGGATATCGCGGTGTGGAGTATGAATTCCGGATGTTCAGCTCCGAACAGAAATTCCTGAATGCGATGCTGTCAAATTGTGGACCATTGTCAGCTATGATGGTTTGGGGGATTCCAAAACGGCAAACAATGTTTTTCCATACGAACTTGGTGACATCCTTGTCTTTGATACTAGCATATGCTTCAGCCTCCACTCATTTACTAAAGTAATCAGTGGCAACAAGGAGGAACTTTTTCTGAGCAGGCGCTGCTGGGAAGGGTCCCACTATATCCATGCCCCACTGCGCAAAAGGCCATGGGCCTAAAATTGATTTCAACGTTGCTGATGGCATATGCAGAATGGGAGCATGCCTTTGACATTTATCGCATTTTTTGACATAAGTTGCCGCGTCCTGCTTCATTGTTGGCCAATAGTATCCTTGCGAATGAGCTCTATGTGCCAGAGATCGTCCTCCCGAAAGATTCCCGCATATTCCCTCATGCAACTCAGCTAACACATACTGGATCTCTGAATGCCCTAGGCATCAAAGGTAAGGTCCTGTGAAGGATCGCTTGTACAGGTGCCCCCCAATCAGGGTGAAACGAGCAGCTTGCACCCGGACTTTGTGTGCCTGTTTGAGATCTCCGGGTAGAGTGCATGTCCGGATATATTCTGCAATGTCATAGGTCCATTCTTGGCCATCCGCTTGGGGTACCTCAATGGTATTGCAGGTGGAAATTTCTGCGACGGAGGGGTTAGGTTGCACATGTATAGGCAATAGAATGGCTTCTTTGATAGAGAGGGAGGCGACTATGCCGGCTAAGGCGTCCGCGCGCTCGTTGTCAACTCGCTTGATTTTTTCAATTGTCCATTCGGTGAATTGCTGCAAGGTGTTTCTTACTTTAGCTAAGTATCGTGCCATGCGTGCGTCATTAGCCTCATATTCCTCCTGGACATGCTTTACCACGAGTTGTGAGTCGCTATAGATCCGGAGTTTGGAGACGGATAGAGTAAGGGCAAGGTCCAATCAGGACAAGATGGCCTCATATTCTGCTTCATTGTTAGAGGCAGAAAATCCAAGCCGGATGGCTTGCTCCAAATGTTCCCCAGTTGGGGACTGTAGTAGGAGCCC
Organism: Vitis vinifera; assembly: GCF_030704535.1. Lineage (NCBI taxonomy): Eukaryota > Viridiplantae > Streptophyta > Magnoliopsida > Vitales > Vitaceae > Vitis > Vitis vinifera. The sequence goes on from NC_081808.1 coordinate 6,333,624, forward strand.
AACTCCAGAGCCTGATGAGCGTGAGGCTCCGTCAACTCGTAGAGTCCACCATACTTGTTTACTTGATTCGTGGTGTTGGTTGGGTCTTCGGGAATATTCTAGCACGAAGTCAGCCATTACTTGGCCTTTCATGGACAATCTGGGTTGGAATTCAATTCCAAACTCTCTTAACTCGATGGCCCATTGTAGCATTCTCCCGATTAAATCTGGCTTGTGCAGAATGCTGCGAAGGGGCTGGTCAGTTTGTACAATCACTGGATGAGCTTGGAAATAAGGGCGGAGCTTCTGGGCAGCGCTTCGAAGGGCTAAGGCTGTTAGCTCCATTTTTTAGTATCTGGTTTCTACGTCTACCAATGCCCTGCTGACGTAGTAGATAGGCTTCTGCTCCTTGGGTGAGGGGTAGTGGAATAGAACGGCGCTGATTGCCCATTCTGATACCGCCAGATACATGTACAATTTTTCCTTTGGGATGGAGCTGCTCAAGATGGGTGGTTGCGTAAGACAATGCTTAATCTTTTCGAAAGCGTTTTGGCAACTGTCCGTCCATCCGTGCGCTCCAGCTTTTCGTATTGCCAAGAAGAAGGGTCGCAATTCATCAGTGAAGCGGGCTATGAAACGCCCTAATGCAACGAGCTTGCCTGTGAGGCGTTGCAACTCCTTCTTGTTCCTGGGATGGGGTGTTTCCATGACTGCCTTAACTTGATCCGGGCTGACTTCTATGCCCCTTTGGCTGACCATAAATCCCAGAAATTTGCCAGCACTTACACCAAAGGCGCATTTAGAAGGGTTTAGCTTCATGTCATACTTTCGTAAGAGGTGAAAAACTTCTTGTAAGTGGAGGACATGCTGCTCTCGGGTTTTGCTTTTAACCACGATATCATCAATATATACCTCAACCGTGTGGCCTATCAGAGGTTTGAAGATTTTAGTCATCAATCTTTGATAAGTGGCGCCAGCATTTTTGAGTCCGAATGGCATGACTTTGTAGCAATAGAGGTCGTGTGGCGTTATGAATGCTGTCTTTTCTTCGTCATCCGGGGACATGGGGATTTGATGATATCCGGAGAAGGCGTCCAAGAAAGAGAGCATCCCTTGCCCGGAAGTGGAATCCACAATTTGATCTATTCGTGGCAAGGGAAAACTGTCTTTTGGACATGCATTGTTGAGATTGGTGTAATCTACACAAACTCGCCATTTTCCTTCTTTTTTGGGTACCACCACTACGTTTGCCAACCAGTCTGAATAAGATACTTCTCTGATGAATCCGACTTCTAGCAATTTGTCAACCTCATTCCGGATAACTTCTTGTCTATCCGGGTGGAAACGTCTAATCTTCTGCCAGACGGGTCTGGCAGCTGGAAAGATGTTAAGCCTGTAAGATGCAATAGAGGGATGGATTCCCTTCATATCAGAATGTGTCCATGCGAAAATGTCATGGTTTCGTCGGAGGATGTTTTGCATGCTCTGAGTTTCTTCTTGTGTCATGAGGGAACTGATGTTCGTGAGGTGAGTGTTTTCCTTCGAAATTTGGATTGTTTGCAAGGGGTCCGCTGTCGGGGGATCTTTGTCCGCCGGACCCAATAATTGCTATTGGTCATGTGTATGGCTGGGTTCAGGGGGAAATACATCTTCCTGGTTGACCCCTGCTTCGCGTGCTATCTGATAGCATTGGCGAGCGGCTAATTGGCTGCCATATAGGTCGATTTGGCCATCGTTGGTGAGAAAACTCACCATTTGATGATATGTAGAGGGGATAGCTTTCATGTAGTGGAGCCATGTGCGCCCCAAAATGACATTGAAGGGTGATAACTCCTGAACTACTGAAAACTGTACGTTGAGAGTGACTGGGCCTGCTTGGACCGGCAGTACAATGTCTCCCAAGGATGTAGTTGAAGACCCGCTGAACCCGGATAGGATTCGTCCAGGGTTTTCGAGGCCTGTGAGACTGTGTCCCATGTGGCCAACGACCGATGCTTGCACAAGATCGGCCGAACTGCCTGGGTCAACCAAGATACGCCACACATCGAAGTCCCCAATTTCCAGGGACAAGATGAGGGCGTCGCGATGTGGTTGTAGTGTCCGGGTGGGATCCACTGGTGGGAAAATGATTGTCTCATCTATGGGGCGAGGGCCCCCTCTAGTTAGCCCAGGCCGGATGGAATTGATGCGTTCGCGTATTGACGCGGCCCGCAACAATTTTTGTCTCTTTCGCCTAGAGTCGTACTCCTCGTCAGATGGACCTCCGTTAATATAGTTTATAACGGCCTTGGGGGCAGCTGGGGCCCTGGGGACTCCAGGATTGTGATGTTGAGAAGTGATTCTTCCTTCAGTATCTGAGCGGAGGTATTGCTTCAAATGCCTTGCCTTTATGAGCCTCTCGACCAAATACTGGAGAGCCCGGCATGTCTCTGTTGTATGGCCATGATCCTTGTGGAAGGCACATCTCTTACTACGATCTCTTGTGGATGGGTCCGTTCCGATGGGTCTAGGCCATTTGAAGTCGGACAAGCCCTGGATCATTGGGAGAAGTTTCTCATATGATATGGAAAGAGGTGTGAGAGGCGGCATTTCCGGGCGACTTGGCCCTTCCTGCCTTCGATCAGACGGCTTTGACCGATCCGAAGGTTTAGTATTTCTCTCCGCATTACTTCTAGATGGCCTTCCGGCAACCAAAACTTGCTGGGTGGCTGCACGTACGTCATCTTCGAGCATTGAATATTTGTTAGCGCGCTTGAATAAGTCATCCATTGTTGTAGGAGGTTTTTTAGCCAGTGATTCGAAAAATGGAGTGCCTGGACAGATGCTTCGTTTGAAGATCTGTAGGACAGCATCCATACTACAAGCCTCTACTTGAAGCACGGCTTGGCCAAACCGCTTCACGAATTCCCTCAAGGATTCGTTATCTTGCATTTTTATGTTCTGCAGGGTGCTGATATTTTGCTTGTGTCGAGCGGAGCACAAGTATTGTCCCACGAAAGCTTCGGACAGGTCCCTGAAATTGCCAACAGAGTTGGAAGGTAGGCGATGAAACCATGAGAGGGCCTGTCCTTGTAGGCTGGCGGGAAATACTTTGCATAGTAGTGCATCGTTGCCAATATCGAGCGTCATGAGCTGTCGATAATGCATGATGTGATCGAAGGGATCATTGGATCCATCGTATGTGGAAAATTTTGGCATGAGGAATCCCCTTGGGGGCTCGTAATTAATGATATGAGAGCAGAAAGGCGTGGAGAGCATGTCATCCAGCCTTTTGCTGATGGAGCCAATGGGTGGCTCGTTTGGGATGTTTCTCCCAGTTGGTTGTTCCGCTGGGCGTGAATGAACGTTCCGCATCAGGGGGTGACTACGGGGTCACGATGCGGGTGCACGTTCTATACCATAGGGGTGACCACAGGGTCAGGGCGTGGTGCCCAGGTTGTGACCACTAGTGGCCTTGATCTCCCAGGCTCTTGCGGGCCTAGTCTTGCGCGCATCGAATTTGACAACTGGGACTTTTTATCACGTTGTCTCTTCGCTGAAAAGTGAGTAGAGTCTGAGTTTTCCTCACGAGGTGCTCGAGGCATAGGCGTGCGTGGCTCGTGAGGCCTTATGTTGCATGCTCCTGGGACAGCTCCTGTTGTCCCAGGATATATCGATTCTGGTTCTTGTTGAGGCCTTGAGTTTGCTACTTGGCTCCTTGAACGCTGACATCGAGAAGGCCCTGATGTTGAAGCCTGGATGCGTAATACCGCATTTTCTTCTCTTAATCTTTCTGTCTCCTGGAGGAGAGCTTTCAGTTGTCTTTCGCTTGCCAACTGTCTCCTTTCGATGGCTAAACGCCATTCAAAATTATCTTCCACTCCTCTACCAGATGATTGGCTTCGGGAAGGTGTGGCCATCTTTGTAAGTGACTGAATCAAATGAAAATAAAGTTTTCCCACAGACGGCGCCAATGTTGATACCTCGAGTCCCTGACGATCCACGCAGTTGCTGAATGGGTGGACACGTGATCTCAACCTTCAAAGGTTCTTGATTCAGTCGTTGTACCTGCAAAAGACGTCCAGACAGGGTGTCCGGGAGCACCCTCCGATGGTTTTGTTAGCCATGGTTAGAGAGGGAGATATAGATCAGTTGGCCTTTTACTAGGTATCAGGGGATTACCCTCCTCTTCGTGTGAAGGTTTATATATATAGTGTCAGGGACACTGTTCCTCTCATTAATGGTGAGGAGATATTTTATGTTGTTATGATGACATGAGGTGGCAGCATGGTCATCGCCACCCTACGGGCGGCTGTCAGAAACCGTGGTAGGTGATGCTGCTGTCAGAGATCGTGGGAGGTGATCATGTTGAATGATCGTGGGAAGTGACTTGTTGTCACCTCATCCCGTCTTTTCATTCTGCAGGTGATGGGACGTGGGCCATGGCTGATTGTTGTGATAGCGTGTAAGACTCGCTTTACTTTAGTCAATGATCCGGTCATTTATATCCGGATGACATATGTTGATTATCCGGATGTATATTGTAAATCCGTCCGGATGCTATGTTTACAAGTGTCGTTTGATCTTCCTTGACGCGGTCCGGATAAGAGAAGCTGAAACGCCACTTGTACTTTCTTGAGGCAGTCCGGATAGGAGAAGCGCATCATGTATATCTTTAGGGAAATCCGGGTGATGACGATCCGGCTGATAATGCGTGCCATGTGTCACTGTGAGATGCGTACCATGTGTCTCGGAGGGAGGGGTCCCTACAATGGGGACTAGAAACATATTCAGAAGCTCTTATTATTTTTTGGAGTTACAATAAACTTTGCTTAAAATATAGCTGAAGACAGAAAGTCTTGGGAGTTGTTAAAACTCTAGATTAAGATTAACATGCACTCTTAGAGGAAATGAGGTGGAAATCATACATGGTATCCGCGACATACGTGAGGGTAATTGGTGAAAATGCGCTCACAGAAATGGTTACGGAACAAGTATCACCATACTTGTTGAAGATGGTAGGGTCGGGCTCTTGTATAGGTTCAAATCCAGCACAACTTAACTTCAAATTCATTTGAGAACAAGGGCAATCAGTAGTTAATGCCAACTTCCACTCTGGTTTCCCTTGTACAGTATTCCCTGTTGCACTATTCTTTACACTCACTCTGTTGTCTGGACACAGCCGGATGCACAGCATACCTATCATTTCAATGACCGACCATATAAGCACCCGATGGAATTAGCGGTTTTCTGTGTTTTAAAAATTAAAAACACTAAAACAGAAACAGCACCGGAAACAAACAAACTGTTTTCTGTGTTTGAAAATCTAAAAACAAAACAAAAAATATGTCAAAGTGATACGTATTTCAAAAGTAGTGTGTGAAATCATATGGAGATGAGATTTTACCTTTCCCCATTACAGTAAGGAAGAAAATTAGACAGACAAAGTTGATGGTAGAAACCATTGTAACAAACAAGTCACTGGATATTCTGTTTGCTATCTGGAGATAAGAAAAATGGCTGTTTTTTTGGTTAGTTATAGAGAAGTTTTTAGATAAATATGGCAAGTTAAAATATTTTTCTATATTTATATATATTCATATTAATATTTTTTAGGGAAAGTTTCAAAGTTTTACTTGTAAAGTTTTACTAATAAAGTTTTACTATATTAATATTTATATTTTTTTTTTTTAAATTTCTTGAACTTTCTAGGAAATAAACTTAGTGTTAACACAAGGAATGACATGATCATTAAAGGTTTGACCAACCCTACCAAGTTTGTTTTTAGATAAATATGACAAATTAAAATATTTTAATATATATATATTATTTTTTAAGGAAAAGTTTCAAAATTTTACTAAAGAACATCCAATATTTATTTCCATTGCCTGAAAATAATTTTATGATTTGTACCTTTAGCACATATCACGATCAATCAATTGTCAACCCTTCAAAAAACTTTAATGGTAAATTAGTTGTACATTTAGAAACTAAATAAAATGGAAATTAAATTTTTAAAAATTATGGCTATGTTTGGTTTTAGGAAAGAAAAAATGCTAAAGAAAATAGTTTTGTAATGTTTAGTTTCATTATGGAAAATATAAAAGAAAATCAAACATAATTAAAATTAATTAATTTTATATATTTTAAATTTATTTAATTTTTATATAATAGAGAAAAATAAGTGAAATGGATTTGAAAAAATATTTAAAAATAATTTATTGATTTTGAATCTAGTTTTTATTTTCCTTCACTTTTTCTTTCATTCTTTTTTTCTTATATATTTTCTTTCCTTCTCATTTTCTCTTAAATTTTTCAGGAACCAAACATAACTTAAATATTTTGTAGCCAAAAGAAAGCACCAAGTAATTGACACTAAATTCCTTTTAAGTTAACCTAATTTACACTAAAGACATTTTGAAAAGGATTTTAAGTTCTTCATCTACCTTGTATCCTTTCACCCAAAAGGTTGATAATAATTGGTTTTTCCCCTCAAATTTTCCATATACAATCAAAAAAAATTCTTTTCAAGAAATAACCCTATCCTCAATAAATCTTTTAATTAGTTCAATACAAGATATTCCACTATATCTTATTCTAATGTTCTATAGTATTGCCTTACAGTTAGCCTTACTTTGTGATTTTTGAAACCTCTAATAAAAATTTGATACAATGATAATCTATTTATTGGTTACCATCAGGATAAACTTTAAATAAGCTTGAACTAATAAGATTGTACTAAAATTGTTAATTCTAATCAAAATCTACCAAAATGGGTCATAATGCAAGAGAAAACTATACTTACATCTATACTATCTATAAAAGTACAATATGTTTTACACTTTTTTCCTTCCTAAAACACCCCTATTATATCATTTATTTTTCTCTTTCCTCAATTTTATAAGTTTCTAAATTATTTTTATTATTCAAATGTAACTTCCTCTTATTATTTATTATAATTATTAATATCAAATTTATTTGTGTAACATCCATTTATTTAATACCCGAAAACCCTTCCATCTACACTACTATTTGTGTAACAACCATTTATTTAGTATCACAAACCCATTTAACTTTTACTCTTATTCTAACTATTGAAAGATTGAATTGATACTTATCCTAATTATTTATTTATTTTTCTTTGGATGTATGTCATTTTTTTAATTATTTATTATTTCATATGAAAAAAATGATTTTGTATGTTGGTTGGTTATAAAGAAAAATGCGAGATATCTATTAAATTGATATGGTCTTTTGTGACTTACAAAGTAATGAAGATGAATGATTTTAATGACTTTTTTTATAAAAAAAATCCTATTATATTTATTATGATTTATAAAATAAATAAATAAATAAATGAATTTAATGACCCTTTTTTTTCCCAAATTTCTTTTATTTTATTTATTTTACTTCTATCCCATTTTTATTAGTTGATAATGATAAGTTTAAAAAAAATTACTTATTAAGTTATTTTAAAATTGTAACATCTTATTAGTATTATAATTACTAATATCAAATAAATTCACCCATTACTATTCATTATAATCATTAATATTAAATTTATTTTGACCATTATTATTAATATATGGAATTTATGTAAGTGACATATGTATTATTTTAAAATTTTCTCATTATCTAAGTCTAAAATCTCATATAAAATTTATTAAAAACCATATGAAGCAAGCCAATTTATAATACCTTTCTAAGAAACCTTGTGATATGAATATTCTATTAAATTAACTCATGATTTAAAATTTATACTCAAACTTGGGATTAAGTATTAACTTGAATTATATATATATATATATATATTTGGACTTTGTTATTAACACATTTTATTTCTCTTATTTTCGTTAGATTTGGGGGTGAGGGTGGATTAAGTATTAAATTGAGTTAAATATATTTTTTTTTTTGGACTTTACTATTAACATATTTTATTTCTCTTATTTTCATTATAGGCCGAGTGAGGGAAATCTTTGTCAATGTTTCCTCCTATAGTCAAATTATTGAACTATCTCTATAAAATAAATTTTTTTCACATATATTTTATATTTTCGTTATTTATTTGTACCTTATAATTTTTAATATTAAATTTAAATTTATTAGTATTTGACTCAACTTATTATCATACTCATTGTACAATTTCTTATTATATATATATATATATATTCCTTTTCTTTTTCACTTTGTTCACTTTTCCATTTTTATTCAACCCCACGTAATTAAAGGAGGAAAAAAAATGACAAATTTATTTAATATACCATATTGATGTGATAATATAAAATAATTTATGATTAATACAAAATAATAAACTATATTACTAATGCACAATTTATTAGATTATTTTTATGAAATCCATTCAAGTAAATAATAAAGTTATTTTCATCCTTAACTTTTATAAGTAAAACTTTGTTAAATAGCTCGTTGATTGTTTAAAAGTGAAAAACAATTTTTTAGAACATAAGATACACATTATTGATTAACTGTACTTATCATCAATGCGTAGATCCCACATTATTGATAATCTCTAATTTATTTATAGATAATATAGAAAACATATTTAAGAGTAAAATTGTCTTTTACAAATTTTTGAGATAAGTGAAACTTCTCAATAATTATCACATCTACCCCATGGTAATTCTCCCTTTAGTTTTGTAAATCCTAATGTCAATGTCAAACTCTGCATATTTGGAAACTAGTTAAACCCTACATCTTAATTGGATTTTATTTTTTCTTTTTTTTTCCCTTTTTTGGATATTTACTTCCACTCGTAGATGAATTTGTAATGATTTAAATAAATAAATAAAACCAACTTTATTTTCACAACAGTTAAAAAGGCCTTCTCCTTCCTCCTTTTTTTTTTTTTTTTTTTTTCCAAAATACAATAAGAAACACTCAACTCACAATCTCAAAACAGCAGGGCATGGACCAGAAACATACTAGAAGCTCTTATTATTTCTCAGATAACCCAAGTACAAAAACAGTAAAATATAGCCGCTAAACTTTTCCAAAAGTAGAGCTTACTGAAAATGTTAGAGCCGCTCAAACCCCAGCTTAAGAACATGCAACAGTGGAGGAAATGAGCTTGAAACCGAAAGAAGTATCCCAAGCATATATAAAGCTAACTGGTTTATAATCGTGAACAGGTTGGTGCAAGGAACAAGTGTCACCCTCGTGGGTGATGATGTAAGAGGGCAGATCTTCTACAGTCTGAAATCCAGCACAAGCTAACTGCACATCTGTTTGAGAACAACTGCAGTTAGTGGATAATGTCACCTTCCACTCTGGTTTTCCTTCTACCTTATTCCCCGTTGGACCTTGATCTATCTCCACATTGTTGCTTGGACATTGGCACATACCTATCATTTGGACAATCAATAATATAAGCAGTGGAAATCATTACTCATGTTTTCTATATATGTTTTTGAAATTAAATTGAGTTCAAATTGTTTTCTATGTTCTATAAAATTAACAAAACAATTTCTTAGAAAAAAAAATAGAATATTTAAAAACATTTGCAGGCGAGATTTCACCTTTGCCAATCAGACTAAGGAAGAAAATTAGGCAGACGAATTTCATGGTAGGAGCCATTAAAACAGACTTGCTGGATATTCTTCTTCGTCTCCTCGGACAAGAAAAATGGTTGTCTATTTGGCTACTTAAAAGAGAAGTTTAGATAAACATGGACAAAATATTTAACTATATTTATATTTCTTTTTAAAGGAAAAGAAAATCTACAAATGTTGCACCCCATTAAATCCATAATCCATTTCTCAAATTTTCTGAAAAATAATTATTATTATTTTAAGCAATGATTGGAATGGAGGGATTTATGCTTAAATTGGCAAGTTGTAATTGAGGACATTGATAAAAAATAGGGTATGTTTAGACTATTTCCTATTTTAATTTAAAAGAAAATGGAAATGAGTGGGTCAAAAACATGTTATGGTGGTATTTTTCTATCTTAATTTTCTAGAAATTGAGCTCAAAAATGGGAAAATGTTATATTACCCTATATAATAACATATCTCATGACATGTCATATCCTATGAATTATAAAAATTTCTATTATTTTTTTCATGATCATTTCATAAAACTCAAAATCAAGTAAGATTTTACAAGTTTCAATTTTTAAAGACAAATTTTACTTATTTTAATAAAAAAAAATACTTTCAAGAAAGAAAAAAAAGTACAAAATAAACCTATTTTTAAAAATGAAAATTAGAAAAAATCTTCCAAACCAAACAAAACATTACATGGAAGAATTTTAAAGTTTTCACTTTCTTAAAATAAATAGTGTAATTTCATGGAATTTGGATTTCATTAATTTCGTAGAGTTTACTTTTAATAGGCACGAAGATTTTCTTTTTCTTTTTCTTTTTCCTTTAATCTACTTAACTCCAATGTAGAAAGAAAAAAAGGAGAAAAAAAAGCTTGCTACACAGCCTACAATTATTAATACATTCTTTTAATATTTTGAAAATAAGTCGACATTTTCTAAGTGAATTTTTTTCATTAGTATAACTAATTTTGCCAGTGGGAATAAAGACTTTTATGATTGGGTGAATATCGTTGCATGATAATGGGAGAAAGGTGTATTGCTAAAAGTCTAGCCATGCATGGATTTTTTGCTCTTTTTTATAAATTTTTAGCAATTGACTATCCAACATATTCATGTCGCTGCAATTGCCATCAAATTAAGACACTCAGGAAATGCTCTATTTGCTACCACAACAAATTGTCATATATGATTCATTTATGAAGCTCCATACATACCTAAAATATCAACTGATTTTAAAGGAGCTCGAGGAGCTAATAATGAAACAAAATCATCAATCTAATCTAATGTATCAACACATTACTTTTAGAATTTAGAAAACTCTCCCAAAAAAGTTATAAACGAAAACTATTATTAAGTGCATGTGTATGCATTAAAAAATATAATAATTAATTTTATATCATAATTGTAATTAACTTTTTAAAAAATTAAATAATAACTTTAATGCAAATGAAACTCACAAATAATTGGTAACAATTGTATAGCAGTTATTGAGGCACAACTTTATTACAAGTATTAAAATGGAATTATCTTTTGGGGGTAGATGGGCCCTTAAATTAACAAAAGGTCCATATAACTTCTTAAATTGAGTTGAAGGATATGAAATAGTAACGGACAAATATACCCTTTAAGAACACCTATAAAATATTTTATAAAATTAAGTTAAATAATTTTTTTTCAATAATTTTTTTTTCAAAAATACGAAATTAAATAAAAGTAGTTTTCAAAAATATTAAATTAAATAATTTTTTTTTCAAAAATATATTAAATTAAATCTTTTTTTCAAAAATATTAAATTAAATTAAAGTATTTAAAAAAAATTAAATTAAATATTTTTTTAAAATTTTAAATTAAATAAATATTTTTACAAAAATATTAAATTAAATTAATTTATTTTTAAAAAATATTAAATTAAATAAAAGTATTTAAAAAAATATTAAATTACATAAAAGTATTTTTTAAAAATATTAAATTAAATAAAAAATATTAAATTAAATAAAAGTATTTTTCAAAAATATTAATTTTTTTTCTCAAAATCAACAAAGGGCATTTTTGGAAATATTGAAGGATGATATCCTTCAACTCAATTTCCATACTTTCATTGGGTCTTGGGCTCAATTTGAAAAGTTACATGGACCTTTTGTTAATTTGGGGGCTCATCTACCCCCAAAACATAATTTTCCCTATTAAAATAGGAAATATCTTTAGAACAGGACTTAAAATTTAAGAATTTACTTAAGTCATTGCCAAAAGGGAATTGATGATGTGGGTGTGACCATAACCCATATGAAATACTTGGCTTAAAACTAACATTAATTTTCTATCAAGGACATGTAAATTGGGAAGAGAGAAGCTTGAATGGGAATGAATTATCCCAAGCTTAGACAAGCTGAATGGAGACAAAGCAAGAAATGGCAAGCCATTTTTTATGAGACATACACCACCAGTTTTGGTCATGGCCTTTGGGTCTACATTCTCCACCCTCTCAAACCCATCACATTCCAATTTCAAGTTGGATTGACTGCATGTACAATCATGTGCAATTTCTTTTCTTTTTTTTTTCTCAAAATAAAATAAGCTAAAACATGAACTATCAACATATGCAAAAGCTCTTATAGTTTAAGGAAAATTATTCTCATTTCATTTATTTAACTCTTCTATATAAAAATTAAATAATTTAAAAATATGTAAATTCTTGGGTTATTTGATTAAAATGGTAAGTGAAAACTCAAATTTTGAAATTTAACCTTTTGTCCCTTTTTTTCTTCATTTTGAGAAAATTATCCTCTTATTTTCTTGTAAAAATAACATTTTGTTTGAAAACCTAAATGTAAATATTTAAAATGATAAACGATATATATGTCAAAAATTTGTTACTTTTCCAAAAAAAAAAACATGAGAAATATTATATTCACAATTTGAAAACTATTTCATCCCTTTTAACCAAATATTTCTAAATTCTTAACTAATTCTAATTTTATTTGACTTTTTTTCATATTTTGCGTAATAAAACCAAATATAAGAAAATCATTTTCCTTAATATTTTTCAAAAACCAAACATAGCCTAAATTAATTTTTATATCGTACTCATTATTAATTTAAAAGTAAAATGTAAAATAGAAATTTTAATGAAACTCACAAATAATTGGGATTTTTATCACACGTAATATTTTTAAATAAAAAATAATTTGTTTGATAAATCAATTCAATGATTTAATCCAAGTTATTAAGCATATTAAATATATTTGATAAAATAATTTAAAATTAAAAGTGAGTTTGATAAATCAACTTAATGACTTACAAACTTAATCAAAATTTAAACCATAGTCATCATAACCTCCAAAACTATCCTTTAAAAAAATAATATTATAATATGGTTATATACATTGCACAAATTACAAATATATTCTACAATTACTTTTGTAAAGTATCAAATTTTCCAAATATTTAAAAAAAATTATGAGAGTATTATAAAATGAAAGGGAGATCACATGCTTATCATAACAATACAAAATGGATATATCATTGCCATAAAGGGAGTTGATATTGTGGATTTGACCATATCCCATAACATAATATCAGATTTTATTGATGTAATACTTGCTTAAAACTAACATCTTCCATTAAGGACAAGTAATTTCGGAAGAAAGAAGTCTGAATGGGTATGTCTGGGTCCAAGCATATACAAAGCTGAATGAAGAAAAACCAGGAAATGGCAAGCCATTTTTGATGAGACAGACATCACCAGTTTTGACCATGGCCTTCGGGTCTACCCTCTCCACTGACTGAAACCCATCACATTTCAATTTCAAGTTTGATTGGGTGCATGTGCAGTTGTTTATAATTTTAATTTCCCACTCGGGTTTCCCTTGTATAACTGATCCTGTCAGTGATTGGATATACGAAATGCTGTTCAACGTACATTGTTGGCCAACTCCTGTAATTTCAAACAATAAAAATTAAAGAAAATTAATGTTAACACAAGTTATATTAATAGACAATACCCATGCATTTGCAAGTTGTATATTTAAAAGCATTTGTAGATGAGATTTCACCTTTGCCAACCAGACTAAGGAAGAAAATTAGACCCACAAAGTACACGGTAGAAGCCATAGAAATTCTTTTCCCTCTTCCCAAGAGTGAAGAGAAAGGCTGGTCATTTGCCCTGCTTATAAAGCAGGAGTATAATCTTGATAAGTAAGGTAAAAAAATCAGAATTTGTTACTAATAAAGAACATCCCGAAAAATCTTTAATCAATTCGCCTTCAATGGTATGATCTAAAACAATGGATAAAAGATGTTTTGGTAGGATTCATTAAGATTGATTCATTCCTTAATAAATAATTATATTTGATTGAGTAAGGTATCTTAATTGTCATATATAAATAAGGAACAATTGTGTTTTGGACCCAGTTGACCTCAAAAATTAAGATTTTGTCCATAAAAATTGTATAATTGATGAGAATGATATAAAATGTGAAAAGACCAATATACCCTTCAAAACTATTTTGAATATTTTCTACCATAATATTTGACAAACTTTTTAATCTTAAATTTTTTTTTATTAATTATTATGAAAATTTATTATTTTTAGAAAACTAATTTTTAAAAAATATATATTCTAAAAATATGTCATTTTAAAAAAATAATTTTCACATATTTTTAGTTATTTTTTACATACATAATTTTAAAAATATATATTTTCCAAGATGTTTGATTTTTAAATAATAATAATAATAATTTATTTTTATTTTTTTGGAAAATGGTGTATTTTTTTCCAAATCACTAAATTAAATTAAATTTTATTGAGGTTTATAAAAGGAATAAAATTTAAATTAATGTTTTTCTACTCTCTTTTTTTCATAGTCAATAAAGGTCATTTTTTAAAAGATAAAACATTCATATCCTACTTCTCAAATTTCACACTTCCTCTAAGTCTTGGGCTTAAATGGTCAATTTATATGGACCAAAACTTAATTTTTGGGTCCAACTAGGTTCAAAACACAATTGTCCCTGTAAATAATTTCTTAATTTTTATGAAAGAAGTAATTTGATTGAGCAATAATAAATAACGAAAATAGGATGACTATATACCTTACTCAAAAGACGAATGTTAAATGTCCCACCTAAAATCCTTCCTTTGCTTATCTTCCTCTTTGTCTTCTTATTTCAACCTTTTCTTTTCTTTTTTCTAAGGAAACAAAAAAATAAAAATAAAAAATTGAAGAAACAAAAGAAAAAGAGTGTGCACTGCCATTGTGGCTATTTTTTTCAATTAAATAAAAAGGCAAAAATTAATTTGCCACAGCTCTCTCTATCTTTTTTTCAATAAGAAAAAAAGAAGGAATAGGTTTTGGACACTAATAGAAGATGGAAAATTTGCTCTTTTACTTTTATTTTTATTTAAGAAAGAAAATGTGAAAGTTTTTTAACATTTGAGAATTATTAAATGCATCCAATCTTTTCTTATACATCCATTTTTTTTTTTTTTAAAGTAAAATAAAATTTATATGTGAAATGACCAAAACTACTTTTTAATCAATCTCTCCACATCTACCATCCAAAACCTTGACCATATTTCTTCTCCATTTTCATTTTCCTTTTCTTCCTTCGCGTCACATCCTACTTTTTCTTTCTTTCATTCTCTTTTCTTTTTGTTCAATACTCAAAAAAAAAAAAAAAAATGGAGAAGAAATATGGTTAAAGTTTTGGATAGTGGATATGAAGAGGTTGAAGGAGAACATGTATAAGTCATTTCTCATACTTTAATACATCAAATGTATATATATACATCAATTATAATAGGTAATACCCTTAAAAATATGATATATTAGACTCAATGTAATAATTGAACAAAATTACTAACCTAATCTAATATATTAACATATAATTTTTAGAATTTACAAAACTCTTGCAAACAATTGATAAAACAAAAATTATTAATATTAAGTAGACATATATACATAAAAAAAAATTAATTAAATTATATCATAAATGTTATCAATTTAAAAACAAATTTTAAAATTGAAACTTGAATGTAAATGAATCTCACAAATAATCAGGATTTTGATCAAACATGGAAGATGATGCTATATAAGAAGTTCCCCCTACAATAATTCCTTCCACTAGAAAAGCTAAACTTAAAAAAAAACCAATGTGAGCCAACATTAGTAGGGGAAATTTTACACCATTGATGACTCGAATCGAAGAAAAGAGAAAATCCTTAAAAGGATTAGCATCGGACTTGAAAAATGCTACTACTCCCACAATTTTTAGGTATGTTCAAAGATTTTGACAAAATGAGGATCAATCAACTTTTATAGAAGACAAAAGTCAAGTACAACCTCAAATTTAGGTTAGACAATGGGGATTTTCAGGTCTTGAAAGAAGATAAATCATTCCTCTCCTAAAATTGCCACTTATCTCTAGGAATGAGATACAAAAATCCGTCAAACCCTCAGGAGATCAAACAACGTAAGGGTTCTTTCCTAACAAAAGAACATATGTGGGGTTTGACCCTAAGGCTTACAAGTTATTAGCCAAGGCCCTTATGACTTCACTTCATCATCACGACTAGGAGAACTTAGCCTTGAGACCGCAAGCAAAAAGATATCATGGTCTTAACAAAACTATAAAAAAAAAAAAAATTAAGACAACAAGGGTATACAATCAAATCCCCCACAAGTCTAAGGTTTGTAACTTCCGAGCTATCGAGATTTTAGCTAAGACTAAAAGAACTAAGGCAAGTACATAACAAATCACCGTGGAAGACATTGAAGAGAGTAATGGGTCCAACTCTCCTTCTTGAACTTCAGTGTTTGATCGAATTGGCACTCAACTACCCGAGCTTTAGCATTCACTAAGTTAAGCAATTTTAACCTAGTGAAAAACAATTTAACACATATTCCACCAATATCAACACAACAATGATTAGCCTCTACCCCAAAAGTCATGGCCACAACATCACAAGAAAGAAGCAATGTATCAAACTAAAGGAAGATATAGAAACAAAGAGTTTAATCCCATCATGGATGAAGTGCCACTTAACTTGGGAAATTTGTTCTAATGATTCAATAAAAAGTAAAACGACATACCATTGTAGTCACTAAGAAGTTAGAGAAGGGATGCTCAAATGATGTTGAAGAAAGTTCGACATATGTTAGCTACCATGTTATGGTAAAAGTCGAGTCTAATTCAAAATCTTCAGAAGGTGAACCAGAGAAATCTCCTCAAGCATTTGAGGACAACAGGAGGCAAGCTATTAAAAATGAGTGAAAAAACTCAACTTGGTTATATATGAATACCCAAGCCAATCTATGTTAGTATGCTTTTAAGTCCTTCTAAAGAGAATTTATCTTGAATTGTTACTCAAATATAAAGATGGCTTTGCATGGGTATGCAAAGAAATGCTAGGTCTTAATCCAAAAGTTGCAGTGCATCAACTCATAATGAGACATGGAGTTCAACCGATTAAGCAAGCCTAGAGGCAAATGATAGTTAGCCTCATCATAGTACATAGGGTTAGGTCTAGTATTTTAACGTTTAAAGTGACATTTACTTGTATCTTTAGAGTTATCAGTTGATATGTTGAGGACATTTGCATTGTCATCTTGCTCAAAAGCTTGGTAGCAATAACCATTAATTACCATTACTAAGTATAATTCCATCATGCTCCAAGTGTGTGAAGGAATTAGCTCAATGGTCACCATTGAATGATTAGAAGAAACTATTGAGTCATCGAGTATATCATCATAACTCTCCCTCAATGTTACCCCTAACACTCCTCTTTGTAAGGACATTTAAGCCAATCTTTTATGTTCTACTCTTTAAAGACTTTAAGGCTATTTTTTGAATGGAACCAAGAAGATTCTCTATACAAATAGTGAGTGTTTCCTTCCAAGAGTTCCACACTCTAGACCATCAATTTGCATAATCTTTGGTGACTGAAAACCCTCTAAGGTTATGGCAATTTAGTATAGTGACTCTTAAGTGGGTACCAAGCTTGGTGCAAGACTCCCAATGTTGATTCACCTCCTCCAAAGCTCCAAAGCAAAAAAAAAAACCTCTAGCAAACCTTCAAGAACATCTTGAGGATGCCCAAATTGTCAAAAAAATCGATAAGGATAATACACTTGCATTACCCGGTGTTTGTCATATTGCAAAGATGAATAACTAGAGCGAAGACTTATGAGATAAAAAACTTTCATAGTAATAATAGATTCATCATCAACTAAGTTCACACACTCATTTCAAGGTAGTGCTAGATAGTTTAACATTACGTGGTTGCAAGACATTATCCAACCCGGTGATTGCAAATCTTCGAAACACTTAGTAGAAAACTCACCAACATAATGAATCATCCACAGGGAGTGGTCCCAATATAGAGAAATGAAATAGGTATCAAAATATTCATCTAACCATCCATATAAATGGGAAAATGGAGGCATTAACCCCATGCTTCAAAGAACAAAAAATTTCATTCAAGCCATTGTAAATGCTTGTTAATACCAAAATAGTAAGTCTAAACAACTGGTCTTGAGTCATTTTACTAGCTACCTTGAAGATTTTAGGGCAAATCAAAGTAACACCCTTCCCAGAAAGAACAAACTTGCATAACCAACATGCAAGTTAAACAGCCAAATAAGTCTCTCTAATAGCTCCCTCAGCCATACTAAGGTCATTGAATACCTTTATCTCTAACTAAGTACGGGGTGCAACGGGATTAATATCTCTATAAGGATTATAAGTCTTTTTTGGGCCTCTGTGTGTTGTTCCTTGTACTCTTATTTAGGGGCTTTACATATTTTATGAAGCCTTTATATCAAAATGACACCTATAAGGTGATTTTAACTGAAGACTTCCCCTTTGTCTTAGAGCAAATTTGATCATATACATGGAACAAGTGTAGACAACTTGGTGAAAGTAAGGACTTTTTGTATCATTAGATAGCTCTTCTGTACTTGGTAATACCTTGTCATAAAAAGATTCAATAATGGGTAGCCTAGCAATGGATATAAATCCCAAAGGGAGATGGAAACCTCTACAATGGAAGTATGTAAGATGTTAATGTTAGGATACCAACATTCGCAGAAAACTTTTATAATGGAAGCATGATAGGCGCAGTTGAATAAGGATGCAAAGATAACTTCAATATCCTTCAATAAAGAAAAGATTCCCTAACCACCTTGAGAGAACCTCCCCATTCCATATTTCCATCACGTATGCCAAAACTCAACAATTCTAATTCATCATGAGTTTCAATGGTAGTTGGGTAAGAAGAATTCAACAGCAAGACGTTAGAAACAAGTTTTACTTTGTTGAATTTTGAATTACTAATATTTGTAAGCTCACAAGATGCTACTCCAAACTAAGAAGAGATATGTAACGGACTTCTATCACTCGAATCAACAAGGTTTAGGGGTTAATAAGTGATTTCTGCACTAGCAAAGTAGTTCCCTTCTCAAAGTCTTCACTATACTCCTTAAGAATAATCACGGTATTTTCCTTGAAACACTTGAAGAACACCATTCTAAAAAAAACAAAGAAGTAAATATGACAAGGAATACATGGGTGTTAAATATGGTTCTAAATTTAATTAAGTGTTGAGAAATTGCATACCACTATGTATTCAAGTGAAGCCCATTCGTATGAGTGGGAATTTAGCATTAAGCCACTTTAAGTGCTGAAATTACAACACCGCGTAGCATCAAGGTTATGACTTGTCTACATAGGTATTAAGTGTAGTTCCAATTTTAATTAAATGTCAAAGTTTGAACATCACTATGCACTCAAGTCAAGTCAATTCTCATGAGTGAGGACTTTAACACTTAAGTCACATCAAGTGTTGAAAATACAACACCATGTAGTGTCAAGGTTATGACTTGTCTACATAAGCATTAACTGTAATTCTAATTTTAATTAAATATTAAAGTTTGAATATCACTATGCATCCCAATCAAGCTAATACGTATGAGGAAGAACTTTAGCATTTAAGTCGCATCAAGTGTCGAAAGTGCAACACTGCGTAATGTCAAGGTTATGACTTATCTATATAGGTGTTATGTGTAGTTCCAATTTTAATTAAATGTTAAAGTTGGAACATCAGTATGCACCCAAATAAAGCTAATTCGCATAAAATGGAACTTTAACACTTAAGTCGCATCAAGTGTCGATAGTACAACACCATGTAGCATCAAGGTTATAACTTATCTACATAAATGTTAACTATAGTTCCAATTTTAATTAAATGTTAAAATTTTGACATCACTATGCATCCAAAACAAGCTAATTCATATGAGTGAGGACTTTAGCACTAAAGCAACACCAAAGGGCTCTCAAATACACCCACATTTAGGGATATAATTCCTAATAAAAGGATATAAGCTCAACCTACAAGGTCAAGGTGGCTCTAAAAAGAATAGGGCAGACCAAAAAGGGTCCCTAGCACAAGCGATCATACCCTCCAATAGTACACAACCTCTTACATGCCTCCAAAGAGATAGGATACATCCATGTAAGGTGGTCATCACCTCCATACATGGACTACCTCCCATCCCAAGGGTTTCCTAATGGCAAAGGCTTTCAAATCTCTTAACCAAAGACTCTTCCTTTGTCTCAAAGCAATTCCAATAATATGCAAGGAACAAGTGTTAACAACTTGGTAGGAGTAAGGACTTTTCTATGTCATTAAATAGCTTTTTTGTACTCGATACCTCCTCATCATAAAAAAAAAATCCAGTAGTGGGTTGCCCAACATTTCAATATAAATCCTAAAAGAAACGGGAAACCTCTCCAATGGAAGTATGTAAAGTGTTAGTATAAAGACACGAACATTCACAGAAAGCTTTTATAACATAAGCGAGACAGTTGTAGTTGAATAAGAATGCAAAGATAGCTTCATAAAGCTTGCATCTCTTAAGAAATCCATCATATCAACCTAACACCTCCTTTACCTATTCTCAATATCCTTCTATAAGGAACCTTCATATTCTACCTTTTCATCACATATATGAGAGCTCAACAATTTGAATTAATCATAAATTTCAATGGTAGTTAGGTGAGAAGAATTTAATAATTGGATGTCATAAACAAGTTTTACTTTGTTGAATTTTGAATTACTATAATATTTTTAATCTCGCAAGTGACTACTCAAGACCAAAAAGAGATGTGTAATAGATCATTTATCATTAGTAGTGACAGGGTTTGGGGGTCGAAAAATGATTTATGCGCTAGCATAGTAGTTCCCTCGTCAAAGTCTTCAGTATCCTCCTCAAGAGTAGTCACAATATTTCCCTTGAAACGTTTGATGAACACCATTCTAAAATCAAATAGATAAATAGGAAAGGGAATACATGGGTGTTAAATATGGTTCTAAAATTTAATCAAGTATTGTGAAGTTGGATACCACTATGCATCCAAGTTAAGCTCATTCATATGAGTAAGGACTTTAGCATTAAATCATATTGAGTGTTGAAAGTACAAGACCACATAGCATCAATGTATGACTTGTCTATATAAGTGTTGAGTGTAGTTCTAATTTTAATTAAATGTCAAAGTTTGAACATCACTATGCACCTAACTCAAGCCAATTTGCATGAATGAAGACCTTAGCACTTATGCAAGTGTTGAAAGTACAATACCACGTAACATCAAGGTTATGACTTGTCTACATAGGTGTTAAGTATAGTTCCAATTTTAATTAAATATTAAAGTTTGAACATCGTTATGCACCCAAGTCAAGCCAATTCACATGAGTGAGAACCTTAGCACTTAAGTTGTATCAAGTGTCAAAAGTACAACACCGCGTAACGTCAAGGTTATAACTTGTCTACTTAAGTATTAAGTGTAATTTCAATTTTAATTAAATGTTAAAGTTTGAATGTCACTATATATGCATCCAAGTCAAGTCAATTAGCATGAGTGAAGACTTTAGCACTTAAACCGCATCAAGTGTCGAAAGTACAACACCACATAGCGTCAAGGTTATGGTTTGTCTATTAAGTGCTAAGTGTAGTTCCAATTTTAATTAAGTGTTAAAATTTGGACACCACCATATATCCAAGTCAAGCCAATTTGCATGGGTGAAGACTTTAATACTTAAGTGCCAAAAATGCAACATCACTCTGCATCAAGGCCATAACTTGATTATATCAAGATCAAATTTTAAGTATTCAAAATTTTTTTTTATTGATATTTAAGTTTGTTAAAAATTCGTCTTAAGTGTTGAAAGAAAATTCATCTCTTCAAACAAAGAAGACCAACACGCATTTAGGAACAGTGAGCCTTTTTCTACCTTGAAAAAAAAAAGTCAAAAAGAAAAAAAAAAACAAAAAGTTTGAAGATTGAAAAAAATAAAATAAACTCATGTGTGTGTGTTTGTATATATATATATATATATATAGCAGCCACATATCAATGCTTTATGCACCTCCATAGCTCTATGCTCCAAGCGTCTTTAGGGTCAATGCACCATGCAACTCCATACTCCATGCTCCAAAAAAAAAATGGAACAAGACTTTTCATTGAGGGTTTGAGATTAGGTTCTCAAACTATCAATGGAGTTTGAGAGTTTTATATATATAATAAAAAACAAAAAACAAAATATGAGGATAAATTGAAAGGGAAGACGCCTATGAAAAAGGAAAGTTGATGTTCAATTTAGAAACTTTCCTACTAACACAAGATGTTCATTTGATACCAAGTGGAAGAAAAGGGGAAAAAATAAAGTAGTGTTTAAGAAAAGTGAAAAAGAGATATTTCAAAAATAGGAAACTTCTTATTCAACTATTTATTTGTGGAAAAAATAAAGAAAAATTCAAAGAAAAATGAAGGCTAACTTTAAGACCCACATCGTACACATAATAAAACATGTACATGATGTGTCTTGAAGTAGGGGCATTTGTAGACATCAAAAATTTTAGTGAATTAAATTATCACTAGATTGGTATTCAAAAATTGTGGCTTCCTAATTCAACAAAATTTGGGCTCCACAAGTGATTGCTAATGGTGAATTTTGAAAGACTATAAAATTTAGTCCTGAAAATAAAATCAAATCTTCCAATTGAAGTCAAAAGAGAATTAAAAATAAAAATTCTTTGGTTAGTGAATTTCTTAAGGAAACAAATTTTTCAATTGAAGTTAAAAGAGAATTAAAATAAATAAATATTCTCTTATTGGCAAATTTCCTTAATAAATGAGAAGAGTTATAAAATTAAGGAACCAAATTTTTTGAATTAAGTAATTAAGTCTTTAGGGATTCCAAATTTAATTCTTTAATTTCGCCTATAAATAATGGTGACTTCCTTTAATGAAGAAGATCCATTGACAAAATGACTTTACACAAGAAAAAAAAAAGTTTCACAAAAAATAAAATAATATAAATAAAAGACTTCACAAAACCTACCTACAAATTCGAGAAATTGCAAAAGAACTAGGTACATGTTCCTCTCCTTTTGACAAAGTCATTCTTGGTCTTTGATTGACTTTAAAGACAAAGAAAACATTTTCATCATCGTTGTTGGATTGTGATCAAAGCAAAAGAATCAAAGGGAAGAATATTCATTTGTAAATAATATCAACATTGAGATTTTTCCCCACAATTATTTAATTTTTTTTTAAAGTATTTTCATTATTTTCCGTATTATTTTACTAATTTTGCAGGACTTTACGAAGTTTGTGAGTACAACAAGATTTCTGAGATGTCCAAGAATCTCGATTAGTTGTTTCATTGACCAATTTTTTTGCCCCAAGTTATGAATGGAATTACAAATATGATAATCACTCTGTTTTCTAGCTCTTCCATGATCTTCTAGCTCTCACACCATGTAAAAGAATGCACATTCTTTGGCTATATATTGATAATAATTTTACTAAAAAATATTTTGTCTCATTCAAGTCATTAATCAACTAATTAATACCCAACATATATTTATAATAACTTATCATATTTGAAATATAACTCAAATTCATAATTAACTAGGACTTGTAAATAACATAAGAAGTCTAGATAAATAACAACTCTTAACACTTCTCAAATTCCTAAAGTTCTTCTAATTTAATTTTAAGTTGGATTAATATTTTCAACATGACCCATTTTTCTAATAAGAGTGTAAGTTCTTTTCCAATAGAAAAATGGAAGTATAAGCGCTGTTCCAATCCATATTGAAGTCAAACAGAAGAAACCTAATAGTTCGGAAGCACATGTCTTCTTAGTGAGGGGACTACGCCATTAATGAGCCAAATTAACAAACGTAGCCGGATCAAGGAGCTACTGGGGAAGGGTAGATATGGTGAAGCTTTTCATGTTTCGTTGATGTTGAATTCAACATTATATTAGATTATGAAAGTTGACATTTTCTTGATTATCTGTCACTTTCCTCCGATCCAAAGATGCATCTTAGATTATTTTATTTTATTTTTTAGGACATGGATTTGACCTACTCCAAGACATTAAAAAATAAATAAATAAATAAGCAAAATAGTGTAAATTCTAAACTGTTTGGAAGTGGAAATGAAGATGATCTTATAAATTTTTTTTTTCTTTTTTTTTTTTTGGTCTTAAAAACTGAAAAAAAAAAAAAAAAAAAAAAAAGGTCAACAATTTTGTTTCTTCCGACCATTTTCAGTTATAGGGTAATTGCACCTTTAAAAAATCAACATTTATGTTGGTCTTAAACATAATTGCAAATCCTATAACGGGTAATGACATAATTGCAAATCTTAAACATAACTTCCGACATAATTAATGCACCTTTAAAAAATCAACAATTATGTTGGTCTTAAACACCATAAGCTTTCTTTGACATTGCAAATCCTAAATTGTTTCTGACTGGCCTCAAATGGCAACAACAAAACTTGGGAGATATGCAATAACTGGTAATGACATAACTGGAGCTTTATCATCTAGGTAAGTAGGTTCTGATTAACACATTTGTTAGCAGATAGAAATCAGAAATTATGTTTAAAAACAGTTAAACTTTATTTTATTCTTACAAAAATGAGATGGGTCTCTACAAGAGTGTGAGATGAAAATGAATTCTACAAAAAAAATAAAAATAAAAGACATTGTGGATGAGATATGGGTTGTGTGTTGACTCTTGTAGGGTTCTGTTTATGGGTGTGCTTGATGAGTCAGAGCTCAATCCCAGTGGCTTCGCAGAGGAGTGGAGGATCTGGAAATGTTGAAGAAGGCAGAGTTTTTATTAATGGAAGAGTTGCAATTGGAAGCACAGATGATGATTTTGTATGCGCCACTTTGGATTGGTGGCCTCCTGATAAATGTGACTATGGAACTTGCAGTTGGGGTAGAGCTTCTCTTCTCAATCTGGTAAGTTAAGCTACTTCCATTTTCATTCGACCGCTTTTTTTTAACTACTTGGTATGCTACTGATTAGTTCGAAAAGAAATTCAAACAATACCAGAGTTACGTAGAAAGCATGATTGATCCATAACCTGGTAGCTAGGGGACTGGTTTTTCATTTTTCTAATTGATGAATTTCTTTTTGTAGGACCTTACCAACAAAATTTTGTTCAATGCCATCAAAGGTGACCAAGATTTTCCATAAAACTCATTAACCCTGCAAATTGCTTAATTTGTATCTTTTAGTGGCTCAAGTTACAACTCTAACTGGATGATATATATTTGCAGCCTTTTCTTCCTTAAAAATTAGGATGGGTGGCACCTTACAGGATAAAGTAATATACCAAAGAACCGGTGACCAACAACCCTGTGCTCAGTTTGTTAAAAATAGCTCAGAAATGTTTGGTTTCTCAGAAGGTTGCTTACCTATGTCGCGATGGGATGAGTTAAACCAGTTCTTCAGAGACGCTGGGTAAAATTTTCTCACCATATGTCAACAGTCCAAACAAAAAGCAATGTCTTATGGAATGCATTTCTTTCCTTCTCTGAACAAGTTTCTGTTTATAAATGAAACATAACAACACACTATTCTCACCAAGTTTGATAAATATAGGGCTGTCGTGATTTTTGGATTGAATGCACTAAGTGGGAGGAGTATAGGCATGGATGGTTTGGCTACAGGAGCTTGGAATGGCAGTGATGCAGAATCCCTTATTCAGTATACTGTCAACAAGGGCTACACCATTCATGGTTGGGAACTAGGTAAGAGCTCTTATATTTTTGTTCACAACAGATAATAAAGATTATCACTTAATTTCTGAGAAAGGCAGTACCTATTTCTTTTACAAAACACTTGAATAACAAAACTGCTTGAAATAATCAAGACAATAGATGAACTAGAACTTTTGATATTCACTTAAAAAGAAAAAAAAATGAAAAAAATCAAAGGAAAGGCGAACGAGAAGACAATGGAGTTTGGTCTAGAATACTATGGTTTATAAAATTTTCCTCCAGTTTCTTAAATAGAGTTTTGGGTTCTGAAACTTCTTGTTTCATCTCAGGAAATGAGCTGACTGGAAATGGAGTTGGAGCAGGAGTTCCAGCAGATCAATATGCATCTGACATAAACACTCTCCAAAGCATGGTGCAAAAGATTTATGCAAGTTATGAAGCTAAGCCACTGGTCATTGGGCCAGGAGGGTTCTTTGATGCAAGTTGGTACACAGAATTCATAGATAAAACACTCAAATCTCTTCAAGTAGTTACCCATCACATATATAATCTCGGTCCAGGTATATTGTCAGTTCTTGTCATCTCGTTACACAATTTTTCACTGTCAGTCTAGAGTGCTTATATTCATACTGTGCAGCAGCTTCTATCCTGAGAATGAGGGTTAACCTTTTTTCCATTTCTGGTATATAGGGGTTGATGATCACCTTATTGATAAAATTCTTGATCCATCCTATCTTGATGGTGGTTCCAAACCATTCCAAGACCTCCAAAGCATTCTACAGAATTCTGCAACTTCAGCAACTGCTTGGGTTGGTGAAGCTGGAGGGGCTTACAACAGTGGCCATAATCTTGTCACTAATGCATTTGCTTTCAGTTTCTGGTAAGTTAGTACTGATGTTTTGAGATGGAAAGTTCTCTGACTTTTGGATACTTCCTTTTCAACATTGATCTAGTTTTCTCACTAACCAAACAGGTACCTGGATCAGCTTGGAATGGCATCATCTTATGGTAACAAGACATATTGTAGGCAAACCTTGATTGGAGGAAACTATGGCCTACTCAACACTACAACCTTTGTCCCAAATCCTGATTATTACAGGTTACTTTTTAATTCTAAATTAAGACTAAACATAGTATCACAAAGATATTCTTGTTGATGTTGTCCTCTTGCAGTGCTCTTCTTTGGCACCGTTTAATGGGAAGAAATGTTCTATCAACCAGCTTCAATGGTACAAAGAAAATACGCGCTTACTCTCACTGTTCCAAACAATCCGTAAGTAAAATCTACATTCAAATTCATCAGCAGAAGATAAATACTCTTCAGCGTTAACTCATCTGGTTTTCATCACCGCAGCCAGGAATCACATTGCTATTGATCAACCTAGACGGTAACACTACACTTCGAGTCCAAGTTTCAACTGAAAATGATGGTAACAACAGGACTTCGACTTTACAAAGTAAAAACCAAACTCAAAGATCAAATTTTGCAAGCACAAGAGAAGAATATCATTTGACAGCCAAAGATGGGAATTTACACAGCCAAACACTGCTTCTAAACGGGAAAGTTCTTACTGTAAATTCATCGGGCAGTATCCCTCCCTTGGAACCTATAAGTGTGAGCTCGTTGGATCCTATAACTGTTGCTCCTTTCTCTGTTGTGTTTGCTCGCTTCCCTGATGTCAATTACCCTGCCTGTAGTAGGAGTACCCAAATGGAAATGGATAAATTTGGTTTGTTGATTGAGCTACTACTATTTGGAGTACTACAGCCAATTATTTGCATATTTTTCTGAAGATGAAGACATGCTTGAAACATGTCAAAGTCTACATAAAGATAATGAATGAAGGGGTATAGAGGCTATGATGTTTATTCTATGAGATGATTCAATCAGGCTATGATGTTGCTTCTCATGTGACATGGCATGATGTCAAAATAGAATCCAAGCCATGTCCTTTTGTATTATATATGTTCATCACTTTTCTCTTTATTAAATATTTCAAAGCTTGTCAATGGTCCGCATAATTGTCTAGAAATTAAGGGTGGATAAGTAATCTAAATATATGTATCCCAATTTTAAAAAATTTATTTTGATTTTCTTATCCTAGTTTTTAACATTTATTTGTATTTTCTTAGTTATCAATTAATTCAATTAAGCATATTATAAAATCAATCAACACAACGAACTTTAGATATACATGGAAAAACTATCTATTCAATCTCCTTAAACTTTGTAAATATAAAAAGGTATAATTTTATTTGATTCGGATGTATTTACTCCAAAGGATCTTATATCGATCATTATTTATTTTTTCAAGTCTATAATGTAGCATCTTACATTCCTTAGTAGATCACCTTAACTTTGTACTGAGGTTGGCAAATCAATGCATTGCTATCTTTTCTATTGGAAGGACTTTCAAGACAAATTCTTGAAAGGTTTTGAGAGTTAAGAAGTTTTAAGGAAGAGCTATGACTATCTTAGCAATTTGTGCATCAACACCATCAAAGTGCAAAGACTAGGTTTTGATAGAAAAATCCTAGATGGTTTAATTATTCGAAGTTTAAGAAAGGTGAATTTCCAGAAGAAGAAAAAAAGTATATTTTAAAACATAACAATTCTAAAATAGGGTAAAAACATGACCAAACATTCAAACTACCTAAAGAGGGTGTTGAACTCCATAGAGACATTTGAACATCTCTTTATGCTATATTTGAACATTCATGGGACATTTGAACACTCCATGAGGGACATTTAAATGTTCAATCTCTAGTACATTTTTTTTATATTTTCAAGACATTTTCTTTTCAAATTTCCATTCTATTTAATTTTAAATGCCCAATGTAAAATCATACTACTCCAAACACATATTTACCTTAATCAAAACTGATGTTTGAGTAGCTTGAACTTAATAAAGGCAATTAAGACCTAAGACCATAAGATATGTCCAAACCATTATATAAATGGAACAAAATTGTCAACCACCAAAAATAGAGCACTAACAATCTCCCCCTTTTGCAATTTGATGGGAAAACTAATATTATTGGAAGTCCCATAATTTTTTAAAAGCAAGCTCATTGATGCACTTGTAAATTCTCTCTTCTTAAATCACTCTCTGCACACAACTTGTAACCTTCAAACACTCAAACAACATATCTATGAAAAGTATTGTAAGGGAAAAATATAAAAATATGTATATTCTTCATAAAAATATGTATTTTTTTTTTTTAAGAAAAATATGTACATTCTTCATAAAAATTTTTTTTTTTTTTTTAAAGCCAAACGGGACTCCATTAGGCCTTAATATGTCTTAAATTAATATTCATTTAGGGAACATTTGGGCCCATTTGCCTTTAAAAAAATGTGTATGTTTTTGTAAAGAATGTTCGTATTTTTGTGAAGAATGTAAGTAATTTTCTTAAGATTGCACGTATTTTTCTTAACAATGTATGTGGGGTTCCCAAATGGATTTTAGGGTGGAGGAATGCCTCAAATCCATTCTTGAAGTTCTCCAAATGAATATTTAAGACATAATAAGGCCTAATATGGTCGTTTTGCCTTTAAAAAAATTTACATATTTTTGTGAAGAATGTACGTATTTTTCTTAAGAATTTACATATATTTCTTAAGAATGTACGTATTTTTCTTAAAAATATATGTGAGGTTCCCAATTAGATTTTCAGAGTAGGGGAAAGCCTCAAATCCATTCTCGATGTTCCCCAAATGAATATTTAGACCTTGATAGAGCCTAATGGATCATGTTTGGCCTTAAAAAATTGAACATATTTTTGTGAAGAATGTATGTATTTTTGTTAAAAATGTACATATGTTTTAGGATGTACATAAGGTTCCCATTGGATTTTCAAATTGGGACAAGACTTCAAATCACTTCCCAAGGTTCCCCAAATAAATATTTAAGATATAATAAGGCATCTTTTTGTAAACTATGTATTTACCTTAAGAAGAAGAAGCATATTTTTCTAAAGGATGTATGTAGGGTTCCCAATTGGATTTTCAAAGTGGGGAAAGACCTCAAATCCATTCCTAATATTCCTCAAATAAATACTTAGACCCTAATTCTTTAAAAAAAAATGTACATATTTTTGTAAAGAAAGTACATAATTTTCTTAAGATTGTACGTATTTTTCTTAAAGATGTATGTGAGGTTCTAAATTGGATTTTAGGGTAGGGGAAGGCTTTAAATCCATTCTTGATGTTTCTAAAATGAATATTAAAGACATAATAAGGCCTAATGGCTCTCATTTGGCCTTTTTAAAAAAATAAATATGCTTTTTTGTAAAGAATCCACGTATTTTTCTTAAAAATATACATGTTTTTCTTTAAAATGTACATGGGATTTCAAATTGGAATTCAGGGAGGGGGAAGGCCTCAAATCAATTCCTAATGTTCTCCAAATGAATATTTAAACACTAATATAGACTAATAGGGTTCCACTTAACCTTAAAAAATATGTACAATTTTAACAAAAACGCATAGATTGTTTAGAAAAATGC
Organism: Vitis vinifera; assembly: GCF_030704535.1. Classification (NCBI taxonomy): domain Eukaryota; kingdom Viridiplantae; phylum Streptophyta; class Magnoliopsida; order Vitales; family Vitaceae; genus Vitis; species Vitis vinifera. Next base: position 6,363,740 of record NC_081808.1, read on the forward strand.
ACACACAATTTTTAAATAAATAGTGACCCTACTCAGCCTTATTTGGGTCTAAATATTCGCTTATGGAAGACCCAAAATGAATTTGAGGCATTACCATACCCCATTATGCATGGTGAAGCCATAGGGGCATCTTTTAGAAAAATACCTATATTCTTAAGAAAAATAAATATATCTTTAAGAAAAATATCTACATTTGTTTCGAATAAGAGGTCCCATAAAAAATTGCTTTTATTTTTCAATACGTATACCTATTTTCCTAGGATTATCTAAATTTGAGTGATAGGGTCATTTAAAATTTAATATTCTTTTAATATTCTACTTCATGAAGGTGTATGATGAACTTTATTAATATTTTACTTCTAAATTTATATTGAGATCATCAATTATTATATTAATTAAAAATATATTATTCAACATGAAAAATTTCAGTCATAGATCGAACATAAAAAATTTAAAAGTTATATCTCTCATATATTTTAATTACTACTATGAGATTGTTACAAATATGCATGACTTATAAAATTTAAAATAATGCAAATAGAAAGAAATTTGATGATTAAAAATATTATAGATTATATAAAAAATGAAGAAAAATAAAATATTGTTTTTTATTCATAACAAATAATAAAAGAAAATTACTTTTTTTAATTGAAGTACTTGTTTTCCGATATAAAAAATAATTATTAGATTTTTACTCAAGATTTTTATATACTTTTTTATTCTTATCTTACCGTCCCGATGAATGTATAGGCACGAAAGACTATCAAAGACAGAGCTAAGACTATAGGTTGGATTTAAGTCCCTACTCCCTAGTCATATCTTTATATTCGAGGAAGTCTCACATTCTTCTATCTTTTTCAAGATTCCCATATCCTCTTTAATGGTGCAATCGTGATATCCTATCTTTACAAAAATAAATAAATAATAAGATAGTCCTAGAATCAAAATTATAAATTAAATATTTTTTAAAAGAACCTAAGAAACTTAAATTGTTGTCAACTTTTACACCTAAAGGTCTTAGCTCAAACTCTCTAGCTTGCATAATATTTTTCTTCCCATTAACTAATCCCACTTCGAAAATGGATAAAAAATATATGTAGGGATTGTGGGGTATAAAAGGCATACAAGAATCATTCATTTGTAAAACTAAAAGCTTATTGGGCTTGATCACAAAAGGGATCCCTTAAGAAACATTGTCATTTTGCACCTTGTCGTTTTGGTGCAAAATGCATTAATAAAAACAATAAAAATAAAATTTTAAAAAACAATAAAAATAAAAATAAATATAAATATAAATAAAAAAATAAGAAGAAGAAGAAGAATCCTCATAATTTGGAAGCACATGCGTGTCTTCTTGCATTTGAAATGAGCAAACAAAACTAAGTACAGGATCAAATAGGGAAAGGTAGATATGGTGAAGCCTTTCATGTTTCCAATTTTATTTGGGGTTTTGTTTTTCTAGTGCTTTCGTTTGCTGTTGACTATTGAGTTCAATTTTATATTGGATTTTGAAAATATGATGTTTTTCTTAATCCTATGACATTATCTTCCAAACATGCATCTCGGATAATTTAATGTTGATTTTCAGTGGCCTCTTGAAGGCAACAACTAAAGTGAGGAACTAAGCAATAACTAGTGATGACATAACTGGAGTGATTTGTTTAGTGGGTTTGTTGCAGTTACGTTTTTCTTTATCATCTTGGTGGGCAGGTTTGCTAGAAATGTATCTCTCCTTTAAACAGATTTTTTAGTAGATAGAAATCAGAAATTATGTTTAAAAAACTGTTTTGCTTTATTTTATTCTTAGAAAAACGAGATGGGTTCTCTACAAGAGTGTGAGATGAGCTTGAATTCTGCCAAAAAACATTGTGGGTGAGATGGGTTGTGTGTTGACTTTTGTGGGGTTGTGCTTATGGGTGTGTTTGATGAGTCAGAGCTCAATCCCAGTGGCTTCGCAGAGGAGTGGAGGGTCTGGAAATGTTGAAGAAGGCAGTGTTTTTATTAATGGAAGAGTTGCAATTGGAAGCACAGATGATGATTTTATATGTGCCACCTTGGATTGGTGGCCTCCTGATAAATGTGACTATGGAACTTGCAGTTGGGGTAGAGCTTCTCTTCTCAATCTGGTAAGCTAAACTACTTTCAGCTTCATTCAACTGGTTTTCTCACTGTTGGAAAAGCAATTCAAACGACACCAAAGTTACATAGAAAATATATGTTAACTATCAAAGAATTCCAATGGAAAATTTGTTAGCTGAAGTCATGGGAAGATTGATACCCTTAAGCTGCTTTTTTTTAATCATTTTCTAATGGATGCATTTCTTTTTGTAGGATCTTAGCAACAAAATTTTGCTGAATGCTATCAAGGGTAATGAAGATTTTCCATGAACCTTATTAACCTTGCAAATTCCATAATTTGTATCTTCTAGCAGCTTGAGTTCTAACTCTAATTTGATGAGAATGCAGCTTTTTCTCCCCTGAAAGTTAGGATGGGTGGCACCTTACAGGATAAAGTCATATACCAAAGGACCAGTGACCAAAATCCCTGTGCTCAGTTTGTTAAAAATAGCTCAGAAATGTTTGGTTTCTCAGAAGGTTGCTTACCTATGTCGAGATGGGATGAGCTGAACCTGTTCTTCAGAGAGGCAGGGTAGTATTTTCCTATCATATGTCAGCAGTTCAAACGAAAAGCAATGTCTTACCATGCATTTTCTTTCCTTCCAAACAAATTTATGTTATAAATGAATCACAGCCAAATTCACTATTTATTCTCACAAAGTTCAATAACTATTGGGCCGTCGTGATTTTTGGATTGAATGCACTAAGTGGAAGGACTATAGGCCTGGATGGTTTGGCTGCAGGAGCTTGGAACTCCAGTGATGCAGAATCCCTTATTCGGTATAGTGCAAACAAGGGCTACACCATTCATGGTTGGGAACTTGGTAAGGGCTCTTATATTTTCATTTTCACATAAGATAACAAAGATGTTCGCTAAATTTTTAAGAAACGTGGTACCTATTTCTTTGTTAAACACTTGAAACAGTTAAAACTGCTTGAAATGATCAAGATGATAGATGAACTAGACAGTGGAGCTTGGAAGAACCTAGGCTTCTTTGTGTTGATCTAGAGTCTAAACTGCCAAGGCCGACAAAATTTTCCTCCACTCTTCTTCCACTTTCTTAAACAGAATTTCAGGTTCTAAAACTTCTTGTTGCATCTCAGGAAATGAGCTGACTGGAAATGGAGTTGGAGCAGGAGTTCCAGCAGATCAATATGCATCTGACATAAACACTCTCCAAAGCATGGTGCAAAAGATTTATGCAGGTTTTGAAGTTAAGCCACTAGTCCTAGGGCCAGGAGGGTTCTTTGATGCAAGTTGGTACACAGAATTCATAGATAAAACACTCAAATCTCTTCAAGTAGTCACCCATCATATATATAACCTCGGTCCAGGTATATTGTCACTTTTTGTCCTCTCCTTTCTCTCAGTTTTTTGCCTTCAGTCTAGTGTGTTTCTGTGTGTAATCTACAGAAGCTTCTATCCTGAGAATGAGAGTTAACCTTTTTTCCATTTCTGGTATATAGGGGTTGATGATCACCTCATTGATAAAATTCTTGATCCGTCATATCTTGATGGTGGTTCCAAGCCATTCCAAGACCTCCAAAGCATTCTACAGACTTCTGCAACTTCAGCAACTGCTTGGGTTGGTGAAGCTGGAGGGGCTTACAACAGTGGCCATAATCTTGTCACTAATGCATTTGCTTTCAGTTTCTGGTAAGTTAGTACTGATGCTTTAACATGGAAAGTTCTCTGACTTTTGGATACTTCCTTTTCAACATTGATCTAATTTTCTCACTAACCAAACAGGTACCTGGATCAGCTTGGAATGGCATCATCTTATGATACCAAGACATATTGTAGGCAAACCTTGATTGGAGGAAACTATGGCCTACTCAACACTACCACCTTTGTCCCAAATCCTGATTATTACAGGTTATTTTTTAATTCTAAATTAAGACTAAACATAGTAATCCCAGACATTATTGTTGATGTTGTCATCTTGCAGTGCACTTCTTTGGCACCGTTTGATGGGAAGAAATGTTCTATCAACCAGCTTCTATGGGACAAGGAAAATACGTGCTTACGCTCACTGTTCCAAACAATCCGTAAGTAAAATCTACATTTAAATTCACCAGCAGAAGATAAATACTCTTCGGTGTTTATCATGTCTGGTTTTCATCACTGCAGCCAGGAATCACATTGCTATTGATCAACCTAGATGGTAACACAACAGTTCAAGTCCAAGTTTCAACTGAAAATGCTGGCAACAGGACTTCAACTTTACAAGATACAGACAAAACTCAAAGATCAAATTTTTCTAGGATGCGTCGAGTTTCTAAAATTGATGCAAGCGTGAGAGAAGAATATCATTTGACAGCCAAAGATGGGGATTTACACAGCCAAACACTGCTTCTAAATGGGAAAGTACTGACCATAAATTCATCTAGGATTGTCCCTCCCTTGGAACCTATAAGGGTAAGCTCAATGGATCCTGTAATTGTTGCTCCTTTCTCTATTGTGTTTGTTCGCTTCCCTAATATCAATTACCCTGCCTGTAAGTATAAGTAGCCAGATGGAAATGGATAAATTTTATTTGTTGATTGAGCTACTACTATTTGGAATACTACTGCCAATTATTTGCATATTTTTCTGAAGATGAAAGAAAGACATGCAAAATGTCAAAGTCTACATAAAGATGATGAATCAAAGGGCATATAAGCTACGATGGTTATTCTGTGGGATAATTCAATCAGGTTGCATTGTAAGATAACCATTTTTTGTACCATTTATCTAATAAATAACAATATTATCTATCAAACAGTACAGTTTGGTTACTTCTCATGTCACAAAGGAATCCAATCCATGCCCTTTTGTACCATGTGCATTACTTTTCTCTCTGTTACACTCTTTCTTGGGTTCTATTAAGAGCCCGCTTGAGAGTGTGACTTCAAGAGGACTAGAAGCTCTTCCAAATGCTTGGAAGCATTTCTTCATAAAAATAGATCTTTGGCAAACTTTTGAAAATTACTTCTAAAAATCTAGAGAATCACTTTTAAGTGATTCTTTCAAAAATCACTTTTTTGTTATAGAAGACATTATCAAACATGTCATCAAAGCACTTTTTTGGTTTATATCCAAATACCAAGTGATTCTTCTTAACAAAATTTCTAATGAAAGAGCTACTAACAAAACCACAATAAACTAAAAATGCTTTAACCAGAATTACTCTGAAATGGCTCTAAGTCATGCCAATGTTTTCTCCAACTCCATCTCAAATTTCAAATAATTCTAGAATCCCATGTGGGGTCAGATGACTAGCACGAATAAATCATAGAAATAACAACATATACAACTTCAAAAATCATTTAAAATATTGAAGATATAGATGAATAAACCAAAAACTACTCAATTAAAAAGACAACTTCAGATGCTTTACCATTTTCTTTTTCTCCATCTTTTTAGCTTTGTTTCTTCTCCTCTTCTGTAACTTATGAGGAAAAAATAAAGTACATTTTAATGTTTTTTATTTCCTCAAATCCCATAATTTTTTTCCGGTGGTTTCAAACACAAAGACAACAAAAAATAAAGAAGAGGCTTCATTTGACACTAAGCATAAGAGTAACCAACTATCATTATTTAGCTACAAATATATTGCTTATTTAAAATGAAAAACATCTTTCATTAATGAAACAATACTCCTGCCTCTATGATAAATAAATTTTCTTCCTAACAGTGATCATATATCGACCCACAACAAAGAATAAATAATTCATCCTCAGTACACATGCATACCCCATTTCAAAATTCCAAAACTCACCTTAATTTTGTTTAGGAGGAGAAACTAATTTCAGAAAATCTGAATTTTGGCCACAATGATAGAAAGATAGTGTTGATGCCGTAGACACTCAAGTTGCAGCAACCTGCTCTTGCAGTGCAAGGGGAATAGCTGGTCTCCAAGTTGTCCCATCTGGGCTATCCATGAGAGCAATTCCTACAGCAGCCAAATCTTTCCTAATTGCATCTGATTTTTCATACTCTTTGTTCTTCCTTGCCATGGTCCTTTCTTCAATTTTTTGCAAAATGTGATCTTCTGTTAACTTGGAGCGCTTCAATGCCTTTTCTCTCAGCTGCAGCAAAGCCTGGCACATGAAATGGTTATTGGCACATTAAAAAATAGATTAACAGGTATAGTAGATGGATTATTGAATTCCAGACATTCACAGGACAGAAATTAGTCAGGAAAATGAAGACGTGTGAGTCCAATGGAGACACCAAAATCCAACAAGAGTTTTAGAAGTAATTCTTTCAAACAATATATATATATATGGATAGTTTTATGGGAGGAAACCAAATCATGAATATTTTGGAGGAAAATAAATCATGAATATTTGGAAATTGCGCACAATATTCAAAAACAATTTGCAAATTATCATACATGCTAAAACTGGGTCATGTGCTCCTACTTAAAATGCTTGGTTAAGAAATGGAATTTCTTAGAAAACTCACAGGTTTTTTCATAATGCATTTGCATACCTCAGAGTAACTAGCAGGCATCAATCCTAAAATGGTAAGAACATCTCTGATAACCTTTTCAAGAGCTGCCAGTGATTCTAGTCGCAGTTCTTGCTTCTTTCCCTGTACAGACCATTCCGTTATAAATAACACAAAAATGACAAAAAAATAAAATAGGATCAATAACATTAATTAGAAATAGATTCATATGGGAATGTTAGGTTGTGTGGAGAATTACTGCAATAAGAATTCCAAACTGTATATTTTAATCAACAATGTAAGAATTCCCACAAATTGTTTATTTATCCCCAAAAAAGGGAAAAGAGAGAGAGTTGTGTCATAAATAACGCAAAAAGGACCAAAAAATGGGTAGGGTCAATGACATTAATTAGACATAGATTTGTGTAAATGGTACTGTTGGGTTGTGTGGAGAATCAATACAGTAAGAATTCCATACTGTACACTTTATCAACAATGTAAGAATCCCTACAACTGTCTACTAATCTGAACACTATAGAATTTACTGTATACAAGGTGTCTAAACCAAGGCCAACACCCTCACCACCCCCCATCCCCTCCCTGTTCTGCATCAGTTTGGCTTTCATGCTGAACATATCAATTTAAAATCCATGAAGGGTCTTACTCCTTTGGTTAAGGTTCAATGTCAGACCAAAGCAGGTCGCAGCCCATGAGATAACTCCCTAACACATCCTAGCCATTTGTGTTCCTCACAAACCATACAATCTACATTAACTAAGATAAACAGTAATAATGAGTTTACATACCCATATCAATATAAGATGTAACCATTGATAAAATACCTTACGAGTATGTAGCAGATCATTGATGGTTTTCAATGGGTCAGATAAAGCAGCCAAAACAACAGGAGTATGAAGATCGTCTGACATTGAAGTCAGAAAATCATTGTAAAATTTATTGATGCAATCCAAAATATGAGGTGGGACAGAATCCTTCTTTGTCATATCATCCTGGTCCATAGCATTTTGACAGTCGTGTAGCGTCTGCAACCAATGAACAACAGTAGGGACCATGTCATTGATCAGATATAAAGTTGTTGCTAAATTCAGACAGAAAGCTGTAACAAACTATTAAATTCACTCTCCAAGTGTTGCCATATAAAACTTAGGCCTCTTTTTTGTCCAGTCCAGATTGGTTTGGACAGCAAATTATATTATGAGAAAAATGATGTATTAGCTCAGGTGGTTTGTGTGTGTGTGTGTGTGAGAGAGAGAGAGAGAGAGAGAGATTTTATTCTTGAGCTGAGTTATTAAAAATTATGTACCTGATAAATGTAGAAAACACAGTCAGAGGCACTTTCAAGCTGCACATCTGAGTAGTTGATTGGGGAACGATAGTGGGTTCCTATGGTTTGTGTGTGTGTGTGTGTGTGTGTGTGTGTGTGAGAGAGAGAGAGAGAGAGAGAGATTTTATTCTTGAGCTGAGTTATTAAAAATTGTGTACCTGATAAATGTAGAAAACACGGTCAGAGGCACTTTCAAGCTGCACATCTGAGTAGTTGATTGGGGAACGATAGTGGGTTCCTATCAAGAAAAGCCTCAAAGCTAGCGGATGGTAAATGTCTATAACCTGAGAAAGGATCAAACGCATACAATCATGAAGAAGTTGAGACATTTGAAAAGTGAACTCAAAGATGTCAGTTGAGTTGCAATAACAGGCAGAGAAATATAACATGCAAGACCACATCAAATCCCCGACCTGTCGTATTGTGAAGAAGTTTCCAAGGGATTTTGACATTTTCTCTGAATCAATGGTGACAAATCCATTGTGTATCCAATAGCTTATATTACTCTGTTTACAGGCAGCACAACTCTGAGCAATTTCATTTTCATGGTGGGGAAACACAAGGTCCATCCCTCCACCATGAATGTCAAATGAGTAACCCAGATAAGCAGCACTCATGGCACTGCACTCAATATGCCATCCAGGTCTCCCAGGCCCCCATGGACTGTCCCAAAAGGGTTCCCCCTTCTTTGCAGCCTGCAAATTACCAATAGATTCTGTAGCAAAAGGTACTTCAATAGCAAACAAATACAGTTGGAAATATGATAACAAATAACATTTGCTATCCAACTAATAACAATTAAATGCATCAAGCAAAGACTCATGCAAACATCAATAAGATTATAAATCAATGCAAATAATCGTCAATTCCGAACCCAACAGTGATGATGCAAACATGATTCCCAAATATAACCAGCAAGACTGACAAATTCAGGCAGTCTATTTTGTATTCTCTCCTCTAATCATATAAGAACTTTTCAATATCATTGCACAGAACTTACTTCTACACCCCCTAACTCTTTGTGGGTCCTCATTACATAGAGCTACCATTTGATCAATGTCCAAACCTCACTGTCCCTTGCCCCCAAAACAAAATAATCATCATGCTCACCAAATATAAGCTGATCCAATACTGTCATATCATCCATACAGTGTTTTAAATTAAAGTTTTATTTTAACTTCATAGAAAAAGGACTTGGTATTTGGCAACTATGACTAGCATGAGGACAGCTTATCCAACAGTAGGCTTTGCAAAACATTGACCTAACAACAGTTTATCAAGGATGTAAGAATAAGTTCTGCAACAGGTATAATTTGATCCTGACTTGTGTGCATGCATAAGTACCTACCCTCTATAACCAGTTGGAATTGTCCAAAACTTGCTAAAACTCAAGAAGGTTTATGCAAGACTACAGACTAGATCAGATTTTAACAGCTCTAATGGTTTGGTATATGTTGTGATACACAAAGACGTTAATTTCAGCCAAAATAGTCATGTCAACACGATATGACACAGACGTGGGTGTGAGATCAACGTCGAACATGCTTATATTTCATTGGATACAGCTATTTAGCTCATGACTACTTTATCTCTTTCTTTAATTTTTTTAATTATGCATATATTGGGTCAAATAAGATTATTCCGTTCTTTATCTATTACTTAATTTATTAGATAATAGTGTAAAATAAATTGTAATAAAAAATAAATAAATAACATTTAAATTAATTTCTAAATCTTGTAAGGAAATGGTTTATCCTTCTTAATTTTTTTAAAATTATAATAGATGAAATTTATAGGTTGAAACAAAGGTTTATTAATAATGTGGTATAATTTTTCTTAAATATTTTTCTCAGCATTATATTACAATAAAAGACCAATAATAAGTAAGTTCTTCATGTACAATTAGTGTTAGGGTTAAGGTAAAATAAGGCTTAATATCTTGTTCAAATGGAAAAGATATAATAAATATATTTTCTGATTACAATTAACCATATAGTATCATAACTAATTTCATTGTGCATATGTTTGGTGTTAATTTATTTTTCATTAATGTCATATCCAAGTACCCGCACCCATAGTTGAGATCCTTTTCACCTAAATCCTCATATTCTAAGATTTTGGAATGCAAAGGATCCCATGCCTAGGCACGTACCTGCACCTGACCCCCCATACCCGAACCTATGTAACATAGGGCATATACATGCATTGTATAAATATGACAAACATTTATTTGTTGAAGCCTTACTTTCCATAAAGCAAAATCTGCAGGATTTTTCTTCCTAGAGTCAACAGCAACCCGTTCACCTGCTCGATTATCTTCTACTTTTCGCCCAGATAATCGGCCATATTCTGGGAATTTGTCAACCGAGAAATACACATCCCCCTCAACTCTGTAGGCACAATCATTATCAATAATCTGCCAAGCAAGACATCAACATGTCATAAGCCAATCTAAGGAAACGCATGTATCTGATGTCTGATGTCTAGTGTGTGTGTGTGTGTGTGTGTGTGTGAGAGAGAGAGAGAGAGAGAAAGAGATTAACACACTTTCAGCAATACTGTTTATTCATAAAAAAAAGTGTACATGCATAGTTGAATAGAAAGAGGACAAGAAAGAAAAAATGTTGAACCCCTGAACAAGACCAAAAATAATATCCAAAAAACACATGTTTCATGGCATAAAAAATAAATAAGGTGCATGAAATTTGAATTCCACGGCATCAATCAAATGAAGTCAAATTTTACTTGTTCATTTTCTCCCTCCAACACACTGATGAGCCAGAGTTAATCAAGGTTGATATTTTGGAAAAGAATTTTTCCTTTGTCCAGCCACATTAGATAAATAAACATCTAAAAGTATCTCTCTTCAGAAGCAGTTCATTGATGGTCATGAGCTTGAGAGTAGGATTGCCCCATTAACATTTTTTAGAGCACATCACTCTTTTTTTAGTATAGAAACATATGTAGGTAATAAGAATGACAAGCATTAAGCCTGTTCTAATCCAAATATCAGACTGTATAACAAGTTACCAACTGTAAACTATTGTCACAAAAACAGCAATCTATTATGACTTTTTGCAAATACATTTAACACACATCCATAGGCTCAATATTTTAATAAAAATTGATCTATATTTTCATAATGTTTTGACACTCCACTAAACATATTCCTATTTTTTTCCTTCTTTTTTTTCAATAACTTGGTGAACAATCTCAATCCCCATCCCTGTATGCTATGTTTGATTCTAGGAAAGTGCCAAGGAAAGGAAAAAAAAAATGTTAAGCAAATTTTCTCATATTTAGTATACCATGGAAAATAGGAGAGAAAATTAAATATAACTAAAATGAGTTAAAAACTTATATATTTTTACATTAGTTATCTTTATATAAAAAAAGAAAAAATAAGTGAAATAAGTTTGAAGTAGCATGTAAAAATAATTTATTAACTTTAAATATATTTTTTATTTTTCTTCACTTGTTCATTCCTTCTATTTTTCCTCTCCATTTTTTCCACCGTATTTTTCCTCAAATTTTCCAAAAACCAAACAGGGTTAAACAATTTCTACTTCGAGTGGGAATTTCTTCCACAATGAAAAAAGCCTGCTTTTGAACCTCAAATATAGCTTCAGCTATCCCTGATTTCTTCCATGGTGACTGAAAGGAAATAAGTGATTGGGATAAATTGGACAGTACAACATTCACCGTTTTGCAATAATTTCCAGTCAGAGATGAAGTTATATAATTGTTTTAAAAAAAAATCTTTAATTAATCAGAAACTTAAGAAAACAGAATGAGTTTACACAAAAACATACAACTTAACAACTATAACTAAAAAACCAATGGTTTTACATGCGTTTCTGCAACAAAGAGTACGACAGGGTTGAGGAACACGGCCTTTACACTGAAGTAACCAAGTTGCAAGGACAAGAGCAAGCCCTTGCAATTCTTGAAAAAAGTAACACCACAAAATCATACTTTAGTGAAGTACCTGCTTAATCATATCAATGATTTGGGGCATGTGATCAGAGACACATGGCTCCACCGAAGGAGGCAAGCAGTGAAGATATGTCATATCCACATGGAACTCTTGGCAGTATCGTCTGCTCAAATTTATTGGATCCTCCCCCATTTCATTTGCTCTAGCAATTATCTACAGAATTCGAAAATTGCAGACTCAGCTATCCTGTCATACATATGTAAAAAGTAGTTGGTACTTGGCATCCAAGTCGTGCAGCATGATAAGATCAACAAATTGGAGAACTAAAAATTCAACATTGAAACACTAGTGCTATATTTGGTTTCAACAAAGTACCAAGGAAAGAAAAAAAAAATTGTAAGGGAAAATGATTTTCTCATTTAGATTTTATTATGAAAAATTACAAAAAAAAAAAAATCAAATATAATTTTTTTTATAGGTAGAAAGAAAATAAAATAAAATTATAATTAGTTGAAAACTTATGTATTTTTAAATCATTTAATCTTTATATAGAAGAGTTAAAATAAATGAAATAAGTTTGAGATAGTATAAAATAAGAATTTATTAGCTTTCAATTTATTTTTATTTTCCTTCACTTCTTTTTTTCCTCTTTGCTTTTTCTCTTAATTTTCTTCCCTTTACATTTTCTCTCAAATTTTCCAGGAACCAAACATACCCTAGAAATCATGATTACAGCAAATGATAAAGAAACACAATTTACAATGCATAGAATCAAGTAGTGAAACTTGGAAGTTAAATTTCAAGGACAGAACTAAGATTTGATCCAACTGAAACCGAAACAACATATACAATTTAAAACTTAAATATTAATTTGATTTCTTCCGCAAATGACATTTAAGTTACAATGCCCTCTCAGAAGCAGTTTAGATATTCACCTTGTCATCTACATCAGTGAAGTTTCGAACATAATTCACTTCATACTCCAAATGCCTCAGGTATCTGCCTAATTCCAAAACAATACATAAATTGAATCAAATTAGTCTCCAAACATCAAACTGCAAAAACTAAACTTCTTACAACAAGCAACAAAAAGTAAATACATAAAACTGATCTCAAACAAAAAGGAAAATCCTTCTTTGGTTCCTAAGAAAAATGTAGAAACAGAAAAGATATTAAATTTTTTAAATCCTTGATAGTGGGGAAAAAAGGGTTTATTCTATTAATCTTAACACAACAATTTGGCTTATTTGAAGTGTGATTTCCTTTTTCCTCCCAATTCAAATATAATAGAAAACTCAAATTTTTTTACCAGCCAACCAAGAGTTCTCCATATCTTTGTCTAATTCCAAGATAACATAGAATCCCAAACTTAATTTACATTCACTTTTTCCCGAGTTTCCAGGAAACGAACAGAGGTATTGGAAAAGGAGGTTCTTTTTCCCAATTTCAAAATTTAAAAAGAAAAAAAAAATTAGATAGATGAATAGAAAATTTTGAAATTTCTACTTTCTTTCATTTTCTTCGTTTATTTTTCCCAGTTGTCTTGGGAAACAAACAAATGTTCCTTCTTTTCCAATTCCAAAATTTATCCAAAAAAAAAAAAAAAACATGAAATCGAAATTCTATTTCTTTTTCTCATTTTTTTCCTTAGTTTGCTCGCAGAACAAGTAGAGGCAGAAGAAAAAAAAACACATCCTTTTTCCTTCCAAACACAAACCCATCAAATTTTCTTCCATTCTTCAGCTTTCTGGCAATAAAAATATAAACTTTTAAAAGGAAAAAAAAAAGTTCTAAAAACAAAACAATAATAAGAAACCACACAGAACTAGGCTATCTAGAAGTAAGGATGGAGAGATAGAGAGAAAAAGAGAGACCTGTAGAGAACATCGAAGGATACATAAACACGAGCATGGCCAATGTGGCTGAGATCGTATGCGGTGACACCACACACATACATTCCTACTCTCCCATCTACTTTGGGCTTGAACACCTCCTTCTGCCTACTCATAGTGTTGTACAGCCACAGCTCTGCCCTCCGATTCTCAACCCCTTCACCACCGCTATTTTTCTCATCAATCAATGGCTGAGATTGCTTCACAGAACTGAAGCAGCGACCTCCACAGACCTTGCTGTTGGAGAAGATGGCATGGGAGTGGTGAGTTGGGAGACCACTCGTCCGCACTGAGTTAGGAATCGGAATAAATCGCAGCGGGAACAAGGGCTTGTAGCACTTGAGCAGAGTACCCATTGGGGCAATTGCTGTTTTCTTTAGGCTTTTTCGTGGGGTTATAAGTTTATAACTTATAAGCGTAGCTGCGTTATCTGAAAGGAGCGAGTTTACTCGCTCACTCGGTGTGTGCTCAGTTCTGTTTGAGTGAACTCGGTATTGGGCATGTGGGTCGGGTTAAACCTTAACTTTAACAACCTAGGTTTACTCATGATCTTTACGGTGCACTCAAGAACATGATGCTAAACCTTAGTTCTACTGACAAACACAAGTCATTTTGCATATTTCGATCATATTCAACATATTGATCGAGTAGAATGTTCATACGACAATGTTCCAATTAATTAAACATTCATAAAATATGGAAAAAATAAATTATATTGACATAATTAATCATATTTATTTATTTATTTATTTATTCTCTATAAGTACTTTTAAATATTTATGTATTAATTTTATAATTTTAAATTGAAAGTAAATTAAGACAGCACTTGTCTTCCATTTTCTTTCACATTTTCAAATATTTATTACAATTCTTTATATTAAATGTTTTTTTATAAAGCTTCTAGTTTTAGATTACCTGGTGGTGATTGTGATGGACACTACCTGAATCCCAATGTTTGAGTCTCATGAAATGTTACTCATTATGGATAAAAGAAAAAAAAAACCTTTCTGAAATCTGGATAAAAGGAGAAAAAATGAAGGTGAAGGTTCAGTAGACAGACAGAACCACTAACAGCACAAAAGCATAATGGAACAACAAATTGTATAGGTTCTCAATGGTAACATGATCAGACAGCTCTCAATTGTATAGGTTCTCAAACAGCCCCTTACTAGCATAACCTCAGGGCAGTACATGTTCTCCAGTCATGCAACAATACTGAAAATGCTGGCTATAGTTTTGCATACAAAATCATCCCACTTTGACACTAACAATTTTGCTTGCCATCCATTAGTTAGTAGCATTGTGGAATTCCAGGCATGGTTATGCTGTACTATAGTATGTACTACAAAATGTGTGCTGCTCGTTCCCTGATCTAAAAGGGATATTCTTTATGACATGTCCTACTCTGCCCAGTGCCAGATTTCCCAGAATGCCCACATTTTCTGAACCAACCAAGTAAGTTGGAGGCCTTTGTTCTGACGGAGAGAAGCTGCTTCTTCTGATCAAGCCGCGGAGCATACCTTATCTGAAACCAAAAGTTAAAGTTGAATCACAATCGTTAAAAGACTAGTCACACCATTGAGGCCAGAATTTCTTATTTGGCTTAGGAGGGTAATGCAGCAGTTTGAATCTTTCCAGGTAAATCATTTTCCTACCCCTCAAAAGAAAAAGGTTTGAATGAAAATAGAGCAAATTTGTTAAATATATAATGCAGAGTATCTAATTATTATTCCAAGCATAGGAAAATATTGGATATGCCAAAACAAAGATATATCACATGAGCCACAGAAAGACTAGTGATGTTGGATTAGCAATGGAAAGAAAATCATTTGTTAGGAAAAAAGGAAGAGCAAGTGAGTGAATTCACCTTGTCGGGAGCTACTGCAGCACAAACGATTGTCATCTATATAGGTTGCCTGGATACCCATCATCCATGACCCCACAGATATATCATCATGAGCGTAAGTCATAAGCGATGCACTGCAAAAACAAGCAAATTGAGATTTGAATGGAAGTCATGAAAATGAATAGAAATGCTTCTTCTAAATCTAAGAAAAGTGAAAAATGAAGCAAAATGCATGGAGTGATACTGCTTGACCATCTGGTTCAGCTCATAGCTGCTCATGATTTGCAGAAAATGATTTACTTCTACCAAAGTTCCATCAGTCAATTGAATCTTGAGGTTCATCTCACGTTATTATAGTACAAAGAAGTTGAAGTTCATGTTATTTGTGGACTATATATCCTTATGATTTTTGTAATTACAGCTTCACACTACCAAACACAAAAATGTAGTGTCTTCTTTTCAGCCAAAATAGTGAAACACAATCAGCTACTTCTCAATCATAACACCAATAAACCCATCAATTTCACTACTTAAAAGATAACTTCATATCCAAACTAAATTTTTCTTTCCCCAGCAGAGGCATTAAACTAACCTGTTTATGTTAACATACTGGACCAAATTTTTGGAGAGTATAATAAGTGAACCACCTGCATGGCGGAAGTACCTGAAAAAAAGAAATTTGATAAGATTTCTATATTGTGGCCATCAGAGCTGTAATCAGGATTAAGATATAAACAAAAAATTTACACTTCAAAAGAGATTTCATTCTCTGCCAGTCACTTCACCAACAATACAACACCAGCAAACTAAAAGAAAGGGATTGAAGAACCAAAATTACAACTAGATATTTTGGCATAAATTTTAAACAAGAAGCAAAATAATTTAAGCCTCTATAGAGGTTTTCAGCATTTTAACCTAATTATTAAAAAATTTAAAAAATGCAAACAATGTAACCTTCTCGCGATGTCCAACCTAATTCAATTTTACAAAATACAAAAGAATATGTAAATTTTTCAGAAGATAGCAAACAAGCCCAATTTACTCTGAATAAATAAATAATAACAGCTTCCAATAAATCTAACTTTTGCTATTAACCCCAGCTTCCAGAATATTTAGTAACATTTTGTAACTTTCCATCCAAACTCCAGAACCTCCACATGGAATGGCTCCTGAATTCCTACCTCGCTAATATGTTTGCAAGGGAAAAATAGCATATAACATTCCATCAAACATTAGTTTCTCTTGCAACTTCTAGATGCAAAACTGAACATAATATGGGGGAACTAGTTGTTTCTGTCCTCGATAGATAACCTCCAAAATAATGAATGGCAAAGTAACAATATCAACCAGAATTTTCTCTTTATAATTAAGGATCTTTATTATATGCCTGCATAAATAACCTTTAAAGTTAAACAAGTAGTCCCCAATACAAGACAAACATCATGCCCACTCTTCAAGTAAATATTCAACAGTTGTTTCCACACAGAAACTAATGTATAATAATAAATAATAACACATATCCTAGTATGTAACACTAAATTATATTAATTCACCTAACCATTGGTGGTGCTTAAGAAACCTATGCTGTCAGAATCTCTTTGTAGTGCTCAAAGTACTAATAATTCACAAAGGCCGTGTGTACAAATATGATAATTTTCATTTATTTATTTATTCAAATACAGACTGCACAAATTTCTAGATTCTGATAAAATAAAAAAAAATACTAGAGCATAAAACACTGTTGGGCTCTTCATTTGTGAGGTTTTCAAGTTATTTAAATCAATTCCAATGTCATCATATTCAAATATAACTGTCACTGATATGACCCTGCTTCCACCTTATTGACAGCCAACAGATTTAGTTATTTGTGGGAGAAATCAGGATAGTAGCCTATGAAAGGAGGAAAGCAATTGTGGGAATCCAAATATCCTTCTTTCCTTTATTGTATTCGCAACCAAACAGACCTTAAGAGAATGTAATTAGGATCAGAGGATACTGACAATAAAAAAAGAAATAACTAAGATATTAAAAATGAAAGAAAAGAGGCGACCCACGCTCAACAGTGCAAATAAGACTTTCAAAATGTATGACAAATATAATTTAGGTGTATATAACACACTATTCTCCTACACAAGCAAGTTCACTTACGATTTCTCATCCCCGAATTTCCACCATTCAGGTTCATACCACGGCCTTCCCCTGAAAAATTAACCAAGAAAAAAAGAGAGATATTAAATGCTAAAAAGCAGAAGTCTAATCTCACAGTAAATCAAAGGTGAATACATTAGGAATTTAAAATTTACTTTTGAAATAACATGCTTCTATGGAGAGCTTAAACCCTATTAAATAATATGCAGATACAAGCATGGTGTATAAAACATAGTCATTTCCCCAAACACAAACACAGGATAAAGCTATATATGTGTTTTTCAATTTATCATATTGAACATATATGTGTTCAAATTTAATTCCAAGAATAATACCATATGGTAAGGCCACCAAACTACTCATCTTTAGGCTAAGACAATGAATAAGGCAGTAATTAAGTTGACAAGTACAAATAAAGTTCTCTATTTTAAATATCTACCAAGAACGACGACAATGTCATTGGCTCTGAATGGTGAGCAAGCGATATCAAGCATGTCCAGCTTGAAGATTGCTCAAGATTACATCACGGTCAACCAAGAAACAAAAACAAAAGAGGTTGCATTTTTGTGTCATTGTCAATGTTATTAAAGGCAACAAGTGATAGCACCTGGTTTTGCCTTAGGTGAAGGCAAAAAAAAAAAAAAAAAAAAAAAGGCAATGGACTGAGCAAAGCAAGACAAGCTTGTCCAACTTGAAAGGTGCTGACTAAGAAACAAAAATAAAAGAGGTTGCATGTTTGTGCCATTGCTAATGTTATCAAAGGAAAAAAGCAATAAGACCCTATTTAGTCTTAGGCAAAGGGTGAAAAACAAGGTGATAGCCTGAGCAAAATAAGGTGACAAAATGTGTGATGTGAGTTTGTGCCAGCAGCCATACTTGAACAATACAAAATCATCTTCACCATCATTTTGATGAGGAGGCGGTGATGAAGTGTGTGTGTGTGTGTGTGTGTGTGTGTGTGTGTGAGAGAGAGAGAGAGAGAGAGAGAGGGAGAGAGAGATACTTGAACAATACAGAGATCATCTTCATCATCATTTTGATGACAACAATGATGATGATGCCGTTCAATAATCAACAAGCGTATGGCCACTGCCTTACTTGAACAATACAAAGATCACCTTTGCATCATTTTGATGATGACAATCATGATGGTGTCATTCAATACTAAACAGGTGTATGGCTACTGCCATACTTGAACAATACAAGGATCATCTTCACATCATTTGGATGATGACAATGATGTCATTCAATAATCAACACTATTAAATCTTCATAGCTTATGGTGTCTGGGAGAATTTACAAAACAATAATAATAATTGTTTGAAACATCAGATGTTATATCCCACATCATACAAAGCTTCAAATTCGTCTAGATAAAAAGTTCATATTATCCACAATCCATATTATAATTTACCAAACGTCAAAAATAAATATATGACTAAATAAATAATTCAAAATGAAACAAAAACAAGAGAGTGAATATCGTAGAGACATAATCATCAAGGGAATTCCAATTATCATCTTTGTGTCCTTTTTTTCCCAACATCTTGCCCCCTCTTCAAAGGGGCACTCACCTCAATCACTTCAGCACCTTAGCAAAAGTGATCACCTAGGCCAAGGCATTGCCTATGCATCAGCTTTTTGGAGATGCCTCACTTGTGTCTTCAAAAGGCAATAAGCCTTGGCTTTGCCTCACTAAATTGCTAGGCTAAATCAGGTGATTGCCTTTACAAAACTTGTATTTGCAACTTTAAAATGATAACTAAAAATACCTTTATGATAAAATTCCAAAAAGTTCAAGTGATGGATAAGGACAATAAACCAAAAACGATCATGAAACATAAATCAAACTAATGCAATTGTGTCACATAGCTTGAGAAGATAAGCTCTAACACCTTCAATTCAGATTTATGAGTGCTATACAAGGGTGATGCAACATTAAAAGTAAGATCTTATATGAAATTTAGTTATGCAATCTTGCATAAGCTGAACTAAGATTTGAGAGATAAATTACGCTTCTGTTATCACATCTCCTGACTTCATGCATCCAATATAAGCGCTATCTTGACCACGGCGGCTTTCAAGAAGACTAATTAAACCATCTGTAACACCATAAAAGAAAGCAAATGATCTACATCATCTACTAAGGAAAGAATACAGAATACCAAGAACTAATATTCTTTATAAATAGATCAAAACAAAAACCCTACCAAGATCAAGGTCTATCTTGTCATCAACTTTCACATAAAATTCTGCATCCCAATTTTGAAGCGCTGTACTGAAGAACAACTTTGCTTTCTTAGGCAACTCTTCTTGGGCCTCTTCATGACCATCCTAAAGAGTTCAACAATGACGGATATTCATATTTCATGCTTTGCCTTTGTTTTGAAATCTAAGTGATCGATTGAAAGATAAAGAAAAAAACACTCAAACTTGAAAGATGACATACCCAACTTAGAAAAGAAAGAAAAGATTAAGAGTTTTATTTTGCATCAACGGTTGATTTTTTTAGTTAACTAACATGCTATGTGGTAACAAAATCCAATCAATGTTTTAAAAGGCTAAATGTGGCCTAGAGGGCTTTTGCCCAAATGAGGGGAAGCAAAAGCCTCGAGGCAGAACAAGGTATAGGCCTTGAGGCAGGAAAAGGCATAAGCCTCAACTTAAACAAAAAATAAAATAAAAAAAAATTAAAAAAGAAAATAAAAAATCTCAAAAATAAAATAATAATAATATTAATAATAAAATCTCATGAAATAAATAAGAAAAACATGCAATTCATAACAATCAAATTAATCGTATGTCATTATCAATAGTTTTTAATTTAATTCCTTCCTCTCTCTTCTAAAATCCAACTCTCTCACATGGCTTCAATAAATAATCTTTAAAACTCACATCACTATCCCTAGTAGGATACTTCAATGAGTCTTAATTGTATCCAATAGCTTTATTATCTTTTCCATCAATATCAATGTACACACATTCTTCCTCATCTATTAATTGCAATAATATTTTTCTTTTATCTATCAATAGTAAGATGATTATGCATGAACTTAACACAATAGTGGTCAATAATTCCTTTATTTCTTCTTCTCAATATCTTCTTTTCCTTTCCATTTGAAAGGTTAATCGGTAGCCAACTAAGCCCTTACTTTCTAAAAGGTTTAACCCTAGTCTTGGACACAAGACAAAACTTATAAATCCATACCAAAACCTCGCAAAAGCACAACTCATTAAAACCATTGAATATTGAACTTAAGTCTCTTATAAAATATATACTATGAAGTAAGGCTAATTAGATTAAGAAAAAACACCCAAGAGAGGGGGTGAATTGGGTGACTAAAACTTTTTTGAAAACCACTTCAATTAAGCAACTAACAAAGCAATAAATGTAAATAAAGAAGTTAAGAGAGACGCAAACTCTTTTTGATAGTAGTTCGGAAAATCCCTCCTACGTCCACTCTCCTCAAACTCTTTTTTCAGTGAGGGTTCCACTAAATCAAGGCTTCCAATCCCAAGCCTTCAAACTTTACACTTAGATTCAATGGCTCCAATAGGCACTTACAAGTCTCTTCAAGCTCAATGCTAGCTTGACACTCCAAACACTCAACCTTTCACAAATATAGGAAGTTTAACAATACTCACCCTAACTCAATAAAGGCTCAATACAATAAAAGCAAGGATGAACTCAAATGGGTGCACTAGGATAGATTTGCAAGTGGAATAATCAACGCACTAGAGTTTGAGAGCTTTGAAAGAGGGAAAAGAGTAATTAGGCTATTCAATATGGGTGTTCTCTTCTTAATAAGTATATTGGAGCTCTCAATTTATAGAAAACTAACCTCCAACACCCCAAACTACAAAAGTAAGCCTCAACTGGTCAAACTCCGATTTAATTGGTTGAGTAGTCATTGGGCATTAACTGCATTGCAAGTGGTCGTTGGTCCTTTCTAAGCTTCAACCGACTCTTAACTAGACCTCAACCGGTGCTCAACCAAGAAAGGCAATGCCTCAACCGGGAACACAAGTCTTCTAGAAGAAAGAGAAAGTCATTTGGTCCCTTGGCCAATCCTCAACTGGGAAAAGACAACCAATTGAACCGGTACTAGAACACCCTTGAACAATTAGACCTAAAATGGCCCAAATTACTTCCTTTTTCAATCAAAAGATTTATAAGCATTTAACTTCATTTTTATGAAAACTAAGTATGAATGAATGTATGAAAAAAAATCTAAATCCTAAGTGTACCCAAAGGATTCATCTTACAAAATTATCCTATACTTGATGGGTCTTCAAATATCCAAGTCTTCCAACTTCTCAAATCCTTTTTAAGCGAACTTAAACTTCTCTTTTAATTTTCTTGTTAAAACCTAAAACTACACTTGATTTAAATTCGTTAATTCACTTAACCTTGTTTTATTAACATCAAAACTCCTTAGGAGAACCCTTGGGCTAACATATATAAAATCCTATCAAAATCCTTTGAATATTTGAAGCTTAAGCCTTAATAGCCTCAAGGTTATAACCTCAAGTTTGTAAGATTACCCTATATTGAGACCATAACCTCACTCTAAGGCAAGCCTCAATGGCCTTTTAAAACAATGAGTCCAATAATGATAAATACTTCAATCATTAAATAAGGATAAAAATTTCTACATTCATTCTTTTGTTCTAACTCATAAAATAATTTTGATTGAAAAAATCATCTCATCTCTGTGGAGGTGTACTACTACTACAAGTCTCTTTCTAAGATAAAAATTTTGGCAACATGTCTACTCATGTAAAAGAAAACAAAATAATGAAATAGTTGATTTTGGTAACACTGAAATCCATAACTTACAAGAATCAAGAAATCCTTTGTCAAGCGATTTTCCACATCAATATTGCGATCTAAGCTATCACCTCGATTAGCACTGCCATAATTAAGTTAAGATAAAACTTTCTATAAAATCCACCATAATCATAATGCTTGTAATGCAAAGATAAACTAAGCTAGTTTTATAAGGAGGAAAAAAGAAAGGAAGTGCCATACAAATACAAAATGAAGATTTAAGTGTGTGGGACAACCTCCGACCAATTACGAAACGTATGACCACTCCTCTTTCCTCAAGTTTTTTTAAAGCTTCCTCACCTGCAAAAGCCATGAAACTTCACATGATATATTGTTTGTAAACTCAATGCATAGATTCTTGATAGCCACTGCACACAATCTGAAACCTATGCAATTAAGCCATTACCCCTGGTGTTAGATGCAACAGCATAACTATTCACATAAAAGTAATAAAAAAAAATGAATCGAACAATGATAAGTTAAAATGAAAGATAATATAAACCCCAAAACTAAAAGAGAATAAGAAACTTGAGAGCATTTATACATACAAGCTAAATAAAGGGTGCCATGGGTAGAAATTGTAAACGATGTGAATGGTGAAACCCCATTGAACCATGACTAGATATGCTAAAAACATTTGATATGTACTACTACCCAGTACCAACATTTCAATATCTCAACTGACCTCTTGGCATCCAAGACCCTCTAAACACATTTCGCTTCAGATGACTACCAAATCCAGTATAAACTCCAATAACAGCAAGAAGCTTCTTGTCGGAGGAAGACCCACTTTGTTTTAACTGGCTCTTGAGGTACCCTTGACTCTTGGCCAATGTCAAATCCATCTCAGCTTCCACAATCCTCTTCTCCAAATCTCTGTAACATCATCATCAATGCAAACCTTCTATATACCATCCTCCAGCAACATCACCAAATTATCAAAATTAACTAGAAGGAGATAAAGTGAAGAAAATATACTTGCATCCTAATACCATCAGCTTGTCTTCAACTGTAAGAACTTTTGGTCTCTATCAGCCAAGAAACACGAAAAAAATGTTAACCAGAGGTAAAAAGTAAAACAAACATCACCAATACACACCCTCCTTATGGCTGATGAGAAAATGTAGGAAAGGAGAAGAAAACTAAATCTTTTGAGTTGCATACTTTCCGCTGTTTTCATCTCCAAAAATAAAAATAAATATGAAAATCCAGGTAAGTCAAATAATTTTATTAGGCTACACCTTTTTTTTCTTGAATGCCATATAAAACAAAATCAATTTTCCCAGCAACCAAACAGAGCCAGAAGAAAACAAACCCGGACAGAATTCTTCATAAGAAGGTTAGCTAGTATATTTCTGTTCTCTGCATCTTGCCACAATCTGATTATTGAAAAAATACATGATTCATTAATTATACATGTACAGAGAAAGAAAAAAAAAAGGCAGGGAAATGAGAGATTACCAATCTTCCAATCATAATAAATCAACACAATTTTTTCCATAGTTTGGTTGGTGAGAATATATAAGAGGAAAAAAAACTCGATTCTATTACTCTGAACCGGAGAGAAGTTGAGTCAACTCCCTTGGCTCCTTTAATGGACTTTCTTAGTTATGAGGAAAAAAGTATGAACATCCTGGACCAAGAAATCAAAAAATTCGGGTGCCTAATACAACTGTTTGTGTTAACTAAGTGGAGTTGTTCTGATTTTGAAAAACCAAAAAATCTACTTCAGTCTAGGATTCAAATTTTGTTTTATTTTCTTCACCCAAGTTTTCTCAGCAACTAATCAAAGGGTAAATAAATTCTTACCCTGCTTGGCTCACAAGAAAATGTCAGATATAGAAAAGAAAGAAAAAATTTAGATTTAAGATATCTCACTGTTTGGGGCCCGAGTCTCATGACTCAAGTTACCTTAATGCAACCATCTCTCTTAGTCAAATGGACTTCTGTTCAGTTTCCCAGACCACCACAACAGCAACAATAACTCAGGATTCTCACTTTTTTTCCTCACTTTTTCTCAGCAACCAAACAGATAGTCATTGAAGATGAAATTAAAGAGCTTTTCATTTCTCATTAAACAAGACAACCTAAAACATGAGATCCACAAAATGTCACTTCATTTTCTTTTCATCACTTTAATCCGTTAAGAAAACAACTCGCAATCAAATACCTCCATTAAGCTGATAAGGGAATACCCCAAAATAAAAGAAACCAAAAAAGGTTTGAGTTGTTTCACATAAGTAAAATTCAAAATTTTCCTTCATTTCCTTCCGAAAAAATCTGATATCAACCAAACAGAGTAATGGGATCATTCTTCACACTCCCAAGCGCATCTAAAATCCACTTTTTCGCACATTTTCTTAAGCCACCAACAGATGCCCACACAAAAACGAAACAAAAATATTATATTCCACAAGCTTTCATAAGCACAAGAACATCAAACACGAGATCCACAATTTCCCTTTCTTTCCGTTTCCTCCGTCTTCCAACATTTCTCAGCAACCAAAAAGACGTATATGTACATTGAAAAAAAAAACACCAAAAACAAAAACAATGGAATTGCCTTCCAATTTGCGAACAAAAAAACAACATAAACGGAAAAAAGAGATGAGATCGAATAAATTAGGATTCAGCGGAAGGAAAGAGAAAAGAGGAGAAACCTGCCGGCGACGTAGAGCCAAGCGAGGCAGGAGAAGAAGGCCATGATGAGAGAGGGATTGGAAGTCTGAAGAGGCTTGGATCTCCATCGGCGTGATGCGTTGTCCATCTCCGATCAGACTTCAGAGACAGAGAATAGCAGATAGAGACAGAAACTACAGAATTAAACAGCAGGACTCATCGCCATCCTTTCCATTCCTTCAATTCTAATTCAATTCCCACCCTGTACGGTTCCTTCCATGTACAGCTTTTCCTTTTATTTTATTTTATTCTTTTTTTTTTTGCCATTTGGCATTGATTAAAAGGACATTGAAAATACAAATTCAGCCAAAAAATGACTTCCATTTTTCCAAATATAAAATATAACCTTTTTTTACATAAAAATGTCCTTCAACAATTTTTAAACCCTATTTCACTTAAATACTTTTTACATAAAAAAAAAATTAAAATTTAAAATATAAAATTTTTGGGTATTATCTTGTCCTCCTAATGTTTTTTTTATTTTATCTTTTTTCAACTTAAATCTCGTTTATTTATACTCTAATCTTATATGTTTATGTCAGTGATTACTTATCCAAATTTTATTGTATATTTGTAACGGGTCAAATTCAAAGTTTGATGATAGTGATATGGTAACTACTATTTACTTTAATATATATATATATATATGTTTGTTTAACAATCCAAATTAATTTTGTCATATATTTTCAATGGTCCAAATATTTTTATTTTTGTTCAAACAATCCACCTTTGATTATATATTCTCAACCACCCAGAAGGGAAAAAATAAATTATTTTATGAAAAAATAAAAGAAAATTAATAAAGAGACTTAAAAAAAAATCAACTTGCACATTCAACACTTTACCATTAGGATGTCATATGTCTCATTGCATTTTATATCTTAGGATATCGTGTTCATTACATAAAATATTTAAAAATATCCTATTTCATTACAAATAATATTACAATAAATACGGGATATAATATCTTATGATATTCATATCTTATTTTATTTTGTTAATCAAACATAGTTTAATAGACA
Source organism: Vitis vinifera (assembly GCF_030704535.1). Lineage (NCBI taxonomy): Eukaryota > Viridiplantae > Streptophyta > Magnoliopsida > Vitales > Vitaceae > Vitis > Vitis vinifera. The sequence continues at coordinate 6,389,993 of NC_081808.1, forward strand.
AGATATAACATAAAATAGGATTTTAAAAAAAAGATAAATCTCATATTCGGTTTCCAATTAAATAAAATCAATTATCTCACCATTTGTCATGTTTTATCTTCAACTAAACATGAATAAGATAAGTTCTCAAATATCGTTGAATGATTTTCAATAGTACTAAACATGAGAAAATTTTCACATTTTTTAATAACAAAATTATAATGCAATATAATTGTTTTTTGAAACAAATATCAAACGTTAAAAAATAATGTTTTTCTTTCATTTTTTATTTATTTTATAAACTAAATATAAACATGATATAGCATATCTCATTGGATTTCATACCTTAAGATATCATATCTATTACATATAATATCCAAGAATATCATATTTCATTGGAAATGATATTATAATAAATATATATCATATCTAGTAAGATATAATATCCTACAATATTCATATCTTATTTTATCCCGTTAACCAATAGTTTAAGAACATGTTTAGTTAATGGGATATAACATGAGATAGGATAAAAGTCAAGATAATAGATCTCATATTTGATTGACAATAGGGTAAAATCAATTATCGCATTAGCTGCCGTATCTCATCTTCAACTAAATATGAGTAGGATAAGTTGTGAGATATATTATTTTATATTTTCTTTACATCAACTATCTATGGGATATGATAAACCCAAGTTGAAATATGCAATATACAAATCTATGAATAATAAATTTACAATTTTTATTAATTTTCTTCAATTTTTTTATAAATTTTATATATTATTCATTTTCCAAAACAAATAATTTTGATTAATAAAAGGTTAAACTTGTAATTTAAAAAAACTAAAAAAGTATGCATAAAATATACTATAAGATAATACTAGTATATGTATTATTTTATATAATCTTTAATAGATACAAATTATTTTCTAAATTAAATATTTTAATCATAAAATTTTTAATAAAAAATCCCAATTAAATTATAAATTATATAATGGTTTTAAATAACACTAAGTATGTGAGATTTTTCCCTTTTAACAACAAATATTAGGATGAAATACATTTTTCATTTTAAATAACTATTCAAATGAAATATATTTTTTATTCTATCTTTTTATTCTTTTTACAAACCAAATATAAGGATAACATAAGATCTTTTGATGGATATAATACCTTAAAATATTATTCCATAAGATATAATATCCAATGATATAATATTTTACATATATAGTCTAAAATCATATTTGATTGATTGGATATGATATGAAATAAGATAAGAGATGAGATAATATATTTTATTTAATGTTTGGTTGATAATTAGATATTCAACCAAATATGGGATAGAATAGATAGTGAAATATATCATCCTAACATTTTTTTTACATGAAATATGTTAATCCTAGTATTGAATATGTCCTCAACTAATATCTTGTCCTTCATGGAAATCACTTACTAAGGATAGGGACAAGTCATCAAGGTTGGATTTATCTTCAAAGCAACATAGAAATAGTAACTAGAGAAGAAGAGGCAGACTTGTGTGAGCTACAAAAATAGGAGAGTAGGTGAAAAACTAGGGAGCGATGGGTTTAAATAGATTCCACATCATAAATGTTGGGATGTAACCCTTAAAAATATAACATAATGTAACAAATTCAAAATTTATTATTTATTTAATGTTATTCTAACTTTACTTTTATATATTCTTATTCTAACATTATACTTTATGAGTATTCTAACCTAACATTTTTTTACATTGTACATAATTTGAGCACACTAAGAGTTGCATAGAAAATTTAAGTCATGGATTACTTGCAAATAGATGATTAGTTCACAACCAGTTATTGGATTTAGACAATTTATTTAAGTCTATAGTGCACTATCTCCTAATTAGAGGAATGAGTCTTTGCCATCGGGATGAGATTCTCATGATGAGTGCAATAATATATACTATTACACATTATACGGGACTTATGGTAAATCATGACATAAAGTTATTAGGTAGTCATGATTTCACCAAGTTGTTATATTGTATTATCTCTCAAACTTGAAAGAACACTGACCTTGTACATAAGTTTGCAATGGTTTTGACCTAAAGGTGAGATCCTAAAGTGATCATATATTCCTTTTGAATTAGGTCACTATTAATGGAAATCTATAATAACAGGTATTCTCAATATAAACACCATGATATCTAATGGACTTTAAAACAATAAGTTCCCTTGGGTGATAATAAGAATTTTGTGTTCAAGAAAACTATGGTCATAGTAGTTTCCTAAGTGGACCTTAACATAAGTTCTTTATGAAATAGGACATGTCAGTTAATTACACAACAAGAGGACATGTAACTCAAGGGTGGTAGAGGTAATCTTAAGATACTGATAGCATTCACATTGTTAGATTATGGACATTAGTTTATCCTAAGACTTCATATAATGGATGGTAGGTCATGGACCCAAGCACCTTGTGTCACAATATTATTTACATAGGGCATTGGAGCGTAATTGACTCTTTGTAGTGGGATGTTAAATCAACTTTGAAATTGGATTACAAGGGAGCTAGCATTGTCCAATGGGTCCCAATGGTCTTTACTTAAGGTCATATTCCTTGACGACATAATTTATGAGGGTTAGCTTGGTTCTTAATTCACTTATGTGCATAAAAGCATTTTGGTAAATATAGAAGGTTGCACAAAGTTAGTGAATGGTCTGTCTGAACTGGACTAATTGATTAATTAAAGCTCATTTGGGTTCATTAATCAATTTAGACTTTTTTTGGGTTAAACTAAATGACCTAAACCTAAGGTGAGCTCTAGTTACTTAAGCCCATGGGAAGCTTATAAATACACCTTTAAGGGTTAGGACTTCAAGTTTCTTCTATTCACTTTCTCTCATATGTTTCAAAGAGAGAGAGAGCCTTAGCCTCCATCCTCTTAAAGATTTCCACCATCTCAAAGCTAAGACTTAAGGATAAGTCATCAGGTAGAAGATTAATGGGTTAACAAGATCTACAACAACTACCCCGAATTTGACACTAGTATTTCTCAAAATGAATCGGTCTAGGAACATCTAGATCAAAGGTAAGCACACCAAACTTATTTTCTAGATCCACAAAAAGTTTTAAATGTTTGTCTTACTTTCATTACTAGGATCTAGAAAAGCTTAAGAAGTTTTTGCATATACTTAACTAATCTAGGCCTTAGGAACAGAGTAATCTAGGTTTCCCTATAGTTACCATGGTGGCAAAAGTTAGTTGGGCATAATCTAACCTACATAACACATTATCAACATCTGGATATGATAAGACAATGTCTTGTATTACATGGAGTTGTGCTAGCTAGTCATTAAGGGTAAAAGTGGAATAAGAAAAAAATTATTGTTTTTCTCACTTATTTCATTAATTACTTTTGAAAATGAGCCTCAAACAATAAATCCATTGATTTTAAAGTTAAGTATAAATTGATAGTTTATTCAAATCGAGTCAATATAACATATATTTTGTTTGGAAATTGTCGAATAAGGTGAGTTGTAGAAGGGTCATTTATCTCCCAAATTCCTATGAAAGAATAAAATTATTATTGGCATTTTTTTCCCTTTGAATGACTTTTTACCCTATGACTTGTTAGAAATAACGAAGAAAAAAAAAATCTTCCTTCGCTTCACTTCATGTTCACAATTAAACCAATATACAACTTGTTAGAAACAAAAGAAAAGTAAACCACAATCAAGCTTTAAGTTCTAACCTTCTAGACTTCTTCTCATCATGGTCTCATTATCTTTGTACATAAATGACAATATAGAGAAGCTTAAGAAACTTTTCTTCAAAAGGTACGCTAATTTCTTTCTCTCCATGGACATTTTCATTTTTGTTTAAGAATTTCTTCTTACAATGATTTCAATTTCTAAGGTTTCATTTTGGTATATGAGAAATCATTTGCACGGATTTTAATTTCTAAGGTTTCAATTTGAGTATATGAGAAATCCCCTTTTTCTCAAGATCCATTATAAAATCAAAGTAATGCAATTTAAAAATTTTGAACTTTGATTCTCACATTTATAGAGTTGAGAAATTTTGAATTTTATAATTGAAACCTCAAATGTTTACATGAATAGTTGTAATGTTTTTTGCTAGATTATATTACTGTTGCTATTATCATTTTCATAATTTGTTCTCCTCTTGCTTTAATTTTCAATTATTTTTCATGAATTCTCAGAGGACACTTGACATTTCAACTCTATTCTTTTCCATTTTTAAGGGTTTTCCAAGTACCCATATCTAAATTTAAACTTTCGTGGTTTAATTAATGTCTCTGTCTTATTTTTCAATTTGTCATCCCAATGTTTGGCAATTGACATACTTGTAACTTAAGTATATTGAGCTCACAACTAGATAACAAAAATTTTTGAAAACTAGAATTCTTTGAGGTCCTCAGACTCTATTTATTTCAATAGAAAATAGTTCTCTTTCTAGCCTTTTTTTTTTCTCCCTTTAAGGCTCTATTTATGAAATCCAAGTTAAAGAAATTTATCATGCATTTTTAATAAACTTAGGAATAAAATATGTATTTAATCTTGAAATTTGTTTATAAATTTATTCTTATAAATAAATAAATAAATATATATATATATATATATATATGACTTTAAAAACCTACTATTTATTTTTTTTGTAAATAAATAATATGAATCGTTAATAATCAGTATTGCAATAATGTTACTACACATAAAAGCTTTTAACTCGAGCCAACACTCTTATTTTCCGGAATATACTATTGTAGAACAATAAAATGATTATGTGAGAGTGCTTAATACATGTTAGTATGTGGATTCACTTATATTTTTTATTGCATTGGTATTTGATTTAGGTTACTCAACACATTTAATGGCTATTAGTGCATTTAATATAGGTATGGGTCACTTAACACTTTTTTTTTCTTTCTTTTTTTATAAAATATGGGTACGACAACAATACACTATACTTATAATATAAAATATTAGTATTACATTACGATAGGACCTAATAAGAAACTTTGAACTTGTTTACGAAAGTGACAATTATGGGTTATCATGTTATACTCCCTAACATGCTTTATGTTATACACAAATCTTAAAAGTTTAATATAGTATCAGTCTAAATTCACAAGACATGTAGGTTTTTTTTCTAGTAAAAATCATTAAGTAATAATTTTAATGCATTGAGTAAATGTTGCTCTTACGTTGGTGTGTTGTGTTAGATGCCAATAGGTATAAATGCATTTCTAATAATGTTACTTTTATTATAATATTTTGGTACAACAAAATACGTTACACTTACAATATAAATACACACACATTACAGTATGACTTAATTTATAAATTTTTGAACTTTTTTTACGATATTGATAATTGTGGGTTAGTGTTATGCTTCCTATCATGTTTTATGTCATAAATCAACCTTAAATGCTATTAAACTGCCACTTTGAATTTACAAGACATAGGTTTTTGAAAGAAACGGTTGAGTATTTTGTTGGAAAGTATAGATCAATCATAACCTAAAAATGTTTTCTTGTAATTTTCAAGAGAAAATGGCAAAATAAAAAACAAGATAAAGCTTCTAATATAACTTATAATATTAGATAATAGTGAAGTTTGAAATACCATCTATTGGTGCATGGAGCATGCAAAGTCTATGATGCTCTCCCAAGGGTTCATTGAGATTGTTTGAAGATGAACAATGTTGCCACATTTTGCATATTAATAAATTCATTGTAGTCTATTATAAACTATTAAACTTTTCCCTTTTTATTCTCTCACTATGTGGGTAGTTGATTAATATGTTGTATCTTCGACGAAAATGATCATCTATGATAGTTTTGGATTAATATGTTGTATCTTCAACGAAAATGATCATCTATAATAGTTTTGGAGATGTCTATTAATACCTTATTAACATTTGGTATGAACACGTCACACAGTGTGCTAACATCATTCATTTTTTAAATTGTTTAATGATTTTTATTATAAAAAAAAAACTTGTAAATCTTGTGAATTGAAATTAATATTTTATTTTATTTTTAAGATTGATTTATGGCAAAAGTCATGCTACAATGTATAGTCCAATCATACAAAACTATTGGTCATGTAAAAGAATTCAAAAGTTTTCAAATTAGACATCTTCGTAATATATTTTAATATTAGTCTGTTTATTTTGTGAATATAATATATTTATATAGCGCTCATAACCTAAAACCGAACTAATAATCTTAAAAGATGTCTTTTTGGGTAATTAAAGGGTATTTTTTATATTTTATAATTATTTATCTAGCTAGCTTTTGAAGGAATTTTTATATTTTCTCCTTACCCTTCACAAGACTTACCAAAATAAGTCCACATTTATTCATAATTTTCCCTATTTTATTGCTTTATTAAAATTGATGAATTTCACACGCCTCCTAAAGTTTGAAAGTCATCAAATACTTTCATGTATATCATCATTTATTATTTTCACTCGCTTTTCATTTAATCCAAAATAAAGAATGTGGTGGTACCAGAATTAAGTACATACCACCTAAATACCCCAAGAAGGACACAACTCAACCTCTCCCACCCCCACACCCACCCACCATCACCTGACCGTCGAGGATAAGGCCATGCTAGCAGGACCACATTTCCAATTTGGCATTTAGCTGAAAAAGTCTGCAAACACCCCCTTGATCATCTTAGAAAGTTAGTATGCAATGTAATTGTATATAAAGCATACATGCCTACACAATAAAAAAGAACGCTTCCAAAATGCATTTAATGAAATTTCAAACTCGTAATCACTGAGGGTATTTAACCTGAATCTATTAGTAAAATTCTCCCAATTAAAATTCGGTAAATGATAACCTAAAGGTAGATGGAAAAACATCAAAATAGTATAAGCCCATTTGAGAAAAACAAAGGGATTAGTTGTTAACTTCAACCACAAAATCCCATGGAATCAAGTGTTGTAAATACCATGGATAAAAAATAATTCATGATTTTGCTGACTTGGTTGAGTATTCTAGACCTGGATATTGAGTGTTTCACTTGTACTGCTTCTTGCTTCTTCATCAACCAATTCCAGCTATATACATACTCACAACCTGGAGAACAATGAGCTTATCCATGGATATGGCTCTCCCATTTCAGTAGTGGCCCTCGTTTCTTCTTTAAACAAACAACACTAGATCGTGATCAAATTTTACAAAGCATATAAATCGTGGCCTAAGGCTACAACACACAAAAAAAAATGCCTCTTAAATATTTTGAATTTCAAACAGAAAACAGAAGGAACTTGTGATGTTCACAGATGATTAGATTTGAAAAGTAGTTAATCCCTATAGATTATCCCAAAGGGAAAATAAAAACTTTCCAGCCAAACCAAGATGCTTTGTCCTGTGAGAACACTGTCCAGCAATTAGGTTCTTGAATGACTGATGTAGTGCCCCATTTGAAGATTGGGGTCACAGTTTCAAATGTAAAATCTCTAATTGGCCCTGCCAGCTCCAGGTAACAAACTTGAAAGAGAGGGAACCCCCTGGTTTCTCATTTCCTCTTGTGCCCGCCTCATTTCTTCGGGATCTGAGGCCAAAACAAAACAGATGGACGTGATCAGTAAAAGACCCAGAACCATCCTGACAAAAATTATCCATCTGTTGAAGTCACCCAAGGATCAGTAAGACATGTAGGCAAAAAGCAGATAAAAGCAGCTTGAACAAAATATCATTCCATCATATTTATAATCTGAGAAAGATAAAGCATTAAACAAAAATAGAATGTGATATGGAAAGAAGCAACAACTCTCCTATTGGCATTATTACCAGATGGTAATGTGGTAAGATATGAAAGTTTGGAAGGCAAATATAAAAGGGATTTGGAGTACCAATCAATTTAAAAATATTCCATCCAGCTAAACTATAGGAATGACCACCAATGATTTGGAGTACCAACCAATTTAAAAATATTCCATCCGGCTAAACTATTAGAATGACCACCAACTTTTTGTAGCCGTGCAGTATCTCCTACTCTGGCTCCACATTAGGTAAGGTCCAAGATTCAACTCTTACCATTCAGGGTGAGAGAGTTTGGGGTGGGAGGTGTACACCAATGTTCTCAAAACTAGTCCAGTAATTGAACAAAAAAAATTACTAGGTTATGATTCACCAGTCAAATCGCTGGTTCAATCATGATCAAAGTACTGTCAGCATAAATTCATAAATATAAAAATTATATATTGTTAAAATTAAAATAGTCATAAAAATTTAAAAATTTAAAAAAAATAATAGAAATGTTGAACACCCCCACTTAATCTCTCTTAACCCTTGCCACCTCATTCTCCCTTTTTTTTTTTTCAAATAAAAGTGAAAGTGAAACAATACTTTTTGTCCTCTTATTCTTCTTCTTCTTCCGTAACACTAACCCTAACTTCCCTCTGTTCTTCTTTTTTTTCCCTAACCCTAACATCTTTTCTTCTTTTCTCTTCTTCTTCAGTTTTTGTTTTTTTGCATTTTTTTTTTCTTTTGTTTAGCTAAAACATAAATTGAAAAAAGAGGAAGAGAGGGCTGGCAATCATGGCATGCCACTGTTCGTAGTTGTGCCTGACGGCATGCCACCCCTCTCTTTCTATCTCCTTTTTGCTTTAAGTTTTTCTCTCAAGGTTAAATGACAGAGGTGGTGGCCATGGCATACTAGAGGGCATTGCCATGGTCACCCCCCTCTCTCCCTCGTTTTTCTCTTTATGTTTTAGATAAATAAAAAAAACAAACAAAAACTAAAGAAGCAGAAGAAGAAGAAAAATGGAAGGAAGAAGAAGAAGAATATAGGGATATTTGGGTTAGGGAAAAAGAAGAAGAAGACAAAATTGTCCCTTCACTTCTTTTTCATTTTTTTTAAAGAACAAAGAAAATGAGGCTAGAGCATTTAACATTTCTCTAATAAAAATAATTAACAAAAATTTTAAGAATACCTCAGGATGGAAAGAAAATTTTATTATTTAATTTCATACACACATTTCAAAAGTTATATATTCTATCATTTTCATAATTTTAAAAATTCTTATATTTTACCTGTATTATTTGCATAGCTGTTATCTTAAAAATAAAAGCGGATAAATATTTATATTTATTTAATGTTTGTAGGCAAAATAATATGACAAACATTTGAAAACAAACAACATGCTTTTATGTATTTATCAATCCTATCTTTTAATAAAGAGAAGTGTCACCCAATGGCAACAGCATTTTATGGTTTTGGGGGAGGTCCATCGTCCAAATCCCCTACCTCGTGCTTGATTTTGAAGATAGAAAACGAACCAATTTTTGGAAAACTGGCCACTTGTCTGGTTGGGTGGTTAAATCGATGGGTTGCCGGTTGAAAGAGAAAATGGGCTAAATACATGGCTCAGACTGGAAAATGGTCCAGTTGACCAACTGGCAGTCTGGTATGAGTTAAAAACATTGGTGTACACACATGTGAGGATTTAAAAGAATCTTGTCATGATGATCCACATGTACGTCAACAACAAAAGTCAATGTACCACTTGGGCTAAGCTTATGAAAGCCCTAGTAAGAGAATGGGCTTGCCAATCTCCATAAGCCAAGTCAACCTGAGTGAGTCCACAAAAAGGCAGAGCTGAAGGCAAAGAGAAAAACATAAAATATTCTGAACCATGTTCAAAGTACTTTACCCATGTTCTCCACAAGTTTAGGCATTAGAAACATCACGATCAGCATGAATCCCATCATTAGACCCATAGGGCTTTTCACAACAGACATTATAGAGAAGGGTTCCCTTATCTGCAATTGGAGAAGTTAACATACAGCCAACCATCAGTAAAACACTAAACTAATGATTATAAACCACGGAAAATAGTAAAAGGCAGCTTATAATTAGTCCAAACACAACCTCATAATACTGTTCTTCTCTTAATGGCTCTAAAACCAACTCAGTCAGACCTTTCCTGTTCTCTGTTAGTGCTGCTTGAATCTTGCCAGGATTTCTGGCACTGACATCAACTCGAACCTGGACATATAAAAGGAAATGGAATCTTATGAAATCTGGTTCATGCTAATTTGATGATCAGGAATCAATAGAAGAACAGATGGAAGAATTCTACCGGAGAAAAGAAATAGCCAATTGCAGCCACTTCAATCATATGAGTCCCTGCTGACACATTATGGCTTTAAGCATAAAGGTTAAGGAATCATACATGGCCTACAGAGTAATTAAACTACCAATCCGCCCCACAGCAACAAACCATACGCCAGTTTCTTGTTATGAGCCAGAGTCCAATATCAACTATTTACAACTAAAAAGAAAAAACAGTTCAGATAAAACTTTACATCATAATATAATAAGCTGCATATATGTACTCTATGCATCTTTGAGTTTTCCTTCAATCTTTTAATACAGCAAGTGATTGATCTTATACCCAAATTCATAACTTCGCTTTCTATAATTTATATTCCTTCTTAATAAATAATGTTTAATAGAGAAGTTTTGCAACTTTTACATTCAACTAATTTTCCTGCCTGCTGCCCCACAACATCTAAAGTTGGGAAAGCCTGATCAATCCAATCCAGTTCACTTTTATTAATTACTCAAGCCTCCCATCACTGAAGTATGTATGTCAGTTACAATGTCACAAATTATACAGACTCAGACACCATATCTTCAATCTTATATTCATCTCAAAACCATGTCTTTAAACAAATAAAAGTAAAGAATCTATATGCAGGAGAAAAACGGACAGACATAGAAGGCAAAGGAGTCCTTCAAAGAAAGATTAAAACAGAAATAAGTTAACTAAGAGTACAAATCACTCCTGGCTCAAATCATCTTGAGGGTAAAAATACCCCCCTAATTCCTCAAGCATAAGAGTCCCTCGTTTGCCAGAAAACCTACATCTATATTGGCAGGCCCACCCAAAGAAAGTCGCTCCATCATAGAAAATCCATCTCCAAACCTCCATCCAATGCTCACAGCAACACATAAAAGAACCAGATAAACAAGCTCAATCTGGAACTTAATATTATATCTGTTGCAAAACCTCCTTAACATGCATTACTCGACAAAAGATAAGAATAGCTTTTTTCAGCATCAATATGCATCTGATCATGAAAAAAGCAACCATTCAAGTTATAAAGTGTAACCAAAAAAATACCAAAAGTGTCACAAATCAAGTTCTCATAGAGAGTCAGTATGTTAAAAAAGAAAGGTAGGATACAATGAGAAGTAACCATCAGGCCTAAGAAAAGTAACCCATTGGCCACCATTAAGTATGACTTTGACATTTGATGTTTTTCCAGGAAGACCAAATCCTTTCACTCCAGTACCTGCCATACTAGATCATCAACAATCTAGAAGAGCCAATAAATTGAACAAAAAGTACATAATTATTAAAGAAACATAGTGAGGGAAAGAAACTGAAACACACCATGATAGCAAGTTTGAACTCCAGTACAAAAAACAAAAGCACCAAAATTTATAATTGGTGACAACAGTTACCTGGCAGTTCAAAACTTGAAACAAATGGTCCAGAAAATCAATCAATAAGCCTCTAATGATGTCAGGGGTTCAAACCTCTGGTAAGGATGATAGATTAAGAAGACACTAATGATTGAGTTTTCCACTTCTACTGATCAAAGTGCTGCAGAGGTGATTACTCAAACTCTAACAAAGTTGAGCACTAAATACATTGTTTTAGCAGGAAAGAATCAAACTTCACCAATAAATTCCATCTAATATCCATTAATCTGTCAGCACATATAGCTAATTCAATCAAATTGTCCAAATCTTACGCAACCTAAACCAAAATAATAAATCACAATTTTAAACAAAGAACCAATCCATAATTCCTAGTTCAAATGCAAAACCACATCCCTATATAAACATGAACAAGAAAGAAAAATTCAAAAATTCAAAAAAAAACCCAGAAATGCCAATGAAAGGGGGGCAAAATAGCATACTTTCAATCTTGACCCGACCGTTAATCGTGTAGCCGTCACTACTCCTGCAAGTACCCAACGTTCAAACAGAAATTACATGTGAGAACCCTAAAAATGCATTAATTCTCGGTTAGGTTTTTTGAGAAAACACAGGAAAATAAAATAAAATATGTGATTGGTTTTCTTTCAATATAAAGTCCACTAACCAGAGAGTTGCATAAAGCTCAACCCAAAAAATCAAATTTCAAAATGATAATTCAGATTATCTTCCCACGTTTTCTAAGCAACCAAACATACAGAAAGCTAAAAGTTAGGGTTTTTCACAATTATGAAGATAAAATTGAAGCAGAAACGTACCCAGATGAGATGGCGAGCGTAGTTGAGAGAAACGAAAAGCATAACTGTAAGAAAAGTATGAGAGGGATCGGACTCGATCTCAGCGTAGACGCCATTGAAGCAGAAGATCTTGGGTGCTCAGTGGGACTAGTTGGGTGTATGTACGTTTGTTTGTGTTCTTGGTTTCTCCGTTTTGTGGCGACTTCTGATCCTGAAATCAAGACCGTTGAATCTAAATATTCAAAGGGCCACCAGATTGTTTCCATGTGTACAGTCTGATTTTTATAAGGGTTAATTTTATTTACCTCCCCGATATTTTGGCTAAATATATTTAACCGTAGGTTCGAAATTTTTTCATATACCTTCCCAGTTTTGAATAAAATAACTAAATGAGAGATGAATGAAAATAAAAAATAAAAAATATTAGAAAGGTATTTGATGAAATTTTAAATTTATGGGATTAGATATATTTAATCAAAACCTTAAAGAAGGTAAATGAAATTACCCCTTTTAAACAAATATAAAATTAATTTTACTAATAACTTTAACTAATAAAAAATATATTGATTAAATGGATTTATGTGATACAATAGATAGTCAAGTTGATGATTAACTCCAATTTAATTTAAATTAAGAAACAATCGATTCAAAATCAACTCAATCTCATTTTTCTAAACTCAAATTGATTGAATTAAACTCAAATTAGTTGGTTGTGTTAAACTCCAATTGATTGAGTTAAACTCGAAGTTGATAAACATGATTCAAAATTCATCCATCGTGGTTTGTATTTTATTTTATTTTATTTTATTTAAATCTATATATTTATAATAAAATTTACATAGTAAATACTAAATATGACAAAATTTTAAAATAATAATAAAAAAAGTAAAAATAAACTTTTATATATATATATATAATTATAATATGATATTTTTTCTTTAAAATATATAAAAAAAAAATTATTATACAAGATATAAACATTATAAACATTATAAAAACAAAACTGAAAGAAGGCATAACTAAATTAAAAAGAAATAATAAAAAAATAAAAATAAATAAAAAGAAAGAAATAGAAAGAAGAAAAGTGACCAAGGTGAGAAAAATGAATGATAGATGAAAAAAAAACCAATGTTTTAAAAAATTAAAATTACAGTTCATGATTTACTAGTTGAATCGGTGATGTCATAAATAATAATTTATATATTATATAAATTTTTAAATAATTATAAGAAATTAAAATTATATATAATTACAAATTTTAATAATATTTCATTTTTATATTTGACATATAAATTAAATGATGAAAAGAAATATAAATATATTAATATTTAAATATAAAGATATACTTAAAATGAATATATATATATATATATATATATATATATATATAATATTTAATTTTATTTGCATATATTTTATTATTTTGAAATTATTATATTATTATTATAAAAATAAATGTGAAAGTGTTTTATACTTTTATACAATAAAAATTTGAAAAAAAAATTAATTTTGTCATATATTTTTATTTACAAATATAATATAATGAACAAGTTTCATAGCTTAATAATTAAGCTTCAATTTTTACACCAGAAGGTCCCAAGTTTGCAAAATTTGTTTCTTCTCACTTAACTAATCTCACATCCAAAATTGATAATATAAAATAAATAAAAAAAATGTATAGGGATTATGGGGTATAAAAGACATGCAAAAATCATTAACATAGTACAGCTAAAAGCTTATTGGGCTTGATGACAAATGGGCCGGATGGACTCCTCATACAGTGATCAAAATGTTGTCATTTTAATGAAAATGCATCAAAATGTTTTTTTGGTTTAAAAAAAAAAAAAGGTTTTTTGACTTATAAAAAAAAAAAAAAAAAGTTGAACCAGCCGGTCTAACTGCCGGTTCACCCGGTCCAATTCCAGTTCAATCCTTGGCCAGCTCAATTAGCCGGATCGAACCGCAACCATGACCAGTCGATTGTCGGTTCAGTCTGGTTTTTAAAACCATGAAAAAAAACTTTTCAATACTATAATATGACTCTAATACATCACGTACTATGTGGAAGTTCTGAATTCTGGAAAAATCTGGAGTCCATTAGCATGGAAGTGAGCAAACATGTGAATTTAGTGAGTGACTGAGCAGGACAATGTGGAGAGAATCGGGTACAAAAACAATCATGGAATTTGCAGCATATAATAAATTCACAAAAGAATTAATATTTCTTTTACCAAAAAAAAAAAAAAAATTTATTATATTCAGGGGTCAATACTCAGAAAACAGGAGCATAGTGGGAAAACAGACCTCACCATGGCATCCTATTTACACAATCAATTACAGCACAATTCCATTCTTCTTTTTCTTTTTCTCTTCTTTATAGAAGCCAACACCTCCTACCCAAACTTTAAGTAGAGCAGCACCTTGTACACATTCAATCAAACCGTCAGCTTCTAATAACATTGCAGAGAGACAAATGGCCCCAAACAAAGAATCATAATTGCTATATTCAGCAACAATGATCAAATGAAATGCTACAATCCCAACTTCTTTGAAAACCAATCTGATAGATTAGCGATTACAAATCCTGCAAATACCTGCAACCCACGAAAGGAATATAAAAAAATTGAGAAATTGAGCTCCATAAAGTGTTTAAACATTCCATACGGAATTTGAATCACTCCAGTGTGTTTTACATAGCACTTGGAGCTCCCTATATAATATAAATAGCTTTCATAGGTATCCCAAAAATGGTCTTGTTTTGAAGGAATGTAGAAAAAAATTTGACTCCCTTAGATGTAATAACATGTAAGGAACATATTCCAAATCCTGTTAAGAGCACACTAGTTGTTCAATGACCATTGGACATCCAAACGACAAATCAGTGTAATCCTAGTAGAGAAAAGATGGACACCACTGGATAAGGGAAGCTAAATAACTGCCTCCTTTCTTTTACTTTTCCATTTTCATTCTTTTTCCAACAAATTAAAATGATAGGAATAGCTAGTCCTAATTTACTATGTTATCATACGTTGTTTAGCCACATCTTGTCAAAAATATGAGGGACATTTTTACCTTATGACATTGTGATGGCATCAAAGTAATTGGTTTGCTTATCTTCATGTAGGAGAAAAGTGATGGCATCAAAGTAATTTGCCAAATATTCCACAACCAAACATGTTTTGTAGACTTCTTTGCAAGCTAAACCCTTTGGAAGCAAATCTCCAAGAGGATGATTTCTCATAGAAATAAGTGGAACAAAAATAGAGATTTTGAATATTATCACTGGCCACAAATAGTGGTATCCAGCTGCTTCACCAAAAGAATTTTGGAGAGATTGAAGATTGAAGTAGAACCAAGCAGCTGAAGGTAATGGGATAGGATACAAGCCTATTACTAGATATCAGGCTGGTTACATCCCCCCAACCCAAGCAGGATTCTTTTTCTTTCTCAAAGTTGACATATCAAATTACATCCATAAGCATGTAGCTTGTACATCATTTACCAGGACTATACAAGATGGGTTCCACACTTTTCCCCAGATATTAGGAAGAACACAGAAACAAGATGCTTTTGAACCATACGATCTTACCAATATATTTTGGATGCTGATTTTTTAAAACAGGGTGAAGAAAGTTCTAAAATCAGATGGTCTAAATTATTGATCAATACAAAATATCACCTATCCCAGTTTCATCTTTGTAGATTCCTTCATATCACAGATTGCCAGTTAAGGATATTGAAAACACATCCTTCAGCTTGTAACTAAACGCAACTTATCACTTTTTGCATACTTGTAACAAACCATTACCTGAGCTGAGCCAAGAATGTAAATAGCTGAATAGTGCCGACCATGGATCATCATGTCAGCTACCATAGCAAGTGGGATAGTGAGAGACATGCCCAAGGTGGCAACCAGTGGAGTTGTCCAAACAACACACAATGCCCTAAAGAGAATAGGAAATTCATGTTAAGAAGAGAAAAGATATGTGGATACATAAAGCATCAAGCAGAGAAGGATTGTTTCCTATACCAAAAGTAATCAGAGAGGACACTCCCAACAAAGCCATTGGCAATAACAACTTCATCCATTTTAGCTGAGTGAGGAATTGTAAACTTGGGTTCAATCCCTAAGGCTGTCAAAGGCCACACTAGAAGGCCAAAAAAAGAAGAGAAAAATAAGTTACTATAGAATTCTCCATAGGAACACCAAGAACAAAAAATAAAATGAGTTGTAACAGTGTGTAAGTAGTATAACAAGTGGCCTGTGCAAATTAAAGCAAAAAGAACCCACCGGGATTAGAAAATGGAAACCAGAATGAGTGGCTAGAAAATTACTAATCAAACAACACTTACCAAGCCACCACAGTGCTACCAGTGTAAATAATCCAATATATCCAAACAACTTTTGCACATCAACCCTTTCTCCTTCCTCACCAGCAAACTTTTTAAGAAGCACTGCAACATTAATTGTAGAATGAATGAGAATATTATATGTAATCTAAATAGTTTTTCAAAATAAGATTAAAGATAAGGCCAACCAGTAAATAGTCCATATGACATGGCTGAGAGAAGGCCAAAAAGATCTCCAACAAGAGAGCGTTTCCCATTTCTGGACACAAAAATCCAATGTAAGTGCAAGCTGATAAAGAAGCCTACCATGATAACAAAGTCTGTTTTGAATATGAAGGCAGCCCACCAATGTGCAAACAGCAAGTGTCTTCCCCAGACCAACCCTCCCCAGAAAAGTAAAACAAGAAAAGAAAAGAAAGCCAAAAAAAAGCCCTTTTTACATAATAAAATTAAAAAAAAATTTACAAGACATTTCTTTTAACAAAATATTATAGAACATCATCATAATGATACAGTGGTAAGGAAAGAATGAAAGCTATGCTGTTACAGGGGAACAGTTTGTGAAAACCCCCACCATTCTACCTATCAAAAATTGTGAAACCCCACCTATTGGATTGTTTTATTCGATTTATGAAATCTAGCAGGGTATTGGCAGCAAAAGAGATACAGATACTTTGATGATAACAAATTCTATTTGTCTTCTGAAATAAAGGAATTTTGCCAAGGTGTTGTGGATTTAGGGAAAGGCACCAGATACAAGCCTCTCTGTCTCAAAGTTAGTTCAGTTATAATGTAGTAATATCACAACCAGAAGACTGCAAGCTACACCCAATAGCATTGTGAAACCCTTAATTTCGTCTCTCATCTAAATAGAGTATGTAATAAAATGAAAGCAAAAATTAAATTTGATATAACCAATGAAGTGGAGAAAAGACTTACAGAGAAGCACTTAGTTTTGACTCATCTGTGGCCCAAGTTTTCCCCATAGTTGTCATAGCAACACCAGCCATGCTAACAAAGACAGCAACTACTTTTGCTACGTTTAAAGAATCTTGGCCCAAAAGTGCACCAATGAAAAGAGTGAAGAGTCCTGAAGTTGAAGATAGGACGGTTGTACTAGCAACACTTGTACGTGCAAGTGCAGCATTTGAAAAATACTGCAAAAAATAGAAAATCACAATCAAGTACTCTCTCTGAATTCCTTCACATAGGACTTTAACCTGGACTACCATTGTAAAATAGAATCCCTAAAAGACATCTCTCATTTGATAGCAAAAACTGTGCACATCAGTAATGCAACATAAAAGTACCTAATAACAAACTACTTGAACATCAATAGCATAAACATGGAGACATGCAAGGATGAAAAAGGACTGTGCACCAAAAGAATTATGATAAGAAGAACTAGTTTCATGTGTGTGGGGCTATGTTGCATGAGTTCAAGTATGAGCATCGGATGCGGGCATGTGTCTAAGTGTCTGATCCTTCACAACTTAAATTTTAGAATATAAGGGCTCGACTAAAAAGGATTCAAAAAGGGCATAGGTACTAAGATATGGCATAATAAAAGAAAAATCAATTAAAAATAAATTGGAAATAAAGATATCCCTTTTAAAAACTCTCAACTTTTCTCTCTAATCCCTTTTTATCCTCTTATCCCTAAATATTCTTACAAAAATTCACTTTTCAAATAACTCTTCTTTTTCTCTAATATAATAATTATAACTGAGAACTTGAAAGAATAAAAGGATATCAATAAAAAAATCACACATCCACGCCAAAGTAAAATAGGAGTGTCCAACAAGGATCCTATACCCACAATCCATGTCATGTTGTGTCAACACCGGTACATTGGGTTTAATAGGAGGATCGGGATATTATAGGTTTGAGGCATAGGGAACATCTCCAAGCTTGAATGGGTTAATTCAAATCCCAGAAAATTGGGCTTATTCGATGAAGCAATTTTTTTGGATACAACAACTGCCACAGTAAAAGGCCGCTCTCAAAGGCTCTAACATGGATGTAAGATCTCAGCTGTCCATCTAGCAGTGTCCTGAAACCTACACCATTCATCTTGAGGGCTTTGCGAAGAATCAAGCAAGTAATGCAACATCCCCAAATCATGGAGCTAGTAGTCCAAAACCTGCCACTTAGCACAGCATAGATTCCTATATGGTTTCATGCAAGGAATAATAGATCTGTAGCAAGGTATGAGGCCGAGTGACAGACATAGTGCATGACCTATGCATTACATATCAGAATCCTGTATCACTCCCAAATGCAAAGTCATGGTGAATGCCATATTTAACCCGTGGGTTCAAACATCCACTCTATTGAGAAAGAAGGTTACTAGAAGACATGTTCATTTATCATGTCCATACAATTGAATTGTGTCATCTAAACATGATTCAACACCAAATGAACATGTGCTTAAAAGTAACAAAGTATTAAAAACCCCAGAATACCCATCATTATAAGTATATGCCAAGACTAGTGACATGCAAAGAGCTTTATATATATATACATACATATATATATATATATAGACACACACACATAAAAGGAAACATTTCATAAACAAGATTGGTGGTCAGATGCTAAAAGAAACCAGCCAATGCAGCATCTTACCTCGGTTATAAACCAGATAGGGGCAATGTAAAATCCATAAATAGCAATTTGCCGGGTTGTAAGAGCTTTCTCTTGTTTCAGCAGGTCCGTGTCATCTCTGCGTTTAGAAACTAATGGCCTTCCCTCTTCATAAGCAGAATAATCAGTTTCGCTGTCTTTTCTAGGTAAAGTCCCCAGATGTTCCAATTCAAAAGTTTTCTGCCCTCCAATGTGTTTTAGAGGAGAATTAAGTCCAGCAGAAGACTCATTCAAGGTTTCTGCATTTTTACCACTTTTAGAAGACCGACGTTTTAGGGAATTACATAACCAATCCTTAATGAATGCTATTGGGAGATAAACTACCATAAGAGAAGCTCCAAGATATGTCACCGCGAATGGCTGCTTATAGTCAATAAATATACCCTGTTCAGCAGATACTAGTCAGTTGATATCTGGTTTAAGCACTTCTTTAAGTCAACAAAGAAGGAATTATGCATAAGCACAAAAATTATATTAGAAAAAAATCGACAAACAGATGGATTGAATATTAAAACTCATAGATAAATATATGGACATGCTCAGAATGGAGAACTAAAAAAAAGGAGATAGGCTGATATATATTGTTAGCACATTTTCTACAAGCTTAAGCTTTTGCGGTAAGTGCTAGTTTAGCTTTAACATGGTATCAAAGCTCTGATTCTTGGATGTCTTGGGTTTGAACCATTTTTGTCTATTTGGTTATTTGTCTTCCCACCTGCAGGTTGGGACTACACTTGAAGGAGGGAATTAGCCCGATATAAATTGTAAGCCTGTTCCCTACAAGCTTAAGCTTAAGCTTTTAGGCAAGTGGTAACAAAAGGAGCACTGCCTGAAATGAAAACCCTGTTGAATTTCATTAAAAGTTCTTAAAGCATCACACTTCCAACAGGTTTTATACATGGATTCAAATCTCTCAGCGATGCTTCAAGAAAACTAACAAATAATCAGAAAATCATTTGGAAGGAGGGGGGTGAGGACATGTTATATGGAAGCCATGAAAAAACACAATTTCTACAAACCCCAATATTTCCAGAGCAGTTGAAGAACATGAGAGGAAAATGTAAGAAAATCATCAGTCATGATAGAGAGCAAATCCAAATTTTCATCTTTGAAGCATTTTTTTCTTCGTTTTTATGTGATCGACTCAAAGGGTATCTGGTCCTCCCAGGGTACATGGTAGACTCTTCTATTTTGAATTATAAGCAAGCTACAAAACTAAACTTGATGTTTCTATATTTGGACGCTTAAAAGGCAACACATGCATGAAGCAATGCGCATGCCCACGCCGAGTGCATACATTTATCAGAACACAAATTTGTCAACAGGGAAAAAAAATCCCACAGCCTCACACACATGCACATTATTACAATACAAAACCCTAAGATGAAAGAAGTTTATGGGTAGGACTCCAAACTGCATAACTCTAGGTATGGTAAAATCTGAGTGAGAGGCATGGTGAACTCAAATCATATATCTTCTTAGCCTTCTGCCTTTTAAGTGAACTCTAATTTCGCTCCATCCAGACTTCCATATTCATGTTGTTCAATACTCAAACAGAGGAATTAGACATGTGATTCAAGCTAGGTTAAAAACACAAAAAGGATTAATAGTCTAGGTGCCACTATTCAGTGGGAATAAGAATGAAAACAAGATGCAAATAGAGGTGAATCATAAGACTATGTAGAAGAGAGGAATCAAAATCCTACTAAGAGTGGCAATGAATTTTTTTATTCATATTCTTATTTTAAAAAAACAATCCAAACAAATTAATGAATGGAAATGGAATTGATTTCTCATTCCCATTCTCTATTCCAACATTCCAGACATGGCCTAAGTGTAAACCAAATTCATATAAGCCTGACATTTGCCCCAAGTGTAAACCAAATTCATATAAGTCATGACATTTGCATTCTTGTGTTACAAAACAAATCAAGTTCTTCTCAAATACAATTGGATACACATTTATCACACAAAAAAGGGAAAAAAAAAAAATATATATATATATATATATAGTAGTCAGTTGGTGTTGGGAAAATTCATTTACAAAGAAACACTTTTCAATTTTTATCAGTGGGTATAGTAAGCTTCCCCAAGGTTTCATAGAAAACTAAGGAAAAGAAATTTGGAGTCTTGCATTTTGTGTTGCTTAGTTCATTAATAAATGAAAAACTCAACTCAGCCAAGTAATTACAAAGAGTTCATCCATTCTTCTCTCATTTTCCTGGAAACCAAAATGTTGAGATAATATTAAGCTTTCAATTTTCCTTTTGTTTCCTCCAAATCCCACAACCACACCATGTAGGTTATAAAAGAGAAGTTCAGTTTTTTTGTGCAACTTCAAAATAAAACCCACAGTTTCAAACTCTAATTTCTCAAAGCACCAAAGGGATATTGATAAAGTACATGTTAATTTAAACAAATGGGCACGAGTCTAAGGTGGTGTTTGTTTTTTTACTTAATTCTAAATAGAACTTTAATGTTTAATAGTGTTAAATATTAGGTTGTTTGTTTTTATGGTATTTTATTTCTATCAAGTATTAAAAAGTAAAGAAAAACTAATATGTTATTTTTTCTATTTAGAAAAAATTAAATATTTTGGTTTTTTCTATTTAGTAAAAAGTTTATAATAAATCATGAAAAAGTAGAAAAACAAGCTATCTAAATTCTGAAAACAAATTACTTTTTAATTAAAAAGCCAAAAAAACAAACACCACCTAAATCAAATTTCAACCATTACAAAATCCAAAACACCAAAACCATGAAGTTCTCCGATGAACTTGCCCTCTGTTCGGTTGTATAGAAAATGAAGGAAAAGAAACGAAGCCACAGCTTCAATTCATAAATTTCACGATGCTTGGACCGACTCAACTGAGCCCACTACAACTCTCCTTACTTTTGAGGGAGTTTTCAGATTTTTATTTTTTTTTCACAAACCAAAATACCATTAAGAAACAAGATTCAAAACGTTCCTTTCATTTATTCCCCACAGATTTCTCACCAACCAAACACAAACAAAACGCATCACTATGAATCAACAACAGAAACCAACAAACCAAATGGGCAAAACGCTCTGAGGAAAGGAAACAAAAAGAAAAAACAGACCTGGGTGACTTCTGCGGAGGTGACCCATATAACGACAACAGCAGCAATCAAGAACAAACCAGCCCTATACTTCCAACTCATAATGAATCGAACAAGACCCACAATGAGAAATTGAAGAAACAACCTAAGATCTATGTGGGTTCCCTCAGATCTCAGAGGTCTGTGATTTTCCCACTGGTCAGAGGCATGAGATTTTGTGGGATCTTGGGAGGTTCCCTGAATCAATGCTCAGTAAACAAACAGAGAGAAAAACACCGAGAGAAAAATGCCAAAAGATTGGAGAAGAAAGAGAGGGAAAGGAGGTAGAATGGCTTAAAATTAAGGCTCGGTGGTTATTAGTTGATTTCTCTCTCTTTCTCTCTCCCCATTTGTTTTGATTTGAAAAAGGAAAACTCGCCTTCATGTTAAATTATTTTGTGAAAATTACCAAAAATAAAATAAAATTACTCAATATTAATTTAATATATATATTTTGAAAGGAAATTGCCCATTTATAACCCTTTAATAACTTTGGGAGTTATTTTTAATTCATTGAAATTTCTTATAGAAATAGTTGAATATTCATCCAATTAAAATCATTCTTCATTGGATTAATTTGTATTATTTTAAAGAAGAAGAAGCTTATTTTGATTCAAATAACTCTTTGAAAACCCATCAATTTTACGAGTCTTGTATTCTATAAAAAAACATCATAAAAATTTAGAAAAGGGTTGTAAAAAAATTAAAATTTTGAAATCATTATTATTAGAAGTTTTTTCATGTTTTACACACACTCACATTTGGTATGAGGCTTGAGGTTGCTTGTAAAGGAAGGTTTACTTTTTAGGAAAGCGTTTTAAGGAAGAATGAGGCAAATGGGGTCATGTGGTTACAAATAGTTATTTCTCATGGTGGAGTTTCCAAGGGCTTAATGGATTCATGACCTAACCCACCTTTCAATGCCTCCAACGCTAAATTCCAATATCTTTATTGACTTGTTGATATGAAGTGTATCACCAAAGATTCAAATTGGTTTTGATGGGCATGAATTGGAGAAAAATATTCCTTTTTTTATGTGAAAATATTTGTTTTTTGGGAAAAAATTACGTGGATTGCATTTAATTCACTTTTGTTTACATTTATTTTTTGAGAATTAATAGTTGTTTAATAACTATTATAGAGAACGGTTTTACGTTTTTGCCTAACAAAAAAAAATATATTTGGTAATCAAAAATTATTTTCTATTTTAAATAACAAAAAATATGGTATTTTTAAATAATATATTTTAATTATTTTTTATTATTTTCACTTGTTTTATGAGTGTTGTTTTAAAAAATAATTATATTGTGTCTACAATGATTAAAAATAAATTATTTAATATAAAAATTATTTTTAAAATATTAAAAAAATATTAAAAATATTTCAAATTTTCAAACAAACATCATATAATAGTTTTCAAAAACTATTTTTTAAAACTGTTACCAAACAAAGAAAATATTTTGTTTTGAATTTAATAAAAAATTTCAAACATGTTCACTTATTTCTATTTTTTAAAATAAGTTTAGTATAAAAATAAAGATAAAATTTTTTAAAATTATGATTGGTTGCTAAAGAATTTGAGGGAAAGGAATGCATTTTTAAAAATATTTTAAAGAAAAATATCAAGAAAAATCTTTGAATGTTTTTTCATATTTTTCTTATATTTTTATATATTATTTAAATATAATATAAAAATATTTTGCTTAATACCTTTAATTTCTATCAACCAAACATACCCTAAAAAAATCTCCTCCTTTTTTCTTTAACAATTTTCTTAATACAAGAATTATCACTCTAAAATTATGACTTCCTATAAGAACAAAAATAAAATGATACCCTATATATATATAATTTAATTTATGAATTAACTCTCCTTTTGGTGGGGAAAAAAATGAGAGCATAAATAAGTGAAACTTAAAGTTGGGGCGATTAATTTTAAATCATATTGTTAGCATCTTAAAACCCAAAAAAAAAAACCTAAAGAAGAAGAAGGAATATCTTATGTCATAGATGCTTCCACACAACCCCAAAAAAAAAAATCATTATAATAACGAATAGGTCCAAGTTGGTGTCTATATGTATATTAAATTCTTCTTTTAATATGACTATTGAATAAATATTTTGGTAGGTGGGTGTGATTTGATCAAATTACTCTGATCGAGACAACATTCTACTCAAGTAGGTGAGTATGCTTTATGTAACATTTTAAGATAATTTATAAGTTTTTGGATGCACTTTCCTTTTTCTTTTCTTTTCTTTTTTTTAATTAATTGGTTTAATGGGTATATATTGTGGAGTAGGTCAAGGAAGTCATTGTTTGTATAATATTTTTTCTAATGGATTTTCAACTTTATTACAAAGAAACTTTTGTGTATTCTTTGTTGGTAAAATGCTAGGTGTTTTTGTCCAAGGAAGAAAATATATATATATAAAAAAATTATATTGATCATTATATTTTAGTATGGTATGAATAATATAATATGTAACAATCAACACCTCCTATAAGACCGAACAAATAGAGACTATTATTAGGATTAATTCTACATCTAATGGACGATATTCAGTATATATATATAAAAAAGATATCATGTAACATACATTGGTAAAAAATGTGAATAATTTCAAAATTAGTAAAAATTTAGGTGTAATCAAAGTATAAAATAAAAAAATGTTCTCTAATTTTCCTTTATTGTAATTTTAGATAATGAAAAAAGAAGGTTGTTAGACCAAAATTTGGTTAAACCAAAGTTTTGATGATAATAAAACAAATGTTTGGATTTAAGGTTTAATTTTGAAGTATGATAGAAGATAAATTTCATATTGGATCAATCAACAAGTTACACAATTCAATGTAGTGGAACTAAAATGGAAATCATAAGGTCAAGTAAAGATGCTAATCAATGGAGTGTCTTGAACTTCAAGACCTCACTCTATGGAGTTTATCAAAGGAATTGACCTAAACAAAACTTTAATCTATGAGGGTAAATATATTTTAACATTGATTTTTATAAATTAGGAGTACATTTGATTGTGATTTTAAAATTTGTTTCTATCATTTTTAACATTTGAAAGATAAAAAAATTCAAGTACTAGAAAGATTAGAAACACTTTATATGTTTCTTATCAAATACATTCTAAGAGTATGTTTGAAAATATTTATCGTCAAAGTGTTTTTTTAAAAAAAAAAAAATAAATAAATAAATATATATATATATATATATATATATATATATATAAGATAATTACCTATCAAGTGTTCTTAAAAAAACACTACAAGTGATTTTTTAACATCATAAATAATTTTTTAGATTTTCAAAAGTATTTTTAAAATTTTGCCAAACACCATTTTTTTAAAATCAAAAGTACTTCCTATAATCTTTATCAAATAGACTCTCACAAAGCTGAATGAATACAAGATTCTTTGATTTTTATTTTAGATAAACAATTTTGAGTTATTTTCACTATTGTTTTCTTATAAATTATTTTGATAAATAATTGAAAATATTAAAAAAAAAATTTAAATATTTTCTATAATACTTGTTTTTAGAGAATAAACCAAGAAATTTGTTTTTCATGTTGGTTTCCCAAATAAAATTTGTTTGTATAACCAAAAACTATTTTTAATAACCATTCTTAAAAACTATTTTTGAAAACATTTTCAAATAGATTCTTATCATTTTCAAATACTTATCACAACATGTTATCCAAATTAGAAATCTCTTTTCTTTTAAGAGGGTTTCAAGGAAAGTTCAAAACCCAATCCTAAATATTTTAATAACTTACTATATTAAATTTTTTTAAAAATAGAAAGAAAAAAACTAAATAAATAATGAAATATTTTTATATACTATTTCAATTTTGTTTTAAAAAAAATTATAAAAATTAAAGAATTTGAAAATACAGAAATTGTTAATTTTAATAATATTTAATTTCAAAATCAAACATGAAAATTTATCTTTTTATTATTTTTTCCTTTAAAAAACTTATTAAATACGATTCGTTGTTTAATCATCTCGCTATCAATCAAATGTGTCCTAAAAGCCACAATTTGACTGCAATTTAGCCTCGGAACATGATTAGCTCAAATATATTTGGTTAGCAAGATTACAAGATACCAAAGAAAATAAAATATAATTAAAATTAGTTACAAAACTTTATATTTTCAAATTATTTTGGTTTTTAATATAAAAATACTAAAATAATGAAATGAGTTTAAATTATTCACATATAAAAATAATTTATTAATTTTAAAATTTTATTCACTTTGTTTTTTCTTTTATTTTTTATTTTATCTGACATCTTTCCTCTTTTTAGAACTAACCGATTATATTTTTCTCTATTTTCCTTCTTTCATTTAAATTTTCCCACGAATCAAACATAACTTTCAATTTCCATGAAAAAACTAAAACAGATTTTATTTACTTCTAATTTCTCCTCTAATGCAACATTTTGTTAACAAATTAAATAATCATGACTTGAACGCTCAATAAATCCGACAATGATCATATTCTTTTTAAATAATATAACATATCTAATAAACACACTATAAAGAGACGCATAACTCATGTTCCTTCTATATGAATATTTTCTCCGCAAATTCTACAAACAAAAATCCGGAATCACCCTTATAAATCACTAGGTGGTTTCATAACAACTTAAATGGACCTAATAAATCACTAGGTAGTTTCATAACTAAAAACAAAACTTAAATGGACCCTAATAAATCACTAGGGTAGTTTCATAACTAAAAACAAAACTTAAATGGAGTTTCAAGGTGAAGAACCCCATAATACCTCAGCAACAATTGTTGCAGCCTCTGCTTCGGAAACAGAGGATTCTTTAACTCTCTTCAATACTTCAAGTTTAAATTCTCTTTTCTCCCGTTGCCTCAGTCCCTCCCCCACCTCCAGCTGCACTGCAAACCTTGCAACACAGCTTGAAAATCTCCTTTTCAGACCCATCTCTGGTTCTTCACAACCCCCTCCTCCATTTTCAGTCTCAGTAATGGAATCTCCTTCATTTTCTGATCTTTGCAGTTCCATAAGCTTCTCTATGAGTCCATCTCCAAACATTGCTTCAATGGCTTCTTTTCTCCCAAAGTATCCGATTTCGAGAATGCAGTCCATGGCTGCAACCTGAATGGACAAGTCTGGTGAGCTCAAAAGGCTTATGATTTTCGGGATTTCTCCATTGGATTCGATTATATCGATCAAAGGACTTTTGATCAACTTGATCAGTGATGTGAGAACCTGAATTGATCGGCATGAAGATATCGATATCAAGACTCGAATCGTCGGCCCCATCAACACTAATCCAACAAACACATCCTTATTGAATCTAACCAAAGAAACAATAACAGCAGCTGATTCTTCTCGGATGCTGACTGAACACTGAGAATCACAAAGAATTGATTCAACAATGGTGAATATCTTTGTCCTGAGTATCAAATCTTGTAGATCTCTGTCAAATCCTTGTGATACCCGGCTCTCAAACTCCTTCAAAACCTCAATTTTCTCGTCTTCATCCCCCGATTCTTCGATCGTCCTCACCAGGTTTTTCAGGCTTTCATGATCGACCCATGCCTTGATTTCATCCCTGATTGAGCTGGCAACTCGGGATGCTTCATAGTAGGTGAGTTGGCGGCGAACAAAGGATCGAAAGCCATAGCCTTGGGAGTTCTCGAGCTTATCGAGCAAGGCTTTGAGACTGTTGAGAAGTTGGGAGAGCTTGAGGAGAGAAGGGTCAGTGGAGAGAATGGAGTTCTCTTCATTTTTGAGTTCTAGGAGGGACTTAATGGTGGATTGGTAAGTGTTTGTGAAGGAAATAGGGTTGGTTTGAAGATCTTTGGAAGCTTTTTTTATGGCTTCCAAGACTGTGAACACATGTTGATTATGTTTGTTTGAAGCTTCTCCCATGGCTGCTGAGATTTGAAGGTGAGGGAGAGATTAGAGGTGTGGTTGTGAAAGGGAAAGGGGAAGCTCAACTACCAGTCTTCACCAGCTGTTCAGAGCTTGCCATGCAAAACCTAACACTTTCTGTACATTTCTTTCTTCTAAAGAGAAATTCTTTATATTTCAAATTATTTCATTTTTAAATAAACAAGTAAATGAAATAAGTTTGAGAACATCTATAAAACCAATTTATAAATTTTAAATTTATTTTTTATTTTCCATTATTTATTCTTTCTTTACTTTTATGCTATTATTTATTTTCCCTCGCATTTTCTCTCATTTTTAACATTAAAAAAAATCAAATTTTCTTCGATTTTTATTTCCTTCACATTTTTCCTCTAAATTTTTGAGAATTAAAAATAACATAATTTATCCTTCAATTTTATTTTTATTTTTATTATTTTTTTCTCAAAAAGTGAATCAAATTCATCAATAACCAAATATAGGGTAAAGAAAAATAAATTTTTTATTATTATTATTATTACTTACGCTAAAAATTTAAAAAATGAAACCTCTTCCTATATCAAACTGCCTATATTTGGGTTTTAATTTATTGATATACATTGAAAATTTATTATATAATTATTCATATATTTAATATATTACTTTTAAATTATATGCAAATTACAAGTAGGAATATTAGAAATTAAAAATATGATACTTTTTATATTGAAAATGAAAATAAATTTTTAAATTTGTATTCTTATTTATAGAAATGAAAATAAAGGATACATTTATATCTATACAAAAAGAAATCTCAATATTGTCATTTTTTGTCTAGCTAAGAATCATATTAAGGTACTAAGAATTTGTTTGATAACTGTTTTTTAGAATAATTCTTAAAAATAGTTTTTTAAAAAGGTTTTTAAAAACTTTTTTATAATATTTTGTAAAACAAAAAGTGTTTGGAAATCTAAAATATTTTAAATTTGTTTTCAATTTTTTAAATATATTTTTATATTTAATGTTTATTTTTAATCATTTTATGTATTTATATAATGATTTTTCAAAATAATATTAAAAAATAACATGAAACAATTAAAAAATATTTTATAAAATACTCTATTTTCTGTTATTAAAAATAAAAAATAAATTTTTAACTCTAATATATTTTTGAATTTTTTGCTTTAAAAAATAGAGAATTGTTATAAAAAATAGTTATTCAACAAACTTTTAAGATATATTTTCTTTTAATTTAATTATAAAAAAGGGTAAAAATTGACTTTGAAGATAACTAATGCTGACGTGTCTTTTCTTAATGAGTAAGAATTCAGCCAAAAAAAAAAAAAAGAGAAAATTTAAAATATGACAGAGACTTTTTGAAGTGTAATCACTAATGAGTATAGCATTTTTCTTATTTAATTAATAATTTAACATCGTGAAGTTGATATTTTTATCATATTTTATTTTATTGTGATATTTGCAAGTCTTAAGTTATGATTGATTTACATGATATGTCTCCAATGGTGAAATAAAAAATAAAATATTTATTTAATTTCTTATTTATTATTATTGTGTTTGGATGACTTAAAGAATAAGAATATAAATAAATAAAAAAACATTTTTTTTATGGAAGTCACATCTCATTTTTATAGATTTTGATTCTCAGATATTATGATTAATTTTCATTTTCATACTAATTTCTTCAGTCTCAAATTTGGGAAAAAAAGCAGATAAAAAAAAATGAATTTGATGTATTAGGAAAAGAATGAAATAAAATTAAATATGATACAATTGATTAAAAATTTTATATATTTTAAAATTTTGTATAATTATGAAAATGATGAAAAAGCTAAAGAATTGAAGGAGTGTATGGGAAAATTTTATTAAATTTAAATATAATTTATTTATTTTCCTTTAAATTTTATTTTCTTTAAAATTTTATTGCTTTTGTTGTCTTTACCTCGAATTTTATTTTCTAGAAGAAATTTAAAGTTTTTTTTGTTTGATTTATTATGAAAAAAATGAAATAAAATTACATATAATACATGTAAAAACAAGATATAAAGACAACGAATAATTAAAGAATAATAATGAAATATTAACGAAATAAAATGTAAACCCTTTTACAGTGGTTTAACAAATCGGTGTATGTCAACTCTCTTCAAGGTTTTAATTAAACTTCTATTAGTTTCAAGACTTGAACCACAAGTTTCTAATGTGTGAATTTAGAGATTAAGGTTCTAATAGGCATATACAAATACTTAAAGTGATTTACCTCACTTGAGAAACAATTCTCATAATATAGGATTTTAACGCGGTTTGACCAATCATATCTCCATTCATAAGAAAACGAGAAAATTACAGAGAAGACAATATTGGGTTTTTAAAATATTCCATATTTTCCCACTCTTTGTATCTATACCGTGAACTATGAGTCTTTTCGCTATATCGGGTATCCATTATTCCTCACATCTCTATCTACCTTATATAATCTCTACAAATTAATTTCCATGATTTTTTTCCTTCTATTTATAGAGATATTTCTAATAACTTTCTTTATTTTATACGGAAATCTAATATATATCAACTAAAGAAATATTTATACAATATTCTATATAAAAAAATATATTTACTAATTAGGAATTTGGGATACTTCCCAATAGATGGATCTATGAACTTCAATCTTAGTAATGCTCTTGATATGAAAAAAACTAGGAGGAATTTGAAGGTACATAGGGAAATTAGTAAGTTTAGAATTGAATGCACTTGGAAAAACTTTGAATAAAAAAAAATGGTTGTTCAATTAAATAGAATGTTTTATAACAATAAATGTTTTTAAACACTTCAATTTATAGTTTTCTAAATCAAGAATCTCAAAATCCTCAAAAAGGGCTCGATAAGTTGTGTTAATGTTTTTCATAGGTGATTGTTGGGATTCAAACTCCCAATTAATTGAACAATTAGTTCAATTGATCTTTGATCGATTGAGGCTCTACCTCAACCAATTGAGCCTAAGTTATTTGAAGGCAGGGAATTTGTGCAAAATGCACATCAACCAATTAAGCCCAATTGACTAAATAAGTTTTTCTTGGCCTCATCTTGCATTATAAAATGTTTAAAAAGTCAAAATTGAGGGTTAGAACTTTTGACAACTTGTATTTAACCATATAAAACCCTTTAAAATAAGTTTAAAAAGAATTAAACTCAAATTTTCATTTAAAACATGAAATTATCAAATTTTAAATGAAATTTGATCTTGTATAATTTTAAAACTTCAAGTGTATGAAAAAAATTTAAACTCTAACTAGTAACAACTTTACAACAAGTCCTAGGTTGCTTTAAGTCTTTTAAATTCTATTCAAATATTTAAGATATTGATATTTTTTTTTTCATAATTGTTTGAACATTTTTTAAATCTTCAAACATAAACCTGAAATGATTAACTTGATTTGAACCGTTCTTAGACTATCAAAACTGAGATTAAGAGAACCCTTAGGCTAATAATATAAATTATTCAAATTTTTTTATATTTTAAATTCTTTATATTTATAAGAATGATGAAAAAGGATAAACAATCGAAAGAGTGTATGAGAAAATTTTATTTGTTTTCTTTAAAATTTTATTCCTTCCACTTTCTTTACCTCAAATTTTATTTTTATTTTTGTTAGAATGTGTAATTCATGAGATGAATGTATTCAACTTTCTTAATATGCTCAAGGGGAACTTTCTTTTTGATGCCCCACTTTTAGAGGCTTTTGGGGTCTTGGCACAAAATATGTATTTTAAAAAAAATATAAACTAGCTATTTTCTTAAAATAATAATTGATTTTATTAATCTTAACAAACAAATAAAATGATTTTTTTTCTCACATTTTCATTTTTTATTGGTGGCTTAAAAATAAATATACTTGAAATTATTTAAAAATTGACGGATTTTCATGATACTGATAAATTTTTATTTATTTATTTATCATATCATATTAATCATTATTTGTTTTTTCTCTCGTTTTTTCTGTCAGCCTTTGATGGGTCTGAACGGAGGCTAGGAATGATTGGATTCCGACACGTTCCGTTCTCATGAAGAAGATTTTTCAGGACGTGACTGTATTTTCTGCTAAAAGAAGTTGGAATTTGGAAAAACAAAGTCAAGAGTGATAAAATTCAAGATCTAAAGGGGAGAGGAGGGTGGATATTCGGATCTAAGTATAGGGGTTTGTTGGGCATCGAACACCCATTTTCTGACATTAACATCACAACAAACAACCCCTTTCTGCTAAGAGAAGCCACCCATCTGCTACACTAGCTTAAGGGCTTATCTTTCTCTCCATGCACTTCCCTTTTTCCAGCATCCATCTTCAACTCTTCTCTCTCTTTGGCCCACATTAATTCAGGTACTCTTTCTCTCTTTACACATATCTATACTTCCTATCTTGCTTGTTGTTTCATTTTCGTCTGTTTTGAGTTCTGGGTTTGGCTTCAGTGGTCGAGAAAATTGGGAAAAGGAACAGAAAACGAGAGGAAAATCATGGGTTTTGTGTTTTACGGGGGTTGGTGGATGTGAAAAAGGGAGAACTGAGGCAACTGGTCCAGGTACTTTTTTGGGTGTCATGTGGTGAAAAGTTAGGATGGAAAGTCTTGATTTAATCTATTTTCCTGGATTTTCTTGGTAACCAAATGGAGGATTAAGGATTTGTAGAGTTAATGTTGTTCACAGATTGCCAGGAGCAATTTTTGTTTTATGACCTTATTGTGTTGATTTTGACTTGATATTGTATTTTTGTTTTTGTCTTTGGAATCTGAGGGAGTCTTTGGATACAGTTCTTTCAAGGATCTTTCTGAAATAACAGTATTTCAGAAGAAGATGTGATTAGTGTCTGCAAAGAGAAGAGAAGGAAAGCTGTTGCTAAAATGGGCAATGGATTTAATTTCCAGTGCTAGCTAAAATGAGGACTCATTTTGTCAATTGGAAATGGTGATCAGGGCAGAATGAATTTAGGGCTTATGGTTTGATGTGTAAATACCAACTGTAGAATCTTTGGTAATAGGAATTCATAGAAAATTGAATTAGAATGAAAATGCAATTTCTCATAAAGGTAGCATTTTTATTTTTCTTTTTCTTTTTTTGTTCTTTTGTGTGTGTGTATCATGGAATATGGACAATGGCGGTTTTGAAATCAATCAGATGACAATAATCACTTTATGAGAATTCCCCAAGGATATGCAAGTAAATGCCAAAATGATACCCAAGTTAGTATTATTTGTAAGCTATATTCTTATTAATTATCATTACTTTTTATGATGGGTTTTAGAGTCTTATTACACATTGTTTGTTACACTGCTAATTTCATAATTGCTTAATCCATTAATTTGTTTGCCTATCATAATAAGATTTTGTTATTTTCAGGCTGAATTATAGAAACAAAAATGCTAGTGACTTCTGGAGGACAGTTTCCATCATTCCATTTCCTAATTATATTGTTTATTATTGTAACAACTGTTCGAAGTGGGTCTGCAAGGATTACCAGTACTTTTACTCGTTCTGAATGGCCATCCACTGATATCCCTCTGGATAATGAAGCTTTTGCAATTCCAAAGGGTCACAATGCTCCACAGCAAGTAAGTTCTATTTTTGTAATTGTTTTGTTCCAAGCCAAAATACACATGCACACAGGCATAAACTAGACTACAAAATACCCCAACCAAAAAAAAAAAAAGGGCAGAAAACTGCAAATATATTTACCAATGATTCTACTTCTATATTACCCCTACTCCACAGGAAGAGTGATAAATAATACCAATTAGTTTCTACCATATTATAATATAAGGTTTTAGACTATAAAATTTACAGAAGTTTTTTGTCCTTAACCTTATTCTCCCTTTTATAGTACTGTTGTTTCTTTGTCACTTGCTGTTCGTACTCATAGTTAAATTCTAGCTTCCTTTTAACTGGTGGCTTATACTGTAAACTGTTTTGGAAGGGCAGGAAGACTCATATGAACTTGGAAAAGGTCAAAGATAAATATAGCTATTGATAATGACCTTTTAATCAGTTTTTTTCAATTGACTCGATTTATTTCGGAATTATGAAGTCTTATGTCTGAATTCATAATGATATTGGAAGAAATTTGTAGATATTTGGAAAACACCTGGAGAATTAATGAGAAATCTTATGAAAGAAAAAAGCTTCAGTCTAGTAGTCGGACCATTTGATGATATGGCCAATTTAGGCATTACCCTTGGGAGGATGACTAATTAGTTGATTATCTTTTAGTATGTGAATCATGTAGGGGGTTTTCTACTCTTATTTTTGGAAGTTTTGAGGGTTTCAGGAATAGGAAGATTCCTAGTATGTAACTTCAATGGGTGGTTTGAATGTTGCATTTGTTTTTACGGTTTTATTTAGCTTTCTATGGACCCCTGTTTTGGAGAAACAAGATCAACTTTTGAGATGGATTAATATTCTTCAATATTGAGCATAGAAGATTGTTGGGCATCCTCCCTCTCCTTTTACATAGTATTAAATATCTTTTAATATGTCAATGGCTTTGAGAACCCTGGTAGTAGAAGATATATTTATTTTAGTATCAGCAGGAGTTCTTGATTATTCATCTGGGTGTAGAAATAATAAGTATGATGTTTTCTAGTTGATTATGCAGTGGCAAGTGGGAAAAAAGTTTCTTGGTGACTATAGAAGCCTTATACGCTGTCAAGTTGCCTTCTATAGAGGTCTGAATGTTTTTAGTCTTGGTGTCAATCAGATGCAAAAAAATATCCCTATATGTTGATAAAAGTACTGCTAAAATAATCAAAATATTGATATTGGGAGTATTTCTTATAGAAAAAGATATATTGTGGGTGCCTATGTTGTGATAGAAATCGATAAATTGTAATTGATTGATATATACTGACATTTTAATATAAATACCGAAATATCTTCTGATACTTCAAGATATTTGCATTGCTATAGATCTCGATATTTCAACAGGTATCGAAAACAATGTATAGAACACAATGTAAACACCCAATTTCAAGGATTTATCCAAATGATCCAACTTAATGGTACATGTCATCTTGGAGCTCTGAAACACATAATTTGTTATATTTGAATTAGGTTGTAATTTTAATCTATATAGGACTCGTAGTATGTTTTTTTTGGAATATTTTTTTTTTGATAAATATTCTTTTTTGGAATATAGTATCAGTGAAACAACCTTTTCAGTTTAATTTTGATGTTATTATATTTCTCATGTAGGTGCATATCACCCAAGGTGACTATGACGGAAAGGCTGTCATAATTACGTGGGTTACAACTGATGAACCAGGGTCAAGTAAAGTGCTATACGGCACATTGGAGAAGAAATATGATTTTAGTGCCGAGGGCAATGTGACAAACTACACATTTTCCAATTATTCATCTGGCTATATCCATCATTGTCTTGTTCATGGCCTTGAGGTAAACATTTATTAAATTATGAAATTACTTGTGTCATAAGTGTGGCTTTTTTTTTTCATGATAATAGAATGTTTGTTGCTGATCAAAATAAAAAAATAAAAATAAAAAATTGAAGAAAAGAATGTGCAATTTTGTGCATCTTCACTCTTCTGCCATGATAATTTCCTGCTGCAAATTTGGTGATAAGTAAGAGAAGGGTGTTGAGTTATTATTGTTCTCAGACAATTATGGACAGAGATTGATGTCCTTGATGGTTGTGTTGGCAACATTGTTTGTAATGACCTGTGATATAAGTTTCCAAATTTGTTTGATCATACGATAATTTTAAATTAAAGATTTAGTAGTATATTTAGCTCTTTCTGTTTTAAATTTTGAACAACCTTCTATTTGTCAATTACTGTCTCATAACATATTTCTTTTCTTAGCCTGACACCAAGTATTATTACAAGATTGGAGATGGAGGTTCTTCTCGCGAATTTTGGTTTCAAACACCTCCAAAGATTGATCCAGACACTTCCTACACTTTTGGAATTATCGGTATGATATTCCTTCCTTACCATCTCTTTAAACTCTAAAGAACAGTATCATATTAATCTCATGGCAAGTAAATTGTGATATTGAGCTACACTAAATATGGAACTGTGCTTCCTTTTAAGGGAAAATGATTTTCAACTTAATATGTTTTTTCACATTGGAGATTGAGAAAATGCAGATTAAAATATGTAGTGGTTGAAAGGAGAAATTACTGCAAAGGTTAGCATTGCATAAATAATTAAGGACCAATTGGATGAAGAAGAGGAAGAAGTAGAAAAGAAGACTGGGGCTTGTAGGAAACGATGATGTCCACTCGCTTTCCCTTGGTCATTTAAAAGTTAATGGTACCAGAAGAGCATGAATAGTTATATCAACTTACAGAGATAATTCCAACCACCTTTCGCTGACATATAAGGTCTGTTTGTTTTTTAAAAGAAGGCACCTGCAACTTATATGAGATGAAAGGAGACGCTAGTAAGAGGCAATCGACACTTCCCTTAATAAGGAACTACCTTTCTAATTGTTACTTCAGTTGTATTTTACTTTAGAAAATCTCTCCATTTCCTCACCAGTCCCTATAATTTTCATAAAGTTGGCTCACTTTCACTGGATCCATATACCACCTGAAGCTCATTCTAAGTTATTTTTCGGTCTTGGTTCATCAGAGAAGGAGAGCTGAAATTCTCTTTAGATCTTGTTTCTTCATAGCTGTTGGGCCAGGGAAATCTTTTTTAGCATCATTTTTCTAGTTGCTAAATACTAGTAAGAAACTAAACTTTAATGATTAGGAATCCTTTCGGGTTTATAAGTTATAACCAGAGGTTTTAAATCCAGTGCCATACTGGGGGATTAGGGTTAGGGCTTTGATATGGAATAGATTGGGGGCTTGCAGGAGTTCACCCAATCAGAAAAGCAGATTGTGGGAATAGATTAGTGTTTATGGTGGCATATTCTAATGGTTTGAAGATAGGATTTCATTCCAGAAAACTAATCAGATTCTGTTGACAGGAAATTTTAAATGAAAGAGGAAGAAGATGAAGACTTTAGTTGTTAAACAAGTACTATAAGTAGAATAATCTCACACTCAAGAAATTGCTTGAACTTTTAAATTCTCAATTCAATTCAATTCAATATTCACTCTCAAAACAGATTATTGCAACCTTTTCTATAGACATAAACCATAGGGAAGCTTGATGTAGCCATCAACTCAAAAGTAATCCTAACCAACAAAAAAAACCTGGGAAAAGACCAAAAAGTTTCTTACATAGTCATTGCTTCAATAGCATGAAGAGGACCTTCTGCAAAAATTAGAATTCTCTTTGACTTTAAAACTTTACTAATGAAAACTAATACTAAAATCCTAACAGTGAACTGATAATTAAATCCTAATAACAAAAACCATAACCTAACAGTGAACTGAAAACAATATCCTTTTACCTATCAAACGAAAAAAAAAAATTAAATCCTAATAAACAAAGGGTTCAAAGTAACACATCTAAGGACCTAAAGAACTACTTTGGACATTTCCTTATAGAAAGAAAGGCCTCTTGATTGTTTCTTGGCCTATGTTTCCTAGCATTGGAATTGCAAACATTGTATTTCTTCTCTTATCAATTAAGAGCTATGCTATCATCCTGATGGCTTTTCATATAAATCTACCAGGAGCATGTTTCTTGCATATTCTATATTTCAGTGCTGAAATTTGTCCCTCAAAGTAATTATATCTTCTTGAAGGATATGAATATATATGTATATTTCTAGCTCAGGAAAGCAATCTAAATAAATGAAATGTAGGATCTCTTGTTACCTTTGGATGTGAAAACCCTAGAAGCCAACTCTTTGTTAGTTGCTCTTACTCCTTGCAAAATACTTGGGTTTTATTCCTGCAAGTTTGAAGAATGTCACTTAGGCTAACAGGAAACACACTATTCTATATTGTTTAGTCACTTCCACAAGAAAAAATGTGGTTATAGCACTGTCTTCATGGGGTATGGTAAAATAATAGGATGAGGATCACAAAATTTCAGGTTAGTTGGTAGTAGGGAGTACATTTGCAGTGAGAGAGTGAAAGTGTCTGGGTATGAAGTTTGCTTTGACATTGAAGTGTGAAGAGAAGGTTACAATAAATGACTTGAAGTTTTCATAACATCAGATGATTTAGCTTCTGAGTATAGGCTGGTGATATCACTAACTGCATGCAAAATGGAGCCCATTATTGAATGGGCAATTTTAAAATGAAACATGTGGTGATATGCCTAAAATGGTCACATATGTTTCACTACAATACCAATTATTAAGCATTTTCATGTCTTTTATCTTGCTAATATGCAGAAATGGTAATACGATACCAGGTTTCTTTCTTCATGTGCAATTGAATTTTTATAAGTTGATTACATATTCTCTAGATTTAAATTCTCATTTCTTAATTGGTTTACATTTTAGGTGATTTGGGTCAAACATATAATTCTCTTTCTACACTCGAGCATTACATGCAGAGTGGAGCACAGACTGTCTTATTTGTCGGTGATCTCTCTTATGCTGATAGATATGAATTCAATGATGTTGGTGTTAGATGGGATTCATGGGGCCGGTTTGTTGAGCGAAGTGCTGCATATCAGCCATGGATTTGGACTGCTGGAAATCATGAAGTAGAGTACATGCCGAACATGGTAATTTTCAAAGTTCAAATCTTGATATCTTTTTTCTGCATTTTTTTGTTCTCTTATATTTTATTCCTTTGCATATATAGTTTCCTCATTCCATGTGTATATATGAGCTTGAACTTTTTCAAATGGTGAAGTAAAATTTTCTTATATACATATTTTTATGCATCGGGATCGAGAACGAGCTAATATATTGGCCATATTGATGTGGAGAAACTATCATGGTGCATATTGTGTTCAGGTTGATACAGCCAACTATTCTAATCAGTAACTTCACCTTAGTTTTCCAGATATTATCAGTTATATTGCCAGTAGTCTAGGTCATGAAGCATTATGAAATGCAGGCCCTCCTTTTTGTGACTGCGGTTGTTGAAAGTTTTACAGGGTTGGTAATAACTGTCGCATTCTAACATTTCTTTATGGGTTCCACCTCTAGAAGTAGAAGTTTGTGTACACACACCTTAATGTTTTCCTTTTGTTTGTTTATTTATCTTTGTGTTGGGATATATGGATTGGCCCATGGATTTTGCCTTGTTTCATTGTTTTTTTATCAGGAGGATGCTAGTTTTGCTACCATAAAATGTTCAAATGTCTCTATAGCCGAGACAGCCCTTTCCATGTGTATGACATTTTTTTGCCTTGCTTTCCTATAACTGGAGAAAGGGTCCATTTAGGAGTGATTCTGGTAAAAGCACTTTCAGTGTGGTGCTTTTAATCAGTAGTGCTTTTATCTGATACACTTTTATGAAGAATAAGTTTGTATTTGGATATAAAAGTGTTTTCGATAGTGTTTTTGATAGTTTCTTATATAACAAAAATGTGATTTTTGAAAGAAACGCCTGTTAAGTGTTAGTACAAGAATCACTTCAAGTGATTATCTAGATGTTTAAAATTTTGCCAAAAGTCTAATTTTTGAAGGGAAAGCGCTTCCAAGTATTAGGAAGCTCTTATACCCCTCCCCGAAACACTACCAAACAGGCTCAAAAACTGATTGAAAGATGAACATGCTGTAGGGTTTTCCCCCTGCATCTGATTAGTCCCACCTTATGAATTTTACCTCACCAAAAATTGACCACATTGTTTCAGTTCATTTTGTTGGACAGACACCTGAGTACATTGATTAATAGCAAAATTTTGCAGAATTACTAGATCTAGAAGCTCAGCAGTTTATGGTTCAGCTTTATGGCATCAGGTCATATTAAGCATTTATGGTTCACACTCTAATGGTTGGGATGCTAACACTTTAGTCAGATGGTCACATCGCTGTCCTTGGAAGGCTATTGCACAAGTCTTTCAGGAGTTTTCCTTGTTTACTCGGTTTGTGGTAGGAAATGGGGAAAGAATTCGGTTCTAGGAAGATTTGTGGTAGGGAGACCAACCTTTGGGAACCCAATATCCAAGACTATTTAGAGTAGTCTTGGATAAAAATATTCCTATTTCTTTAGTTCTCGGTTCTTCTCGTCCTTTCTCTTTGAATTTAAATTTTCGTCATAACCTTTCAGATTCTGAGATAGAGGACTTAGAAGGCCTCATGCGGTCACTTGATGGATTGCATCTATCTCCTTTGGTTCCAAATGCCAGATTATGGCCATTTTCTTCTTTAGGGCTTTTTTCAGTCAAATCTTTATTTCTAGCATTATCGCAATTTTCTGGATTTTCTCAGGTTTTCTCTTCTAAGTTCGTTTGGAAGTCTCAAGTCCCTTTCAAAGTGAAGTCCTTTGTCTGGTTAGTGGCACACAAGAAGGTGAATACTAATGACATGCTACAAGTGAGAAGACCCTACAAAGCCCTTAGTCCTGATATTTGTATTTTGTGCATGAAGCATGGGGAATCAGCAGATCACCTTTTCCTTTATTGTTCCTTGACGATTGGGTTGTGGTACAGACTATTTCAGTTAACTAAGACGGATTGGGTCCCCCCGAGGAGCATCTTTGACGTGATGTCTATCAAATTTAATGGTTTTGGTTCATCTAAGAGGGGGATAGTTTTGTGGCAAGCTGCGAGCATCGCCCTAATTCAGGTTGTGTGGTGGGAAAGAAACACGAGGATTTTTGAGGATAAAGCAAGGAATTCAGAGTATCTTTGGGA
This sequence comes from Vitis vinifera, assembly GCF_030704535.1. Lineage (NCBI taxonomy): Eukaryota > Viridiplantae > Streptophyta > Magnoliopsida > Vitales > Vitaceae > Vitis > Vitis vinifera. Next base: position 6,431,002 of record NC_081808.1, read on the forward strand.
CTCTATTGTTTTCCTTGCTTCTCTTTGGGCTTTCTGTTCCAAGGTTTTTAAGGGAACTCCCCTTAATGTGTTGCAACTTGATTGGTTAGCGGTGTGTACTCCATAAGGAATGGTCCATTATAGAGAGTTCGCTTGTTTCACAGTGTAATTTTTTTGTAGTTTAGTTTTCTTTGGCGGGAGGATTTATCATCCTTCTTATTGTACTTCTTTTTTTCTATCAATATATCTTTGTGTCGTTTCCAATAAAAAAAAAGAAGCTCAACAGTTTTGATTTTTTTTTTGGGGGTTGGGAAGGTCTTGCAGTTGATTTTTTAGGTGGAAGCGCTGTTATTCTTCTGCTTCTTGTTTTGTGTTCACTCATCAGGGTTGGAAGATCGACTTGACTAGGGACCAGAAATTAATGTTACATGCCTCTGTGTGTGTGTATCAGCACTTTGGTCATGCTAAGACATGTCCCCAGACGAGATAAATCCTTGATATTACAACTTTCTAGTATATAGAACATTGGACTATATGTCTTGTATGAAAGTTGGTGTGTTTTTGCTTCAAATCAATCTGGCCCATTATATTCTCCTCTACTATCAGTCCTGGTCAATAGATGTTCTATCTGCTTTCTTTCTTTATAATTCCTGTTGCATAATTATGATTTACCTTATCTTTGTGGCCTTTGATGAATATCCAATATAAATTAAGAGATGCCTTAAAGGTACCAATGTATCCAATTAATATGGCTATGATTCCTATAACCGATCTACTATTTTTCAGGGTGAAGTTCTTCCTTTTAAGTCATATCTGCATAGATATGCTACACCTTATATGGCCTCCCAAAGCAGCAATCCTCTTTGGTATGCTGTCAGACGTGCATCCGCTCATATAATTGTGCTATCAAGTTATTCTCCATTTGGTAATTCATCATTCCCTTCTCTGTTGTTGCATTCTCGCAGGTGCTTATATGTGAAGATTAGAAATGTTAATTTCTATGTCAAAATCCATTTTTTTTCTTGTTGTTGTTGTTGTTAGGGTATGGAAATTTAGTAGCTCCTACGTAAGGAAAACTTTGCAGTGGAGATCATGTGATCTATTAAGACGTCTGTTAAAGCTTTAGTAGCTTTTCTTATTAGGGCATGAAATTTAGTAATTCCTATAGCTACCAATTTGACCAAAAAGCTTAATCTGTTCGATAATGGTGAGCCCACAATGCATGCGAATCCTATTTGGGCTAAAGTCTTAATAATGTTGAAACAATGTATTTATGCCAGTGTGGTGAAAGCATGTGATAACTATATGTGAATGGTCAAGTGTAGAAATATACCTGATTCCTGTCTCTTATATTCCAATCCATTCAAAATATACCTGATGCCTGTCTCTTATATTCCAATCCATCCAAAATTTGATATTTTTTTGCACACATATGTGCCCTGAACTTTGGCCCATTAATCTACCAAAAGATGCAATTTCTTTACAAATATATGTGAGGGTGTACATTTTAAATATCTACTTCCTAAATATCCTTTTATTAGAACATCTGCAATTGCCTTTTATTATAGTTTATCTGCATTTTAACTTCAGATCTGTGAAAATTTTTTAACCAGTGAAATATACACCTCAATGGAAGTGGCTACGTGAAGAGCTAAAGAGAGTGGACAGAGAGAAGACACCTTGGCTAATTGTTCTCATGCATGCCCCCATGTATAGTAGCAATGTAGCCCACTATATGGAAGGTGAGAGTATGCGAGCTGTTTTTGAAAGTTGGTTCGTCCATGCAAAGGTTGATCTTATCTTTGCAGGTCATGTTCATGCCTATGAAAGATCGGTATGGCTATTCATTCATTTGTTTTTACATTTTCAATTCAAAATATTTGTAGATAGATCTGATTATTCATTCCTATCCATGGGCTGAGTGGAACCTGATATATAAATCAGTTAATAATGAAAGAACAGAAAAAGCTTTTATCATATCGGTTAAGTTTTAGAGGAATTCCTGAACCCAAGGGTCAAGAATAAGGGAGTAAGTGTTTCGTTACCTGGAATACAATAACCACTTAGAATAATGAAATAAATTATTTATTCTAGAAGTATAGAATTGTGTGGATACAATCCTCATTGTACATTGAAGGATAAAATCACAATTAAAAAAGAAATGAAAAAATGGAAAAAAAAGGGGGGGGAGCATAAGTGAATGATTCTCACTAACAAGGAATGCCTATGGAAAATGATTTCTGTAGACTCTCTATTAGATGGGCTTTAGACATTAATGACCTTGTTTACCCCAAGGGATTCTGTATAGCTGATGGACAACCTTCCCTGCTGGCCAGACAAACATATGTACTTTCATTCAATGGAACTTTACTACTATGAATGTAAAGTTCAGATCCTTTTTTGTACCAAAATTCAACTATCTCAAGTGTTATATTGGATTTGTTCAGGACCTCAGGTATTTGTTTTCAGTAGTATCAGTGCAAAAATTGAAACTTTGCCATGAACTTGTTCTTCTATGATACATCTGTCCTTGTCTTTAGCAATTCATTTGGTTGGGAAGAATTTTGGTCCTTCAGAAGCCAAGGTTCATCTGGAATACTGTAAATGAAAGAGATATTACAGTTCAAGGCAACACAAGTCCCTTTTATCTCTAGTATTGAAATTCTTTGGTTGTCACTTTGAATTTTACTGGATTTCCAATAGTGCATTTCTATTCCTCAGACACTGCATAAAATAGATTTTGAAGAAAAAGTTTGTGTTGTTGATATGCAGTATCGCATCTCAAATATACACTATAATATAACAAATGGCGATCGGTATCCTATACCTGACAAATCAGCTCCAGTGTACATAACTGTTGGAGATGGAGGGAATCAGGAAGGTCTTGCTGGAAGGTATGAAAAATTTTACAATTTGAAATCTCACCGGTTACTTGTTATTTTCTAATGAGTTGGGGAAAGCTCTTTGTACTCATTTAGTCCACTTTATTTTCCAGAAAATTTATGGTTCCCTCCTGAAGCATTCCTTACATTACTGATTTTGGCAATTGATTGTAGGTTTGTGGACCCACAACCAGAGTACTCTTCATTCCGTGAAGCCAGTTATGGTCATTCTACATTGGAGATCAAGAATAGAACCCATGCATTCTACCATTGGAATCGAAATGATGATGGGAAAAAAGTACCAACTGATTCTGTCGTATTCTACAATCAGTACTGGTAAGTATTGTTATTTTCTCCTTTTCTTTCTGCCAAGTAGCATCATGCCAACATTTAGCTTATATCTGTCTCACACCCATCATGTGTTGTTAGATTTGGTGATCCAGAACATTTCAAAGTCTTTGGTTTTTTTTTAATGATAATACATGATTCAAGAGCACAAGGACACATCAGTATATGAAGGCTTAATTTATTGCAATAATGGTATCTTGTTCACATTTCACTTTTCAGTTAGTTATTGGAGGATTTTTCTATGTTGTGCTTCTGGAGACTACATTTTAAGTTGTGGTCGACAAGTCACTCAAGTTGAAACAAAAAAAAATCAATCTCTACCTTTTGCACACTTATCAAGCCTTTTCTTTTGCCTCCTCACTTATGGATAAAGACTAGTTTGTGAACAAGCAAAGGTCAACAACATTAACAACTTAAACCTGTTGAAATATGTACTTAACAATCCTATAGATCCCAATTGGGAGCTCTCATGTGTTGTGTTGACTTAATAACAACCGGGAACCTAAAACCCTTGTCTAGATAGGAAAATTGCTTTTCATCTGTTCTACTTGTATATGAATGTGATTTATGGTTTAAAGATGTATTAATGATGATGGATGTATTAAGTTCATGGTGTTCAGTTCGGCTTTAACTTTGTCTGAAAATAGAGAACTTGAAGATGACATTAAATTACTGACTCCAAACATTTTATATATTCAAGAACAAACAATAGTGCAACGAGGGAAAACTATGAACATAGCATTATTTACATTTACGAGCATTCAATTAGTGCAAATGGTAGTTGCTGGTTTTTGTGGTTATGAAACATTTTGCTGAATGATTCATCCAGGGCAAGGAATCTACAGAGGAGGAGGCTGAAGAGGAACCATATCAGGACTATTGAAAGGGGCACTGCCACCTTCTGTTAGGAGTTTGAAGACAGTTATTATGAAGCTTAGTGTGTTATCACTGAAGGAGAAATCAATTGCTAAAGAAGAGATTTGCATAGTTATGTTTCTTTGCACTGGTCCAATTATATGGTAAAATCTTAGTGCATGCTGCACCTCTTTTCCTGATATTTCCTCCTCCCTTGGCAGAGATGTCTGCAATGTTATCATTTTTTATTGTTCAGTTGGAGAGAAAGCATGATGTTCAGATCGAAATCAAATAATTTCATCTTGTTTTACAGAGCATGTCATAATGTGTATGAGTGCACATTCCAAATGTACTATCAAGAGCTTTATCTATAAATATGATTTTATCTAGCGTTATTTTTTTTTGAATAAATTCCAAATATCTCAAATCCTACAAAGAAATCCCAAATATTTTCAGGTTACCCCGAAACGATGATCCTGTACGTTGTTTTGGGATGAGATATGCAGAAATGGTGTATTTCATTAGGGGATATTCCTTTAGAGTTTTAATCATGGAGGGGAAACAAGGATACATGGAGTAAAATTAGGGTTATGATCCTGGAGATGGAGAGATTGTGTGGGAATCAGCTCTTGGGTTTTTCTGTGTCCCCCATCAAAATGCAGCTTCGGGATAGTACTGGCTGTTCTCTGCAGTATAGAGTTGGGTTTTTTCAATTTTCTTTCCCCAGGCGTTAGAATTCTCTGTTCTAACTGTAGTTGACTCTGTTCTGTTCTTCCATTTTCTCTGTTTTTTGGTCTTTAAAACAGAGAGAGTTCCTCTCTGTTTCCTTTTTTTTATAATGCATGGGGAGCATGGGAACTAGGAATATCTCCATTTCTGTTTAGTGAACTCTGATTTTCCAGTTTCCACATGCAATCAAAGATTCAAGACACTTTCAATGGTGTTTTTTTTCAGTCCCCTCACATCAAAACAGCTGTATTGGCCTTTTTCAGTTTTCTTCACCTATAATGCAGGCTTACATGATAAATGGGTCCTCCCCTTTCTTGGTCTCAAGGCTCAAAATATACTAGTGTCTTTTTATTATGGTTCCCTTTCTCCATTTCTATCTCCAAGGCTAAAATGCAGATATGGGTTTTTTAATATTGGACAGCGTTCCCTCTTAAATTCTTCACAAAGCATCCTTCAAGACCATACACAACTTTTCTAGGACTCCAAACACTATGGGGAAGCAAACATCATGAACAAGGTGTAATACCATCAATCTCTCCTGATGAAAAAACGAGGAACGACAGCTCCTGCTAATCTCTCAATTAGAAATCATTTATCAACATTTACATCCCTATTTAACTTTAAAAAAATGTACACAAAGGAATAATATAACAAAGAAACAAGACAAACTAAAATATAAAAAAGGAAAACAAAGCTATTAGTGATATTTTTACAACAAAATCTTCCTACATATCTTACAAAGTGGATCTTGGAACATGACTTGACTTCCAGCTCCGCCATCTCTGCTTCAGAAATAATAAAAGATTATTTAAAGATAGGACAGAAATCTCAGAATTCACAAGTCTGGTAGCATAATAGTCCAAAGAGTGATAAGGATGCAAAGAACGCTCACCCCTTAAAACTGTGTAATTATCTGTCCTGTAATGTTTGGTTGCTCAGTCCACCTTCTGGATTTCCTTAATGTTGTGACTTATTTTTGCCATCACAAGAGTCATTTTTCTCCTTCTAATTGACAATTCCTTGGTAATCTCATTTTCTGTTTATTATGTTCTCACTTCTGAAGGAGTGTTTTGCCCATGATGTGTAAAATATTATCTATTGGAGAGCAGCTTGTCTTGATTGATGAAACATGTTTTCTAAAACATTGAATTATTTGATGTTTCCACTCTTGATGGAAGTCCGTACCAAGTGCTCAGACTCCTGTTTGTGATTAATCTTAATCTTCTCGCTTTCTGCTTCTTTCTGTGCTTTCTTCCTCTCAAATTCAAGCTGCTTGCAGTTTTCCTCATGTGCCCGTGTAAACATTCTCACAAAGTTGAGAAGAGTAGAAACAACTGCAAAAATCAAGTGGAGAGAAAATGAAACACTTTAAACAAAACAGCGTATAATCAAGCAGTCCCAATGGTAAACAGCATCATCTGAAGCTCTGTTTGGATGTCAAAATTCGTAATGAAAAGATAAATATGAGATAAAATATGAATTTCTAGTCTTGGTTGCAATGGTAAATATGAAGGAAATGAAATACAATAAAGGAAATATTTGAAAACTAATATGCATCACTGAGAGGATGGGCTTTGTTCTTATGCAGCATGACAAGGTAATGGTTTATGCATCATTTGGTTGAAGCCATATGAAGGACATATCTCACACATAATCTAGAACTTGTCATTATCATCTCCACACTGAAGATACAGAGCTTCCAGGTATTTACCTTTACTGAGGGCCATGTGAGGTATTTATTGGCCATAAGAGCTGTAAGTGCCTATTTACCCAAAAGGAACTCAATGCAGACATTAATAGAGAATTGATAGCAAGTTTAAATAGTAAAAGTTTTGCATGGGAAAAGTTTGTTATTAAATTAGAAGTCAAAAGGCCAATCTTTTTTTCTTTTTTCTTTTTTTGTTAGGACTATGGTAAATGAATATATAAACACTACTCGTTATATCTTGGAAACCATCTGAAAGTGGTTGACGGCTAGCATTTTAAAAGGAAAGAACTACTTATTGTAAGGACTTCTACTATTTAAAAGGAAAGGATAAATCTCTGGTTTCAATTTATGGAAAGGCTTTTTCCTAGATTTCTCCTTTAAGAAATCTTGGCTCCAAGTGTGATTGGAGTAACTTGGTTGTAGTCTACTTGGATAGTAGCAATATTAGCTTTTCAGCTTTCATCAATTGGCATCACAGCCTCTATTTTAGATTTGTGGTTATTTTGAATCAATGGTTGGGTCTGGGAGATCATTTTAATACGGCATCTTCACAACCAGCAGGAAACAGTCCAACTAGAGAAGAGTTTGCAAACTTGCAGCAGCTTGATCAACTATGTGCCAGGTTAGAGCAAGCTGGTATTTTTGGTGCTTCAAATTCCACCATTGGAGGCCAAACAAGGCAGAATATTTGAACTTACCTATGGAGGAATTTGAGAAATCAGCCTGCTATTGAGGAATTCTAGCAAATTGTAGGGGACTTTTTGGATGAAGTTTTACCTATGGAGAGAGGCAACCAACATTTCATCGTACTACAGATTCTGATCAAAATCTAAAATATTAAGGTAGGCATTTCACACTTTATTGGAGAGGAGCAAGTAGAGGAGGTCTTAGATTGGCTGAGTGAAGTTGAAAGAGTTTTTGAGTTTCTAAATCTTCCATAAAACAAACAGGTGAAGCTAGTGGCTATAAAATTGAAGGGGTATGCTTCCTCTTGGTAGCAGCAAGTGTAGACAACAAGAGTCTAATATGGAAAGGAGAAAATCCAGAGTTGGACTAAAATGCAGCAGCAAATCCAAAGTTAATTCCTTTCATTGAACTATAAAGGAATTTTGTTTCAGCAATACCAAGCACTTCAGCAAGGCCAACGTTCTATGTGAGAATACACAAATGAGTTTTGCAAAATGCGGATTAGAGTACAACTAACTGAAATGGAAGTGCAGGTCATTCATCCTTATTTGATGGGATTGAGGCCAAACATTAGAAATTTGGTGGAGCTACAGCTTTGTTGGACACTAGCCAGGGTCGTTTAGTTGGCAATGAATGTTGAAAGTTAACAAAGATGGTCCAACAACCACACAATTAAAAGTGTAAGGGGGCCTAATCAATTAGAGGATAATAGGTAGCAAGGAGATGTCAAGTTAAAATTAGTGGTAGATGCACTTAGTCGAAGAAGTTTGTTGTTGACTAGTATGACTGTTACTGTTGAAGGCTTCGATTCCTTCAAAGATCTTTATCCTGATGACCCCTTCTTTGGTTCGATTTGGAATGCTAGGAAAGTATTTGTTGCATGATGGCTTCCTATTCAAAGGAAATTAACTTTGTGTTCTAGATTGCTCTTTGAAGGAAAAGATCATCCAAGACGTGCATGGTGGAGGCTTAGGCGGACATTTGTGCCAAGGCAAGGTAAGACATATGCCATGATTGAATAGAATTTCTTTAGGCCAAAAATGAGGAGAGATGTGTACAAATTTGTTAAAAGGTTTCAAACATGCTAAGAATAAAAAAAAGTTTAGAATGTAGGTTTGTATACTCCAGTGCCAATTTCTCTAGCTCCTTGGGAAGATTTAAGCATGGACTTTGTGGTGGGGCTACCAAGAAGTCAAGGGGTCATGGATTCCATCTATGGTGGTAGATAGATTTTCAAAAATAGCTCATTACATTTGTTGCAAGACTATGGATGCATCAAATATGGCAAATCTCTACTTTCGAGAGATTGTGTGATTGCATGGAGTTCCAAAATCAATCATATTAGATAAAGACTACAAGTTTCTTTCATTTTTAGAGAACTTTATGGAAGAAGCTTGGAATTAGGCTGTAATACAATACTTCCTCTCATTCTCAAACGGATGGGCAAACAAAGATTATCAATAGAAGTTTGAGAGATTTATTGAGGTGATTGGTTGGAGAAATTCCTAAGCAATGGGAAGTTGTGGTTGCACAAGCAGAATTTGCCTATTAACTATTCTAGGAATCGAATTGCAGGCAAAAGTCCTTTGGAAGTCATTTATGGGAGGCATTCAATGCATCTCTACGATTTAGCTCCTTTAGCAGAAATGGGAAGAACGAGTTTAAAGGGTGAAAACATAGCTGACTTAATGAAAAAACTACATGAAGAAATCAGATTGAAGATTAAAGAGTTGAATGCAAAGAATAAGAAATATGCAAATTAGAAGAGGTGCAACCAAAGCTTCCAAGAAGGCAACATGGTGATGGTGTACCTACATAAGGAAAGATTTCCAATTGGCTCTTATTCTAAGATAAGAAAAAGAAAGATAGAACTCTATAGAATCATCAAGCAGATTGGGGAGAATGCTTTTGTGGTTGATTTGCTAAAACATATGGGAATAGATTCAACATTCAATATTTCAGATTTATATTCGTACACTAGTAAGAAAGTAAAAGAGGTCTCTAGCAGCACCAAACTCAAGGATGAGTTTCTTCTAAGGAGAGAATGATGCAATCATTAATAGAGAATTGATAGCAAGTTTGTCAAAGGTTTGCATGGAAAAAGTTTGTTATTAAATTAGAAGTCAAAAGGTCCGTCCTTTTTTATTTTTATTTTACTAGAACTATAGTAAATGAACATACAAATGCTACTAATTGTATCTTGGAAACCACAAAAAGGTAATTGAGGACTAGCATTATAAAAGGGAGGAACCTACTTATTATAAGAACTTTTATTATTTTTTCAAAAAGAAATGTACTAAATGATTGTCCAAAATTTTTTTGTTTCAGTTCATGCAAAGGGTCTAGATTTCTCCTCTAAGAAATCTTTGCTCTGACAATTTTTGGAGTAATTTGGTTGTGGTCTACTTGGATAGTAACTATATTAGTTTTTCAGTTTTCATTAGAACTAAACCTTAAACAAATTTATGGGAATGAATCTCCATGGTCTATTCAAGAAAAAAGAAGAAAAGGAACAAAAGACAAAAAAATCGAGAATTTTAGTTGCTTTAGACTTATAATTAATAAAAAAAATTGGTATTTCAGTCTCATTTAGAGCTTGGGAAGTTTTTTTTTTTTTTTTTTCATTGGAAACTTCTCCTTAAAAAGAATTTCCCATATTTCTAACTTTCTATTCACCAAAAAAAAACATTTTCTAAAATTTCTATTTGAGTCTTATTTTTATTTTTTATAATTTAGAAAGATTCTTTATTAGAAGTTTTGATGACCAAAAAAAAACGAAGTTAATATAAAGTTTGAAGTTTCTAATTCTAAAAAGAAAGTATCTATTTTCTTTCTAATTTCAGTATTTGGAAGTTTTAGGAAAGAAATAAGAGTCCTAATAAGTTACAATATAGGTTAGCTTTCTTCTTCAATGGCCCTATGTATTGGCTTCTCTTGATCTACAACCACTTTTGATCTTCGATCAGCCTGATCTATGACCACCCTCTTGTAAATAAAAAAAGGTATCTAGCAACACAAGCTGTCAAACCAATCTAGAAGAGCATGGGAACTTGGCAACATATAATTGCAGCATGCCACTCCATGGATAAATCATAGAAAGCGGGGAAATGCCCATGGTCTTCAATGAAATAAAAATCATAAAAATTTCTAGGAAATTTGAGAATTAATAAGTAATAAAACAATTAAGGAGAAGAAAAACATAATTAGTTCTTTCAATTCTTTTCTTTTCTCCTGTCCTTTATTGTTATAGTTATTTTTTATTTTTTTCTGCGTAGTTATGACGAGGGTATTTCAAAATAAAAACCAACTGACCCAAAATACCTTGCTCAAATGGGCAACGAGCTGGATCTTCTCCAAAATAAAGAGCCAATGCATCTGCATTTCTACCCTGAACAAATCCAAATTCAGAAATATTTAAGGCAATAAGCATCCTCATCATGAAAGCATGTCGCAGATGACAGATGTCTGAAAGTAACTCAATAAAACAAAGTACTTACCACCCCAGAATAAAGTGAAGCTAAAGACCTCACTTCAGCCTCAGCAAAAACAAGAAACTCCTTTAAAGTCTGAAAATTTTCAAAAAAGAAAAAGATAACATTGGAAGGGGAAAAACATGGACAGGTAGACAGCAAAACAACTAATGATCCAAATACAAAAACAGATTCTAAGGCATATATTAGATGTTAACAATTGGTGAATGAATTGTCTATATCCACCAGCCATAATCATTCTCATATAGCGTTGAATTAAGAGGACTACTGAGCCCTATAAGGAGCACTGGGCTGTCAAAAGATACAGTTGAACTATGGAATTATGTCAATTCTACTAGTGGAGTCTTCAAGTCAGTACCCTTCAAACTCATGGCTAAAGGTTGTTGCAAATGGTTAAAGAGCACTTTACGAACACTGTAAACTTGAACTTCTAATTTCTCTTTAAAATTATAAGTGAAAATATTTTTGGTAATAGCAAGGTTTAATTTCAATGACTTGAGTTTTTATTTCTAGACATATTTGTCCCATAAGTAATCTGTTGTTGTCAACACCTGCTAGAGGTGGTAAATACCACCCTCCATTTGGAATAAAGAAGTCCAATTCTAATTCCAAGTGTAGACATCCAACTAGTAGAAATGAGATATTTTCTAATTTTCATTACAGCCATTAAATCTACTGATCCTGAAAACCAGTTTCCATTAGGATGAGGAATGGTATGTATTAGAAATTATTTTCACCAGCCCAATTATAACCTTGTGCCAATGCCGCATTAATCCTACAGAAGCATTTTAAGGGAAACATTGGATGGCTGCACCACTTAAAAGCGCCATTGACTTCCCCTCTCATAAATGTTGTCCAACTTCTTAATTCTTGATTGGCATGTTGCTGGTACTATGCTCACTTCATGTCGAGAATGAAGCATGAAAAGACATGCTCATGTCTCTGTGCAACAACTGCATGCAGAAATGCTTAAGTCATTTCCCAGCCCTCCCATTCCTCCCCAGCAGCAGCAGCACACCCCTGCACAGCCACAAAAACCCACAACCCCAAGGAAAAAAGCCACCATGAAAGTTACACAAAGTGGTCTTTATTTTGCATGCTTCATTGTCAACAGAGAACTGTTCCTTAAAAATACCAGCTTCATAGGTTCACTAAGTTTGTTCAAATGCAATTCATTATAAACTCAAAGCTTACTGAAAGCCCTAAAACAATAATATCTATCAGCTGCAGCAATCCAAGCAGCATGAAAATGCACAAACTTCATCCACATAGATGAATACTTAAGAAGTTCATTTATATAAAGTACCTTGCAAAAGTTTTCAGACACAGGACCATCATTTTCTGATGCAGTCAGTTCTTGGACAACTTTCTCAAGCCCTTTACTAATAGCTTGCATTTCCTCTGCCAGATATTTCAATTGTATCTGCACATTAATAAAACATCTAGAGACATGTCAATTGCATTTTCTATAAATCAAATTAACTGTTTCCACAAACCAATAAATAAAAAAAATAAGGAAGAAGAAGAATACCTTTGTTGAGGCCTCCAAATGCAAAAGGTCTTTCGGAAAATCTAGAAGTTCTGGTAGCTTTTCAGCAAGCACCTACAGCATATTGAGCAGAAAAATCATGACCAAGAAGTAGTTGCAATATTTTCTTAAACAGAGATATCAAGGAAGCTTCTCTTTTTCTTTATCACAAACTATTAGGGAAGTTTCAACCTCTACAGTGTAAAATACTATAATGAGAATGTTTTGAGACTAAATATAAGATAAATATTTTTGATTCCACAATTTTTTTTCCTTTGAATCTTCTCTTGAGAGCTCAAGAATCAAACAATAAAGGCAAATGGATTTCTGCAAGTGCACACCACATCTCTCAACAATAATGGAGTCAATGGAAAACATATCCACAGTCGGCAAGAGCCTAATATAATACTCACCAAATTAATTTATGAAGAGATGGTAGATATGCTTAGGAGGATGATTACTAGGCCTGTGGAATGTGGCCTAGTTGAAGGGTGCCAGATTTTGAGATATAGGGCTAGTGTTTCTCATGTACAGTTTGTTGATGCACTATTTTGTTTTCCTCAGCCAAAGACAAATGCATTCACAACCTTTAAGCGCATTCTTGAACTTTTTGATTGGTATGGGATTCAGTTATTGTTCTTGCTTGGGTTTCTCAGAATAAGAGGGAAGCATGGGGTAACAAGATCATGGGTCTCACAAGAGGGATGGGCTACTCATTCTACTAAATGCCTCTTTACCAACCAGATAGCAGATATATTAGCTAAGCAAGGAGCTCTCGGTTAAAGTTTGTCAGTTTGACCTTCCTACCTCAGAGTGATGGTAGTGTGTAGTATTAGGATTTTTGAAGCTCTTTCTTGCTTTATTACCAGTTCCCTACCAAATTAGTCCCTTTCCTTTGTAGCTGTGTTGTTTGCTACTTAATTCTTTCTACTTCCATATACCTGTCTGTCTTTTTCTTCTTGGTGACAGCTTGTTCTCTATCCATAATCTGCTTAAGAAGTAGACACCCAGGGTTTTTTCATTAGTTCCCCATTTCGAACACATCCACATATTTATTTGTGAGTTTTAATATTCAATCCATCTGTTTTGTTCTTTACTTTTTATTTAATACAGTTTTTGTGCCTATGCCTGATTCCTTCTTTGTGGACTTCAAAAGTGCTCTAAGCCATAAATCAACTGACTAATATATGTTCAACAGGGCATTTTTACAGACTATAAGCAGCCATTTGCAGTGACATCTTGGGGCTTTGGTATGGTATTTTATCTCCCAATAGAATTCATAAAGAATTGGCTATGCAATTCACTAAAATGTCACTCTTCTAAGAGTGGTAAAAATGCAGAAACAATGAATAGATTTTTCATCTGGACTCAATTCTCCTTTAAAACACATTGGAGGGAAGATTTGTGGTTGTCATATTAGCTCCTTTATTTCAGGGATGTGATTATTATCATTGTTGTAAGCTAGGAGCAAATTCTAGGGATTTGTTTTAGAACCAATTGGCTGTGTTAATAGTTGAGAACCAACTTAGGTTGGTTTGATTGACAAAATTGATAGGAAATATAAAGCATCAACCCAAGTGAAAAATAATGTACCTTACAAAGATAATTCATGAGAGTCATCTTGTTGTTCCGGGCTCGTGTATCAGTGAGTTTAAGGAGACTATCCAATCGAAATCCAATAGCAGAACCTAAAGGAACAGGTATGACCATTTTTCAGTACAAATTATTGGTCTTTCTCAATAGTCATATGGCATAGGTAAAGGCAATTGTTAGAGAGGTGCCAACACATAAACATTAAATAAAAATAACCAGAAAAGTATTTTTCTATAGGACAATATTTTCTAGATTTAAGTGCCTTGCTGGGTTGAGGATCAAGAATAGAGTAGTATTTCTTTACACACTGCCAACAGAGGCGGCAGGCTCAAGTTGACTCGACCAAATTACCAACCACAAAAGGTGATATAAGCCCTCATTCAAGTTTTAGCAGGCAATCAAACAGTACCATGAAAGACAGATAAAACAAGGAATATAAGAAAAAATGTTTCACCTATTGACCAAATATCTTGATGACAATATCTGTGATCCAATGGCACAAGAAAAAATTGTTAATGGAAACATGACTACTAAACCCAAGAAAAATTCGACAATTATGTATATATATATATATATGTAGCAAGAGCATCAACTCTTTCAACAAGACTAGATTCAGCCTCAATATCAAAACCAACACAAGGTAGCCCAGAAAAACCAGCAGACCCTCCTCTCTGTGACCTTCAAAACAACCACTGATGCACGTCTGACCTGAATAGCCAAGAGAACGACCAAAGTTGACTTACATCACTCCTGCAGGGGTGGCGTCCTTGGTATAAAAGGATTTCTCCCTCCTAATTTTCCAAGCAAACCAATTATCATCCTCATAATGCAATCCCACTGTTTGTTCAGTTTCTTCGAATTTGTATTTTTATTTTATTTATTTGTTCATTTATTTGGATAGTGTGGAAACCTACTAACCCCACTTTATAGGACCCAGGGAAAACTGCAGGTATACAATCCCTCCACCAATAAAGTGTATTAGACCAGTCTGAGACTCGAAGTGGGGCCTCCCGTTCTTCAGAGGTTGCACCAACCAATTGAGCTGCCACCGTGTTCTGGTTAATTCAATCACCAACTTTCAAATTCCAACTAACTTCTTTTTTTTTTTTCACTCAATGAGAAATATATCCATAATTTTGCCTTTTGTGAAAGCTGTTATTGTAGTTTATGAACTTCTAATTCCCCGATAAACTATGTCCATTGTTTTTAAGAATATTTCCCAAAGTCAACAGATCATGAGAGATTGCAGACTTGAAACAACAAAATGCTATCTCTTATCAAATATTTATTCTCTACTATTCTACCCATGGCTTACTAAAGCTTGTTACTTTCCAATGTAATCTAATCGTACATCGTAAGCACACACTAGAATAGTTTCTAATAGCCAAGATCCCAATTTTCTTGGCAGCAAACTCATATACCAAAAATATAAATATTTTTATTTATTAAAGGCATAAATTCACTTTTTAATGTACATTTTTATGTAAATAAATATAGACTCTCCTGTAAGTATGCAAATAAGCAACAGAGATTGGTATCATGTCAAGAAGTTTTGGAGACACCGGTCATTGATAAGAAGAACTGGGACAATATTACAACAAGCATCTTTATGTTATTCAACAATTCACATGTGGTTGAATGGAACACAATTACAACCAAAAACATAATAATTGGGGAAAAAAATGAAATGGATTAGTAGACAGTTATTGGTCAGCATTAATTTTCCATCTTCAGTACTCTGCATTTTCCCATTTATCTATACAGCTGTTAATATCCGAATTTGATTATACTTAGTTCACCAACCTGCTTTTTATAAGTTGGCTAACTGGTGGCAATCATTAAAAGAGCTTTTATTCTGTTCAATCCATCACTCTTATCTCAGTTCTATGCATCATTCTTAAGTATAATGGAACTTCTTTTCTGTCAATGTTACCAAACCTCTTTATCAGTTTCTTAATTTTTAATCCATTTTTTAATTATCTGATCATCTTGATTTGTATGCTATATCAGACACTAACCCTCTATAATCGTTTTTCAGGTTCTAACTGATTTTTTTGTTAATTACATAGGCTCCATTTGGATCTTAACTAATGGAATTTTGTTCTCCTCTGAAATCAAACTTTGCATATTTGAAGTTTAAAGAGAAACTGGAAATAATAAATTGTTCTAAACAAATTTCTTTAATGTTCCACTGGGCAATCCTAATTCAATAAATTCTACTTTCAGCCTCAAGGGAAGTAAATGACACAAAACTAGAACAATTAGCAAGGGCTTTACCATAAAACTCAATTGTTTTAATAGTTCATGATTGAAAAAATATAAATCCAAGACATACTACAAGCTAAAAAGCGCAAATCTATGCGGTTATGCCAAAGTGGTAATGAAAGAGGATTTGGATCAGATATGTATTTTTTTTATCGAAAACAACAAATGTATTAAATTAAGTAAAGATATTAATAAATAAATAAAAAAAGATGAGGAATCCTCCCAAAAATAACGATCTAATAAGAGAGTACGTTGAAGCCTTCTAATAGATGAGAAAGATGTTGGACCCTAGCTAACAGATGTTTCTTTTGTCTAGCTGAAGAGGAGTCTACTAATCACATCTTAATCCATTGCACGAAGACTAGGGTGTTGTGGGAGTTATCATTTGCTCTCTTTGGGGTGACTTGGGTTCTCCCTTGCTCGGTAAGGGAGACTCTCCTTGGTCGGTATGGGTCATTTGTTGGCAAGAAACGCAAAAAAGCTTGGAAGCTGGCTCCTTTATGGGCGGTGTGGAAGGAAAGAAATAGGATAGCATTCGACGATGAAGAGTTTTCAGTTCATAGGTTGAAGAATTCTTTTGTGTGTAGTTTTTGGTCTTGGACAAAGTTGTATATAGATGTTGGACCCATACCTTTAATCAACTTTTTTGATTGGTTGGGTTCTAGGTGAGGGTGGGTGAGGTTTTTTACATCCCCTCTTTTTTGTTCGTCTTTGCCTCATGGCGCCTACTATATACTTCCTATATGCCTTGGGTTGTCCTCTGGGCTTCCTTTTTCTAATTTATATATTTTCTTCTGTTTTTACCTATAAAAAAAAAAGGTATGTTGAAGCCTTCGAAGTACTAAACCTATACAAAAATAAAGTACCAAATGGATTAGATATCTTGAACAACCGATTTTTTTTAAAAGCTTAATCTTGTAGTATTTGGACCTGCATTGTATATCATGCACTCTAACACCCTCCCTCACATATAGCCTCCATTTTTGGGTTTACATGTGGGTTTAATAAATTAGGTAAATAAACAACTAATCCACTATCATACTATAGTTATATCATGTAAAAGTGCATGAAAATTTTAAAATGCCATCAAAACGACACTAAGCATGTGCTTTCTCTGTATCCAGGTTGTGCCCTTGGGAAGTAAAATTAACCACAACAAGACTCTTTCACCACAGTAAGGTAGGGATGCCCACAAAAGAAAATCAAGTATAAAAGCATGCAGCATGAATAAAGCCTTGTTCAGGTGCTAAAATTTTTTTTAAGCATATAGTGTCTTGGCCCAAATCATCAGTTGTAGTGCAGATCCATCATTGAAAGAGGAGCCAATACAATCTGGATCTTTAACTTCTTTCCCCCAATTATAACTTTTTCCTTTCTTTCGTCGTAGTCCTACATTTCATTTGCCATTATATATGCTCAACCATAGGTTCCGCCCAACCCACTGAAAATTAAAAGCACCTTTATTGCCATTTTAGACTTGTAAGAAATAGCTATTATACATTGTACCATATGAGTGCTTTGATGGATCAATTATTTTATACAGTAACACTTTATATGTTTGTCTTCATATAATTTATGATGTTAACATGAATAGGACATTAATCCGACAATTCAACTCACCTCTTGCTGTTCCATGGTTTAAAGCATTTCCCAGTGAAAGGATAGTTTGCATGATTCTTTTCAATTTGACCGAATTCCTGATCTGATAAGCACAAATGTCAAAATGGTTTAAGAGATGACATCCCCTCCCCCCCCCCCCCCCCCCCCAAAAAAAAAAAAAAAAAAAAGAAATAAACAGAATATCTAGAAGTCAATGAAAAATTTTGCTTGCCTCTTCAGATGCTGAATTTACGACATTCAAATTATTTTTGAGGTCAGAAACCTACAAAGTGCAAGACCAAGGCCAAATCAGTAACCCAAAAAAATAAAAAAATAAATCTACAAAAGGGTAGCCAAATACATTGTCCTCTGACCTGGATACGAAATTGTATCTTAAATGAGAAAACTCTTAGCTTGGACTCCACCCGTGGCACTTTCATTAATTCTAAGAAAAACTGTCATAGCAATTCAGACAATAAGTCAATCAGAACATACTGACAAAGAAAAGATTACCTGAGATAACAGTGAAGATAATCATCAAAGCCAAATATGATACTTAAACTACTGAAAAAGAATTGAAGCTCCAATTCACAGATGGGCCAGATTTACTTAACTAGCACCTTACAAATGTTAAGCAGTATATCTTCTTTCCAATTTTCAACTAATTGCCAGAAGCTTACTGGGCAAGGCAAGCCATGGGAACAAAATCAATCTTACTACTTTCAAGTCATATTTTTAGAGGGTTTTTGTTTTATAAGTCATCCTATTCATTCTATTCATCTCACTTTTAGTTACCTATAAATTATTTTTCACTACAATATCATAATAAGAAGAACAAGACAATAAGGAGAAGAAGAAGAGAGGAGGTGGAGAAGTAGTAGCAAAAATCAACTAACCTGTTCACATTTTCCCAAGTTTCCCTTGTCACCATTGTAACCCTGAATATTAAAGTATGATTATAACTCAATGAAACAGGAGAGCAATGCTATTCCTTTCTAACACAAAAGCATGATTTTTACTTCAGAAATGGAAAAAGAAAAGATAAAATAATGTTTCAAGAGCATGTTTGGTTCTCATCTCTGAAAACAGTTCCAAGTACAGCCATTTTTTAAACTGTGTTTTCAAAGAACAGTTTTGTGAAAATGCTTAAACGAAAATTTTTTTTAACTGTTCTCTCTTTTTCT
Organism: Vitis vinifera; assembly: GCF_030704535.1. NCBI lineage: Eukaryota > Viridiplantae > Streptophyta > Magnoliopsida > Vitales > Vitaceae > Vitis > Vitis vinifera. The sequence continues at coordinate 6,449,850 of NC_081808.1, forward strand.
GTTCTCTGAAAAAACAATTTTTTAAAAGTTTTTTTTTTCTGTTCCTCAAGAACAGAAATTTTTCCCTAAATAATACCAAACAGGCCCTTAATTGCCCACCATCGCAGGGAAGACTCGAAGTTTACTGATGGCAAAGTTTCAAAACATAGTGAGCATACCTTGAGTAGTTCAATCTCTTCTTTTGTTGGACAGAACTTTATGAGGTTATCAACTTGATCAACATCTAATGCTGAATCATCCAAGGCAAGGACTGAGCTCTGTAAAACATTTGAAGGCAAGCCAGAATGAAAGAAAGAACTAATCAGACTCTGTTTACTTACCACGTGTCTGGGACTAGAATTGCTGAACAGACACAAGCATGCACTTTAACACGGATCAAGGAATCAAACATGAAAAGTCTCTAGAATCTTGACTCTATAATGAGGAATAAAGCTCTATGTGTGTGCGTGCAAGCGTGTGCACGTGTGCGCTATTAAATAACATCTTTACATGGGTGAACTTGTTTATGAATGTGGAGGGAGAGGAGAGTGTGGAGGCTTCCCAGTGACTTGCTTGGCAATTGTAGACAGAGCATAATAATATGTTATATGGGTTGAGGTATGGGTTGTCAACTGCGGGTATGGATGTAAGCACCTAATCCTTCACATTGCCAAATTTTCCTCAAATATCTTCATAAAAACCAAACAAATTTATATATTTCAATGTGGCACTATTTACTAAGGATAATTGAAAAAAAAATTAAAAATCAAAATAATTGCATCTGGAACAAAATAGGCATATCAAATAAAAACTACACACCCATGCCCCTTTTTTTTCAAGGAGAAACAACACTGTTATAAATTATATTACAAATGAAAAGGTACAAAAGAAGGATGAGGAATCCTCCAAAAAAAAAAACGCTAAACTAAACAAAAGGTATGCAGTAACCTTCAAAACGCACCCATGCCCTTGTCAGGCTTTGTTGGATGAAGTTAAAGAACCCGAGTTCATATTATAAGATCACTGAGGGTGAGGGCAAGAATATACAGGATGGAAACTCCAAGGAAATTGTGGTCAATTCCTTTATATGCACAAATGGTGGCTTTTAACACAAATTCAAGGAAATCCCTCTTGGAGTTTAATGATGCCTGGTGGGAGTTGAGGTGTAAGTTTTGTTTTGTGATGTTCTTTCTTTTTATTATACTTCATTTTTTCCTTTGGGTGAATCTTGTAACTTCCTATGTACTCAAGTTGTACCCCCTTTAGGACCTTGCTATATATATCCTAATACTTGTAAAAAAAAAGGAAAGTGTTATGATTGCCTTGTAGTCACAGAGTAGAAAACAAAATGAAAACCATATAAAAAACTATGTTGTAATGAGATCCAAAGGTAAGAGCCAAAATATAAACTCCAAAAAAGATCCAATACTCGCAATTATAAGCTCCAATCAAATTGTGAATCATAATGGAGTTTTCATTTTGCTCATTTCTCAGTGCGAAGGTGGATAAAAATTGGAGGACCACAGGCGAGGGGATCAGCTTTTCTGTATTCTCTACCTAGTCTTTACTGCATTTTGAGGGTTAGGGATCTTGCTGTATCTCACATTTTAGATCCATCCCAGCCTTCCCCTTCCAGGAATCTTGATTTTGACATACTTCCTCATATCAGGAAACTGAAGGTTTATCCTCACTATTATCAATTTGCAGCCTGTTTACTTTTTCTCTATTGTTTCCTGATGAGAGAACATAGAATTGTATTCTCTTAGGACCATTTTCAACTCAGTCTTTCTTTTATGTTCTTTCTAAAACAATCTCCATTAGATTTTCAAAAAGCCCATTTCCTTGGGAAGTTTGATGAGATGGTTCCCTCAAGGAGTATTTTTTTTTTTTGATAGGCAAAAGCACAAAGATATATAGAAAGGGAGCTTGAAAGGCAACCCAGAGCATACAGGGAGTATACAAGAGACACCTAAAACAAGCAACAAAAACACAAGCACTCACCGGCCCTCAACAAGAACCCAACCAATCCACAAAGTTAAACAAAGATAAAGGGCCTACAACTATAGAAGAATTAGCCCAGGATAAGAGATTACAGGCAAAAGAGCTTTTCAATCTTTGAGTCGACAAAGCCTCGTTATCGAAGACTATCCTATTTCTTTCCTTCCAAACTGTCCAAAATAAACAGAGAGGAGCTGCCTGCCAAACCTTTCTATGATTCTTGTCCTTAAAAGAGACATGCCAACTTAAAAGAGTGTCTTTCACCGAAAACGGCAACACCCAATTGACCCCAAAAAGAGAAAACACAAGGTCCCACAAAATCTTCGTCTTAGAACAATGAACAAGGATATGATTTATTGATTCCTCTTCAACGCAACACAAGCAACATCTATTGGCTAGAATCCAACCCCTCCTCTTGAGCTGATCTTGAGTAAGAACCTTCTCCCAAGAAGCTTCCCAAGCAAAAAAACTCACCTTTGAAGGAACATACGGACTCCAAATAATATTGCCCGAAAACGAGACTGCACAGCTATGATCAAGAGACTTGTAAAGAGATTTTACAGTGAAAATCTCATCTTTCGTCCCTTTCCACAGCATCCTATCCTCCCCATCAGCTTCCAACCTCTTGTCATGAATGGACGATAGGAATCTCTCCACCTCCTCCACCTCCCAATCATTGAAAGGTCTAAGGAAAATAGGAGTCCACCCTCCCTCTTCCCCCATTGGGTCCCAATAGTCCGCAACCCACGCATCTTTAGAACCCGCTAATTCAAACAAGGAAGGAAAAGCCTCACAAAGGGGGGTGTTCCCGCACCAAATGTCTTTCCAAAACCTCACCCTTTTACCATCCCCCACCGAGAAAGAAACATTATTGAGCAGTAGCAACCCTTCCTTGCTGATTTCCTTCCAAAGCCCAACCCCATGGTCCTCCCTAGCCCCGCAAGTGCTCCACCCTCCTCTTTCAACCCCATACTTCGTACTAATAATAAGCTTCCAATATGAGTCTCTTTCAACCGCAAAACGCCAACTCCATTTGCACAAGAGGGCTCTATTAAGAATGGAGAGATTTCTAATCCCCAAACCACCCATCTTCTTGTGAGTACAGACAACAGCCCACTTAACAAGATGGGGCCTCTTCTCCAATGCTCCCCCTCCCCAAAGAAAGTCCCTTTGTATTTTCTCAAGTCTTAATTTAACCACTCTTGGCATGCGCAATAATGACATAAGATACGTTGGCATGTTCACCAAAGTACTCCGGATGAGAGTGATTCTTCCTCCCTTAGAAATGAATTGCCTCTTCCACAAGGCAAGTTTCTTCCTCATCCGCTCTTCCACTCCGTCCCAAACCTTCACAGACTTATGCGAAGCTCCCAAAGGGAGCCCCAAATAGGTGGAAGGGAGAGATCCCACCTTGCAGCCAAGCTCAGTTGCCAATAACTCAGCATTCTCCACATTACCCACCGGCAAAATCTCACTTTTGTTCAAGTTAATGCGCAGTCCAGAAGTGGCTTCAAACCACATTAATAGCCAACTTAGGAAGGCCAATTGCTCTTGAGAGTCATCACAGAAGACCAAAGTGTCATCGGCAAACAGCAGGTGCGTAACTTGGATCCCGACACCTTCCCTTCCCCCTATCCTGCAGCCTGAAAGAAAACCCCCTCTCACTGCTCTGTTAATGAGACTACTTAAGGCCTCCATTCCTAAGACAAAAAGGTAAGGAGAGAGGGGGTCTCCTTGCCTTAACCCCCTGGAGCTCCGGAAAAAACCAGTAGGAGAGTCATTGACCAAAACTGAAAACGAGGCGGTAGATATGCACCATCTAATCCACCCAATCCATTTCTCCCCAAAACCCATTCTTTGCATCACTGATAGCAAAAAATCCCAATTTATTCGATCATAGGCTTTCTCTAAGTCCAATTTACACAAGACCCCACTTTCCTTTCTTTTCAGCATGGAGTCTATGACCTCATTAGCAATTAACGCAGCATCAAGAATTTGCCTACCTTCAACAAAGGCATTTTGGGATGAGGACACCACTTTTCCCACTACCTTTTTCAATCTGTTGGCTAAGACCTTAGCAAGCAGCTTGTAGAGACCCCCCACCAAACTAATGGGTCTGAAATCACTCAAGTCTTCAGCCCCACACTTCTTTGGGATTAAAACTAAGAAGGTGGAATTCAGGCTTCTTACGAATTTTCCCCTCTCATAAAAATCCTTGAAGAAACCCAAGACCTCATCTTTGACAAAATCCCAACAGAATTGCCAAAAAGCAAGGGAGAACCCGTCCGGACCAGGGGCCTTGTCCCCATTTAGATCTGAGAGAGCCAAGAACACCTCATCCCCAGAAAAACTCTCCTCCAGCCTGGCTGCCTCTTCATTCCCAATGCTGTCAAACTCAATATTGTTGCAGCAAGGACGCCATCCTCCTGGATCTGATAAAAGATCCTTAAAGGCCCTCACCACTCCCCTTTGAATGTCATGATCTTCTGAAAGCCAGGTTCCATTAACTTTAATTTTTTTCAAACAGTTCCTCCTTCTGTCGAATTTGCCATCTTATGGAAAAAACCCGTGTTCTTATCACCTTCCTTCAGCCAAATTTCTCTCAATTTTTGTCTCCATGAAGTCTCCTCCATTAGAGCCCATTTCTTAAACTCCTCCCTAGCCACCTTTCTCGCCTCTAGCTCCTGCTTATTCAAATCTCTAAGTTGCTCCTGATTATCCCAGTAGGATACTTTATCCAGAGCCAACCCTTTATTCACCCCCACTTTACCAAAGACTTCCGAGTTCCATTCCTTCAGTTTAATTTTCAGGGCCTTCAATTTTTCTGTCAAGATGAAACTATAGGACCCACTATAATTAAATCCTTGCCACCAGCCCTTTAACAGCTCCTTGAACCCCTCCTCCTTCAACCACATATTCTCAAATCGAAATGAATTGGACCTCTCCTCGTCCCACCCCCATCTAACAGAATTGGGAAGTGATCAGAAACCGGTCTTGGGAGGGAACACTGAATCGCCCCACTGAAATGATTCTCCCAATCCTCCGAAATCAGAAAACGGTCCAGTCTGGACCTTGAAAGACCATTCAGCCCTCCACTCCACGTGAACAACCCCCCATGGAGAGGCAAATCTTTTAAAGCCAACTCCTCAATCACCTCCGAAAATCTTCTCATAGAACCAGTCAGTCTTCCTTCTCTACTGCGCTCGCTAGGAAATCTGACCACGTTAAAGTCCCCGCCAATGCACCAAGGATCAGACCACAGCCCTCGAATAGCTCCTAGCTCTTCCCAAAACATCTCTCTGAGTCGTTTCGTAGTAGGACCATATACTCCCGTGAAGGGCCACAAGAAGCCATCTTCACAATTTTTAAAACGACAGGAGACCGAGAAGAGACCCACCTCCATGCCCATTAACTCCAGAACCCTTTTATCCCAAAACACTACAACCCCACCGGCTGCCCCCCTTGCACGCATAGCACCCCAACCTAAGAATCTTCCCAGTCCAAGACTGTGAACAATCCCTCTGGATATTTCTTGAATTTTGGTCTCCTGAAGACACACCAAATCCGCTTTTTGCGACCTGATCAAAGCCTTAATAACTTTCCTTTTATCCCTATCATTGGCCCCTCTTATGTTCCAAGATATGATCTTTATCTTCATCTAAGGTTCGAGATTTTGTCCCCTCCATCTCTAACCAGAGATTTCTCCTTCCTCGCCCCTTTGTAATTGATGGACCACTCTAATTTCTTCAATTCACGATCAAACTTAGTGGACCCTGAAATATCTTTCTTAACATTCTGCTCCCTTCTTCTCTTGTTTCTTAGAAGCAAGTTCAGAATTTCTTCTTCAAATCCTTCCGTCGAAAAACCCAAGAACTTGCTAAATCTCGCCAAGCAACTATCATCCCATCGACATCCTCTTCCTTCCAAGTCTTGTAATAATATCTCAAACTCATCCCCCCTTCCTACACCACTCGAGGATCTCTCCCCCTCTGAACCCATCTCCCCATTGTTGCCATCTGCCAGAATAATGCTAAGAGGGAGCTGCTCCTCTCCCTCAATCTCAGAAATCAAGCCAGACGAAACCCCTTCCTTCGTCCCCGCCCGATCGATCCCAGGAAAAAGAGAAGAAGGAGAAGTTTCCCGACCCCCCACAGAAGGCGAAAGAAGACCGACATACCTGGAGGCTTCATCACGCAGCGCATCATCAGTCAACGACCCATTTTTCGGCTCCGCAGAGGCTTCTGACGGCGACGCAGCTCTCAAAATGTCGACGATAGGGTCCTCCACTATAAAAGCTTGCCTCTCTGAGCTAGACGTCTTAGCCGTAGGACGTGAGGCCGAAGGCGCTTCCCCACGGACAAGGAGATCAACATCTCCTGAGCCTTTCTCCACTTCTGGCGACTGTGCCCTAGCTCGAGGGCTCGAGATGCCTTCCCCATTTAAATCTCCTCCTTCCGCAGCAGCAGGCCCTACAGGCCCAAAACCCTCTCCCTTCTCCCCGAAAGAGACATTGGGCCTTAAGTCACAGCCCAATACCTCCTGGGTTTCTTTAAAAGGCCCCAGCCTTGACCCACTTAAATGAAACAGGCCCAGAGACACCCCATGAACTGGCCCTTTTGGCCCGATACTTGGCCCAAAAGCTGGGCTTTCCAACTTATTCAAAAAAATCCCATCACCCTCTCTAACCCGTCCATCAGCTGACCCTACTTTACCCTCCACTGCATCCCCTGCCTCATAGATCACAGCGGGACAGAGGGTAGAACCGCCTCCACAGGCTGACACGGCACTCTCTCCCTGCTGCAGCCTCAACTGCTCCACCTTCTCCCTTTGACTTCCACTGCTAAGCACACGATCTATTCCACCAGCCTCTTCTCCTTCCCTTGAGCTACCTTCCCCGCTGAAACATCCCGCCGGCACCACCTGCGTGAACCAAGGGGAAGACTCCCACCAAAGTTGAAGGGAATAACAACCCGACCCTACAACAATATGGGCAGTGCTGGGCAACTCCCTGTCCACGCACCTCACCAGTAACCGAGCCCATTGCATCTCATGCAAAGATGAATTATCCGCAGCTAAGAATCCTCCACATTCATCTCCGATTCTTTTAAACACCTCCGAACTTCTTAAATGAAGGGGGAGTCCAATCACCCTTACCCATACTTCTTTTGCCATGGGCTCCTTGCGAAGACACCCCACCTCAGGGTTCCATCTCTCCAAGACTATAACATTCTCCTTGAAGTTTCTCAAACCTCTGGCTAAAACACGCACAGCCTCGTCTGGCAACTCGAAATCAAATAGCAATAATCCTCTGCCTAGCGTGGCCACCCTCAGATTCCCCTTCAAAGCCCAATGCTTCAGTGCCCAACTTCTAACGTACTCCACCTCAGGGCAAGGAGCTGAGTTAGGTCCCCACCAGCCTACCAGACACTGACTCATTTGTTCTATTCTTCCACGCACTTCTCCTTCCCCCACCTCTATCCAAACTGACTGGCCTACCCTTCCCGGGCTTTTCCTAACAGCATCAGCATATGTTTTCAGCTCCACCCCTTTCTCCCTCCATTGGACCTTCGAACCCCCTTTCATCCTCAACAAGTCCTCTGATCCTTTAGAACCCTGCAAGCCACCTAAGGGGGTCACGCCAAGATCTCTCAACCTCTCAGCCAAAGAATTCCAACCAAAAGACTGACCCTTTCCCTCTGGGACAATAATGCTATACTTTTTTGAATCAATGTCGCGAACTGAGCAGAAGATGAACCTACCTGCCCCATTCGAACGGCGCTCCATTCTATACTTTCTATTCCCCTCCTCCCAGCCAATAGCCCAAACACTATTGTTAACCTCTCTACAACAAACTTCCACTCCATCTAGAAAACATCTTAAGCTAGCCTCCCCGAATCTAATCCATGAGGAGACCCCTTTGCTTCTCTCCCAAATGCAACCTCTCAGCTTGCCTCCCAACTCTTCGATCAAGATTTCGAAAGATTTGGCCTCCACCACGAAGCAACATCTTCCCCCCCTTGATCCACCAGCTTCACCCCTAGCTCTCATTTTCCTCTAAGCTTGATCAGCATTTGTCAAGCTTCTCAGTCAAACTTAAAATCAAATTCATCTCCATTAAGAGATCTAGAGGAGATTGAGAGCCCCATATTTGGAATCAACACACAAAGAACTGTGGTACAATTGACAATGAAGTTTCGTTTCCTATCCTCTCTCCAAACTAAGGTATCTTCGTATCTTCTCCTACTTCCTGCACTTTCAAAATCTGTTTGTTGCCCATTTTTTACCATGGTTCCCTCAAGGAGTATTCAAGAAAAGAAAAGGAAAAAACAAAGTTTTAGAATTTTTTAGAATATGGGAAGTTTTGGAATTCTACTTAAAAGAAGTTATAGACTTTCTATTTTCTAAAATAATCTTTTTATTCTAAAGTATGCATTTTAAGTCTGTAGAATTTAAAAGTCTTATTTATTAGAAACTTGATTACAAAGTAAGTTTCTAATTCCACAAAAAGAGTTTATGATTTCTTTTGATTTTTTTTTAGAAGATTCAATAGTTTTATAAAAAGAAGTAATAATTAGGCACTACATGGGTTAGGTTTACTTTTTCATAGTTTTATTCAAATTCTAGAATTGTCTAAAGTCTATAAATAAGGCTAATTGATATAAGACAGGATTAATGGTTGATAATCAAAAACGATTTTTCATTTTTCTTTTTTTTGCATATGTTGCAATTTTAAATGATGAGATTCTATTAATTTTCTTCTAGGTGAGACTCCTAGAATGCTTTAGTAAGACTCTAAGGTTTCTATCTCTTCTTTTTATCTTTTTTTCCCTATACATATATATATATATATATATATATATATATATATATATATATAAAGATTGAAGCCTTAGTTTGTCTATTTAATTGTAGACAACCATTCTAGGGTTGCCCTACATCAAAAGTTCCTCATAAATTCAGAACCTTCATATGATTAGTGACTAATGAAAGGATTAATATCAATGACCTCTTACAATAAATGATCTCATACAAATTAGGAAACCATTCAAAGCTCTTAACCCTAGGCAATGCATTCTCAGCTTAGACAATGTGAACTGATGGACAACCTTTATGAATAGTTTGTTTCAAGAGGTAGACTTATCTTAGCTTCATCCAAAGCTTTGGGAAGAGACCCCAAAGGTACCATTCCAAAAACTTCTAGAAGAGATTTTATTGATTTCTTTGATAGTATTCAAAGGAGATTTTATTCCTATCTAATTCCAATCTCTCCTCCTTTTCTAGGGAATACGGTCCTTAGTCCGTCCTAAGTAGAATGAGCTTGTATAGATGTGTTCAGGACATTTAGATGTTCCCTCTCTCTATCTCTACGAGTTTGTGTAAGAGTTATTAGGGCCTTTAGATCTTCCTCTCTGTTTTCTTTGGCTCTGCCAAATAAGAAGGACCCCTTGGATCCCTCATCATTGGCTGTAATCCTTTTATTCTCTGAAAGTATATTCATCTCCAATAAAAGAAATCTTAGAATCTATTGCAATTTATGAGAACATTATTAAAAGGGTGAATACAGTATCTAACAGCAGGGAAAGAAACCAAGTCGATTATGTGTAATCACACAACTATAGTTTTTTCAATTTCAAGATCATAAAGCAGAAATTTTTTACAAATCCATTTTTATTTTATGTAAATCATATCGTTTAAAAACTAACTTCTTTGACACAAAAACAATGTTTACAAAATTCACCCCATTTTATGATGATATTTCTGAATCTTTTTTTTCTTTTTGATAAATTTGAATCATTATATTTGTTGCATAACAATTCTTCATAAGCTTCTAGAGGTTCTCAAGCTCATTGTGCCTATTTGTATTTATAAATTATCAAATGAGTCTTTTTCCTACATTGAAAACACTGTTCAGCATTTATGATAGGAAACCTTTATGTTAGGTATTAACTCTTTTATTCCAAGTAATTTCACCCAAGATGGTTACACACTTCATTCTAGTTAGGTAACATTTTTATTACAAATAATTTCAGCCAAGACAATCACACACTTCATCCAAAAATTATAAAGCCCGATAGTATTTAAGAATCCCATCATAAATCCAAATATATGAATATTCAAAAAAGGAATCCAAAATAAGAATTCAAATTTTTAGGTGAAGATTCAATTTAATATACAGTATTATAAAAATTATGCCAGACATAATCCCTATGTATCATTTCTGGGGCATCAAGATGACATGGACGTAAGGGAATAGTGGGTGAACTCATAAATAATAAGACAAGGAAAACATGTCATTTCATTTGTTCAAAACAAATAATCATGAAATTTACCAGTTGGCATTTATAGTCACAACCTCTTAAAACTTGAACTTACAGAACACAATTCCAGCTCTGATTATAAACGAGGATTTACTCGTGTAAAAAAGCAGTAGGGTTTGACTCACCATCAAATCAGGCAATGGCATCTTAACTTTTGTAAGCATGATTTCACAGTTATATGCTCGCCTAAGGTCAATCTGCAAGAACCAGGGATAAAAAACAGAGATTTAGATATTCTTCTTACATTAATCATTTTATTGGAGAGACATAATTAAAGGCAAGAGTAAGGTTGGGGGAATATAAAGAGCCTCACTTCCCGGCAGCAAACACATGAATGAATGAATTTTCCATTTCATAAAAGAAATGAAAAAAAACTGTTGCCTCTTTTTTTTTTTTGATCAGATAAAAAAAACTGTTGCCTCTTGCAAGCCAGAAAACTACCTATGACTCCAAAAATAACATATAGTTTATTGTATGCAGATTTTCTATCAAAGCCAATTCCTGACAATCTTGAAGCAATAATCAGTGGCCAATATGCCTTATTCGTTAATGCATTGACAAACACAGAAGTTTCCAGGCATCCGATCCATGCATTGACAAACAAACTCCTACACACTAATGACGAGGACAAAATAGAAAACACCTATGAGTATTTTTGTAGCCAATAACCCACAACCAAGCTGTGGAAGAAGAAGTGTCCTCACAGTAAGAGATTAAACCCCACTGTTCCTCCCTCTTCCCCGATTGAGAGAGAAGAGCTATTGTAATTAACCGAACATTCAAGTTTTCGAATTTCCATCTCAACCCAAGAAGACAAACACGTTTTCCTCTTTTCCCCTGAGATCTTAACCCCACGCCCTTTTCTTGCCTCCATTTTCCTCATGAGGGAGCTAGTTTCCTTTTCAAAACCCTTCACTAGCATCCCCAAAAGGTTACTGAACTTGGAAAACTTATAAGGCTTTCAGAAAAAACCACCTCCCCCACTGAGTTGCTACTAGCCTCCATGGCCCTGAAATCCTCCACCTCTTCAGTCCTAACCACCAACTCCCTACCCATAAGGCCCTTTGCTGCAATTCCCATGAGATTCAACATCCTTCCATCTCAGAGCAGCATCTTTAGTGGTTGAACACCCGAACCCAAGGAAGGGTCCGCCCTTAACAAGTAAGCAGGCCCATTGTCGCGAACAAGCAATCCAATTGGAGAGTGAGGAGAAGAAATTTGGGGGGGGGGGGGAGGGGGATGAGGGGGAAGGGAGGAAGCCCTACCTTTGAATCCAGTCTCATTTGCCAAGAGGGCTTCATCGACCCCTGAAACCCACAGCGACAATCCTAGAGGCACCACACTTAGAAGGGATCATTGAAGTGCTCCAAGGAACCAACAGGACCTCCATTGATGGGAGGTCTCAAGAGACCCACTTAGGTCTTCTCACCTAAGCTCTCAAAATAAAGGGTTGGAGAACAAACCTTTGGGTCAACCATCTAGAGAACTTAAAAGGCACAACCCAGACTTGGCTAGCCTACCAAGGCTTTCTCTAGATGGGACAGAGCCAACAGCAATTGGCTAGCTCAAGGAGATGAAAGGGATCCCTTCACCCACTTTGCATTTTGAAGGCCAGGGACCCACCAACCCACAAGAAGGGCCAAGAAGCTCACAAATAGAGCTATTGACTTTGTTTAAAAAAGTTATCTCTCGATGCTCACACAGAGAGACTTAGCATTGCACCTAACACCTACAAAACCTCTCCAACACGTTTCCCTTCGTCCCGCTCCACCCTCCCAACCGCGCGTGCACTTCCCTCCCTTTCATCCCTGACTTTTTGGAAGTCTACAACTCACCTTAGAGGCCACCCTTGATAGCCATGGCAAAACTTCCCACCATAATTGGATGGCAAAAATGTCTTCTCTATCCACCATAAGCAACTAGCTTAGCACCTCCTCCCACTAAATTTAACAAGTAATCTAGTCCATTTCAAGTGACACCTCTCCTCTACCTCCTCGTCCATTGAAACAAACCCTTCACAAGCATCACCCAATCTCTTAAAGAATTCTTTTCCCCACAAATGCATTGGTAAACCCAACACCCTCACCCACACTTCACCAACACAGGCACCTTCTCTAAAACAACCAACACCTGGCCTCCACCACTCCAACTAGAGTTTTCTTCCCTTGACCAAAATAGGCCCTAAAAGCAAAACCCTTTTGACTTCAAAAACATCTTCAAACTCAAATTAAATGAGAGTGCCTCCCAACAAACACAGATGTAACTCACCTTTCAAACCCCAAGAATATTGAGCCTAAGATTTCAAAAAGTCTAAAATCAACAAATGGCTCGAAGGAGCCTCCCATCTCCCTACTAGACACTTCTTGACACTAAGTTGTTGAACACCTCCTTTGTCTCACTCTCAATCCACACAACCTCGCCCATCTCCCTCTTGCCTCTAGTCAATACCTCCGCAAAAAAAACATGGTTTAAAATAACACCACCTTCTTTTTTTTCCTTTTCCTCCCGACACCTAACAAACTCCTTTGAAGCCTCCAAAGGCCTAGGCTCAAGAACAAGTCCGATGCTCCTTAGTTTGATGGCAAGGATCTTCCAACCCCTTAGGAAATTTTTTCCCTTTGGAAAAACTAAGGAGAACCTTTTCTCCTTTATGCTCAAAGTTAAGCAAAGCCGAAATCTTCCAACTTTGTTGCAACACAACTACAATTTGTAGCCCTTTCCACCTTTATTCCACACCCTTCTACAAGACTCCCTAAACTTCCTTTTCAGGCAATCTTCCACCCCTTCTAGAAGCTAGCAAGAGCCCTCTCCCCAAACCTGATCCAAGCGGAAAACCTTCTACCCTTCTCCACAATCTTCCCTACCATCTTACCTTTTCCAAGCTCCAACGAGATTTCAAAGGTTTTCAACTCCACTCCAAACCAACATTTACCTCCAAGAGTAACCAAACCAACATTTTCCTTCATTGCTCAGATGCAGCAATCCCCTTTCTCCATTGCTCAGAACCTTAAGCAATTTCCAAGTTTTGGAAGGATTTCTTATCCTTCTCATGTTTTCTTCACATTAATTAATACATCTTTTGTTTCTAATAAAAAATAAAAACTATGCCATTTTGTTTTGTTTTTGGAAAAATACGCTATTTATTGATATGACTTCTAAGTACAAGCAAAGGATGATAAATACTTCCAAAATACAAATGAGAACAAAAAAATAATAATAATAATAATAATACTTCCAAAATGCAAAGGATAACAAAATAATAATAATGATAATAATAATAATAATAATAATAAAGATAGATAAATTGATCAAATATAAAATCCTTTACAAAAGAAACCATTTGCTTTGCACCATGTTTAGATAACTCATGAGCAAACGCATTAGTTGAATGAGGCGATCAAGACAAGGAACAACCCCAACTACTAGCTAGATCTAGGATTCAAGGAACCACATGTTGTACTTCTAAGAATCTCTTTCCAACTTAGATACCCATGAGATCACTATAGTAGAATCTCCTTCCACCAAAAAATAAGAAAAACCCAAAACCTTAACCTATAATAAGTCCTCCAAAAGAACTAAGATCTCCAACCTAATAACCAATCCCTTTCCTTTCAATTTAGAGATGGCTCACTACTGTACCATGGTGATCACTCATCACACCTTTGATTCCTAGTTGGCCTAGGTTATCTAGACCATACCCATCAAAGTTCAACTTAATCAAACTCAATGGAAGTGAAGCCCATATTGAGAGCATCTTCCAACCTACCCTCTTATCATGTTCCAATCTAGTGTAGATTGTTCAATGGAGTACCCTCAAAAGTTGTAGAGGCTTAGAAAGAGGAATAGAAATGTATCAAATCCAAAATAGATTCTAAGGTCCTCAATTTATCCTAAAAAATTCTCACATTCCCCTTTCTCCAAACTATCCATAAAAACACAAGGCAAGCCACAAGCCAAAGTAGCATTCTTCTAGGATTATCCCTAAATCCTCTAAAAGAGATAAAAATATATACCACACTATTGGGGGAAACCCAATCTATCCAAGTAAGCTAAATAGCCCATTACAATCATTCAAAGGTCTTAACCTTCAATGAGGATTTAAGAGTTCTGAATGAAGATGAAAAGAAAGACTACAAAAAGCAAGCTTACAGAATTCAATGATCAAACTCTCTCATCTAAGAAGGTGACAAATACACAAAGGTAAAAGATGGCATGAAAAGTTCAAGCTCTTCAATTCTAGATCAATGAAGTTTCGACAAATCCTTCCTTTTTGCACTATCCAATCTACCGGATCATGTTCATTTATGTCCAACAAAATTCATATGGCAATCTAAAGCCTCATCTAAGGTTAAGGCCTTTGTCTGGCTAGTGACCAACAAGAAGGTCAACACTAACAACTTGCTATAAGTGAAAGACCTCACAAAGCACTTAGTCCTAACTATTGCACTATGTGTATGATGAGTGGTAAGATGATTGTTTTAATCTCATTTTACATCATCTGATGACTATGGCAATTTGGTATAAATTATTTAGCTTGGTCAAGTTAGATTGTGTTCCTCCTGGGGGCATAAGTGACATAATGACCATTTTCTTTAAAGGCTTGGAGAGTATAGGAAGAGAAAAAACTCTTTGGAAAATTGTTTGCCTCACTTTGATTTGGATATGGTGGGAGAAAAATGCAAAGATTTTTTAGGATAGGTCGAAAAGCATAGAGTTGATATAAGACTTAATTTACTTCTATTCCTGTTTTTAGGCCTTAACAACTTTAGATATTAAGGGCACTCCTATTAGTGTTATTCAGCTCAACTAGGACTTGGTATGTAAATAAAGGTTTAAAACAACAAATCTTCAAGCAAAGCTTCGACATCCTTTGTAGATGCATTGATTTCAAATGTCTAATGATACGAGGATTCTAATGTCCCCCCTCAACCATATCATCCCAAACATTTGACATCAAGCCTCCTTTGACGTAGCTAAGGCCTCCAAGGAAGGGAAAGTACTAGCTAAGAGTTTATCCTCACATCACTTATCCTTTCAAAACTTCAATTATTCTCATCCTCCACTTCAAATGATATTTTACTGCCAACCACATCCCAACTCTTCCTAATGGTTTTCCAAACACCAACCCCATACCCTCCCCCCCTTACATTATAACAACACCAACCCCCCTCCTCCTCCCCATACTTTCCTTGAATGGCCTTTTTCCAAAAAGCCTCTTCCTATGACACATATCACTAACTCCATCTTCCCAGAAGAGTCTTATTAAGGAGAAGAAAGATTTCCTATTCCTACACCCCCTTATTTTTCCCTATGCAAACAATCAGCCATATTACTAGATAAATCTTTTTTTCTAAAGCCCCTCCTTCACAAAGGAAATCTCTTTGAACTTTCTCAATCCTTAATCTGAACTTTCTAGGCATGCTAAACTAGGACATGAAGTGTACAGACAGATTGGACAAAGTGCTTTAAATAAAGGCCAATCTCCCTCCTTTCGGGATATATCGCCTTTCAAAATGCAAGTCTTTTGTCAAATTTCTCTTCCACCATATCCCAAGCAGACTTTGCTTTAAACAGAGTCCCTAATGGTTAGGGATGCCAATAAGGAGGGACATTTTTAGGCACTCACCTCATGCTGCCCCACTTCTAATAGGGTGGGTTTGATAGAAGCATAACTGGATTAAAGGCAGGTTTAGGGAGATTTTTTGAAACTTGGGTTGCATTTGGGGTGAGTTTGGGTTTTGCCTTGTCCCCTCTCCCATTTAAACTTTTTTGGGGACAAGGATGCGAATTTATTTACATAATTGGGGTGGGCTGGGATGGGGGTGACCCACCCTAAACCCACCTCGTTGTCATACCTACGCATACCAATCCCAAATAAATAGTTGGGATCTTCCCACCTTACATCCCAACTTAAGAGCTAAAACATTAGCTACCCTTCCAATTTGGATCAATTCACTTTTCTTCAGGTTGATTTTCAAACTTGAAATAGCTTCAAACTACATAAGCAACCAGTTTAAATGAGCCACCTGTCTTTGAGAAGCCTTGCAAAAAATTAACGTGTCGTCAACAAACAACAAACGGGAGACCTCCACCCTCTCACTTCCCCTTCCACTTCTCTTTCCCCTAAAACAGGGAAAAAAAAACCCTTCTCTAGCCTTCTCCAACAAACAACCGAACACCTCCATCGCCAAAACAAATAGATAAGGAGAGAGAGGGTTTCCTTGCCTTAATCCTTTTGAGCTTTGAAAAAACCCAGAAGAGATTCCATTAACAAGAACGAAAAACTTTATCATCAAAGATGCACCATTTAATCCACTCAGACCATTTCTAACCAAACCCCATCTTTCTAAGAATAGCTATCAAGAAGTCCTAGTTAACATGATTGTACGCTTTCTCAATGTCAAGCTTACAAATTATGCCACTAGATCCACTCTTCAACAAAGAATCAATAGCCTCAATAGCTGTAAGTGCTACATCAAGGATCTGTCCACTCTTCACAAACACAGTTTGTAACTCAAAGGCCACTCTACCCATCACCCTCTTCAACCTATTAGCCAAGACTTTAGCAAGAAGCTTGTACAAACCCCTCACCAAGCTAATAGGCCTAAATCTTTCAGATCTTCAGCACCCCTGTTCTTTGGAATTAACACGAAAAACAAAGCATTCAAACTTCCCTTGGTCATAAAACTCCCTAAATAGCCCCCCCCCCCCCCCCCCCCTTATTGTATTGTTTTCTTCTGCTTTTTCAATGATATGTTAGGTTTCTACTTAAAATAAAAAAGAAAGATCACTACAATTTAGAGCAAAAAAAGAAAGAAAGAGAGAGAGACAAAAAAAGAAAGGAGATAACTAAAATTTAGAGGCATAAGAAAACCCTTATTAACTGCATGTAAGAATATGAACAATGCTGTCCTATAGTTAAAAGAACATGAACAATGCTGCCCTACAACACTTCACAGCAGTAACCAAAATGAAAATCTAACTGAATTGGTAAATTTTTTATTCATATGTGATCATTAAAGTAAAATTTACAAGCCTTACATTAAATAATCAGAATTCGGTTCTGAATCTCCTTTCCAGAAAAATCCAATGATTTTCACCAGATCATACATTTCATAATTTGAATCATACTGTTACCCAACTCCATGCTCAAAAAGAAAAACCTTCTTAGCTGCTGAGGAGTGTATTGCAAATAGTCTAAGACAAAGAACAAAAATATCCCCCATGCACACTCAAAAAATATATAAAAAAAAAAAAAAAGGGACAAAATAAATGGTGAAGGGTACATCTGGCAATTGGCGGTTTCAGGTCCTTTCATATTGTTTTGGCTTTGAACAATCAAAGGGCAAAGCTAAACTTGAACCGGCACACTTATGACCAGGATGGGAATTTGAAAAGCAACTCAAAACAGCATGCCTCAAAATTGTGAATAAAATTAATAACCAAACATTAAACCCACTCACCTAAACAGTAAGGTACAATTTTATAGGTTTTAACAAAAATACTTATTTTCTAGGACAAACATACATTTTGTTTAGAGCTGAAGAGACCGTTTAGAAGAGGTCTCCCACTTGTTTGACCAGAGTACTTTTTCTTTTCTTTTGATAGGCATTTTCGACAAGGGTACTTAAAACATTTTGTAATGCACATGCCTGATATAATTTCTCTCAGCATGGCAACAAAAGAGTTAACTGACAGTAATAACTCACCAAGGTCAAGAAGACAACCCAAACCTAACGTGATCATAATCAAGCAGTGCAGATCCAACCACAACCCACAGTAGCCCAACCTGATAAAGGCCAGGTGGGTTTATAGGTCAAAAAAAAAAATCTTGCCAGCTACACCATGAGTTAACAAAATGCACGGAAGTAACTACATACTACATTCTTAAAAATTAAAAAACTAAATTACCAGCTGGACTTTCTCGGATTTAGGTCCTGAGGCACGACGATTTGATTTTCCACCCACGCCCCCATTTTCCGAATTTGGAACAGCTGTTGAGAAAAGACTTTCTAGTTCTGACATGTCAAACTCAGGAGCCCTAGCAAGGATGAAACAGAGGCATATCATTAAAATGCTTATATCATATTAACAGAAACAATTATTTACCAAATGAAGAAAAGAATGGCCTTGGATACAAAATATACTTGGAAGCTTCCTCAGGTCGTTGCGTCTCTGCCCATAAGCTCCCTTGCATGGCCCTTGTTAACTTTAACCAATGATATGGCTTCAAAGAAGCCTTTTTGGGTTGAGCCTGAATTTTTGGACCAGCTCGTGATAGGCCTCGACCCTTTCCACCAAACTGAGCAGAAGGTGGACCAGGAAATGGAGGTATATTTCCATTGCTGCCAGCAACTTGGGCACCAGAAGCTTTTGATAACCCTTTGCCAAAAGGAGCAGGTGGAGGTGGTGGAGCATGTGGAAAATTATTGGACCTAGAATCCTTTGGCATAAAACCAGGGGAAGGAGGAGATGGTGGGGCTGTAGATGTAATGTTGGGACTTGAGGCAGACCCAGAACATGAAGGAGGTGGAGGAGGTGGAGGAGGACCAACAGGAACCACCGAGTTCATCTTATGCAATGATGAGGAAAGCAAGCAGCTAACTGATGGAATGACCCCACAGGGTGGAGGAGGGGGAGGGGGAGGGGGAGGGGAAGGGGGAGCTGGAGTTGAAAATGAGTTATTGACAGTGGTAGATGTAGAAGTCCCTGAAAAACAAGAGCGTTGAGGAGGGGGAGGAGGAGGGGGAGGGGGAGGGGGAGCTGGAGTTGAAAATGAGTTATTGACAGTGGTAGATGTAGAAGTCCCTGAAAAACAAGAGCGTTGAGGAGGGGGAGGAGGAGGGGGAGGGGAGGGGGAGTTCTTGACGGTGGAAGATTGACATTTCCCTGAAAAGGAATGTGGTAGTGGTGGTGGTCGAGGAGCCATCAGTGATGACTGATGTCTTCCCTGTAAGGAGGCTCCAGGCTGTTTAGTAAGTAAAGAACGGATTGGTTCGGAAGCTGATGAAGTAAGAGGGGATCGTTGAGGAGCACAAGGAGGAGGGGGAGGAGGGGGAGGAGGAGGAGGGGCAGCAGAAATTTTAGTCATACTTGTAGGAGGCTCCAGAGAAGGTTGCAATGAGGGTGGTGGAGGTGGGGCTGGGGGAATTGAAACAATACAGGGCTGCATAGGTTTTGTCACACGTGAAACAGGAACTGAAATAGCAGGAGAAAGTGGAGATATTGTGACTGATTGAGTGACTTCTTGACCTATAGGTGCAGCATGATCATGCAACAGAGCTGTAATGCCAAGGGCTGACGGTGCACTATGATATCTTGAGATAGGCACAGGTGATCCTTGCAAGGAGTTACTGTTTGAAACTGGATTAGATATAGGAGTCTGAGGTATCCGCTGGGATATGATCTTAGATTGAGCAGGCCGTTGAAGTGCAACCTGCAGTTCTTGGGGATCAATCTTCCTTCTAATCAAATTTGCATCTACAGATGGTTTAGCTGATGTCATATGTTGTTTCCCCAAAGCCATGGATGTGGTACTGCTGATATTGTTTTCTGCTGCCTTAGGTTTTGGTTTATCTTCAACCTTTTCAGGACTTAATTCCTGCAACAAACCAACAGTTTCTCCACTCTGAGCAGAATCAGTCTCCAATTCCTGGAGAACATTTGATGCAGTGATTTGCTGGAGCACATTGAATGCCACATCTGTCTTTGGATCTAGCCAATCAACATTGCTGAAGATCTCTTGAACTTTTGCAAATGCTTCCATAGGAAGACCGTCTTTCTCCTCAACACCTTCCAAATCAATTGTAATAAGGGAATTACCCGAATCCATCTCCGAAAATAGAACCTTCACCAAAATAAAAACAGGAGCAAAATAAAATTGCCGAAGCACTAGACATATATATTCAAGGAGAGAGAGAGAGAGAGAGAGAGATACCTCTGCTCTGAAGTCTTTGGGGAATTGATCCTTAGAATTCCATAAAATATCGATTTCATCACGGTTAAGCATCAGAATATTTGATCGTATGAAAGCTGTGTTAAACATGACCCTAAACATCATTTCTTCACGTTCCATATCTTCTTCCAAGCTAATACACTCAAGCACAACATCCCCTTGAATATGGCAATGGATGTCAATTTTAACTAGCTCGCAATCTTCCTGGATCAGAATATAAAGGATTTTCCCAGAAAAGGGAAAAAAATATCATATAACTGAGATAGGGAAAAACATAAATGCACATTTGAATTACATCAAAGCCAAAGAAATGCCTATCCCAAAGATATTTCTGACTCCATTGAAGCCCCCATTAGTAATTGTTGTACCATAGTGGAAGCACTGGCATACAGAAAAGTTAAATATATATATATATATATATATGAAATTCAATTTCCTGTTCATGATTGAAATTACAGGTGCCACTTAACCCTAACTAACTCAATCGAGCCTACAAACAATTTAGCCATACCAAGCTCTTTTTTTGGATAGGCAATAGAAAATATATTAGAGAACAGTGCCTAACAAAAAGTGACGCATCCAATGTCACACCAAGCTTCATAATCCAGGTTCTTAATTGTGGTAAGATTTAGGCTTTAAATTGCCCCATTTTCAGGACTGCTACTGCCATTTAAATTAGACCCACGACAAAGCAACATCAAAACCCCAGCCCTTAATCTTCTAAAAGTAAAAGAAGACCAATCTTATGAAGGTGTGGACATATTCCAACATAATATTCTTTAGAGAGGCAGTGAACTGACATTTTTTTTAATCAGAAACAGATGTATTGCATTGAATGATAAATACAAAAAAGGATGAGAAATTCTTCCAAGATGCATAATTACTGATCAGAAAGTAGAAGGCATATTGCTCCAAAAAAATAAACAAAAACAAACCGCAGATAGGATCATAGGAAAAAAACAATGCACATATACTACAAAATGCTCCTTGATTCGCTAAATGGTTTACAGTGTGATTAATTATACAAAAAACCCAAGAGAAGGAGCATCCCACCTCACTAGCAATATCTAAAATCTTACAGAAGCCAACTATCTAACTTCCATGAACCTCTCTCCCTATAAGACACCCAAGAAATAACAAGAGTAGAATCTCCCTCTACATTTAGGTTGAATGGACATAAATTTTTGGGTTGCAGAAAGCCTTTGTGTAATGCTAATATCTTCTCCTCAACGGTTGAATCCACTCCAAAAAGTTTAAAGTAAGTCATCAATCTGTACCTGAATAACCTCTGGTCATGCCTTCTACACCTAGTTGACAAGGATTACCCAAAGAACACCCATCAAAAAGTTAACTTTACTGAAACAATTGAAGGGTGTAACCAGTCAAGCATTGTCTTCTCAAAAGATCTTTTAGAGTAGCAAACATTTTCCTAATCCAATAAGGAGTACCAGAAAAAAGATAAGTGATAGATGTCAAAAGGGACGAGAGGAAGTGAACCAAATCTTAAATAGCTTCATGAATTTCTTATCTTCAAAAATCCTAGCATTTATCTCCCACAATAAAAACCATATCAAGACCAAACAATCTATGCTAAAGTCCTAGTGTTATGGAGCAACAAAGAGAGACATGGTCAATTGGTTCACTACTCTCCAAGCACATAACACATCAGTCCACGCTAAGAGTTTTATAAGGCTTCTTACATGTAGCATATCGTTAGTATTAACCTTCTTATTAGTTGCAAACTTTGCAAAAGCCTTAACCTTAGATGGAGCTTTTCATTGACTTTACAAGGAAGAAAGGAGTAAAGATAGGAGAAATTGTAAGAACACTAAAAAGGAAACTCACTAAGAAGTCCTGAAAGTGTCAGTGACCAAACTTTCACATCTAGGAAGGTAAGTGAAAGGTAAACATGTAATAAGGAGGAAAGGAGTATTGTTAGGTCCTCAATTTCTGGATCAGAAAGTTCCCAATGGAAATTGAAACTCTAAAATGGAGAATTATAGGAAGGAACTATGACAGAAGAAATAGGATAGTCTTTACTCCTTGCAAACCTGAAATGATTAGGAAATTGAAGTTTAAGAGGTTAATTTCCCTTCAATTTCCCAACCAAATATCCTTCCAAAACCAAATTTTTATACCCTTTCCCACATAGAAACAAGTAAAATTAGAGAAATTGGTGAAAACTGGACCATTAGAATTCCAAGGACAATGTTGCAACCACTGACTACACTGCATCCAAAACATAAATGCTTAAGATGATCCTATGCCATAAAGTGTTGTTCTCCTTAAGAAAAATCTCCACAACCACTTCCAAGAAGGGCTCTCTTCCTCAAGAAGCTCCTATCTAACCTCAAACCTCTATCTCTTTTTAGTTTACACACATGCTCTAATCCAATGAGGTGGTCCATCTTCTTCTTTTTCCTAAACCCTAACTACTTAGTATCTCACTATAATCCCTCAATCCTAGTGGTCACTTTTACTAGGATTTCGAAAGCAAGAAAGAAACAAATGGAGATAAAAGATCAATATGATTGTACAAGGATTATTCTACCATCAAGGGAAAAAGAAAAAAAAAAAAAAACCTTTCTTCTTAGGTCTCAATACGAAACAACTCTAGGATTCCTACTCAAAGGGAGACCCAAATAAACTAGGGCCCAAGAACATCCTACATTCTAGGAGGGTAGCAAAACAAAAAATCAGTTCATATTTAGCACTAATCCCCACCAATGCGCTTTTTTTATTAATTAAACTTGAGGCCAAATATGCATCCAAAAACCATTAGAATGATTGTAAGACTTTGCAATTCTTCTAGGTAGTTCTAAAGAAAAATATGAAATCATCAGCAAATTGTAAATAAGTCACCCTAGTCATATCTCTACCCACCAAAAAGCTCTCTAGTAACCCAAGATCCTCAACTTTCAAAACCAACTAACTCAACACATGAACAAGAATTGGTGAAAAGCTCTCTAGTAAACCTTTAGATACTGTAACTCAACCTTTGGCACTCCTATTAACTAATACAACAAAATTAACAAGTGATAAACAACCTCAAATCCATAAGCTCCACTTTGGACTAAGACCTTTCCTCTCTAAAGCATGATTTAAGAAATGTCAATCCACATAATCATATGCATTTTCAAAATCTATCTTGCAAAAAATTCTTATCCACTTGAACGTCTTCTTTCATCCACCACTTCATTAGCCACAAAGACTAACTCAAGGATATGTCTTCCCTCAACATAAGCATCTTCAAACAAATCAATGCTTTTGTATAGAAATCCTTGAATGCAATGGGATAACGTTTTGGCTATTTCCTCATAAAGACTAGTAACCAAACTTATAGGTCTAAAGCCAGAGGCTTTGGCGGACTAAATTCTCTAGATGCAAGTACAATGAAAATGGCATTGGTGCTCTTATTTATGACTATAGTACTATAGAATTATGCAAACTTTTGTCTATCAAAAAACAAAAAGAAAAGAATTATGAAAAAAGCTTCAACAAATCCTCTTTGATTGTGTTCCAACATTTTTGATAAAATGCTAGGGTAGACCCATATGGGCTTGAAGCCTTTTCTATATCTATAAACATTGCACCTTGAATTTCCTTCTTTGGAAAGGGAGGCTCCAACTACTTAACACACTCCTCAAATATTGAGGACCAATCCAAACCTTCTATCCTCCAAGGATTCGCATTTGATTTGTTGTAAAGTCTCCAAAAAAAGTTCAAAATCTCCTCAAATATACTTTGCTAGTCATCCAGCAACACCCTTTCTTCAGACACTACAGACTTTCTTCTTCCATTTGCCATCCTAAGAAAATATTAGAATTGTAATCCCCTATTTTTAGCACATTTTAGCCTAGCTCTCTCTCTCCGGGTATCTCTTCCCTAAATAAAAGTTCCTCCAAGTGAGGTTTCTTTTGTCCTTTCTTTTTCACATCCCTCAACATTGCTAATTCGGTTGTGAAAACACCCTCCCCCTCACAAGAATCTTTTGGGCTGATGTCTGTAAAGAGAGCAACTTTCATCACTTCAATATCCTCAAAATTCTCCTTGTCTCAAATTTTCAGTTCACTGATGAGTCGTAACTTCTACATGAACTTATGACCCTTCAACCATGCATCCCTTGACCATGAGCTAACATTGTCCCTAAAATCAGTTTGGACCAATCACACATTATCCATAAAATCAGCAATGAACTAACAAATTAGACAAGCTTAGTTGCAAAAAAACCCATATTAGAAGTGGTAGATTCATCTGATCGATGAAGTTTTACTGAGAAGATTTAAGTGCAGCATCTTATAAAGTCTTGGTGCCATTGCATCTGTTCTGTTCAGAGGGAGTACAATTTGGTCCCAAGATGGTAATGAATAAATAAGAATCTCATTGTTAAATAGAATGATGTTATCTAGGATCACAATGCAGCTGGAAATACAAGGCAAATTATTGTTTCAGATAAGCGCCAAGAAGTGTTTAGTGTTAAAGGGCAATATTAAGAAATACAATAGATTCACTTTTCAGAGAGGAGTGAACTATCATGTGCTAATAGATTTTTATGATTAAATTATATAGGCATCATCAGAAGTTACACAATGATCCAAAATTAAAATATTTCTTTCTAGATGCAGTATTTACTGAAGGAACAATATGAGAGTAACTAAGAAAATTCATATAAACCAGCCAATCTGCATGAACAACTTTCAGCAAGAATGCTGCAACATCATCAGGGACAGCACAAAGTAAGACCTTTCGATGAAGCAAATAATAATAATTTGACAGACAAATAACAACAAAATTGATGAAAAGAACATAAGAAGATATCCTTTCTACTCCATCAAAAAAAACATTTAAAATTAAAGGCTGAAGAATATACAAATATAAATAAGAGACCTATGCCCACCTGCTTGTAATGCCGAACAGTTTTGCTCCTCTTCGGGGTCGAGAACAGGACTTTGGGAGTCCGATCAGCAACCATAAAAGGATCCTGACCATATATCCTAAATATTGGACGGCAACCCCCCTCTCCATCCAAATTAGGAATGATTCTGAGAATGACACAGTCCAACGTAAGTGCCCTATCCAGTGGAGGCCACTCTGAGCCTACATTCCTTCTTGATACATACTGCAGGTACCTCAGTTGGGAAGGCAATGGATTTAGTGGAGACATCAGCTGCAAGAGCTCACGAGGTGCTTGCTTGTAAATCATGTCCAAAGTTTTCTGTTCCCCGGTGTACTGCTTCCTATAAATCAAGAGGGCAGCTAACATGAAAGCCAAAATTGGCCACCCACTTCGCTCACAATGCATCAAGAGTACATTCTGCTGCCCAAGTGAGAGCCAGCTTTCGCTTGATCTTAAAAAGTGATGGATCATCTCCATTGTGAGTAATGGGCAACCCTCATAATGTCGAGGATAATCCATCACAGTCATATCATACTCAGACAAAATACTAGAAATCTGGCTTTGGCTGTCTCCCTCTCGGAAGTTGAACACCATGAATGAAGCATCAGGGAAGTGCTCACGAAGTTGACCCACTATGCTTCCCATGTAAACTTTATATTCCTCATCTTCCAGAACATCCGTGGTAAAGCAGCAATCAAACACTAAACATATACACAAGTGTGTAATCACAACCATATGAGGAATATTAATCCAGAAAATTTTACACTAAGGATGAATTAATCACAATTTAATGCATAAGTGCCATTCACTTTGCATTTCATCACAAGTAAATGAATGTACTAAAAATTATAAATGCTTAAACACAAATCAATGATAACATGCACACAAAGAGTCATAAACTGGAGAGAAAGTGTTATGCCAAAATTTGAAACATTCACCTCCACTGGGAAACAAATTGCTATCTAAAATCTACAATGCAAAGTTGAAATTTCCCCTTTTATTTTTGTTCCATTTCCTGACTTTTCTCAACAAGCAAACTAACATTAACAAAATAATGACACTCTCCACTAAGCCTATCTACGGCAATAGTGGTGAGATCATTTTTGTTCATTTCCTTTCATCATGCCATTGGAAATAATGTACGCTTCCTACTCCATAGAACTAATTGTGACGATTCCCCACAAACAGTCCATAAAGTTCTTAGACATTAAAAATGAATTATAAAAACAGCTTACTACAAGAACATGAGCTAGGAGAATGCCCACTTAAATTCGTACACTATTAACCAATGAACAAATAAAGCAAGACAATCAAAAAACTAAAAACAACCCATTAAAGTACAACCAAACCCCATTAAGATTAGTAAAAAGGCACACAAGAACATGAGCTAGGAGAATGCCCACTTAAATTCGTACACTATCAACCAATGAACAAATAAGGCAAGACAATCAAAAAACTAAAAACAACCCGTTAAAGTAAAACCAAACCCCATTAAGATCACACACAAGCAGTCCATAAAGTTCTTAGGCATTAAAAATGAATTATTAAAACAGCTTACTACAAGAACATGAGCTACGAGAATGCCCATTTAAATTCATACACTACCAACCAATGAACAAATAAGGCAAGACAATCAAAAAACTAAAAGCACCCCATTAAAGTACAACCAAACCCCATTAATCCCCGACCCTCAAAACAGCCAAATGTCATCAAAATTGCCGCAATCATATCATACCATAAACCCTCTCAGAGATCTCCAAGAGCCCGTCTGGCGGCTTCCGATAGAAGAACTTCCGAAACAGCGCCATCTACCGTCAAGATCCAACAATATCACCCACTGGAAACCCTATAAACGTTCCAATTCAACCCACATTGCAACCAACACCACACCCTTTTCAGCTAAAATACATAGATCCCCAGAAAAACCCAATACCCAAAAAGACTAAACAACCATGATGACGGCATTGCAGAGAGTGCGGATTCAGGAACCAGAGGGCATGGATTTTGCTGTGAATCAAAGGAAACCCTTTTGTGAACGTGCCTTGTCCTTCACACTATGCAGAGAAAGAGGGGCTGAAGGAATGTGAGTTTATAAAGAGAGAAAGTGATTGTTTTGTTGGTTTTTAGAAAGAGAAAGAGTCAGATATGGAGGTTGTTCAAATGGGGATCCAAGGATCTGGGTTTTTTGTCTGTCTCTTTCCTAGGTGTTGTTTTCTGTCTGTATCTGTGTGATTTGGTGATAAACGGATGCTCATGATAATAATGATGATTCATTCTTCATTCTTCATTCACCAGTCTCTCTCTCTCTCTTTCTCTCTACAATACTCTTTCTCTCTCTACACATAGCTCATATCTTCTTCCAGGCCGTCACTCACACGTGTCCCCCATGAGTGTATTAACTGGGCATTAAACATAATAAACGAGGGTATTTTGGTCCAAATAAATTGAGGAATGGAGTTATACCAATGGGGTCTTGCCACGTAAACGAAGTGAAATTTGATGTTGTGGAGCCCCTCTTCATATGAGCAATAGAGGATTATTACCCTTTGAAATTCCTTTTGTCACATAATTGAAATTTTGAGATAAAGACACCAAAAATAAGATTATGCTTTTTTTGTCTTTACAAGCTTCTAAAGAATATTATAAGACTCATTTCTTATTACCTAATATTTAAATGCATATCAATGGCTCTCTATCCATTATCATAATTTCCTACCAACAGCTCAATGATTAGTTGTAAGAAGAATTATGACAGTATTTTCTTTTTATAATTAATCCATATTAATATTGAATAAGAATTTTAAATTTTTTAAAATACACTTTATTTTTTAATCTCGATCTTGATCTCTATCTCGATCTTTAACAGGTTTTATACTTTACCTTCATGTTCAAAATCCTACACCTACCCTGGTTTTATACTTTATCTTCATGTTCAAAATCCTACACTTACCCGATAAATTGATCTTGACCTTTAATGAGTTTTATACTTTACCCTCGGATTGAAAATCCAACGCTTAACTTACAAAACTTAATTAATATTTTACTTTTAAATACGAATTTTTTATAAAAATATAAAAGTAACTATTCTTTTTATACTATATTTAGAATATCAGTTTGAACTTATATTTAATCGACTTTAAATTAACAACCTTAAAATAAAATTTATCAGATACATTCAAAATACAATAGTCATTAGTTTTGATTTTTAATTTTAGAATTGGTCTTGATTTTTGTAGGCAGATGCAAAATGTGACAGATTTATAAATTGAATTGATTACAAAACTAATTTCTCAATAAATAAAATAATTATTAAAAAAAATCAAAAGTGGATTCTTTTTGGGCAGTTGTGTGACTTGTGAGAAGGACCCCATTGGACCACTGCTAGCACATAGACCTTTCACATTACTCAATATATGAACACATCACATGGGGCAATGGCAGGCAAGTACAAAACCAAGCTTTTGTTTTTCTTTCTTTATTTTGTTTTTTATTTTTTAAAAAAAATTATTTTTTTCTATTCATGTTCTCAGTCTGTGTTTGAAATTGTTGTTAAAAAGCAGGGAATCAAAGCATCAATTAAGGCTTCATCACTTTTTCTTTTTGGTTTTTTGGCTTCAAAGCTTGGATAGGGCAGAAAAAGCCAATTTTACTTTTCACTTTGCTTTAATAGGAGAAATGATTGTTCAAACTTTGGAAGTCAAGTCACCTCCTCAAAAAGTAAGCTTACGAATATTTAGATCATAAAGGCAAGATAATTTATTTTTTAGTGGATTGGGTTGGGGTTTTTTTTTTTTTTTTTTTTTTGATGTGGTTTAAAATTAGTAAATAATATTGTGAGGATACAAGATTAATTTATAAATATTTAAAAATATTTGTAAAATTAATTGATGTGGTTCTTATGCCTTTATATAATCAATTAAATAAAAATATTGAAACTACTAATTTGAAAAGAAAATTCCTAAATTACCCAAATTTGTTACGATAATAAAAAAAATTGATAATTGATTATGTGATTAATTAGAGAATTGGTAACTCAATAATAATTAAGCTACTTAATTGTGTTCAATTAATAAGCAAATGTTTAAAAACTAAGTTAAATTTTATTGATTACTCGCTAGTTTTTCATGGTGCATTTTCGGATTTATGAACTTGTGATTGAAATGGGTGTTTTGTTATTGAGATTGATTCATTAATTTTTATATTTTTAATTTTGAAAAGAATATCAAATCATATTTTTTTATTTTTCAAAATGAATTTCAATTATTAATTTTAGTGGATATTTATATGATCATAGATCATGTTTTGGAGTACGAATCTAAAAAATTTAATTGGAATTTATGATGATTGATTTCATTTTTAAAGGTCAAATGTATAGAAATTTATGAATTTTATTTTTTAAAACTAAAATAATTATGAGGCAAAAATAGTGGTCACTTGTGGTTGAATCTCAATTTAAATTTTAGAACTTTATAGATTTATTTTAGATTCATTTATTTCAAAACTGAATAAGTTAAAAAATAAAATAGCCTTAAAAATATCTTAGGTCTTAAAGTAAATGGCTTTACAACTTAAGTATAAAAATAAATAAATAAATAAACCTTAACATAATTGAATACTTTCTATAGATTTAATCTTCAATTGCCAAAGAAGTAAGGATAAAAACTGCAAAAAAATATATATAATAAAATAAAATAAAATAAAAAATCATTAACATTTCTATAACTTTTCATGCATGCCAAAGGTTTTGCCACCTTTGTAGTAGTAGTCTATTGCAACCCTAGTAATATTCCCATACTATTTCTTTTGCCAAATTGAAAAAAAAAACTCTAAAAATGGTATAAGGAATAACAATAGACATTTTGAAGAAATTAATATTTGTGTGATATAATATGTCATATTCAATGATAATATCATGTATGTCAATTAAAAATAAGAATTTTATAAGTATAAATTCATTATTAAGTTACATCAAATATTTTTCAATAATAATATTATGACATTTAATTATAATATGTTTAATTTTAAAATATATTTAGTATGAAAATTATGATTCATTTAATTCAAAAGTATTCATTGATATAAAATAAGATGATATATGTACGATATTTTTTAATATTTAATTAATATATAAATGACATAAAAAAATAGTTAAGAAAATTATCATGAAAGTTTAAAATTTTTTGTAATCAATTAAATGAAATTTTAAAATAAAAAATTAAAATTAATTAATTTATAAAAATATTTATTTAATATTTTGTTTTTATATAAAATTAATTTTAAAAAAATTCAAAAAAAAAAATCGATGATATTTCAACTAAATTTTGCCCATTTTTTATGATGATTGTGAACCTAAGGGAAACATATATTTATTGTATTTGTCATTTTTAAAAGTTTTACTAATCATTGATACATGCTTAAACTTTTACAACTCGGAATAACTTGAATTTGAATTTGATGAAATTTGAAAATTGTAATGAGCCGGATAAAACCCAAAAAAGTATGTTATATACTTATATCTAATAATTGAAATATCGGGAAATATTAGAGATATTGCATCGGTATTTGGCATGGAAACTTCAATTGACTGTGACCATAATTTATTTATTTTTTGCAATTTTCGTCAATTTATATGTATTTACCGATTTTTCACTAATATTTCAGTTTTATCGGCAAAATTTCAATGACCCAAATTTTAATTTTGTCCATTAGACCAGAATTGTATCAACCCAACTAGCCATAGACGGTATTTTTAATTTTATTCTATGGGGCAAAAGATGGATGAAGCCCAACCAAATTATAAATGTATATTCTAAAATTTAATACTATGACTAATAATTGGATTAAGCCCTCCCACCATTCATGTTAGCTGAAGTTTCGGTGTGGGATGAGATTGTTCTTTTGTTTAAACTAAAATAAAAAAAATTCATACATGAGAAGGGAACTGAACTCATGTCCTTTGAACTTATCATAGATGGCTTACACCATTGAGCTATATAAACATAAAATTATTATTATTATACTACATATATATTTTCATATATTATAATATATTTTATAAATTAATTAAAAAATTTTATAAATCAATTAATTTTAATTACCTTATTATCTATTTTGTATACTAATTAAATGCAATACTAATATAAAATCACAAAAAATATTAATATTTTTAAATAAAAATATTTTGTTTCAAAATATTAATCGATATTTCTTGATATATCAATAAAATCAAATTATCCATATATTCATTAAATTCAATATTTTCATCATTAGTTGCATCTAATTGGTAAAAAATAAACAAAATTACCACTAAATAAAATATACTAACAACATCCTCTTTGATAATCCAAAAATAAACTATCATAATTAGTCCATGGTCATGCCAATTCCATTAAATTCAAATTTATGAATATAAAAACATCAAGTGATCATAGAAAAGGTAGATTTGCAACTCGAGGATCAAGATATATTCTAATTTCTAATTGGCCGATAACACTTACCATATTAAATTATGGATATTTCTTAAAGGGAAGTAACATACAATAGCATAATAGGTCATAAACTATCGCTTACAATTCCTATAGTTATCATAAAATAGTATAGTGTAATTAATCTTTTTTAATAGAATGAAAATTAATTATAGAATTTTTTATTATTCTTTAAAAGCTAATTATTTATGGGTTCGAGTGGTCTCTATAAGAGTTATCTTTGTATATATGCAAACTTTTAGAGCATAATTAGAAGATAAGCGTGAGAATATTGGTGCAATATAAGGGATGGTCTTGGCTCATTAAATTCTAAATATCCACGAGTATGTGCAAATTTCTATTGTGTATACATAGTCTATAATCTAACAATTAGGTCATACTCCTATAACACCAACAAAAAATGAGCACACTACAAACGAAGTTTGAGGGTGTCCATTACAAGGGTAATTGTTTAGTCATGTCAAAGGAGATTAAATTCATATATTTGGTTAAAATAATAATTATTTACTAAGATTACATTTAAATACACTTTTTATTTTTATTTTTAAAAATAGAAATTCCTATTTAAAATTTTTAAACTTAGATGAAGCAACGGACTTTCACTTTTTCAAGATTTTAAAATATTGAAAATTGTTCAAGAACAATCCAAAGTCGATATTTTATGAAAACCGTTTGTAATCAAATATGATTTGAAGTGTTAATGACAATGAGTTGAGGAAATTTCTTATTTCACAACAAGATAGGATAAATACTCTAATATGATTTATAATCTGCATTTGAATTAAAAAATTTATATTGTTTGATTAAAGGAAAATAACAAAGAAAGAAAAAAATATTAAGAAGAATGATTCATTCATATTTGGTTTTATTGCAAAGAAATAAAGAAAATGAAACAAAATAAAATATAATTAAAGTTAATTAGAATTTTTATTTTTATTTTTTTATTTAGGCCCATTTGGGGGTATTTTTAAAAATTATTTTCAAAACAAATAACAAAAAACAGTTTTTAATTCTTTTTTAAAAATAAGGGTGTTTGGCAAGATGTTTTAATTTATTTTTTAAACAAAAAATAAAAAACTTGTTTGGATGAAAAAAATTGTATTGTTTTTAAAAACAATATCTTACTTTTATTTTATAAAAAAAATTATAAACTTAATTTATAATAATATGAAATCAAATTCAAGCTAAGTCTTATTAAAAAATAAAAATTAAATATAATATTATGTATGATTTAAAGATAAATATTTTTTTAATTATAAAACAATTTTTTTAATTATAGTGAAACAAAAATTATTATAAGATAAAAATAATTTTGATATTCATTTTTAATATAAGTCAAATAAGTATTTTAATTAATTTTTTTAAATTTATTGTTTGACCATGATTTTATATGCTTATTTTTAAAAATTGAAGTCTTATTGAAAATAAAAACAATTTTTAGTTATAAATAAATTAAAAAATAAATAGTTTTAAGTAAAACATAAATAGTAATATTATAATAAAATCATTTTTAGTAGAAAATACATTATTTTATTATATATTAGAAACATAAGGATATTAACATCTTTACATTTTTTTTGGTTAAAAATGAATAATACTAATTGTCTATAACATTTTATTTAAAATAAATAATGGATAAAGTTTTACTTTTTTAATATATAAACGAGTCAAGTTTTTTTATTACATATGCACACATTTAATACTCAATTTTAAACATAATATTCTAGAATGTTTTGATTTAATCTATAATTAATTGGATTGGATTGGATTTGATTTTTTATTGCAAATTATTCCTAAAAAAATAAAGGATTTATTAAAAAAATTAAAATATTAATTATGTTTTACTTAATTTATAATCTATTTAATTAGTGCTTTTTTTTAAACAAAATAGTTTTGTGCATAGGATAAATAGTGAATGACTCATGCTATATTAATTTTCCTCTCTTATTTTTTATTCCAATAATTAGATTTATTTTTGAATTCCAAATTATTTTAAAAAATGATTAAACTCATTAATAAATTTAATAAAAAAGTCTCACTTGATTTGAAGTTCATTTTTCAAGTAGAAAAATTTATAAAAGTTTAATTATATGAAAAATAATAATAATAATAATAGAGTCATGATAAACCAATTTTTATCCATAAATTTATGGTATTAATAAGTTTATTATTTGAGCTTTAAATTATTCTTAAAAATTACCAGGCTTGTCAACGAATCCAATACAATAACTCTTATTTAATCTAGAGTTCATTTGTCTAGTAAAATAAAAAATAAATTTTTTTTTTTATATAGAATAGAGTTGTTTTAAACCAAATTTTTGTTCATAAATTTTTTGTATTAATGAGTTTATTATTTATATTTTAAATTATTTTAAAAAATTAATAATCTTGTTAATAAATCCAACGTATTAAGTATTATTTAATTTGAAGTTAATTTGCAAAAAATAATAATGATTATATATAAAAGAGAAATAATAGAGTATACGTGTGTTTCCATTGTTTTTAAAAATAAGTGAAAACAACTTTTATTTGTTCTCTATTTCATTTTACTTTTAAAACCTGAAAATATAGAATAATAATCAAACAGTGTTATGAGTTTTTAAAAACTCAGTCAAATAGACTCTTAATTTTTATGTAAAAGATTTGAAAATAAGTACAATGTTTTTAAGGTAATGTATGAAAAATAAGAAAAATTCTAGCCATGCCTCGATTTTATTTGTGCCAAGAAATAATTTATTAACTTTTTATTTATATTTCATTTTCTTTCTATTTTTTGGTCGTCTATTTTATTTGTCGAATTTTCCTTTCCTAGAACGACACAGCCGACAAAAGGTAAGGTGGAGGATCCACGGTCCACCTAAGTTTCCCGCCTTATCTTTCCATTCAAAACGATGCGTTTCTTAGGCAAGAGACGCGGCCTTCGCTAATATTTGTACTTTGGTATGCTTCGTCCTCGTCTTTCTAAATCACCTGATGAGGATCGCCGACATCTTGACCTCCACTGTCGACGAATCCGACGGCGACGATCACTTCTCCATGATCAGCACTCCCAGAGTCGAAGGCCGTGGCAGAAAGGTCCACTGTGCCTTCCGGCGCCTGATCCACTCTTGCCGTCTCCCGCTCTTGAACCTTTCGAAGAAGAGTGGGAAAGAGAAAGAGCATGATCGGACGGCGGTGGTGAAGATTTCGGCAAGTGGATTGGACGCCGGTGCATTGTCGCCTGCGTCTTCGGTTCCTTTGTCTGGTGTCTCAGGTAATAGTTGGACTATGTTTTTTGTGCTTTTATTCGAAACTTTGAACTGCTTTTTGTTTTCTCGGGAAAATGATGTTTTGGTTAGCATTTTGGAAGTGCTTGTTTAATCTGCGGCGAAAATTTTGTTTTTGTTTTCTTCTCTCTCAAAAGCACTAAAACTACTTTTAAACATGTTAATCAAACAATACCTAAGAAATCCAGATTTGCTTGGGTTTAGATTTATTTATTTTCAATTGCTTATCGGCTATGAGTTTGAATTGCCTTAAGCACAATAGGTAGTTGTGGAAGCTAATTGAGCTTATTCTCAATGAGATATCATGTGTATGTATTTTCATTATCAAGTAATATGCTTTGATCTAAAAATCAAACTTCCAGGCAAAATTTTGGAGTAGATTGATATTTTTATGAAATATCTGAAAATTTGGGCAAAATATGTGTAAAACAAGAAACAAGAATGGGGAGAGAAATAACTTTGTGAATCTCTCTACTGCAGTTACAATAGATCAGAATTTAGCTAATTGGGATAAGTAGAATATCTGATCTATATATTATTCGTATGCATAGATCAGAATGGGAAAATCTGTGTAAAACAAGAAACAAGAATGGGGAGAGAAATTTCTTATATATATTATTTATAGATCAAAATTTAGTTAGAATAGATCACTTGGGATAAGCAGAATATTTGACATGCATATTTATCTAATTGTTGTT
The DNA here is from genome assembly GCF_030704535.1 of Vitis vinifera. Taxonomy (NCBI): domain Eukaryota; kingdom Viridiplantae; phylum Streptophyta; class Magnoliopsida; order Vitales; family Vitaceae; genus Vitis; species Vitis vinifera. Next base: position 6,485,446 of record NC_081808.1, read on the forward strand.
TTGTGTTACAATTGGTTTTGAATCCTTTGAGTTTTTATCCTTATTCTGAATACACCCTCTCAAGTGAACAGAATCATTTTTAACTGTGAGCTTGTTCTTCAAAAATTCAAAATCTAGCGTGTTTGACAGGTAGGTCTCCTTATAGAACTTTTTCCCGTATAAAATGAAAATCTTTCTAGTACTTAAGTGGAAATATCTGCAATCTAATTAACTGTTGAAATGTTTTTGACAGTTAGGTCTCCTCATAGGACTTTTTGTTGTATAAAATGAAAATCTATTTCCATATGCTTTGTTTGAGAATGCATAATTGGATTAGTAGGCAAGAATGTTACGCCAAAGTTGTCACACCATATAACCAGTGGAGAACTTAATCTTAATATCCTAACACTTTCAACAAACTCTATAACCACATAAGTTCAGTTATAGCTAAGGCAATGGCTTGATACTCTAATTCTGTGCTTGATCTGACCATGGTCTTGTTTGGCTGCACTCCAGGAAATGAGATTTGGGCCAACAAATACACAGTGACCACTACTAGATTTTCTACCATCTAGATTGCTCACCCATTCTGCATTTGTGTAAGCAACAACTAACAAGTAGTTAAATAAAAGCACATCCTAAAGTAATGCCCTGTTGAATTGTACCTTTTAAATACCTTTAGAATACATTTCACCCCCTGCTGGTACACAGTTATAGGATTGTGCATGAACTGGCATGCTTGATTAATGGCAAATGTGATCTCTAGTAGGGTCAAAGTTAAGTATTGTAAGACACCCACAGTACTCCGATATAAAGAAGGGTCAAACAGAGGATCACCATCATATAAAAAGACTTGTTTGCCAAAGATAACAGGGGAAGAAATAGGCTTGGCACCAATCATGTGTGTGTGAGTTAACAAATCATGATTATACCCAGAAAACAACCAAGATTGTCGAGATCTTTTAAAGCAAAGATTAAGATAGCAGATTGGGGATGCCAAAAATTTGTTATTCTTCCTGTAAGTAAGAGGTCATCCACATAAAACAACAAAATAATAACATAATGAAATTTACTACACACAAACATGAGAGAATCAAAATGAGATGCAGAAATCTCCATTTAAGTAAAGTGTGCTTCAATTGCTGAAACCATGCTCTAGGGGCTTGTTTGAAGCCATAGAGTGCTTTCTGTGATTTACAGGACATAGTGAGGGTGTTGAGAATTCACAAATCCAGGTGGTTGGGACATAAATACATCTTCCATCACTGCGCCATTGAGAAAAGCATTGTTGACTTCCTGCTTTTGAATGAGCTAATGGTTGGATATAGGAATTGACAAAACATTGTGGATGATTGTGGGTTTTACAATAGGACTGAATGTCTCAGTATAATCAGTGCCTGGAGACTGATGAAATCCTTTGGCAACAAGACGAGCTTTGAAGTGATCAACTTTCCCATTAGGTCTTTGCTTAAGTCGAATAACCCACTTACACAACAGACAATATTAACATTCGAGGGAGAAGGAACAAGCTACCATGTGAGGTTCTGAAGGAGAGCAGAGTTTTCATCGAGTATTGCTTGTTTTCACTAAGAAATTTTGAGAGCTTTGTCAACAGACCTGGCTCAAGAGGTACAGACAGTAGAGGAAGAGGATGTTAGTGGCACAGGAGTCCTTATCCTTATCCTTAATAATCTGAACATTTTGGAAACTGTTCACATTGATTTAGAAACATTTCCATGCATATGTCAAAATTTAAAGGAGGAGATTGGAGAAATTTGCTTCTAAAGCGATAATTTGTGTCATATTTCTTGTCATTTTGTCAGTTTCTAGTTGTTGCTTAATATTTGTTTGGTTGAACGGAATTGAATATGATTGGGATTCTCATTCTATAGATTTCAAATGTCTTTCCTTTTTGATGTCATTTATTTTGTTGAATTTTGGGTGTATGGGTTCTAATTTAAATTCAACTCCCACTTTATTGGTATACATTAATAAAGCAGTACAATTGGTATTGGAACTTTGAATTCCAATTCCATGCCATGGTACCATATGCAGCTGTCTTAGATGAGTCCTTTATCATTGGTTCGCAGGTATTTTCATATTGATTAAATGTAAGGTGGTGTTTGTTTTTTAACTTAATTCTAAATAGAACTTTAATGTTTAATAGTATTAAGTATTAGGTTGTTTGTTTTTGTGACATTTTATTTCTATTAAGCATTAAAAAGTAAAGAAAAATCAACATGTTGCTTTTTCCATTTAGAAAAAGTCAAATATGTTGGTTTTTTCTATTCAGCAAAAAACTTATAATAAGTCATAAAAAAGTAGAAAAACAAATAACCTAAAGTCTGAAAACAAATTGATTTCAGCAAAAAGCTAAAAAGGCAAGCACCCTCAGTTTTAATTCAATATGCTCTCTCAGTTTCAATAAGCAGTTCTGTGAAACTATCAGTTTGTTTATTCAGAACAGCATATAAAGGAGATGTCTTTCAACTTGGGAGCGGGGTTTGGTTTGTTTTTCCTTGCTGCTGCAAGTAAACATGAATTTGATAAGATGAAGGAGTTGCGGACACAAATGGAAGTGATCCTTCAAGATGTAAAAGAGGAATTGCAGAGGAAACATACAATTTCTGGGTCTTCCGACTCAAACAAAACACCTGCTTATTCAACCACCCGTGCACAAGAAGCTCCAAATTTTGACATTCATCATTCATTTCAAAACCATAGACGGTCATACACTCTTCCAGATTCAGAGATCACAATAATGAGTAATAAGTCATCAACATGTCATGAACCGAGACAAGAAGAATTTGCAGGAGAAATGGATCAGCTTGCAACAGAACTTGAAACTGAATTGGAACTTTTGCAGCTCCGTTTGGACCAAGAACATTTTCAGAAGCATTCAAAGCAGCAGAGGGCAGAGGTATATGGCATCATCACTATGGATCCTTTTTTGTGGTTTATTTTCTTTTGCTATTTGCTATACACAGGAGGCTATAATAGAAACAATAAAGACCACAATGACATAATAACCCTGTGACAATGAGAAAATAGTGGCTCTGCAGACATTCAACTTTTTTGAACTACTTCTGTATTAAACTAGGAAGTCCTTGTCACCAACCAAAGAAGACTAGGATTACATTAGAGAGCTTTCAAGCAAAATATACCATATTCATTTGCTAAATTTGAGCTCTATGGGGCAGATCTGAGTCATCCACTCCAACTCTTCAGATTTTTGTGTACATGGGAAAGAAGGGACCTATTTGTAGGCTTTGCAAGACCCAAACAATAAATAGAAACCTTCTAAATCTAAACCTTCCCAACATAGTAATATTTTAGGACTCAAATATTCTGACCCAAAGAACTTCTAACAATAGAAAATTACAGCACTTACTCAGATTTCAAAAATTAAACCTATATGCAATGACTTCCACTTGTAGGCCAGGGCCTTGTATCAAATGGTCTTTAAGAATTTGTACACACGATAGATTCTGCTCTGTTGCATGAGATTGGCCTAATCTCCAAGAATTTTGAGTGGGTTCTTCTGGATCCAGTCAAATTAGGCCAAGGAAGAACCGGTGAGTGCTACTACCAGTTGAATCTGGCCAAGGAAGAAACCAATTGTGTTATTATTGCAATGGTTATGGCAACACGAGTCAAGTACTTCCAATTACAATTGGCTTTCTGTGCGCTATTCAATTCAAGATATTGTATGGTGATTAAAGCACAATGATGCATCCTTTGAAATCAGTCCTTTGTTCCTCTTAACCACTATCCTAGGTCCCTTCATGACCCTTCAAATTATGCACTTCTTGGAACCACAAGATGTGCTTTGTGACGTGGAAACTTTATGTATCGTACCTTGTAGCAGGATACTTCAGAATTTGGAGTCTTATCACATTGGTAGGGCTCCACGGCAAGGAATCCGGTTAGCATGGGTGCAGGAATTATTGTTGATGGGGCTTGCATTCACACCTCAATGAAGCTCTTGTCCTATGCTGAAACAAAAATTCCTGACATTGCCAAAAAGTTAGGTTTTTAATAGAAAGCCTAAACATCTAGAAACTTTACCTCCATTTTTGTAGGCTAACCCTTTCTTACAATTTCAACAGGATTCTTTTTTTGATGTCTGCCCTCTAGATGATCTTGAATATTCTTGCCCCTCTGTTATTGGAGATCCTGTTTGCCATTCTTGTATCTACTTTTCGGTTAACAGATATTTACAGAAACTTTAAATCTTATGAATGATTTCTATACCAGTTCCTACCAGAGTTATCAGTTTATATCATTTATGGTATTCTAAATGGCAGATCGCTGTTAAGGACACTTCTTCTGAAGGAAGTTTCAGCGTTGGATTTGGAGAAGAAGCTGATTCTCAAGAGGCGGCTGATGGAGACCATCATGGTGTTAGACCCAATGAACTAGAGAGAAGGTTGTATGAACTCATGGAGGCAAGACAGAAAGAACGGATAAATGAACTAGAAGCTGCATTAGAATACACCAAGCACAAGCTTCATGAGAAAGAAATAGAGGCCACTTGGTGGAAAGATTCTGCAAGGCTTTTTTCTCTTCAATATCCAGAAACTTCACGGCTCTCTTCGGAACATGAGAAGGACACTTCTCAGCTGTCAAGGTGACACATACTTATAGGACTGAGCATCGAAGTGTACAAATGCTCTTGAAAATAAGATATTGAATGCCCATGGATGCAGAACTACATTTGATCTTGATTATACATCATCTGCCCTTTCTTATTTCTGCTCGTAGAGTGATGTTATGTATCCACAAATTGAAATAGCAAGCAAAGGGGGAAGCAATACAGAGACTGAAGCGTAAAAGAAAAGAGATTGGGATTTGAAATTTTGAACTGGGAATTGTTCCCTTATATGTGCCGTTTGTTAAGTAGAGTATGATGCGCATAAATCTGAAAACATTCGAGTGAAGGGATGTGCAATCAACATTATGTAGCCTAGACCGTATCGGTCACATGGTTTCTTTTATTCACTCTCTCAATCTTCATCTTTATTACGACTTTCTTTAACCTTGGTCTTTTAACGGTGACAACAGATCGTGTTTGTTCATATCAAACAATGATCAGATAAAAATATCAACCTAATTATTAAACATATTATACACCTCATATAATTCATTTAATAATTATATTTTATATAATAATCATATCGATTAATTGACCTATTTATTAAAAATCAAAATTTTAAATAAGGTTAATTAAGATGATTATTAAATAAGTTCATTTAAATCATGTTACTAAATTGATACAAAAACATCTTATTTATTGAATACGATTATGGTCCATTTAAACTTAAAAAACGTGTTGAATTTGAATGGTGCGGATGAATTTTATCAGAGTTTGCCACACTGGGTCGATTTTGAGTTATCCTCATCAGTGGGTCCGCCCTTGGGTTGGCCCAGCCGCCCAGCAGGTCAATAATGGTTCCTTGAAAATGACAAGTCAACGGAACAAAAGGATTTTCGAATCTTCCACTTGTATCCTCAGCCAGAGGCCCAGAGAGGCATATTCTCCATCCATAATAAATATCCGATTCTAACTTCCACTACAAATCAAAATAATAATGTCAATAATAACTAAAAAGTAACTACATTTTTGTTCTCATTTAGAGTCTCTTTTACAATAATTCTAAACACCCCTTCTTGTATAAAACATGTTTTTTTTTTTAATATTGAGTATTTAATAAAATTTTAAAAAATACCTATATTTTTACTCCTTTAAAGTATATTTTATAATAATTTTAAGAAATGTTTTTAATTTAAAACATGTTTTTCAAAATTTTTTAAACTTTTGGTAAATTCAGGAAATATTTTTAAAATTTAAAAAAAGTACTTATATTTTTGTTCTTTAGAGCATGTTTTATTATCTAAAACATGTTTTTTTTAAAAATAATAGGTTCCGTAAAATTTAAGAAATATTTTTAAAATTTTAAAAAATTATTTATCATGTCGAAACATTACTATTTTATGTAGAAATATTTAGAATTTTTGAATGAAATTATATTTTTAATATTTAATGAATCATAAAAGACAACAATTTTATTGTCCATTAACGTGATATTAATTTCCTATTTTTATTCATTATTTTTATATTACAAATTTAAATGTACTTATTATATTAATATTTATCATATTTGCTATCATATTTATTATTTATATTTAAAATAATATTTTATGATTAAAAAAGTACAAACTGGACAGGAATTTCATTTGTTATTTTTATGTGGGTGGATAAATAAATATACAATTTTAAATGTTTTATTTTTTGGGGAAAAAAAAAGAAAAAAGAAAAATCATGAATTGGAGGATATGATATTTTAAAATTTGAAAATAATAATGGCAATATTTTAATGGAGATCTGAGCCGTTAAAATCAGAAACAAAACGGAACAGGCATGCACCAACGGACACGATGAGATCACCGAAAGGGGCAGGTATTTGAAACCCTACTATAAAAGGGTGTTGTCTTCCACGTCCGTAGTCTTCATCTTTATCCTCGAGCTTAGGGTTTCAATTGAGAGATAAAGAGAAAGAAAGAGAAAGCATGTCGGATGAAGAGCACCACTTCGAGTCCAAGGCTGACGCCGGTGCCTCCAAAACCTACCCTCAACAAGCTGGCGCCATCCGCAAGAACGGCTACATCGTCATAAAGGCTCGTCCCTGCAAGGTCTCTTTTTCTCTCCATTTCTCCACCTCCATAAAATCCATCTGTATACTACGTTGTTCCTTTGTTTTTCTTTAATGATTGTGATTTTGGGTTCGCCTCAGTGGTGGTGATTTGGGGTTTACTTGGTTTATACCTGTTTAATTTTGCTGAATACTTGACTGTTTACAACGTTTTAGGTGGATATTGCCTAATTATTTATGATTAGGAAGGTATATAGTCTGTATACAAGATTCTATTTTAACTTTATTTTTGGAGATTCACACTTTTTCCTCTGTTGATTTACATTTTTTTTTCCTTTTTTGTTGATTTATTTTATGGAAAATTTTAATTTTTGTGTGAAAATATTGATGGTCATGATATATGGTTTAAATGATTTGATTCTGCTTCTATTTTTTTATTCCTTTAGAATGGATGATTAATTGCATACCGATCACTGGGCCTTGTTTGGGTATAATTTGTTATTATGTATGATTTGGAAGTTTGTGGATATGTTGATGGATTCAGAGCCAGATGCATTTTTTTAAGGTGGGTGTGCTACAATTGGACTGATTACCTGGTTATATGTTTAACTCAAAATTTGGATTTTCTTTCTTGGGGTTTGTGGAGAAGTTTTTCCGAGCAAGTATAAGTTTAAGATGCAGAGAGTTATATATATATATATGTATACACACACACACACACAACCAAATGGGAACATGATGAACTGTAATTCTTCCAGGAAAATTTTTCCCAGGATTATGTTCTCTCGAGAATGGTATATGTGCTACTTTTTGATTCCTTTGTCAGAGAAGAGAGATGGTAGAGGATAAAAAATAACAGGAAAAGTGGAAATGAAGGGAAGAGAGTTGTTAGAAATTTCCTTCAATAATGCTTTCTTAATGATGAAGAATTTTTATTTATTTATTTATTTTTTATGTTGAAACTGAAATTTTATTTCTTGGTAAATAAACTTTTAAAGAATGGAAAAAAATTTTGTTCATGTATATTTGAGGTCAATGAACAAAAGCCAGTACCTTAAGAAGGAATTAGTTATATAATTTTTTTTTCCCAGGAACAGATTAATTTTAGAACTTTGCTAATTTTAAATTAGTTTTCTCTTTTCAGTTAATGAAGATTCTTAATTGGTTTATTGGTATTCCTTTTTCCTTAATGATCTTGCTGATTGAATCTATTGAGCTTTCCACATCTGTTCTATTTTTGGTCTGATTGATTCATCACATTGTTGCCACGGCTCTAATTTTGAACATGATTTGTTCTCCTTCTATTGGTTCATCCATACACTTGTTGGTGATTATGTTTGTAATTGGGAGTTGGATGACTCGCCATAAGCATGTGGTATTGAGAAAAAGTGTTGAAATAACTCACCTATGTATTTTTGAAGTTCAAATGCAATAAACATTCTATAGATGGAAATCAAAATTAAATTAGATCATTCATTTAAAAACAGAACTGATGTTTTGTCTATAACAAACTTGTGGAAAAGGTCATGTTATATTTAATATTTGTAACTAAGAAAACTCCCAATCGAGAGAGTTCTAGTCCGTTTTCCTTTCTGATTTCTACTTGCATTTGATGGAATTTTACTAAGATCAAGTATTTATCATTTATTCTCTCTGTTGGTTGATTTTTGGCACAGGTGGTGGAAGTTTCTACCTCCAAAACAGGGAAGCATGGACATGCCAAGTGTCACTTTGTGGGGATAGATATATTCAATGGCAAAAAACTTGAAGATATTGTCCCATCATCCCACAATTGTGATGTGAGTGTCCTTTCATATATACATACAGCTGGCATCCTATTCTTGGGTTTCCAATGATGTGTTAGAAAATTATCATATATAATCTCTAACTTTTTATGTTCTCTCTTGGTGCAGGTTCCACATGTTACCCGAACTGACTATCAGTTGATTGATATTTCTGAAGATGGATTTGTGAGTGATCTTCTGTGTGAAACTTTGTATTGAGTACACAAATTCTTAGTACTTTATACTTTGCACGAATGATTTCAAGTAGAATATAGCCAGCAATTCATGGGTTTATATAGGGTTAAGTATGTTAATGTATTTTGGTGAACCATGCCACTGGATTGGTACATGACATAATTTGGATGTTTGTGTGATCCTACGATTGTTAGCATTTAAATTTACTATGTTATTTTAGATGCTGAAACGGTTTTCTCACCCTTTTTGCATAACCTTCCCTGTCATTTGGTCTGAGGTTGAGGTGCAATTTGTTTTCATTTGTCACCTTGCCTGGACAAATATTGATTTGGCCATCTCAATTAAAACGACTGGAATTTGACTTTGTTGTAGGTGAGTCTTTTAACTGATAGCGGTGGTACGAAGGATGATTTGAGGCTTCCCACTGATGACAATCTGCTTACCCAGGTATGGAACGTGATCCTTTCTCCAAGTAAACTCAGATATTTGTGGTTGCATTAAAAGTTGTTTAGCTTTACTCCTCCCCCTCACAAAATTTTCAAAATTACTAAAGAGATCACTACTGGAAGACGTCACCCATGCCTTCTCACGGGACTGCCCTCTTAGTCCACGAGGGGAAACATTAATAATAGAACTGGGAGTATAAAGAATTTGAAAGGAATTAAAAAGGGTTAATAACTTTATAATGCTTGTACTCCATGAATCAAAATTTGCTCTGGTGGATTGCACGGATCTTAAATCTGGGTTTGAATGATACTGCCAAAAAATTACTGCAAAGAACATATGCCTGACTGCCCAGATTATGATAAATTCTATATCGGTTTTGTGTATGCTTTGGGTTCAGATTAAGGATGGATTTGCTGAAGGAAAGGACCTTGTTGTGACGGTCATGACGGCCATGGGAGAAGAGCAGATCTGTGCACTCAAGGACATTGGCCCCAAGAACTAAGTTTTAAGAGTTTCACTCATTGAAAGGCCTTAACATTCATAGACTGAGCTCTCCATCAAACAAGTATCTCTGGTGCCGTAAGTTGCATTATTGACAGTTATGGATATGAACCCCCACCCCCATAATCATGGCTTTTGGAAAAGATTTGGTTGGGTTTAAACATAATTAAGATATGTTGACATGGTGTTATAAGATATTTCTGGATTTTCTGGATATATATGCTTCTGATACTTGGGTTTGTTTTCTGAAACTGGGATTGAAATAAGTAGTTTCTGAACAGATTTTGTTTTACCCTTACCATTAAGCTGTTGTATTTTTAGAACATAAGTTTTAAAATGTTGATTTAGCCCATGGGATCTAGCCTTGGTTTTGACAACAATTGGTAGTTGGGTGCCCCTTGAAAATGTGGGTCATTTACATATGCTGTCTGTTTTTTGGAGGTGCATGAAATCCTAGTCACCCAACATCTTATCCTTTTTCAAGTGCCAAAGTCTTTTCCTAGCCTCTTCGGTAGTGAATGACATGTGATGATTGAATTGGTCTGTTGGGGTCTTATCTCAAACTTGTTTTTAAAAATTATTTTTCCAAAATAGAAAAACCTTAGAACCATTATAAGGTACCCAAAGACAAATAGGTTCTTTTTTTCAAGTTTCAGGTTGTTTTTAAAATTAGTTGTGGTTGTTTCTAGAAAATATTTTTATTTTGTATAAATTTTGTAGATTTCATTTATATAGATGTGAAATTAAATTCACTTTAAGTTTTATTAAATAAAATATTTTTTTAAATTATGAATGAATTAAAGATAATTTTTTTTTTGGGGAAATATGAATATTAATTGTATAATAAGATCATAAATCATATTTTTTTAGTAAACAAATTTTTACTATTTTAAATTTCAAATAGAGCAAATTTAAAGAAATAATAAATATACAACCAAGAATTAAAATAAGAAAAAAAATAGTCTACTTTAAAATATATTGTAATAGTGATTAGAACTTCGATTTATTTAATTTTTTTATAATTATAATTAAATTAAAGTTTGTAATTACAAAAATTTAAATTTATTTAATATTTAAAATTAATGAAGAAAGTGACCATGAGAAATATTAATTCATTTTGTAATGTGATAATTTCTTTTCATTCTTGAATGAAATGAAGGCCATGAAAAATTTATCCCATTCATATAACTATAATACTTTTTTTTTTTTTGATAACCGTGGATGTCCGGGCCAGCTTACGCGCACCTCGACTAATTCCACGGGTCCTGAAGTTAACGACCGGGTAAACCTCCAGTGGCTCTGAGGGGACTCGAACTGGTGACCATTGGGGAGCAAACCCAAGGCCTGACCAACTGAGCTACCCCTCAGGTTCATATAACCATAATACTTATGGTTGTTCTAAATTTCAATTTGAATATTAAATTAAATTATCAATATTTGGGAGAGACTTTTCATCCCAAAGTGTCTGAAAGTTTTTTTTATTCAACCTTTTATCATCGTTTTAAAAAAAAATTGTCCAATTAACATTTTGTTATTTTATTAAAAATACAAAAAATAGAAAACCAAAGAAATTAAAATTAATATTACTCTCATATTTATATCTATTTATTTTTAGAACAAAAAGATAATTTATTCGTTTAAAGAAAGAATGAATATATTTATTAAGAGATATGTATAAGAAGAAAAATAGCATAATCTCCATCCTCATCTATTTAGATATTAATCTATTTCCTTTATATTAAATAAACGTGGGGAAAAAATTAATTAAAATTTGGAAAACTATATTAAAATTATCAAAATATTCACTCTTTTCCCAAAATTTATCATTATGCCTTTAATCAAATATAAAGATAAATTAAATTTGAAATCTAAAAAAAAAACTAAATAAAAATAAAAATAAAATGGTAGAAAATATCTCTCTTAGCCTTTTTTTTTTCTCTCTCTCTCCCTTCTTGTACATTTGTTTTTGAATTTTTTGCTCAAAAATAAAAACTCATAGCACTAATAGGTCATTCTTTCGTGTTTCCTATTTTTAAAAATAACATAAAATAGATAATAGTTTTTGGATAACAAGTAGAAATTGTTTTTACTTGTTTTTAAAAACAAAAAAAGATAATATAAAGAAAAACAATATAAAATAAAAAAAAAATAAATATGATACCTTTCTTTCTTCTCTCTTCATGTCATGATCCTAATATAAAACATATTCAAATATGATATTTCTTTAAATTATTCATATTTTTCTAATTTTTTTAACTTCGTTAAAAAATTTTATGAAGCAAATAAATTCGAACTACACTTAATACATAAATTTTATTCATTTATAAAAATAATTTAAAATTAAAAAACTGATTTAATTAGTACTACAAAGTCATAAAACTCGATTATATTAGAACGAAGTTATAAACTAAAATTCATTTTAAATGATTTGATTAGTTTATTCTTTACGTACAATCATCGTTTTATAAATGTTTTTGATAGACAAATAAATTCTAAATAAAAAAGCCTTAACACATTAGATTTATTAACGAGTGAATTAATTTTTTGAAAATAATTTGAAACTTAAACAGTGATCTAATTAGTACCAAAAAAAAAATTATGGACAAAAATTGGTTTAGATGATTCTATTATTTCTCTTCTACATAAAATTTTCACTAGACACATAATCAATTTCTTATTAAAAACAAAAACAACAACACTAAAGTCATAAAATTTAGATAAGATATTTTTTCAAAACTTAGTACCTTTTAATGTAAATTTTTCTAATTCAAATGAAAATTTTTATAAATTTTGTAATTGGAACTTCAAAACAAAATTCATGTAAATATTCGCTAAAATTAATTATCCCAATAAATAATAAAATGAGGTTGTCTTTCCCCAAATTGAGGATTTGGGGATTAATAAATAAATTTCAACAATTAAACACACATTTCGTTGCAAATCCATAATTCTAAATATGCCTCAAATTAAATATTAAAAATTTCTAACATTTTCTCACTAACCAACCATAGAGAATTACTTCAGGCTATAAAACATGTTTAAAGTAGTGCATAAAAATTATTTTTAAAAACACATACTTCATGTTACAAACAGAGTTTTATTTAACAAATTAATATTTTCCTTTTCTTTTATCCCTTAATAAATTAATACTTTCTATCCTCTTTTATTTTTAATATATTTATTTATTTTTAATATAAAAAAATTATTTCCTTCTCTTGATTGATAAGGAGATTTTGGTTTGAAGAAAGTGATTTATGAAGAATATTAGTGGAAAAAAAAATGATGATTTTATAATTATCATTCCTTTTTTCCATACTTTTCTCATAATCAATTGTTTTCAAATAAATTTTTTGATTAATGAACATTTCTTTTATTGTGTTTGTGATAGATGAACTCTTAACAAATATATCTATTATTTCTTTAAAATAATAAATTATCTTCTCGTTCAAAAAAATTAAATAAATATAAAAATGAGATAGATATTATTTTGATTTACTTTAATTTTTTATTTTCAGTATTTTTTATATTTTTAATGTCAATAATGAAAATTAAAGTTTAATTGGATTTGTGAGATAAAATTGAGAATGAAAAATTGTGGGTTTTTGAAGATGTAAATTTTTTAGGAAGTTTCTCTAAAAGAAAAAAAAAATGGGTTACTTAGAAAATGATTTTTCCTATTTATGAAATATATTAAAGATAAAATTAAATTCGCTTTAATTATAAATCTATATATAATTTATTTATTATGTACAATTAAATTACTTTAATTAAAATGAAAAAAAGACAATTGAACTTTATTTTAAAATACAGTTTTTACTATATAAACTAAAATTCAAAAAAAAAAAAGAAAAAGAAAAATTAAACCTAGTTCTTTTGAAATGAATAATAATTAAAAATATTCATTATATCATAAATAAATAATTTTTATAAGATAAATTGAATTTTTATTTTTGTCTTATTAAGGAATAGGTCTCACCCATAAAAAATTAATAAATTAAGGAATAAAACGAAAGAGAAAAGGGCAAGGAACTTACTCCATTTAAGGGGGTGGTCCGTGGGAATAGGGAATAAAAATAGATGTTTTGCAAGAACAGTTATGAAATACAGTTTTTGAGAAAGAACAAAAGTTAATTTGAAATTTAAAATATTTTTAATATTTTAAAAAATAATTTTTATATTCAACATTTTATTTTTAATCATTTTACATGATTGCATAATTATATTTTAAAACAATCTTTATAAAACAAGTAAAAATGATAAAAAAAAAATAATTAAAATATGTTTTCTAAAATATTTTATTTTTTGTTGGAAAACCGTTTTTAGTTGTAAAATAAAAATTATTCTGAAAAACATATGAATCTAAGATTGAAACAATTATTTGTTTCTATTATAATGTTCGGTAATAATAGGAATAAAAATGAAAAATAAATAAATTAACAATACTACTTTTATTGATGGTTTAAAGTAATTTTTGTATTTTCATTTTAAAAGAATAAATTTTGAGAGTTTTTTTTTTTTACTAAATAATAAGACTAAAAAAAATAATATATACTAAATAAATAAAAAATTAACAATAAAAAATCATACAACCCTAATATACAAATATTCAATTATTCATTTTATAAAAAAAATTGAATAATTTGTCATGGTTAAGAAGTTATTAATTTATATTATACCATAAAAAAGAGAAACAATAAATTTCTTATTACACTTGAATTCTCAAAGATAGCAAATAATTTTCCTATTCTCACTACTAATTCTTTTTGACTTTTTTTTTTTTTAACTTTTCGTACGTCTTGTGCATGTGAAGAAAGAAGTGGTGAGTTAGATTTGCATGTCCCACAAAAATCCGGCCATTCTTGTTTGCACATCCACAAAATGAAAAGCCTTATTTGGAAAGCTATATACAATGGACCTCTTGTAGGTTAGAGAAGAGACAAAATACTCTATATGTAGCTTGAAAGAAAGAAGAAATTCTGTAGTCTATACAATAGAAATGCAAATTAATCTACACATTCAAAAAAAATAAAATATAAGTCACTGGTCATGGCCATCATCACCAAAGTCTGGGGGAAGAAAAATTTGCTGATCGGATTGGGTTCAAGCTAGGCATTTTATAGTCTGTAGTTGAATCTAAGTTGGCATTACCAATGTTGACTCCTGTCACATAGCCTGGGTTCAAATTCATAGTCGAAGCAAAGCCCGTGTTGTCAAACTCACTGTACATGCCCCGTGAATGATCGGGAAATGGGTATTCCATGGATTGCATCAGGTTGCTGTTGTGGCCATGGAAAGAAACATCAGTTCCAGCCGGAGGAAGAACTTGAAGGTTGTCCTGGGGAAACACAGCATTTGCACTGGGCATTTGAATAATAGGCTGTTGCAGTTGCTGTTGCTGTTGATTTTGGAGAGCCTGATGACTATTAATATTCTGATTATATTGGTAACTATTCCTATCTTCTCCGGAATCCATTCCGCCACCAACTGTGTGCTGATTATTGGCCTCATTAGGATTAGGGTTGCGGTCAAGTCTTGGAATCTTAGAGCGTGATGGGCCTGATTCATCAACCCCAGACTCATGCCGTGATCTTTTGCTGACCCTTTCGTCTTTCTTATAGACTTTGCATAGAACACATTCATCCAACTGCAACAAACAAGAAACATCTTAAGATACAATATAGACTAAATGAAAAAGGGACTTGATATATACGTACCCTCATATCATTGACACCAGTTCTTCTTGGAGGCTCTGGAGGAGGTTCAGCAACTCTGAATTCATGCATGATCCAGTTGGTTTTGACTCCTTTAGGAGCACTTCCTCGGTAGAAGACTAAAACCTTCCGGTACCCCACCGTTCGATCCTCAAATTTGATCTCTTTATCAGCTCCGGTGGCCTTCCAGTATCCACCTCCGACTGACCTATTGGGACGTTGCCCATTCCGATATTTCTTGTCCCTTGGCGTGAAATAGAACCATTCACCATTCCCAGACGGCTTGTATCTCGCTGAATAAATTCAATCAAAATAAAAATCAATTTACATAAGCCCACAATACTAAAGAGAAGTAAAACCCTACTAAAACCCTTGTTCAAAACATCTTTGCAAGCCATTTAAACTTAGCCAAAAACAAACGACCGCCCATGTTACATCTCATTCAATGCTCATTCACAAGATCATTGTAATCAAAAGAGCAAAGGTAAAGAATATGTAAAGAAGCAGATGAACTTCATTAATATAAAAACAAGAAACCTGCAAGTTCCTCAGGATCATAAGCATAGAGATTGACTTCTATGATCTTGTTCGGTGGCAATGGTTGATGATCAACCTTCTTCCTCAAGTAGAAAACTATTATCTCTGCATCGGTGGGATTAAATCTATACCCTGGTGGTAAAGAATTAAGATCAAAATGCTTTCCATATTCACTACGATTATTCTGCACTTCTTGTGGTGCTGTTTGTAGACTTGCATCCTCACCAAGTTCTAAAAGATTCATTTTCTTGAGCTTGAGTTTTCTCTTCTTTGACGTCTCTTGCCGGGGTTCTTGTTGCTTAAGACTGAGCCCGAGTTTTCTCCTCTGTCGTCTCCTTCTGGGAAAGATAGGACTTCAGGTCAAGGAGTAGTATAATTTGGAACGAATTGCTAGTAAGTTAGTAACTTATAGACATTTTATTATTATTTATTTATTTATTTTTTTATTTTTTGTGATTGGTTGGAATTCAACTAATCGGTTATGATGTGTATCTTGTTATTTTTTAAAAAAAAAATTTTAAATTTTAAATGTAACTTTGTGGTTATCTTATATCTTTCCTTTTTCTTTTTATTTTTTTTGTTTAATCTTAGTGGGTGTTTAATAAACCAACATAATAACTTAATTTAAATCATTAAATAAATTAAATATATTTAGTAAAATACTTAATGGTGTAACTTAAAAGTAAAAAATAACTTTAAGTAATAAGTAAAAATAATTAACTGGTGTTTGTTTTTTTTTACTTTTTGCTGAAAGCAATTTAGTTTTAAAATTAAGATTGTTTGTTTTTCTACTTTTTCATGGCTTATTATAAACTTTTTACTAAATAGAAAAAGCCAAAATATGTAGCTTTTTCTAAAAAGAAAAAATAACATATTGATTTTTTTTACTTTTTAATACTTAATAGAAATAAAATACTATAAAAACAAACAACCTAATATTTAACACTATTAAACATTAAGGTTCTATTTAGAATTAAGTAAAAAAACAAACACCACTAAGTTTTAAGTACACATCTTCATTTTACTATTTTATATTCATTTATCCTTATTTCTTCCATAATTTCTTTTGCTATAGTACGACCTCCACTATTACTTAGCCTCATTTATCCTAGTTATAATTCATGAAGATAAATATATTAATTTGATGATTTAGAATGATTGAGTTAAGTTAATTTTATCAAACTACCTTAATACTTAAAAATAAAAATAAGTATTAAGCTTTAAGTTAATAAGTTAAATATAATTTAAATTAAAAAGTTAACTTAATTTTTTAAATAATAAGTATTAAGTTTTATCAAACTCCACTTGATTTTCATATTGAAATGGTGTGATCTAATTGGTTTAGAAACATTACCTCAATCCAAAATAACTTTAAATGACTTCTCAGGCATTTTAGGATCAAAATTAATCTCAAAATTGAATATTTTAATTCTTGTCTCTATTTTTTTTAAATGAAAAATATTTGTGATAAAACTAGACAAAAATAATTAATTAAAAGAGATAAAATAATACCTATATTGTGTGAATACAATAAATAATTATATATAAATATATAATAAAATAATATAAAAATAATTGCATATAAATTAAAAGAATAGGAAAAAAAGAATGCAAACACAAGATTTTTATAGAGGTTCGACGCAACCCGACCTACGTCCCCTCTCCTTTAACTTCAATTCCAAGTTTGAGGTTTCACTATTTCAAGACTTTCAAACAAACTTTCAAGCAATACAATTGGATTATGGTTCCAATCCACTCTCTTGGACTTTAGGCTTCAAGCATCCTTTACAATCCTCAAGAGATACCATTGAACAACCTCTCAAGTGATACTCCACACTTGATAATCCCTAAGTGATACCTCACACTTAGATTCTTCATCTAAAAAATATACAAATAATTTCATAAAATCCTAGTAAAAAACTTTAGGTTCAAATGATACAAAAAAAGTAGGATTGAATGATGTACTAAAAATATGTAAGTTTTAGAACAATGGTGCACTAAAAAACCATTCTCCCAAGGCTCAAATATGTTCAAGAAAGATTTAGGAAGGTTAAGCTCTTGAAACAATGAAGATTGAAGTCTTTTTATAGAGGAAAAATGTCAAACTAGCCTTTGGGGGTTCGATCGGTCGAGCTGGGGGTTCGACCGGTTGAGCTTGGGGTTCGACCGATCAAGTTGGGGGTCAATCAGTTGACTAGCCGTTAACATTTAATGTTTGACAAGTGACCGTTGGACCTCAACCGCCCCTTGACCGGACCTCGACCGATTGAGGTGAGGGTCGACTGGTTGAACAACCGTTCTGAAAGATAGAGAAAGTTTTTTTGCACCCCTCGACCGGTTGAGTTAGGGGTCGACCGGTTCCTCATTCAATTCAATCGATTGAGCCGTTTTTGGCTCAACAACCAACTTTTTCAACTTAAAACCTTTTAAACAAATTTGGAAAATATTTTACACAAGGTTTTAGTTAAAAACATGAAATCATCCAATTTTAAAAAATTTAAAACAAAATAACTCTTAGATGATTTTAGTGCATAAGTAAAGAATGTAATGCAGGAAAATCCTAATGCACCAACAATTTTACAAAGAGATCTTATGAAGTTTGGGTCTTGAAAAACACTTCTTTTTTAGGTCTTCTTCTTAATGATTTTTCTTTGATTTAATTTGTTTTTGTGATTACCACTTTAAAAATCGTCTTGCCTAATCACGCTTAAAATATAATAATCACTAGTTCTAAACCTTGTTTTGTTATCATCAAAACCGAGATTAACCAAACCTTGGTTTTACAGTATAAAATAAAAATTTTAAAATTATTAAAATATATATTTTTAAGTTATATTTCATATTTCTGAAAATTGGAATAGATTATTCTGTATTTAATTTTTTTTACCTTTAAATCAAATTTAAGTAATATTTTATTTAAAAAGATTGAAATAATACCCATAATTGAAAATTTTGATTTTATCTTTACATTTGATTGTTTTCATAAAAAACAATATTTTCTATATTTTAATCTAATTTTTTTAGCTTTAATTTATTTTTATATTGTTGTTATTAATATTTATTACTATCATTATTATTATTAATCTGTGTTTTTATTTATATAGTGATGGTAGTTATTGGAGTTTTTATTGAATCTAATATCCAAGAGATAAGGGAAAAAAAAATAAAGTAAATTTTCTTATTGAATTTTTAGCCAAATTCCATTTAAAATCACCTTTCTATTAGACAAAATTGAGAAAATTAATTTGATTTGAGTTAGATTTCTATTTAGACAAAATTGAGAAAGAAGATTTTTTTTTTTCTACATCTGTTAATTTTTTTTTTTTTTTTTGTATTTGTTGAATATAACTTTTACAAGATCGTATTTTCTTATATTTTCTTTAATCATTTATTCCATTTTTTAATTGATTTTCTTGAATCTAAGGTATAGAATCATAAAAAATAAAACAATAAATTCATTTGATATGAATTAGACTTCTATGCGAAAAAAATGAGAAGATAAAAAATTGTTTGTTTTTTCAAAAGTAAAAGAAATAAATTAATTTGATATTTAGATGAGATGAAATTGAGAAGAAAATAAAATTTATGGTTTTTCTGTGAAACAAAGATGTAAATTTTTTAATTTTTAATTTTCTTGAAAATATTTAGCTTTCTTTAAGAAGAAGAAGTAAGCTATTTATTTATTTTAGTGTTTTGTTATTGATTGATGGTCCAATGTCTGGACTCAAATTTTAAAATCAATGCATAAAACTTTCCACATATTTTTTAAAGATGAAACACCTCGTTTTCAAAAACAAAAACAAAAATAGTTTTTGAAAACTATTTTTTGTTGTTTTGTATAACAAAAATTTGTTTGGAAACCTCAAATAATTTTAATATTTTTAAATATGTTTTAAAAATAATTTTTATGTTCAACATTTTATTTTTAATCATTCTATATATTTGTATGATTATTTTTTAAAACAATCCTCTTAAAATAAGTGAAAACAATAAAAAATAATTAAAAGATGTTTTTTGAAAATATCATGTTTTCTATTTATAAGAAAAAAATAGAAAATAATTTTTTATTATCAAACGTATTTTTTCTATTTTTTTTTGTTTTGGAGAACAAAAAAACAATTCTAAAAAACAATTATCAAACAGGCTTGAAGCCTTTTTTAATCCTAACCAGAATTTTATTCATATTTGACCAATTTTAACAAAAGGTTCTTTCACTAAAAAAAAATATTAAAGTAAAAGATTTTCAACTTCCTTGACAATAATATTATTATCCTTTTAAATTCACAATTCCAATTTTTTTTTTTTTTTTTTTATCAATCAAAATCGAAGTTTATTTTATTCAAAAAAATTATATTCATTTTTGCATAAATAATTTTGAAAGAAGGAGAATTTGTTTTGAAGAAATTGATTTATGAAGTATATTAGTGAAAAAAAAATATGATGATTTAATAATTATCTTTCATTCTTTCAATAATCTTCTCATAGTCAACAAATAATCAAATTTTGTTTTCAAAATAATTTTTTTCATTTGTGCAATTTTCTTTTTATTGTGCTTGTGAGTTGTGATAGATCAACTCTTAATTACTATATCTATTATTTCTTTAAAAGAATAAATTATCTTCTTGTTGAAAAAAAATTAAATAAATGTTAATATGAGACGAAATATTACCAAATGTTAATAAATTATTTTTAAATATATATATTTTTAACTCATGTGACTTATTTTTCTTTATAAATATTAAACAATTTTAAAATACATCAATTTTTAACTAATTTTAATTATATATATATTTTTGTGGTGGGGTGGCATTGGGTTGTTACGTTACATGAGGATATTTTAGGAGCACGTTGCTTACTCCCCTTTTAAGGCTTTAACAATCCCTGTGCGCCACGCCTCCACTCTTTCTTTCTTCCTTATTTAAAACCCCACCCTGATCCTCACAAGCTTGAATTGTGTCCGTTTGGCTTCCCAGAAAATTTTGTTCACGGAGCCATATGCAAAAGAATGGGCCTTGAATCAGTGAGTGTGACTCATTATGAAGACGGTGATCGATGAAGAGAACGATGGGAATAATTAATATAATTTTAAAATTAAATTATATTAATTGTTCCCACCGCTCTCCTTATGAGCAACCGGTTTGTACGATCAAAAGATTTTCCACTAACATATTTATTTTTTTCTAATAAAACATTTCTTTGTATTTATTTCTTCTCTGGATTGCTCTTGGTTTTTCTTTGGTATCATATTTTTTTAATCATTTATTAAATTTTGTCTAGATTTTTTTTAATTGTATATATATATGTTTTTTTAAGTAAAACTAATAAATTAATTCAATTTAATTTGGATTTGGAAGAGATGAAATTGAGAAGGAAATAAATTTTGGGTTTTTCCATGTGGTATCCGAGGGAATGTTATAAAGATTAAATTTTAAAAATTTTTATTTTCTTTAAAATATTTAGCATTCTTTTAGAATAAGAACAAAACCTTTTTTTTTTTTTTTTTTTTAGTTTTTTATTGGTTTTTAGAATTATTGCATGGAGCTTTCTACATTTTTTTCCTTTTTAGAGTAGATTTTTTTTTCTTTTTTAAAGATGAAATCATTTTAATCATAAACAAAATTTTACTCATATTTAACTATTTTAACAAAAAGTTTTTTCACTAAAAAAAGTTTAAAATAAAGGGTCTGTTTGATTACATTTTCTAGAAAACAGTTTTTTAAAAACAAATTTCAAAAAACATAATTAAACTATTTTTAAAAAGTATGACAAAAAAATGGATGAAAACAACATTTATTTATTTTTTTGTTTTTAAAAATTAGTGAAAACATTTACTAGTTTTTTTTAAAAAAAATTCTATTTCAAAAAAGAAAGTGTTACAAATTTTAAAAAATAAAAAACTGTTTTTAAATCAGGTGTAATATTTTCAAAATTTTTACATTCTTTTGTGTATAAAGAATTTTCATTAAAAGAGGAAAGAGAAAAGCGCAAGGAACACGCTGCCTATCCGTTGCTGACTCCCCTCCCCTTAACTGCCTACTTTCGAGTCACGCCCACGCGCCACGCTCCTTTTTCTTTCTTCCTTATTTAAAACCCCACCCTAATCCTCCTCACAAGCTTGAATTGGATCCGTTTGGCTGCTCAGAATTTTTTTTTTTTAATTATACATATATAACTTCAAAAATTTTCTTATAGTACAAATTAATATTTTCTATGCTCTTTTATTTTTTATAGTTTTTTTTTTTTTAGTTTTCAAATTGTATTTCTTTATATTTGATTAATATGATAATGATAAAATTTGATATTTTTTTAATAATTTTAATATAATTTTTTAACTTTAATTTATTTTTGTCATGTTATTTTTATTAGTTTATTATAATAGTAATAATTTTGGGTCGAATTTTGGGAATATTACAAAGATGTTTTTTAACTTTTAACTTTTAATTTTCTTTAAAATATTTAGCATTCTTTAAGAACAACAATCATTTTTATAAAATCATCATTTCTTTTTCATACTCTTCTCATAATCAATTGTTTTCAGATAATTTTTTTGATTTATGCACATTTATTTTATTGTGTTTGTGATAGATGAACTCTTAATAAATATGTCTATTATTTCTTAAAATAATAAATTATAGACAAATATTATTTTGATTTATCTTCATTGTTTTTGGTATTTTTAATACAAATAATGAAAATTAAAGTTAATTGGATTCGGATGAGATAAAATTGAAAATGAAAAATTTTAGGTTTTTGAAAATAAATTAGTTTAATAATAAATCTATATATAATTTATTTATCATTTACAATTAAATTGCTTTAATTAAGATGAATAAATAAATAACATTGAACTTAAATTTAAAATAAAGATTTTACCACATAAAATAAAATTAGAATACAAATTTAAAATTTATTTAATAATTAATTTTTCTCAAATTTAAAATTAGAAGAACTTAAATTTTCTCAAATCATTTGTTTCATTTTTTATTGATTTTTTTAATGTAAGTTTGAGAAGAACGACAATTTTTTTTTCAAAAGTAAAAGCAATAAATTAATTTGATTTAATTTGGATTTGAAATAGATCAAATTGAGAGGGAAATAAATTTTGGGTTTTTTGGTGTACTATTGTATATTAAAAAAAATTATCTTCTTGTTGAAAAGAAAATTAAATAAATATTAATATGAGACAAGTATTAAATTTGATTTCCTTTGATTTTATATTTTTGGTATTTTTAACATAAATAATGAAAATTAAAGATAATTGGGTTTGGATGAGACAAAATTGAGAAAGAAAAATTTTGGGTTGTTGAAGATGTAAAATTTTTCTTTTTTAATTTTCTTCAAAATATAAAATATAAAAGATGAACAAAAAATAGTTTTTTTTAGTGATATAAAGATTGTTGGGGTTAGGATAATAAAGATAAGTTAAGGTCATATTTGGTTGATCAAATATAGCATAAGATAAGATAAAAGAGGGAGTATTATATCTTATCTTAGGGATAAGATAAGTTATCTCATCACTTGTCTTATTCTATATTCAACTAATTATGAAATATGATAAATGGTGGGATAAATTATCTTTTTTTTTTTAATCTTTTTACATGAGATATGTTAAGAGATAAGATATACATATCCTAGGTATCAAAATTTTATTTTTTTATCAATTTTTTATTTTTTTTAATATACTCATTTTATAAAATAATTTTTTTATTATAAATTAAATTTATGATTAAAAAAGAAAAACTAAAAAAATATATTTATAAAATAATATTAATATATGATATATAAATTATTTTTATATATTAAATAACACAATATTAAAAAAAATTATAAAGTTTAAATATTTTAATCATCAACATTGTTAAACATAACCAAATTTTCATTTTTTTAAAGATAGAAAATATTTTAATGTGATATAGTTTTTATTTTAAACATTGAAAAGGCTACCTTAAAATATTATCTCCATAAAATATATATATATGAAGATTTCATATCTCATTAAAAATCATATCCTATCAAATTAGATATGATATCATAAGATATACATATCTTTATCCTATTCCACCTATCAAATATAACTTAAATATTTTTCTTAAAAGAAAAAAAAAATTATTATCAAGAGATATATTAAAGATAAAAATAAATTCATATTAATAATAAATTTATATATAATTTATTTATTATTTAAAACTAAAAATAAAATTGAACTTTATTTAAAAACAAAGTTTTTACAATATAATATGCACAATAATAATCTAACAATTTAGTGTTGTCCATGTAGATGTTTTTAAAAGTCAAACATAGTAATAACTTCTTTAAATAGAACTGTTATGATGAGTTGCTTTGAAGATTGGATTTCAATTTTTCAATTTTTCAATGCCTCTTAAGGTTAAGAGTTATTTTTAAAATTAACATAAATCATGTAAAAAAAGAAAAGAAATATATTGTTAAAAATAATTGTGAAACTAAGGTTTGGTTAATCTTGATTTTGATGATAACAAAACAAGGTTTAGTACTAATGATTATATTTCAAGTGTGATTAGGCAAAACGATTTCTAAAGTGACAATTACAAAGACAAATCAAGTCAAGGAGAAATCATGAAGAAGAAGACCACCTCAAAGAGAAGTGTTTTTCAAGACCCAAGCTTCATAAGATCTCTTTGTAAGATTGTTGGTGCACTAGGATTTTCATGCATTACATTCTTTACTTATGCACCAAAATCATCCAAGAGTTATTTTGTTTTAAATATTTTAAGAATTGGATGATTTCATATTTTTCAACTAAAACTTTGTGTTAAATGTTTTTCAAACTTGTTTTAAAAGGTTTCAAGTTGAAAAAGTTGGTTGTTGAGCCAAAAAACGGCTCAACCGATTGAATCGGATGACGAACCGGTCGACCACAAGCTCAACCAGTCGAGGTTCGGGTCGACTCACAGCTCAACAGGTTGAGGCCCGGGTAGACCCCCAACTCAACCGGTCGAGGGTGCAAAAAACTTTCTCTTTCTTCCAGAACGGTTTTTCAACCGGTTGAGGTCTGGTTGAGGCCCAACGATCACTTGTCAAGCATTTAATGCTAACGGCTAGTCAACTGGTCAACCCCTAACTCGACCGGTTGAACCCCCAAACAGTTAGTTTGGTTTTTCTCTTCTATAAAAAGGTTACAATCTTCATTGTTTAAAAAGCTTAACCTTCCAAAATCTTTCTTGATTATATTTGAGCCTTGGAAGAATGTTTTTGAGTGTACAATTGTTCTAAAGCTTGCATATCCTTAGTGCACATTTCAATCCTAGTTTTCTTGTATCATTTGTGCTTAAAATCTTTGTACTAGGATTTTGTGAAATCATTCATTTGTAAACCTTTGAGAGGAAGTTTCTCAAGAGTGTGGTATCTCTTAAGAAGTGTAAAGGGCGCTTGGAGCCAAAAGTCCAAAAGGGTGAATTGAAACCATAATCCAATTGTATTGCTTGAAAGCTTGGTTTGAAAGTCTTGAATTAGTAAAACCTCAAGCTTGGGATTGAAGCTAGAGGAGAGTGGATGTAGGCTGGGTTGCGCCGAACCATTATAAACTCTTGTATTTGCATTCTCTCTTCCCTACTATTTAATTTATATGCAATCGTCTTTATATTGCTTATTATATACTTGCATATAATTGTATCTTACATTCACTTAGTTTAAATTTGTAAAAAGAGACCATCACCCTATTCACCCCCCTCTAGGGTGATTACCATAGGTTGTATTAGCCTAATATTCCTAACAATAATGAAATAATCTTTAAATTGCGAATCTAATCATTTTCATGTTTTTTTTTTAAACTAATATAAATGTTATTTACCATTTCAAATATTTATATATAGATTTTCAAATAAAATATTTTTTTTTAAATAATAAGGATATTTTTATCAAAATAATACAAAAAAAAGTATTAAGGATTAAATTTCAAAAATTAAGTTTTCAGCCCTTTTAATCAAATTACCAAACAAAAAAATTCTTTCAAGGTTTTTCAAGAATTATATTATTAACAAGAATTATGATCTATATTTACTACCCATGTACTCAAAAGTTTGGGAATTTAAAATATTTTTATAAAATAAATTGAATTTTCCTTTTTATCTGATTATGATATGGAATCGTCCGACCCATAAAAAAATAATAAATTAATTTTGATTTATATATATATATATATTAAGGTCCTTTTTGTGGTGGGGTGCAGGGGTGGATGTGGCATTGCTTGTTACTTGTTACTAGTTACGTTACATGAGGATATTTTAGGAACACGTTGCTTACTTCCCCTTTAAGGCTTTAACAACTCCTCTGCGCCACGCCTCCGCTCTTTCTTTCTTTCTTTCTTTCTTCCTTCCTTCCTCCTCACAAGCTTGAATCGTGTCCGTTTGGCTTCTCAGAAAATTTTGTTCACCGACCCATATAGACCTTGAATCAGTGAGCGACTCTTTTCTCAGGGGATACACAACTCTGATGAAGACGGTGATTGATGAAGAGAACGATGGGAAGAATTAATATAATTTTAAAATTAAATTATATTAATTGTTCCCACCGCTCTCATCATGAGAAGCCGGTTTGTACAATATAACATTTCTTTGTATTTATTTCTTCTTTTGATTGATTGTGGCTTTTCTCTCGGATCATATTTTTGTAATCATTTATTACATTTTGTTTAGATTTTTCTTGACCTAAGGTATATAAATTAATTTGATTTAAGTTAGACTTCTTTGAGACAAGATTCAGAAAAAGATAAGGGTTCGTTTGACAATTGGTTTTTTATAATAGAAAACTGTTATCGATAACAAAAAAAAAAAAAAAAAACAAGTTTAACAATCAAAATCTATTTTTTATATTGTTTTCATCTATTTTTTATAAGTTTTTTTTTAAATAATTATATAAATATATAAAATGATTAAAAATAAAGCAAAATAAAATATTTGGTGACAGTTTTAAAAAATATTTTTGAAAACATTAATTAAACATAACCTAAATATTTGATTTTTTAAAAGTAAAGGTAAGTTATAATATATTTATTCCTTCTTGATTGATCTTTCTTACAATTTTTTTTTTTTTTGGGTATTTGTTGAATATAATTCTTACAATGATCATATTTATTATATTTTCTTGAATCATATGTTTCATTTTTTATTGATTTTTTTTTTATGTAATGTATAGATTTTTATGAGGCAAAATTAAGAAAGAGAAAAAAAAATGTTTTTAACTTTTTTTTTTAAGTAAAAGCAATAAATTATTTTGATTTAATTTGGATGTGATGAAATTGAGAAGGAAATAAATGTTGGGCTTATTCATGTAGTATTAGAGGGAAGGTTACAAAGATGTAAATTTTTTTAATTTTTAATTTTCTTTAAAATATTTAGCATTCTTTAAAATGAAGAACAAAGTTTTTTTTTTTTAGTTTTTTATTAATTGATTTGGCTTTTCTTTCTTGCTTTTTAGAATCATTGCATAAGAGCTTCCTACATTTTTTTTTTCTTTTTAGATTAGATTTATTTTTTTTAAAGATGAAATCTTTTTTATCTTAAACAAAATTTTACTCATATTTAACTAATTTTAACAAAAGGTCTTTTCGCTAAAAAAAAATGTTTAAAATAAACGGGTTAATTTAATCATATTATCTTAAAAATAATTTTTAAAAACAAGTTTAGAAACACAACTCCTATAATGTTAAGCAGTATTAAAAAAATTTAAAAACAAAAAATTATTTTTAAATCCCATGCGCAAACAAGTAAAGATTTTCAAACAATAATATTTTTATCCATTTAAATTCACAATCCCAATTTCAACTTCATTTTTTATCAATAAAAATAAAAGTTTATTTTATTCAAAAATTTTACATTCTTTTGTCTATAAAGAATTTGTTTTTTCTTTTTAGATTAGATTTATTTTTTTTAAAGATGAAGGTTATGTTTGGTTCCCGCAAAATACTAAGGAAAGAAAAAAAATGCAAAGGAAAATGATTTTTTTATGTTTGGTTGTTCTATGAAAAATATAAAAGAAAATAAAATATAATTAAAACTAATTAAAAACTTGTGTATTTTAAAATTATTTAATCTTTATATTAATGAGTTAAAATAAATAAAATGAGTTTGAAGTAAAAAATAAAAATAACTTATTAACTTTTAATCTATTTTTTATTTTCCTTCACTTTTTCTTTCCTTCTATTTTTTCTTTGTATTTTCTTTCCCTTGCATTTTCCCTCAAATTTTCTGAGAACCAAACATAGCCGAAATCTTTTTTATCTTAAACAAAATTTTACTCATATTTAACTAATTTTAACAAAAGGTCTTTTCGCTAAAAAAAAAAAAGTTTAAAATAAACGGGTTAATTTAATCATATTATCTTAAAAATAATTTTTAAAAACAAGTTTAGAAAACAACTCCTATAATGTTAAGCAGTATTAAAAAAATTTAAAAACAAAAAATTATTTTTAAATCCCATGCGCAAACAAGTAAAGATTTTCAAACAATAATATTTTTATTTATTTAAATTCACAATCCCAATTTCAACTTCATTTTTTATCAATAAAAATAAAAGTTTATTTTATTCAAAATTTTTACATTCTTTTGTGTATAAAGAATTTGTTTTTTCTTTTTAGATTAGATTTATTTTTTTTAAAGATGAAATCTTTTTTATCTTAAACAAAATTTTACTCATATTTAACTAATTTTAACAAAAGGTCTTTTCGCTAAAAAAAAAAAAAGTTTAAAATAAACGGGTTAATTTAATCATATTATCTTAAAAATAATTTTTAAAAACAAGTTTAGAAAACAACTCCTATAATGTTAAGCAGTATTAAAAAAATTTAAAAACAAAAAATTATTTTTAAATCCCATGCGCAAACAAGTAAAGATTTTCAAACAATAATATTTTTATCCATTTAAATTCACAATCCCAATTTCAACTTCATTTTTTATCAATAAAAATAAAAGTTTATTTTATTCAAAATTTTTACATTCTTTTGTGTATAAAGAATTTGTTTTTTCTTTTTAGATTAGATTTATTTTTTTTAAAGATGAAATCTTTTTTATCTTAAACAAAATTTTACTCATATTTAACTAATTTTAACAAAAGGTCTTTTCGCTAAAAAAAAAAGTTTAAAATAAACGGGTTAATTTAATCATATTATCTTAAAAATAATTTTTAAAAACAAGTTTAGAAAACAACTCCTATAATGTTTAGCAGTATTAAAAAAATTTAAAAACAAAAAATTATTTTTAAATCCCATGCGCAAACAAGTAAAGATTTTCAAACAATAATATTTTTATTTATTTAAATTCACAATCCCAATTTCAACTTCATTTTTTATCAATAAAAATAAAAGTTTATTTTATTCAAAATTTTTACATTCTTTTGTGTATAAAGAATTTGTTTTTTCTTTTTAGATTAGATTTATTTTTTTTAAAGATGAAATCTTTTTTATCTTAAACAAAATTTTACTCATATTTAACTAATTTTAACAAAAGGTCTTTTCGCTAAAAAAAAAAAAAGTTTAAAATAAACGGGTTAATTTAATCATATTATCTTAAAAATAATTTTTAAAAACAAGTTTAGAAAACAACTCCTATAATGTTAAGCAGTATTAAAAAAATTTAAAAACAAAAAATTATTTTTAAATCCCATGCGCAAACAAGTAAAGATTTTCAAACAATAATATTTTTATCCATTTAAATTCACAATCCCAATTTCAACTTCATTTTTTATCAATAAAAATAAAAGTTTATTTTATTCAAAATTTTTACATTCTTTTGTGTATAAAGAATTTGTTTTTTCTTTTTAGATTAGATTTATTTTTTTTAAAGATGAAATCTTTTTTATCTTAAACAAAATTTTACTCATATTTAACTAATTTTAACAAAAGGTCTTTTCGCTAAAAAAAAAAAGTTTAAAATAAACGGGTTAATTTAATCATATTATCTTAAAAATAATTTTTAAAAACAAGTTTAGAAAACAACTCCTATAATGTTAAGCAGTATTAAAAAAATTTAAAAACAAAAAATTATTTTTAAATCCCATGCGCAAACAAGTAAAGATTTTCAAACAATAATATTTTTATTTATTTAAATTCACAATCCCAATTTCAACTTCATTTTTTATCAATAAAAATAAAAGTTTATTTTATTCAAAATTTTTACATTCTTTTGTGTATAAAGAATTTGTTTTTTCTTTTTAGATTAGATTTATTTTTTTTAAAGATGAAATCTTTTTTATCTTAAACAAAATTTTACTCATATTTAACTAATTTTAACAAAAGGTCTTTTCGCTAAAAAAAAAAAGTTTAAAATAAACGGGTTAATTTAATCATATTATCTTAAAAATAATTTTTAAAAACAAGTTTAGAAAACAACTCCTATAATGTTAAGCAGTATTAAAAAAATTTAAAAACAAAAAATTATTTTTAAATCCCATGCGCAAACAAGTAAAGATTTTCAAACAATAATATGTTTATCCATTTAAATTCACAATCCCAATTTCAACTTCATTTTTTATCAATAAAAATAAAAGTTTATTTTATTCAAAATTTTTACATTCTTTTGTGTATAAAGAATTTTCATTAAAAGAGGGAAGAGAAAAGCGCAAGGAACACGCTGCCTATCCGTTGCTTACTCGGTTACTCCCCTCCCCTTAACTACCTACTTTCCTCGAGTCACGTTTCTTTCTTACAAAATTGAAGTTTATTTTATTCAAAAAATTTATATTTTTTATAAATAAATTTTAAAAAACACAAAGATTTTAAAAGAATTTAAAAAATAAATACAAAAATATAATATTTTTTTATTACTTATTTTATTTTTTTGGAATGAATCGATCTTTCTTGATAATGTTTGATAAATCAATTTAATAACTTAAATAATTTAATAACTATTAAGTTATTAAGTAAATTAAGTATGTTTGATAAAAAAAATATAATAATATGATTTAAAGTAAAAAATAATTTTAAGTAATAAATAAAAATAATTAACTTGTTCATTCACATTTTTATTTTATTTTTTTACTTTTATTTATTTTAATTATCTTTACAAATTTTTTTTATTATTGCATAATATTCGTCATTTACCCAAATTATAATTGATATGATAAATATATCAATTTGATAATTTAAAATAAATTTTAAATGAATTTTATAAAATAATCTTAATTCTTAAAATAAAAATTAAGTAATAAATTTTAGATTAATAACTTAAATAAAATTTAACTTAAATGAATTAAGTTATTATTACTTGTTAAGGAAGTTAAGGAAGAAAAGGAAAGAGAAAAGCGCAAGGAACACGGTGCCTCCAAAACACACGCTTGCCGTTGCTTTCTCCTTAGTCCTAACGACCCAATTTCCGCCAGTCACGCCCACGGCGTATCCTCTTTCGTTCTTTTTTCCTTATTTAAAGCCCCAACCTAATCCTCCTCACAAGCTTGAATTGTGTACGTTTTGGCTGCTGAGAAAATTTTGTTTACTGACCCATATACAAAAAATGGACCTTGAATCAGTGAGAGACTCTTTGATCAGGCAAGAGGATACCATCGTTTTTAGCCTCATTGAGAGGGCCAAATTCCCCATCAATTCTTGGGCCTACTCTCCCCCTCAGAATGGAGTTGATGCATTTTCTGCCTCTTCTTTCCTTCACTCCTTTGTCAGGGAATCCGAGGCTCTTCACGCTAAGGTACCACTCTCACACCTTGTTTTTTTCCTTTCCTTTTGTTTGATTTTCCCCTTGACTTTGTCAATTCTGTTTTAGACTACCATATACTAATTGTAGAAGATGATTTAGATTTCAGTTAGGGTTTTCGTTTTCAGTGTTAGTTTGGATAGTGGAATCATGACCCCCTAAACGGGAATTCTCTCCCATCTGCATTTTCTTATTTCTTGAAATGGTTTCTTTGCTTTTTCAAAAAATGACTCCAACTCAAATGGGTTTGTGGAGGACTGTCATTTAGGGTTGGCATCCCTTTCAGAGAAACTTAATGGTCTGTTTGGCCATTTTGTTTCCTAAGTTAGGAAATTGTTTTCAAGAATATGTACCAAACAGGCCCTAAGTTCCAGAATGTGGCATTTCTAGTCCTAAATTTTTCAATCTTATATAGAAATTTTGACTGGATGTTACAGGCCGGTAGATATGAGAACCCAGAAGAAAATCCCTTTTTCCCAGATGATTTACCACCTTCAATGGTGCCAACCCATGATTATAAGCAGGTAACACCTCCCACCCGGTTTCTCCTGTCCAAAATCAAAACCTCTGTTCTGTTTTTGTCCACTACTAATCTAAATTATAGGTTTTGCATCCTGCAGGCTCTTCCATTAATGTAAACAAGACTATATGGGATATATACTTAAACAAACTGCTTCCATTGTTTGCTGCTGAGGGCGATGATGGCAACTATGGACTAACTGCAGCTTGTGATCTTGCATGTTTGCAGGTATATTATAAGTAATAACTTTTTAGTCAATGATTCGGTGTCTTATCTATTCTGTACCATGTTATATCTTAGAAAGAATAAATTGGCTTTTCAAGGTCTTTAATATAGTATTGATGTCTCCTCTTGGAGATGAACATTAGGAGCTTTGGCCATGAGTGGCTTCAGTGGCGGAGCTAGGAATGTGGTCCAAGAGGGACAATGATATATAGTGTAGTGAAAAACCGCTTTCCCTTTAAGCATAAGGTCAAGGGTTCAAAGCCCCTATTATAATTTTACCCCTCCTGGGCCTTCACTGGCTCCACCAGTGAGTGGCTTGATTGAGTACCATTACAGTTGTGTAACCTAAATTATTTCTTGCTGCAGGCCATCTCTAGAAGGATTCACTATGGAAAATTCGTGGCCGAGGTTAAATTCAAGGAATCCCCAGAAGAATATGGGCCTGCAATCCATGATCAGGTATTTTTGGTTGATCTAGGAGACTGGAGAGTAGTATCACAAAAGAAAAGAAGGAAATAAAGAAAGAAAGAGTGAGAGTAACTTTTCAAAATGGGAAGGTCACATTGGGAATGATGAAACAAGGATAGGGAATAGGAAATCAATTTTATTTCTATTCATTGATGTGTTTGATTGTTTTCTAGAATATGAATAAAAATTCATTGTTGTGGAAACCAAATCTCATTCTCACTAGGATTTTGATTCCTCTCTTCTACATGGAATTATGATTCACCCTATCCCCCCGATCCTATTTTCATTTCTACCCTATCCCCCGATCCTATTTTCATTCTTATTCCCATATACCAAACGCATAAGAGAGGAATCAAAATCCTAATGAGAGTGGGATTTAGTTTCCTTATGTTAATTTTATACGGCCAGTAACACTTTTGAGGTGGGTATATTCTGATATTGTACAACAATTTCTTGAATGGAGCAGCAAGTGAGAATGAAACTATTGTGTTGTTTTCCAGGATAGAGCAGGTCTGATGAAAATGTTGACATTTGAGGCAGTAGAAGAGATGGTGAAGAAAAGGGTGGAGAAGAAAGCTACGGTTTTTGGACAGGAAGTTAACCTTAGTGACAATAGCAAAAGCAAAGAAACCTATAAAGTCGATCCCTCCGTGGTTTCTCGGCTGTATGAAGAATGGGTGATGCCACTCACCAAGCAAGTCCAAGTTGAGTATCTTCTTCGCCGCCTTGACTGAAATCCTGGGGAGTAGTTTGTATGCATAATTTTGATCAATTTGATGATCAAGTAATACTTCTTGTTGCAAAATAAAATGCAGTTGATGTATTTGCCAAAAGATATCTCTGTATTTGCTGATGAAGAACCATCAAATTTTATATGAAGATGTATTTAGGCATATGGCATTATATTTGTGTTACAAATATATGAATAAAAAGAAAGTTTCATTACAAATTTTTGCTTCAAGTCTAAGGTTATGTTTGGTTCTTGGAAAATTTAAATGCGACATTACTTTAAACTCATTTTATTTATTTTAACTATTCGATATAAAGATTAAATAATTTTAAAATATATAAAATTTTAATTAATCTTAATTATTGTTTTTTTTTATATATATTTTTTGGTAGAACAAAAAAAAAGAAAAGGAAATCATCCATTTTTTAAAAAAATATTTAATTAAAATATCCTAAATTCAATTAAATAAAATAATTTACATCAAAAATTGAAATTGTATATAATTTGGCATATTCAAAATTTCGATCTATTCTAATATAACAAGATTTCCCATTCTCTCAGGGGCATACTCGTCTTTTTACAAGATTGCCCAAATCAAGTCCCGGAGGGGCCATTCTCGGACGGGCAGACCCACCCCATTGAAGGGCAAAGCAGGAAAAAAGGTGCCACTTCCAATTCAGTCATCTGATTTCATAATTTAACCCCTCAAATTCCATTACTGTTTTACCAAAAGTATACACCTGAGAGGGTGGTATGGTCTTTTCAAATTGTCTGAGTACCATGAATGAAGCGCTCTGGTGCATTGAAGTGCCTCGTCTTCATTGTTCACTCTCACAAAAGCATTTTCTGTTCTCTTCACGCAGAGTGCGTTGTGTGTATGTGAGATACACCGTACGGAGTTACCAACCCTAGGAATTCTGCTCCTCCTTGTGGGCATCAAAGTGTAAACCCTAGAAATTGCAAATAGCAGGGTTTTAGTGTCTTTGGTTGGGAAGTCCTCGTCCAAGTGTAACGCATTTCGGAGAATCTCAATGTAAGCGACTCTTTCTCTACTTTCTCTCTCTAAAATCTGGAATGAAGTGTTTTGTTGTGTTTTTTTATTTTATTTCTGTTTATTTATTTATTTGTTTTTAATGTTTGGTTTGGTTCTCTGAAAAATGAAGAGAAGCCACTTTGAAACATTTTCCTTTGTTTTTTCGTCTCTTGTTTTTGTTTCTCTTTGGCAAAGGATTTGTGCATGTTACCATCTGTTTGGTTATCGGGAAAATAGAGGAAAACGTCTGAAAAATGAAGCTTTTTTTATTATTTTTTTATTTTTAGGATTTTGCGGTTTTCCGTTTTTTTTTTTTCTTAATAGCAGAGCCCTAGGCCTGTGAAGAGAATTCATGGTATATTAGAGTATCATAAAGCTTAATCTCTCTGCCTTTATCTCTCTCTCTCTCTCTCTCTCTCTCTCTCTCTCTCTCTCTCTCTATATATATATATATATATATATATATATATATATTATTCTTTCTCTCATCTCTCCCCATCGAAAAGATGCCAAAATATTGTTGGTAATGGTGTTGCTAGCGTCTATTTGGTACCCGGGAAAGTGAAGGGAAGTGAAGGGAGGCTTAAAACTAAAACTCATTATAATCATTTTCCTTGCAATTCACACAAATGTTTTCCTGAGAAACAATGGTAGCCTCACAGTCAGTTTAGCGCAAGGGTAGGGAAAAGAAAGTAAAGACATATTTAGCTTCACTTAAAAATGTCTGCTTAATGCTTAGGGTTTATGGGGGGTCCGATGATTCTTAGTAAACAAACAAATTAAAAATCAGCCAGAAAAATGTTTGGGTTCCAAGAAAATGTAAAAAGCTACTACTTAGGTCCTGTTCAGTTATCTGATTGAATGAGTCATAAAGAGTGTTCATGTTTCTGAGGGAACTAAACAAGTCAAAATTGCAGACGGCTGATTTCTTTTCCTCAGATTTTTTTTTACAGAGTTTGGGGTTCAGGTTTATAATGATTCGATATCAATTTGATTCTTTTTCTTTTAATGTTCTTTTTCTCTTAACAGATTTCAACTCTAATGGGGGCATCTGATGCCAAGGGAGATTTGGGCATGAGCAGTAGTATGGGTGAAAAGCTTTCAAACGGAGTCCAAATGGAAATAGATGATGATCTGATGGGCTCAATCGAGATAGACGACTTAAACAAAGAATATTTGAAAACATTTTGCAAAAAGGTTGCGGTATCATTCTTTAATGAGTATGGACTCATTCAGCATCAGATCAACTCCTTCAACGACTTCATCAAAAATGGAATTCAAAGGGTTTTTGATTCTTTTGGCGAGATCCCTGTGGAGCCTGGGTATGACCCATCTAAGAGGGGAGAGGGTGATTGGAGATACGCTTCTGTGAGGTTCGGGAAGGTCACCCTTGAACGGCCGAGGGTATGGGCTGGTGAATCAGATGGTAAGGAGTCCCTGAATTTTTTGCCGAGACATGCACGTCTTCAGAACATGACGTACTCATCTCGGATGAAAGCTCAAGTTCATTTCCAGGTCAATATATGTGATGCATTTTGAGTAATATTTTCAATTTATGTTTAGTTTCTTTACAATTGCCTATTTGTTATGAATGGTGCTGCAGCTTTTGTGCTATAAGCATTTGGCATGCTAACTATAGATAGAAAAGGTGTTGCAGCACAGCCTTGGTACTGAAAATATATGTTTGGTGTAGCCTATAGGCTGTAGTTAATTCAAAGTTAATTGTTGGAGAAGAATGTTTCTTTTTTACCTCCATGACTTGTATACTGGTTTTTTTATACTGCACATTTTTTGTGCAACTTGTTCAGTTATATTTTGGAATAGTTAGCACTCTCTTTGTTTTTCAATAGATTTTGTATATTTTGTAAGAATTTATCATCCTTGGTGTAATTATTAATTAACATCAATGAGTTGTTGTTTCTGATAAAAGAAAGCCATATTGTCAACTAGGAACTCAGCTTTAAAAACTATGATATGGAATCGTGTGGTTATCTTGGTGGTAGTTGGTCTCTGGTGCACATAGAACTTCTACATAGAAATTTATAATAACATATGCAATGTTATGCTTTATGACTAAAGCTTATGTATTCAAATAGCGTTCTTTTTCCAGCTTTCAATTGCTCATCCCTTGTATGTTAGTGCAATTGAATGCAGCAAAGTTGGACTTCATATATGCATGTAAACTGAACTTTAATCTTATTATTTTCTTGGTTTTGCACTTAATGTCCTGCCCTTCTGATGTAATGGCTCCATTGCTGTCTGTGGCATTTAATTTATGAACTCTTTAGAAAAGAGTTTTACAGCTGGAAATCTGCAGCTCAACTTTGTAGTTTGGATAATTGCTTGTTTATTTTACTTTAATGTTTCCCTTTCAGTCAATGCTCTCCCATATACAAACAACTTACAGTTTGTTTGAAATAACATCTCTTGAGCTGATAGTTAGAGTTATCTGGGTTTTGTTGCATTCTGTAATCTCTCAGGTATATACTCAGAAACTTGTAAGAAGTGACAAGTACAAAACTGGAAAAGACAACAAGTATGTTGAGAAGAAGGTTATATTCGAAGATAACAGGGACATATTAATTGGGAGGATCCCTGTGATGGTGAAGTCAGAACTATGTTGGATGAATGGTGTCGAGAGAGGTGACTGTGAATATGATCATGGAGGATATTTTTTGATCAAGGGTGCAGAGAAAGTGAGTATCCAGTTTTAATTTTTGTTCTGTTCGCATCTCTGTCTTTTTGTGGGGAGGGGAGGGTTGTTCGGCTCTGTTAATTCAGGGTTGCAATTCTACATGATAAGTCTTTATTGTGGCATGCTGAGGTAATGAAATAAATGTTATAACATTGATGCATATTTTGCTCTATGGAGGAAACTGAATTTCATATTGAGATCGTCAAATGTCACCAAAATAGTTTTAGTAATGTCCTTATCCACAGATTAAAGTAGATGGTATCCTTTTGAATTGAATAACAGCATAGGCAGCCTGGTTTCTTTTAAAGCTATTTTGAGCTTCTATTGATTGTTTTTTACTTTTAACTCAAATTGTTGACTTCAGATGTAACTACCACAATCTGAATTTACCTTTTATAATTTTTTATTATTTAAATGATAATACAGCCAGTAATCAGTCTAGTTATTTACTACATTTGGGGTGCATCACCACTGGAGAATCTATTGACTTCATAATAATTTGGCCAGTTGTACAATTTACTCAGCTTATTACCATGCAGTTAAAAGTTTTAAATTCCTGGACAATCTGGCTTTGCTTTCCCTTTCTTTTCTTTTTTTAAATACCATTTTTTGTTGTAGAATTTGTATTAGCTTTCTATTGGACTTTAGGAAGGGTTTATCAATTATATAGTGGTGGATGTGGCTTTTTTTGGAATTGAGCTAGGATTTTTTACTTCACTAGTTAGATTCATAATGGCAGTAACCACTTTTCTAGGTAGTCCTTATATGTCTGATTTGCATAGAAATATTTTGAACTAAATTGTGCCAACTGGAAATTTTTATGGGATGTATTGGTCTATTTCTATTAGTCAACATGTTCACTTCTGGTAAAAGTGAAAGGGGAGTTGCACTTCTGCTTGTCTGCTGCAGTGAGTGATCATTTGTGTCACTGTAGCTTGTTTCAACTCATGCTATTAAAGAAATGCACTATTGTGTTCCCTTTTAATATTTATTGTTTCTTTTGCTTATTTTTCCTTCTATTAGTTTGGGCTAGAACAGGGCCAGCAGATTACCACTTAAATTTAAATTTATTTTATTCCCAGGGTCTAATTTAGCCCTTTCCATAACAGCATAAGCTTTTGTATTAGGTGACATGGTTTTTCCCTAAAGTTAAGTTTGCTTCTGTGAGCCACTCATCTTGGAAATTTGTGTCCTTACATAGGCTCTCTCTCTCTCTCTCTCTCTCACACACACACACACACACACATTTTTTTCAGTTTCTTAAAAAGTTGATTTTGCTTATGATATCCAGTGAGGGTAGAATTTTAGAAGAAAATAAAGTTGAAGTTTTTTTTTCCTCTGACAAGCTACTCATTTTGGAAATTCTTGTTATTTCATAGTTAGTCTCTCTTTCATCTTTTTTGTGCTTTATAATAGTTGAGGTTGTTTCCACGTGCTATCTTGTGCTGAAAATCCTAGGTGTTACCTCTCTCCCCCATTGTCTTCATTTCTATTTTCATCTATATTTCTTCTCATATGATGTTCTTTGAGAACCTTTCTTTTAAATAAGTTGTAAGTTTATTCCCTATTATTTCACAAAAACCCTGAGTCAACTCATCAAGCATGTGTGATTCCAACAACAGTGGAAAAGCAAAAAAGAGTCCTTCTTCTTCAGAGTTTTGATTGAGGTGCCTGCTTATATTGCATCATAATGCTCGTCTTGGTCATGATTCCATAGCTCACAGTGCTGGGCGAATATGACATTTACACCGTTATTATATTGATATCTTGTATTGTCCTTTTTTCTGAGTTTATTTTCCACATTATTAAACCCTCTAAGACTCTCATAAAAACTTCTTTCATATTTTCTTGGCTTTGCAGTTTTATACATAGCTTGTTCTTGATTTCATTTAGTTATGGCGTTTGGTTCCTTTGAAATGTTAAACATGACTCAAGTGTATGCACGGTTTGATGATTATAGTTGGCTCTTTATTTGCCCTTTTTCCTTTCCCCTGTTTTGTCCAAATAGATCTATGATGTCTATACCATGTTTATTGCAGACATTCATTGCACAAGAACAGATTTGTTTGAAGAGACTGTGGGTTTCCAGTAATCCAACTTGGATGGTTGCATACCGGCCAATCTGGAAAAGGAAAAGAGTATATGTTAAATTAGAACCTCCAAAAGATGAAAATAATAGAGGAGGAGAAAAAGTTCTTACAGTGTATTTTTCATCAACAGAGATTCCCATTTGGATATTGTTTTTTGCGCTTGGTGCATCGTCAGACAAGGAAGTTGTTGATTTGATTGATTTCAACATTGATGATGCTGGTATTTCAAATATTCTTGTTGCATCTATTCATGAAGCGGACAGGGAAGCAGAAAAGAAAGGCATGTACTTCCGTAGACAAGGCAATGCTATCAGCTTTGTAGATAAACTTGTGAAAAGTTGTAAATTTCCTCCTGGAGAAAGTATTCAAGAATGCATTAGCAAGTATTTGTTTCCCAACTTTAGTGGCGTCAAGCAAAAGGCTCGCTTTCTTGGGTATATGGTGAAGTGTCTTCTACAAGCCTATACTGGGCGCAGAAAATGTGATAACAGAGATGATTTCAGAAACAAAAGATTAGAATTGGCTGGTGAGCTGCTTGAGCGAGAGCTTAGAGTGCACATTAGACATGCTGAAAGGCGCATGGTAAAAGCTATGCAGAGAGAACTTTATGGAGATCGTGACCTGCGACCTATTGAAAATTATCTGGATGCTTCCATTATCACCAATGGTCTTTCCAGGGCATTCTCAACTGGGCAATGGTCCCATCCTTTCAAGAGGATGGAAAGGATATCTGGTGTAGTGGCAACTCTTAGACGAACAAATCCCTTGCAGATGACAGCTGACATGAGGAAAACACGTCAGCAGGTCCAATACACAGGAAAGGTTGGGGATGCCAGATACCCGTAAGTAATCTCCTGAACTCACATTAGTCCTTGAATGTCATGTTTATTTGTTTTTTCACATTACAGCTATAACTTTACATTATTTATCTGATTGGTAATTGGTATGTTACTGTCTTATTTTTAATGCATGGACCCAAAAAAAAAAAAAAAACCACACTCCTTTGATGCATGAATCATATGAAAGACTGTTCTGTCAACTTGTATGTCATTTCAGTTCATACCTTGTTGCTTTACCCTTATGATTTCATAATCAGAAATTTTGCTTCTGATTGTTCTCTAGTTCATGA
Source organism: Vitis vinifera (assembly GCF_030704535.1). Lineage (NCBI taxonomy): Eukaryota > Viridiplantae > Streptophyta > Magnoliopsida > Vitales > Vitaceae > Vitis > Vitis vinifera. Next base: position 6,525,820 of record NC_081808.1, read on the forward strand.
AAAAAATTATTCTAGACTTATGCAAATGATTGGATATTGGTGGCTAATGATATCTGGTTTTTCAATTTCACTCAAAGCACTGGTGTTAGGGTATGGGTTCCGTGTTGGATATGTCATTTTTTCATTGAACGCATACCTGCACCAGATCCCAGCATTTGAAGTTCTCTAATTTATTTATTCATTTATATTTTTTTTGCACATTTGTTCTTGATTTATTGTATGTTAAAATTTTAGATAATTGCATTATTTTTTTGTTGGATGTTGCTTTTAAATGCTTGCATTTTGATCTTTTTGTTTCTTGGATTGAACTTTGAATTATAGTTGGTAATATATTGGCTGACGCAAAATGCTTGCATGTCCAAATTTGTAGAATTTAATAAAATTGACATGCATCCTAGGCTGCCTCACTTCACTCAAGTGTGTACCTTGGGGTACATGCCTTTGGTTGTGCCTTTTGCCTGGCCCAAGAGACCTTTTCATCCTATGTGTGCCTTGCACCTTTAAGAACTATGGTTTGAACATTGATGAAGTAATTATCTGAAAATACAGGTAAAGATTTACTAATTTTGCATGTTATAATACATTGTGTGTGGTTTCATTGTAAGCATTTGTTTGCATTAACATGAACATAACTGAGAGGCATCTAATTTAATCATTTGGGGGATTTGGTCATTTGACTCTGTTTATTGTTTTGAATGTTTGGCAATGATTGTGCCATCTTATTTTGATGGAATTTGCATGATGCAGACACCCTTCTCACTGGGGGAAGGTTTGCTTTCTCTCTACTCCGGATGGTGAAAATTGTGGGCTTGTAAAAAATTTGGCCATTACAGGACTTGTCTCAACAGAGGTATTGGATCCATTGGTTGATAAATTGTTTGATTGTGGAATGGAGAAACTGGTAGATGATACCTCTACCAAGCTGTCTGGAAAGAATAAAGTTTTTCTGGATGGTGACTGGGTTGGAGTATGCGAAGATCCCATTTCATTTGTTGTGGAGCTAAGAACTAAACGGCGGCACAAGGAATTGCCTCAACAGGTTCGCTCTTTTCTAATGCATTATGAAGGCTTTTCAGATTCACAATCATCTTTCTTTTATCCACATACCAATTTTGCAAATGTTGTAATGTGGGAAACAGATCAAAAAATGGACAGGATAAATTTGATGAAACAACTGTTAATATTTTATATGACCTGGTGGCATCAGAAAGTAGATTTAACCCAACTATATCAATCACAAGCATGTGAATTCATCAAAACAAATGATAGTGCAGTCTGTCATAGGCTGCCTCACCTTAGGCATTCTATAGCACAGTTCATAATCTAAATCTAAACCAGCATCTGACGGCCAGGTACCAACAGGCTACCCTGATGGTGAATGCCTTACCTAGTTGGTTTGTTTTCTAATGAATGAGCCATGGGAACATCCTACTGTAACCCTACCTAGGAATCTTGTTCTTTATATTGTTTCACTCTGAATTGACAGAATCTCTGTGGCATCTATTACTCTCTGTTTTTGTCTAATTCACCTTCAAGCAATTAATATTATGTTGTATATGAATGAATATCATATTGTTCTAATTATTCATACTGATATTAGTTTCTTTATCTTATTAAAATCAATTGTAAGTCATCCATTTTTCCATTTATTGAGCAAAATAAGTTGCAATGCTAATTAAAAGTGTCTTGTGCAGATAAAAATTCATAAATTTAAGATTTTCTTTGACATGATTAAAGTTGTTAATTTACTGAATTGGACAAACTGGTTCTGGGAGACATCAAGAATCAATTTCTCTTTCCCTTGACTTCAAATCTGCCCAATTTTTGATTGCTTACCTCTTTAAGGCAATTCTCCTTGGGTCTCAATTTAATTTGCTCGTGTTTGTAGTGGTTTTTTTAATTTGTTTATTTTTTATTATCACTCTACTCTTCCTTCTCTATTTAAATTTTGTTTTCTATCCTTTCAGATTAAAATTGCTAAATTAACATATTAATATTTTATAGTTTTGTAGACAATTCCCTCATCATGCATTTCACTTAATAGTTTCTCCAACTGAAGTTGGGTTTAAATCCTTTATACACTTGATATATGAGGTCCCATGCTCTCGCCCTACCATTTTATGATGCAAGGACATTTTGGTGTGGTTTGCCCGTGGCAGTTTTACATTGTAGAATGTGTTTCAGTAATTGAGCAGACACATCCACTCTATAGTAACTTTTATGGTAAAAAAGTTCTCTTGCCAGGTTGTTCCCATTATAGTTGTCAAAAACTGATGATACATGATACGAAACAACAATATAATAAAAGACCTTTGATTATTGTTAATAGTTTCTAAGAAAATTTGAATTAATTTTTTTTCTCAAGGAGTTATTATATTCCTTGTATAAAATGTACTTTAAGGTTAGAAATAGATGAAAAAAAAGGAAAAGAAGCATTAGAATGATCTATGTGAAGCACTACAAACATGTTGTGAAAGATGCATAGGAATGATTGAAGCTTAACTGCAAGGATCACTGCAATAAGTATTGGGGAGGCATTATTTGAATGATTTGAATGATGTGGTGAAAATGATTATGATGGAGGCTTCTGCTTAATAAATTGATTTTTCCTGGGGGAGAATGTGATGAGTTTGGAAAGTTAGTACTTTGAAGATAACACAAATTACACATCCATTGTTTATTCAAGCATATTTGACTAGTTGAAAATGAAATATTTTTTTGTGGATTTTATGATGGATCTATGCCATAAAGTGCCATAGTTTGTTAGTTTGATTTTGTTATGTTTAATGTTTTCATATCCATGATATTGAAGAATGCCTGTTTTTAACTCTTTCAACATTATAATCTTTCATGAAATTACTTATCAAAAAAAAAAAAAAAATCTTTCATGAAATTAAATCTTTATAGCTCTATACATCATTCATGCAATTTATATGCTGTTCAAATAGGTATAAATATTTTTTCTGTTCATTTTCTTTTTGTATTTGAAAAAAAAAAATCACAGGAGATAGTATGATATTGTACACAATGTGGAAAGGAGAAAAATGATAAATTAATACTATTTTTGAGTTGATAATTTTGGCTCACATAAAAACTATGCAACTTTCTTCATTTCAATAATTGAACCTTGAATGATCAAATGATTGACAATGTCTCTTATATTGCCAATGTAAGTTGGTTCATGTTAAGGTCTGATCATGGGTTGTTTTGTACACCACTGGAGGTCTTTTCAGAAGTGTGTCATGTTGTGTGCTTTTAAGTATTTAGAAGGATTGCTACAGGTAAAAATGTTGAAGATTGGGGTCTTTCAATCTTAAATTTGAGGGTTGTCTTAAATCAATGTTGAACTCATCATTGGATTTCTTGTGGGAATATTCCTAGCTTGCATTCTTTGCATTCATACTTTGCCCTGTTTCTTTAAAATAAGTTTCTCTAAAATAAGTTTCTCTTCAAAAAAAGGCATATCCCTTTCTCAGTTAGGTTTATAGTTTTGCAGTAATTTCAAAGATATGCAATCTGTGGTATGTTCTAAAATATTCTAGTTGTCTGGTTGTCTATCTTAATATATTTAATACTAGCCTCCCCACATTGGTAATTATCTTTCTATGATTGTTTGTGAAGGTTCTCCATTCAAACATTGCTTTTAGACATGGGAATATTGAACACTGTTCCATTTTTAAAGGTTTTAAGCAGTGAAATTATGCTACTTTCTTTTCTTTGGCTCCGACTTACAAGGTTGGCTTTCTAAGATTTTTTATATTGATGAATTCACTTATTTGTTGCTTTTTTAACATCTTTAGTAATGATATTCTCTCATAGGTGGAAATCAAAAGAGACGAACAACAAGGAGAAGTTCGCATTTTTTCTGACGCTGGAAGGATTCTACGTCCTCTCTTAGTAGTTGAGAATTTAAAGAAGGTTAAAACATTTAAAGGGGATGATTTTACTTTCCAGTCTCTTTTGGACAAGGGAATCGTGGAGCTCATTGGAGCTGAGGAAGAAGAAGATTGCTCTACAGCATGGGGCATTAAATACCTCTTAAAGGGACATGATGACCCACCGGTGAAATACACACATTGTGAACTTGATATGTCTTTTTTATTAGGGTTAAGTTGTGGAATAATCCCTTATGCAAATCATGACCATGCAAGGAGAGTACTATACCAGTCTGAGAAGCACTCTCAACAGGCTATTGGTTTTTCCACAACGAACCCTAATATTAGAGTGGATACCCTCTCTCACCAACTATACTACCCTCAGAGGCCACTTTTTCGGACAATGATTTCTGATTGTCTGGGAAAACCAGGATATTCAGAAGGTCATAAAGGAATAGTGCCAAGGCCTGAATACTTCAATGGGCAGATTGCCATTGTTGCAGTTAATGTTCACCTGGGGTACAACCAAGAGGACTCATTGGTAATGAACCGGGCTTCATTAGAGCGTGGTATGTTTCGTTCAGAGCACATAAGAAGTTATAAATCTGAGGTCGACAATAATGAATCATTGGACAAAAAGCGAAAGTCCGAGGACTCTGTACATTTTGGAAAGATGCAGAGTAAAATTGGACGTGTTGACAGCCTTGATGATGATGGTTTTCCATTCATCGGTGCAAACCTGCAGAATGGTGATATTGTCATTGGAAGGTGTGCAGAATCTGGGGTTGATCACAGCATAAAACTGAAGCATACTGAGAGGGGCATGGTTCAAAAGGTTGTGGTGTCAGCAAATGATGATGGAAAAAATTTTGCTGTAGTATCTCTGAGACAGGTAATTTCAGTATATCATTCAAGTTAATTTCCCTTTACATGCATCTAGGAGCACTAGCTTGTCCATGCACACTAGCATAATTTGTCATACACAGAATATGGCCTGTGGAGGATGGCATTTAGAGTTAGATGATGCAAAAGCACAAATCATACATGGGATGCTAGCAATTTTGTTAGATGTGCGTAAGACATAGTGCTGGATAAAATTTTATTGATTTGCTGTTATGCTTTTCTAAAGTTGACATACAGTAAGAGAAAGTTACCATTCATGAACCATATTCCTGACCCTTTTTTGCAGGTCCGAACTCCATGCCTTGGAGACAAGTTTTCAAGCATGCATGGGCAAAAGGGTGTTCTGGGGTTTCTAGAGTCCCAGGAGAACTTCCCTTTCACAATACAAGGAATAGTTCCAGATATTGTAATAAACCCACATGCATTTCCTTCACGTCAGACTCCTGGTCAATTGCTAGAGGCTGCTTTGGGAAAGGGGATTGCCTGTGGTGGTTTGCTGAGACATGCCACCCCTTTCTCCACCCTCTCTGTGGATGCAATAGCAGATCAACTTCACAGGTAAATTTGCTGCTATATAAAGCTTCATTGTTTATATGCATAAATCAAAATGTATATTTTCCTTGGATTTGTTGTCTATTGCAGTTCATTTTATTAGAAAAGCCTGGTGTTATACAAAATCAGGAGATGCCTGTCTCTACCATTCATTTCAAAGCGAAGTGGGCCTTATCCATCAACTTAAAACAAATTTATATAGTTTTTTTTTCCCACTTTAAAGCATTCTTCTACTATCTTGTGGATACCATCCACATATGTGCTTGTGGTATATTTTCATTGTAAGATCCTGCAACATATCACTGCCCAAAACAGAAATGCAGTATACTGCTATTAATTTGATTTGAATGCCCCAAATTGCTGGTGTACAGTGCAAGAGTTGACTTTAGCCTATCTGCAAAATAGATTAAGTCATGAAAGAAAAGAAGCCAAGAAAGATGGCCGGTAGAGGCTAGTTAGTTTCTTTTAAGATTGTTGTTGTTATGTGATATAGTAGTCCCTGGATGGTTCTGTTAATGTGTCAGTTCTGGTGTTTCATGTTTGCTGTTCTGTTGGTTTTCTGTGGCTTGATTTGCTAATGTGGTGCATGGTGGTTAGGATGCCTTGTGGATCCATGGTGGTGATCAAGATCTAGAATCTAGAGGTCCCAATTCTTCTACCTAGTTTCTTGTATAAAGGGATCTGTAGCTTACTCTTTATGGATACCTTTTTCAGAAATAAAAATCCAGAAATTTCCAAATCTAGAGGGAAATCTCTAAGTCTTCCTTTCTTAAACAAGTTATATGGAGTTTGTTTCTGATGTTTAACCTAATTTTTCTAAGAACACAAGTTACCCATTTGTGGTGTCATAAGCATTTCCTTATTTTTATCTTGGAGACGAAACTAGAAATGCATTTGCTTAATAGGTTCCTTTTAAAGAATTCGAACATGGTTTGTCTTCTAGTTTAAGAACAAGTCGAATACACCTTTACTCAGTCATTACTTATGGCCATGACTCGACCGTGCTTGAATTGGTGGGCCACCATGTTTTGGAGGTGGGTGTAGGGAACCTGATTACGGTAATTGCTAAAATATTAAGTCGGAAGGAAATTCCGGGTTTCCCTTGTACATGACAGGGCTAAAATCCCAACTTCATGACAACTTTCAGCCACCGGTCAAAAGTGGAGTCACATTGAAAACCTCATTAGATGTTATTTTTGGTGTTAAGATTGGCTGAGCTTAATTACGTCTTGATTAGCTGCTCCATCTCAAACTTACTTTCCATTAAATAACCGATTGCATATGATGAAATTGTACAAGCTCGCATTACATGACTTAAGAAATGATCTTCAAACAGTATGCTTTTCATATGTTTGGCAGGGCTGGATTTTCAAGATGGGGACATGAAAGGGTGTACAATGGACGCACTGGAGAAATGCTTCGCTCACTCATATTTATGGGGCCAACATTCTACCAGCGCCTGATTCACATGGCTGAGGATAAAGTAAAGTTCCGCAACACGGGGCCAGTCCACCCGCTCACCCGTCAGCCAGTGTCGGATCGGAAGCGCTTTGGTGGGATCAAATTTGGGGAGATGGAGCGCGACTGCCTCATTGCTCACGGTGCTGCAGCAAATCTACATGAACGTCTCTTCACCCTCAGCGACTCAGCCTATATGCACATCTGTCGGAGATGCAAGAATATATCGAATGTGATCCAGCGTTCTGTGGCGGGTGGGCGGAAGGTAAGGGGCCCGTATTGTCGATACTGCGAGTCTTCTGAGGAAATAGTGAAGGTGAACGTGCCATATGGGGCGAAGTTGTTGTGCCAGGAGCTCTTCAGCATGGGCATATCTTTGAAGTTTGAGACCCAGCTGTGTTAAAGAGTCTGCAGGCTCTTCAAGTAACCAGTGGAGGACCTAGTTGTAATTACAAGACAAACATTGGTATTATTATGAATGACATTTTACAAGCTTGGTAGTGTAAATTTTTGTTGGCCCATCGACTATCCTATCTTCATTTCCATGGAAATATAATATATATTTTTTTTCTTTCAAATTATGCTTCACTTTCACTTTCAGTTGAACTCATTTAAGACCAAACAATATTTTAGTCCAATTTTGACCCTAATTCGGTGTTCCTTTTTAAACAATTCCTTTCTGCATATATATAGGCTCCCTTTTCAAGTTTTAAACAAAAATAATATTGTGGACCCCGCATTTTGGCTCATGCGTTTCCCACTCGATGGCGAGCTCAATTTTTGTTAGAAAAATGATTTTATTTGATTAAGAAAAAAATGACTTGGAGTCGCCACTTATTTTTGTTTTATTTTTTAAAAGGGTAAACAAAATAAGAAAGAAAAACCCTAAGTGTGACTCCTTATTTTGGAAAAGGCGGTCTACGAAAAACCGGATCAGGTTCGGGGGTCAGGTTACTTATCAGGAAGGTACGGTAAAAACCGTAGCACCCTTCTAAGTCCCTAAAGTCGGGTCTCTACTAATACAATGAAACTGACGTGGCAATCAACGAGAAAGTCAATGGATATTCACCTAAATCATGCATATGTGAGAATCAAAATATGTACAGTGTATGATCAGAATGAGTGAATGCGTACCTGGGCAGCAAACAGCAACACACTATCATGGAATGAGGTTAGTGAATAAACGCAAAATGATTATATGTATATCAAGGAACAAAATAAATCGATCACACATGGCAAATGAATCGATCAATCAGTCAATCAATCATGAAATCTCATATGTGGGGCCCCCACCAAAGCCCATTCTATTTTGCACGAATTAGTCTCACAAATTCCATTATTCTGAAATTATAAAAATAGCATTCATGCTTATATAAAATCAAGAGAAATCAAAGATTATTTGAAACCCGAAGAGAATTAAAACTGTTAGAGAGAAAATTGGATTTTTGAGATTTATTTGAAAATTGAAGTATTGGGAATTAAATTTAAGAGTTGGAATTTTAGGATGTCAAACTTGAAAGAAATTAGAATTTTAGAAATCGGAAATTAAGTTCGGAAATTGGGATTCAAAAAAATGTTTAAGAATGAAATTTTGAAATAAATAAACGGAATAATGATAATAAGGACGAAAATAATGATTAAATAAATTAATGGGAATGCTGGAATTTTTGAAATTAGAAATTAGATTTAGAAGTCAGAAATTTTAAAGAATTGTTTAAAATAGAATTTTAAGATAAATAAACAAACTATTAGTGATTAAATTAATGTGAATATGGGAATTTTTGGGATTGGGAATTTAATTCGAAAATCAGCGGTTTTAAAGAATTTGGATTAAAATGTAGTTTTGAAATAAATAAACAAATGAAATACTAATGATCAAATAATTTAATGGGAATATGGGAATTTTTGGGATTGGGAATTTAATTCGAAAATCAGCGGTTTTAAAGAATTTGGATTAAAATGTAGTTTTGAAATAAATAAACAAATGAAATACTAATGATCAAATAATTTAATGGGAATATGGGAATTTTTGGGATTGGGAATTTAATTCGGAAAACAGAAGTTTTAAAGAATTGATTTAAATTGGAGTTTTAAAATAAATAAATAAAATACTGATGATTAAATAAATTAATGGGAATACGTGAATTTTCGAGATTAGGAATTTAGAAATTAAAATCGGAAGTCGGAAATTTTAATGAATTGTTTAAAATGGAATTTTAGAATAAATAAATAAGATAATAATAATTAAATAAATTAATGTGAATATTGGAATTTTTGGAATTTAGAAATTAAAATCGGAAGTCGGAAATTTTAATGAATTGTTTAAAATGGGATTTTAGAATAAATACATAAAATAATAATTAAATAGATTAAAGTGAATATTAGAATTTTCATAAATAGAAATTAAATTCGGAATTCGAAAGTTTTTAAAGAATTGTTTAAAATGAAATTTTAGAATAAATAAATAAAATAAAATAATTAAATAGATTAATGTGAGTATGAGAATTTTCGGAAATTGGAATTGAATTTTAAAGATCGGAATTTTGAAATATTATTTGAAGGTTGAATTTTTATAAATTAGGCTTTGAAATTGGAAGTTAGAAAGTTTATTAGGAAATTAGTGCTTTAAAGAAAGTGATTCGTATAAAGTGGGAGCAAGCCAATGCCAATTTTAGAATGGGCCAATAAATCAATGAGGTCTTCTTTTCCTCATTATTTTCTTTTTATCTTCCTGCTTGGGCTTGGGCTTCATCACAAGCCCAAAGCCACTAACAAAAACACCTAAGTCCTCAAGCCCACAAGCCATAGCAGGCGTCCCCCATGCAGGCATTGCCACGTTTCCTCACCAACATTAAACGTATAGAGATCTAGCAATCTCTAAACCATCATGACAGCTGGTTTCTTTGCAAGTGAGTGCACCAGCTAGGTGCAACCGTAAGGACTCTTCGGCTTAACCACGCGCCCGCCGCTGCATGCGCTCCCACCGTCGATAATGGCTCGCTTGTTGGTTGCTCCGGCGACGACGATCTTGCCTACAGCAGCCCCTATGCTTCTGCGTGTCTCCATCTTGATGAATGCATCCGTCTCCACCGTGCCATTGGTGGTCGGCACCGAACTTGTGTCGGCCTTGAAGTTTGGATCGTCTTCCAGCTTGCAAACCACAGGTTCAGCAATGTCTAATGGAGGGCGTTTGGTCTGGAGAGCAAGGTCCCAAAGCTGCCGGAGCCTTGCCATTTTTTTAGCAGTCGGCTTTATACTAGTGTTGGTAGAAGTGTTCGAGCAGGTGAGTGGCTTTCCATGGAGATAGAGAGAGAAGGAAAGAAAAAGAAAGAAATAAAAGAAATAAAATAAATAAAAAAAGAAGAGAATCACGGGAAAGGATGTTTGGGCGGAGAGAAAACGGGAGAAAAATGAGAGAAAGGTGAGGCTGTGAAGATTTATTTTAAAAAAAAAAACAAGAGCAGCAATGGATCTTTATTTGAAGTGTTCCAGAACAGAGAAATGCATGTAGTCTTCAAGCGTCATGAACCATGAACAATGAGAAACAGAAAAGAACAGTTCATGATGAGAAGCGCAAAGCGGATTGAAGTCATACCTGGAATCAGAAAAATGATGGTGAAATGGGTTTCCCTTCTCCTCAGCCACCCCTCCTCTGGAACGCCCCCTCCTTCTCCGAGAAAAGAAACTCCCCTGCTTACTCTGTTTTTCTCTTCCTTTTCTCCTGGCAGCCACTCATTTTCTCTGCCCTCGGCCCCCACATCAGTCTCCCTTTTCAGTCCTGTCCCGCCGCCCTCCATACAGCCCATCCTCGGGTTGACAAGAAGATGAATAAAAAATAATGGCAAAATCTAAAAACTTCCCACCTGAAGGGGGGTCTACAAATATATTTGTAAAAACCCTAAAAAGTGTAGCTCCTGTCAAACTAGTTTATCTTATTCACTCATTTATACATGTGGCTTAATTTTTTTTTTCTTTTGATGTTATAAAATGGTAGTTAATAAATATAATTTAAAAATTTTTGAACATAAATTTATAATTTGATGACTATGATTTTGACCGTTATCATAGTTATCAATTAGGATTTTGTGACTTAATTAGCGATCATTTCATCTTTTAAGTTTGATAATTTAATTTTTAATGTATAAAAGTCGATTATATCGATTTGGTTTAATTTTAATACTCCCTCATCTATTTTTTGACTTTAGTTTTTCATAACCTAGAAAAATACTAATATCGTGAATATAATTTTAGGAAGTAAATGTTTTAATAAAACAATTAATAAAAAATGTTTATAAATTTGATATGTTTTTACATATTAAATTATAATTTCACATAAAATTTTACCTACAAATTTGTCTTATAAGTTATTTTTAATTAAGATTTGTTAGTTTTTTATTTGGGGAAATGATTTATAAATCAGATAATTTATTTGATTTGATTTTTTTGAAATAATTAATAATAATATTGATATTTTTTATTTATGTAAAATTCACAGCCGATTTCATTGAACACGCTTCTTAAGGTGGCGTCTCTTTGACATAAAATGAATTGTTGGTTAGCGACTCAGTTACTATTGTCTTTAGAAACCGGTATTCGGTATAGCGGTTTCATCAAAATCAAAACACATCTGAGCGGGAAATCTGTGTCTATACATCTCCATCTCTCCTTCCTCTTTGCTTCGGTTGAGCACAATCAGACTTCACTCTATCTCTCTCCTTTTCTCTCTCCCTCTCTCTCCCTCTCTCTCTCTCTCTCTCTCCATTTGAATTTCATCTCCTACACAAGAACAATGTCGAAATTCGAATACCCAATGCTCCCACGCTCAGATATCATAGCAATCCTTAACGAATCCAAAATCGCAACAGTCTATGAGGACAATCTCATCAATCCCAACCCCGATTTCGTCTCCGACCTCTACACCAGGCTTCTCATTCACCTCGATTCTCTCCAGTATTACCCTTTTCCTATCTTCTTCTTCTTTTTCCTTCTTCTCAGATTTCAAACACTCCCTTTAGCGAACTTCTCTATTCCATGGCTTTTCTAGGTCTCTAAACCCTTCTTTGTTCCCTGAGTGTCTGAACATTTCTTTTTTCTCGCTGGATTTTGTCGGTTTTGCAGGGAAGATCCTGGGCAAATCGAATTTGCCGCATTGGAGCAGCTTGAGAACCCAGATTGGCACCGTGATTCTGTTCGTGTCATGAATTTGTACAGCAAGATTAAGGAGCTTGTGGCTTCTCTGGAGTGCCCTAAGAAGTTTACCCTCAAAGATCTTATACGCCCCGATAGGGACAGGACCGAGCGGTTTCTCGGCACCATACTGAATTTCTTTCTTCACAAGTATGTTACACATTTCCGTTTTCATTTTTACTCTTCTTTTTTTAGAATTTTGTTTGTGATTTTTTGGCTGTTTGGTTGCTGAGAAAGCTTAGGAAAAAAAATGGGAATTTTGCATTTTGGAAACTGAGAAATAGGTCTGGACCCTGGACTTGGGTACATAGTTATATGGCTTAGTTGCGTTGAAATTTATGTTTTCTTGGATTTTCCCAAATTTTGAGAGTAGTTTAAACAGTATTGGAGAAGGTTGCTTGCAACTGTTGCTGGGATTTTGTTAAAAACTGAAAAGAAAAATACAGCATTTGGTGGTGAAAATAAGCACTCCTTTGACTTTTGGAAAAGGGGAAAAAGAAGAGACTGACAAAAAAAATGTCTGATCACATACTTCTAGAATTTTTTTCAGAATTTGTCATGAAAATAGGTCACTGTTAGAGAGTACTAAAAGTATTTTTCTCACATTTTAAAAAATTCATGTAATTTTAACGGTTTAAAATGATCGAAAATGAACTTTTTCATTGTTTTCAATTTTGAAAATGAAAGCTTTTTGAAAGATCATTTTTATTTCCACTCCCAACAAGCCATTTGGTTTTGGTGTAGTGACAGTGGGTGATCCATCAATGCCATGTCATTGTCTTGTTGGCGTCTAGGTATTAGGTGGCACATGGAAATAATGGGGGGTTCGACACTTCACAATGAGCTTAGAAAGCAGCAGGAGCCATTTACTGATTCATTTCAATACTGTGTGTAGGAACTACCATTATGTATTAGTTTACTAACTTGTCTTTAGTAATGGCACTTAGTTTTGTAAGTTTATCTTGACTATCTTGAAAATGGGGCATAAAAGTTTGCTTCCCTAATAGGGAAATGTAACTCATCCCCATTCCACATCTTCTATAGAATCTAGAATGATCTCCTGAAATTGATGCTCTATGCTATCAACCAAACAGAAAAAGAATGCAATCTAATTTCCTTAAAGCTTCTTGGTACTCTAAAGTCCTCAATTGCTCTTCTGTTTGTTGATTTGGCAGTCCCTGGGCAATCAATAACAGAGCTGCCCTGCACAATCTCAGTTAAAACTGCCATAATATTAGGTGATTGCATCTGCTTTACTCAGTCGAGTAACAGTGTCGTTGATTCAATTGGGCTGGCTGTTAACCTAAAAGGTTCCCATGTAATTGATAATTCTGTTGTGGTTAGCGCAAAAATTCTGAAACGCCATTGATGTTGCACTTATATAACCAACCTTACTTCGTCTTAACATGATTTCTCCAAATTGTTACATTTCTTATCAACTCAAAATCAATCTTAACTAGCAATTTAAATGATTTTCATAACTATGCAACCACAAAAGAATGTTAACCATATGGTTGTTGTAGTGATCAATCCAACAATTATTATTATTATTATTTTTTAAATTAGAAACAGGCATGTTTGTTCATTGAATGATTATACAAAGAAGGACGAACAATCCTTGCAACGTGTACAATTGCTGATTAGAAAGTAAACTAGTATCTTGCTCTGCAAAAAACTAGAGTCAACTGCACAAACAAAAGAAAAAACAATGTACACACCAGATAAACTTCATACACTCAAAGGGGAATAAAACTTCCAACAAAGGAGACCAAGTGCTTTGCTCCTTGCTTAGCTAACCTGTCTGCAGCTTGATTAGCTGAACAAGGGGCCTAAGAGAAGGAGCATCCTACCTCATCAGCAATGTCTATTATTTTGCAAATCTAGTTGTCAAACTTTCATGAGCCTCTCTCCCTATTAGACACATAAGATATTACGGTAGCAGAATCTTCCTCTATTGTTAAATTGAATGATCTCTTATAATGCCTTCAATACCTAACAGTCTCGGACTGCCCAAAGAATGTTTGTCAAAGTTTAACCTCACCAAACCTATTGGAGGTGGTAATAATCAATCATAATTTTCCTCTCCAATCTAGTAGCAAGCATTCTTCCAATTTGAAAATAGAAAATGCAAAGGAATATCCCCAAAAGGCTCAATGACTAAGACCCATAAGGAAGAGACAAAGTAAGTCAAATTCTAAATAACATCCATAGATCTCCATCTACCCTCAAATATTCTAGCATTCCAGTCTACTGATTTCCTATGTATAATTTCGTTTTTTGTTTTCTTTTTATTACTCAGTAGCCCTTACCCCTGATTTGCTTTTCATACCAAGTGCTCTGCAGATCTTACATTGTGAAAAGAGAGAATAATTCCTACCCTATTATATGAAGCATTCTTCTAGTTTTGAACAAGGAAGATTTCCAATGAACTAGTTTATGGGAAAATAAATAGTGCTAATGAAATATTAAGAGTCTTTTAAATGACATGAATTTCTCTGTGTGGCTCTGAATTGGTGACTCTACATTTTCAGACAGAGGCTTTCTTAATGGAAACAAAAATAATTTCTAGTTTAACTTATGAAGATGGTCATAAGTTAATCTTATGGATAGAAATATAAATTCATGATTCTGTTATGCACATGACATGTTTCTTTTATTTTGTTCCATAATTATTTGTGCTTTCATTTTATTCTTGTTGTTCTTTGGTTCTCCCACTCTCAGAGATTCAAAAATGAATGACCTAAGACCAATTGTAGAGGAATTGACTCTTCTAGATGAGCAGCGTAACCAGTTCAAAGATAGAATTTCCCAGGTATCTCTCCTGAAAAAAGAACAGAAGAATGCTGTTTTGACTGCAAGCATCAGTTTTATCAAATTTTATTTGAAGTTATCTGTATGCATTGCAGTTGGATGCAGAGATTGCAGACTGCAGTGAAGCAAGAGAAAGAGAGAGGCCGCTTGTTGAAGAGGTAGAGGTAAAAGTTAAAGAACTGCGTCAGACCATTCCAAGCCTCAACAATCAGCAGATGTCATTGAGGGCATCTTTTCGAAAAATGAAGGAGAAGGTCACAGAAATGGATGAGAAGGTCAGGTGTTGACACACTAGCACTTATTATTTCTCTTC
Organism: Vitis vinifera; assembly: GCF_030704535.1. Lineage (NCBI taxonomy): Eukaryota > Viridiplantae > Streptophyta > Magnoliopsida > Vitales > Vitaceae > Vitis > Vitis vinifera. The sequence goes on from NC_081808.1 coordinate 6,540,919, forward strand.
AGCTTAATTGAATAAGCTCCAATTAAGGTTATAGAGTTTATATCTCATCTCAATTTTGTAATCTCCTTAAGGTAGGGAGTTCTCCTTTTTATTTTAATTTATTTACTGACATTTTACATGAACCATCATTTGTGAAGTTTCATGTCTACCTTCACAACATTTGGAATCTAATTTCTTTTATGATAACCATTGCTTTATTTTTCAAGATCATTTGTTTGATGGTTGTGGACTATTGTCATTTATTTACTAAGGTAACAAATTGTATATTTAAGTCCCCTCTGGTATGTTTCAACTCTGATGTTCTTTTGGAAGGGTGTCATTCCCATGTTTTTACTTAAAATTTCTTTGTTGGGCTCCACTTTTGTATGTTTTAACTAGATGTTCTATGGGAACGGTCTCGTTCCCATGTTTTTACTTAAAATTTCTTTGTTAGGTTCATCATGAAGTTCAGTAATTGATTTTGTTTTTTCCCTTTTTAATTGGAACATTTAATGCTATTATTTTATTCCTTTTTTGTTTTTCCTTTGGCAAAGATTTCTAGCGCTGAGTTTGCCCTTGTACAAAGTGTCCAAGAAAATGCCAATCTACGTTCTAAAATCATCCAATCACCAGATAAACTACAGGTACTCTTGATCTCACTAAGTTTATTTAGAAAGTTATAACATGCAAGTTTGTAATGCACTACTGTTGCCGTATGATATCCATAGATATACTTCATGAGCTTTTGCCAACTATAAGAGGTGTTTTCAGCTACAAGTAAAAGATGGTTTCCAATGTTCACATGTAGAATGTGAAAATACAATGCCTCACATGACTAACATTTGCAACCTTTATTGTGTTATTAGGACTATCTATGATGTAATGCTGAAACTGGCAATAAAACTGTGGTATATGAAGAATGATTTAGCAATCTCCCTTATCTAAGTATGTTAGTTGTATATTTTATGATCTAGTTATTGATAAATTAACATTTTGCGTCTTATCTTTTAGTAGCTTGAGATCTCATGTCCCATATTGCCTTATGAAGAGTGGACAATGCCAATTACTGCAATTAAACAAAAGTAAGAGAAGGAGAACCAAGGGGAAAGTTGAAGCAATTCATGTTACTAAACACAAATAGATGTTAAAACTAAAGATTCTTAAAACTTTTATGAAATATTTATAATCATCCCAATCCAGGATGAGTAGGAAAATAATCCTAATTGTATTTAGCTTAGTTACCTAAAGATAAAATATGAAATTTAAAAAGGATATATGATGTAAAAGATGAAAAACCAAAAAGAAGGAATCTTAGAAATTAGGGGGAATACTAGAAAATAGGAAACACTCTATGAAATTGTACAAGGATTCTTATTGTTTCCAAAATTCTTCAAGGACTAGGATGCATTACCTCCCCTTCCAAATCATGATCTCATGTCCATTCACTCTGATCTGGTGATGATTTCACAAAACCAGCCATAAAATGGGGAAGAACAAAATCCATAACCCCAATCAGCTGTATGATTTCAGCTTTCAATATGACTGATATATTTACTTCCACCTTTTTCAGTCCTAATAACTGAGATGCTTAACAGGTTTGTTAAGATGTGGGTCTATAGGTTATCTCTTTTAATTAGTTGAGAGGAAAAGGAGCATTGGAAAACATATGGTCACATCTCATCTCGATCCTTCCTATTTCTCCAATCTTTTTGGGTCCAATTTGGGCTGGGAAAAATGAAACTGAACCTCCCTAATAGTAGCTCCCAACATTCATGTATCAATGTGACTGAAACAGGGAAGAAAGAGAGAGAGATTCTGAAATTGGAGTGACTTCGTTATATGGACAACTTCATGGAGAAATTCATCGGTCTTTCCTATTTTCCCCTGATTTAGTTTGTTGGCTAACCTCTTCTTATTATGTTCTGTCATCCCAGTTTGAACATGATGTCAAATTTGTGTTTACCAAAAGCAGTAACATGGGATCTAATTCTTTTTTGTATGTGAAGAAACCTTGATGTACATCCAGCTAATCATGCCTTAAAAATAAAGGGTTTGCAGTAACAAAAATTGTAGTAATGCAAAAACCTTTCATTCGTCAGTTATTAGTTCTTTTTCCTGCACTTCCTATGCCTGTTTTCATTTCTCTTTCTCTCAAATCTTTCCTTCTTAAAATTTCCAATGATTTTACTGGTCAACCCTTATATACCTGGGTTTCAGTTATGAAAACTGTCTTATATTCCCCATTCTTTTCTACCTAGTTATGCATGAGTAACTGTTTTGCAAGCTTGTATACAGACATCAAATTTTCATATATTTCCCTTTTCATGCATGTAGCAATGGCTATGAACCTTGATATCATATAGTTCTGGTTGGTAAATAAGGGCCAATTATATCAATTTTTTTTTTCGTATCCTCTTCTTTTTAAGAAATTGTTAAAGAGCATGATATATACATTTTTGGCCCAAATCCTACAAGCTTAAGCTTTTAGGAAAATTGGTTTTCTAACATGGTATAAAAGTCTCGTTTGGCGGTAGGTCATGTGTTAGAGTTTTACTGCATAATATTTATTTCCTCAATTTATTAAGCTTACACGTAATAATGTTTATTTCCCCACTTTATTAAGCTTGCATTTAAGCCCAAAAGAGACTGATCGTGATTGTTTGCCTACAGACCTGTGTGTCTCTCCATGTGCACCTTATGAGGTCGCAAGTGAGGAAGAGTGTTAACAAATATGATATACATTGTGGACCCAAATCCTATAAGCTTAAGCTTTTAGGAAAATTGGTTGTTACATTGTGGACCCAAATCTTACAAGCTTAAGCTTCTATGAAAATTGGTTGTCTAACAGTAATAATTCATTTTGTTCATTTTTTGTTAAGATACCGCTTAGAAAATTTCTTGCATCTTCAATCAATTGTCAAATGATGGATTTTCTTTTTGTTGGTTGTTTCCATTGTTTGCATACTATAATTTGTTTTCTTTTCCTGAATGATACTAATTGTTTACCACTTTTTGTTTTCTTTTGCATAAAGAGGGCTTTAGAGGAGAAGAAATCAGATCGAATTGAGGTGAAGAATGCTGAAAAATCAGCAATGCAATCTTTTCAGGAGAAGTCTGCTATTCTTGAGGTTTACACAAAGGTACTTTCCTATAAAATAATATGTTAAACTTTTACCATCTTTCATCAGCCTTGCAGCTTGGAAAATAAAGCTCATTCATTTGGCTAATTTTGCCTATTTATTTGTAATGCTACCTAAACTTTTTATGTACATGTCAATGTAGGTTTGCTAGTGAAAAGGTGTCTTATTGCCTTGATGTTCTTAGCCTTATTGTTGATACTATTATGATGTTCATTTGGTTGGTCCTTTGAGGTCCCTGAAATCTTATACTAGAACTATAGATATGATACTTAACAAATATGGTTTAAGATTCCATTAATTTCTACAATTTGCATGCCCTTTGTAGAACAACCAGGTGCCTTGAACTTCAATTATTATATAATGAAATAGTATTTTATTTGCGAACTTCCATCAATATCCAAAAGTGGGAAGTGCACTCCCCTTAACTTTCATGCATGGGGTTCCAGTTTTATACAAAATGAATTTATCTAGAAGATGAATTTTGGAAAACTGTTTCAGAGCTATTGCCATGGAAAAGTTACCAATCCTATTCAGTTGGGGAATAGGATAAGTATTGTATTTTATTTGTATTATTTTTTGATTGATTGGTGTTTAAATTCTTAATGCTGGCTGTATACAGCTGATGGGTATTGGAACTCTTTGTCCATTTGTTTATTTTCTATTTTTAGAATAGGAAACTGAAAATCTTTTATTAGAATGAGAGAAGAAAGCACTATTAATCATGAGCGACTGATCAAGCCAAACAAGGAAAAAGGAAAAAGGCTGGAGCATATGCACATGTATGCATAAGACCACCTTAACAAACTAAGTAAATCCTTTCTTAGGAGGCATCCAACTGGCTACACCGCCCACCCTGAGAAACCCAAGAGTCATTGATGTGGAGCCACCTTATTCCTGTGTCTCTGTGCTAATACTTTGCTAATGAATCTGAACAAACCATATTGTTTATTTGGATAATCCTTCACTAAGCCTATTAAGGATTATTCAAGAGCAACTTTTCTGAATCTTCTAACATAAAATTTCTCTTATGGTTTTCATGATATAAAGTTGCATTACATTTCTATTCACTGATGGTTGTTCTCATGTCATCAAAATTAAGGTCACCTGTGCTCCTGAAGAAAAACTACAATATCCTGACCAATCTTCTCTTAAACAAAAAAAGAAAAAAAGAAGAAAAAGGTACAGTGAGCATATTCCTTGAGATTGTTAAAAGTTTCCTCTCGACCATCCTCATCCGATAACATATTAACTTTCCTCTTTAAAAGCTCTAAAGATTGCCTTTGTCATTTTTAAACTTCTTTAATGTCTGATTTTCTTGTTTCATTAGACAAATTTTTTAGAACAGACTGCTCTCTAAATATCAATTTTTGGCTGGATTTATCAAGAAACTAGGTATATTCAAAACATGGAAAATACATTTCGAGTCAATCACATAAGTTGTATTACTTTTCAGTGAAACTTGGAGGTCAACTTGTACAAGATTACTGCATGAATGGCTACATACACAAATGCATAGAAAAATTCCTAAGATCTAGTCTAAAAGGTAATTGATGGTACTTTTGCTCTTCTTGTTTCTCAGGCTGGCAAGAAAATGTCCAAGCATTTTGCCCAAATGCAGACTATACAAGAACAGGTTTGCTTGTATCTTAGCTGGTCTTCTGCTCTACAATTGCATTGTTTGGTTTGATGATTCATGACCCCAGGAGAAGAAACCTCATAATGAAAGAAATCAAATACACAGTCAGTACCATGGTGTCCTTGAACTAGAGTTTAGATTTAGTGTTAATGATGGCCGTAGGAGAAGAAACTTCTTAATGAAAGAAATCAAATCTTCTGTCAGCAATGTTGTGCCCTTGAACTAGCATTCAGATTTAATGTTAACCTAGGAACTTCTGGGGCCCAAAATCTTTCTGAATTTATGCTTCCAGTGTAAATTATATTGACTCTTATATTACATCGTCATCATTGATTGTTGGAGAAACAAACTCATGACTGGTATTTCAGCGATTTTTAAAATGGAGGAGGGGGTTGTACCTTGTGTATTCCAACTCTAAAGCATTAATTTTATATCCATATAGAAAATGAAATATTAAAATTAAAATTAGTAAATAAATTAATTTTAATTATCTCATTTTCAAATTCCAATAAACTAATTCTTCAAAATATAAAAACTAATAATATTTTGAATGAGTTTGTAAAAAAAATTATAAACATACTTTAACAATCGTCATTTCTTTCATATTCTTAAATACATCCAAACTAGATAGATATCATTTCAGTATTAAATGTGTTGTTAAGTACTACATATTGTCTAATGTTACAAATTTTATCATATATTTTGCTTTTTTTAAAAAAAAATATATATATATCTTCAACATGTGTATTATTTCTTGGAGTGTTTTCTCCAATATTTATAAGAGCACACTGATATGTTTTTCTGCTGATATTTTCAATATTTCCAGAAATTTCCTTAAAAATCTAATCATTGATATTCCAACAATTTCTAATATTTTTATCCTCGAACATCATTGCTCTTTCCTACTATTCAAAAGGATTGGATAGATTGGACAGTTTCAATGATATAATCAAGTTTTGCTGATAGTCTAGTTGCATTTGCCAAGGTTTTCCTCCTGAGAAAACTTTGTACTTGCCTATCTCCATTTCCAGTAATCATTATCCAAGGTGTGTTGCTTGCTAAGATTGGCCCTGTAACAGGTGAATTCTGCCAAAGCCATTGAAAAAGATCTCAAGGTTATAAAAACTAAGCTGAGTGAAGAGGGAGTCTTGGAAAAGTCTCTTGAGGCCAAACTTGTTGAATGGCAAGGAAAAGGTACCTTTTCATTTGGCCTACCATGAATTATTGTTTCAGCAAGAACTCATAACATTTCTTTTCCCAGTGGAACAGTTGGATGACCTAAGAAAGCAATTAGAAAAAGAACGAGATTTTAAGTGTGAGGAGGCTGCTAAAGAATTGAATAATGTCAAGTTGGCAGTGGAATCGAGTAGGCATGAGTTGGAAGCAAGGCAAAAGAAGGTTGAAGCCCAAGCAGCGGAGGTACTCTTCATGCACTGTGATGCTTATACTGATACAAGTCATCTTTACGTGAAAATCTTAGATATTTACCTTTTTCTTCTCATCTCCGATTTTCAGGTTGATGGTATAACTTTAAAGATTAATTCAGTAAAAGAATCTGGAGCAGCTAAACAGCAAGAGTTGATCAGCAAGGGTGAAGAGATTATGAAAGAGGTACACTTCCATTGATATCCTTTATTTGTTATGTGCACGAAACTATTAAGTAACTGAAATTCTGACTTCATGCTTGTCTCAACCTGCACCAAGATCCAGAGATAAAATTTTAAAAGTTTGCAGAAGTTCAACACAAACATGCACATACAGAAACACAGTTCAATAAGTTCATCCTTTTCTTGGCATGGCACAAAGGAAGCCAGACTTTAAATCATTGCCTAGAGATACACTGAATCTCTAGACAAATATTTTAATTCCTGTTGTCCTCCTTGTGCTTTATTGGGGATCATCTCTACCCTCAACATTACTGGGTTATTTTCTATATTGGGGTTTTTGGGCTCTTCATAATTATCTTTTGCTGTCTGAGTACTCACTAACTTGGTTTCATATGATGGAAGAAACCCTCATCCTTGTATATAACTTTCCTCTTTCTCTCTCTCTCTCTAATTCTTCTTTGATTTCCAATATATATTGTTTGATGTTTGAGGGTATATGGTAAATTTGGGACTAAAGAAAATTCCTAATGTTGTGTGTACATGTTTGTAGTTCCACCTATATGCGAACTCTATTGGGGTCTTGCTGCCAAGGATTCAAGTGGAGACAGAAGTTGATCAAGAAATGTGCACATCCAACTAAGTCAAGTCAAGCTTGTTGGGTTACTTGTCTGGTTGACAGCATGCAACATCCTTTTAAAATTCCTTTGTAGCACAACTGAAGTCAGCATTACACTATTCTTGCCTTGATGCAGACGTGAAGTTGGCTTTTTCCTCAAAGGGTTGTTTGTAATTTGATATTGGCAGCATTCAGCATATATCTTTGTATGGTGTAAATGAAGTCAGTAATGGGGCTGGTCAAGGTTAAGTTGGTTTAACATGGATCAAGCACGATCAGAAGTTTTATGCCAATACCTTTACCATAACGGTATCCTATATGAGCTGTTTAAGGCTGCGTTTGGTACCTGAGATTGATAGATTTTTTATTCATATTCTCATTTTGAAAAACAATATAAACACATTGATGATCGATAATGGAATTGATTTTTCATTCCTATTCTCTATTTTATCATTTCGAAAGTGGCCTTATTTTCTCAAGGGTTATGTTAACGCCAAGTCTATCTAAATTATACTTAAGTCCAAGTTTAGCTACACTTTGTGTCATTAAATCTAGAAACACTTTTACTAAAAACAATTTTAATTAATATCAAAATATTTTTAATCATGAATACATAATAAAAGCAAAATGATTTTTAGAAGTACCCATGAAATGTAGTGTGAAAATCACTTCAAATGATTCTCAAGTTTTTTTAAAGGGATTTTTAAAACTATAAAAAATTCCCAAATGGTACACACACTTTGATAAAAATACTATTAGTTAGAAGTAATTCTAGCAAAATCACAATCAAATTTAGGGCTTGTTTGGTAGTGATTTTAAGAAACGCTGATAATATTTTTTTTATTTGAAAATTTTTATAATACAAATGTTAGAAATATTAAATATGTTTTTTATAATCACTATCAAACACACTCTTAAATTATTTTTTATAATGATTATAAAAAATATTTTTAGACTTTTTAATACCTGAATGGCAAAAACTTTCAAGTGTTAAAAAAGTTAAAAGTGTTTCCTAAAATCACTACCAAATGAGTTCTTACTCTTATTTCCCGTAACAAGCAATAGAACTATTTTTCTCAAAGAAGTAAAAAAGATTCCACATTATTTATATCTTCAACATGGTGACATTTTTAAACAAATTTCGATGTTCATAATATTACCTATCTTATTCATTAGGTGTGTTTCATAAAAATGATGTTAAATGTGATTTATTAAAGAGTCCATTGTACAAAATAACGAGGCTAAGGTACAAAATAATATGACAAAATGATGAAGTTACATCTATCGTTATAATTTTATCATTTGAGTGAAATTACAAATATTAGAAGTAAAATGCAATCGGAACATTTTGCAATTAACACATATTTTATTTTCACCTTATAAATTGAGATTCCGATTTATGGGAGTAGCCAAAACATTTACATCGAGCAATTTGGTTTTTAACATATATTGAAATTCTATCCTCTAAAGTAAAATTACAACATTTGAAAGTAGTTTGACTAATTTAAGGCAATGTTTATTTTTCAAGCAGTAAGGGAAAAAATGGTTAAAAAAAAAGAAAGACCTTTAATGCATTGTGCATTTGGAGCTCATTGATGGAGACATTGACTCTATTTCTGTAACAATACGCTCTCGTATAGATATTGTCCGCTTTATATCCAAAGGGACCCTTACGGTTTTAAAACGGGTTTACAAGGTTACGAAAAGTTCATACTTATATAACGCCAAAAACTTTCCCCCTTATCTAATGTGGGATGTCACAATTTCTTTCCTCAGTCCTCCGAAGTTGGCATCATCCATCCACAGTAAACGTCTCCACCCTACTTTCTTCTTCATTTCCATTTTCCCACTCCATCATCCTTCGTCTTTAAAATTGCAAAATGGGTACCCGCTGTAGGGAGCCATTGATTGTTCTCACTATACATGACAAACATTGTTTATTAAAATTTTAACACTTGAAGGAACTCCTAAAGGCTTCTGAAGGAAGGGGTGCTTCACTGACGCATAGCTCCTAAGTATAAATTTGGACAAAAGAAATGGGCATTATGGGATCAGTAAGTATCTTGATAGGTTCTCCATTACTTTTACTTTCTTGCCTTGTCATGTTTTATGAAGTGAAAATAATGTTATGATTGGGTGTTGGTGTGGCATCATGGATCATATGGATCTCAATAATAATTTAATCTTTCAGTTGTATGGTGAAATTTGGTTTCCATGTTCTTTTTAGTCATTTGTTTGTATAGTTTAATGTTCGTGACTTAGTCGACTCGGAATAAAGATAAAGGGGTACGAGTCCTTGTGGTGCACTGAGAATGTGATTTGAACGAGGCACCAATCATCATGCGACATAAAGAATAATTAAATTCATGTTTGGTCGGAGGGAAAGGTGAGTAGGAATCGAGGTAAGTAGGAATCGACATCTCTTTTGTTTTTTTTTTCATCTATTCATGTATATAGATAATAAAAACAACAATAGAAATGAAATAAAAAATGATTTAAACAAGAATAAAATCTTATCCATAAGTGAAATTTCAATAAAAAGAAAATTCAATGTGTAAAGGTATTCGTATTTCTATCGTTCTTTTTTTCCTTCTCATTTTCATTATTACCAAAGAATGAAATGAAAATAAATAATTATCCAAATCTTATATTTATAGGTATATTCAAATACAAGAATTGAAATCATAAAATTCATTTATATTCCTCATCCTAAGAGTTTCTTTAATTGACTATTAGACAACTGACTTTGGTTACTATCAAGATGGTTTAAGTGACATTTGTAGTAGCAGTTAAGAAGAACAAGTTGGTTTAAAAGAGGTCATTAACTTTTTAAACTACTCGGTTCATGGAGAGTCTATGCATAGTAAATAGTAGGTCATTGACCCAAATTCTTATATCTTATTGTAATATCTTAAGATATTAGAGTGTAGTTAAATTTTTATAGTAAGATGATGAATCAACTTCGGAATTAAATTATATGCCTATGAGTCTCAAAGATCTTGGCTCTAACTCATATTCCTTGATAGTACGATCAATAAGAGATAGGTCCGTTATGTTTTTTGTTCACTTATATGTATAAGGTCATTTTCATAAATACGTAAGATTACACAAATGTTTATGAATGATTTTTTTGAATTAGACTAATTGATTAATTGAAACCAAATGGGACTAATTAATCAATTAAGACCTAAGTAAACTAATTTAGGTTGAATTCGGGTTAGTTAGATTAGACTTGGGTTAGTTGAGTGGATCAAGTTACATAATTTAAAATCCATTTATAATGTTTTATAAAAAAACTTTATACTATATAATATATTATAAATATTATAAAAATATTAAATCGGATTCAGCTTCAGATGGTCTAAACCTTGGTTCAAATCAAACTTAAATTAAGTTTAAGTTGAAAAAATCCAACTCCAGCCTAACTTAAGTATTGATCCTCTTAAATATCAGTGGAAATATCGGAATGGTTTTGAATTAGGTCACCCGACCATCAAAATTGCAGGAAAAGTATACTTTGTCACCGTAGCAGGAATGTTATTTTTATTATTATTTAAAAAAATACAAGAATATAATAATAAAAAGCAAGAGGAGAAGTTCCAGAATAAATGTGAAGTGTAATAAATAAGGTACAGACGTATAGTCGATACTGGAGACAAAAGAGTCCATCTCTCTCTGTGTCTCTCGGAATCAAAAACCAAAGAGCACCTGGTCAATGTGAGTCAACAAAGTAGAGTTAGCCTTTCTTCCTCCTCCCACCAACTCCATGCAATATACTCCTTTCCACCCTTCTTCAACTCCTCTTCGTCTTCTCTCTCTCTCTAATCCTCTTTTTTCATCCCTCTAAAACTCCACTCTCTTCCATGGCCGACCACCGCTCTCAAACCCTAGCCCCAGTGCCTCACCCCTCCCACTATGATCACGATTGCCCTTCCTTCTCTGACCTCTTCAACGGCGTTACTCACTCTGAGTTCCCCACCATTCAAAATGTTGGGTTTCAGGTTCTACTTTTTTTTTTTTTTTCCTTATTTCTCAAATCATTTCCGTTCCGAATGGATTCTTGTGTTGCTGTCTTGTTTTCATTCTCTGTTTTGTGGGTTTTATCGCATTTTAAATCTCTATTTTAACTTTTGATGGTTGATGATTGTCTTCTATTTGAATTTATGGTTCTGGAGGGTAGAAAAATTATTGCAGTGGATATGGTGCCTGTATTGGGTTGTGGTATTACAGGTTTCTAGAAATTGGGTCTCCATATGGGTGATTAGAACGCTCTCTTCGGATTTGTTTTGTGGGTTTGAGTTCTTTGTTTGTGTTTTGGGTGGTCAGTAAGTGATTCAGTTTAGATCTTAAGTGGGGATTTCTAAAGTTGAGGGAGTGAGTGGAAGGTTTAGAATTTTATGTTGGTTTAATGTATTTGATTGAATTTTTGAATGATTTCTTAATTTAATCCATGTATAGTTTCATGCAATTTTCTTTAATTTCTTGAATATGTTGAGAAGTCGTTTCTGCTTTCAATTTTGTGACTTCTGTTCTACAACCATTATTGTTGTCTGTAGGGACAATTTGGGATGTCCCATCAAGAAGTTTTGGCAAGTGTGACAGCTAAAGCTGCTCAAGCTCCGGTTCAGATGGATCAACCTGTGTGTATGCATTCTTCTACTGAATCGTCATCTGTTCCAAAATCTGAGATATCCATGCCAAATTCAACACCAGGTGTAGAAAACCCATTAGCATTACCCCAAGATAATGCCTCCATCAAACAAAGAGCGGACCAGAAAGACTTTTCTGATCATAAAACCCAGCTTGCTGATACTGTTGTTATGAACATCCCCAATGATGGGTATAACTGGAGGAAGTATGGTCAGAAACAAGTGAAGAGCACTGAAAGTTCTAGAAGCTATTACAGATGCACATATTCTGATTGTGATGCGAAGAAGAAGGTTCAACAATGTCACCAGTCTGGTTTTGTAACTGGAGTTATTTATAAGGGTTTTCATAACCATGATCCACCTCCAAAGATTAGATGCACTCAGCTAAGGAAGTCTGCAGCTGTTAGTCCTGTTGAAGGGAGTGATACTGTATATCCTACAGCACAAAAGCTCGGAAATTCAGATCTATCCAATTATAAGAGTGAACCTGGAAAAGCATCAGTAGCAATGCCTGAATTGGAGCGACAGAACTCCAGCAATTCTGATAGCAATACAGGTATTAAAGCTGAGGAGGAAATTGGTGATGTGGTAGAGCGAAAACGAAGGTAACTTCATTTTAAGAATATGTCTCTCTTGAATTGTTTCTTGTACATTATTCTGCTGCTGCTGTTTAAATTATTATTAATCATAGTGATGTTATTTTTACAATCCTGGTGTAATCAGGATGAAACCCCAAGAACCACTGGTGCTTCCATCAAGACGGAAACAGAGAAGTTCATGTAGTTCAAATGAGATTGTCAAAAAAGAAGTTGGGGAATGTGGGGATGAACAAAAACCTAAACAAAGGCATGTTCTTCAAAAAAAATTATTCTCCTGAAACTGTCTCAGGTTCTCTTTTCAACCTCCTAATTTATATGTTTTTTGTGAACAAGTAGGATGAAAGAAGGAGGTTTAGCATGTTCAGCTCCCCTCTTTAAAACTATTAAGGAGCCTAAAATTGTTGTCCATGCTGCTGGTGATGTGGGGATCTCAAGTGATGGCTACAGGTGGCGCAAGTATGGCCAAAAAATGGTGAAAGGGAATCCTCATCCCAGGTGAAATTTTATTTAATATTTAATTTATTTCAATCACTAAGCAGATCAATTGTGGTGTTTCCTATAAATCAATACTTATAGACTGATTAAACTTTTATTTATAAATGCCATTTAGCTGATATTAAGCATTGAGAAGAAAAAATGTTTTTATTACGCCAATGAGATTGGCCACTTATTAGTTGCAAGAATGGTATTGGTGGATAGTGGGCTTACTTTAACATATTGAATCAAAAGTTTAATCTATATAGGATTTCTAGATTGACCAGCTCTAGTGCATTTTTCCTTTCTTGAGAGCGCATCTATTACTTTAGTCAATCCCTTATTATACTAGATTTTGCCTCTTTGGTGCTTTTAAATATTTTTCTTACTAAACAATACAACATATTTCCCTTTAGATAAATTTGTTTGGAATATAGATCTCTAATTATTTGGGGTTTGAGGTTTTAACCCTCATAGAGTGATTGTGATTTTAGTTTCTCGTAATCTTTTCTGTTCAATTGTGTGAGGAGGCCCGTTGGCCTCCTTCATAGTTTTTTTCTCCCTTTAATAGATATTTTATATTTTATCAAAAAATAATCTTTAAATATAAAAGACTCGAGTCCTCCAACTCATGTTGTATGGATTTATGAGGCTCACATCTGGAAAGAGCATTTTTGAGGCGTTCATGATGGATTTTTTCATGCTTTCTTTATCTGTTTGACTAGCTACTGTATTTGGTTTATTTTATTTTATTTTATTTTTGATAGGCAAATAAGAATATATATATGAAATCTAACAAAGCTACAGTAGTTAAAATGCTACTTTAGGACTTGGAGCACAACCATTCTATAAAATCTAACAAAGAATATGGACCCATTTGACTGTCAACTAGAAGATACCCATGAGATCACATGTACAGATTAGCAATGAGAGAGTCCTTCAAAGATTGGATGGCACATTGCTCCCCTTCAAGGTTCATTAGTTTCTTTCATTCCAAATTGTCCAAAAAAGGCAAAGAGGAGTTGTTCTCCAAACCTTCTTTATCTTCTTGCCCACAAAGTTCTCATGCCAATCCAATAACAAGCCCTTCACCATAAATGGGATAACCAACGAGATGCCAAAAAAAGAGGAGAAAAATATCATAACTCTATAGCTTTCCCACAATGGATGAGGAAGATGATCTACTAATTCTTCTAAATTTTTTGCACATACAACAATAACTCACCAAAACCCATCCCCTCCTTTTAAGTTGGTCCATGGTTAGAATCCTTTCCCGAGTTAAAATACTTACTTTGGTAGGAGCCCAAGAGCCCCATACTAATTTTAAGGGGAAAGGCACTTCACCCTTTGCTTTCAATGAAGAGCAGAAGGACTTCACTGAGAATACCCCACTTTTTGCTAAACTTCCAAACCATTTTATCTTCCTCTCCTCTATTTCTTCCCAACTCATATAGTTTCAAAAAAAATTCCTCAACAACATCCATCTTCCAATCATGAAAATTTCTTGAGAATCATGAGTTCCACGTGACCATCTTGTCTTCAACCTCCTGAACATATTCCACCCATGCTTCCTTGAAAGTCACAATGGTGAAAAGTGATGGAAAAGAATCCTTTAATGGTATATTATTATACCACACATCAAGCCAGAAGTTGATTCTTCTCTCATTGTCCTCCTCAAATCTTGTTTTGTCTTTAAAATTTCCCTACCCTTTTCTAATCAACTTCCACAAGCTAACATCATAACCTTATCTCCCTACCTAAGAGCACTAACCTCGTTCTTCTCCAAACTTTCCAACTATAAGCTTTCTCCAAACCATATCCCTTTCCAAGGTGAATCTTCAACACCATTTACTCACAAGTGCCTTATTTAGAGTGGGCAAATCCTTAATGCCAAGATCCCCCTTCTTTTTATCTTTGTAGGTTGTTGACCAATTCACTAGATGTGTTTTCTTCTCAAGAGCCCCTCCTCCCCATAGCCACCGATTTAGGAATAATAAAAAAGGATATGAAGTAAATCGGTAAGTTGCACAAAGTACACTTTTTGAGACATATTGCCTTTTCCAAAGAGCCAATCTTTTGAAGAACCTCTCCTCCACTACATCCCAAACAGCTTTAGCCTTAAAGGGAGCACTGAGGGGCAGGCCCAAGTAAGTGATTGTGTGGTGGAATTTTCTCCTAGTTATAGTCCTCAATTCCTAAATCATAATCTCTACTTGAGAGAGATATACTGGTTGGTGAAGCCTAATCTTGTGAAAAGACACCACATAGCTGGAAGGGAAAATAATTTCCTTTATAAATTGGCCGACCGTTATATTGTACTGCATTTCTTTTTCTTTAAAAAAATCTGCTACCATCAGACAAAAACTAATGTGTAAAAATGAATGATTTTCTTATATAATATTCTAAAAGAATTTCAAAAACATGAAAAGTATTCAAAGTTAGGTAATGTACTAGTGTACTTGACTAGTTTCCACTACACATGGTGTGGAATGTCTAATTAAATTAGTGTTCATTGTGTTGACCAAATTGTTAAAAGATGTAGATTGTGGGTTCTCCACAAATAATAGGGCAGCAGGCCTTGTATGTTTGTTCTTGAATTTGAGTCCTGATGATTGTTAGTTCTTCACGAGGCTAACCGTCTCAAGGATGCTCAGAGTGCTGCTCTTATCATAAGACAACTCAACAAAGCTTTGATTCTCCTTGGATTCAGCTAAAGCATCCTTTTAGGTCTTCAGCTGTGTCCAGGGTCACATTCTTTGTTAAATCATTACATCTGTTATCATCATCTTGACCACATTCTCTTTGGTATTTTCTTCTAATAGTATTGGCTTCAACTTGAATCAAATCAAGCCTCAGTGTGCAGTTATATCTCCCTGCTACTGCCTGGTTTTGGGTTGCACTTTGTTTTGTTTTCCCTTGAAAGATGTGTAGCTTGTTTTTTCTTTTCCATAGGAGTGGCATAGGCATACTTTTCCTGATGTCAGTTTTCAGAAATCTTGGAAGGATTTCTTATCCTTGTTTGTACTTACGAAATTCAACTCAATGAATTAGTTTGTTTCTGATACAAAAGAAAGGGGCAAAATTCCTCACTGATCTTAATCATTTTCAACCCACTTGCACCTTGGGTCTTGCTTCAATCCAACCCTGGAAACCTTCCCACTCATAGTTGTGCTAGAATAATATTTTACTGTTGCATGAAATATATTAGAAAAGGTAATTCAACTATTCAAGCAGTATGGTCATTGGAATTGTTTTAGCATGCATGGCACTTGCATAGTTTCATATACGATTTCTTTTTATTCCCAAAAGTACACAATCCTCTATAAAAAGTTTATAAAAAAGATAGATAAGCATATACTAGTTCAAAAAACACAAATCTAGATACAATTCACTAAGTTAAAAAAATCTCCTAGAAAAGAAACCGTAAAAACTCCTACAATTCTCCAACTTATAGTTAAGGCCATTACATCCCTATGGCATATTCATGGTTGCATGTGCTATTCAACTTGAGATATTGTGGTGATTTGGTAACTTTAGGTCAGGGACTGAATGTTAGGTGATGCTTTTCTTGTAAGTAGCTCTATTTTATTTTATTTTATTTTTCTGTGGGTTGGGGGTAACAAAATTGGTTACTTCCATTTCATCCTCAGTTATCTATGAGCTTGTGTATTTTTAGCTTTCTTTACCATTCTACTTTTCTCTCTTCTCTTCTCCTTTGCGCTCAGTTTGTTTGCTAGGAAGATGGAGAGAAAGGAAAGTGAAATTAGAACCTTATAACTATTTAAGGTTTAATATTTATCAACAGATTCCCCATCATGTATATTTTTGCATCTTCTGTCACTAGGACTGACACTATAATTTGTCTTGGCCACAAAATGTAAACACCTCCAAGGATTTCCTTGGAGCAGTGATATTGTTCAGATGTTTGGTTACTTATTCATTCTAAGATTCTGGAAGAAATCAAAACACCTCTGACTTGTATTCTTCCCTTCCTTTTCTTATTCCAAGGTATCCTTAGCAATTATAACTTGAATTTCTGGCATGTCCTTCGAATCCCTTGAATTGAAAGCATATAGTTTCCTCACCTATCTGATCTACCCCTTGGGTAAATTGTTAGGAGCTATTACAGGTGCACATCTGCTGGTTGCCCGGTCCGGAAGCATGTGGAGAGGGATACAGATGACAAAACAACCATCATAGTAACATATGAGGGGAAACATGACCATGACAGGCCGGTACCTAAGAAGCGGCATAGTCCACGAACTGCTGCTTTTCTTATTGCGGCTGCTGCTGCTATGAACAACAACCAATGCAAGAAAACAGAAACTTTGGCAAATCAAAGATCTTCAAACCAGCAGTCAGCTGACATGGAACATGATTTAACATGTCAGAAGGCTTTGGAACTTGGAGGTGAGAAGGCATTGGAGTCAGCTCGAACTCTTTTGAGTATTGGAATTGAAATCAAGCCTTGTTGAGAAAGAGAGCAGGGTGGCTGTTGATGCAAAAGATTTTACCTTCTTGAGCCTCTCTTCACTGAAGTTTAAGTAGTGTTATCTCAAAGTATTAATGTTAGATGAAATTTTGGCCATATTTTGTTCTTTTTTCCCTTGCTGAGAAAAGTCCTGTATATCCCAACTATCCTACATTCTCACATCTCTTTTCTTTTTCTTTTTCCTTATTCGTTATTTTTCCCGTTTGTTTTTATAGCCTTCAGATATTTTGTTAAATTCTGGCTTTGTTATTAGACATCTCTGTTTTTCCCTAGCTTCTGGGAGCATCAGGCTTTCTTCTCCTCGGGCATCGGAGATGGAGAAAGAAGCCAGTTGCTGTGTGATGGATCCATCCTGAGAGCACCAGTCAAAACCTTGTTCAACACGACAAATGCAAGTACTTGTGAACATGGTTTGACCTATCATTGACCACAGAAAAATCAATGTAGCTCCAAGTTGACCACAGCAGTTGCTTCCAAAACTCCCTCAATGACGGTCCTTGAAGTGGTTTGTACAAGGTGGTCCTAGACAGGCCAGTGTGTGAGGGAGGCAATAAATTTGTTTGTTGACCTTGACCACACTCCTGTTTTCTGTGAAGCTTGTGACGATCATTGGTCAGAAACTTGGCTCTCCTCATGCAACACTTGGGCCCTGGTGCCTTGTCGTTATTGGTTGATCAAGGCTACTCCAGTCAGATGCCAGTGGACAAACTCCTAATGGTGGGATAGGTTAACACATGCACTTATTACTCTACCTTTAGGGGTAGGCCTACCAAGGCCGACAAAGCTAGATGGCCTCTTAGACGTGACTTTTTTACAAAGTTCCATGGAGCGCAGCCAGTCACCGTACACAACAAATTGGATAGACGTCATGGGCCTTCCTATTGCTAGGCCTAGTTGAAACACTGTACTAAGTCACATTATTGTTATTTTGAGGGAAGATGTGGGTAATAGAATTCCTAACTTGTATGCTATATTCTTCCATGAATTTCTTCACACCTGAGTCTTAGATATTAGCGTATGTTTTTGTGTCCACCCATTTGGTGAAGTCGTTAGTCCACCCATTTGGCGAAGTAGTCAGTGGTAACTAGGATGACCTAGCTCGTAGTCAGTGGTAACAAGAATGACCTAGCTCTACTTTCCTCAATGATCAGGTTCACATCTAGGAACACGTCGTTCACTACCATCTCCAAATAGGTTTATGCCAACCAGCAGCTGAGCCACACGCGTCTCTCGCTCGTCTAGGTTCTAGTAGGAGCCGCCTGGTAATTGCCATTTGGCATGATCTTGCTTAGTTCCAGTTACATCTTCCTATTGTACGATGGGGCCTTGTGCGATTATATCTAGTGGCATCGTCGCTCTAAGAGCTGGTCCCCAAGGATAATGATCTGCCCTTGTGTGGTCAAGTAACTGATTTTCTAGTGATAAGTAGATGGTACCGCCTTCATCTTGTGAATCCAAGCTTTCCCCATAAGATGAAGGGTCCTCCACTTCTGATCAGAACTGAACCATCACGATGACTGGCTTGGTAGTTATTACTTATTAGCAACATGGCGTCCCCAAGAGAGACAATGGTAAAGTTATTGATCCCAGTCAGCAATCTGCTCGGACACCATATATAGTGGGAGACTCATATGTCAGTAAGTAGACACGTGCAGTAGGTCGGCCAACCTATCTTGGTCATCTATCAATACCAAGCTTCCAGGCGCAAGCACACATTGCAAATTACTAATCTGGGCAGCCCAACAGCACCCTCACCCTGTTGCCATGTGACTAAACGAGTTGATTGATTCCACTAGATCGAGATCCTCCAAAGAAGGGTAATTGGGAGAGTCGACTAATCCCCTTCGACGATCAAGTTAGTCCAAAACTACTTAATAAAGACTTGCATGAAACAATTAGGTCTAGGTTAAGGGTGAAAACCTTCAACACTAAAAATGGATGATGGATTTGGGTGGCTAGGAAGACGGAAGACCAACTGGCTCCCCTTCCTAGGACCTGGATATCCTCACATAGTTTTTGTTAACCATAGTTGGTTGACCTTCTTTGGGTTAACGGTTACTTGGGCTTGTTAGCAAGGATAAAAATATCAAAAAAAAAAGTGAAAATATTGAAAATTGAATTTTATAGAAATATTAAAAACATTCTGATTTTCCTTCTGGGTGTACAACCCCCCACCCCCACCCCCATGCAATTGGTGCACTGCCCTTTTAGGAGTTGTGTTGGATATATATCATCGTGCTTGCCTATCAAATGTAACTAGGAAAACAAAAATAAAAGATACACATCTTTCAAATGCTATGGGAGATAGGTTGGGAAACAAGGACCCCAATTTATTGGTTATCAGCTGTGAATAATGTATAGAAAACTTGAAATACACATCAAGCCCTCTTAAAAATAATGGCCTTGGGTGGCAACCTTGAGCTAACAGTCTATCACAATACATAATTGAAATTAAAAGGCGTATTTCCAGATATCCCTCAGCACTGCTGCTCACAAAAAAATTGCAAAATTTTACACTTGCCCTCTGAATACATCGGAGAATCTGCATCACATGTAAGGCTCTCGCAATGCCGTTGGTAGCTCTAGTTCAGGCTCGAATTCATCGAGTCGGGTGAAATAGCAATCAACCATGTCTTTGGTTACTTCTCCCAGACTTGGAGGATCCCACTGCATTTTCAGGATATTCATCAACATTCTTTCTGAAAATTAGAAGGCAATTGAAATATAAGAGTGATTTCTACCTTTGGAGCAAAGTCCTTGTCCACGAACCGTGCTCGAACACCCTACATGTAAATATATTGAAACAAGCAGCAAGATCAGAATGAGTTCTGGAGGATGTTCCTACATAGGGATGATGACTTGAGAAGTTCATACCTCACAGAAATCATCAGAGACCCATTTGGTGATCCCAACAAGAGATATGCGATATTCTCGAGCCAGACACTGATCAAGAGGTTGAAATCTACCTTCTCGTATCTTAAATGTGGCAAGTAAAACAAGTCAAAACAGAGTGTAGAAGGAAAGTCGAGGGTAAATGAATGGAGACATGAGGGTGTGGTAACTCACAGATCGTAAAGTAACCTTTAAGCTCAATGGGGAGGCTTCTTTCAGTTTCTTGAGGGCTGTGGCAGACCATTCATCATATGAACTGGATGCCTCATTTTCCTGAGCAGAACAATATCAGAATGATATCTTAACCAGAAACTACAATTTAATACTACTGATTTTCTTGCAACTCAAGACAACCCTATATGTGGGTTTGCATAAGAAAGTTCAACACATGTGGATGTGCGTGTGTAATAAAGTTATTCGGGGAAAAAAAAATGCCCCAAAACTACTGTGATTTGAGAGGTCCAGTTAAAATATAATCCTAAAAATAACAAAGAACATGAAGAAAGTCTGCTCTAAGTGGAAAATTTTAGGAACAGATGGCCACAGCTAATCACAGTTGCTTTTCTTATGACTTCCTACTGAGAAAGTACTGTACTGCAAGATCTTGTCCATTGAACCAGGGAGCTTGATTGGCATGGGCCTTTTTCCCCTTCTACTTGGTGGACCCTTCAACCAGCATCAGCTGGTCATCATAACCCCATTCTTACAACTAGTCATGGACCTGAGTCTGATAGGCAGTTCTGGGACCTGGTCTGGGTCATGGACCATATTGGGGCAATCCTGGCCTCCTAAAAACCTGGCTGCAGACAACCACTATTAAGAGACCCAACTTTCATGAATATACAGCTTTGAAGGTTCACAATATTAAATTTTTCCCATGGACAGAAACCAAAATGAAAAAAGGGAGTGCAGCATCTGTGTCCATATCCCCGAAGGCACCCCTCTCTTTCAAAAGGATTCGTAGCCCACTGTCTAAATCTTATCCTCATCAAAACTCTACCCACAAGCACTTAGGCTAGCAAGTTCAATAATAGAAATTCAACTTGGTTTAATAATTTCATCTGTTCAATTGAGGAAGAATTCAAAGAATGTTAGGGAACATGCTTCTTTTGGACAGTGAAAAATCCATCAAATCAACCCAATTGTGATGGGTACCAAATCCTTCCATGATGTTGACACCATGAGAATTTATCAGAAACCAATAGCAAATAATCAGAAAACTGTAAGAATGTTCATTGAAACATTATATATATGTATGTATATGTATGTATGCAATTGCAAGCTTACCAAGGCATTAATAATTTCCTCAACCGTATCATGGCAGAAACATTTATCAATTGTCTCAATCCTGAAAATTTTAAGAAAAGGAAAAATAAATCAGCATGTGGAAGTGAAGCATTCAGCATATATTGTTGTATATTCTGATCAATAAATATATTGTTGTAAAAAAAAAACATAAAAGTTAAGTCTTCTGTTATTGCAAGAAGATTGCAAGTGTAAATGGCATCAGTATCTTAACAATTTTTACTTGAGACAAGAAGAATGTGGAAAGTCAAAACTAATACATAAAAGATTTAAGTTCACTTTTGGTGAGCTTTAGGTATAAACTTCCACACATGAAACAGACTGGAAAACTTATAGGCTCATTTTTCCCTTACATTCTCATGCATTTTCAGTCTCAAGCAATTAGGGTTCTGAATCAAAGTGTCTAGTCACCAATTCAAGGAGGGACTATGGTCAAGAATTATCAAAGTCAATGAGGTCCCAGGGACCTTCTCTACCAAAGCATCAGCTGCAACTTGGTCATTTAAAAAATAAGAACATAAAGAAAAAATGGAAACAGGCTTTATTGGTTTCCATGCAGCATGTCATTATTACGAGTAGTTCTATAAAGCAGCCAATTACACTGCCTGCATACAAAAGCTAAACATGAGCATAGATTCTAATAAATATCATATTATTCCAAAGTTTTTTTTTTCTTTAATAAATTTTCCCAGTTTTAAGTTTTTTCCGACTACCAAATAGCACCTAGGCCTTTTATTCATGACAGCACACTTGTAATTATACAAAATCAAAAGAACTATAGCTTGGCATTGAATACTGCAAGAACTAAAACCTTTTTTTTTTTTTTTCCTAAATCAAAATTCACAAGGAAATATGGGATTTTCCCACTTCATTTCTGATCCCACTTGATCAGAGGACTTTCATGTCTATGGGGTAATGTATCATGGCCACAATATGAAAAGGAAAAGTGTATTCTTATAACATTGACAGAACCGATATGAGATGGCTATTTCAAAGCCTTGATTTTAACTTTAATCCAAAGCAAAACAAACAAGTTTTCATGGTAGAGACCAAAGACACCAAAAAACTGGTAATAGAAGTAGAAAACCATAAGATAAAACATTACTTATGAAGAACACTCCTCTTATCTGGGTAGACAAGGTCACCATATTGCTCAAGAGAAGACTCTATGACAGAAGGATCATCCGTGATCAATTTACCAAGACGTTCTTCAATCAAGGGAAGTCTCTGTTAGGGAAGTTAAACAGAAAAAATTAATGACATACATGAGGAATGAAACCGATCCTGTATAAAGAAGTAAGGCACAAAAAGAACAAACTGCAGTCAGTGAGTAGTGTGTAGCAAGGCCACAGGCAATCATTTCTACACCATTGAGCTTTTCTCCTGTTAGAGCCAAGTATTCCCCTGTAAGAACAACAAATTCCACATTTTGCATTACATGTTATTTTGGTTTTTACATGAGAAGGAATTTAGAAAACAAGATACTTGCATCAAACACAGAAATCATAAGATGACTTCATAGACCAATAGGCCATCAAGATATTGATATTCAATTTGTATTCTTGAAAATGTTTGTTCGGGTGTAGAAACCAAAATAGAAGATATGAAAATAATGTCACTAGCCATGATCAATTCTATTATTAAGGGGTTGCATGGGTTCAAATCAATAATGCAGTTACAGCTTCATTAGCATATATGCTTAATAATGTTCCAAAACTTTAAAACCCTAATATTAGATGTTCTTAAGAGGTAACCCCAATTATCATAATGTTGGGCATATGGACATAGAGCTACAGGATATAAATTCAAGAAACACCCTTGCATAGCACAAAAAAGTGTCATCATATGAGCACATGCCATATGATCTTAAAGATGTGATGAAATCAAATTGCTCAAAAAGAAAAGGATCAAAATTGGCTTGATGGGTGATAAAATGTTAGACGTGCAATAATATTGAATAGCTAGAGGGCACCATGTATAAATTTGTCATGTTGAATAATAAGAGGGACACCAATATTTTTTTTTCCTTTATTTATTTATTTATTTTTTTGGTGGAGTTGGGGTGGAGCACTTTGAGGTTAAAGCAAAAAAAACCTGCCACTTGTGGTCTTTTCAAATAAAATCCCCAAGTTAGATATCAAAGTTGTTTTCATATGTCCTTCAAGGAGCCTTAAAACATTTATATAAACCTCAGAGAAGGGCTGAAGAACTCAGCACCAAGTCATAACCCTCTAAAAGATCCAAAAGTGATGTATCATCATTTCCAATGATCCCAGGTAGCACTCTCTTTTCTGTCACCCTGCAGTTTGAGCTTGCATTCTAATGTTACATTGAATATCATAGCTACGATGGGAAGCTTACTAATTTTCAATATCAATGGGGTGCAAACCAGAAGATTCTATTTACAACTTCAATTTAATGTTTTAACTATTGAAATCTGGAAATTACATACTAACTTAAAAGACATTCGTTCCTCAGTTCAAGATGATTTTGTGAGAGAACTGCAATTGAATATTGAGAAGAAGAAAAAAATCAAGCCATTGTTAGAAACTACAAAAGCAAGCAAGCGGATGAAATAGAAACATTTTTTTTTTCCCTTTTCTTTTCTTTTCTTTTACTAACTAGTTACTAGCTGTGTATAAATGCAGGTAGAGCATCTAAGGTCCTTAATATCAAGGAAGTTAGCTATGCAAGGGAAAAAGTGATATTGCAAACCATATAAACATGATGTTACCTAAATATCCTGGTAGACGAGAAAGATAGAATGAAGCACCAGCATCAGGATGGAATCCCATTTGAGTCTCTGGAGTGGCAAAAACCTGCTGGCCTTAGTGCATCAGTAAGAAGCAAGTTGCACCATTCCATTTACTTTAACAAAAATAACAACCGCACACCATCTTACAACAATACACCAGAAAGAAATAAATTGAAGTTTTTCAACTCCAACTATGCTCAGCAGACAAGCATTTTCATTGAGATGGCTTTTTCTCTATCCTTTTTAGCCCCTGTGATATTTTGGCAAGCTATAATTATTATCCATTAAAACATTTCTTGCAATTGCATCACTTTTTAGAAGTGGATAGGATCCATTCCCTAAGAAATTCATTACAAAATGCTTGAACCTAAGACGTTCCTCTCACACCTGTAAAACACAACTGAAATTCTTTGCAAGCCTAACAAGCTGAACTTAGGTCCACTTGGGCACAATGATCAAGCTGGGTTCATTGGCTAAATCAAAATAGCTAACCCTATCCCTAAGCAAACCAAGCCTGAGCTGTTTGTGACCAAATCGTTTCAGTTCTGGCCATAGCCTTAAACAACTGACAAATAAACCACTCAATCAACCTTGAGAGAGACCAGAAGCCACCATCTCATGGGTCCTATATAGTACATTCAGCGGCTTCAGCATACCAAAACTGGCATTACCAGTGATACTAGTCATTTGATATCAATAAATTCTTTGAACACTTGAAAGGCATCTGAGAATGTGTTAGAAGTCATGGTTCAAGTGAACAATTAACCATAGCATATCACCATAAAAGAAGAATGCTTTTTTTAAGTAATGATTCCTGTCCTGGTAAAGGTGGATTCAATGAAACTCGGTATAAGAAAGATGGCTTTATGTGATACACTACAATAAACAGAAATAACGATAACAAATAAAAAATCAACCATCAAAAATCAACCAAAAAATCCACATTGGAATAATGGAATCAAACAACAATACATTAGACAATCCCAGTTAATGAGAGTTTTTTTTTTAAATTTTGGGTCACAGGACCCTGCTCATCAGACTATGTCTGCAAGCTAACCTCTCCAAAGTGTTAAGTTGTGGACTGCAGGCAGTGTTTTATGAGGTGAGGTGTAAGCCTTGGGGCAGAATGAGGCATAAGCCTCAACCTAAACAACTCTTGAATAAATAAATAAATAATAAAGAAAATAAAATTCTCAAAAAATCAGAAAATAATAATAACATGACATGAGAATTGAATAATAAGAAAACAATAAATTTATAGTAAGAAAATTATTTGTTTGTCATCACAATTAATTTTAAATTTAGTCTCTCATTTTCTCTCCTAAAATCCTACTCTCTCTCCTGGTTTCAATAAATAGTCTTCAACACGATCATCATGATCACTGGTAGGATCCTTAAGGAATCGTAATCATATCCAATTACTCTATCATCCTCCCTATCAATGCTAAGATCCAATCATTATTCTTCTTCATCCATTAATCGCAGTGGTCTTTTTCTTCATCCATCAATATAATAAGATGATTATTATATATGCCCAACCAATACAACAGTCAACAACTCCTCTATTTCTTCTTCTCGATCTCTTTTTACCCCCTCCTATCAAAAAGTTAAATGGAAGCCAACTAAGCCCTCATTTTGTAAAAGGTTTAACCCAAAACAAAACTTATAAAATCTATACCAAAAGCCTAAAAAAGCACAACACCCATTAAAAACCACTGAATATTGAGGCTTAAGCCTCTTATTAAATGTATATCAAAAACCTACAAAGCCCCAAAACACTTGAACATTTGAGGCTTAAGCCTTAACAACCTCAAGGCTATAGCCTCATCGATGTAAGCATTAATACAGTTTGGTTTAAGCCTCAATTTCCCTATACCAAGGCTAACCTCAGAACTAATTTACAGAGCCTTACCATGAGCCAATCCTTATGGTGCACACCTTAATAGCCTTTTAAAGCAATGATATTAAGATGATGCCACACAAGTTTTCTAGTATGCCACATATAAGTTGAATATCAACTAATGGGTGATATATACCATGAGACATCAAGGTACCATTCAATAACTGAGACAAATTCCCCGAGATGAAGCTTTTACTTGTCAAGTCTCAGATATAAGTCTGAAAAGAATCTTGCTGATGCTAAGCTTTGGGAGATATGAGCTGGCATTAGAAATCATAAAGCATGTTAAATAGTATCTATATCCTACATCTGATGGACCCAAATATCAACAAGTCAATTGAACATCTGTAAGGTATCATTTGGTTAACCTACAATATTTGATTAGTTATTTAAGCGTTTGATAAAAAAATGAAAATATTCTGAGAAAAAGAAAACACAAATTAGATAGGTAAGCCTTATCCAATCAAGTTGCCTTTTTATCTACTTTATCTGTTCCTACAGTCAGTCAAGATTAAAAAGGATCCAAATCCAAACTCAGTTAAAAGTGATGCCAGGTAAAGCCATTCTGCAAAACCTTATTTTCATTCTTTCTAAAATATCCTAGAATGGTCAATCAAACATAAAGCCAAACTCAACTACATATGGAGCATATTATCAGCAAGATTTGACAAAAGGCTCCATGACAGCTATCAACTTAAGACAATCCTCCTTTCACAAATCCTGGGACAAACTTCTGCATTCAGCACACTTTCAAAGGATCTTCAGTCTCAGCAATATCCTTAATTAATATTTCAATTATATAATAGAAGCATGAATCCTAATAAAACAAAGTGTCCTCATGCAAAGCTAGCAGCAGAAATAATGATCAAATCTTAAAGTACTTGATCGAGTATAAAGATACCATTAAACTGATCTAATAATTCTAGATTCCCAACCCATGCTCATTATCAGCAGGAGCAAAATGATACATGTAAGTCATACAGCAGGGTGAATGTACTTTGATCCATCAAGGATTGCATAATAAGTCATCAATCTAGTGATAAATAATCCAATTGGGATATTTAACATGATGCAAAAGTGAGAAGAATATTGAGCACTCGACAAAGCAACAGTATCTATTAAAAATCATTGCATTTATCACTGTGCTGCAGCACTGACATACCGTTTTATCAGTTACCACACGAAACATTGCCGGGATGGAAATTCCAGCGCCACCTCCCATGGTAATACCATCCACGATAGCCACCTGTGCAAATGTCAGTTTCATGATGATCAATGACTTAATGAAACAGTGATACACAGAGTTAGAGGTAAGTAAAACTTTAAAAACTTCTTTTTTTTTCATTCTGAGAAAAAAAATCTACAAAAAGATTATAATAATGATTATGAATAATCTCTAGGTAAGAAATACAAAAGAGCCGCCGTTAAAATCAAAATGTGAAACTCGAGTTCCCTCCCCCCTCTCTTTCTTTCATCTACTTTTTCTTTTTTCTCTTTTTTTTTCTTTGAGCGGAAAGCAAGAGAATATATTAAAGAGCACCAGACAAAGGGGGTGGCACCCAAATACCTCTTTTTTCTTGGTTTTCCATCCTTCTCTTTTCTTGTCCTTCCTATCTATATCATATATTCAAGATGCATTGAAAATCCCTTGCACCAGCAACCATAGCATCACCAACATTCCTTAGCTCTCTCTCCCCTCTGAAGAACTCTAGTGAAAGTTATATCAATCACCTAACCTTTTCCAGCTGTTTCAACAACTATGAACCATACTATGCGAATTCCCATTACAATACTACTATCCAACTGCATTAGCTGAACTAACAAGTCAACTAATTCGCACACTCATAAGAAATATAAGACAATTAAGCCAACTAACTCATTCCAATTTACAGCTCCACTTGTAGCCCTTGAACTGGAAGACTTTTCAAGATATGTTCAAATAGAAAAGTAAAAGTAAAATAAAAAATTATATCATTAGTTTTTGATAAGATATTATTGGTTTATTTTTAACTATTTACTGATTAACTTTGGACAGTTCCTGATGAAATGATATTCATTTAAGATTGCTTTTAATAGGTAAAATGTGTCTTAGAAAAACATCGCAGGTGGCATGACCCAAGCATACAAGAAGTATAGAGTAATAATATCCACAAAAATTAGCAGATATGCAAG
Organism: Vitis vinifera; assembly: GCF_030704535.1. NCBI lineage: Eukaryota > Viridiplantae > Streptophyta > Magnoliopsida > Vitales > Vitaceae > Vitis > Vitis vinifera. The sequence goes on from NC_081808.1 coordinate 6,569,135, forward strand.
AATAAAGAGAAACAGAAATTAATGGTCAGTTCACCCCTCAACACCCTATATAAACCATTCTTTAAAGAAGATCAAGAAAAAGAAAGGGAAAAAAAAAAACTAAAAACAATATCCCCCAGCCTCTGAATGATTCTCCGTCCAGACATACAAAGGTCGCAACACATTTGTTTTGAAGATTGTTTGCCATCAAATCAACTTACTTCAACCACTGGCCTTATGGCCTGGTGGTATCACTGCATCCCCATCGAGGAAGGTCAAGGCTCCAAACCTGGGGAGTGATGAAGCCTAGCTTATGGGCTAGGTTAGGGTTTCATTGCTCCAGAAAGAAAATATATGTATTTTTTGCATTTAATAATGATTGAGGATCTGTTAGAGAAGTAAGGTGCTCCATAGACATCTCCACAGAAAAATCAGTATGCCTGGAACATGGGACCCTCCACAAATTAAGAATATAAATCCTAGATAAAAAAGCTCAAAATCTGAAATTATCTCATTTTTCAACATACAAAATTTCTTAAGGATTGAATACTCACATTTGGCTTCACATACGTTCCTAGAAGGTATACGAACTTATACAAAGTCTCAAAAAACTTTTTACACTCCTCAACTTTCCCTGCACAACACCAAAATGTGGTTGAGAAGAATTTCAGAAATAATTCCATGTGTAACCAACAATGCACAATCAGGACTCCATAGACATGAAATTAAGATAACTTTCCAACTAGAAATAAATTTTATTTATATATATCTATCTATGTATCTACCTAGAACTAGGTTGCCTGGACTCAGGTGCAGGTGCATATCTAGGAGTCCCATTCTTTTAACTCCAAAATTTAGGATATGGGGAAAGAATTAAAAAGGATTCAAATTATAGCTATGGATATGGGGAGACAACTTAATAAAAGGGGGAAAAAACCAAAGAAAAACCTATTAAAATTAAGTAAAAAGATATCTTTGAGAAGAACTACCTATCTTTTTTCTTTTATCCGTATCTTTTCTTTCTTCTCCCAAATATTCTTAAATTCTCTTTTTTCGTTTTAACGCAATAATCTGCTAAGGAAGTTGAAATAAAAAATAAAAAATATATCAAAATCAAAGCAACATAGGAATATCTTACTAGAATCCTACACTCACACCCATGTCATGTTGACATGGGTACACTAGGTATAGTTGGAGAGTGTGGGTATCATACTCCAAGAAACAACAAATTATTAATATAAATTAAGTATATTGAAGGACAAAAATCATGCCAAAAATATAATATATGATCAAAACAAAAAATAAATAAATAAAAATCTGCCTCCACCATATGAGCAAAACCAAGCATTCAGCTGAAGAAAGAGATAAGAATGTACAAACCCGAAAGGACCAACAACTCAGGGGTATAAAAATCACCTTGAGACCAGCTACCTGGATCCTCAATTGGGTAAACAAACTGCAACATGATATGCTAATCAGGAAGACCAAGAGAAAATGCAACTAACTCACCATTGATATCTACAAATTTGGTACAGCTTTATATCATACTTCTATAGACCTTTTTTCGTTTCTTTGACACCCTAAAATAAAATTGCAGCATCACCTTCCACCAAATAATAGAGAGACTCAAGCCCTAACTAATTGCAAACCCTTCAAAACTGCTAGCATGTCTACCTCAATGGTGAAACCTTCTCCATAATGATCTATAATCCTACCTTCAATCCTTAATTGCCTTGGACTATCCAGAGAACATGCATCAAAATTTAACTTGACACAACATGATGGAGGCAAATCCAACTCTATATGCTTTAATATGTACTAAAAGGTGCCTAACTGTTGAAATAATGCCAAAGTTAGGACTTTAATTTAGGAATAAAAAAGGAAAGATCATTTAGGATATTTCCTTATGATTTAGTTTCCTAATTTTAGGAGAGAATTAAGCTAGATTGATTGTTTCTTATTCAGTCATTTGTGTATATATATGTGTATGGTGTGTACCGATTCATTAATCAATAAAGGAGTTCAGAAATTCTTCATGGTATCAGAGCCAGTTTTCTGAAACCCTAATCCCTTCTGGCCACCTCTTATTCAGGCCATCACTCATTCCGGCCAAATCTTTCTGGCCATATCTCAATCCGATCATCTCTCTCTCTCTCTCTCTCATTCCGGCCATCAGTCCCTGTTCTCAGAGCCAAGGGAGAAAACACTTTCCAGTCAGTCGAATAGTCGTCAGAAAACACTCACCGCCGGCAACTTTTCCGGCGAACTTTCCGGCGACGGTTTTTTTTTCTACACCGCAAGGAGCGCCTGGAGGAGATCTCCAATTTGTCCCAAAGCACCGGAACCAGAAACCCATCCACGCGCCGCCCACGCGCGTTTTTCCGACCGGCGACTGCATCTCACGCGCCGGCGCGTGAGGGCGCGTGAGCCACTTTCCGGCGACGCGCTTCCTCCTCCAGGCTCGCCTGACGCCGACCAGCCACCCTTCCTACCTGTTTGTGCAATCCGAGCCCTGCACGTGCCTCTTTTGGGGTTTTTTTGCTTCCGCGGGCCCTCTGATCAGATTTTCCGGCGTCCTTCGGCTATTTTTTCTCAACTCCAGTCCCTGCACGTGCCTTGAAAAGTGTTCTTCTACCTTTCCGGTCCATGACAAAATACGGAATGGCATCATCACAAGTATCCAGCGTCACGTCACCAGAATCAGGGGGCAGATCTGAAATTCCAAACCTTGGTGGCAATGATTCCTCTCCTATTCTCATCACAGGACACAAATTAAATGGCCATAACTATTTACAGTGGTCACAATCTGTGTTGCTGTTCATTTGCGGTAAAGGAAAGGATGAGTACCTCACTGGAGAAGCAGTCATGCCAGAAACTACAGAACCGGGTTTCAGGAAGTGGAAGATTGAAAACAGCATGATCATGTCATGGCTTATCAATTCCATGAACAATGACATAGGCGAAAATTTCTTGCTGTTTGGGACTGCAAAGGACATATGGGATGCAGCCAAAGAAACTTACTCAAGTTCTGAAAATACTTCAGAACTGTTTCAGGTTGAATCAGCTCTACATGACTTCCGCCAAGGAGAGCAGTCAGTTACTCAGTATTACAACACACTCACAAGGTATTGGCAGCAACTTGACTTATTTGAGACTCACTCATGGAAATGTTCGGATGATGCAGCAACATACAGGCAAATTGTGGAACAAAAGAGACTGTTCAAGTTCTTCCTAGGACTAAACAGGGAATTGGATGATGTTAGAGGCCGAATCATGGGCATTAAACCCCTGCCAAGTCTCAGGGAGGCTTTTTCAGAGGTTAGACGTGAAGAAAGTAGAAAGAAAGTGATGATGGGATCAAAAGAGCAACCTGCCCCAACATTGGATGCCTCTGCCCTTGCGGCTCGGTCATTTAATAGTAGTGGTGGAGATCGTCAGAAACGGGATAGGCCTTGGTGTGATTATTGTAAGAAACCAGGCCATTATAAGGAGACTTGCTGGAAGCTTCATGGCAAACCTGCTGATTGGAAACCAAAGCCACGGTTTGACAGAGATGGCAGAGCACACGTGGCTGCCAACTCTGAGAGCACCTCTGTTCCCGAGCCGAGTCCATTCAACAAAGAGCAGATGGAGATGCTACAGAAATTATTAAGCCAAGTTGGCAGTGGCAGTACTACCGGTGTAGCCTTCACTGCTAATCGAGGAGGAATGAGGCCGTGGATAGTAGACACAGGTGCTTCTGATCACATGACAGGAGATGCTGCCATTCTTCAAAATTACAAGCCAAGTAATGGTCATTCATCCGTCCATATTGCTGATGGTTCAAAGTCAAAAATTGCCGGGACAGGTTCTATAAAACTTACTAAAGACTTATATCTTGACTCTGTCCTCCATGTTCCAAACTTGGATTGCAATCTTTTGTCCATTAGCAAATTGGCTCATGATCTCCAATGTGTTACTAAATTCTATCTAAACTTGTGTGTTTTTCAGGACTTGAAATCGGGGAAGATGATTGGCAGTGCTGAACTGTGTTCCGGGCTCTACCTCCTTTCATGTGGCCAATTCTCCAACCAAGTCTCTCAAGCAAGTTGCGTACAGTCTCAGAGTATGTCAGAGTCTTTCAATTCTGTGTCAAATTCTAAGGTCAATAAAGATAGTGAGATTATAATGTTACACTATCGCCTTGGTCATCCTAGCTTTGTTTACCTTGCAAAATTGTTTCCCAGATTATTTATCAATAAAAATCCAGCATCTTATCACTGTGAAATTTGTCAGTTTGCAAAGCATACTCGAACAGTATATCCTCAAATCCCATACAAACCTTCGACTGTTTTCTCTCTAGTACATAGTGATGTGTGGGGTCCCTCCCGGATAAAAAATATTTCTGGCACTCGATGGTTTGTGACATTCGTTGATGATCATACTCGGGTAACATGGATTTTCCTTATGAAAGAAAAGTCAGAGGTCGGGCACATTTTTCAAACCTTCAATCGTATGGTTCAAAATCAATTCAATTCCAAAATACAAGTCCTCAAGTCAGATAATGCAAAGGAATACTTTACTAGTAGTCTCAGTACTTATCTTCAAAATCATGGCATTATCCACATAAGTTCTTGCGTTGACACCCCACAACAAAATGGGGTGGCCGAACGCAAGAATAGACATCTCTTGGAGGTTGCCCGGTGCCTTATGTTTTCCTCTAATGTTCCAAACTATTTCTGGGGGGAAGCTATTCTCACAGCTACCTATTTGATTAACCGTATGCCATCCAGAGTGCTTACCTTTCAATCCCCACGTCAACTTTTCTTAAAACAGTTTCCTCACACCCATGCCGCCTCTTCTGATTTACCACTCAAAGTATTTGGTTGTACGGCATTCGTTCATGTGTATCCTCAAAATCGTAGCAAATTTGCTCCTCGAGCAAATAAGTGCATTTTTCTAGGGTATTCTCCAACCCAAAAAGGGTACAAATGCTATTCTCCAACCAACAAAAGATTTTACACCACCATGGACGTCTCTTTCTTTGAACATGTCTTCTTCTATCCCAAATCTCATGTTCAGGGGGAGAGCATGAATGAACATCAAGTTTGGGAGTCTTTTCTTGATGGTGTACCTTCTTTTCACTCAGAGTCACCAAATCCTTCCCAATTCGCGCCCACTGAGTTGTCCACACCCATGCCGCCATCAGTTCAGCCAGCCCAGCACACAAATGTTCCTTCTCCCGTGACCATCCAGTCTCCCATGCCTATTCAACCTATAGCCCCACAACTTGCTAATGAGAACTTACAAGTTTACATCAGGAGGAGGAAAAGACAGGAATTAGAGCACGGATCACAGTCAACATGTGGCCAATATATTGACTCCAATTCAAGTCTTCCTGAAGAGAACATAGGTGAGGATAGGGCTGGAGAGGTGTTAATTCCCAGCATTGATGATTCTACTTTGCCAATTGCATTGAGGAAGGGTGTTAGGAGATGTACAGATCATCCAATTGGGAATTATGTTACGTATGAAGGGTTATCACCATCTTACAGAGCATTTGCTACTTCTCTTGATGATACTCAGGTTCCCAACACAATACAAGAGGCATTAAAAATTTCAGAATGGAAGAAGGCAGTACAAGATGAGATTGATGCACTTGAGAAGAATGGGACGTGGACTATCACAGATTTGCCGGTTGGGAAGAGGCCTGTGGGGTGCAAGTGGATTTTCACCATAAAATACAAAGCAGATGGATCAGTCGAAAGATTCAAGGCTCGTTTGGTAGCTAGAGGGTTTACACAATCCTATGGGATAGACTATCAGGAGACTTTTGCTCCTGTTGCAAAACTGAACACTATCAGGATCCTTCTCTCATTGGCTGTCAATCAAGATTGGTGCTTGCAACAACTGGACATTAAAAATGCGTTTCTAAATGGGGACCTAGAAGAGGAAGTCTACATGGAAATACCACCTGGTTTCGAAGAAAGTATGGCAAAGAATCAGGTTTGCAAACTCCAAAAATCATTGTACGGCCTTAAACAATCTCCTCGAGCCTGGTTTGATAGATTCACAAAAGCAGTCCTGAAGCTGGGCTACAAACAAGGTCAGGCTGATCATACTCTATTTGTCAAGAAATCTCATGCCGGGAAATTGGCCATATTGATAGTCTATGTCGATGATATTATTCTATCTGGAAATGATATGGGGGAGTTACAGAATTTGAAGAAGTATTTGTCAGAAGAGTTTGAAGTTAAAGACCTTGGAAATTTGAAATATTTCCTTGGTATGGAAGTGGCTAGATCAAGGAAAGGAATCGTAGTCTCTCAAAGAAAATACATACTCGATCTTCTTAAGGAGACCGGTATGCTTGGATGCAAACCAATTGATACTCCTATGGAGAGTCAGAAGAAACTTGGTATCGAGAAAGAAAGTACACCGGTAGACAGGGGGAGATATCAGCGGCTTGTCGGGCGCTTGATTTATCTCTCACACACTCGGCCAGATATTGGCTTTGCAGTGAGTGCTGTAAGTCAATTCATGCACAGCCCCACTGAGGAACACATGGAAGCAGTCTACAGGATTCTTAGATATTTAAAAATGACACCAGGGAAAGGCCTATTCTTCAGAAAGACAGAGAACCGTGACACTGAAGTATACTCAGATGCGGATTGGGCAGGAAACATCATTGACAGGCGGTCCACTTCCGGATATTGTTCTTTTGTCTGGGGAAATCTTGTTACCTGGAGGAGTAAGAAGCAATCAGTTGTAGCCAGAAGTAGTGCAGAAGCTGAGTACAGAGCTCTTGCACAGGGAATCTGTGAAGGGATTTGGATAAAAAGGGTTCTTAGTGAACTGGGACAAACGAGTTCATCTCCAATTCTGATGATGTGTGATAATCAGGCAGCTATAAGCATAGCAAAGAACCCCGTGCATCATGACAGGACCAAGCATGTTGAGATTGACAGACACTTTATCACAGAGAAGGTGACTAGTGAGACGGTCAAATTAAACTATGTTCCTACCAAGCACCAAACCGCAGACATCCTCACCAAAGCTTTACCTAGGCCTAACTTCGAAGACTTAACTTGCAAGCTGGGATTATATGATATATATTCTCCAGCTTGAGGGGGAGTGTTGAAATAATGCCAAAGTTAGGACTTTAATTTAGGAATAAAAAAGGAGAGATCATTTAGGATATTTCCTTATGATTTAGTTTCCTAATTTTAGGAGAGAATTAAGCTAGATTGATTGTTTCTTATTCAGTCATTTGTGTATATATATGTGTATGGTGTGTACCGATTCATTAATCAATAAAGGAGTTCAGAAATTCTTCACTAACAAAAAGGAAGCAAAATCCTAGTACACAGGAGGTATAAAAGATGGCATTTGGGAGAAGAAAGAAGAATCCCACTCAAAATGTTCTCCTCAACCAACCTCCTGACTACAAACCAGATTCCAATCCAGTAGAAGACAACTCAAGGAAGTTCTTGCAAACTAACAGAAGCCTATAGAGACAAAATAAGTTGAGTCCTAAATGACCTACTTAGACCTATATCTAGATCCTTAAATATTATGGCATTCCCCACCCTCTATGTTATCCAAATCGAAGTGAGAATAGCCATACCTCAAAGGAGTTCAGCTGAGCCTCTAAAGAACATGTTTGTAGGCTTCTAGGAGACACTCAGTCTATCCCAGCAAGAAGGATTCACCAAAGAATTATATCAAAGCCCCAAGGAAAGTAGGTAATGAAAAAAGAGATGATCAATTGATTCACTACTTCCTAAACACATAACACAACAATCCGAACCCAAAGCTTAGTGATCTCCTCACAAGTAGAAGATCATTGGTCTTGATCTTCTTATTAGCAACTAATCATGCAAAAACCTTAACCTTAGGTAGGCTTTTTTTAATTTTTTTGATAGGAAAACAAAAAAGATATATTTATAAAGAAAGCACCTGAAAAAAGAGCAATAAGGTGTACATGACATATACAATTAGCGCCAAAAACAGACAAGCAAAAAAGAAGAGAACACAAAAAATAACTCCCATCTTACTTCAAACTCAACCGATCTACAAAGTTTATCATTGACATAAAAAGTTCATCTATCCATGCTAGCCCAATTCAAGAAAATACACATAAAGGAAGATTTGATAGCTTGATCCGACTGTTTTACTCCTTTAAAATGTCTCCTATTTCTTTCCTTCCATGATGTCCAAAACAGGCATAAAGAAACACTCTCCAAACTTTCTTCCCCAAAATAAAACCCCATGTCAACCAAGAAGATTGCCTCTTACAGAAGGCTGCATCAACCAAGCCACACCAAACAAAGAAAAAACCAATCGCCATAGCGTTATTGCTTTAGAAGCAAATGATCAGTCGACTTTTCATCCTCATTACACATGTAGCATCTATTCAGAACACTCCAACCCCTTCTTCTAAGCTGATCAAGAGTTAAAATCCTTCCCAAATAGATTCCTAAAGAAGCTCACCTTCATTGGCACCCACGGATTCCAACTAAACTTGCTAAGAAAGGCTCACTTCTTCTCTAGGCTAAGGACACACAGAAAGATTTTTCTGTAAACTTGTTCGTCTTGGTTATCTTCCAACCCAAGCTGTCCTCTTTGTCCCTTCTAATTGAGATTGATTGCTGTCTCCAAAAAAAGATCTCCAATCCTTCCAATTCCTAATCATGGAAGTATCTGTGAAAGCAAGAACTTCACTGACCTCCCTCCCCAACCTATTCCCACATTTCTGCTATCCAAAAGTCTTTATCAATGGCTAAGGAAAATAACATCGAGAAAGACTTCTCTAAAGAAGATTTATCTCATCATTTGACCATCCAAAATTTTATCCTTCAGCCAGTACCCATAATGAGATGAGTTCTTCTTCAAAAAACTTCCCACCTATTCCTAACAGCCCTCTATAACCCCACCCCATAGCCATTCCCCACCACCCCCAAGCACCATCCTCCTTCTTTTGCCCCATACTTCCCTAATATGACCTATTTCCATAGGGACTCTCTCTTGGTGCAAGTGCCCCATTTTGTCCAACTTATGTCAGGATTTCTACATTAATTTTGCTCCTTAACCAGATTGGATCTTCAAATGAACATAATGTTCTCAGTATCTCTCACCCCTAATAATGTGTTTGGGAAAATTTTCAATGGCTTCCACATAAACATAATGGAGACCCTATTTTTGTTGTGTCTAATAACGTGTGAAATTTTTGATGCACCTAACAATAATGATGATGGTGATCATAACCAAGGACCAGTACTAAGCCCCATCTTTTTTACATTGTTCATGGATGAACTTACTAGGCATAGACAGTAAAGTGTCATATCGTCAATGATTTTTTCTGACAACAAAGTATTAATTGACAGACCTTGAGAAGAGTTTATTCTAAGTTAAAATTATCAAGAGACACCTTAGCATCTAAAGGTTTATGACAGAATATGTGGAATAGGATTTATAAGATTAAGAAGTAAAAATGGGACAACGGTAAAAAAAAAAAAAAAAACGTAGATAATATACACACACAAAATTAACCACTTCCTTTATCTTGAATTAATTGTTCATGAGGAGGGTGAAATAGGGGAGGGTATTGCCTGCTAAGTTTTGTCAGATTGTAGAACACGTATCAAATTAAAGGGAAGAATATTATGACATGGTTTATAAGACAAGGTATGTTTAGGACCACGATAGGCTTTGTAGATTGGTTGAATTCCAAGGAAAGTAAGTGTTTTTTTTATATCTCCATTTAAGTGTTTTTTTTTATATCTCCATTTTTTTATTTTTTTTATTTTTGCTTGAATAATAGCACCATTGGTATACATCATGTGTACTTGAGTGCACTCTATAATACTTTCAATATTATGTCTAGCATGATGAAGATGATGATGATAATCTAAGGATTCATATAAAAACTAAAATAAGTTTAATGAAAGAAGCATATGATCCTAACCTAATCAAATATACCAACTAAACATATCCTAATGAAATATCAAAATAATCCTACTTTCAATAACCTATTTCTCAAATAGATGGCCGTGATGTATCCGAGTATGTCATCAACAGTATTATAATACTTCGTACTTAATTTCTTCGAGAGATGCCTCCAACTCAAAATTTTGAAATGTAAAAAAATATGCATAAAATATTAAAAGGCCACACACCTTCATTAATCAGCTGATTGAGAGCAACAACATCTCCACCAGAACATAAGGCCCTGCCACTACCCTTCAAAGAATTCAAGATAGCAGCTAAGCCACCAAGGATAATCAATAAATGAAACATAAAAGACATGTTTAGCTCCATGTCTAAAACCCTTTTCAATTCCAGAAATAAGAATGTAGCACATCAAAATCATTTAGTAAACTCTGTTAGCAACAATTACTCTGAAAATATTATATTTTCCAGACATAAAATCTGTGAAAAAAATTCTTTCCATGTTGTCTTTGAAAAAAAATGAATAAAAAACTCATCCAACAGTCAAAAAATATTTTCCCTTTTTCATTATCAAAGTTCTTGAGAAGTTCACAAATGCATTTCTGAAAATGAAACCAAATGCACCTAAAAAATGATATGAAGATTAATGGAATACCTTCATTATGACAAATCCAAGATCTGAGTTTTCTTCCCATGATTCATATAGTCTTTTGAGCCGGGCCACCTGGAAACAAAATCAACTTCTAAATATGGACATTCTACAGAGGTACAGACTGAGAAACCCGTTTGGCTAGCATTTCCAAACTACTTTTCTTGCCTAGAGATTAAATAAGTACAAAAAACAACAATAAAAATAAAAACTGCATTGATTTTTATCTCCTGAAAGCAAGAAAAATGCTTTCAAAAATGCTGATAAAACCAAACCATACAGTACTGAAACAACAAAACGAACAAACCCACAAACAAAAAGTGTAGTAGTTTGAGTTAATAGAGAAGAAACCATTGGAATAGTGAGAGCATTGAGATCAGATGGTCTATTGAGAATGGCTGCCCTTGACTTTGCCCTCCCTTCCACTAACACCTGTAATTGCCAACATAAACACAACAACATTTGAGAAAACAACACATGGGTTTCAAAAAAAAAAAAAAAACCAATTCCAGATAGAGAAAGAGAGAGACGGGTTCATGGATATCCTTCCCAAAAAAACAAAAAAGAAGTGGGGGGCCTAAAATGTGCGTGTTAAATAGATGGGTCTATGGGTTTTAGGGGTTTAAGGTTTTCCTGCAAAACAGCCTAAACGTGAAATGTAGAGAGTTTTAGAGAAAGAGACTCGCCTGCTCTTGGAGATCATCGTTTCGGGCATAATTTGGCAGAGCAGAGAAGCTTCTGTGATGAGAGAAAACCCCAAATCTCTGTAGGGAACACCTCACTGCTGGTGACAACACTGCTTTAGCTCTTTGCATCTTCGCCTCTCTCCCTCTCACTGCCCAAAACTGCCTTAAACGTTCAGCTACTCGGCTACGCCTATTTCAATCAATCCGGTTATCCCAGCCGCCAAGTTTTCTTCACACTGATTTTGAAAGCAATGAGCCGTGGGGGCGTGTTTGTTTTGATTGAAAGGGGCAGGGAAGCATTTTCCCTGGAAATTATTATTAATTTTTTTTTATATTTTTTTATTTTCCTTAAAAATATAAAAATAAAAATACCACCACAAATACTTATATTCCCAAAAATAAAATTATACATAAATTTGAATTGGTTCGAATAATATGGTCCATTTTAAGTTGAAGAATAAAAAATAAATAAATAAATAAATAAATAAATATATATATATATATATATATATATATATATATATATATATATTATATAAAAATTAAGATAATTACAAGTTATTTTTAAAAGTTATTAAAAATTTGAAAAAAAACAAAACTTGTTTGAATGGTTATTTTTAAAAATGTTTTTTATTTTATTTTTATAAGAAAAATTATAAATTAGATGTATATAATATTAATTAAATTTAATTCAAATTTTATTAAAAATTAGAATATTTTTATAATTATAAATAAATTTAAAAAATAAATATTTTTTATTATAATAATTATATGATGTATTTTTTGGTATATGTTACAAAAATATGAATACTAACATTTTCATGAAAGCATAATTGATTTTTAAAAAAAAATTAATAGTATTTAAAAGAATCATTATTGATAATATTTATTCTAAATTAATTTAGAAACAAATAAAATTTAACCTTCTTATCATGTAAATAAATGGAGTTCTTAATTGCATGCATGAATTCTTTCGATTTAGTTTGTAATTAATTTCATCGTTTTTTTGAATTTCAAATTATTTTTAAAAATTAGAATGTTTATTAAAAAATTTAAAATATTAATTATTTCTCATTTAATTTATAATCTATTTACTTAGTGAAAATATAATAATTATGATTGATTTTAAATTTATCTATATAGAAAAAATAAGAAAAATATGGCTTTACACCTAAAGAAAAAAAAATAAAATCATTTTAATTAGATCCAACACATTAAGTCTTATTTGATTTGATTTTAAAGTTTATTTATATAATTAACAAAAATCATAAAAAAAATACGATGATATTTAAAGGAAAAATTATCTAAATCATTTGAAATAAATTGTGGTATGTATACTTTTTATGATTTTCATTTTTTTTTTAAAAAAAAAAAAATTGATAAAAATAACTTCTTCTTATTCTCTAAAAACTATTTTCAATTTCAATGTACTTTTTAAAAACCGTTTCAATAACAACGGTCAAATAAATTTTTAGAAACAGTTTTTTTATTTTAAATTAAAAACAAAAACAAAAAAAAAAAACAAAAACAAAAAGGCTCATGAGTAATCATCCATGGTAGGTTGAAGAAAATGAATGAGTTCTTCCTGTGAGTGATAACAGGGAGAGAACAAGAGATGCATTGATTTTTGCTCATTTACATTAATAAGAAAAGAACAAGTTTATTTTGGCAGTACAAGTTCTCCAAATAAATTAGGGTTTGGAGCTAAAATATGATCAACTCAAAGCTCATTTAACCAGCTCAACAGTGTAAGGTTTGAAGGACCTTCAAACCTTCCACAGGCTTCTAAAAAAAATTCAATCAACTACTCATCTGCTTGAATGAAATTGACCTTCCTCCAGAGGTTCAACTGGAACTGCATATGGTGAATTCCAGTCAGCATCAAAGATTTCTTGCAGTTGAGAAACAATGGCAGGGTTATATGTTCCGAAGCTGACACCTGCAGTTGAATAGAAGTAATCCCATACCAGGTTGCTCGTCCCGATGTGGGCTCTAACGTCACTGACTGCATATTTGCCATGGTTAACCCTGGTAAAGCCTGGGTAGATGTTTCCTGTACTAGTCCCATTGTGAATGGCAGGCCCTGTCAAGTTGAAGCCCGGCACCTTGTAGTACTTGATCTCAACTTTGCCTGAACATTTGTTGTACTTTGAAGAATAGCAGAGGACATTGGAGTAGAGGAGAGACTTCAGATACTGATCTGTGTTGTTAATAAAATGAGCCCAATATGCTACTAGAATCTTGACCTTAGCGTGCTTGGAGAAGACAACCTAGTATTCAGAGAGTTTGTTAGAAGTTAGAACATGAAAATAAAGGATTTCGATGGATGCTGCTCATAAAGTCAGGGACATGGGCATCAAGACAATAGCAAGTTGTTGATGCTTCTGCTTGAAGTTTCCCTTCCTCATCCTTTTAGACTCCCAACCCTACTGACATATCATATCGACTTCCTAACTTTAAGACTATAATATGCTAGCTATCATGGAAGATTTCCAGATTGACAAACTCTGGGGGTATGAATTATGATCCTTGTTCACATTATAATAAGTGTTTGGGAGGTTGAATGGAAGATCAGTAAATTTTAAGGACCATCACATGTCAACTTTGGCTTGGTCTCAAAGTGGCAATCAAAAATAAAACTTCCATAAGAATGCAAATGGTAGTAGCTGTGCCAATTCTTATACAATGATGGGACTCTAAGAATAAGCCCTTATATATGATGTTCAAGAAAATTCGCTATGAAGAAATTTCAGGTTACCTCTGATACTGCAGATGAAAGGGATGACCAATAAACTGTTTGTTGCATGTACTGAGATTGACCTAGCCAGTCCATGCTATTAATTCTAACAGTTGCCCCAGTTCCTACAGATTTAATTGTATCCACCCATGCCTGTTCATCGGCCTGGTGCTTGCCAAATGACAACTGCAGACCATAGATTATGTCAGAATAGATAATGCATAAAACATAACACACTTGAAGATGTACGGAATTTTATTACTTTCAACATTTTGGGAGTACTTCGGTCGTCCCTTAAATGGAAATAATTATTTGATTGTTTGAGTTTTTGCTCTCAAACTCAATAATTGTACTTAAAAAGCATGCATAGGATTCTAGGGATTTCAAGGAATGACAACATTTTAGTTTGGTAACTGCCAGCCTTCCACGCATGTAACAGTCCCATTCTGAGTGTTTATTCCATAAATACCATCCAAAAAAAAAAATCAACATGCACATGCAGTGACCGCATTCTTGAAATGCATCAGAACACAAACGTTAGCAAAGAAAATCTTAGGGATTGGCCCATTACCTCTGGAGGAGCAAAAGACAGACAGCTAGATTGAGGTTTTGAAGTGGAACAGTTGTGTCCAGGAGTTTGAATTGGTGTTTTAAACATACGAGGGTCTGACAGTGTTGGATACCCGACCACATGGGGAACTGCCACATAACGAGGTAGAGGCGACCTGTCAAAATGTGAATTTATATTGTTAACTGAATCACAAAGCAGCAAAATGTTCTCATGCTCCACTTGCATGCATAATAGACAGTGAAACAAGACAAAATTCGGAATATTTTCCTCTAGGGAATGAACATGATAATTATGATTATAATAAGTATGGAAGCTCAACAAATTCACAAGATATGACAACAAAAAACTTATTTCGGATTTCACTAACCGGAGGCGACCTTCCCTTGGGGATCTTAGGCTTTGGCATGTAAAGATATGTCTTTATGGGTGTCTCCTTTGCATCACCATCTAAGGTTCAGCATTGGGTGGACCACTGACATTTCATGAAATGCATGATTTGCCGTGGCTAATGAATTCTGATTCTAAATTTGCACAATTTGGCTTGCCTCATGTGATAAACAAAATCAGTTAAGATTCGGAGCATGCATGAATGTGTAATGGTGAAGCTATTTTAAAGGGCATCAGGGTGATAATGATGCAAAACCATATTAGAGTTGAAGTTAAAGATTGTCATACTAACAATGGATTGCATTGGCAAATAATATGAACAACAAAACGAGATGATATCATCTGCTGGTACCAAAAGCTTCCAAGTTCCAAGCTTCCGCTAAATACATTGGTAAAAGCAATATTCAAGATGATCATTGGGCAATCATTAGAAGTGTAAAATGAAAAACTAATACACATTATGGGAGATTTCTGAGAAAAAAAAATGGAGTCCCTGACTTTTCCAGTGTCTCAGAGGAAAGCTCTTCATGATATCAAGATAAAAGTGATCCATTAGTAGGCTCGGGATTTTTGGTTAAATGTACCACAGAGGCACTTATACTGTCATGCCTGAGGGAATGTTTTAAGTGTAATAGAAAAATGTAGATTATATTACAATGAAATATCAGTGCAATAAAAAGTGACTAAACAAACTAAGGTGCATAATCTATTGTCAGAGTTTTCTTTTCTCTCCTTTATTAGGGTTTAGATGGAAAAAAAACCAATAAAAAAAAAGGGCACCATTACATAATCTCAAGGATGATGAATTTATTTAAATGATAACTTACAAAACCATGTACTACCCTATACCACTTGTAAGGGAGACTCAGCTTTTCTAGCCAGCCTACATAAACGACACTCATTTTGCCTAACTTGAGCGTCCTCTCTAATTAAATACTTCTAATTTGTCGTGCAATTTTAAATGTTTCTTCCTTTCCCACTTCATCTCTCTCAGATATTTATCTTAAGAAGAAAAGTCATCAAATAAACAATGTACAAGCCAAAATTTTATCTTCATAATTTCCTTTTTGTCTTATTTCTATTTCAACCATTTGATTGCATAAAAGTTGAAATTATTATTTATAACCATAGTTTCAAAAGGCTTTTGAGCTTATGCCTTGAGGTTCATCCCAAATCCTCAAAGTGAGACCCAAAAGAATACCTACAAGCACAAAGGCTTAAGTGACTTGAAGTTCACACCTCAAGGGGTGAGGCTCCTGTTTGACATTCACCTCACACTGTAAAACTTGCTTTACATTCGAAACATCCATCTCATATGCCAGCTAAATTTTATCCCTTCTGAATTGTTGGTTGAATATTAGATTATCTGTAGCTTTGTAGCCTTAAATTCTTAAATATTTGTAAAAGATCATGGCCATAAATTACCAAATATTTTGATGTTAAAGGTCTCAATATTTAACACTAATAATTTATTCATTAAACTTAAATTTGTTTAAAATGATCAAAGTAAAATCAACCACAAATAAGTTTTGTTACTAACCTTGGACTCGTGCTGGACATCCTATTTTAGTTTAACATTTTAAGTTAGCCTAGGGGATACAATGAGAGGAAGGAGAAATTAGATTATTAGTTGCGTTCCTGTGTCCATAACACTACCAGGATCAGACACACATACCCAAGTTCACATGACAATTTTTTTATAATATATTAGTAAACAAGACCAATGTGCATGAGATGCCCAAATGCTGAATCAGTTATTTCCTACAGTGATATTAATCGTAAATTAGACATAATCTACCAAAAATTTCTTCTTCTATCAACTAGGAAATTTTACTTTCCATATTGAAAATACTGGAATTTGACAGTGCAGTTTGGTCATGTGATCAATGAAAGGTTCAACTTTTTAAAAGTAACAAGATATAATTGAACTTCATTTGAGCATGTGCCTTCTGACATACCTGCACCTCTCTCTGGGAGTAAGAAAATGTGACCAGCAAGGAACTTGTCTATTGATCTGCCACTGTTGATCCCATACTGTTGTTGTGTAAGCTGAAACATTAAGAGAGGCAAGTTTCCATAGATTGTTATAGTAGATCTCAACCTGTCTTGCTATACTTGGGCAATCAACAAGATAAATTCCAACTTCCTTCACCTAAAAACAATTAAAAACCAGAACATTTAGTCATGTAGCTCAACTAATTACCAACAAGGTGAGACAAATAGAGGAAATAATTTGTCATGGCCAAGTTTTATGCATGAATACAATATTGAAAAAGATAATTTAAATGTAGTGGCTGGGGACAGACACAAGGCTATTATATTTCAGTGTCGGGATAACATCAAAGAAACCACTTGTGTGTGTATGTGTGTATGTGTACCTGTTGTTTTAAGATTTAAAGCAAGGGGAGGGGTTTTTTGTTTTTGTCCTTGCGTTTATTATATACTCCATGTGTACGGTGCTACCCCTCCTCTTGGACGCTTTTAATATATTTTCTATTTTGCCTATCAAAAAAAAAAATCTGGCATATGGCAATGTTCACCATGGTTTCCCTTTGATAAATATGAGTTTATAGCATTCTTTGTTTGGCAGAGTGGACAGAAAAAGATGCATAAGAAAGTTAATACTTTTCTGCCCAATCCATCCCAGATCTACACGCCACTGAACCTTACCATTAAAATGCATCTTGATTCCTTTAAACCAACAAACTAGGTGGGGAAGTGTTAGGACCTTTAACCCAAGTATGTCAGCTTGATATACATTATTAGCTCATTACCTAATAATTTAAACTTTTAGGTCAATTGATAGCTTAATAGGAAGAAATAAGAGGTGGTCCTCTCTAGGTAGGTGACAATATTGCCATTAAACTACATAATGTTTCAGGGTACCTGCGTGAGAGATTTCCAATCATTGTTTGCAGATCCGATATAGACATCTCGACTGTCTGATATCCAAACTTTAGCATGGACTATGCCTGAACCCCACCATTCTCCAAGCAATAAAGTCACATTCTCCACATTTGGCCTTCCTGATGCAAGGTCAGATGGTTCTTTGGTATAATCAGGATATACTCCTGAGTGCTGTAAAAGCCTAAAATAAATTTAATTCACAAGGTATAGATTGGTTAGTTTAGATTTGTGAACAGAAGAATAATCTCTTTTATAGATGATCGATATAAAACATTACACTGAAGAAAACAAACTTGGTGGTAAAGAATAATAATGTCATCATTCTTATATATTTTTAGAAAAGAGGATAGAGATAAAAATTATTTTGGCAAGTTCCGTCTCAATAGCCAATAAAGCCATTTACTAAAAAGGGAAGATCAATAAGTGAAATGTAGTCAAATGTAAGGATATACTTAAATCAAGTGAAGATTCAAGAGCACTTGACAATAAGGGTTCTTCTAGACTGAAATGTTCACAAATTTTAATGGGCAAATGTCACCAACCATGCAACCTAATAGGAACAGTTTTACTTCTTTTAAGCATAAAAGGATTACACTCGAACATGATAAGTAACCACTAACTAGACCAGAAGAAGCATATCTCTGCATCCCACATTTTCACAAGTAAAAACTAACAAGAAATTATGAGCTTGAGCATCAGGAAGCCATGTTTACAGAGGGATGCATAAAAACCATTTGTATCTGTTTCTTAGGATCATCTGCCAACCCTTGATCTGTGCCTTTTCACTCAATCATTATAGTGAATACTTCCAAGATCTGTGCTACACCAATTTGATATCCAAATACCATACACAAGAATTATGAAATTAAAGCATTAAGAAAATGGCATCACAGGAACCAGCAGATGGGAAGTTCTTAAAAGTTAATGTGATATAAACCCATTTGAAAAAAACTGAAGTAGCAGAACTTCTTCATTGTGACTGATGGTCATAATGAAAGTACAATTAGAGCTAAAATTCAGCTTTAGGCCAAAATAATCATTTAATACAGTTAACCCATTCTATGCTTAGTCCAGAGCAAGAGACTCACACAATGGTTCCAACATAAAGGGATAACCCAACCCCATGTTTTGGGTCATAAAACTAATAAAATGATAAAGCATATAAAACTCAACTCAATTCTACATTTTAATGTAACAAGCTGTAAACATTGAATTCCAAAGGTGCCAGTAATTCTAATCATGGAACCATATTGAATTTAACTGCAAAATGTATACCTGATACTAATATTACGATCAGCAGCATTTTCTAGGGCTCTATAGACATCAAAACCTTCATGAGCACCAAACTTATGCATATCAGCTTTTGAGTATCCATAATCCCCGGAAAGGGGATCATCAGGATGGGCATTTAGTTGCCAGTATTGAGCTATTATATCCAGGCTCAAGGAAGAGTTTCCAGCCAACCACTGGAACACATCAGCTAATCATAGTTTGAATTTGACAAAGAAAGTCACAAAAATTCTAGTCAGTTTAATTGAAAGATAAGAAACAGAAACACTATTTGGTAGCCAAGAAAATTAAGGAAATAAAAGAAAATAAAACATTTACACTTCATGTTATACACTGTTTTGATTTCAAAAAATTAGCTCAACTTAAGCCAAATGGTTGTATCAAACTCCAATGAAGCAATTTTGTGCTCTTGTTCCCCGATCAACAATCAATATTAAGATTCAAAGCTTACTTTCATTTCACTTCCCTATATTCCCAGTCTCCAAACATAAAGAAAAGAGGAAATTTAGGAAAAGCAATTCACAGATATGCCTTATTTAGTTCATACAAAGAAGTCAAACCTTCCCATTAACTTCTAAGAAACCTAAGGAAAATAGAAGAAAAGAAAATTCTAAACATTTACATTGCATGCTATTATGTTTCAATTTTATGAAACACTCCCTCCTATAGAGCCTAATAATTGTACTAATAAACAATGAAAAACCCAATACCTAAAGTATTCATCTCATTTCCTACACTTTCTCAGCAACCAAACTGATGTAAACCAAAAAAATAAAAGGAATAAAAAATAAAAACCACACAGACACAAACCCCATCTCCTTTAATTGCTGAGCAAACCGAACAGAAGGAAAGAAAAAAGAATGAAATCCTTTCTTTCGCTTTTCCAACTTCCACACATTTTCCCAGTACCCAAACAACAAATATCGAAATAAAAGAAAACTTACCAGTAGAGAGAACGCCAGAGACAGGAGGAAGGTGGGGCATGTGGGTGGGGATTGACTGGACAATCCATGCTTTGCATTGAGAAGACGACTTGGCGTTAACACCAAGAGCTTGGATTACCAACAACACAATGAATACAGATTTTAGGGTTGTGAACTTTCTCATCTTTCTCATGAAACCTCTGCCTGATTTTGCATACGATTATATGGGAATATGGGTGTCTGGTTGAAGATGGAAAGTCAATGACAGACGCCATGATCTTTAGAAATTCAAAAAAAATAACAATAGAATATGCTAATAAGCTTATAAGCTAACTCTATTCACACTGTTGTCCTCTTTTCCCATATATGAAAATGCCATCATTTTTGTCATTTATTTAGAAATTGTGTATGGTATTGGGACTGAATTGGAAAATGACTGACTTTCCTGAATAAAATTAAATTCTTTCCCCAGATTTTATTCTTAGATTTAAATATGGGTATGGTAGGGGTAGCTATCACTATCATATCTCTGAAAAATAAGTCATCATTTGAAAGTAGACATGAATTTTGAAAGAAGATCATCAACGTGAGTGTTTGTGTTTTTAATTGAAAATCAACGTGAGTGGATGTGTCTTTTTAATTGAAAAATAGTTGTAATTTGGATGGATTGGATCGAGTCAGTTAATTTGGGATGGGTTAACCTGATTCAAATTTAAAAAACCAAATTATTCAACCTTCTCTTTCAAAATTTTGATTAAAGACTTTTTTCTAAATTTTGATTAAAGTATCGAGTGGTTTGACAAGATCGAATGATTCAAAATTCATTTATAATATATTTAAAAAAAAAAACTTATCTATATTTATATTAAAATTTAATTATCACATCAAACAAAATTTCAAAATAATAATAAATAAAATAAAATAAAATAAATTTTTTATATATTTTATGAGAAAAATAATATTCTATATATATATTATGATTTAATTTGATATTTTTACTTAAAAAAATATTCTTACATAAAATATAAATAATTTTTAAATATTAAATTAAATTTGAATTAGATTCCAATCAAGATTCACCCAAATTGAGTCCAAGTTGAAACAAAAAAAAAAAAATCTAAACCCAATTCAAATATTAAAAATGAATGTCTAACCCTAAAAAGATAGAATTGGATCTAGTCAACCCACCCAGAGAAGAGAAATCTTCATGCTTAGGCTCAAGTCCAAACCCATATGTGAGAGTTCAATTTACCCAAGCATATTGTTTAGACAATGTAAATATCATAAACTTCCTACACATATACCAAAAGAGGTAAAAGGAGTGATAAATGCAGTGTTTTTTTAGACAAAAGATATACCCCAAACCAAATTAGAAGTGCATGAGTTGGGTGTAGTCCCACATCAATTAATCTATCTATATATATACCTAAACCCTCAAATAGTGGAAGAGATCAAACTCTGAAGACCATTAGCACCCAATGAAGTAAAGAGGATAGAAAATTCCTACTTGGAATCTATATTAAGACCATAAAGATAATATTACAATGGGAAACACCGGAATCAACAAAAGAAAAGGAGCCCAAAGAAACTGATTACATATTACATTTTTTATGCAGAAAAACCCCCTTCCTGGATGACTTTGCACATCTAAAGATAAAACCCATCATCACCTACAAACCTACAACAAAATCCTACTAATTTTTACACTTCAATACGTGTTCAATACCTGTTTATCTCCTTTGCTTGTTCGGTTCGTGTAAAAAACCTTGTCTAAGAGATGGAATGCCTCCTCTGTCTTGAAGATGAACCGGATGACTTTGTCTCCCCAGGTGCCACTGAAGTTGGGCTCTGGGAACTCCCTGAGGTCTCAGAGCTTCTGTTCTCTCCATGCTTTTTACCCACTGCCCATAACTTGTCAAACATTCTCCTTGATCTAGAAGGCAGCAGCTGCACACCACTTCTGCTGTTTTTGCTACCCTTTTTAGTCAATTTCCCGTTTTTCCGAAATTCCTCATCTTTTATCTTCATTTGATTCATCTGTCTCCTCAGGGATTTGCAACTCTCTGGACCTCGTACTATTGCTGGCTTCTCCCATTCTTCATCCATGTTGGTCATGGCTTGTGAGGTATCACGGGGAATACTGTTAGGGGCTTGAGCCCCAGCAGCTGCTCTAACCTGCTCAAAAAAGAGGACTTGGACTACAACCCGGAGTGGGAGACGATCGTTCTGAGCTGCATGCATGGATGCATCCATTGTAAGTTTCTTGACATCCATCAGCCCACAAAGCTTCTTTCTTTCAGCTTTTGTCAAGTTCTGGTGTGCCTGAAATAGATGCAATCCCATCAGAAAGGTCACATTTTAAATCCCCAATGGTTTTTACTGGAGAGCTAAGGCGCTCCAGCACACACAGATCATCATTTTCCATTCTAGTGTTCTCTGTGTGTGTGTGTCTGTGCATATGTGTTTTAAGGAGCCATTTTCCTACATTGCAAAGAAATGCAAAATTTGTTACAAAATAATCTAATGTGCTATCCACCTCAATTGTCTCAGCACCAAACATCAGGGTCCTGACATAGATGTAAAGTACCTAATTTTTTCACCCCCTCATGTCCAGTTTACCTGGAGCAGTCCCCTCCAGGTAAAGTAAATCCATGTATAAAACAGTTCAAGGATTTGGAAGTGATGATGCATAATTATCCACCAACCCCACATCCAGATCCCACAGCAACAGGGGTTCCAATTTGGTTGGTTACTGAGAATCCAGAAGAAACTATCAAATGGTGGTTTCTAATAATGTGCATATAAAGAAATCCAGTATAAGTGACACTTGATAGCATCCTGAAAGAAATATTTTTACGTGTTTTAAGAGCTCAACCAATCAAACTGAGAAAACAAAATTCGTGAACATGGAATAAAGGGCCTACCTTCAGGTAGATGTCAATAGCCTTGTATAAGCCATCATGAATTGGTCTTGCTGATTCGGGAGTTGACCGTACAATATCATTGAAACTGGAGAGGGTGAGATTTGGATCATGAGCAATTTCAGCAAGATATCCATCCATCAGTTTACCGACTTTTAACAAAGGTCCATGGCCCAGTATAAAATCACTGGTTCCCTTCTCATTCTTCTCAGAAATATCCAAATCCTGGCAACGCTTTTCATGCAACACAAATCTATTCACAATGGACTGCACCAGTTCAACATCATAAACAGTTGTTTGCGGAGATCGAGCTCGGATCAATAGATCATTGACAGAAGCCTCATCCAACTTCAGACTGATCCTTTTTACCAATTCTTCCCTTTGTGAATCATCTGCTCCAACTAGAATAGCAACTTTCAATAATTTGAGCAAAAAACTGCAAGAACAACCCACACCCTTATCAGATGGCAATAAGCAAATGATTGTTTCCACCAAAGATTTGTTCCTCCTGGTATGATCATCAGAAACCAGGGCGTCAAGGGAATCAGGCAACCATCTAACTGCATAAGTCTTTAGTGCCTCTCCAATCACATTTGCATCCATTCTTCCCTTTGATTTCACAGCAATCATAACTCGTTTATAGAGATCAATCTCCAACTCACAGATATCTTCAACCCACCAATCCTTTGGAACAGACTCGATTCTCTCTTGGAGCTTCATCCCATCCTCAATAATTTTATCTGGCACTGCTAATTTTCGATTGTAAGTGTAAGACCAGCTGATGTTAGCCGGGTCCACGGAAGTTTTAGATGCAATGGAATCTATGCATCTTCCAATCACCTTTAGATCTTCAGACCATGGTAACAGAGATTTGGTCGTTTGAAGAACAATAATAGAATCTTTCCAGCTTCGGAAGACACTGGAGTTCAGAAACACTTCAATTTTGAAAATTAGGTTGCCTCTATCAACATCCTCAGTCATCTCAAGGTACTCAGCTGCGCAACGGGCAGCCACAACATTGTAAGCATTTAGTGTTACAGTCATCCCATAGCAAAATTTGGCGCAAATTTCAAAGGCTTTCGGCCCACCAGGAAAATCAACCAGTCGAATTTCATCAGAATTTTCCTCACTGGCTTTCACTACCAACTTTTGCAGGCGATTGCTCTTGGACAAGAGAGGGAACTGCAAGAATGGATTGAAGCAACAGATCATAAGACAGAGCAAGCCAACTAGTTGGAGAAGTGAAAGATAGTAGTTTTTTAGCTACCCAACAATTGTTCCATTAATGGCAAGGGATTGAAATCAAGTGGCAAAAAAATTCATGAAAACCTCCTATTGTTTGTTGTATGAATAAAAAAGGAACAGCATAACAGTCATTTATTTTCATATAGTACCACTAAATTCACATTATTTTGCTATCAGGCACTTTTGTACTTAACTGTTACAAAATAGGAAAAGATGACCATTTTTCATACCCATATCATCAATTCAGGCCAAATACAGCCACACTGGCATGTTAAAAATAAATAAATAAATGACTAACATAACCCAAACACAAGCAAGCTTCGGTTGATGAGTCCCAACCCACCCTGAGGTCAGGTACAGCTCAGTTTGAGGCTTCACCAACCTAAGCTCAAGCCTAAGCCTGGCCTAACAATTCCAAATAGCTTTTGTTAGGTCATGCATCAAATTAGATTTTAACTGTTAGGCCTGGCTCAGCTATTTTTTAGATGAAAATCAAACTTCCCCTTCCCCAAATAGCTTCCATTAAACTTTACAGAGATCCAAGAAACTTTTTAAATGCCTAAAGTTCAGCATGAGCATGAGGAATATCAAAGTAAAATTACCAGTTACAAACATACAACTTCATTTAACTTTATAAAAGAGTTCACAAACGACTTTACCTTGTGAAGGTAAAACTTCACTCCTCCAACAATTATGATAACATCAGTTGCCAATTCGGATGAAACATACCTGCACAAGTAGACATCCTTTGCTAAGTCCACTTTGAGGACTAGAGAACATTTAACATGTAAGAGAACAGAAAATATATAAAATAGCAGAAGATCGATGGAAGGAAAAATTATAGGGAAAATATAGCAGACAGATATTTGAACTTTATATGGTACCTAGAACCTACTCAACTGAAAAGGTATACATAACAACCAACTGATCTAAATTCTATTCAAAATCGAGTTACATATACCAAACTACAGGGATCTTATAAGTTCATCACAAATACCACAACTACCTCAGCCATGCAATTTATAACATAGCCATTGAGAGGTCTTAAAGGATGAAATTGTTGCATAAAGAATAACATGGCTATATGAAACTTAAACAAAGTCAAAATTTTCCAGATGTGACAATGTTTACCGCAGATAGATAGGTTATAATTTTTTTCTTTTGGAGGTGGTGGGGGGAATACATTTTTTGCCCTATTGGAGATCAAACCTAGAAACTCAGCATCAAGGTCTAAGCATGTCAATATCTTGGTTCCCCCTACAAGTGAAGCATTCAGGCAACTCAACTTCCAAGATTAAAAAAATGCTAAACTGAACCTATGGAAAATGAATACACAAAACACTGGTTATATGACACTATATGGTACAACGAACAGGAATGTTTCAATTGATGATGCTGAATTAACAACCAAATGGTCAAAAACCTTGAGCTTGGAACTCATCCTGAATGCACACAAGGAAAATTGTGTGCACACCATCATAACATAATTAAACATGAACCCACCAGTTGACCACCTAACTAAATCTGTTTCAGCCAGTAATTTCATCATCCAATTTGGAATAGCATACATTTGAAGTGCCACTTTCATCATATAATTAGGCATAGGCCACATAAAAGATATCAAATAACCAAAGACATCCATCCCCCAGTCCCTGATAGGTCAAAATGCAAATATATTAAAAACGCTTGAAAAAGGTGCACCAAATACACATGAAGAATACAAAAAACACCAAAAGGCAAGCAAATGGAAATAACCAGGGAGATTATGATGACAATAACCAACTCAACTAGGTGAGGATCAAAACTAACCATACTATGGATGCCCATCAAAAAACAAAAACTAACCATACCAGTAACTCGCTATTTCTCTGAAAAGTCTGATAGATATAGTATGATAGCTTGAAGTTTGCACAATTAGCACTTAATTGGAAACAAAAAAATTATTTGATAATAAGATGAAAGGATGTTGTGTTTTGCAAGAGTTTGGTGGCCATGATTATTAAAGAACTTGTCTGTTCTATACAACATTACTGTATTTGACCACCAAAATGGACATAACCAGGACAATCTGGACCACTTATGGCCTTGTGCAGTTATTGAAACATATCATTGGGTGAAATTTTTTATGAAGTTTCAAACAGCATTTCAACATCTACCGTGAACAAAACAAATTTTTTGTTAATATAGCCTCTCTAGATACGGTACTCGAATATAAGGTCCCATGTTGAGTCTCAAAAAGGACACCAAAATAAATGAAAAAATAAATAAATAAAATCTTATCTATCTACCTATAGAGTGTGTTTAGTAATCCAATCAAATGGCCTGGCTAGAGGACCACAAATAGAGTAGTGAATATTATAATACAAAAATAAAATTTTAAGCCGCTTTCTCCAAAGTCTCATAACATGCTAGTTAGTTAATTATAAACATGCAGAATGCTAGTTGGTTAGCCAAGACAAATAGGTGGGATTAAGCATGATTGAGCTCCATTGTAGTGGTTGAGCCAGCGCCAAAACCAGAATTGAGAAAGTCCCTGAACAAAAGTGGCTAAACAACATAAAATCGGACAGCATTCAAAAACAATTTGGACACTGTTTGATGAGCAACCGGACAACCTAAAACCTCACCCCACTCAATGTAGATGTCCAAATTTCAAATCACCACTTAGCCCGTTTGCCTAGTGATGTTTTATAAATGTGTTTGTACATGTTAAAGCTTCCTAGACAACATGCATCTCCACTTGCTCTCATCAATATACAAACCATCCACCAATCCAGCACTGTTTCACCTGACATTTCATTAAGCAACCATACATAGTGAACATGCAGGAGGAAATGACCTATCCATGAAAAAAGGGGGCCCCCCAAACAATACAAGATGAAAACAACCAACTCAACCCAAATGCTCAAAACCATCTAACCTACAAGCTTACTCGTTTTTCCCCAAGCAGTAAAATATTACACACCATGCCAAATCCAAGCGTCCATGTATAAAAGTTCACCTTTTTTGCCTATTAAAAAACAAAAAACTATAAATTCACCGTTTCTTTGGGGACAGAAGATGCTTATCGGGAGTGGAATAAATGTTCTATTCTACAGGAGGAATCTGGTAACTGCTAGGATTAAAGGCTTAGTCTACCCTACATGACTTTACACATTTGGACCACCAACTCATCCAAATCAAGACAGTTCACTCGCTGGACCACCTCCTGAATGTCCTCACCACCTCATCCCCTCACCCCGCGCATAAAAAAACAACAATATACACATAAACAAACAAACACCCATGTGGTTAATCCATCACCTTTCAAGCCATTCAAGCTTTGGATCAACACCTACCAGTATTTCACCACTTCATCCTACATCAAAACATATATTTCTGGATATCTTAAATAATAAACAACCCTTCTAACAAAAAATGACAACAAATAAATATATATATTTGAAAAGGTAACTCATGGAAAGATGCATCTATTCATCACAGTTATATATTAAAAATTTAAGCCTGGTAATCAAGCCGAGGCCAAAATCAATAGAACATTAAATTTAGAGGGGGGAAAGCATCAAAGCAAACTTTACAATACACAAGCTGGAAAGCAAAGCGGGGGGGAAAAGAACGAAACGAACAGAAAAGAGCAAAGCAAGATTCAGTTCGTTTTCATGGAAAATAAAGAACGAAAATGAACCACTTCTCACCTGACAGAATTGCCATCAGCTTGAAAGGCATCAGGCTTCGAACCCAGCTTCATAAACTTCATTTTTTCTCCACAAAATAGCCGCTACAGAGTATTAAAATCACAGTATAACCCCTTAATGGAACTACAACAAACAAAGCCTATGTTCACTCTAAATCTACTCGAATGCCCTCAAAACCACACACTTCACAGAGCTCAAAACCAGGAACACTTCATCCCTCTAGAAATTGACAAAAAAAATAATAAATCCAACCCAGATTTGGGGCCTTCTCTTCCTATAATCCACCCAAAAGGGATGTTTTGGAAACGCCCTCTCTCTAAAGTCTAAACCCACTATCTCACCAGCCCAAGTAAATACCAGGACACAGGCATAATCTCTGGCTTAGACCCCCACCAGCGCCTCGGTTTCGCAGCCATTGATTTCAAAGCCTTTATGATGACATTGATGATGCTGCGTTAGAGAGAGAAAGAAAAGAGAAAATTCAGAGACAAAATGCAGAAAAACAAAAAAAAATGGCGAGACACAGATGGAGACAAGGGGAGCCAGCCCAAAACGCAGCGTTTTGTGGGAGAGAGAGTGAAAATAGCCCAAATACAAATGGCGTTAGAGAGAGAAAGTGAGAGCCTCTGCACTCTCTCTCATCGCCGCCTTTGCTTTAAATCCCCTGATCTGCGAAGATCTCCTAGCCGCGCAAATCTCAAGACGCTTTCTTTCTCCCTCTGTATGAATACGTGAGTGATGATGATCGGTGGCGTCTGCTGAATTTCTCTCTCTATATCAGAGAAATTGCAGAAAAAGAAGAGAGAGATAGAGAGAAAGAGCTGAGAGAGAGAGGAGATGGGAGTGGGGGAGTAGACTAATGTGGTGGGATGTGGAGCACTGAATCGGAGCTGTGGGTGTGTGTGGAGAGTAGGGGACTGTATAACAGAGTGGCTCAGAGCCTTTTAAGGAGGCTTTATGCCGTTAAGGCACGCCACCCTTTGTTGGACACTTTTGCCCTTCCTCTCTCTCCCTATTCTCCCTCCTGCCCCTTCCCTCCGCGCGTCTCTTTCACTCTCTGGCCCCATGTGTCTCGGGCCTTTTACTGTTTGGAGGTTGAGGAGCAACTCTACACTACCGGTCTGTGACTCACCGTCTGAGAAGAATTTGGTGGGAATCCCAAAATTGGGATATTAAATGACCCTATCTATTTTTTTTATAATAAAATAATTTGAAACTCCAAAAAAAAAATTAATATACAAATTAATATCTCTTATTATTTTAAAAAAATAATAAAATCTATTAATTTACAAATTTAAACCTCTTTTGCCTTATGTTTGGTTGTCAAAAGTATTAAAGAAAAAATATATTAAAATTTAAATATAATTAAAATTAATTTAATGGAGAAAAATAAATAAATTTTTTAAAAAAAATATATAAAATAATTTATTGATTTAAATTTTATTTTTTAAAAGGTAGAATTTCAAAATTAGGAGGTTGAATGTGTTTTAAAGGTAAAAGCAGGTAACATTCTAAGAACCCACCCCACTTTTGCAAGGTTTGTTTAAATAAAAGCTAATTATCATGACCAAAAAGTCTCTTGCCTACGTACACAAGGTTCCTATATTTATATGCAAGTTACCTCTTAACAAGTGTACTTTCATAATTAGGGTTTTTGCCTAGGACGGGTTGATCCGATCCAACGTAAATCCAACCGAATATTTGGATGGTTAGTGTTTTTACTATTTGATTTAGATTGAAATTCAAATTTTCAATTCAAACCTAATTTGAGTTGGGTTGGATTTAGTTCTAAGTGTTTGGTCAATTTAAGTCTAACTCATGTCTGATTTAATATTTTATAATATTTATAATTTATATTATTATAAATAATTATATTCGATTTATATACTTTTGAATCATTTTAAAAGACAAAATATCAAATTTAATTATATTATATATTATATTAATTTTTAGGAGGATAAATAATTTTTTCATTATTATTATCTCAAAATGATATGTTATTTATTAAGCTTGTGTATGAACTCATAAAAGATAACAACCATAGGAACAATTATTATAACCCTGGTTTAATTTAATAAACTCAACCCTAAAAAAAGTAAAGATGAATTATGATCAAATTTGTTGGAGTTGGATGATTTGACTTGATCCAATAAATGAGAAAAATAAGCAGAGCAGTTTTTTGAAGCTTTAAAACTACAAAATTCATTTTTTTAATTCATGAAACTGTCATCATTAAATATATATATATTTATGTGAAAACAGTCTCTTCTTTAAAAATTTATTTTTCTATTTTTTTTGCATAAAACAGAGATTGAGACTCTTATATTATGGAAAATAATGGTTCTTGTATTATTCATAACTTAAGGCAAGAAAATTGATTAGTAAAACAATCGATCGAGATTCTTATACATCTCAAAATATAACTTGAAAGCCTTATTTTACATCAAAATTAAACACCTTGAGTTAAGAGACTACATGATTAGGTTCAAATGAGTTTAACCTTGTTTACACTAATCACGTCTTAATTTGACTCTAACGTCCCTTACTAAAACAAGACAAGCAACCATCACCTCATCTCTAGAGATAACTTGAATCAAACCCATATTAGTAGTTTTGCAATAAGTAATGGTGACCTAATTTAAAAGTCACTAAATATTCAAATTTATCGATATGGTATAATTAAATGATAATGGATCTTTACTATTAAAGATGTTTTTTTCTCTATTTTTCTCATCCATAACTTCAATCAAAATAAATAATAAGAGAATAAAAAAATTAATGTTAAATACAATTTTTTTTTCTTTTTCTACACTTTTTTTTTAATTCAATAAAAGGGTATGGAAAGAGAAAAAATGAATATTTATTAAAAAAAAATAGAAGAAAAGAAGTAGGGTATTCATATCTTTATAATGATAGAGGTGATAATATCTATGCATTGAAAGAAAATGAAATGGGGAATAAGTAAATCATATTTTCTCTAATAAATAGGTTTAAATTATTTTCAAAAAATATATATCTTCAATTTATTTAGATCAAAATGGTGAATATTCTAATCCCACCGTCTTGGATACTCGTTTATGAAATTAGTTTTTGAGTAATTACGTCAAATACTTTTGAGTCTAGAATAAAATTTGTTACAATCATTTTTTTGGTTTAGTATTAAAGGGCATATTAATATTATTTTTAAATTTTTTATTTTTTAAAACTTACACACCATTAGCACTTATGATTTGTCTTTTAACTCCTTGTGATGAACACAATCATTTGTTTTGAAGACCTTAAGCAAATGGTAATCAATAATTGAGCTTTATGATGCATAAAGGCGAAAATAAAAAATATATATAAAAAAGAAAAAAAATCTAATAAATAAAAATAAAGGATCATCATGGAGGTTAAATTCAATACCTTAATAATTTAATGTTAAATGATTTATCCATTGAGAGTCCTATTCGATTACTAAAAGGTACTTTTTATGGATATCGGAAATGGTCACCAATAATATTAACCCTACATGTATATTTTTAAATTTTATGAATTTGTCCCCGAATTTCATTTACTAGTATCATAATTTCCAATTATCGTCCTTTATTTGTATCTTCATTCAATGACTATGTACTATTATTCAAGGATCTAATTTTTATTATACATATTCAACAATTGAGGTGAAGAATTCAATAAGCACCGATATAACAGCTTCATAATAATATTTTCCATCGATCGAGTTAGAGATGGTCACATTAATGAGGATGGTTGATTGATGCTACCCACTTTAGGCCATTTTCATGTTGGGTCCATAGGTCCCATCAATAGGGCTTCCACTATAAGTATGGATATGTGATATTTTTTCAAAACACATAGTAGTGGTGTGTTTTTATGGTGTTGTTAGGTAGCATTCATGTCTCAAAGTTTCAAGAAGAGTGTAGTAGTGTTATACAAATTGAAAACATCAAATAAGATGAAAAATCAAATGATGAAATTTAATTTAATTTAATTAGCTAGGAATCCCATCATCTTCTTTAACATAAATCACTTAATCATGAACCTTCCATGCATCATTTGTAATTGAAAATCTTAGGACATATGTATTAATCTTGAATAACTTAAGCAAAATTTAAAAATGTATTATTTTCTAGTCATAAGAGTGATGATGCCCATTGCCCAACTCTATCAATCAAAGAATCCTAATGGGCAAAAAAGATATTTTATGAGGAGACTTAAGTATTGTGAGTTCATAATGGCTGCATGGTCCTTTCCATCTAACACATGGTCCCAAAGCCCAAAAGTGGGGCAAAAAGGAGTAGGGGACATATATGTTTACCCACACTCCTTTGGCTATTTAGTAGTTTTGGACCAATATTCCTTTCAACCCACCAAATTCCTCATCCTCACCCACGTCTAGCCTTATCTAAGTCTAGTTATTTTCCTACAAAAAGTGATAATGAAAGCTCTGTTTATATTTCTCCACCCACACACCCCAAGTTGTTTGTATTTCTTTGTACTTATAACCAATTCTTACTTTTATTTTCGCTTTAACACTTACTACAATTTTGGTATCTTGAAAAAATGTTACCGAGGGTTTTTTATAATTTCATCTGAAAATCAATTTTTCGTATGAGTATTCAATGACTACCATGAACCATCCCACACCACCCAATTTATTTGTATCTCTTTGGACTTATAACTAATTCTTACATTTATATTTGCTTTAACACTTACTACGATCCATAATCTTGAAAAATGTTACGAAGGGTTTCTATCATTTCATCTGAAAATTAGTTTTTCATATGAGTATTATGCGAGAATATAACATTCAATTACCATCATTTGAATGACTCATTCATTGCACCCTAACATATATAATTTGTTGTTATTTTTAAAATTTTGTAGTTCATAGCTAAAACTAAAACATTATGGACACAATAATTTTATCTCTAATGGCATATTCAACAACACTAATATTATGTTTAACAATAATTCTAAAAAGTGTTTCTACCATGTTCAATACTTGAAAATTTTTATTTTTCAAATATTAGAAATATTAGAAACGCTTTATAAAATCACTACCAAACGCACTTTAAGTAATTACATAGAAATGATTCTCATAAAGTTTAAAACTGATTTTTAAAAATCTACGAAATGTCTAACCCTGTTTGGTAATTGATTTTCAAAATAAATTTATATTATTAAAAAAAAATAGAATAAATACATTTGACAATTAGAAAATATATAATGGTTTTTTATTCTTAAAAAAAAACAAAGTGTTTTCAAAAAACATTATTTAGTTATTTCCAATCATTTTCACTTATTTTCTCATAATTCTTTTAAAAAATAATTATATAAATATGAAGAATAATTAAAAATAAAACACTATATATAAAACTTATTTTTAAAATATATTAAAAACATACAAAAAAAAAAGGTAAAAACATTTCAAATTCTTGGACATACTTTTAATTTACAAATTATAATAAAATTATTTTCAAAAACTATTTTAAAAAATATTTTCAAAAACGTTCCCAAACATAATCTTAATTTTATTTTTTATTTTTTAATTAACCCCCAAGATCACTCCCTTTTCAACTCTCAAGCCTTTGATATCCAAGTTAAAGCTATCAAAGTGAAGCTTATAATTTAAGCTTTAATTGAGAACTTCAATCTAGCTAACCCAACTAATAACTTTTACCATCATTGCATCCATGATCCAACCACAAAAATCATTAAATAACTATCAACATTACACTATCTCTATAATTAGAAGTATACTTTGTATGGTTGATATAATTAACTAATTATTAATATATTTTTTAAAATAATTCTAAAAACACTAATGTGATTATAAAACATTTCTCTTTATATTTTCAAGGGTTTTAACAAGACCCTAAAAGATTGTTTTCATTACTATTTGTAAGGTTCTTAAAAAATGAATCTAAAAATGATCGACAATAGCATTTCCATGGCTTCTTTTTTTTTTTTTTTCCCCACCCAAAAAAAAAACTTAAAATTATTAATACCAACAATTTTTTTCAGCACTGTTCACAATTACAAATCCTAGTTGAAATTAGAAATTTAATATGGACATCTCTTCCATTTTGGGTCAAGGCTTGAGCCCATGCTCAAGAGGCCCCATTAATAAATTTAGATGAAATTCACATTTTCACAAAGTTCTATTCTTAGCAAGTAAAAAAAGAAGAAAAAATAATAAAAATAAT
Organism: Vitis vinifera; assembly: GCF_030704535.1. Classification (NCBI taxonomy): domain Eukaryota; kingdom Viridiplantae; phylum Streptophyta; class Magnoliopsida; order Vitales; family Vitaceae; genus Vitis; species Vitis vinifera. The sequence goes on from NC_081808.1 coordinate 6,603,264, forward strand.
ATTTTATATTGAACACATTAATCTTCAATATAGAATTGTAACAATTATTGAAAATATTTTAACTATCACCTTACTTACAAAATTTGAAATCTATATTTTTTTTACTAAAAATAATAATAGTTTTTTTAAGAAAAAGAAAAAAAATTAGTATAACATTGTTTTCAAATTGTAAGACTTTGTTTAGTAATTATTTTCAAGAGAACAATTATGAAAAAAAATTTATAGAATAAAAATCTATTTAGGAACCTAAAATATTTTTAACTTATTTTTAAATGTGTTTTAAAAATAATTTTTATATGTGGTATTTTATTTTTAATCATTTTACATGCTCGTATAATTATTTTTTAAAATAACCCTAAAAAAACAAATGAAAACAATTAAAAGATATTTGCTGAAAACACCTCATTTTCTATTCTCAATAACATAAAACATAAAATAATTTCTATTTATCAAATATTTTTTCTTATTTTTTTGTTTTGAAGAATAAAAAACTATTCTCCAAAAATAATTGCCAAATAGACCCTAAATTTAGGAACTCATTAACTAAAAAAAAAAAAAAATCAATCTTTTTCTAATCCTCAAAAGAGATTTATACCTAACAAAATTAGAGATTCTCATGTTCTTTCTTGCCATCCAAACATGGATGAGTTCACTTTAAGGAGGGTTGTCTTGTTGGGCTTATAAAGGAATTTAACTTTATACTAATATTGTTCTAACCAATTGGGCTTGTTGGGATTAATAGTATTATAACCTTGAAAATCAAAGAAAATAATTAAACCAAAGTAAAGTGTCTACATTATAGTCAATTGAAAATGTTTTTTCAACACACAAAAATTATTTTATTGTTGCTTAAAAACAGTTTTGCTTCATAAGTAATCCATAATAACTCACGAAGCCCATTACCATCATAACTATAATGATATAACTTTAAACTTTGATCATGTTACTTGAACTACCATTTCCCATATTACAATCATAACCACAACCAAAAAAATAAAAATAAAAATATAAAAACATTACAATAATCAACAAAGATAGCCATCTTCATCATTGTCATTATTATGGTGAACTACCATTAAATTATTTGAAATTAACCCAAGTCCATAAATTAAAAAAAAATTATAAAAAATCCTATGAAAATTAATTAGAATTAGGGTCTTTTTTGGAATAAAAATTGTGGAGAAAAAATAAAGGTTATGGGGTGTTTAATAAAACTTAATAACTTAAGTTGACTTTAAGTTAAATTATATTTAAATTATTGACTTAAAATTTATTATTTAATTTTTATTTTAAGTATTAAGATTATTTAATCAAATTAACTTAAAATTTATTCTAAATTATCAAATTGACATATTTATTTTCATAAATTATAATTAGAATAATAGAAGTCAATAACAATAAAGATCATGGAGATAAAAGTAAAAAGATGAAATGAAGATGAAAACTTAATAACAAGTTAATCGTTTTTACTTATTACTTAAAATTATTTTTAACTTTGAGTCATACCATTAAATTATTTTATCAAATACACTTAATTTACTTAATAATTGAAATTAAATTATTAAATCACTTTAAGTTATTAAGTTTACCAAACACCCAAATAATAAACAACTTTTTTTATGATTTCTTGGAATTAGGACATGCATGACTTTTTGAAATCCTAATGGAATTGCTTTTTAAAGGTTAGGTACAACATTTCAACCCAACAACACCTTTTGAGAATGTTTTGAATATATCTCTCAGACATGAATTCCATGTGATTTAACTTGATTTATTTATGATTTTGAAAAGCAAAATCATATAATAACACTTTTAGAATACAATGACAAACCCAATATCAAACAAATTAGGAAACGATACTTTTGCTTCTATTTTGATTCATCGGAAATCGTTATAAAGTTCTGATCGAGAAAATTACGAAAAATTCCAAGGTATTAGTATAGTATGTATTAACCTCGTAATTTTTAATTGTTGAAAGTGTCCAGTAAAATTTAAATAATTTAATAATAATATAAATATAGGAAATCAAGGTATAAACAAATGTGACCTGAATAAGACTTAAACGGGATGTAAAATAATAAGATCAAATTATGGATATGATGTATTGAATTATCTATTTTATTGATTTAATATTATAATAAGACCCTTAAAAAATGAAAAAAAAAAACAAATTTCATTAAAAATAAAGATGATATAGAAAGTAAGTATCTATTTAACTAAAAGAAGTTTACTAAAACATCGAAAATATTATTATAAAAAATATTTTAAAAATGTAGCTCCCAAATTTAAAATTCAATCAAATATCAAAATCATTAGTTTTACTTTAAATAGGAAAGTCAAAAGCTCCGGAAATAGTTGCTAAATATGGGTTGATTCACATTTATTTTATTTTTGGAAAAAGAAAAAGAAAAAAAAATCCTAACAAGAAATTGGGATGTAAGTGTGGGAGAAGTGGGGTAGAATCAAATGGAAATGAGCCCACTAAAAGGTGGGGAAGAGTGGGACACAGAGCACATCTTAGTCAAATGATCTCCATGTGTGGCTCTAACAATGTAATTATTGTAGAGATTAGGCGTGAGCCTCTGTCATCATATATAAATGATGATGGGCATATTATATAGAGGGAGAGAGAGAGAGAGAGAGAGAGAGAGAGAGAGAGAGATGCATCTCCCTCCCTCATTCCCTCTCTCTTTAGTCTTTATTGGCCTTTTGCTTTCCCATTGGGGGACCATCCCCTTTAGGCTTTATCCCCCCCTTCTCCAAACCCATCTCTTGTATTTACACTAAGCTTTTTATTTTTTATTTTTTGGGTATTTATTTAATTATTTTTTGGGGGGGTTTGTACTAATATTTTTTGGCTACAAGCTCTAGATTCTCTCCAGGTTTTATGTTGTTAAAGCAAGACATGATTGTACTTACTCCTTAGTCCTTTACCCACACATCAACCTTTGCTCCCCAAAATCTCTCCCAGCTCTGGTATGCTTTTCCTAAAGTTAATTCCTTTACAACCACATATGGAATTTTTGGGTGTCCTTTCACTCATCCCATCCACCCCCACCCCATTTTGCCTTTCTGATTTTGATTGAATCGACCCTTGTTTCATATAGCGTTAAATTTCTATGGCGCTTTCGTCTCTGGATGTAATCGGGGGATGCGACATTGGGCCCCTTGTGTTTCTCCCTCCTACTACTCTCTCTTGTTGTTTATGAATTCTACCATTGACTATTCTCCAACCCACTCCATATTTAAATGGATCATGTGAAAGAATTTCTACTACTAAGAGATAAATTTAGTCTAGGTGTTTCTCAAATCGATTCCACAAAGACTATAAGCTCGAATTGATTTTACTAATCATCACCACTCATAAAATTCAGGAATAATACACATGAAAGATGTAACACGCTTACTTAAGCTAAACTTTATACCTTTTTTTATGGAAAAATATAATTATTTTAACTATAGATAAGCTTAAGATTCAGTCCAAAATATTTTCATGACTCGTAAAAATAAATGAGGTTGAAAATAAATGCTAAAAAAAAGGGTTTGACTATGATACCAAATTAATAAAAATAAGATATAAGTTTGCAAGCGATGGATGAAGAGATGGTCGGTTATCTTCTTTCCCCTCCCTTTCATGAAAGGGTTGGGATGATTTATATGTTTTCTTATTCACAACCCTTGTGTCGTTTTGTGGTGGACACTTTTCAAAATACTACAAGCAACTTTTCAATAAGATCATGATTTGTGCCAAAAAATTAGGTGTTTTCTTTTAATGAGGCAAAATAAATCCCCCTTTTGCATAACGTGCTAGTCAAATTGTTTAATTAGGTGGTAATTCTTAGGGAATGTCTTCCTTTTTGCCTCTCTAGGTTACGATGACAAAAATGATGAGTTTTTTTTTTTGTACCTACCCCACCTTGCTCCTAATTAAATGACTTTGAAACTTAAATAAATAGGTTATGAACGAGTTTGAAATTAAAAAAAAAAAACCTAGGATGGGTTTGAGGCGGGTTCAAGTATTGCTTAGCCTGCTCCGCCCGGCTCGTCCTAATAGTATATAAAATTAATTTAATTTAAAATTTATTTTCTTATTTTTAATAAATAATAAAATAAGTTTAAAAAATATAATATTTTAATTATTTATAAAATATATTTATTTAAATATAATTAAAAATATTTTTAAAAAAAAATTAAACTTCATGTCCCACCCAATTCCATTTAATTTTTTTTAATAGAATGGAATGAGAATTATTTTGAATGAAACGAAGTGAGGTTAAGATGGGGCAACGTGTCCCAAATCCACTTCATTGTCATCCCTACTTTAAGTGCATATGATCAATTATACTATGTCACATATATATTTTGAACTTATTGCTTTGTATCAAATTTGATCTTATGATTTTGTAACAGGTTTAATCTCTTTACTTTATACCTTGATCTTATTGTTTTACATCTTTATCTCATTCTTTGGTACAAGATTTCGTTCTTTTGTATTTTAGTTCCAAATATGCATAAAATTAAACACATAATGATAAGAATCCACTCTAGTCAATATTTTCATAAATAAAAATAATAAAATATTAATAATATTTGAATTTCTTGATTTAATAAATAATATTTATTTTATTTAATTTTAGGATATTTTCTCTTATAATTTACAATACATTCGATGTGAATTTTAGTCCGACTTAAAATAGTGACAAGCATACCAAGTTTCCTCCTCTTTGTAGGAGAAGGATGGTGCGAGGATTGAGTTGGGCTGGACCAAGTCAACTCAAATGGCCCAAAATTCAGTCCCATCGAGAGCCGGCCACGTACAGCTTGGGTGGTACGGCCCATATTTGAATTTTAGGAGGCCCAAACAGAAACCTACCAAGATTTCAAATGGGCTTTGTATTTGTATCATAAATCTATTTGGGTCACACTGAAAGTTAAAAAATTTTAAAATACTTTAATCGTTTTCCCACAAACTTAAGAACCAAACATAGCCTAATAAAAAATTGAGCTCAGTATATTTTTCTCTCACTCCAATTTTCACAACTTTAAAAAACAGAGATTTGGTTATTGAACAGATTTATAACTGGGCCATGTAAATTTAGGCTGCTATTGATAATGAACATATTTTTGTAGGCCCAAGAAAAGTGCAATTGGTCTAGGTTTGGTCTTGGGCCTGGGCTTGAAATTGCTAGCCTATTACAAGAGCAATAAAAATTACTGAACCCATTTGGTTTTGGTATTTGAAAACGTGTTTTTAGAAAAACAATTTCGTTCTCATTTTCCAAAAAAGAAAAAGAAAAAAAAAACTGATCTTTTAATTTATTTACTATTTTAATTTACAAATAAATTTATTTATTTATAATTTATTTAAAATATATTTAAAATATATGAAAATATATTTCAGATTTTAATTTAATCAAATCGTCAAATTATTTCAATGATTTTATCCGGACTCACACGACATAACTTTGTTTGATGCTATGTAAATTAAAACCAAAAAATAGGTGCAATGTTTTGAACTTTTAACAAATTATGGTTACAAATAGGAAGAAAAAAAACCTAGAAGCCTTTTTAATATTTCTAATATTTTGAAAATTTTTATCATTTAAATATTAAACGTGTTACAAACGTTTTTTTAGAATTACTCATAGACTCACTCTAAACCTAATTTCTTTTCTTATAAGATCCAATTGATATATTTCTTTTTTCGGATAATCAATTAAAATCAACAAAAGAAACATTAAATTACAAATCTAACCTCCCACTTTTTTTTACCCAAAAAAAAATCCATTTTGGAGAAGAATACCTTCACTTCTTTTCTTGTAAACAACTTTTTCTTTTAAAATACATGTCAATAATAAAATTATTAAAATGATATTTATGTCAAAAATGAGTTACTTTTCAAGTTCAAAAATAAGAAAGATTAGTTTTACAAATTTAGATTTTTTCATTAATTTTAATCAATTAATTTTTATTTTTTTTTGCAAGTTATTTGGATTATATTATCCTTTTTTATTATTATATTTTTATATGCTAATTAATTTCTTGAAATATAAAATCATCTTTGCCTCATTTTTGTTAAGGCAAAGGAGGTTTTTTTCTTCCCTTAAAAAAAAAGAAAAGAAAAGAAAAACAAATTTTCAATTGGGTTTGTGGGATGGTGGGTCAACTCTTCTATTTTTTGTTTAAAAAGTAATTCATTTTATATATAAATGTTTTTAATAATTTCAAGTGTTTACAACATATTTTAAAAGAAATGATTATTTTTAGAAGAAAATAATAAGAGTATTTTGGTCCAAACGAAAAAAAGGGTTAGATTTTTCAAAATTAGATTTTCAATGACTTTTTTAATCAAATAACCCTAAAAAAAAATCTCACATTTTTTTATGGTGGTTTACTTAAGGGAGGGGAGGAAGAAATAACAAAGATTACAAATTCAAAACATGGTTCCATGTGCATGGGTTTGAATAAAATATGAATAGAAATTTATCAAAAAATTTATAAAAATAAATAAATAAAAGAAAATTAGAATAAATACTCGGTTTTATAACTTAAAATAGTTTTTGAAAATATATTTTAATAATTTTCACTTGTTGTTAGGATTGTTTTAAAAAATAATTATTTATTTATGAAAAATGACTGAAATTAAAGAAAATTTCACATTTCCAAAACATACTTTTATTACAAAAATTAGAAGAACATTTCTCAAAAACTTTTTTCAAAATTTTAAATTGAACTTTGGTTACTTTAAGTAAAAAAAGTTTATTTTAGGCTGTGTTTGATTTTCGAAAAATTTGAGAAGAAATAAAAAACTTAAAAACCAAAAACATTATTAAAAAAAAAATATATTGACGTTCACTTCACTTGTAACATACGCTAGTTAAAAATATTGATATTGACAAAAAGAAATACAATAAAAGCCAATATTTTATTTTTAAGTTTTTTGGTTTAATTGTATTTTAGTTTTAATTATATTTTAATTTTTAAATTTTCTTATTTTAGTATTGTTCGATATTCTTAATGATATTTGTTTTTGGAGAAAAAAAAATCCTAAATTAGGTACATGATTAAAAAAAATGGAACTAATAGGGAGATCGATTATTTACAATTAAGCATTTAAGTGTTTATTTATTAATTGATGTTATTAACATAATAAGTAAAATGATCATTTCAAAAAATAATTATCTAACTTATGAAAAATTAACATATTTTAAATTTTTTTAAAATGGATTTTAAAGAATGTTTTGGCTTCATCGTCATACCTTCTTCATAGATAATTGAACACCAAATTCCATTTATGAACTCTTTTTATCCATTTATGAAATCAAAGTTTTTATTTCTTATTTTTATTTAAGTAATTAATAATTAATAACCCACACCCAACTATATAATCAAAGAATATTAAAGCAACTAGTGGGACTCATTTACTATTTGTGAAATATTATGCCACATACTTGAGAGATCTTTAATCCCTTCCTCGTCTAAAATTTTTTCATGATCCTCTCCCTTCCTATTTATTGATTTATTACTCTGTCAATGATTAGTAGTTATTTGAGAAGTTCGTGTTATGAATAAAGTAATAGGTTTTTGTCGTTACATTTTATGGATTCTAATCGATATCATAACTAGTTGTTGTAAAATTAATAATTAGTAATTCGATTGTGTCAATCTCTCTTCATTCATTAAACCACGAGTGGGACCCATTTTAATTATTTTCTGTGAAATAATACATGACAAATTGGAGATATTTGGGTACTTTATCATTTACCGTTCCATAAGACAATTTTAATTTTAATTTTTAATTATCATCGGTCCATCATCATCATAGGAGCTCGAAAATACCAATGAGATTCCCGATATTATGCAAAGAATGACTAGGATTTTCATAAGATGTTATTCGTTTGATCGAGAAATAAAAAAAAATATCAGAAGAAAAAAAGGGCTTTCTTTTTAATTTGTTTAAAAGGATCTTTTTATTTTATTCTATTATGTTCTATACATGGTATTATCGTTTAAAAAAAAAAAAAATTATTTGAATTTGTTTAAAAGGATCTTTTTATTTTATTATGTTATGCACTATTCATGATATTATCGTAAAAAAATACTTTATTTGAAAATGATGATGGTGAAACTGCTATTATAATTGAAATTTCATTTAAAGAAAAATATATCAAATATCTTAAGTTTCTTTTTATAGTAGATGCTTAATTAATAATAATAATATGTGAAAAATAAAATAAAATATTATTTTTAAAATCCCATTTTAAAAACATCCTTTTACAAAAATATTATTTATTTTTGTGTTTTCTATTTTCTATTTATTATATATTGTTATCAGATATTCTATGAAATGAGTAAGAAATTGGATAACATATTTTATATCATAAATAATGAGATAGAATAAAAAATCTTATTAGAGGTTATGATGAATGATGAAATGAGAGATAACAATCTTAAAGTTCTCTCTATATATATATATTACGAATTACAAATTTAGGGCATGTTTGACAACTGTTATTTAAAATAGTTTTAAAATATAGTTTTTGAGAACAGTTTTTAAAAATTGTTGTATAATATTTTGTAGAACAAAAATTTATTTTGAAACATAAAATACTTTTAACATATTTTTAATAGTTTTAAAAATAATTTTATATCTAGAGTTTTGTTTTTAATCATTATATTTGTATAATTATTTTTTAAAATAATTATTAGAAAATAAGTAAAAACAATAAAAAATAACTAAAATATATTATTTGAAAATATCATATTTTCTTTTCTTAAAAATAGAAAATAGAAAATAGGTTGTTGTTACAAAAACTTGTTTTTCTAGCTTTTTTTGTTATGAATAACAGAAAACTGTTATCGAAAACAACTACCAAACAAATCTTTATTATTCTTTTCCATTTTCTTTATTTTTAATACTTTTCTATTACTTGATTTACAAAATAAAAAATTTTTGATTAAAAAATAAATTTGTAGTTCAACAAAAAAAACTAAGAAATATGTATAAAATGTATTATAAAGCAACATATATATATATATGTATATTATTGTTTTACAGCATAATATAATTTGTTCATCTAATTTTTTTAAATATTTTAATTATTGATATCCTTAATAGAAAAATATTAAATTATTTATTAAATTATAAATTATAGGACAATTTGCAAACAATACTCAATATAGGAATTTTTTTATATTATTTTTTAATAGTAAATATCTTGACGTAATTGTAAATAAATGTACAACTTTGAAATGTAATATGCTTTTCATTCCATTTTATTATTATTTTTATAAATCAAATATTAATATGATAACATACACGACTTGATATAATATCTTATGATATTTTTTTCCTTATATATAATATGATACAATTATGCTTTAAGTGTAGATAAAATTGATAATGGATTTAAGTGTAAAATTCAGCTTAAAGATTAATAAATATTTATAATTAATTTGAAGGATATGTGTGGACCCCGCATTTCGGCTCATGCGTTTCCCACTCGATGGCGAGCTTGATTTTAATTTGAAAAATGATTTTTATTGATTAAGAAAATAACTTGGAGTTGCCACTTATTTTTGTTTTATTTTTAAAAGGGTAAACAAAATAAGAAAGAAAACCCTAAGTGCGACTCCTTATTTTGGAAAATGTGATCTTACGAAAAATTGGATCGGGCTCGGGGGTCAGGTTACTTATCGGGAAGGTACGGTAAAGACCATAGCACCCCTCTAAGTCCCTAAAGTCGGGTCTCTACTAATAAAATGAAGCTGATGTGGCAGTCAATAAGAAAGTTAATAGATACTCACATCAATCATGCGTATATGAGAATCATAATATGTATAGTGAATGATCAGAATGAGTGAATGCGTACCTAGGCAGCAAACAGCAACGCGCTATCATGGAATGGGGTTAGTGAATAAACACAGAATGATTATATGTATATCAAGAACAGAGTAAATCAATCACGCATGGCAAATAAATAAATAAATCAATCAATCAATCAATTAGTCATGAAATCACATATGTGGGGGGCCCACCAAAGCCCGATTTATTTTTGCATGAATTAGTCTCACTATTAGTGATAAATTAATGTGAATATGAGAATTTTTCGGGATTAGGAATTTAATTCGGAAATCAGAAGTTTTAAAGAATTGATTAAAAATGGAGTTTTAAAATAAATGAATAAAATTCTAATGATTAAATAAATTAATGGGAGTACGAGAATTTTCGGGATTAAGAATTTAATTCGGAAATCAGAAATTTTAAAGAATTGATTTAAAATGGAATTTTGAAATAAATGAATGAAATATTAGTGATTAAATAAATTAATGTGAATATGGGAAATTTCGGGATTAGGAATTTAATTCGGAAATCAGAAGTTTGAAAAAAAATTGTTTAAAGATAGAATTTTTAAAATAAATAAATAAATGAGATAATAATAATAATGACTTAAATAATAATTAAATAAATGAACGTGAATAGTGGAATTTTTTGAAATTGGAGATTAAATTTGAAAGTTGGAAAATTGGAATTGTTTGACGGTGGAATTTTAAAATAAATGAATAAATAAATAGAATAAGAATAATCGCAAAAATAATAATAATTAAATATATAAATACGGGAATTGGGAAGACCTAAAAAGAATCTAAAGATGAAATATTAGAGAGTTGAATTACTTAAAAACTAGATTTTCAAAAAAACAATTTTTAAAATTGGTGGGCTTTGGAAGTGGGCCAAGCAAGGTGGCCATGCAAAGGTGGAGGAAATAGGGTTGATGGGTATTTGGAAAATGGGTATGTGGTGTAGAGAGATAACCGGGTAGGGAGTAGAAAATGAATGAGTTAGTGAGAAAATGAGGGTTTGGTGGTAGTGGGTATGAAGATGGGAGGATGAAAGACGGGTTTAATAGGTATGCATGGAGATGACTTAGAGAGAGAAACGGGTATGAAGATGGGTATGCGGGTTTGGGGAAATGAGAATGGTGGTGAGTAAAAAAGATGGGTATGGAGATGGTTGGCATGATGGATGGGTATGAGTTGTAGGGAAGATGGATATGGGGGGTGAGTGTGTTTATGCATGCATGAGGATTGGTGGTATGGAGAAATGAGAAGAATGAAAGCGGGTAGCGAGAGAAATGGGAAATGGGTTTATATTCTTGTACATGGGTGGCATGGGTGATGAGATATGAGTATGAAGTGTTGATGCCTCGTGTCCTTGATGATCCACGCAGTTGTTGAATGGATGGACACGCGATCTCAACCTACAAAGGTTCTTGATTCAGTCGTTATACCTGCAAAAAGGCATCCGGACAGGGTGTCCGGACGCACCCTCCGATGGTTTTGTTAGCCATGGTTAGAGAGAGAGATATAAATCAGTTGGCCTTTTACTAGATATCAGGAGATTACCTTCCTCTTCGTGTGAAGGTTTATATATAATGTCAGGGGTACTGTTCCTCTCATTAATGATGAGGAGATATTTTGTGTTGTTATGATGACATGAGGTGGCAGCATGGTCATTGCCACCCTACGGGCGGCTATCAGAAACCGTGGTAGGTGAAGCGGTTGTCAGAGATCGTGGGAAGTGATCATGTAGAATGATCGTGGGAAGTGACTTGTTGTCACCTCAACTCGTCCTTTCACTCTGCAGGTGATGGGACGTGGGCCATGGTTGGTTGTTGTGATAGCGTGTAAGACTCGCTTACTTCAGTCAATGATCCGGGCCATTGTATCCGGATGGCATATGTTGATCATCCGGATGTATTGTGTAAGCCATTCGGATGATACGTTTATAAGTGTCGTTTGGTCTTCTTGATCATCCAGATGTATTGTGTAAGCCCTCCGGATGATATGTCTATAAATGTCGTTTGGTCTTCCTTGAGGTAGTCCGGAAAAGTGTGCCATGTGCGCTTTATAGGGAGATCCGGATGAGGGTGACTCGGGTGACAATGCGTGCCATGTGTCACTGTAAGATGTGTGCCACGTGTCTCGGAGGGAGAGGTCCCTACATGAAGGTGATAGGAAGATGTATGCACGAGATTGGTGGTATGGATATAAGGGAGAAATGGGCATGGCATGGCCATGCAAGAGTGGGGAGAAATGGGTTTGGCGGGTATTTGGGAAATGTTATGAAGGGTGCATGGTGTGGTGATGAGAGAGAAAAGGTGGTGAGAAAAAAATGAAGGCTTAGAGAGAGGAATGGGTTTAGGGGGGGGTGGAGTTAAATGAGGATATGTATGGGATGAAAAATGAAGTATGGATGATGGGCTTGGGAGGCCTGTGGTGTAGAGAGAGAGAGAGTGTGTGGTGATGGGTATATGAAGGTTTAGGTGGGCTATAGTGAGGGTTAACACGTTAATGAATGGATATGGAAGACATGGGATGGGATAAATGGAATGGGTAGTAGGATGATGACCTTGTGCATGAAAGAGAGGTTGAAGGGATGGATGAGTGACTATGCATGGAGGGTGCATGGTTAGAGAGATAAATGGGTATAATGGAAATGGGTGGTTAATGGAGAGGAATAATTGAAAGGTGGTAAGCAAACAAAGAGTGAACAGTGACTGAAGTGTGGAGAGCTTGACGGGAAGTTGGAGAATGAGAAAAGGGATTGGCCATGTATTCATATATGGTGACCTCATGTACATGGGGTTCATGGCTTGCGAAGTGGCAGAAGACCAGAGATGAGGTTCTTGTGGTGCTAGGCAGCAAGGTGTCCTATTTGCATGACTTCTCATCCCCAAACCCTGCATTTCCGAGAGTTCAAGAAAATAGATATGATCACGTCTGGACCTCCAACACCATTCGGAAAATCCTGGGAGTGGGAAACCACAACTAAGATACAGTCCGGGTTCATCAATGTCTCCTCCAACCAGTCACTAGCTTCTAAATCAAGATGATCGGTGAGTCCATCAAATAACAAGATAGTTGGATCCATAAGCAAAACCTGAATTAATGCCATCCTCATTCTCCAACCACCAAAAAAAATGTCGTGTTTTCTTTGCTTGCATCTCTCCTCTTCATTCATTTTTTTTATATTTTATATCTTTTTAACCCAGACTGAACACGATTTCCTCATTGGGTTTTTCTGCCGTATGCATCCATGGCTTCCCAACTAAAGGTATCAAATCAAGAGAAGGAGAACTTTGTTCTCTGACAACACGCTTCAGCTTCAGGGCATATACTCATGCGGGAGTTCATAACCGGACCTGGGTTTCTTTCCATATGGTCCCTAGATTTGAATGAGAGCCCGGGACAAAGAAACCACAACAATAGAACATCCCAAAAACAGGGCATCACACAAACCCAAGAATCACAAAAATAGGTCTCATCCCGCGTTGACATCAATGAGCTTATGGGTAAATAAGGAACTTAGATGGGCACAAGAACAAAAACATTAATCTGGGCATATCACAGGCAGCTAAGATGAAGCCAAACCGCACTTATACAAAAACTACAAAAAGAGCAACATGCTTCATCTAGGCATAGCACAACAATCTAAAGAGATAATAGCAATGAACATATGTTCAATTATACCCACATTTAAGCAACGGATATGAGCCTGAAACAATAAGGAATGCAGACAAAGTAAAAAGTAAGAAAAAAAAATGAAAAAAAATACCGAGTGTTCATACCCGAGAGGTCTCTTCTCAAACCAAAGTTTTTTTTCCCTTTCGCCAAACTTCCCCCTCAAGAAGACCAATCGAGCTTCCTTTTTTTTTTTTTTTCCGCCAAAAAAAGAAAAACTCCCTTTCCCTCCAAAAATCATCCGCACACGTCCTCTTGTTCACCACCTCAGCAGGTCACTGAAATATCTCCTCTGTCACCCCTGCAGCCCCAGCTCCTCTGTTCCCTTAGACCGTCACCTCAAGCTCTTTGGGCTGCTCAAGAACAGCTCACCCATCATCCTCTTTGGCTGCCCGAGAAACGGCTCCTTCTCATCAGCCCCCTTTTTCTTTTTCTTTTTTCTGTCAAGCTTCTATTGGTTCCTCAAAAACCCATCTGAATCTTCAACAGCCAATCCGGGAGTGACACGTGGCTACCTAAGAGCGCGACACCTGCCAAAAACTAATTGCAAAAAATGCTTTAGATATATCCCAATTAGGGGGTCTACAATATGATTTTTTTTTTTTACATAATCTAAAAAATACTCAAATGATATGAAAATTGTATGAAATGAATTTATACCGTATAACTATGTTGTATTGTCTACAATGCACATTACTTTTTTTTTTCTTAGACTTTTAATTCTTAATTTATTTTTTAAAATGATAAAAATAAATAAATTAAATCCACATAGTAAAATCTTGGTTTGAAAAGTTTATTTCGACATATAACTTTAAATTATTTTTCAAAATACAATTTAAAATGAAAATATTAAATTTTTTTTTTAAATGATTTCAATATTATTTTTTATTTCATATAATAACAATATATATAGGATGAAAGTTCTTATTGTTCTCTTTTAAATATATGAAAATTACATTTCAAAAATTATATTACTAGTATTAAATTTTAAGGAGTTATTAATTACTTTCAATAACATTACAAAAATGTTATATTTTTAATAATAAAATAAAATATGAAAATAAATTTAAAACTAAAAATAAATTTAAATTATAGAAAATATTTGTTTTTACTTAAAACTTAACATATTCAATTATAAAATATAAAAATTAAATTAAATTAAAAAAAAATTAAAAAGATATAACTAAATATGTCCATCGTGCTTTGCTTTTTTTAAATTTTCTAATAAAAAAATATTTTTAGAAAATAAATTGAAATGGTGAAATAAATGTGACACTTAGAGATCAATGATGGAGAATACAATAGTGAGAGTGAAGGAAAAGGAAAAGAATATATAAAAGTTAAAAAATTAGAATGATGAGATCCATAAATGTATTCACTTTTTTTATTTTTCGCAATCATATTTCATATCCTTAACATCAATTATACTAAATATGTGGACCTGATATCCATTATTTACTTTAACTAACCCTAAATAATAATTATCTCATATAATATCCATCCGTATAAAATATAATATCTTGAGATATCAGATCCCACAAAAGATAGTATGTTGAGATATACCTATTCTATCGGGGTGGATTTGGTATATTAAAATACTAATTAATTAAATAAGATTTAAAAAAAAATATATATGTGATTATATTTTCCAAATATAATTAAAACCATTTATAACATCCAATTGAATTTCTCATGAGTGGGGGCAAAAACAACATTTATAACAAATGAAAGAAAGCATGATAGCCTTAATAAATTGCAAAATAGAATGGTATTAAATTTCATTTTCTTTGACCTAACTCTTGATTTGGTGGGGCGGGACTCTTATGTCACTCCTCACCTAGAATTATAAATTCAATATGTCCTCAATCATCCTCCTCATTTTGTTTCCATTTAATTTGTCACCTTTTTTTATTTTGATATTTGATACTAAATTTCAAACATTATATTAATAAATTATCAAATTAATAAAATATATATACCCTTAGCCTAAAATTAATGTGATAATTGATAGGTAACACATTGAAAAATATAGGATTAATTTTATTAATCTTTTTCGATATTTTAACTAAATATATTATATTAATGAAATGTCTATCAAATTAATAAAATAGATGCTCATGACTTAAAATTGATGTGATAATTGATAGATAACGTATTGTTAAATATAGGATTAATTAACCTTCTCGGAAATTTTAATTGAATATACTTAGTTTTCATTTATTTGAGCTTTCATCAAATATATATTTTTTTTCTTATTTGATATTTTCGTTCGTTTTTTTTTTTAAATTCAAAATAATGGTGAAATATGATGAATTTTTAAATTAATAAATATTAATTATTTTATTATTGAGAAATTTACACGTAAGCGCATCGAGGGAAATGTACAATGATTTAATATTTATTTTTGAAGGAAAAAGATGAAGTGGACCAATCAGAAAGGGTCACCGACACTGAATCACCAAAAATCAAGATCTGGTACAAGTCCACTCCACCACGCCCAATGGCGTGAGATATATAAGGGAGAGAGCCAAACACAACACAACGCCCAACAGACAAAACTCCGAGGAGAGAAGGAGAGAGGGAGGCATTTTCTCAGATCTAATCCATTTTCTTGGCATTTTCTCGGCATTTTCTCATGGCGTCCCAGCGATCTATCGTCTTCCTTGGCACTGCGATTCTTCTCCTTCTGATCCACGCCTCCCACTGCTTCTACCTCCCCGGCGTCAGTCCTCAGGACTTTCAGAAGGTCAGTTCCCTCCCTCTTTCCGTGTTTCCGTTTTGTGTTTTTTGTTGGATCTGTGTGAATTTTATGTTAGATCTCGCGGGTTGCGTTTGGCTTCTGAGAAAAAGGAGGAACAATGAACGGCATTGTTGTTTGAGTTTTGTGTTTGGTGTTGTTTTGGCTTGTGTGGAAGGAAAAAGGCGGATCAGTTGAATTGGTGTGTGAGTTTCTCTGATATTCCTGTTTTATCTTGGCAACCAAATGGAGAACTGCGTTGAAAATAGTCGTTTCTTTTTGGCTTAAGTAATTTCTGTGGTCTTTTGTTTGGGTTACCAATAATAAGATGGGATACAATGTCATTTTGTGCCATGTCATTAGGACATGGAGATATTGATTGGATATCAATGGCGATGCCAAATTGGAAAGAGAGTAGAGGTTTTTTTTTTTTTTTTTTCTTCAGTAATAGGTATTTCGGATCACCTATGCATAGATATTGGCACATCAATGGAAGAATAAGAGTTAAGACCAAGGTTAAGAGCTTCACTTGGAGCACCGCAGTCCTGTTTATTTTTCTCAAGAAGGATGGCTTGTGGTATTGAGCATTAGATGTTTAGAGCCCCTTAATTTGATATAATTCTGTTGTCTCTAATTTCATTTTTTCAGACAAAAGTATGGAAATGAAAAATGTGTGATACTACTAGATATTATTCTTGTAGCAAACTTGAGAACTAAATTTTGTTTTCGTTTCCCCTTTTTCCCCAGTCCTCAGAAACGAGAAGTTTACCTAATAAGCAAGCTGGGTAATTGTTTCCCCCCTTACCGCATGCTACCCTTGGTTTGAAAATTTGGATGTTTATAGTGCTGGGAAGTACGCTCTAAGGGATTTCTGTTGATCTAGTTTTCCAAAATAACAATAGTGGATGTAAAAGAAGAGGAGAGAACTCTGAGAAGAATGATATAGGCCGGTTCTTCAACATATTACAACAATTAAAAAATTGGTTAAAAAATCACCAAAAAGGAAAATATTTAAAAATTATATTGGTCAAACAGAAAATATGACATATAAAACAAAATAAAGTTTTGAATGGTAAGTACTGGAGAAGAAGATGTCACGAACATGTGAGAAACTGTTATAACTAAAAATAAAAAAAAATTCAACCAGAAATAATTGGCAGGATTTCAGGAAAATATGGTCAAACCTTGTATACTGAGATTGAACCTCCTATCATGGAAATAAATTTTCAAATTGGGATTTTGAACACTAGGTAGATTTTAGAAAATTCAAATTATGAAATTTTCAGAATTGGTTTGAAAATTTGTTTGTGGAAATCAAGACAATGGCAAACAAATTTCAGAAAATTAATTTTGATTGGCTAAACTTGGAAATTTTGAAAGTTGAAAACAATTATAGTAAAATTGGAATCCACTCATGGAATTCAATGGCCATGTTGAAACACTTTTTGGTCGTTAAGGTTGATTTTGGACTATGTTTTATTCCAACAACACCCTTGATTGATGTGATCTTGGGGAAATAGTTTGATCTTCTCTGACAAGTTTATGCATCTTGGTTGGCTTTTTATTGTTAAAAATGTGTTCTTTAGGAGGAAGAGAGGATAAATAAGGTGGATAATGCATATAAATTAGACGTGCCAAGGAAAAAGGCTCTATTGCCTGTTCAAGACAATACACTTATTCAACAAGTTGGTAAAGATGGAGCTGCCAGTTAATCTGCTAGCAAAGTCTCTTTGGGATTGGAGATGTACCAACCTGGAATCATAAGGCCTCTTCATTATGATGACAAAAAAAAAACTGTTCTTTGTTTAGCAATGCTGCAAGTAAGATTTTTCTATTCAGAAGATGACGAAAACACAAATGGGACTCTTTGGCTCATCGATTTTTTCCTATTTACAATTTTCTTTCCAAAAGTTTAGTTATGTCTATCATGTAGGGCCTGGTTTTCCCTATGTGACTCTGCATTTAGTTATTGGAATGATTGAATTCTATCCTTCATAGAGCAGCAGTCCATTTTGAGATGGATCTTATTTAATTTACCGCTAATTTTTTTTTGGTAAAGATTGTTTTAATTCAGTTATTGCTGCTGCATTGGATCTCTCAATATTTTCTAATAATTCTGACTTCTTGATGACTTACTATCCAAAATTCCATTTGAAACACACGATTCTCTATTAATATTTGTCCCTTTGGCATAGGGAAGAAGAAAAAAGAGTCTCTGTTTTTTGGGTTATTGGGGATGGGTATGTTTCTGTAGGCTGCATTTCATATGGAGGACTTTGGGCAGAAAAACTAGGAATTAAATTGACATTACTAAGTGTAGATGTTTGGAGCCAACATTATTTGTAGCAGGAAAGAAACTGGTGAGGATTGGTTCTGAATACATATTTGAATTCCATCCAGAAGTAGTGGGATTTAGGTGGTTCTTTATGCTTTTGTTATTTATTTTCTAACTTTAAAAGCAAAGATGTCAATGTACATTTCCTTCATATTTAGAACTTTTCCTTTTCCAAACAAGAGACAGAAAAATGATATTTCATTCCTTAAATTTTATTCCCGTTAATTAAGTTCTTTTCTCTTAGGGTTTGCTTCCATAAATTAAAAAGATTAGACTAGCTCGTTATGTTGCCTAGTTGGTTAGGATGTGTGGTAGAGGCATGTGGTGTCTCTAGTTGAATGCCTTGAATTACCTGATGCTGGTTGTAGTGGGTGTGGTCAGCATCCCAAGGTTTGGGTCCCCATGGAGAGTTCGAAGGGCTCAACCATGGAAAGTTCCTTGGTTATAAGAAAAAAATGGTTAAATTATTCCTTGTATTTTGTAGGATTTATGCAAGAATTAGGCACTCCTGTTTGCCTATTAAAAGAAAATTCTTTCAGAAATTTGCCAATTGCACCTTTCCAAATGTGATAAGTTCCTGAATGGTAACCATAAGAGATGATTTTTTGGTTTTACAAACATTTTCATCCAACGTGCAGGCACAGAGCTAGTAATTCTTACAACTATTTTTGGGAGTGACTTTATGATGCAAACTTTCTTGACAGTGGGCTAGATCTTCTTTCTGTAGGGACTGGTTAATAACTCACATGCATTCTGGGATAGTATGACACATTGAGATTGTTCAATGATCCCCATATTATGTATAAAGCATGACAAGGGCATATGTAAATTTGATTTACACATATTGGCAGAGTTGTGTTACTCCACCATGTTGTAAAAACTGGCCGTACTGTCTCAGTTGATAGATAACTTCAGATTCATTATTAGAAGTGGAAGAAACATTTCAGTAGTTGCATTTAGTTAGGTTTTTTTGTTTTTTATTTTTTTATTCTTTATTTGTGTGTGTGTGTGTTGTAATTGGCTATGCATTCTTCTCTTTGGAAGTTAGGGCAGAAAGGAGAATAAAAAGGAAAATCGATTTCCAGATTTAAATTCAATTTGGATGTGCTGTGATATGTTCAACATTTTGCATTTTATAGACCACATTACTGGCTTGACTAAAATGTGATTTATTTGCCAGAAATATTGACTTTATGCTGCATTGTATCTCCCTCTTATGATGCTCTATGTTCTTCTCTGTGTCAAAAATATTATTGAGATCATCAAAGGTTAATGGTGAATTGGGATTGTATGTTTTTTGATCTAGGGAGATCCATTGAAGGTGAAAGTGAACAAATTAACCTCTACAAAGACTCAACTTCCTTACACGTACTATTCTCTGCCTTATTGCCGCCCAGGAAAAATTGTGGACAATGCAGAGAATCTCGGGGAAGTGCTTCGTGGTGATCGTATTGAAAACTCCCCTTATGTGGTCAGTTTTAACATCTTGCTTTTTTGACAAGTTGAGGGCTGCTTGTTTATGTTAATAATTGACTCTTTTAGCTGAGTGGATTTGTTGCAGTTTAAAATGCGGGAACCACAGTTGTGCAATGTTATCTGCCACCTAAAACTCAATGCAAAAACTGCGAAGGATTTTAAAGAGAAGATTGAAGATGAGTATCGGGTCAACATGTGGGGGCACCCTCTTATTTGGATCCATAATTCAAATTACTAATTTCCATGAGAATTTCTTTGAACCGCATCTTTTATTGAATCAACCATTCATGTGACAGGATTCTGGATAACCTTCCTCTTGTTGTTCCCATAAGGAGGCTTGATCAAGAATCTCCTCCTCTTTATCAGCTTGGATATCATGTTGGGCTTAAAGCACAATATGCTGGAGTAAGTAGATTAGCTATTAGTAACAGGAATCTAGTTGTTGCCATTGTGCATGCTTTTCATTTGCTTACTTTATAATTATATACAGAACAAGGAAGAGAAGTATTTTATCCACAATCATTTGATATTTACCGTCAAGTTTCATAAAGATTTGCAAACTGACTCAGCAAGGATTGTGGGATTTGAGGTCAAACCATTCAGGTGAGTTCTTGCTGGTCGTTGACTATTGAAGTTGATCTTTCCCCCCAGTAGTATATATACTGATGACATTATAATATTTGCTATTGGATGCATCCAGTATTAAACATGAATACGAAGGGGAATGGAATGGCAAGAATCGTTTATTGACCTGTGACCCCCATACAAAACGCACTGTTATTAATTCCAACTCTCCTCAAGAAGTTGAAGTGAACCAGGAAATTTTATTCACATATGATGTTGAGTTCCAGGTAGGCTGTTGGACATCAAACTACAAGTAAATTATGTTGACTGCTTACCCCTATTGTTAGTGGTATGAGCATCATTATATCATCCATGGGCACAAAGAGGATATCTGTCTGAATCTGGTATATATGTGGATATATCTCCACCACTGTCAGATGAATGTTTTAGTAACGATTTCTTGATCACATTTTATCCTTTGACTGGCACAAGTAAAATTTCTTTATTTATGGATATGTCCAATATCCACCACCATCAGATAATTTGGTGAAGATTTCATAGTCACGTTTTATTTTCTAATAAATCATAATGTCAATACTATGTGTTTACACATGCTGTTTCTTTTTGGAAGTGTTTTGAGATATATAAATTATTAAATTTATACACTGAGTAAAACTAATATAAGATTGGTTTGCCTACATTCCTTTCTTCCTTTGTTTCTTTCCAGTTTTTGCTGTTGTTGAACTAATTTATTAATTTTTTATTTAGAAAATAGATAATACTTGTAAAATTTAATAAATTTGTAACTAGCTTGTTCACCATAGTAAGCTATTAATAAAACAAACAGTTTTTAATATTTGATTTTTTGCTTAGAGTAATAAATCTTTGTTAGATTTAGACCATAATATATTCCAGTTTCCATAGATATATTATTTTAGTTTGTAAAATATTGATTTATTTACCAAATCGATGCCCTGATAACGTGGTAAAAATCCTTTTTATATATTGTTCTGTGCTTGGATATGATGGCTGTTGAAGCAGTAGGTATTTCCTGTAACCTAATTTTTGGTTCTTTGCATGTTGCACACGCAGCATCTGTACAGTTCATTGCATTTGCTTCCAATCTTGTTTGTTACTATCTAATTATTTCTTTTTTCTCTTTCCCAGCATTAACATTACAATTGATATCCAATATCTCCATTAGTGTCTTTTATTTTTTGCTTCTTGACATTATTATTGACATTGGTCTTTCTCTTCCTTTTGGAATACATTGTTAGATGATTAGCTGATTTTTCTATGATTGATTCCCATTATATCCATTAACCAAGTTTAATAATTGGTGAAAAGCCAACTTGCTTGTTGCCCCTGTTAAGGTTATTATGATTCTTATGGTTTTTTTTTCTCATCTCTGCCATACAGGAAAGTGATGTGAAGTGGGCATCTAGATGGGATACCTATCTTCTCATGAGTGATGACCAGATCCACTGGTTCTCAATTGTTAATTCTTTGATGATTGTTCTCTTCCTCTCGGGCATGGTAGCAATGATCATGTTGCGGACACTATATCGTGACATCTCCAAGTATAATGAACTTGAGACCCAAGAAGAAGCCCAAGAAGAGACCGGATGGAAATTAGTGCACGGCGATGTTTTCAGACCACCAAGCAACTCAGATTTACTCTGTGTGTATGCTGGAACAGGTGTTCAGTTTTTTGGGATGATACTCATCACCATGCTCTTTGCCGTCCTTGGGTTTCTCTCACCTTCCAACCGCGGTGGGCTAATGACAGCCATGCTTTTCCTCTGGGTCTTTATGGGTCTTTTTGCTGGTTACTCCTCTGCTCGATTGTACAAAATGTTCAAGGGAGCAGAATGGAAGAAAATTGCTCTAAGGACTGCATTCATGTTCCCAGCCACCGTCTTTGTCATCTTCTTTGTCTTAAATGCTCTCATCTGGGGCCAGAAATCATCGGGGGCAGTGCCATTTGGGACAATGTTTGCTCTGGTTTTCTTATGGTTCGGGATTTCTGTTCCCCTTGTGTTTGTGGGCAGTTATGTTGGGTTCAAGAAGCCTGCAATTGAGGATCCTGTGAAGACAAACAAAATCCCAAGGCAGATCCCAGAGCAAGCTTGGTACATGAACCCAATGTTCTCTATTCTAATTGGAGGCATACTCCCCTTTGGAGCAGTTTTCATTGAGCTCTTCTTCATCCTTACCTCAATCTGGCTGAATCAGTTCTACTACATCTTCGGATTCCTCTTCATAGTCTTCGTCATCCTCCTCATCACATGTGCTGAAATAACGATTGTGCTTTGCTACTTCCAGTTGTGCAGTGAGGACTACTTGTGGTGGTGGAGGGCATACTTGACGTCAGGCTCGTCAGCACTATATCTCTTCCTCTATGCAACTTTCTATTTCTTCACGAAGCTTGAAATCACAAAGCTGGTTTCTGGGGCATTGTACTTCGGGTACATGCTGATCGTTTCCTATGCATTTTTTGTGCTAACGGGTACAATCGGATTCTATGCATGTTTCTGGTTCACAAGGCTCATCTACTCATCGGTGAAGATTGATTGATTAATGCCAACCGAATACTGTGGAGGCCTTTTCTCCTCAAGGGGGAATGCGAACTCATGCCAGGTAAAGATTTGAAATGCTTTATTATGCCTCTCAAATGTGGCCTTTTGTGCTAAATTTTTAAAAGTGGGAGGATTCATGATTCTGTCGTCATAGTATTCTTTTAGGAGGAAGAATACCACCTTCTGATAGTAGTTATTGTGCTCCTTTTTTGTTCTGATATTCTTTTGGATCTTATATGGTGTCTCATATTTGTGATAAGATTAAAGGATTCTTCTAGAGTTCCTCTGATCTTTTACTAATGGTGCAAGTGCAACCACCTCCCAGCTTTTCTATTTATTTTTAGTTAAACAAATTTCTTGGGCAGAGGATTCACCCTCTCGGGGTCTTCTGAATACACACAGTGAAATTGGCGGTGGTGGCTGCCATGAGCCGGCCGCCCACCGCCAAGTTGTAAGGGCAGCACTGCTGCGTGTGGGGACCTCAAATATCAAACTTATATTCTCTGTAAATCAAGTTGTAACTTGAAGGAACACTATATTTTGCCTTCTTTCATCTCATTATCGTTTAATTGTTTCAAATAGCAAGAGCATCTTTGTTTAATATCTAAATTTATAACAATTAACAAAATCAATAAAAATAAAAGTGTGACAAACCAAACCAATATGTTCTTGCAAGTTATATAATCCATTTTAGAATAGAATCATAAACACCCAGGAAGATAAGTCATTCAAAAATCGAGTTATTATTAAAGAATAAAAAGTTATAAGCTGAAAACAATAACATAATTTCTAGAGTTTTAGGCCAGCCCTTTTCAATTCATATTAATATCATAAATAAGTTCTAAAGGGATTGGATGGGGCTACGAATTACAGCATAGAAGACACGAAAGATAAAAGGGTAAGTGGGGGTGCAATAGATTATTAATACAAGAGAGGTAAAAACAAAAAAAGCTAAGTGCAATTTACAACCACCCCGAGGCCTGAGAGTGGTGACTGTGAGATCAAGCGCCGCCGGAGGTTTTACGGTTGTCGTGTGGGGTGGTTTCAGGCCTTTTCTTGTAGTAGTAGTAGTAGTAGAAGGCGCCGGTGGCTGCTAAGAGGAGGCCCCCCCCAATTGCCACCAAGTTACGGCGGTTCTGCGTCATTCCTCCATAGTACTTCTGCCCCTGTTTTCCTCTCGCGTCTTCATCGCCTCCCATCTCTCTCTACCACTCTGATGCTTCTTCAGGGTTAAAGAGAGTCTCAAGAGTCAAGACTGTGTTGCCAACCCAGCCTTGATAAAGGCGGTGAGTTTGACAACTGTTGCTTGCTTCATTTTTGTGTAACGACACCTGTCACTACACATGCAAAATACCAATAAATAAATTGGTTCACCACAACCTTCTGGGTTTTCCCTCTCTTCCTCTATCCAATGAAAACCAAGTAATCTATTCGTATTATAGAATTAAAAATATAAATGAAAGCATCCTCTCTTCTTGCCTAGCAAAAATGTTAAATAATTCAAAATAAAATTATTACATAAAAACAAGCACAGCAATTTTTCTTTCAAAATCAAGTGGATGTGCTCTCTTGCCTAGCTTCATCTATCTAGTGCGTTAGAGTTTCTGAAACTTCTTCACAGGGAGATAGTGAATTTTTTATGGTAGTTGTTATAATTATTGTCGTCAAAATTTAATATTTTTATTAGTTGCAAGATGAAAAGAGGAATTAAGTTCTTAATCATCTCTTGCTCCATATAAATCTAATCTATTACTATTTTAACTAAAGTTTGTTAAAAAAAAAAAAATTATAGAATATACCTCCCTATGTTCCACATTTATTTATAAATTTTCATGCCTAAATTATAATTATTTTAATAATAAATCTTAAATAATTATATAAAAATATATTTTCATAATATAATTCCATTAGTCCAGAATATTCACTAATATTTCTAAAAAGATATTAGAAACATTTTGGACTTCTTAAACGTATAATAAAAATGTTTGAAAGCACAAATCTTTGCAGTCTCATAAAAAAGAGAAAATTTTAATGGTGGACCCATGGGCTATGGATCGGGTAGGCCTGATACCTATACTAATGGCGGATTTTTGATAAGAGTACGACAGTTTTTAAAAATAATTCCTAAATTACTATAGTAGGAAAGATAATTTCAACTCTACTATAGTTTTATTCAGGTAGGAAGAGGAAAAGAAATTGTAAGTGAGAAATCGTCTCTTGAAGAGACCATTTCAAAAAATACAAAGCAATGTGAGAATTAAGTGAGAAATCGTATTTTAAAGAGATGATTTTCACAAAAAATAAATAAATTAAATTCTCACTTTAATTTTTTTTTATAAAAAAAACACTTAAGTGAGAAATTGTCTCTTAAAGAGACGATTTTCATAAAAAAATAAAAATAAAAATTAAATTCTCACTTTAAAATTAATTAATAAAAAAACCATGCGAAAAATTGTCTCTTTAAGAGACGATTTTAACACAAAAAAAAAAAAAAAAATCTCAATTTAAAAAAAATAAAAATAAAAAGAAGACAAATTCCACGCAAAAATCACCCCCAAAAAGCCCAAAAATGAGAAATTCTCACTTAAAAAAAAAAACCAAAAAACAAAACCTTAAAAAATTCTCTTTTTTTTTCATTTTTTATTCTATTTATACAATAATACAATTATTATAAATATATATTATAAAATTATTTAACTTATTTTTTAAAATATTTTATTTATTTTACAGTGAAATTTTAATAAATATTAATATTTTTAATCTTAAAATTTATATAATAAATTAATTTAAAAATTAAATAAAACAAAATTATTTATTTTGTAAATAATTAATTAATAAATTAATAGTAGATTTGTTTTTTAAACTCAATTTTCACGTAAAATTGATAATAGTTTTTTTTAATTTCAAAGTGAAACAAAAAAATAATATATAAATATTATTTATCTTATATTAAATTTAATATATTATTTATAAATTAAATTTAATAAATAAAATTAATTAATTTTATAATATATATTTATAATAATTGTATTATTGTATAAATAGAATAAATAATGAATTTTTTTTTTAAAAAGGTTTTGTTTTTTGGTTTTTTTTTTTTTTTAAAGTGAGAATTTCTCACTTTTGGCTTTTTGTGGGGGTGGTGACTTTTGTATGTGTTTTTTTTTTTTAATTTTAAAGTAGAGACAATTTCTTTTAATTTTTTTTTTAAGAGACGATTTCTCACTTAATTTTTAAAATCTTTTCTTGAAGAGACAATTTCTCACTTTCATTTTTTTTTTCTTTTTAAAAATTGATAAAATTAAAAATAGATTTAGAATTATTTTTTAAAACTGCCGCACTCTTATCATAGCTTATGGGCTCTCGACAGCCACCATTTTTCTGCTTATTTTGAAGTTGATTGCAAGCAGGTTAAATTTTCGAAAATCACTCATTCATGAAATTTTAATAAGTTCCAATATACACCAAACACACATAATTTGGTTCGGTTCATCCAGAACCAGAAAGCATTAAAACTGAATTGGGGTAGGGGTCGCGCGGACGCGAACCCCCTCTACCACAAATTATGACGTAGACTCTGCCACTTGGGCAGATCTTAGGGCAGTGCCCCTCCTGAGTGCAATGGAGGTCACTTCTCTAGGCCATGGTCCTTCTTGATCGACCATACACCCCGTCCAGGTAAGTATGGTCTAAAGGCCTAGCTCTTGCCTATTTGTAGTTCATTGTACCCCTCCTTATTTGAACTCACTTCCGATGTGGGATTGATTTGACAACTGCAGCTGCAGAACGGATGGGCCGTTTAGAGTTTGGAACCCACCTGCCCTTGTGACACATGTTTCACAAATTCTCTCAATATTAAACTTGATAGTTTGTATTAGACAAGTCAAACTTTTTCATTAAGTCATGTACTATTATCTCCTACAAATTAAATTAATTCTACAATGAATTCCTTTTAACTTTAAGGGTTATTTGATTTTGAAAATTTAACTTTCTATCATCTTTTGGTCTTATTTTAATAAAAATATTCATACTTTTTTCTTGTAAAAATGATTTTTCTTTTGAAAAAATCCTATACAAAATTTTTCATCAGACAAATAAACTTCAAATTATGTAAAACTTAATATAGTCATTTCATTAATTGAGTTCAATAATTTTTAAAAATAAAATAAAACTCAAATTATGATATAATTAATACCTGAAATTTATTAACAAAAATTGATTTAAAATAACTATATTGTTTTTTTTTTACTTAGAATCATTATTTTTCCTTTTTTTTTTTTCACTAGACAAATAAACTTCAAATTAAACAAGATTTAATACATTGGATCATTAATGAGTTTAGTAAATTTTTTCAAATTATTTGAAACTCAAATAACTAACCCGTTAATACTAAAATTTTGTGGATAAAACTTGATTCATGATGACTCTATTTATTTATTTTATACATAATAATATTTTTATAAATTTTCTCACCATAAAAATAAATTTCAAATTAAGCAAAACTTTGTATTAAACGTATTAATGGATTTAATAATTTTTAAAGTTAATTTAATACTCAAAAAATAAATATAATCACTAAAAAAATATAATTGATAAAAAAATGATATATTGTAAATCATGAATTTATTCTTTCTTTTAGACCCGTAAATCTTTTACACCCATAATTGTATCTTTTACATTTTCTCACTAAAGAAATAGATTTTAAATTAAATAAAACATAAGTAATTATTTAAATTCTTCAATTTTTAAGAATAATTTGAAATT
The DNA here is from genome assembly GCF_030704535.1 of Vitis vinifera. Lineage (NCBI taxonomy): Eukaryota > Viridiplantae > Streptophyta > Magnoliopsida > Vitales > Vitaceae > Vitis > Vitis vinifera. The sequence goes on from NC_081808.1 coordinate 6,631,243, forward strand.
TAGAAATTTGATCAAATAAATTAAAGTATAGCATGTAATAAAAGACCTTGGTTCACTTATATTTTAAAAAACTTAAACTTTATTTGTTATTCATTCATTTTAAATAAAATATCATTAACAATTATTATATTTAAATTATTATTATTATTAGAAAATATATGAAGATATGAATATCCTTATATTTATAAAAAAATATAGTTTATGATTTTATTAAAAGCTGTTTATTTATAATTTCAAAATTATTTCATTTTTAATATGATTTAAATTAAATTAAATTAATATTATATAAATTAAATTTACAATATTTTTATAAAATCAAAATATAAAAAATTTAAAACGAGTTATCTAATAATTTATTTTATTTTATTTTTATTTTAAAAATCGTTTTAAAAAACAACTTTCCAAATACCCTTATTTTTATAGAACATGAATTATTTTTTTTCTTCAACTTAAAAACACGTATCCCTAAATTTGTTCATGTGTTTCTCTCTTCCCCCTATTTAAAAATAGAAATGAAAGCATTCTCTCTTTTTGTCTAAAATAAAATTGTTACATAAAAAGTATGGATAATGTGCGCTACAACGTAAAAATAATTAAATCACTAAAAAAGTTAATTAGCAAGAGTTTCTTAAACTTGTTATATTGAATTTTCCGAGGATAGATGTTATAATTATTGTCTTCAAATTTCTCAGGACCATTAATGAATAGAAGATTAGATATATTATTATTATTATTATTTTTTAGTACACTTTATTAATTTTTGCTGCAAAAATATTTTTTAAAAAATCAATATTTCCATTAGTCATATCTCTTGCACCACATAAATGATAAATCTAATCTTGTAAAAATAAAATAAAATAATTTCCTATAAATGATTTTTCATGCCTAAATTATAATCATATAATAATAATAATAATAATAATAATTGTATGAAAAATGTATTTAAAATGCATAATATAATTCCATTAGCCTAGAATATTCACTAATATTTCTATAAAAAAATTAGAAAAATTTTGGAAAATTGACAGAAATAAATTATTTTTGAAAGAGGTCATGGGCCCAAATCTTGGCAATCTTATAAAAAAGGTAGAAGAATTTAGGGAGAATTGTGTTTTGGGCCTAGTTGGGCCCAAAAATTAATATTTGGTCCATATAACTTTCATAATTGATGGAAATGATATAAGATGTTAAAAGACCAATATATCCTTCAAATTTCTATACATTACCTTTTAAGGATATAAAACAGTGATGGAATAAAATACCCTCTGACCTTTCACATAAGCTTTTTTTGTCTTTATTACACCACTATTCATGCAACCATAATAATTTTATTTTAACAATTTGGATTTTTCATTGTTTTTAAATTTTTTTTATAAATAATTGAAAATCAGCATTATTTTCTATTTTAAATTATAAATAAAGAAAAATTATGTTCAAAAAATATTTTAAAAAATATTTTCTAAAAAATAGTAATATGATTTATATTTTTTATATTTTCTTTTTTGAAAAAACATTTAATTAAAAAATGAAAACTATTTTTAAAAATAAAAATTGAAAACCTTGTTTAGTACTATTTTTTATATGAAAATAATAATAAGAATTAAATTTCATTCATTGATTATCCATTTTTATTTTTTTCCATTAGTTATTTTAATAATAAAAAATATATATAGTATGTTTACAATTAAATAAAGAAATTGATCAATTTTGTGTTTTTTATGGGACTATTTTCACATGAAAAATAATTAAATAACTAAATTATATATATTTATTACTCCTTTTACTTTTATTTTCTTTATTTATTTTTTGTCTAATAGAAAATTTTAATATATCCATAATTAACAAAGTAATAAATCAATTGTGCACATTTTAATCTATTAAAATAAATTAATTTCTAATTTAAATAAATAAAATGAAATAAGTAAATAAATTTGGGGTTATTTCTATTTTTTAACATATTTTTTATGATTAAATAAATTTTTTATTTTTTATTTCTTTAATTCCAAAAATAAAATGAAATAAATAAATAAATTTGGAATTTTCCAACTGATCTTATATTCATATTTCTCATGGTTAAATAAATTTTTTTATTCTTTTTTCTTTATTTCCAAAAATAAAAGGAAATAAATAAATAAACTTGGCTTAAATAATAGTTTTTAAGTAATTTCTTTGTCTTATTTTTAATTATATTTTGCATTGAAAATAAAATAAAATAACATTTTATTTGAGTCACTGTACAAGGTATTTACACTAAGTGTACATGACAAATATATTAACTGTACAAGGGTGTACAAGACTATTATTTGTGAAGGATTTTAAGTGATTCTGAAAAACTTGTTTGTTTATTTCCCCTAACCGATAATAAATGACATTCTTTACACACATTGGTTAGGCATACATTCATCTCATGCACTTTATCTAACTTGTATATGGTCATTTGAATAGGTACCTTACTTATGATAATTGTAAAACAAAATTATACAACAATTTTTCTTCTTTTTTAAAACAAAACCAATGCAAATATGGTTAACCAACCTATTATCAGATATTCATGAGATGATATATGAAATTTGAGTTATTGTACAAGGATATTATACTAACTGTACAAGACAAATTTACTAATTGTACAAGGGTGTACAAGACTACTTTTTGTTAAGGATTTCAAATTATTTTAAAAAACTTTCCTATTTTTTTCCATTCAAATATTTTTTTTCCCCACTCAAATTCTCTCACTCAAGAATTGTTTCAAAATTTCTTTTTAAATTTCATCATCAAATTTTTGTAATTGTATATTTTGTTTTTGTAGTTTTAGTAATGTTATTTCTTTCTACTATTTTTTTTTTTTGTGAAATTTTATCCAAATGAATCTATATTTAAAATTATAATCATATTTATCAAATTTTTTACTAAGATTATCTTTAATTCTTTTAATATATTTATACTCATTTATTTAAAAAACGAAAAACTAATTTTTTTTGGTAAATATGTTCTATTACCTTTCAAGTAAAAAAATTAGATAAGTTTGAAATTCAATAAAAAAAATTAAATACCACTTTCAATAATATTTAGATAAAATTTTATATAATATATTTTATTTGAAATTTAATTTCTAAAGTTTTACTAAAAAATTGTACTGACAATTTTCTTGTTGTGAATCAAAATACTTTACATTAATCTATCTAGATAAGAAAAATTATTAATATAATATTAGAACTTCATATCTTAATTATTTTTTTCAACAAATTTATCTTTTTAAAAATTTGAAAATAAAAACATTAAAAATTAATATATATATATATATATAATAAAGTGAAGTGATAGTCAATTTAAATTTTTTTTAAAATATGGTTAATGTAGAAAATATAAAAAATAATTAAAAATAAGAGAAAAATATAAATGAAAGTGTAATATAAATTTAAAATAAAAAATAAAAAATTAAACTAAAAGATAAATACAAAAAGATAAAAAATATTTCGATGAAAAATCTCAAAATTTTTATCATTGCTTATAATAAGAGCAAAAAGATTCAATATCTTTGAAAATGAAAAATAAAAAACCATTATTACTTTTTATTTGATATAAAATAGAAATATAGATTGGAAGAAAAAAAAAATAGAAATGAGTAATACTTAATAGGGAATAAAAAAGGGAAAAAAAAGACACAAAAAAATTGAAATTAACACTTATTTGTGCCTATATAAGGGTTAAGGGTATTTTAGGGATTAATGAAGGACAATATCCTTTATCTTAATTTTTATACTTTGTTTGGGTCTTGGCTTAAATATGCATGATATATGGACGAAATATTAATTTTTGGGTGCAACTAAACACAATTCTCCCAAGAATTTATTGGTAGGCCATGGGTAGGTCGGGCAGAGCCTCATAGGCTAGGCTATGGGTTACGGACGGGGCTGGGCTACAAGCTGTAGCTTGATGGGCTCTCTACAGACTACAAGTACAACCACCATTTCTCTCTCATATGAATGCTCTCCACGCGGCCCAATGAGGTCTGGCGTTGGTCAAATCTATAAGACCTTGCACCACATGATAATCTCACAAGATTACTCAAAAAGCAAAGGCTTAGAGTGAACATTGGGTTGTTGTGCCCATAAGTAGGGTTTGTTGGATTACATACCAAAATCCCTGAAAAAGCCCACTTAAGTCCTGTAAGTAGAAACTTAATTTGATGGTAAGCAGCTTAAATTTTCAAAAAGCATCTTTAATGAAATTTTTGAAGGCTTTCAGTACACACCGAACACAATTAATTTGTTTCTTCAAGAAAAAATTTGAACTGTATTGGGGTAGGGGCCGCGCGGACGCGAACCCCCTCTACCACAAATTATGACGTAGACTCTGCCACTTGGGCAGATCTTAGGGGAGTGCCCCTCCTATGTGCAATGGAGGTCACTACCCTAGGCCATAGTCCTTGTTGATCGACCATAGACCCCGTCCAGGTAAGTATGGAGAAAAGTCTCAACTCTTCCCTATTTATAGCTCATTCTACCCTCGTTATTTGAGCTAGCTTCCGATGTGGGATTGATTTACAAGCGTAGCTACAAAATCAAGCGGGGCGTTGGAGTTTGGAGCCCCGCCCATCTCTTTTTGGCTATACTCGTCTAGTTTAGAGTCTTTAGACTTTATACCATTTCGTCTTTGCCCATTCCAAAGCCTACTGTTTACAATTACCTCACCGAATTGCAAGAATGATACTATGTTATTCGGATTTGGTGAATTAAAAATCACAATGTGTGCGTTACCTCTATGTTCCAAGGATTCAAGCAGCTAGCCCTCTTCTCTCAAATTAAGTTCACTTTTCCATTCTTGAATTCCCCCTGTAAACCTTTCTATTTCCTTACATTTTTCGCCCAACCCAAACGGCCAAACCTCATTCATATCATTGAAGAGAACAAAAACAACGGTTTTAATTTTATTTGTAAAGGATGGATTCATAGACAGCTAGTGAGGTAAAAACATGAAGAGAAAATCAACAAAAACACAGAAGAATACACCCCACATGATGATGATGATGATGATGATGGGCGGCAGTGGAACATTACTTGCGAGGATGAGTGTCCTGGGGCTCCGCCGTGCCGGTGGCAACTTTGGCCACATCTTTGGCAGTGGCCTCAGGCTTTTTCATGGCGTACAATGTGAAGTAGCCAAGGGTGGCTGCAATGAGGAAGCCAGCAACCGCCATTGTTGGAGGACTGTAAGGCAATTTACGCCTCTGGTGCAGCACTTCCCCTGGGTTGTGTCCAGGCGGCCTCTTGGAAGCCTCTACTCCCTTTGTTTTAACCTCTTCGTCCTTCATCATGTGGGTGTCCGCCATCTTCCTCCACTCCTCCTTCCCACTCATTCCCATCTCTCCTAGTCTCCCATCAACACCTCAAGCCTGGAAAGGTTCAAAAGTGGTTCATGGTGGGCTGACACGTTTCAGGGAGGCATTGAGTGGGGGTTTGAGAATTGGGCACGTTGCGCCTCTTGTCTTGGTGTTTCGACAAGTGGGCAGTCACTGGTTTGTTTCCGGGCTTAGAATGGTACACGCGTCACTGCCTCGGTAATTTATTTGAATTAGTTGTCCACCGCAAAATTACGTAGAATCAACGTTAGTTCAATATCTCTGTATTTAAGAGCTGGCCCTAATTTTAGGAATAATTTTATTCCATCTAACACTTAAATAAAAATTTTCAAAAGTTAGAAAATTTTGAAACATTTTTAAAAATGAAAGATTGTGTTTGATAGTGATTTTAAAAAATATTTTTAATATTTGAAAAATACAAATTTTAAAATATTAAAAATATTAAAAGTGTTTTCTAAAATCATTATTAAACAAATTTTGAATGATTTTTTAATATTATAAGTAATTTTTCAAAATTTTAAAAGTGTTTTTTAAAATTTGTCAAATACCTAATTTTTTTTTAAAATACTTTTTAAACTAAAAACACTTTCTATAATTATTATCAAATAGATTTTAAAAGTATATTTGATAATGATTTTAAAAAATATTTCTAATAGTTCTTACACTCGGAATTTTTATATTACAAGTATTAAAAAAACAAAAAATATTTCTTAAAATCATTATTAACCACAGTGTAAATTTCATTCTTTATATATTTATTCACTATCTCATTCTTTGTAGCCTTTCCATTATCGAAATTGTTCCTAATAATAAACCTCATTCGTGTATTTTTATAATTTTGGTGACTACTTTATTTTAAAATAACTAATTTATTATCATATTTATTTCAACCAAAATTTGTAGGTCCTTTTGTGAATGAGAAAGAGTAGTTTGGCAACATTCAATGACAAATTAAGATATGCTTGTAATTGTTTTCAAAAATAGTTTTTTTTTTTTCAAAAGAACAAAAGTAGAAAAATATATTTGACAATAAGAAAATATAAAATAATTTTTTGTTCTTAAAAATAAAAAATAGAGTGTTTTGAGAAAACATTTTAAAATTATTTTTACTTTTTTAAAGATTAATTTAAAAATAATTATACAAATATAAATAATGATTAAAAGTAAAATACTACATATAAATTTTATTTTTAAAATATATCTGAAAATATAAAAAATATTTTAGATTTTCAAACAAATCCTAAAATACCAAAAAAGTAGAACATATGATAAATGACAATCGATATTTTAATATAGTATTATTATATCTATTGTAGATAGAATAAAAAAAAAAAGATGAATAATATATCATATAAAGTATGATGAGTGATTGAATAACTTAAATGATAAATGTGGATTATACCAAAAATCAAACATCAACTTAATAATCTAATAACTTAAATGTGATTTAATTTAAATTTATTTTAAATAATTAAATATTAAGTATTAAAAATTATCAAACATACTTTCAAATCAATATTAATAAAATATTTAGAGATTAAATTGAGATCATTTTTATATTTCACTCCATAAAAAATTCTAATTTTGCTTCATTCTACCCTCATAAAAGAATAAAATTTAACAAAAATTATTAAAAAAAGAAAAATTATATTTTTCAAATTCGATATCTTCATAAAAGATTAATTTTAAAAATATTCACCTTAAATTCCTTTTATCTTTTCTTTTTCTCAAATTCTCTATGATTTAAAACATCTCTCAATATTTATAATTTTTTTGCAATCTTTAAACAAAAAATAAACAACTATTTGATATTCCGTTGAGATTACCAAAAGAAAAAAGAAAAAAAAATAAAAATTCAAATAAATATGAAACGATGATGGGGGCATGAGGGGGTGTAGCTCAAATGGTAGAGCGCTCGCTTTGCATGCGAGAGGCACGGGGTTCGATCCCCCGCACCTCCACTATTTTCCCTCCACTATTTTCCCTTCTTCCATTATTCTGCTTGCTTAGGTGGCATCTTTTAATTTGGTTTCCCTGCATAGGTGGCATCCTTTTTATTGTGTCATCAAAACCTTTTGCAGCACAACTTTTTATGTTTTTTACTTTTTTTTGACCGTTGAAACCTTGTTGTCTCTTTTTCACTTTTGTTTTTTAACGTTATGCTAACGGATAGAGTCACCCATATCCTTGAATACCCAGAAAACCACCTGGACCACTTCAAACCTGCCATCAGACTCCTCCTAACGGCTAGTTTTCTTCCCCCACATTTCTCCCCCTCTATAAATTCAGAATCCTCGCAAGTCTTATTCACATCTCACTCTAAAATTTTCACTCTCTCTAGAAAATTCACACTCTTGTCTTTCTTTCTCTTTCTAGGCAGGCAACTCCCATGGCTGGTTTCTTGAGAGCTCTGTGTTATTCTCAGGTTCTGGTGTTTTTACTCTCCATCACCTGCTCAGCAGCCAAAGAATTCTTGGTTGGAGGCAAGACCAATGCGTGGAAGATCCCATCTTCCCAATCCGATTCTCTCAACAAATGGGCTGAGAGCTCTCGCTTCCTGGTCGGCGACTCTCTCGGTAATAATAACAATAATAATTTCATCTTCTTCTATGATCACCATCATCTCTCATTCTTGTCTGTGATTTTAATAAATTTTTGTTTTTTTCGCGTGTGTAGTGTGGACATACGACAAAGAGAAAGATTCAGTGTTGAAGGTGAGGAGGGAAGCATACATAAGCTGCAACACATCAGACGCCATTGAAGAGTACAACGGCGGGAACACCAAGGTGACGCTGGATAAATCTGGGCCTCACTATTTCATCAGTGGGGCTGACGGGCACTGCGAGAAGGGGCAGAAGGTCATAGTGGTGGTGCTGTCTCAGAGGCACAGGTTGGTTGGCGTTTCTCCTGCCCCTTCTCCCTCCGAGGTAGAGGGTCCTGCCGTGGCTCCCACTAGCGATGCTTCCAGTTTCAAGGCTGGGTATTTGGTGGCTTTAGGGGTTTTGGTAGGGTTTATGTGGATGTAGGGATTTGGGAATTGATTCATTTGATCATGGAAGGTGGGGGGGAGTTTGGTCTAAATTTTTTGTTGAAATTATTTAATTTTTTTGGTTGCCTTTTTTGGATGTGGGCTTTTCTCATGATATGTAGTTGAGACTAATTCATTGATTATTTTATTTATTACTCATGCGCCTTGTCAACTCCTTCAATCTGAACACTACTTTCCTAATAAACATTGTTAATCAAACGACAACACAACATGCTCAGTACAAAGGGAAAAGAGAAACTGGAGGGTACAAAGGGAAAAGAGAAACTGGAGGTGATGTGCGAATGAGACCCAAAAAAAAAAGCCCCTCCTCTGCAAAGAGTCTCAACACTTTTTTTGGTCGCGCTCAGTACAAAACCCAAATGAATTCCTGGAAACCAATGAATTTTCATCAACGTCTTTATTCTGTGGGATAATTTAAAAACACTCATATTTTTACAGTTGCTTCATAGTAACAACTTGACAAAATAACAATAACAAAACAACCCCAGAAAATTCTCAACATTGAAAGAAATCAAAGACAACTTAATCTTCCTCATCCAAGCACCATCCTCACTGGTTTCACAATACAAACAAACAAATCAATTAGGGTTGCTTAAGAATGTGAATGTGACCCAGGTTGCTTTTAGATAGGAAACGGAAATTTATTAAACTGGAATAAAGAAAAAGGAAGAATAAGTGGGTTCTTTCAAGAAGAACAAACAACCCAATCACAGCCCAAACAATAATGAGAAACATTAAACATCTTAAACCTAGCCCATCTCATCAAAATTAAAACACACACGCACGTACATGCACATACACAAAGCCTTCTTCATATTAGAATGTAGGCACCCAACTGAAGGAGGTGCCCATACCCCAAGAGAAATCTAACCCTTGTCAAATGATCAGAATGCCTAGATAGCTACTATCTTCATAGGTATAGAAGAGGCCAAGAGATAATGCTTTCAATAGAACATGAGCCTCCATTCTGTGATTAATTAGAACTAATGACTTCTACAATATTTGACCTAAAGCAACTGGTTGAACACAAGCATGATATGTGCCGACTTAAAAATTCTCTAACCTTTTCTCTTTTACTCTCAAGATGAACCCCTAATCATGTTTTAATGATAACAAATCATGGTTAAGTTACTAATTGGTTTGAATTATAAAGAATTTCAGGTGTTAATTTGGATATTCATCAAATAACCTAATGGATGCAAGATCAAGATTTTTGAAAGACCTTTTAATCATAGGAAACATATGTGTAATGAATGCATGGGTGCACTTAGGATTTTCATATCATTTCATCCATTTTTAAAAACTCGGTTTATGCATTAAAGTTACATTTCTATTAAAATATGAGTTCTATTTTTTTTTATAAGTAAAGACATAGAGAAAAAAATTTATTAGAAAAAGGGCACCTTAAGGCTGACCCAAAAGCATACAGGGGGGTATACAAGAGGCGCCAAAAGGCATGAACAAAAGAAAAGGGGATACAAAAATCACCAACCCTCATCTAGAACCCAACCAATCAAAAAAACTGAATAAAAGAAGAGGACCTTCATTTACAACCGACTTAGTCCAAAACCAAAGGTTACATACAAAAGAATTTTTCAACCTATGAATCGAAAGCTCCTCATTTTCAAAATATGAGTTCTATTAAATGAACTTTAGGTAAAACGTTTCAAAATTGACATTATTTTACCTAAAGACTTTACCTAAGTGTTAGAAACAAAAAGACAAAAAAAAGATAGGTTTTCAGGCCAAAAATGGTGAACCAGTCGAGGCACTGGCCAACCGGCTAGGGTACCGACCAACCAATTACTCCTTCCCGATCGAGGTTCAATCGAGAGATGCAAAAAACACTTTCTCTCTTCCAATAGCCTTTCTCTCCCAGTGGAGAGATGTGCCTTTCCGGTCGAGGTTTAGTCAAAGCCCGATCGAGGTCCAGTCGAGAGTAACGGTCACCTACCAAACATTTAATGCTCCAACGGCTAATGAACTGGTCGACCACCAGCTCGACCGACTGAGGCTGCTTCTTGGTTTTTTAGCTCCCGAAGTTAGAAACCTATAAATTGAGAACTCACCTTCATTTATGAGTAAGAGAACACCTACATTTATTTGTTTACTTACTTGTTCTTGCCATAAAAACTCTCATTCTTTTCTTGGTACATTAAATCTTCATTTGCATATTCTTTAGTGCACCTTTGTGATTCATCCTAGCCTTGAGTTGTATTTGAGCCATTGTTGAGCAAGGTTGAGAGATTCAAACTTGTTAATTGAGTGTTAAAACTTTCAAGTGAGTAGAGACTTGAAGAAATTGTGTAAGAACCCATTGGAACCGAAATCTAAGTGTAAAATGTGATTAGAAGTTGGTTGAAGCTTCAAGTATAACTGGAACCCTCACTCGGTTAGGAGTTTGAGGAGAGTGGGTGTAGCAAGGAAGTGTCGAACCACTATAAATTTGAGTTTGCTTTCTATAACCTTATCTCTTTATATTTGTGCTTCTTGTGTTTAAAAAGAATTTTTTTTTTTAACTCCAATTCACCCCCCCTCTTGGGTATTTTTGTATATTTAGATTAGCCCTTTATTTTCTCAATTACCAATGTACCATTACTTTATATTGCAATGAAGGTTTTCAATTAAGCCCTAATTCAAATTTAAGGGCACCTCTATGTCTCTATCTCTGATATTTTTGTCACTGGTGATAGAGGCATTTGTCATTGATGCTATAGCTTGTATTCACAACCTTTGCAATGTTTTACTTCAATAGGCCATTAAAACCATTGCCCAATGCAGGTCCCACCAAGAGCATTTCTTGGAGGGTTGAGTTGTATATAGTCCTAACCACCTATATTTTTGCACAAGTGACTACTCTCAAGATTTGTATCTGCATACTCCTACAGACCAAGGCTATGACCATTGCACTAGACAATGGTGCCATCCCTACAACTCGATGTGATAGACTAGGATTGATCTAGGGCATATAGTGTTTGACAACTAAAGGCTTTGCTGTTCTAGTTGGATTATACATTGTTTCGGTGTGAGTGTTCTAGTTAATTTTTTTTTTTTTGATTGGAAGTGTTCTAGTTAATTTTCATAACTTAGATTTTCATAACTTAGATTTCTTATAATGAATGTTTCTGTTCCCCATCCTTGCTCTGTTTGCTCATGTTTTAAAATGAATTTCAATCCTATTATAAGGTTCTTTTCCTTAATTTTATTGTACATTAACTAATTGCTTAAATGCAAGTATGGGTCACGGATTCAAGGAACAATCATGCAATATATATCATATAACATGCTATATTTGACATATAAATGGGGCAAATGCCCATGGCAACAGAAGGGCTAGTCCTTGGCTTGGTTGCACGTTTTAATGATTACATTCTGGGTTTCACATACACCCATGACCTAACTCAAGTGGCAAGGGATTGAACTTGAACTATGGATAAAGGAGGTCCTGGGTTTGAATCTCTGTTAGAAAAAAAAAAGTTACCCATAAAAAAAAATAATTATGGGTCCACATTTTCTAATGCTAAGAAATGCTTTACATCACATTATTGTGAAGAATACAAATAGATTAATCTTCTTTACACTGTTGATTTCATATGTACAATTCCTTCTCTGTGATGAAGTTCTTCATCTTCATGCATCTCCTATTCTATTTAGTGAAAATGTCCTATTCTATAAACCACCTTCTTCTTCATTGTACTAAAACAAGGGTCTTGTGGGAAGTGTTCTTTACATTGGATGGGGTGTCATGGGTGCTGCCTTCTTCATTAGAGAGACTCTCCTTAGTTGACAGGGTTCTTTTGTGGGCAAAAAGCGTAAGAAGGTGTGGAGAGCAACTCCTCTATACATCTTTTGGACGGTTTGGAAAGCGAGAAATAGATTGACCTTCAAAGATGATGTGCTTTCGATCTAGAGACTCAAATACTTTTTTGTTTTTTCCCATTGGTCAGAGGCAGAGTTGTTTATAGTTGATCACCCTCTAACTTTAGTTAGTTTTTTTGATTGGTTGGGCTCTAGTTAAGGTTGTTTTTTAACCTGATTGGGCGTTTATTTACTTGTAGTTTTTGGCCGGTTTGACAATAGGTGTATAGGTATTGTATACCTTGAATTGCTCTTTTGGTGCCTCTTTTCAATAGATCTTTTCTTCACCTATCCAAAAAATAAATAAATAAATTCTGGGTCCACATTTTCTAATGCTAAGAAATGCTTTACATCACATTATTGTGTAGAATACAAATAGATCAATCTTCTTTACACTGTTGATTTCATAGGTACAATTCCTTCTCTGTGATGAAGTTCATCTTCATGCATATCATATTCTATTAAGTGAAAATGTCCTTATCACAACTATCAACTCATAAATAAAATTGTGTATCATTTTCATATTTTTCCATGTTATGAATCAAATTGTTTCATGTAGCATAGATCTTTTTCATTTTTTATATATAATGAGAAAAAAAAATGTATACTTATATGAACAGTGTATGTATTGCAAACATTAAGCATAGAGCAAAATATAACTGACTTCATTAAAGATAGTAAAATATAGGCATTCGGCATAGCATACATATGCAAGTATAGAATATTAGAGTTTTAATTAAATCAACTCAAGGAGGGCTTTCACGAGGGTGGTGAGGGTACTTAGGTGTGAAATGGCACCAAAAATGGGGCCTTTCTGTCAAATATTTTCACCCTTTCCTATCCTTAGGGCCTCCTATCCAATTTTCAGACAAGGAGGTTTGGGGCTCAGGGGCTTCCCTCAAAGCATGCTCCTGTCTGGGAAGCAGTTTAGGAGAAAATCCTAGCCATTGATCAGCTTATGAGGAGAACACAGTCCTTGGTTAACAAATGGTCATTATGTAAAATAAAATAGTCAGCATATCATATTCTCATTCATCATAGCAAGACTTCTATTTTGGTTCTCTTGCTCTCGTTATTTGGAATGAAGTTGTGTTTCTGCTGCTGCTGCTTTAAAAGCTCCTTTTCTGTTGGCATAGTAGAGGGATTGGTAAGTGACGTAGGAAAGTGAAGAAGCTCACTCCAGTTGCTTTTTTGTGGTGTATCTGGAGAGAGTGAGAGGGAGCAACAACATAATTTTTGAAGAGAAAGTGCAATGGATCAAGTGCTAAAAGTTTTTAACCTCAACTTTCATTTTCTGTGCTTCAAGGTTATTTTGGGGAATGTCAATGTTTCTTTGTTGGATATCATAGATAGAATTACATAGAGGCTACCATTGGTGGTTTGAGGTTTTCTCTCTTTTTCTATTTCCTTTTGACAATCCTCATGTATACTTCCTGTGTACTTGGTTAGGGCTGCCTTTTTTAGACACTTTGCTAATGAAATTTCTATTTGCCTATCAAAAAAAGTTCCACATTCATACAAGTCCCCAACCAATATATACAACAATATGCCAATAAAAAGAAAAAAAGAAAAGGGAACCAAAAAACACGTATAAATATTTACTTGTATGTATGTTCATATTCAAAGTGCTAACCTCCCAAGTACTCATTCATTCAACCCCCAAAAAAGGAAAAGAAAAATAATGAAAAAAAAAGACTAATATATTAAGCAAAAGTCTTCATTTGCCATCATCCTGAGGGTCAACATTCAAATCACTCAAATAATACCTTCCTAATGCATGTTGATCAATACTTACATTTAAGATTGTATCTTCCACCGGTGGCTTTGTAGAAACTAGAAAGCATGTTTTATATAGAATCATTCCCACTTCTGCATATCTTGTCTAACTTAAAAGGACATTCTAAACACTTTATCTAATTGTCTTTTAAAAAAACTATTAAAGCTTGAACTTCTGAAAAAATATGTATTTTTTTTAATAGGTATTGAATTTTCTTTATAATATTTATTTAAAAAGTTGATAGGTGTCAGTCTCATATCTATCACAGATGTATTGCTAGATACACCTAAGATGTGATACATAATGGTGATACATGTTGCTTATCATTAAAAACTTGTTTTGCCCTTGAGGCTTGACTCAACTGCTAAAGGTTTGGGGAGGGTTTATGCGAGGTTCCAGGTTCAAGTCCCAGTGGGGACAGAAATTTGCCAACAAAAAGAAAAAAAAATCACTAGAAACTTGTTTCATATTGTATATATCTTATCATGAGTTACAAGTTTTTGACAACTATGGTCAAAATATGCAGAAAACAACTCCTCCAATTTAACATGTCCTAGAAAGCACATCAAATCAAAGAATCTTATCACTGAACAAGCTTGCTAGACCAGATTCTTGTGTCCAATTTTCTTTAGTGCCAATCAAACTACAGGAATTGTTTTAGAAAGGATCTTTCTAGTCCCTGAGCTTTGCCAAACCTTGAGCTTCTGGATTGTATGGCAACATATGACCCATCAGGACAGCCAACTTGAGCAGAACCTAATTTCAAGATTCTTACCAACAGTGTCAGACATAGAGAATAAAAATAACCATTAAGAAACATCTTTCCTTTCCTCATCTTCCTTCTACTTCCTTCAGAAAGCAATCAAAAGAGGCCTTTTAATGCTGTATACTTTTCTTGAGCCCCAACTAGCATCTATCTCTTTTTTTTCCTCACTTTTTCCTTGGATAGGTTGCACCAGCAGATGAAAACAGCCGCACCACAGTTTGTTACTTAATCAGTTGATCCATTTCACTAGTTTAAACCCTGTCAAGTATGTGTCATAGATTAAGTAACCAAGGGACCCAGATCCCTGGTCATCAGGCTTGTAAACCAATACTTTCTTTTCATCGATCAAACTTTCTACTTGCTCCCTTTTTACAACTAAAGGTATTAACCTCTTTGTTAAAGAGCATGATAAAAATTGTGGACCCAAAGCTTACAAGTTAATCTCAGTTTTTTACAACGTCTGCAGACCCTTTTTCTTGTTTGGTTGAGGCCAACCCAAATTACAAGAGATCATCTCAATCACATTTCCATGCTAGAACAGAAAGTTGTTAGCGCTACTTCAATTTTTGGATAACATTCCAAGAATTTAACCAAGTGATCTGACGAGTGACTTCAATTTTCCATACTACAGGCAAATACTTGAGCAATATAGTTATCCTGTCCATTACGTTTCTCAACCATCTACCTCAAGCTTCTACAATTACAAAACCACTCCCTAGCATGTCAATAAAGCTATTCTTGTTATTCCATTTCCAATAAAAACAACTGCTTAAACTTAAAATTTCAAATTTAAATCAAACTATTTCTGTTGTGATATAAACTACACTAAGAAATCAAATTGGCTGAGTTTATATTATTGAAGCCCCTTCTTGAGATTGAGGTCTGGATATGTTGCTTCTGGCCCCATAATAGCCTGTTTTGCAATACCTTTAATAAGAAAACAAAAATTATATGGCTTCTCACTTTTTTAAATACTATTCCATGTAACTAGCTGGCCCCAAGCAACCATATTTAGGTCTAACTTAAGTTGTACAGATATTACTTAAGTAACAAGCAGCACCAAAAAGGCTTGAAATCTTTCTATTATCCTAATATGTAAATTTGTTCTCCTTCCAACAACTAGCGATGTATGTTTTGGATAATATGCCAAGTTGTCTGTGGAATCACCCACTAATATACATGGACTCCCACTGAAAACCTACATATAGGTGAATGGAAAGGAATTGGATTTCTATAATTCCCTCAAAGAACCAAGAAAAGACAAGATTATGTCACAGAAAACACAGTAAAACAATGACATAAATTCAGCAGCTGATAAGCGAACAATTAACTTAGAAGGCACAAGGCGCACCTAAGATGCAAAAGTCATCGATATAGCTTAGGCTCAAGGCACAACATAAGGTGGTGTTTGAGCAAAGTGAAATGCTACTTATAACGTGTATCAATTTTATAAATATGATAAAAAAATCCAATCCAATTAACAAAAAATTTAAGATTCCAAATATTTAAAAGAAGCATTCAACAAAAAAGTAATGAAACTATGGCGCCTTGGCAAGTGATGCTCTGTATAACCAAGGAGTGGTCGTGCCTTGAGCCTACACACACTTCAAGCGCACCTTTCACAACTATAATCAAAGGTGCATAATCATTTTTCAAATTTTTTTCCCCTTTTGGCAACTGCTTGTCAATTTAAAAGTGAAACAGTAGCCAACAAGACTAGTGCAGTAGCGATAACTATAAAAAGAAACATATGCTACACCTGGTAACTCTATGTCTCTATCTACAATATGCAATTAGCTTTTGCACACAAATAGAAAAGATTGTACTAAATGACTTCAACTGCCCAGTACCAAGGATTGGGCATCTAGTAAATAAAACGTTTTTAAAACTCTTCAAGACATTAAGAGGCAGAACAACATTGAAGACACCAAAAACCAACAAACTCAAGGACAAAAACGATAATTAATAAGAACATGAAACAAAACTCTACCATAATAAACAGAGAATCAGTTGTCAGGCTTGTCATCTTCATCGGAGGAGTTGACTTGTAGAGGTCCCTTAAAACCATCTTTATTATCACCAAGAAGCTCACGGGCTGCCTTTTCAAGAAAAGCCTGGGCAGCATTTTGAATAGATTGTTTATCAGATGAATACTTCCTCTTCTTTTGACCACTCCTCTCTGAATGCTTAATCTTTGGCCCCTCTCCCCTGCTGATCTCCCTCATACTTTGCTTTTGCTCTGAAACAAAAAGAAAGAAAGAAAGAAAGAAAGAAAGAAAGAAAAATATTTAACAAAACAATATCAAAATGGAAAATAAAGTCCTGCCCATTACAAGCAAATGATTAACCACCTACCTGGCGTAAGATCAGGCAAAGAATGTTCAATGAAGCGGGTTGCTGCCTGATGATTTAGGATAGTAGAAGGTCGCAATGGTTCTTCAAGAACAAATATGAAGTTTTGCAATCAATAATACATAAATAAATTACTGCCAACCAAAGTTAATATTCAAAAGCATAACTGTAAAGAGCATTTTCAAACAACAGGATTCTGAATAGAATATTAAAACCCATCATGAATCTCCCATCTCAAATCACACAACAATTGCATTTCCAATTATCTCAAATCCCATCTCAAAACAAGATGGACTTCATTCTCTCATAATATCAAAACAAAACAATTTTCAAATAGTTTGGGGAATATTGAAATGGGAACAGATGTTGTCCATCATTTTTCCTTTCATTCCAAAACAAAATTGTTATTAGTTTTCCTTCCATTTCAAACAAAATGGTCATACTAAGGGCTCGTTTGGTAGTGATTTTAGGAAACATTTATAACATTTTTAACACTTGAAAAATTTTATCATTTAAGTATTAGAAAGATTAGAAACGTTTTCTAAAATCACTACCAAACACACTCAAAAAGCCCATTTGGTAGTGATTTTAAGAAGCGCTTCTAACTTTTTTAGCACTTGAAAATTTTTATTTTTCAAATGTTAAAAGGGGTAAAAACACTTCCTAGAATTACTCTCAAACAGATTCTAAAACATTAACTTCAAAATAACCATTACCATGTGACTTGAGATGAGCATTTGTTATCATTACAAACAGTATTTCCAACTGAAAAAATATTCACATATACCTTTATTTGAGTCCATTAACCGCTCTAGTTTGTCTTCATACAACCTCAATCTCTCCTAGAAAGGAACATAAAAATTAGGTGAAACAGATTGACACTTCAAAACAGAAATATTCAACGATCATACCCAACAATAAGCAAAGATAACCCTCAAAACATTAGATTAACGTCTCCTACATTATACAAACAAATAAACCAGGAAAAAAAAAAAAAAAACCAGCGTTAGGCATGACCTAAAACCGGAAAGATAATCAATGAATGAATCCAAAAGTAAAAAATGTATACTCATACATTATGAAATTTAAAAGCGAAAGACAATTCCGCATTACCCATGAACTAAAACTTCGACAGAGAAAAAAAATTATCATAATGAATACAAGTAACATACCAGTTCTGATTTAATAGGATGGTCATCTGGGTTCACGCCCTTACACCTCAAGTTCACTGCAAAACATCAATTCAAGTAAAAACCCAACCCAAAGCCTAAAAATTAAAATTGGGATAAATTAAAAAAAAAATAGAATACATGCAAAGAGGGTGGTAGTGGCCTTGGCGAGCGTGAGATGAGCTTGAGCCCGTTGAAGAGGTGGCAATTGGGCAATGACTTGAGGGTCGCAGAGAGATAGGAAGTCCTTCAAATGGGTTTGCATATCTTTGACGTTGGCCAGGGTTCTACCCACCGACTCCATCGCCGATTCTGGCACCAGACTGCCCTCCATGCTTCTCACCGACCTGAATTTGCCTCCGTTTCTGGCCACCGGGGCTTTAATAGGGCTTCTGTTGCCCAGCCTTTTATCTCGTGACTCCCACGTGCGGACTCATGACGTGGCATCACTCATTAAAAATTAATGTTGCATAATGTTTGTCTTATTTTGCCATCAACAAAATTCATACATAAATAATATACCCTTAAAAATATCAAAAATGATAAAAATATCGATAAGATAAAAATTAATCAAAATTTATAATAACAATACGACTGTTGGACCAAGGTTTAAAATATCAAAAATTATAAAAATATTAATAAAATAAAAATTAATTAAAACTTATTAAAATATTAAAAAACTTTAATAAATAATAAAATTGATATAACACATTTATGCTTACATATTATTTAATTATTTATGGAAGTTTTACATTTTTAATAATAAATTAAATGGAATTTTAAAATTATATATTAATAAATTATTTGTATTTTATAATAATAATAAGTTTGGATTTGTCCTGGTGGAAGGTCCACCCTCCCAAATGAAGGGTCTTGAGTAAATTTGTGAATTTGGCATTGCAAGGGAATGGAAATTGAAGATTGGATGGAATTTTCTCTTTTCAAAAACAATTTTTGAAAATTTAATTGTTTTCAAGAACAAAAATTTATTTTAAACTTAAATATGAAAAATAATTTTATTAATTTATTCTTTATCAATACAATGCAAAAATTCCTAAAATTTTCTTCATATTTTCATAGTTTTAAGTATTGCTCCAAACACTTTATAAAAAAAACAACCAAAAACACTTCTAACTTATTCTTAAAGATAAGAGAATTAGTCCGGAGGAATTGATAATTATTAACTTGTTTGATTACGGATATTAGTTTGTGGGAGATTTAGAGTGCATTTGGTAATAATTTTATAAAATGTTTATACTCCTTCTAACACTTAATTTTTTTTTTTATCTTTTAAGCATAAAAAATGTTAGAAATACTTCCTAAAATCACTATCAAACACATTCTTACATGTAGTGAATTATAAGTCATGAACCCAATAAATTAATCAATTGGTAATTAATTTATTTATCTTAATTGAATTTTTATAAAATATTATAATATAGGTGATTCTTTTTAATGAAATATTTAGTCAAATTTAGAAGTTGATTATAAGAGGAAAAAAGTATTTTCCTATGAGTCTCGATGATCCCCATGAATTCGCATTATTTGGTGACACATGATTTAAGATAATTATTTAATTAATTATATACGTACATATTGAGTATAAAAGTTATATAACTGCTTATAATTAACCGTGCATTTGAAAGTATTTTTACTTAAAGTGTTTTTTACAAAGTATTTTTAGAAGAATTAATTGTCAAGTATTTTTTTTTAAAAAAAACATTACAATTGATTTTTCATCACTATAAGTGATTTTACAAATTTTTAAAAATATTTTCTAAGTTTTTCCAAACATTAAGAGTGTGTCTGATAGTAATAATAACAAACGTTTTTGCCTTTTTTAATACTTAAAAAATAAAAAACTTATAGTGTTAAAAAAGTTAAAAGTGCTTCCTAAAATCACTACCAAACAGACTTTAAGAGTATATTGATTTTAGAAAACGTTTTTAAGATATGATAGTGATTCTAGAAAGTGTTTTTGACATTTTTATCACTTAAAAATTTTTATCTTTCAAGTATTAGAAATATTATAAACACTTTCTAAATTTACTGCCAAACGCACTTTTAGTTTTTTTAACATTTGAAAATTTTTATCTTTAAAGTATTAGAAATACTAATAGCTTGTTTTGTTGGGCTTTGTGGAGCCTAGTTTTGTTTGATCTGGTTTGACGACCCGACCCGAATAATATTGCATGGCTTTTTTAATGGGAGATTTATTGAGGCCTGTTGGGCCCGTTTAGCCCATTGTGGAACCAGCTTTTGTAATTAGGGTTTTTTAGTATGGTAGGGTTGCCGTGCTATATATATATAGAGAATATTGTAGCCGCTAAGTTGTACTCTGTATTCTTCCCTGATAATAGTGATATCCCTACAACTCCGTGGACGTAGGCAAATTGCCGAACCACGTAAATACTGTCTTGTGTGTGTGATTGTTTTTTCTTTGGCGTGTGTTTTCTCTAATTTTTTGTTTCTCACGGGTTGGGAATTCGGTTTAATTCCCTACAACTGGTATCAGAGCCTAGGGTTAGGTTTGAGTGGGAGCAATGGCAGAGGAAGCAGGAAAGGCGTCTGGAATAGAAAAGTTTGATGGCACAGACTTTGCGTATTGGAGGATGCAGATTGAAGATTATCTCTATGGGAGGAAATTGCATCTGCCTCTTTTGGGGACAAAACCTGAGAGTATGAAGGCTGAGGAATGGGCGCTTCTTGACAGACAGGTTCTAGGAGTTATTAGGTTAACTCTGTCTAGGTCTGTTGCACACAATGTTGTAAAGGAGAAGACCACAGCAGATCTGATGAAGGCTTTGTCCGGTATGTATGAAAAGCCATCCGCAAACAATAAGGTGCATCTGATGAAGAAATTGTTCAATTTGAAGATGGCAGAGAATGCATCAGTAGCACAACATCTGAATGAATTTAATACAATCACAAATCAATTGTCGTCTGTAGAAATTGATTTTGATGATGAGATTCGTGCTCTGATTGTCTTGGCTTCTTTGCCAAACAGTTGGGAGGCAATGAGGATGGCAGTAAGCAATTCTACAGGAAAGGAAAAGCTCAAGTACAATGATATACGAGATTTAATTCTGGCTGAGGAGATTCGCCGAAGAGATGCAGGTGAAACCTCAGGATCTGGTTCTGCCCTAAACCTTGAGACAAGAGGCAGAGGTAATAACAGAAATTCAAATCAGGGTAGATCAAATTCCAGAAATTCTAATCGGAACAGAAGCAAATCTAGATCAGGCCAACAAATACAATGCTGGAATTGTGGGAAAACAGACCACTTTAAAAGGCAATGCAAAAGCCCTAAGAAGAAGAATGAAGATGATTCTGCTAATGCTGTAACAGAAGAGGTACAGGATGCATTACTTCTTGCAGTAGATAGTCCACTTGATGATTGGGTTTTGGATTCAGGAGCTTCGTTTCATACCACTCCACACCGAGAAATCATACAAAATTATGTTGCAGGTGATTTTGGTAAGGTGTATTTGGCTGATGGTTCAGCCTTGGATGTTGTGGGTCTGGGAGACGTCCGGATATCATTGCCCAATGGGTCTGTTTGGTTACTGGAGAAGGTTCGACATATTCCTGACCTGAAGAGGAATCTGATTTCTGTTGGACAACTTGATGATGAAGGACATGCAATACTATTTGTTGGTGGTACTTGGAAGGTTACAAAGGGAGCTAGGGTATTGGCTCGTGGAAAGAAGACTGGCACTCTGTATATGACCTCATGTCCAAGAGACACAATTGCAGTTGCTGATGCAAGTACTGATACAAGCCTATGGCACTGCAGACTTGGTCACATGAGTGAGAAAGGGATGAAGATGTTGCTGTCAAAAGGAAAACTACCAGAATTGAAGTCCATTGATTTTGACATGTGTGAAAGTTGCATCTTAGGAAAGCAAAAAAAGGTGAGCTTCTTGAAAACTGGCAGGACACCGAAGGCTGAAAAATTGGAACTAGTACACACTGATTTGTGGGGGCCTTCTCCGGTTGCATCCCTAGGAGGTTCAAGGTACTACATCACCTTTATTGATGACTCAAGTAGAAAGGTATGGGTTTATTTTCTGAAAAATAAATCTGATGTATTTGTAACTTTTAAGAAGTGGAAGGTCATGGTTGAGACAGAAACAGGTTTGAAAGTAAAATGTTTGAGGTCAGATAATGGAGGAGAGTACATAGATGGAGGATTCAGTGAGTATTGTGCAGCACAGGGAATTAGGATGGAGAAGACCATTCCTGGGACACCACAGCAGAATGGTGTGGCTGAGCGCATGAATAGAACTCTCAATGAGCGTGCTAGAAGTATGAGGTTGCATGCTGGACTACCAAAAACTTTTTGGGCTGATGCTGTTAGCACTGCAGCTTACCTGATAAACCGAGGACCATCAGTTCCCATGGAGTTCAGACTTCCTGAGGAGGTTTGGAGCTGTAAAGAGGTGAAGTTTTCACATTTAAAAGTTTTTGGTTGTGTTTCTTATGTTCATATTGATTCTGATGCTCGTAGTAAACTTGATGCAAAGTCAAAAATATGTTTTTTCATTGGCTATGGTGATGAGAAATTTGGCTATAGGTTTTGGGATGAACAAAACAGGAAAATTATCAGAAGTAGAAATGTGATATTTAATGAACAGGTTATGTACAAGGATAGGTCAACTGTAACGTCAGATGTTACAGAGATAGATCAAAAGAAATCTGAGTTTGTTAACTTAGATGAATTGACTGAAAGTACTGTCCAAAAAGGGGGTGAAGAAGATAAGGAGAATGTAAATTCACAGGTAGATCTGAGTACACCTGTAGTTGAAGTTCGCAGATCTTCTAGGAACACTAGACCTCCGCAGCGTTATTCACCTGTTTTAAATTATCTCCTGTTGACTGATGGTGGTGAGCCAGAGTGTTATGATGAAGCCTTGCAAGATGAGAATTCAAGCAAGTGGGAGTTAGCCATGAAGGATGAGATGGATTCCCTGTTGGGGAATCAGACATGGGAACTGACTGAATTGCCAGTAGGAAAGAAGGCTTTGCACAACAAGTGGGTATACAGAATAAAGAATGAGCATGATGGTAGCAAACGTTACAAGGCCAGATTAGTTGTTAAAGGGTTCCAGCAGAAGGAGGGCATTGACTACACAGAGATATTTTCTCCAGTTGTGAAGATGTCAACAATTAGACTTGTACTTGGAATGGTGGCCGTAGAAAACTTACATCTTGAGCAGTTAGATGTAAAGACAGCATTCCTTCATGGTGACTTGGAGGAAGACCTTTACATGATTCAGCCAGAAGGGTTCATTGTTCAGGGACAAGAGAATCTAGTCTGCAAACTGAGAAAGAGCTTGTATGGCCTTAAACAAGCTCCTAGACAGTGGTACAAGAAGTTTGACAATTTTATGCATAGAATTGGGTTCAAGAGATGTGAAGCTGGTCATTGTTGTTATGTTAAGTCCTTTGACAACTCTTACATCATATTACTGTTGTATGTGGATGATATGCTTATTGTAGGGTCTGACATTGAGAAGATTAATAATCTGAAGAAGCAATTGTCCAAACAGTTTGCAATGAAGGATTTGGGAGCTGCAAAGCAAATCCTTGGTATGAGAATCATTAGAGATAAGGCTAATGGTACATTGAAGCTTTCACAGTCAGAGTATGTGAAGAAAGTTCTCAGCAGGTTCAACATGAATGAAGCTAAACCAGTGAGCACACCCTTGGGTAGTCATTTCAAACTAAGCAAAGAACAGTCACCAAAGACAGAAGAAGAAAGGGACTATATGAGCAAGGTGCCCTATGCCTCAGCTATTGGCAGCTTGATGTATGCTATGGTGTGTACAAGACCAGACATTGCACATGCAGTGGGAGTTGTGAGCAGATTCATGAGTAAGCCTGGAAAGCAGCATTGGGAGGCAGTCAAGTGGATTTTAAGATATCTGAAGGGTTCATTAGATACATGTCTTTGCTTCACAGGTGCAAGTTTGAAACTGCAGGGTTATGTAGATGCTGATTTTGCTGGTGATATTGATAGTAGAAAAAGTACTACTGGTTTGTTTTTACTCTAGGTGGTACAGCTATATCATGGACTTCAAATCTACAGAAGATTGTTACTTTGTCTACTACAGAAGCTGAGTATGTTGCAGCAACTGAAGCTGGAAAGGAGATAATTTGGCTACATGGTTTCTTAGATGAATTGGGTAAGAAGCAGGAGATGGGCATTCTACACAGTGACAGTCAGAGTGCAATTTTTCTTGCCAAAAATTCGGCTTTTCATTCAAAGTCGAAACATATACAAACAAAATACCACTTTATCCGTTATCTTGTTGAGGATAAACTGGTAATACTTGAGAAGATTTGTGGATCTAAGAACCCTGCAGACATGTTGACTAAGGGTATCACTATTGAGAAGTTGAAGCTGTGCGCAGCTTCAATTGGTCTTCTAGCTTGAGGACAGGAGGATGAGTTGTAGGGATGAGGGATCGTTTCTTGGAGGATAACGGTTTGATGTTGGTGATTGGACTAGTCTCCAAGTGGGAGATTTGTTGGGCTTTGTGGAGCCTAGTTTTGTTTGATCTGGTTTGACGACCCGACCCGAATAATATTGCATGACTTTTTTAATGGGAGATTTATTGAGGCCTGTTGGGCCCGTTTAGCCCATTGTGGAACCAGCTTTTGTAATTAGGGTTTTTTAGTATGGTAGGGTTGCCGTGCTATATATATATAGAGAATATTGTAGCCGCTAAGTTGTACTCTGTATTCTTCCCTGATAATAGTGATATCCCTACAACTCCGTGGACGTAGGCAAATTGCCGAACCACGTAAATACTGTCTTGTGTGTGTGATTGTTTTTTCTTTGGCGTGTGTTTTCTCTAATTTTTTGTTTCTCACGGGTTGGGAATTCGGTTTAATTCCCTACAACAATTGTAGTGCCAGCGAAAGCTTTGATGCCAACGATGTTAGTTCAAGAACACAAAGATAAAACAATCACACATACGGTACACGAGGTTTTAACGTGGTTCGGCCAACCATGCCTATGTCCACGGATGAGAGAGAATAATTTCACTATACAATAGAGAATATTACAAAGGATAAAACCAGATACAACTATTGGGTTCCCGAAACATCCCATGTTTCCCCACTCCTTGTATCCATACCTTACTACGAGCCCTCTCGCTCCACCAGGTACCTCCCGTTCTTCCTCACATCTCTATCCACCTCGTATAGTCTCTATAGGCCCATCTCCATCTCATAACTTTTTCCCCTCATGACCTAGAATATTTATAGAGATATTTCCAACAACCTTCCTTATTCTATAAGGAAGTCTAATATTACAATAATATATCAACCTAGAAATATTCTATACAATATTCTTTACAAAAAGGAATATTTACTAATTAGGAATTTGGGACAATTCCCAACAATCTCCACCTTGGACCAAATTACATGAAGTTAATCTTCAATCTCTCCATGACACAAACCTTTTTGTATCATATCACCACGAAAGAGCAATTGACTCCACCTTCAGTGAAAATTCCTTTTGTTTTCATCTTGTGTGCTTTGTGATCTTTTACTCTTCCAGAAATCTTCAACCCAAGCTCTGATACCAATTGTAGTGCCAGCGAAAGCTTTGATGCCAACGATGTTAGTTCAAGAACACAAAGATAAAACAATCACACATACGGTACACGAGGTTTTAACGTGGTTCGGCCAACCATGCCTACGTCCACGGATGAGAGAGAATAATTTCACTATACAATAGAGAATATTACAGAGGATAAAACCAGATACAACTATTGGGTTCCCGAAACATCCCATGTTTCCCCACTCCTTGTATCCATACCTTACTACGAGCCCTCTCGCTCCACCAGGTACCTCCCGTTCTTCCTCACATCTCTATCCACCTCGTATAGTCTCTATAGGCCCATCTCCATCTCATAACTTTTTCCCCTCATGACCTAGAATATTTATAGAGATATTTCCAACAACCTTTCTTATTCTATAAGGAAGTCTAATATTACAATAATATATCAACCTAGAAATATTCTATACAATATTCTTTACAAAAAAGAATATTTACTAATTAGGAATTTGGGACAATTCCCAACATGTTTGACAATGATTTTAAGGAACACTTTAAACATTTTTAACACTTGAAAATTTTTATCATTCAGGTGTTAAAAAATATTATAAACATTTTCTAAAATTACTGTCAAATACACTCTAAAAATACTTCCTAAAATCATTACCAAACGCACTCTAAGAGTATGTTTGACAGTGATTGTAGAAAACATTTTTAGACCCTCTAACACATAAAAGATAAAAAATTTAAAGTGTTAAAAATGCTAAAAATATTTCCTATAATCACTATCAAATGCACTCTAATAATGCATTTGACAGTGATTCTAAAAAACATTTATAATTTTTATAATACTTGAATGATAAAATTTTATAAGTGATAAAAATATTGGAAGTGTTTCCTAAAAGCACTTTCAAACGGGCTAAATGTTTTCGTAAAAATATTTTTTAAATTAAAAATACTTTCTAAAATTACTACCAAATTGACTCTTTAAGTGATTTATAATTTATGCTTCATTTAATTTCATATATGGACCTGGATAAACCTTCTTAGTGGTTAAGGTTAAGTAACCTCCTATTTTCCATTATTCGAAGAGAACACCCTAACCACCATCTTCCCAAAATGAAAGGCATGCTTTCACTTCTCTCAGTGTTAGGAATCAAAGGGACAATCATTATATGAAAAATGTTTGATCGTCAATGTACTCTTTATCAACTTGAAAAAGGATTTAGGAATATCCAAATCTAAATATTAAGCCTTAAGGACTTAATTTCCTGTAAAGGCGAGATTACGATTGCTATTTTGAACATAAATGATAAATGATAAGATAATTGATAAATTTTTCTGGTGAAATTTGTTAAAGATCATTCATATAGATTATTGGTATATATATATATTATAACATTCATTCACTCTACTTTGATATTAGGATAGATCCTTTAGACACTTACCTCATTTTTACACTAAGTTCTCTCTCATCCTTGACATCATGGTCTCATATCTCACTTTGACGTGTGTTGATCATATTTTCTTCTTTCCTAAAAATCCCTTTTTAGAGACAAATCATCCTCAATCATTAGCTTTATTTTATCTCTTCAGATTTCATCATTGATTTTCTATTAATTTTGTTGTTTTTCTTAATTACAGATGTCCTTGCCACATCAACATCCTTTGCACAAATTTGGCATTCCATGTCAATAATGCAATTTAGGATACAAATAAAAATAAAAGATTAACCATCTACCATCCATGCACACTTAAACAATCTTTCATCACCATAGGATGTGTTTGGTATAAGAGAAAAGAGGAGTAATAATGAATATCTAATTCATTTTCTCATTTGTTCTTATGTTTTGATAACTTAAATGATGATGAAATGAAATCAAAAGTTATTATAATGGAAATAAAATCTTACTTGTTTGTGGTATTTTAATTTATTTTGTTTAAAGATATTTTTGGTTATGTTATTTTTAAAATTACTTTCTAAAAATTTTAAAACTAAAGACTTTTTTAGATAATTTCTTTTTAAAAATAATTTTTTATTGTGATTTCATAACACAGATTGTAATTAATGTAAACCAAATTTAATTCACATCTTATTAAAACAAAAAATAATTTTTTAATTACAAATAAATAAATAGTTTTTAATAAATATATGGATATTAATAATATAATAAATCATAAATTATATTATTTTATAAATATTATAAAAAATATAGATATTAACATTAATTGATTTATTTTATTAAAAATAAATAATAATAATTCAAAATTAATAATTTCTAATACTATTTGTATGATTTTATGCATTTATAAATATTATAAAAATATGGATATTAACATCATAATTAATTTTTTGTTAAAAAATAATAACTATAAATACTATTCTATTTTAAATGAATGTAAAAACAAATAAAATTTAATTTTTTAAGTTATAAATGAACCAAAATTTTCATTATATGCTCAATTAGGAAGATGACATTTTGAATTATTTTATTTAATGTCTAATTAATTAATCAATTTTGTAAAACTTAAATTATTCTAAGAATTACAAGATTTATTAAATAATTTAAAACATTAATTATGTCTATTGTTTTTTATAATCATTATATATATATTTTTAGTTTTAAATTATTTAAAAAAAAATCATTAAACTTATTAATAAATTCAATAAAATTGAAATTCATTTTCTCAAGTGAAAAAAAATGGGAACAATTCTCTAGTTTACTTTGTTTTTAAAAATTATTCCTAAAAAACAACAACTAAATAATGGTATAATTTTTTAAAAGCAAATTTGTTTTTAAATTATACACCAATAGGTTTTTATTATTTAGCAAAAACAAATTCTTGAGATTTTTTTTAATTGAAAATAAAAAGTTATTTTAAAGCATATGGATATTATTCACAAATTTATTTATTTATTTTTAATTTTTACTTACCATTGAATGAAAACAAATTATCACCTCAGGACATCCGAAGTTACCAAATCTATTATTATTTAAGAGAGGGAATAGTAGTGAAAACAAAATATTCATTTTTATTCCTGTGTAAAAATTAGAATTAATCCGAAACACGAAATAATATAATTTTTGAAGAACTACCATATAATTAATTTGTTTAAATTCACTGATGAAATAATATAATTTTTGGGTCCGTAGTTATGGTTGAGTGGAGCTAAAAGCCTACACCCCGTTATCCCATGTCAACTCCCAGAGAAAATATCTCACAGCCAAGAACAGCCAACCACAGATTCTGCAATTATCCTTGCTTTCTCATTTTTCAAATTCTCTCTCCCTCTCTTCATCTGTCTCAGTGCCAAGGTTCAGGTAAGGATATCCTAATTTCAATAATACTGCAATGTCTTGCTCTCTCACAAGCACTTCAACAAGCATCACTCATTCAAAGGCCGCCTAGTGTTTCTGATTTGTGAGGTTCACGCTTTTATGTAAATTCTTTTGTTTCTGATACTCTCTCCATGGATGTGATAATACTCTCCTCTTCAAGTAGTTGTTGTAGTAAGTTCAAGTATGGTTGTGCTGTAACTGGGACTAAACCCTCCGTTTTGAGCTGTAATGAGTCGTTAGGGGGAATCAAAATTGGGAATTTGAAGGTTTTGCCATCTGGGTGTAGGGTGAATTGGAAGAAACACAGGAAAAAACAAGTGGGTGTTTGTGGGTTTGTGATTAGAAGCTCATTTGATGTGGTGGTCGTGAAAAGGAAGCCGGAAAGTACTATGTCTTCTGAGGAAGTTTATAGGGTTTTAAAGTCGATTTCAGACCCGAACCAGGCCTTTTCTTTCTTTAATTCTGTGGCGGAAATGCCCAGAGTCATTCACACCACAGAGACATGCAATTACGTGCTTGAAATGTTGAGGGCTCATAGGAGGGTGGAGGATATGGTGGTTGTGTTTAATTTGATGCAAAAGCAAATCATAAAGAGGAGTATAAACACTTACTTGACTATTTTTAAGGTTCTTTATATAAGGGGAGGGCTTCGGGAAGCCCCAGTTGCGCTTGAAAAGATGAGAAAAGTGGGGTTTGTTTTGAACGGGTATTCGTATATTGGGTTGATCCATTTGCTTCTTAAATCTGGTTTTTGTAGGGAGGCTTTGAAGGTGTATAGAAGAATGGTGTCTGAAGGGATTAAGCCTAGTCTCAAGACTTACTCTGCACTTATGGTAGCACTGGGAAAGAGAAGGGATATTGAAACCGTCATGGGTTTGTTACAAGAGATGGAAAGCTTGGGATTGAGGCCTAATATTTACACATTTACCATATGCATTAGAATATTGGGGAGGGCAGGAAAAATTGATGAGGCTTATGGGATTTTGAAAAGGATGGATGATGCAGGATGTGGTCCTGATGTTGTTACTTATACAGTTCTCATTGATGCTCTTTGTAATGCTGGGAAGCTTAATAATGCAAAGGAATTATTTCTAAAGATGAAAGCAAGCAGCCATAAACCTGATCGAGTAACTTACATAACTTTATTGGACAAGTTTAGTGACCATGGAGACTTGGATGCCATAAAAGAATTTTGGAGTGAAATGGAAGCTGATGGTTATCTTCCTGATGTGGTTACCTTCACCATACTTATCGATGCTTTATGCAAAGTGGGGAAAGTTGATGAAGCATTTGGTACATTGGATGTCATGAAAAAGCAAGGGGTGGCACCAAATCTTCATACGTACAATACTTTGATTTGTGGGCTTTTGAGACTAAATAGATTAGATGAAGCATTAGAACTTTTCAACAGTATGGAATCTCTTGGTCTTGAAACTACTGCTTACACTTACATCCTTTTCATTGACTACTATGGAAAGTCAGGAGAATCCGGCAAAGCTATCAAGACATTTGAGAAGATGAAAACTAATGGAATTGTTCCTAATATTGTTGCTTGTAATGCATCTTTATATAGTCTTGCAGAACAAGGGAGGCTTGAAGAGGCAAAAGAGTTCTTTAATGGACTTAAAAAATGTGGGCTTGCTCCAGATGCTATAACCTATAATATTCTGATGAGATGCTATGGTAAGGCTGGGAGAGTTGATGATGCCATTAAGTTGCTCTCAGAGATGGAGGAAAATGGGTGTGATCCTGAAGTTGTTATTATCAATTCTCTGATTGACACACTTTACAAGGCCGATCGGGTAGATGAGGCATGGAAAATGTTTCAAAGAATGAAGGAAATGAAGCTTGCCCCTACAGTTGTGACTTACAATACGTTACTAGCTGGTTTGGGAAAAGAGGGAAGAGTCCAAGAGGCCACTGCGCTATTCAAGGGTATGATTGCAGATGATTGTCCTCCAAATACAATATCTTTCAACACACTTCTAGACTGCCTTTGCAAGAATGGTGAGGTTGATTTGGCCTTGAAGATGCTATTTAGAATGACAGAAATGAATTGTTTTCCAGATGTTTTAACATACAACACTGTCATTTATGGCTTGATTAAAGAAAACAGAGTTAATTATGCATTCTGGTTATTCCATCAGATGAAGAAAGTGATTTATCCTGATTATGTAACTTTGTGCACCCTCCTTCCTGGTGTCATAAAAGATGGGCGAATTGAGGATGCTTTTAGGGTTGCCAAGGAATTTGTTCATCATGTTGGAGATCATGCAGATGGGTCTTTTTGGGAAGATTTAATGGGAGGGATTTTGATAGAAGCTGAAATAGGCCAGTCTATATTATTCGCTGAAAGTTTAGTATGTAATACGATTTGTGAGGATGACTCAGTATTGATACCATTAGTTAAGTTTTTGTGCAAACATGGGAAAGCTGTTGATGCCTACAATGTGTTCCTGAAACTTACCAAAAGTTTTTGTATTACACCATCGCTAGAAGCATATAATTCTCTAATTGATGGACTCCTCAAAGCCCGGCTCACTGAAATGGCTTGGGGTCTTTTTTATAAGATGAAGAATGCTGGCTGTACACCTGATGTTTTCACCTACAACCTGTTCCTTGATGCCCTTGGGAAGTCTGGAAAGATCAAAGAACTTTTTGATTTGTATGAAGAGATGCTCTTTAGGGGCTGCAAACCTAACACAATAACTCATAACATAGTCATCTTCGGTCTTGTGAAATCTAATAGCTTAGATAAGGCTATAGATTTATACTATGATCTTATGAGTGGAGATTTCTCCCCAACTCCTTGGACATATGGCCCTCTTATTGATGGCCTTTTGAAGTTAGGAAGACTGGAGGAAGCGAAGCAGTTCTTTGAGGAGATGCTGGATTATGGATGCATGCCTAACTGTCCGCTTTACAATATTCTTATGAATGGATTTGGGAAACAGGGTGATGTGGAAACTGCTTGTGAGTTGTTTAGAAGGATGGTTAAAGAGGGAATAAGACCAGATTTGAAATCCTACAGCATTATGGTGGATTGCCTTTGCATGGTGGGGAAAGTTGATGATGCTCTGCACTACTTTGAGGAACTAAAGCTTTCTGGCCTGGATCCTGATTTGGTTTGTTATAACCTTATGATCAATGGTCTTGGAAGATCACAGAGGGTGGAGGAAGCTCTTTCTCTTTTTGATGAGATGCGGAATAGAGGGATTACTCCTGATCTTTACACCTAC
This sequence comes from Vitis vinifera, assembly GCF_030704535.1. Lineage (NCBI taxonomy): Eukaryota > Viridiplantae > Streptophyta > Magnoliopsida > Vitales > Vitaceae > Vitis > Vitis vinifera. The sequence goes on from NC_081808.1 coordinate 6,663,723, forward strand.
AATGCCTTAATACTCAATCTTGGGATTGCTGGAATGGTAGAGGAAGCGGGAAAGATGTATGAGGAACTCCAACTTAAAGGCCTTGAACCTAATGTGTTTACTTATAATGCTCTCATTCGCGGGCATAGCATGTCAGGTAACCCTGACCGTGCATATGCAGTCTACAAGAAGATGATGGTTGGGGGCTGCAGACCCAATACAGGAACATTTGCGCAACTTCCTAATCAATCTTGACATCTAAGAGATGTGGTGGTCCACTCATTTGTTGTGCTTGCTGATCTATAGGCTTGGGATGTCCTAGGTACTAATCTCTTCTTTAGCTCTTCCTCTAAAATCCTGGAAGCAATAGCTGACATTTTTCTTCCAGAAACTTTACTTTCTGACCATCTTTTCATCAGTTTAATTATTGGGGTTTTTTCTTTTTCTTCTTTTTCTTTTCAATAATTTCGTTTTGTTTACACATGTTTCTTGCCAGGGATGATCCAGCCTCATTTTTGTTGATGATTTTGGTCATGGGGGGCATACATCCAAATTTAATTTTGTGGCAATTGATTTTACATCTTCTAGCAGCAGATGCTTCTGCAAGTTGGGTAGTTAACATACCTGCCTCCAGCAGATTCTGCAATGCTGGGCCATATATTTAAGGTGCGAGTGACGTTTTCCAAATTGTTATCCACAAGTACTGTGAATACTGTTGTAAACTATGGTTGTCTTGTTCTGTACTGAAACACATTGATTGGAATGTGTAAATGACATATCTTGTCACATCCTTGCTTTGCCTGTTTGGCGTATCTTGTCATTCAATAAGGCAGTTTATTTTACTGTGTATATATATATACTGTTTTTATTCATTCTAGTCTTACATATGCAAGTATTTATCTGTATAAGCAATCAAATTGTTCATAGATCTTGATGCATCTGTTTTGTCAAGGTCATTGTGCTAAGATTTATTTGAAAGGGTTCACTTGGAAGGAGAATAGGTTGTTCTGCAAAGAGGTCATTGGCATAGTTGTTAAAAATTTACAATACATGATAGGATACAATGATATGATATATTTTTAATGTAAATCAATACGTATTGTAGTCTGTGCATGATCTTAAATGTATCTTACAATATAGATATAATACATTATATGATACACGACACAACGATCAATGATACATAAACCTTTAACTGTTTTACATAATTTTTAAGAAAAATTAAATTCAAAATTTTTTTCATCAAAGGAATTTCTTATGTTAATTGTTTAAAATTGTAAAATAAGATTAGAAATTGATCATAAAAGAGAGAAAGAGGTAAAATAATTCTACATAAAAAAAACTACGTTCTTATTGTCAAAGGCAATGTTGGAAGTTAAATAAATTTATTTTTATTTTAAATATTGGAAGTTTTCATTTGAATAATTTTAATGTTGATGTTGAAAATAATGGTGATTGGTGAATAAATTTTTTTACTTAACATATTAATTTTTTTATAAATTATTTTATTTTATTTTTTTGTTGGGGAAAGCATGATCAACAAACATGAAAAATTGGATCTTTGGAGATGGCACATAAAGCCATACATATTGACAACATGTAAGTACATATGCTTAATTAGACTTTGGAACTAAAAATCATATCTAAAAATTCAAAAAGTTTATTTTTGTGAATTTTGTGATATATCTATGCATTAAACTTATATTTTGTTAAATTGAACTTTTCAAAACTCTAGTATTTAACGTCTTCATATGGTATGACATAATTTAACACTTTAAATCCTACCGTCTATTATGAAATTAGCTATATATTACTCTATACTTAATGTTTTCAATATATATATATACAAACATATATATGTATATATACCGTATACGTACACACACACGCATACACATGTATATGAATATATATTTTTTTATTTTCTTTTTTTTTCCCTATATAAAAAAACTTACAATACATGATATGGAAAAATAGAAAAACGAATATGTTTTATGAGTTAACAACTATGGTTAATCTAAAAAGTGAATGATTGATTGACTGATGTAAGAGTGTATCAGATGGGCTTTTCGTATCAAGTGCCAAGGCAAGATCTACCAAATAAGCCTACTGGACATCCTTAACCTTGGAAAATTTAAGTTGAACTGAGATATTAAAACATTGTTATAAGGCCTATTTAACTTTGTATAATTTGGGGTTGAAGACATCAATGACTTTTGTTATTAGTGTATGGTTTCTGTTCAGCTGTGCACATTGCCTGCAACATATAAGTATAGACTTGGGGATTCCTCTGTGAAAATTCAGGCTTCACTATAATAATTCAGACCTCCTATAATCCTACTTTTTTCAATTAAGCTGGACTCTCAAGTCAGAACTCTGTCAACTACTTTGCATGTTTATCTGCTGTACAGTAGAAGGTGAGAAGGCAGTTTCTTCCCTTGCATCCTCAGGTTCTTCATTCCTTTTACTTTGTTTTATTAGTACTGTTACTTTTCCTGGGAACACATTTCAGATGAATACTTATACAGGATAATTATCGGGTTGTAGAGATATTGAGGGGCTCTATTCTTTTCTGGTTACCTTTTTTTTGTGTATGTTTTTATTTTTGTCTATTATCAGGAACTAAGTACTTTCTCGAAGGTTGTTTCCTTAATCAATGATTCTTGAGCATTAGAGCTGCTATTGATAGGTTTTGAACTGTAAGTTCTCCCCATGGGTGAGTCCTAGAAGCTCTTTCCATTGTGTAGTTGTCAAGTTGATGGCCAATATTGATGGATTGCACTTTTCAGATCTCATAGATTAAAGCATAAAGGAAAATTGTCATCCAAAATAACACCATATCTGGATATGGAGTCCAATTTGGAAATGCTGGTACTTCTGTGCTGTGGAGAAGATGTCTCTAGCTGTTTCTCCAGTTATGCTCACTGATGGTTGCAACCAATTATGGGTTTCATGTACCAGACTTGTCAAATCCAACTTCCAACTATCTACTTGCATCTTTTTCTTGGTTTTTCTATGCTGCATAAGTAGGGAGAAGAGGATTCCTAATAACCATGCTGTACTTGATTTTTACATTTGAATTGTTAAAGCAATATGCAGATGCTATTCAGTATCAGTTGATGAACAAATTAGTCACAAAAACTTGTTTGCTATGAGTGATTTGCTTAGTGCTTTGAGTTTCGAGCAAGAAAACTTATTTTTAAGTTATATTTTCTGAAGTTATAATAAATTCTAAGCTTTTCCTTACCTCCCTTGAAAGTGCATGATTTTCTTTGCAATCTCCATTTCTTAGTCAGTTCAAGTGCATAAATTTAAATTTTCAATTACTGATTGCTGAATCCAGCCAGAGCCATCTTTAGATCTACTTTGTTTGTCATTGGCATTTTCTATATAGCGAGAAACGTAGATTGAATCGGCGATATCAGAAAATGTTATTGATCAGTGAGTTACTGAGAGTGTTCTGTGGTATTCTTGATGAGTTATTTTGAAAGTAATCTTGAATGCTTCATTAGATATACTAGGTTGTGGCTATTTGTTTTGCTTGTGAAAAAGCTTTTGCTATGTGTTGGCAGTATAGAGTTTTCTATGACCCAGATAGTAGTGGACTTATGTCCTGATAAGTATTATTTCTTCCATCCTTCATTGTGTCTTCCTGGTATTCCCCATTTTTTTTTTATCATGTCCCTTGGTTTAATTTTTGGATTCAATGTGAAATGTAAGACAATTTTAAAAACATTATTTAAAATTTGAAAAATTATTTATAGTATTGAAAAATTACTTGTATTGTTTTACGGAAAAAATACTTGATAGATGATTATTTTAAAAAACACTTTTAAGGGAAACGATTTTAATAAAAACAGTGTCAAACATATTTTTAGAGTATATTTGATGGTAATTTTAGAAAGTGTTTCTAATGTTTTTAATATTTGAAAAAATTTTAAGTATTAAAAATAGTATAAATACTTTGTAAAATCACTAACAAACACATTTTTTAGAGTGCTTGATAGTATTTCTACTCAAAATATTTTTTTTATAAAAAAAAACACTATAAATGATTTTTTAGATTTTAAAATGTATTTTCTAAATTTTGTTAAATATTTTTTTTAAAATATTTTTTTAAATTAAAAGTATTTTTTAGAACTATTATGAAATGGACTCTTAGATTATATTTGATAATTTGAAGTGGTTTTAATGAAAGTATTTTCTCTAAGAAGTTAATCTATCTATTTTTCATATAAGATAAAAATAAATTCTTAAAAGTTAATTAAAGTTTAAATACTATTAGTTAAATAATAAAATTTTTATTATTTATTTTATATATAATAAAATACAAAAAAAAAAGAAGAAAAAAAACCAAAAAATGAAAATAAAGATTGGGATGTGAATGAGCTTTGGGAAGATGAGGTTAAGAAAAAGTATATTTTAAGAATAAAGGAAGGATAATAATAATAAATTTGATATATATACATATTTAATTTGTGCCATTAAATTCCTAATTCCACCATTTTAAAAGTAACTCTTATGTTTTTAGTTAATCTTTATTTAGTTTTTTATTTTGTCTTTTCTAATAATAGTAATAATTATCATTATCATTAATTATTGTCTTAAATAAAAAAAGAAAAAAAAATATAAAAAGGAAAAACTATTGGTTTAAAATGTAAAATATTTTTGAAAAAAAGAGAAAGAAATCGATAACCCATGAATCATGGGAGATAAAAATATGAAAATTACAAAAATATATACAAATAAAATGAAAATATGACAATAAAAAATAAATAAAAATAGAAGGATATTATGGTAATTTGTGATAAATGAGGAGGGCATTTTGGTCATTTAAGTAAAAGACCACCATGACTATAAGGGTTCATAGGAACAAGCTGCAAAGTCCTCAACAAACAGTAGCCATTTATCTCCTGCTGATTCTGCACAACCTCTCTTTCTCTCTCTATCTCTATGAGAAGACTTTCTCTCTCTAGAACCAAATCAACAACCAACCCCTCCAAGAAGAAACAAAGAAACAACACAACCTTCTCTCTCTCTCTCCCTTGGGTTTATTTTTTCTCTCTCTAAAATGGCCCAGCTGGACCAAAATTTATGTAGAATAGAGGAGAAAAACAAAAAAAAGGAAAGATGGAAAGATAGGAGAGAAGGAAAGATATGTGTCTTCAAATGTCCTCCAACCACTGCTATTCTACACCGCATCTTCCCACAAATACCCCTTCTTCTTCACTACTCTCCTCCCAATCTTTATGGGCCTTTTGGGCTTCTCACTTTCTCCATGTCTTTCAGAAACAAAAACTACATACACAGACGCGACCCTCGCTCCTTCTACTTTCTCTCTCTATAATTACATCCCCCTTTTGTTCTCTCTCCCTCTCTCTTCAATCCCAATCCTTATCCACGTATTGGGTTTGCGGTTGTTTCTTCTTTGCTTTATTTCCAAGTTTTGTTTGTGGGTTTAATGGATTCTCACCCACTCTCTCTCTCGTCTTTCTGTTCCTATATTTGATCTGGGTCTCCGTTTTCTGGGCTTAATCTGGGTTTTCTGTTATTGGGGATGCAAGTTTGAGGAAGAAGATGAAGAGGGTTCCTTTGGCTTCTCGGCAATCTCGTGCTCTTGGCGATGAAATTAGGGTTGGGTTCAAACATCAAAGTCTATTGCAGGATTACTTGGAATTACAAAAGGTGAGGGCTTTTATTTATTTATTTTTTTTTGTGGGTTTGCTTTTCTTCTCTTTTAATCGAAGATCTAGGGTTTCGAATTTCGTGTTTGTTGATTTTTTCTTGGATTGTTTTTTTTTTTTTTGTTTAATGTTTCTGTGAAACCCCATTTAGCTAATCTTTCTTTGATTTGATTTTATGCCCTTGGCATGTATTGATTTTATAGTAGTTAAAGGTTTTCTGACAAAAAAACTCAGAAAATTACCTTCTGTTTGGCTGGTGAGAAAACTTGGGAAAAAAATGAAACTAGAAAATGGAATTCCGTTTACGTTTTGAAATTCAAAATTATACTTTATTTTTCTGTATTTTTCCTACTTTCTCACGACCAATAAAAAGAATATAAGGTTTTTGATATTTGATGAGGTTTTGATTAATTTGATCATCCTCCATTGGTCTTCAATTGGGTTTTATGCCAATCTTCTTATAGGAATTTGTGGCAAAGAAGAGGAAACTACTGGCAGCAAATCAGAAGAGAGAAACCCTTTTGGCTGAAGTTCGGTAATGTCTTTTTTCTGGATCTTAAATTTGAATGTAATCGGTTTATTTTCTGTATTGCTTTGTTTGGTTACTGAGAAAATTTAGAGAAGACAAAAAAATGAGCTAGAAAGTTGCCTTTATTTGATATGTTAGAAAGCAAAAGAAAAGCTACTTTGAAATCGAACAGTGGTTCATAGAAAATTTACGAATTGGAGACTGTTTGTTTACTCTGAATTTCAGATTCTTGAGAGGAAGGTATAGGTATCTATCAAAAATCCAATCTCCACCACCCAAACCAGAGCCACTGCAAAATCCAGACATTCAAAGCAAAAAGCTTCCAAAGCAGAAGAACCCTCATGTCAATGGAGTTGATGTAAAGAGCAAAAAGATTGCAAAGACAAGGAATCCTAGTGCCAATGGAGCTGTTCTGAAAAGGCCACCACCTCCTGCAGGCCTGATTTTGGTAAATTGAATTTGAATTTAGAACTTTCTGTGTTTAATATGAATTTGAATTTGTTGTTTATGGTTTCAGTATATTCAATAGGAATGAATTTGGATATAGGCTCAAAATCGTAAAAAATAAAGTCTATTTCTCTTTAAGGGCGGAGAATATCCACGATTTGGAATGAATTTGGACTTGGAACTTGGAATTTTTTTGCAACATGGTTGTTTTATATGGAGTTAAATGGAACTGTATTAATCACTTGATTTGTGTTCTACCATTACAGGGTGGTGAGAGAATGGGAGAAGAAGCTGTTTTGGAGCCACCGAGAGTCAGGGGGAAGCCTAAGAATTGCTTGATCAATGACAAAAAGGGGAAGAAGAAAATCTCATGGCAAGATCCAGTGGCTTTGAAGGTCTAAATTTCCCTTGGATTAGTCCTTCATTGGCATTGCAATAGATGATTATGATTGAGATTTTTTTTTCTTTGTATTTTTTTTATTCCTTTCCTTTTTCAGTGCAAACTGGAAAGGGAGTATCTGATAAATCAGTACACATGAAAATGTGGAACACCCATTAACCAAATCATAGGAATTATATCTTACATGTTAATGTTTCTGGGCTCATCACTATATATATGCATGTGTGTGTATTAATTTTCCTATGAATGTGATGAATAGAGGAAATATTGGCTTAGTAAGAGGGAGAATTAGGGAACGCTTTAGAGATTGGCTTCGAAGGTGAGCTATGGCCAGAATTTGAGATTGCAAAGAAAAAGGAATGCCTATGAAGAAGATACTCACTGCACCAAGGGGCACTGATGGCCAAGCATTTCTATTTGATTTGAAAGGGGATAGAATCACTGTCATCTTGCTTCATTGTAAGCGCATCTGCAACCTCTTCTTTAGGAGTATGTTTGTTTAAGTTAGAGAGAAAATAATTCTAAGGTATTTGTACAAAGCTATATAAGGGAACAAAGAAATAAATTGATCCTTGCAAGATTTCAGGATTTATGTAAAATATTATTATACAACCATATAACACCTAGCTATGGAAAATATACAACATGCTCAACAATTCAATCCTGATTCTTGCAACACTCCGTTCAAGCTAGTTTGTTTGAATGATAACCTTGGAAGTCCTTCGACCGACTGATTAGTAGTGCATGCACACTTGACTACCAATCCAACTTTTCATTTGTAAAATTTATTAAACTTCTGTTAACCTTCACATGTTTAGTTCAATCAGGTTATAAATTATGTTAGTGGCAATTGTATTATCACAATACGATATCATGGGTTTTTGAAATTTAACCTTAAGATCTACAAGTATAATCTTTATTCAAAGTTCATAAATACCTTTGAAATTTAACCTTATGCTCTCATTACCAGATATCTCAATTTTTTTATACATATTTCAAAACCATTATTTTTTCAATGTAAAAGGTATTACTATTTTTTTTTAATTTTAAAAACATAAAATAGGAATTTTTTATCTAAAAGTAAGGATCAAAACTCTTTCAACGCTATCTACATGGTTTGGATACACTTTTGAAACTTTTATATAAAAATAATTTTTTCTTAAATCTTTAAAAATCACTTTCATAAATAAAATTTGAGGAAGTAAAAAAGTTGAGGTCACAAGTAAGTTTCTACTCATTTTTTAATTTTAATTTTTTTTATTTTAAAAATAAAAAATAAGAGGTGTATCCAAATGGGTACTAAGGTCTCTTTAGTAACTGATTTTAAAAATAGTTTTTTATTTTCAAATAAAAAACTAGAAAAACACGTTTTATAATAAAAACTGTTTTCAGAAAATATTTTTTAATTGTTTTCTAAAAATTATTTTAAAAAATAATTATACAAATATGTAGAATGATTAAAAATAAAATATTAGATATAAAAATTATTTTTAAAACATATTTAAAAACAGGTTAAAAACATTTTAAGTTTTCAAATAGACTTTTGTTTTACAAAATATTAGAAACAATTTTTAAAAATTGTTTTTTAAAACTATTTAAAAAAAAATATTATCAAACAGCTCCTAAACTTTTCGTTTTTTTTTTAAATTTTATTGCGCCTTTCATGTTTGACTAAATCCTTTACTAATTTTTTTATTAGTCGCCTTCATTAAATTAAGGTTTGATGAAACGCATTGATCGATTGTGTTTGGGACTTAGATTCATCGATTTTGAATAAAGATCAATTGATCATTCTTTAGCTTTTTCCTCGTACCTCACACTCATTTAAAGTGTTTGATAAAATTTAATATTTATTGTTTAATAAATGATTTTCAGTTAAATTATTGACTTCAAAGTTATTATTTATTTTTATTTTAAATATTAATACTATTTAATAAATTTAAATTTATTTTAAATCATCATAATGACAAATTTACCTTATTAATTTTAATGAATATTTATATTTTCATTAATTTTAAGTAATAAATTTATTTGTTCAACATTAATATTTAAAGTATTATTAATACCTAAGATAACTAAACAAATATTTACCATAAAAAATGAGTTGCCAATCAAGAGTTATAGTTGTAAAATATAGGTAAATGTGATAAAAGATATTTAAAAATAAGTTACCATTAACATATTTATGTTAATCAATTTAATGACTTAAATTACATCATTAAGTTGATTTACCAAACACAAACTCACGCACTCTTTCTCTAAAAAAAAAAAAATATTCTTGAGAGGAAAATTATTTGATAATAATTGTAAATCTATTCTCTTTCTCTCTCTCTAAAATTGATCAAAAAATTATATATTTTAAAATTATTTAATAAGGAAAATAAGTAAATCGAGTTTAAAGAAACATATAAAAATAATTTATTGAGTTCAAACCTATTTTTTATTTTTCTTCATTTTTCTTTATCCTTTTCCTCTTTCCCTCAAATTTTAAAGAACCAAACATAACCATGATTTTTAAATGTTCCCTTTCTGCTTCTGCAACTTGCAAAAGATTTACACTCCAAGTTGCGTTTCAAAACAAACCCCTGAGTAGATAATCCTGAGTGAGAGCTAATAGAATGGAAAGAGTTGATTTGAGAGTTATGTTCAGTCAAATCTGGAAAAATTGTTACTTTGAGCCTATCACTAGAAGAGAATACTAATAAATTTCTTGCATCTTTTTACCTACCTAATGGTCCAAAGGAGAGATACCTGAGGAAGCAGTTATAATTTACAATCCAGTGCTCTTGCCCCTACTTGAATAATCCAGTAAGCTGATGTTGTTTACCCCATTCTACAGAGCAGTTTTCATTGTTGCCATCCTGCTTCCATTTTAATTTCATCATCTACTTCTGTTTCCTTGTTTTTGTCTGCATTGGCCGTTGAATCATTCATTTTCTTCTTGGTTGTTGTTTCTCCATCATTTTCAACATTATCTGGTAAGATGGATATGGTGATGAGAGCTCCACCATTTTTCCTTAGCAGGGTCATGTGCTTCTTTCCATTCTGATGTTCTTTCATTAAGTCTTCACTGGTGGTTCCAATCTTACAAGTTTCACACCAGAATTTTAGATTTGTCTGCTTTTTGTTCACTAGCAACTTGTCTTGTTCTTCGGTCATATCCTCTTGGGCTTCTATTTCCTCATTCCCTTCAGCATTACTTGGTGAAGCATCCTCCTCTGTGGCTGTTGTTTCTCCAACTTCTTGGGCATCATCAGGCAAGGAGGATATGGCCATGAGAGTTCCAGAATTTTTCTTGAGTTTCGCCATGTGCTTCTTTCCATTTTGATGCTTTTTCATCAAGTCTTCACTAGTGGTTCCAATCTTACAGGTTTGGCACCAGAATTTTAGATTTGTCTGCCTTATGTTCAGTAGAAACTCGTCTCCTTTGCACATATCCTCTTGGGCTTCCATTTCCTCTGTCCTTGCAGCATTACTTGGTGAAGCATCTTCCCCTGTGGCTGTTGTTTTTCCAATGTGTTGGGCATCATCAGGGGAGGATATGGCCATGAGAGTTCCAGATTTTTTCCTGAGTTTTGCCATGTGCTTCTTTCCATTCCAATGCATTTCCATCAACGCCTGGTCATTGGTGCTAATCTCACAAATTGGGCACCAAAATTTTTTATCCTTCTGCTTTTCTCTCACCTGTGATTTGCCCTCATCTCCATCGGGAAATGGATCAGGTCTGCAAATCTTTTGGCTCATTTCTTCACTTTTTTTAAGTGATGCCTCCTTGGCCTCATGCTTCTTTCCCCGGAAGTGATCTTGCAAACCTCGTTCACAAGTAGCACTCACTTGACAGAGTGGGCAGGTCCATTTATTTTCTGTTTTCTTCTTTTTGCTAGATGAAGATGCCTGATCACCACCGGCTACTTCTGCCTTCCTCTTTATCCCAACAGGCATGGCCTGCATTGAAATAATAATAACATGTCAACCCCACTTAAATTCCCAAAGCCACTTCTTGCTCAAAACTAGAGTAGAAAGCATATGTATTGGGTCTTAAAAGAAGGAAAATGCAGCAAGCAAAGATTAGCCTATCACACTCCCATTCTCATGCATAAATTAGCTACAGAATTGCTACACACATCTCAGTGTACAAAATGCATTTACCATGTGAACAATTTTTGTATGCTCGAGTGTCAGTCTGTAACATGGATAAAGACTACATCTTTGGATAGTCCTGCTTATTAAGATTAATGACAAAAACAACTACAATAAAAAAATAAGGAAAAATCCAACATGCTAATGATTTGTAGGAACAGTCACTAATAGACAACAATCAATATTTTTCTTTTCCCCCAAATTGAATTCCTTCTACCTACTTTCTCCTTATTGCATGAAAATCTACAAGAATATTCACTTTAATATAATGAAGCTCTGTTAAAAAACAAAATGAATAATCCTCAGGATGGATTTATAGCAGTTGAAGCATCATCTAGGCAAGAAGATGCCTGTTGCATAGTTGGGCCCCTAATGCCAGCTTAAAGGCCTGGCTTTTCCCTGTTAGCAACATACTCATATGAGAGCACACTCAGTTACCAAATGTAAATCTCATTGACCAATGTGCCAAAAGGCAAACACATATACATAATTGACCACTTCAGAGGTTTTTTAAATATCGACTTCCCATGGGAATTTACTGCAGCATCATTTACCTTTTTTTTTCTACAAATATGACGTTGAATACTTAATAATTGTAGAACATATTAGACACTTCACTAATTCAAACAACCTCAGCCTCAGGAATAATTTAAAAGAAACCATGGGTATAACAGTTTTTTGGTACAGGAGTCTCAAGTATTGTAAAAAAGTCGATAATCATTTGCAATACTCATAAGAGGTAAGTGATCTTTGTAGCACATACTTATTGATAACAAAGCTAGATCAACATTTAGGGACTCATGAGCAATATTTCAGTTACCTGGGAAATGTGTGTAGTACTTGTATTAAACATGACTGAGTGCATGAGTAATGAATGCATCCAACACCCCTGCTTTCATAGGTGACTGATAGGAGTGTCCAACAAAGAAAAAGAGCAACATATTCATAACTCAAAATTCTGTATGTTACTTCATTGAGACCATTCTTTGAGTATTACCACTTATTCATTTTCATAATAAAGGATACTATTATAGAGGCTGACAAATGTGTCTGCATGACAGACCTAAAGAGTGCCAAGGTGATTGTTAGATGTGTGTGTAAACATAACAAGTTAATAGTCTACATACCCCATGAATTTGCTAAGTCATTCACTAATTAGACATTTCTAAGTAATGTTGGAGAGAAAATGATATGAAACTAATAAAAAGTTTTACAACAAACTAGAAAATCAAGGAAAGGATTCATTTGCAAATCAAATATGAAGTGCCAAATCATACAGAGTTTTAACCAATAAGTCATGAGTATCCTACCAAAAGAAATGAGGCTTAGAGAATTCACCTATTGAATCCCAAAAAGAATCATGATTGATAGCATCCTATTCTTGTCAATGGCGATAGAGCTAATAATCACAACTTCATTATAAAAATTACATGCACAAGCAAATTTTGTTGGCAATTTTATCCTTTTTCATTCCAACATAGGAACCTTTTCAGATAATGGCTTACTCTCCATTGAAGACTCAAGGTTGCCATTTATTCAATTGAATTGTCACAGGTAAGTTTAAAAAGGTTTGTCTACATGGCAAATTAGGTTTGAAAAGGGGTTGGATTGGGTCAGGTTCCTAATTTTGAGCTAAAACTTGTTAAAAAATGTTTTTGGCTTAACGGGAATGCTCAAGCATTGGCCAAAATGCTAGTGCTAAAGCCACCGCTCAAGCGCTTAAATAATTGAACAGTGTTTAAGTTTGCTCGAGCGCTCGTTTTGATTCTGCCATATTCTGCAGTTCTCTTTTTTGGAAATAACAATTTACTTTTTATGGAAAAATCCATTTCCAATCCTCTAGGTCTCCGGACCTATATATACCCTTCCTAAACTTGTTTTAGGGTTGGATGCTTTTGTGAGAAAAACCCTAACTTGCTCGATCATTCTAAAGAAACTCTCAATAATTTGTACATTCGAATTCTGGGTTATTGAAGGACTTGCATCCCCTCGGAGGTTGAGACAAATCCATTGGAGCATTTGAGGTGTTGGGTTGCAGATGTGGATCATGATATGAGTACTGGAGAGTAAGTCGTTAGGATTTGTGTATCTTGATTTCAAATAATTGATGTTTGATCTAAGGTTTTGGATCTTATGGTTTTTTTATCTTCACAGTCAGTGTGGAGGTTTTCCATGTAAAAATCGTTGTCTCTTGTGTGTAATTGATTTTTTCATTGATCTCTTTAATCTATTAGGGTTCAATTTAGTTAAAAAGGTTTAAATCCCTTTCACAAGTTTAAATTGGATTAAAATTCTCAACCCTTATTTTAAAATCTTTAAAAGATCACCCATTCATCCCCCCTCTAGGCATTACCTTGTTGGACATTAGGTTTTCAATTGGTATTAGAGCAAACCTTTAAATAAAAATATGATTTTTTTCTCGATCTTACTAATCCAGTATGGAACAACCAAAGGTGGGTGCTTCCATTAATAATCCACCATATTTTGATGGGAGTAACTATCCCCGTTGGAAGGCTTGAATGAATTTTTTTCTAAAAATGTAAGGTGAAAAAATTAGGAATTCGGTGGAGTTTGGATGGGGACCCTCACTGAAATTAGATGTTTCTAGAAGATCTACTGGGGAACTCAAACCTAAGCAAGAGTGGGATAAATTGGATAATGAAGGTAGTGAGGCTAATGCTCGGGCCTTGTATAACATATTTAATAGGGTGAGTCTTGACGAGGTTTGCAGGGTAGCCACCTACAAGCATGCTAAAAGGCCTGGGACATCCTCGAAGTAAACTCATGAAGGCATTTCAGCTGTGAAGTTGTCTAAAATCCAAATGCCCACATCTAAATTTGAGAGCATAAGAATGCAAGAGGATTAAACCTTCTCTACATTCTACTATGAGCTTAGTGATATGGTAAATTCATCCTTTAACCTAGGAGAAGGGATCACTGAGTCTAAGATCGTTAGAAAAATTTTAAGATCGCTTTCTAAGAGGTTTAGACCTAAGGTTAATGCAATAGAGGAAAGTAGGGACGTCGACTCTATGAGAGTTGATGAACTTGTTGGTTCTCTTCAAACTTATGAGATGACCTTTACAAACTCTCAGAAGCCTAAAGAATCATCTTTCAAGGCTTCTAAGAATGAGGAAAAAGAGTCTTAAAAGTTTTGAAAAAGTAGGATGAGAAGAACTCGACCATATGGCAAAATGTGTAAAAGAAGCTTTGAAATTTCATAGAAGGACTAATAGGAAACAAGAATCAGGAAAAGGAAAACATTTTGAAAAGTCTGTTAAAGAAAAAGGCAAGGGATTCTCCAAAGGGAAAAATGTTGAATATTTTAATTGTGGTGGTTTGGGACATGTTTCTTTTGATTGTCTTGGTTCCAAGGATATTACAAAATCTATACAGGCTACTTGGAGTGACATAGACTCCAACGAGAGTGATTCCATAGCTTTAGAGGACACTTGGTATGATCAAACTGATTATGTTACCTTTGTTGCATCTATTGATTTTGTGCATGATTCGGATAGTGAATGTGAATTTAATAATCAATAGAATGTTGAATTTCTTGAACATATTGCTCTTGAGTATCAATGCTTGATTAAAAAGTTCTTGAAAGCCAATTTTGTAGTTGATTCACAAAAATCTAAGATTGATATGCTATGTGAAGAGAAAATAAATCATGTTGAAAAAATTTGGTTTCTTAAGACTAAGTATCAATCTCTCCTTGAGAGAAACGATGCTCTAACTCGAGAAATTGAATGCCAAACCTTTCTTTCTTCCAATTATGAAGTTTTTCATCCCTAGGACTAAAGTATTGAGAGATATTTTTGATAAATGCAAGTCCCATGGAGATAAGAGAGGCTTACATTACATTAACAAAACTGATACTCCCACTAGTGGAGACAATCTTTGTTAAAGGTAGGGAAGAAACTCCTAACCATGTAGCCTCATCTAGCATTTCTCCCCTATGCACTTATTGTAAGAAGTATATACACACTCAAAGTGGATATCATAGTAGATTCTTTGAAAGGTATAAGTCTCAATTGAATAGGCTAAGGGATGAGTTTGATTTCCTAAAAAATAAAATTCTACACATTAAGAAAAGAAAGAAGAAAAGTTCCTCTAGTTAACCATCTAAAGTGAAACAAGTGTGGTTGAGGAAGGATAGGCCTAAGTGCATTATTGTCTTTATGACCCTTAGAGCTAGAGCCCTTAGTGAGTGGTGTTTTAATAGCAGGTGCTCTAGGCATATGACGGGTGACAAGTCATTCTTCACCTCTGTTGAAGATTTCAATGGAGGTAATGTCACCTTTGGTGATAGTAGTGTTACCCATGTGAGAGGTAGGGGTAGAGTTTCTACCCCTAGATGCCTTGATTTAGATGAAATCCTCATTATTGATGGACTAAAGATTAATCTTATAAGCATTAGTCAAACTTATGATATTGACTTTAGTGTTAAATTCTCCTAAAATTTGTGTGGAGTGTTTAACAAAAATGGAGAAGTCACCTTCACCGGGCATAGAATTGTGTATAATTATGATACAATCAAATCCTAGTTCTAAAACCTCTCTAGTATGTAGTAGGGCCAAGCTTGATGTCACCGAGCTATGGCATAAGAGGTTAGGCCATATTAATTATAGGGATCCTGCTCACATAGATAATAAGGACCTACTAAGAGGCATCCTTAAGTTAAGTGGGCAACCTAAGTCTATTTGTGGTGAGTGCATGAAGGGTAAGCACGTCAAAGGGGCACATAAAAAGATTCAGGGAGATAACACGTCTAGGCCTTTAGATCTTCTCCACATGGACCTTATGGGTCCCATGCGCATTGAAAGCAAAGGTGGGAGGAAGTATGTTCTTATGGTAGTTGATCATTTCTCTAGGTATTGTTTTGTACCCTTTTTGAGAGAAGAATCTTAAACTATTGAGAAATTGAAGACTCTTTGCACTATAATTCAAGTAGAAAAGGGCATCCCATTGTGAGGATTAAGAGTGATAAGGGGCAAAGAGTTTGATAATATTGAAATTGATCACTTTTATAAATCAAAAGGGACTAAGCATGAATTTTCATCCCTTAAAACTTCTTAACAAAAATGGAGTGGTTGAAATGAAGAACTATGTTTTTCAAGAAGTGGCCCAAGTAATGCTTCATATGCATGACACTCCTATTTATTTTTGGGTTGAAGCCATTAACATTACTTGTTACACTTCTAGTAGAGTTTTCCTTAGGCCAGAGACGAATAAAACTTCCCATGAGTTATGGTTAGGAAAGAAATCTAACCTGAAATATTTTAGAAACTTTGGCGGTGAATACTATATTCTCAAGGATGGGGAAACCTAGGGAAATTATCGATATCCACATTATCGAACTCTCTTCCCCTATCACTCCTAATCTTAATAATGGGATGCCCTTTCTTTATTTGAATCCTAGTGAAAAGAGTCGTCAAGTGATTAATAATCTCGAGTTGATCTCTTAAAAAGGATACAAATGAATATCTAGAGAAATCATCAACCACCAAGACATTTTTCTTTCCAGCTTTGCTTTTGGTTCTCATAGGACACATAAGGTCCATGTGAAGAAGATCTAAAGGTCTAGATGTGTTATCCCCTTGAATTTTCTTATGAGACACTCTAACTTACTTACCCTTCATACACTTACCACAAAGGGTATTGGGTTGACCACTTAACTCGGGGATTCCTCTAACAAGATCTTTATTTGCTAAGTGCATAAGGTTCCTATGGTTAATGTGTCCTAATCTCCTATGCCACGGTAACACCATATTTAGTCATACTACAAACTAGAGAGGAACTAGATTAGGAATTAATTGGATGTGGTAAAGGGCTAGGGTGGGTTTATGGGAGGTTCCAGGTTCAAATCCCACTGGGGATTAAAAAAGGAAAAAAAAAATAAAATTGCATAGCAATTATCCACGATTCTATGCCCAATGAAGGTGATTTCTTCATCCTTTAACACTTCACACTTATTTTGAGAGAATCACTAAACTCATTGTCACAAATTTGACTAATGCTTATAAGATTAGCCTTTAGTCCATCAACAAAGAGGATTTCATCTATATCAGGGTATCTAGGAATAGAAACACTACCCTTTCTTCTCACATAGACGATACTACCATCATCGAAAGTGACATTACCCCCATTAAAATCCTCAAAAGAGGTGAAAAAGGACTTATCACCCGTCATATGCCTAGAGCATCCACAATCAAAGTACCACTCACTATGGGCTCTAGCTCTAAGGGCAGTAAAGACAACATTGCAATTAAGTCTATCCTTTCTAACCTAAATTTGTTTAACCTTAGTGAAGAATTAGAGGAGTTTTTCTTAGTCTTAGGCTTAGGGCTATTTTCCTTTCTTTTCTTAGTATGCAGAAATTTTATTCTTTAGAAAGTCAAACTCATCTACTAGCCTATTCAACTGAGACTCATACCTCTCAAAGAGTTTGCTATGACATCTACTCTGAGTGTGTCCAGACTTCTTATAATAAGTGCATAAGGGAGAAGTGCTAGAAGAGGCTACATGATTAGGAGTTTCCTCTTTAGCCTTAACAAAAACTGTGCCTCCACTAGTGGAAGTCTCAATTTTGTTAGTGTAGCCTAAGCCTCTCTCATCTTTATGGGACTTACATTTATCAGCAATATCATTCAAAGCTTTAGTCTCATGATGAAAGGCAGCCTCATTATTGGAAGAAAAATATGTTCTTTGTCATTCAGTTTCTCAAGTTAGAATCTTGTTTTTCTCAAGGTATCTTTTCTTCATTTAGCATATCAATTTCAAATTTTTGTGAATCAACGATAGTATTGACTTTCATGAATTTTTAAATCAAACATTGATACTTTTGAATCATATTTTCAAGAAAGTATGTATTCTCTTCATCATTAAATTCACATCGCTCTTCGAATCATGCATAGAATCTATGGAAGCAACAAATGCAAGAAAATCAATTTGATCATACTTGATGTCCTCTCAAGTTGTGGAATTACTCTCGTTGGAGTCTGCATCACTTCAAGTAGTTTGTATTTTAATGTTCTTGGGACTAGGACAGTAAAAAAAAAAAAAACAACTCCCAATCTATCACAATTAAAGCATTTGATATTTTTCCCTTTAGAAAATCCCTTCTTTTATTTTATTTTATTTTTTTTAAATCTTTTTAGATTTTTTGCTCTTTCCTGAATCTTGCTTCCTATTTGCTCTTCTATAAAATTTCATGGCTTCTTTGACTTGTTTAGTAATATGAGCAAGTTCATTTTTTCCTATTTTTTCATAATTAATTTTTTTTTTCTTCACTCTTGGAAGCCTTAAAAAAGCAAACTCTTTAGGCTTCTGAGAGTCAGGAAGAGTCATCTCATAGGTTTGTTGAAAGCCAACAAGTTCATCGACTCTCATAGAATTGACGTCCTTGCTTTCCTCTATGGCAGTTTAACTTAGATTTAAACCTTTCAAGAAGGGATCTCAAAATCTTTCTAACAATTCTAGACTCATGGATTCTCTTTTCTAGGTTAAAAGAAGAATTTACAATATCACCAAGCTCAAAATAGAATGTAAAGAAAGTCTGATCTTCTTGTATTCTTATATTCTCAAATTTGGAGGTAAGCATTTGAATTTTAGATAACTTCACTGCTGAAGTACCTTCATGGGTTACTTAAGGATGTCTCAGGCCTTTTTAGCATGTTTGCAAGTGGTTATCTTGCGAAACCCGTTAGGACTCAACCCATTAAACATGTTATACAAGGCCTAAGAATTTGCCTCACTACCCTCATTATCCAATTTATCCCACCCTTGCTTGGGTTTGAGTTCCCTAGTCAATCTTCTAGAAACATCTAATTTTAATGGGGGTCCCCATCCAAATTCCACTACATTTCAGACACTTTTACCTTTCGTTTTTAGGAAAAAAAATCATCTGGGCCTTCCAATAAGGATAGTTATTCCTATTAAAATATGGTGGGTTATTAATGGAAGAACTCACCTTTGGTTGTTCCATACTAGATTAGTAGGATCTAGAAAAAATAGATTTTTATCAAAAGGCCTACTCTGATACCAATTGAAAAATGGATTGTCTAATAAGATAACACCCAAAGGGGGATGAATGAGTGTACTTCAAATATTTTAATATAAGGGTTGAAAATTTTTTATCCAATTAATTCTTTGAGAATAATTTAATCCTTTTTATAACAATTATCCCTTATAAGAAATTGCAAATGATCAAAATCCAACCAACACAAAAGAGACATGAGGTTTTTTTTATGTGGAAAACCCTCACACTAACTATGGAGATAAAAAATCACGGGGTCTAAAACGTCAAATCTAAAATCACTATACGAAATTGAAATACATGGTTTTACCTAACAGATGCTACCTAAGACTTATTCTCCAACACCTTATATTATGATTCACGTCTACAACGCAACATCTTGAGTGCTCCAATGAATTCACTTCAACCTCTGAGAGAATGCAAGCCTCTTTAACAACCCATAATTTGTTAACAAACCTTTGAGAGATTTTTGGGAATGGTAGAGCAAGTTAGAGTTTTTTTTTTTTTAATGAGAGCATCAAACCCTAAATCGCATTTTGGTAGGGTATATATATATAGGTTTAGAGACCTAGAGGATCAGAGAGGAAATTTTCTCAAATAAAAAAATTGTGATTTTCCAAAACAAAATCTGCCAAAATTTGGCAACCTTCAGAACAAGTGTTTGAGCGAATTTAACTATCGCTTGAGCACTTTGAGCGCTTAATAAGTGCTTAAGCGTTAGTTTCAACGCTCAAGTGCTTTGGCTAGTACTTGAAAGCTTCTTCAATTTTCCAAAAATTAATTTAACTAATTTTGCTCAATTTAAAAACTTCTAATTCAATCCTTATAGTTTAAAAAGTCAACATGCCTTTTACCCAAACCTCTTAGACTTACTTGGAATCTCTGTTATTGAACCAGAATGTCATAGGTAAGTTTAAGAGGTTTGGATAAAGGCAAGTTAGTTTTTTAAATGGTAAAGGTTAAATCAGGAGTTTTAAAATTGAGCAAAATAAGTTATATTAATTTTCGAAAAATTGCAGGAGTGATCAAGCGCTTGTGCGCTAAAGCTAACACTCAAACACTTATTCAAGCGCTCGAGGCACTCAAGCAGTGGTTAAGTCTGCTTGAGCACTCCTTCCAAAGGTTGGCAAATTTTGGTGGGTTTTATTTTGGAAAATCATGATTTACATTTTTAAGAAAATTTCTTCTCCGATCCTCTATGTCTCTAAACCTATATATACCCTACCAAAATATCTTTTAGGGTTTAATACTCTCATTAAAAAAAAAATAATTCCTGACTTGCTCTACCATTCCCAAAAAGCCCTCAAAGGTTCATTAAGCGAATTTTGGGTTGTTGAAGAGACCTACATCCTTTCAGAGGCAAAGACAAATTCACTTGAGCTCGATGTGCTGCATCATGAACATGGATTATGATACAAATGTTGGAGAACATGTCTTTGATCTTGTATGGTAAATTTTAGATTTGAGGTCCTAGATCTCGTAGTTTTCTATTTCGATGTAAAAAAGTCTCCTTTGTATTGGTTGAGTTTTGATCATTCCTAATTTCTTATAGGGATTAATGATTAAATCATTCTCAAAGAATTAATTGGATAAAAAATTTCCAACCCTTATATTAAAATCTTTGAAATACACCATCTAGGTGTTACCCTACTAGACAATCTATTTTTCACTTAGGATTATATAAAGAGGATCCAATTGATGGGTGAACACTTTTAGTTGAAATATTGATAACAAGGATTATTTCATGATAAGGAAGGAACCCTAGGGATTCCCCAGGATCATGCCATGGTAAGGAAGGAGCCTAAGATCCACCTTCTCAACTGTTTATTACAAGTAGTTAAGAAGTTTTTAACTAATTCTTGTTTTTTCTAAGAAAGAATTTTCCACTACAACCGTTTTTCATTCTTTGAATCTGCACTTCACCTGCATTCCAAGATCACTTCATGAGATTCGACACCTAATTCATTGGGTTTTTAAAGGCTGTCACTAGGGAATGATTTGCCAAATTTGCATGAATTTAGAGAAGGGCAAAGAAAAGAAGTTGTGGATATATTTAAAACTACCAAACAAACAACCTTGAAATTGAAAAATCACTCAATCTGAGTGGGAAAATCGATTCAATCACTAAATATACAATAAATCCAATTCCACCACACCAAATTAGATGCAACAAAATAATCCAGATAGGACAAGTAACATTTACACAAATAGCAGAAAATAAATAGACTTGAAATCGAGTAATTACCATTGGTGGCACACCGTCATTCGGCAGCGGTTTAGTAACTGTCGAGTTTCCATGGACGCCACCTTCTAAACCACTCATGAAAGCCAAAATCTCAGAGTCCTTGAATCCTGGAAGCAGCACACGATGAAGCACCCGAGTCATCACCTTCAATCCCTCCTCAAAACCCCATCGCTGAAGCAAAGTCGTGATCGGTTGTTCGAACAAGAAGGAAAATCCAGCACCGCCTCTTATAATTGCCAACTCTCTCTCGATCATCAACTCCCTCCTCAATTCAGCCTCAATATCATGGCGCATGGTCGCTGGCGCCGCAAGAAGCTCCTTCCTGACCCTACGTTCTGATCCCATGTCTTCCGTGGCGCTCCACAAGTTACCTGAAAAGAAAAAAGAACACCGAGAAAAGATTAATACAGTAACGAGAATCAAGCGCAGAATGGAGAAGGAGAGTGTAATTTTGAAGGGGAATGGTACCAACGAAGGATTGAGTAGTGTAGTGCGGAGCGGATGGAGATGGAGGGACGTCGGATGAGGCTCCTTTGTCGCCTGCTCTGAACTGGAACTGCATGATGATCTGATAGCGAATGGAGGAAAGCTAGGGTTTTTATTTTGGTCCTTAGATTTGGAAATTGCAAAGACTTTCCAAACTGGAGTGGAGTAGTGTTGGCGTGGGAGATGAAATAGGAAATTCCAGAGACTTTTCAAACTGGAGTGGACTGGTAGTGTACGACTGTACAACACAGGCGTTGTGTTCTAATTTTAAACGCCTTTCATCTAACGGCCCTTCCACTGTCCGCGCCTATTCCTGTTTTAGGGAGATTCTATATAATCAAAAATTGAAAAAGAAAATTATTAAAAAATAAAAACAAGGTATATATTTTATTTGTTTTCGGCTTGTATATATGATAATAAAAAATTAAAAAAAAAAAAACAAAGAAGCCTTTTTTTATTTATTAAAAATAGAAAAAAAATATTTGCGAATAATATATTTTAGTTGTTCTAGTTTGTTTTGGGGTTATTTTAAAGAATAATGACACAAATATAAAAAATATTTGAAAATAAAGTAATACATATAAAATTTATTCTTTAAAAAATATTTAGAAACGTAGAAAATAAGGTGAAAACATTCTTAATTGCCAAACACTTTTGGTTTTAAAAACATCAAAAAATGATTTTAAAAATTACTTTTGATAACTATTCTCAAAAACTATTTCTGAAAATAGATTTTGAAAACAGTTCCGTACAATAATTTTTAATATATTGAATATGTAACAACTTGCACTAAATTGTGTAAATATTATCTGTTTTGAGCCCAAAGAAACTCTCATGGCTTTAAAACATGTCTATATCATTAAGAGAAATATATATTTATATAGCGTTAGAAACTTTTTCTCATATCTGATGCGAGATATCATAATCACCCCTTATGTAAACACTACATCCTTGTTGTGTCTTATGAGATTGAAGGACCAAACAAATAGACACCCCTCATGGAGCTAAACAAATTCTTACATTGGGGTCATAGATCAACTTCAATACCATTTGTAACGACTCACACCCAACCATATAGATATTGTCCATTCTAAACTCAAAGGGGCTCTCATGAGTTTAAAATGCATTTGCAAGGTTAAAAGGAGCTCATACATATATAGCTTTAATAACTTTCTCTTATATCTAATGTGAGACATTATAAAGATCTTCCATGCAAACGCAATGTCTTTATTGTGTCCCACAAGATTGTAGGGTCAAACAGACAAACACCTCATATGGGGTCAAACAAACCCCCACACTAAGGTCAAGAATCGGTTCTGATACCATTTATAACGACTCGTTTCCAACTATGTAGATATTGTCTACTCTACACCCAAATGTGTTCTCACGACTTTAAAACATATTTATATGGTTAAAAAGAGTTCATACTTATATAGTGTTAGAAACTTTCTCTCTTATTTGATGTGGGGTATTACAAAATGGATTCTTTTTTATGTCTTATGCTTTTTTAAATTAAAATTATTTTTTGAAAAAATGAATTTATTGTTTACACAAAAGTCATTTGTCAAAGGATAATTTATTTTTTTGAATATTGAATTTGTCTTTTCATCATTTTTTCTATATTAAACCCAAACTCTTTTTTACGTTCACCTCATCTTTTCAAAAGATGGATTCATCATTTTAATAAATATTCAACTCATTTTTTTAAAATACTTTTTTACACTAATTCATCTTTTTTAATGCAAGCTTCATATTAAATTCAATTTGGTTTAAACTATGAAAATTTTAAAATTATTTTTATAGAACGTGAAAGTTTATAGGTTCACTTTAGGTAACACCTAGAGAAGGTGAATGGATGTTTCAACGTTTTAAGTCCAAAAATTTAATCTTTTCAATTATTTAACTATTTCTTTTAGGAAGCCCAAAAACATTCAATACAAAACATACAAGATTTTTTTTATTTTTTTTAAAAGAAAAACCACCTACATAATGTGTAGATATAAAAACCATGGGGTCAAAGATCTCTAATCACAAATCCACGGTTCAAAAATATAGTATACAAGTTTACCTAACATATTTATTCATAAGACTTACTCTCCAACACCTACATTGAACTTCACATCTGTAACACAACACCACATGTGTTCCCAATGGATCTTACCTTAGCACATGAGGGAATGCAGATCTTCTTCTTAACCCAACAAATGTAAAGACAAAACATTTATGAGAGTTTCAGGATGAGAAGGCAAATTAGGTTATTTTTCCAATATTCACATAAAAAAACTCAAAACCATTTTTAGCATGGTATTTATAGAATTTAAATATCTAGTGGAATCAAATTCATATTTCCAAAATAAAATCAATTAAAATATGGAAATAAAAATATTGGCAAAGATTAGGATCTTTGCACGAACGCTTGAGCGCTCTAAAGAGTGCTTGAGTGCTCTTCTGGTGCTTGAGCACTCGAAGAGTTTTAAAATAATTTTAAAACCATTTTTTAAAAGTAGTTTAGCTCAACTTAAACACATGTGGTCTGCAACTGAAAACCCAATAATTCAATAGGATAACACCTTGAGGGGAGAGAGAGAAAAGGGGTTAATAGGTGTTTTTAACTTTTTACCTTAATAACCCAAAAAGATGAATTTTTTAATACAATTAACTCCTTTGAGAATATAGAGAATATTAAAAAAAAAAATATAACACACAAGACGAGAATTATTTTATATGGAAAACCTCCACATAATTGCACATTTAGACTTGAAGCTCTTCCAAATGGATGTGAAGATTGTATTTCACAATGGAAAACTAGATGAAGAGATCTATGTGGATCAACCTATTCAGTTTGAGGTTGAGGGATAAGAACGCAAAGTATGTCACCTCAAGCATTTAATTTATGACCTAAAACAATCATCTAGGCAATAGTACTTTAGATTTCATAAAGTAATCATTTCTATTGGTTTTGAAATGTTGAAAGAGGATCACTATATGTATGTCAAACGATTAGGGAAAGACTTCCTCATTCTATCTTTGTATGTTGATGATATTCTATTTACTGAAAATAACATGGATATGGT
Source organism: Vitis vinifera (assembly GCF_030704535.1). Lineage (NCBI taxonomy): Eukaryota > Viridiplantae > Streptophyta > Magnoliopsida > Vitales > Vitaceae > Vitis > Vitis vinifera. The sequence goes on from NC_081808.1 coordinate 6,688,745, forward strand.
TGTCACTACCAAAGGATGGTTGTCCTCCACTTTTGATATAAAGGAAATGAGGGAAGCAAATTTTGTGCTTAAAGTTAAGATCATAAGGGATTACCCAAGAAAACTTCTTGGTTTGTCTCAAGAGACTTACATTAAGAAGATTCTAGAGCAATTTTAGATGCAAAATTGCAAACCTATTGACACTTTATTGAGAAAGGTGCACCTTGAGCTTTGACCAATGCCTTAAGAATGATGAGGAAATGAAACAAATGACAAAAGTTCTTTATGTGAGTGCAGTTGGAAGTTTGATGTGTGTTATGTTGTGTACTTGACCTGACATGCTTTGTAGTTAGATTAGTCAGTCGTTACCAAAGTAACTCAGGCTCTGTTCATTGCGAGCAGTTAAAAGGATTTTTTGTTATCTCCAAGAGACTAGAGATTTTGTCATCTATTATCAAGGTGGAGACTTAAAATTTAGAGAATATTGTGATGCGGATTGGGCTAGTGATAGAGATGAGCGTAAATCCACTACATGATATGCTTTCATACTTAATGGTGTCATTATTGCTTGGTGTAGTAAGAAAAAAATCCTACATTGATCTATCCACTATGGAGTCGAAGTATGATGCTTGTTCAGTGGCCATATAGGAGGTTATCTAGTTGGGAAGATTCTTTCAACACTTGAAAGTCATGCCTCCAGTCAAAGAGTCCATCACTATTTTTAGTGATAACATGACTTCTCTAGCATATAGTAAGGATCCTAAATATCATGGCAAAACCAAACACATTGATGTTCATTTTACTACATTCAAGACATTATTGCACAGATGAAGGTAGTCCTAAAACATATCTCAACCAGTAGAATGATGGTTGATCCATTTCCACAAACCATTGCTAAAGATGTCTTTCAAACTCATATGAGGAGTTTAGGACTTTGTGGACTTTGATATGCATTTTGTTTTTAGGCTCCTTTTGTTTTGACATTTTATATATGGGTATGCTATGCATTTGTTCTTCAAAGATGTAGATTCCATTTTAGTTTGATTGATACCACCAACATACATTATTTGATTGTTACCGGGCTTAAATTGGTCCATTGACATGGGCAATTACCCTAACACTAAGATGGCGAGCAAGATCAAACGATATTTATTTTGGTGCTAAAAAAGAAAACAAAATAAACTACATGTTTGGAATGTCGCCTTAGATAGGCTAAAATGAAACATATAGAATTCAAATGTGAAATTATTCCACAAATTCATATAACCTAAACAAAGCCAAATGTGAGATCTTATGCAGGTGTTTGATGAGTGATTGTGCTAAGAAACTCATATTAGGTGCTTAAGGAGACAACTAGACTAAGATTCATACGACGCTAGGGAGTGACACACCCACTCTTGTGGGAACCTCGTCATAACATACACATCATATTGTATGCGCTATCTACAACCATTGAAGAGAGTGGTTGAATGGATTGCTGCCCCAACACCATATGAGCCCTTATAGACTACAATAAAATTTACTCTATATCCTTAAACCTAGGACTATGTCATGAAGTAAGGGTAATATGTTGCTACTTTAGCATGTAACCCAAAGATCATGATTGATATGATTTAATAAAATATGTTTGGAAATCGGTCAAACCTAAATGGACTGACATGATTGGTTAGGAAAGATTGTTAGTAACACACCACCATTTATAACTAATAGTCCAAACAATTATATCAACTTTGTGTTTGATATAAATATGAGTAAAAATATGTATATAAGTTGGGATTAAGCATCTTTTAATTGAGATATGATTCATTGAGAGGCTTTTAAAGGTGTTTGAACTAGTGTGATTAACAGGTCTAGAGTATAAACGAGATTTGTTTTTAGCGATGTGTTGTGCTAGTGAGATGGACACTTAGCATAAGCACTCATACTTTATAGTTTCTCATCTTGTCGCACACTCCATTTTCTATATGAAGAAAATGACTTGATGTAAGATTGGGAGAAAAAATAGGGAGATTTTATCCAATATGGACAAGTGAGAGATTTTATAATTTAAATGTTTTTTTAAATTCACCATCCACATATGGGTCAAATAAAAAGGGGATGGAAGTAGATGAGTTTCCATGAAATTCAAAATTTGTTTTTGAATTAAATTGGTTAAAAACATAATGGAGATAATTCTCCATTTAATTTGGAATCCTTATCCTTCACCAATAAGGTTGACTATAAATAATAAGATTATTGGTCAGTCCCATACAAACCTTATTCATTGCACTTTGAGATTGACTACTATTTCATCTTATCAAAAATTGCAAAGATGTTTCTTGTATTGTTTTCAAAGCTATATTTATCATTCTTGCATGAAAATGTTGAGTATATAGTTAAGGTATCCTTGGTATGGAGAATCCTTTCATAATGAAGTACCTCAGAGACTTGTATTGAAATTTGAAGACCATAAATGTATGCAAGTTAGTGCCCTACCATGTATATCCATCATCTTTCCTTTACTTTTTATTGCTTATTAACTTTGAATTAAATTATTTTATAAATTAATACAAAATTTGAAAGTTAACCACCATTTACCTCATTCTCGAGTCATTATTTTATTTTCTATAGAAGACTCCACAATATCGCGAAGTTTTCTATAGCAAATATAAAATTATTGACAATCATTATGATTGAGCATTAATATGGTCATATAGTCAATATTGTGAAGTCTTCTATATCATGGGAGGGTAATATAATCTATATATATATATATATATATAACTCTTGGTTATAGTTTTAATCATAATTAGAGCCTATTGGGAATGATTTTGAGGGGTTATAACATTTCCTAATGCTTTGAAATGCTTTCTTACAAAAATTATACGTTTGTCAAACTTTTTCTTACAAAAATTATATGTTTGTCAAACTTTTAAAAATCTAGAGAATCACTTAAAATGATTCTTGAATGATCACTTACTAAATGATTCTTTCAAAAATCACAATTTTCTTAAATTTTATGATACATGACACAAAGACATTGTTAAAGCTATTATTTTATTTATATCTAAATACTAAATGATTCTCCTTAAAAATGGTTTTAATGAAATTGCCATCAATAAAAGTGCTACAAACTAAAAAGATCACTTCCAAACAGAATTTTAATATGCTTTCACTATGATTTGCATTTTGCAAATCCTTAAGAATATTTTAAAAATAATTGTATTCATAATTAAATAATATAGGTTGTTTAATATTTTCCCCATCATATTCACCAAAAAAATCTGGGTCTTCTTCCATGTTTCATGAGAAATGTTTCAAATCAGGAGAAAGTTAAAATCAAATATATATATATAGTTACCATATTGTATCACCCACCCCCTTATATCACACATCTACTATCGCTCATAAGATCAAATAGATGGATTTTGCCATTAGGAGATCAAACCCACTACATGTATAGCATCATAGTCGATGTTAGTTACAATCACCCAATCAAGAACTTCTTCCCCTCAACCTCATGTCGTATCAACCATTAGATTGCAGGATCAAATTCACAAGCTCCCAAAGAAGCATTCAAGATCAATTATGATACTATTTGTAATTCCCTATAAGATTGTCGTGTCATTAGATATGATACTATTTGTGATCATGTCATTTTTGAGTCAACTTCTAAAAAGGAGTAATGGAACACACCTTTTATTTTAATAACTCCTACTCCTGATTTTTAAATCCTCATGGTAAAAGCAGAAGGTGCATAACTAACCAAAATTTATCAACATTTCGAGCCATATATAACATAATTAATCACAAAATTACCCATTTAACCTCGATGATTTTCTGAAAAATCGTAATTAAAAATCACCTGTACATGTTATTATAGTGATAATAAATTCAAACCTATGAACATACACCAAACAAAAAGAAACAAACATACATTATTTTTTTTTTTTTCAAGTGTTTCTTCATTCATTGTAGTGCTAAACAATCTACAATTACAGACAATCTGAGAATTGAAATCTTCCAGAATTCTAACAAGCGTGTGTGAGGGTGGATCTTAAATACGAATGAAATTCACCCATCTACGCAAGATGGATGACTTACTCTGTTGGTTTCGGTTCAGTATCAGCTTGGTTACATGATGAAGATTGCTCCCCTGATGGAGTGGCCGTGATGGGCTTCTTGAATTGCACCAAGATCATGGTCATGTTGTCACACCCTTCACCACCAGCTGTTGATGGAGCTAAACACCTATCAAGTACTCGTTCACATACTGCAGAAAGCTTGCTTTCCTGCATAATTTTCATTGTTTGGTATCAATTAGAGGCAAGACCTTTTGGCAAATAGCTTGTCACACATTATTTTGGCATGCGTGGCGGGAAATAAATGCCAGTATTTTTTAAGATAAGTGGAGGATGATAGAGGGGTTGTGGGATTTACTTTACTTCTATTCCTCTTTCTAGGCCTTGTAAACCGAGGCTTTTAAAGGTATTCTTCTCAATGTCATCCAACTCAACTGGCTTTCGGTTTGTAAATCAAAAAGGTTTGGACATCCCTGAGAGGAGTTGCGTTTGTAGTAAAAACCTTTTGCATAGATTCCTTGTATAGTAGAATCATATTATGATCGGGTTTTTTTGTAATAGCAGACAAGGCTCCTCATCCTTCTCATGCTTTTGTTAATACAAATATATACTTCTCTTGTTTCTAATAAAAAAAAAAAACAACAGTTATCAAACATTTTTCTTGCTCCTGCTTTTTAACATTATAAACAAAGAAAACAAACTTAGTCAGTTGTTTTTCTAATTACACTTGAAAAGCAGAAGTTCTAAAGATGAAATTAACTTACCAAGATCAGTTGCTCCTGTATAAAATCTACTAGTTGCTGGCTTGACATGCAATCCCTGGAAAATATTTACAGAAGGAGCAGAGTTTCAATTATCATAAATTAAAAGGACTGAATCCAACTTCACCAAGTTACAATAATGAACAGGAGATATGTATTGATCATATATGTTTGTAGGAGAAACCCTAGCAAGGAGTGTCCCAGCAGTTCTGATCAAACAAAATTGAGCATTTCAGGCATGCGCTCACCAAGATGAGCAGGAGAAATTGTGAGTCATATGACTGACAAGAATAATTGAACTAACCAAAACAGCACAAATTATGTAAGATTTGGAAATGCAACAAGGTATTCACAAAAATAAATAACTCAGATACATGTACAATAATCCCAACTAAGTGGGTGTTTGGTAAACCAACTTGTAACTTAAGTTATTAAGTATTAAGTTTTACCAAACACCCCCTAAGTGATGGACTGACTATATCACAACACAAGAAACCAATGACTAAGGCACATAGAAATTGCCTTAAACCTCAAAATCTAGGTGAGTACTTATCATATTTTTGGTGTAGCAAACCCATTAAAATTCCAAAAGTGGTACTTTATGCACAGAACTGGAATCAGCACTCCATTCCGCAAACCAAATGAAATCATAGTGTTTTCACTAAGGTTGCTCATAACCTTATGCAAAAGGAAATATAGAAAATGGCTCAAGGAGCCTCAAAATACACAAGACATTCAATACTTCGTTATAAACCAAATTCAATATTCTCTTCATCAAAGAAAAAAAAAAAGAAAAAAAATTAAAAAAATTAAGGTCTTGTTTGAATACACTAACCTGTTTTTTGTTATTAAAAATAGAGAGTAACAATAACTTCTATACAAAAAGTGTAGACATACTTTTTAACACTTCAAAATTTTTAAACAATTTTTAAAAACCAATACTTTTTCAAGTTACAACCATTTTCTGTTTTTTAAAATAAAAAACAGGAAATGCATCCAAACGGATACTAAACCTTTAAAAATAAAAATAAAAAAGATGCCCTTACTTATAGTTCTCTTACAACCAGAATGACCTAGAGTGTATACTAGTAGAACATGCACTGATCTTCATATGAATGTCCATGACTGTGTCGGTGTACTTGTAAAAAAGTAACAAAATGAAGCAACTGACTTCTTCATTGATATTTTATCCTTCCTTGGGTGTCATTTTTTGTTAAACATTCAGCCATGAACAATTTATCTCTTTCATAATAATGCAAATACTCCCCTTATAAAAAGAGAACAAGAATGCAAATATTTTCACAACATAGGATGACAATATTATAGCCACATCAATATAAACCTCCATTACCATTACCTTAGATTCATTTTCTGTTGAAGTGAGGCAAACCAAAACTAATTTCATACTGATAATTAGGATGCAGGTAAATTCATCCTTTGATAAAACTAATGTAATGCATTTAACTATCAATGCAATTTTACAGTGAGATTCTATATTGAATTGACAAAGAAAAAAGTATAAGATGCATACCATATGCCATCACATGCCAGTACGATAAAATCATCATCATCGCAAAGTTCAACCTAAATTTAGAAAATGAATAAACATCAGAAAAAGTAGAAAGAAAAAGAATTAGGTGAAGATTTGATGACATTAGTATGAAGTGCCACCACACGCATAAGTGTTCAAGATCCAACATCTATTGTTTTAATAGGAAAAAAAATATACATAAAGGTAACTGAAGGGGGCAAACCCCAGAGTACATGGGTATAAGAGGTACCCCATAGGAACAAATAAAGGAAAAGAGCAGCCACAAACAAGGCCATGACCTAACAACCATGAAGGAAATACAAAATAGATGTAATAAACTTTAGATATAGATCAAAATGCAATAAAAAGAGCATGTGCTTCTTCCTCCCATTTTCTTGAGGCTTCACACACAAACAATACATAGACAATTTAAACCCCTCTTCGTAGATCTTCTCCCTTTCCTTTTGCCTAAGCTCACATGCACAAGCATTCATGTTCCATTCAAAATAAGAGCATATGCTAGACATTTGATCAAAATATAGACCAAGTTAAAGAATTTGGACAACACCTCCCTTTTGAAAATCTTCTATTTTTGCTTCAAACCCATTTCATTTTCTCAGACTCCCACTCAAACTATGTGACACAAAGCAATTCTACCAATGGTTGTCATGCTTATACATGATTCCTTTCTCATAAGAATTTGAAATGAGAGTACATTTGTGTTATAAGTTTCATTGAAAATGTCTAGTTTTCTTAATCTTTTGGGAACCATAGTTAAACCTTTCATCAAAGTTATTTCTACTTTTTCTCTCACCTTTTCTATGGTTGAACTCTTCATCAATGTTATTTCTACAATTATGAGAGAAAAATAACATTAAACTTGCTTCTTCTTTGACCATGGACATAATCAAAGTATACATTGTACGGTAAACTTTTCCTGTATCAATTATTGCAAGGAAGAAAGATACTTGTAGTATACATACTGAATAGCAATTTTATCATATTGTAACTATTGCACAAGGCAGAAGATACATACAGTGTTTATATCTGGATTGGCGGTTACAATTTGCTTTTCAGGAGGCAAAAATTTGTTCTGCTTGAATTCCATATCACCTACAATAAATAGAAAACTTGGCCTGTGACATGAAAACTAAACAACCTCTCTTGTGCATGTGTAAATTCTGTTTAACTTGGGAATGGATAGCAATGGCCCTGAGCTTATGGAGCTAGCTGCCACTGCACCTTGGGTTTTTCTTGCAGCCTACAGAATGGGCTGGGAGTCTATAAACCCCAGAACAAAATACCAAACGAATAACCAAAAAAGAAAAAAGAAAAAGAAAATTAAAAGAACAGACAAACAAAAGAAGGAAAAATAAGTAGTTCATTAGAAATTTAGAAGTGTCAAACAGGCAAGCACCTATGGCTCTTGCAAGATTTAAACTTCCATTGACTCGGCCTGCATGGATAAAACCACCAGCTTTTAAAATTCGCTCTTTCTCGACCTCGAGATCAGGTTTGTGGTCTCTAGATAGATTGTAAGCCTGCATTACACACACACACACACAAAAAAAAAAAATCAAATTAACTACAAAATGCATATTTTATAGAGAATCTATCATAAAAATGAAAATGATAATAAAAAATAAAAATAAATTCTATGTTTTTTATGCTAAAAAATTCTGAATGCCAGAGCCTGTCCATTCATCACTAATCAAAAGTTTGGTTACATCTTTAACTGCCTATGGTGCAGAAGTCATTTGGTTTTGTGTCAACTGTCTTTTCAAGAACCAAAAGAAAAAAAAAAAAAAAAAAAGTTGCCTTCTCACAGTTGGGCAAGTAAAACATGTTTAAAGAAGTCTCTCAAAAATTTCCTGTCACTTACCTGACCCTTCCTAGAAATTACACAACGAGAATCACCAGCATTAGCAACAACAAGTTGGTTATTTCTAATAATTGCGACACAGGCTGTACTCCCAGAAGTTGGTCCAGCGAAATCAGAATGAGGGCCCTGGTTACAATAGTTATAGAGTAACAAGTAAATCATAGAATAATAAAAGAAACAGATAAAATAAAACTCATCAAACAACTCTTTCCGTATATAGCATCACCTAGAGGATATGGGATAGACAATTCCAAACATGAATTACAGAATTCCACAGAAGCCACATTCTATTTGCTGATATAAATGGCATACCCTGCAATGTACCCTAGATTCTTTGTTTACAATAAAAAACATTATAACTCTTGAAGCTGGCCTCTGCTTCCCAACTAATTCTGACAAGGGCAGATAGGATTCCAATCAAAATATGTATCAAAATCCACAGAACAGTCACACCAATGAGGCTATAAGTATCTTTCTTATAAACTCTTTTCTATTGCAGTTTCTCAATTATAGAATACAATCTAGAAGGAAAATACATAAATAGAAGAAATATCACCATGAATCCTCATAGCACAGTTTTAAATTTTCAAGTAGCCTCAACATCAAATTTATTCACTCATCAAAGAGTTCAGCTAACCTATGAATACATGCTTCCCAGTAACCATGGGAAGTACTCATCATAATAACTCATCATAATAACTCATCATAATAACATGACCAAATCCACAGCATACACTTCAAGAAATTCAAACAAAGAATAATATGCTTAAAGTAACTATCTTTCATAAAGCAAATGCTAATGAATCAAACAAAAATAATTTTTTTTGACGGTTAATATTTTTTTTTGGTTGGGACTCAATCAGAAACCTCCCACACCCCATACCCCACCCAAACCCTTGCCACTTGATCAGGCCTCAATGGCAAATCAAACAAAATATTGCACAACTCATAAAATTCATAAAATTTTGTGAATTTTATCCAAAACATCAATTCATAAAATTCAGCTACCCTCAATTAAGAAGTGTAATTCTGTTGTTAAAATCAAGTATAAAAAATATGAACTCTTAACACTACATATATAACACAAATCTTAATGAAGATGAAGCAAAGAAATATTCCTCTATTTGAACAACAGAGCAATGTAGCATGCATTTGAAATCAGTTTGGATTTCTACCAAAAATTTCCACATGATTAAAGTAATTTTAACCAAATAAAATTCAAATTGATGAATGTTGAACATTAGATGAAATGTTTTTCTAAAAGGAACTTCTTTAAACCTCCATAAATTGTCACAAAGAATTTTGAATCAAATGTATGCCAATGCTAGAGTAAAAAGCTTGTATGCCAATGCTTAATATTTTTTTTACAGTTGCCAATAGTGTAAGAAACTACCTCCTCAAATGCCCAATCATCAACATGGTCATTACCATCGCTGCTGCTCCTTGGAGACCAAATCAAACCTTCTATCATGCCAGTGAATTTGTTTATTTTATCTCCTAGAACAGCTAATTCCCTCCACCCTCTCTGTCCCCGCATCATCTCATCCATTCTACATCAAGAGTAACACATTTTTTTTTGGTGAAAGTCAGAACCACATAAACTAAAATCAGAAGTGCTTGTCATCAGAGAGAGGGGGATAAAGGTAGCAGAGCTTGTGCATAATCAATCACTTTATGATCCTAAACCATTAAAGTATAGCACCATTACCAGATCATGATCACACCAGCTGCTAAAAAATAGAAAATAGTGGAAAGATAATCTAAGAACTAACAAACCTGAAAAAGGATTTCTGAACAGAAGTTCCCAAGTCTCCAGCTGTATAAGCTTCATTCTTGAGCACCTGTTGGTGAAGATACTTGGCACAAAACTTTGCAACTACCTTACCTGCAAATTAAAGGGCTTGGGTGAGCAGCAAGAACCTAAATGCAGTGTTATGAGAGACAATTCTATCTAATGTTTATACTTCATGCATAAGCTTGATCATGAGCAGAAGGGATTGGTGATTTGTAATACAGTTAACTATTACAGTGTTTCCTGAGACAAAGGCCTTCCACCACAATATAACAGATGAATTTGGCATAGTTAAACGAAATAATAACTGTGTCATGAGACATTGGATGTGGCAAAAGAATGAAATATAAAAATGAATTGAAAAGAAACAAAGTTCACCCCCACAAAATAAATAAATAGAGAGAGAGAGAGAGAGAGAGAGAGAGAGAGAGAAAAGTTAGCAAGTGCGCTAATAACATTTTAACAAAAAATGGTTACTCAAACATATGCAAGATGATGTTCTAATCCTAACTACCAATGCTTTCCATAACATGAAAACTTAAACTGGACAGTACCACCTACCACGATATAAATCTAAATGGTAAGAAAGGATTAACTTCAAATAGAATACTTAGTGATCAAAGAGGAAACAATAATAATAATAATAAATAAATAAATAAATAAAAAAGATACATTTTCTCCTTAGAAGTGGGGTTGGGACTGGACTGATGGGGGGTGTGGAATTCCATGGCTGGAAGAAGAATGAAACAATCTTGAAATCATTATTTTTGTGGCCAATGGAAGATCCTATAAGAATAGTTCTTTTTGTTTTATTTACATTAAGGGTTGCTTCTGAATTAAGAGCCCATTTCTGCTCCATTTTGCAGTTAATGTTTCCTTCTTTTTTCTTTTGGGTGCTTCTTGTATACTGATTGTACTTGGGCATGATGCCACCTACTGGAGTTTTTTGAAATCAATATTGTAACAAAAATAAAGATAAAAGATATAATTACCCATGCTTGATCACAACCACATTACCTAGATCTTCCAGTTTGAGTCCCATTCAAACTCATCAAAGTGTAAACTTTTTCATAGGAACAAACTGAACAAATTTTAGATAATTCTTAACATCATATTCCACCAGTTTGTATCAAGGAAAATGTTTCAAATTTCGTTCCCAACTTCAGTATTCATAAAAATGATCAAATATTAAGAAAAATGCATGACTATTTCATGTCTTTGCTTTAGGATCAGAAAAGAAAAACAAAAGTTTCATAGTAGATCAGGCAGCTTCCAAAACACCCAGATGCGAAGTGCTGAATTATTTGCATTAAAGCATGCAGAATATATTGTACATAATCATCAGAAAGAAAAGAAAAGGGATTAGTTTATAGCAAACAAAGAATGAAAAAATATGCAGGACTAGTACAACTTCAAGTAACAAAATATTCATAAACTAAAAAGAAATTTAAACAACGAAAGACACCATACATTTGCAGCACTTTTTAAATTAATTAAAGTTTTATGAACACATGATACATCTGTATCATAATGGCAATCCAGATTCCTATAAAGAGGAAAAAAGTTATGGCCAATTTACATGCTTCAGTGTTTGTTACAAAGAAATAAATCACAAAAGAAAATGTACAGTGAATAAAATTTTTGGTTGGATCCAATTGCATATAGGATCTATTGTGAGCAAAGTCATCTGAATTCCTGAAACTAATCCAATTTGATTAAATCAATCCAAGTTAAAAGGAAAAGATAAATAAATGAATTGAAGGTAACACAAAGTACAACACTTAAATATAGAATGAACAAAAGAACACCAAAAACACCAGACATTTTCTTACCTCCATGGCCATCATAAACACCAAAAAACGAAGTGGAAGCATCCAGATCAGGGTATGCAGCATGCTAAAATAACAAATAACCATGGTAAATAACAGTATATATATATATATATGCATAAATAAACTAACAAGTTCAATTTAGTGCACAAATTAACATGCAAATTCCAATAAGCCAAGATCAAAATGTTGAAAATTAAACATTTATTTGTGAGGATCATGACCAAAAGGCAGACAATGCCAAGATACCAAATTTGTAAGCATGAAACAAAAACATGGAATTGCAGTTGAGTTGATAACCCATCTTACATTTCTCTGAAATGCACTTAAATTCCTTCAGACTATACAAAATGGAAGAGAGATGATTTGACAAACTGAATCCTCATCTCTCTTCCATTTTGTAAACACTTCACATTTTCAACAAACAGTTCAGTGACGTTCAGACTGGAGCACAAATTGTAAACAAAATCCATCAAATACACTTCCCCACAACAGACAATGTATAAATTTTGATGGAATTATAATTTTTTGGCAGTCACTATTAAGCAATCACAAATAAAATAAGTGTGATATTTTAATAGAAAAAAGAAAAAAAAAATTTAAGCAACAAATCACACACAGAACCTACATTAGAAATCAAATATCTACACAAGTTAAATAGGCACAAGACTTTAGTTGTGTCATTTAGTTAATAAGAAAGGAGACTTTGGTTTTGTAATGACCCAAGGATGAGTTCAAAACAGAAAGCTCAGCAGTTCATTTGGTTTTGCAAAACCAGTGGATGCACTGACCATTTGTAAAACCTGACTTCCACTGCAGTCACATCTCTACCTTCAAGTTCAAAGTCATGAGATATGATATGATAATGGCAAGCAAATAAAGAAGCTTTTATTACAGTAAATCAGCTTTAACGCTTTTGTTGGACAGACACCCAAAGAATCCCCTTTGTTGGTTTTCTAACTTTTCTTTTTCTTTTTTCCCTTTTTTTTTATATCAGGAACAACAAATTCGTATAAATGAATTAGTAAGTACAATAAATGACAAGATATCCTTCCAAAAAAATATAAATAAAAAGAAGAAAAAAACCTGATAAAAATGTAAAAACAAATCTTAAACACTCCAAGAGACAATTGAAATAAGCTGCACAGAAAAATATTCTCTTGAACAAAAAGACAACTGATTTACATGTTCATCATGAATCATAAAATAGAACCAAATAAATCAAAACATATTCAGTTTGATCGATATAGAGGAAGAAGAAAGGTGTCCCTCCTATGACATAGGATATGATCACAAGTCCAGCCAAGGCTCATGTAGACATTTAGGGTCTATTTCGGAACAATTTTTAAGAACAGTTTTCTATTTCCCAGAACAAAAAACACAGAAAGCACATTTGACAACCAAAAACTATTTTTTGTTTTCTGTTCTTAAGAATAGAGAACAAGATATTTTCAATTTTTCAGATAATATCTTTTAGTTGTTTTCTATTGTTTTCACTTGTTTTTTGAGGGTTATTTTAAGAAATAATTATACAACAATGTAGAATAATTAAAAATAAAACACTAGATATAAAAATTATTTTTAGAACATATTTAAAGATATTAAAAACAGGTTAAAACATTTTAAGTTTCCAAACAGACTTTTGTTCTATAAAAATTAGAGAACACTTTTCAAAAATTGTTCTCAAAAACTATTTTTCAAAATTGTTTTCGAAAATAGTTACCAAACAAGCCCTTATTGTCTTTACTTTCATACAAGTTGCATGTGAAAAATCAAGAGGAATAGGGTTTAACCACCTCTTTAAAGAATTTCTATAAAGAAGTAACAAATTAGGCTCAAGAGAAGGGAGGTCTAGGGCATGGTTCAAAGTCATAGTATCGGTCATCAATTCGGGAGATCTTGAGGACCATCAGTCTTGGTATCTCAAATTAGTATTAGACCATAGACATAATATGATAGTAAGGAAGCTTAAAAAATAAAAAATAAAGTTATAAAGAAGGTACCAAAAAATAAATACAATTAAATAATCCAAAAAATTTAATAAAATAAATTTTCATCACATTTAACATTGTTTAAAGAGTGATAAGAATATGTATTCAACCTAGTCTTTAACATTAAAAATTCTTTTATTTCGTAGCTTCATGTTAAATTTAATTAATTATAAATTTTTAAAAATTAATTATGACCTTTTGATTGATGTCGACACAAGAAATTGTTAATTTCTAAGAATTATGTTATCCTAAAAATAACAAAAGTAAATTCGTATCCTTATGTACTTGTATTAAAAATAAAATGTAATTAAATAAAATTTAATAAAATTAGTCAATTTTCTTAGAGTTTGATCATGATCTAATTGCCCAATATTAGTACCCATATTAAAACACTATCGTGCCTATTTTTATATTCAATACAGTTTTTTTATATTTGAAATTGTAACTTGTTAAATAGTTTTTTTTTTTTTTTTTGGTAACATGTTGGTTTGACAAGTATTTTGAAAATTTTAAAATATGCCTTGATAAGATCTAACCTCTAGGTGATGTTTACACCAATAAATAGCATCAAAGAACCAAAGATGTTCGAGTCATCTCCAATTCTTGAGCAAGATCACTAAATCATCTCTCAATAGATTGAGTTATTTCACAATAAATCAAAATACTGAACTTCAAATATTGGTATCATAACAGGCTTAGCTGAAGCAGATACCACTTGGTCATACTTTTGTGAGGTTATTTAGTTATGTTGGGAATTTTGTCCTGTTCATTCTCATTTAGGACTCCACATGCTTTCATGTAATCTACACTACTTATGAAGACTCGAGATTGCAACGAAATCAATCCAGGATGACACAGATAAGTAGGTTTGAGTTATTGGAAATAATGACATAAAAGATATAGAATGTACTCATATGGAAATCGAACATCAGATTAATCTATAAAAAAACTTTAATTGAATATTATAGCAGAGGAAAAAGGAAGTTGGGTATGTGAAAATTGAAAAATGGAAATTTATATAAGAGTACGCAAGCATCCTCAATGACAGCCCAAGCCCTCCTAGTGCTTTAATTGGCCTTAAATAGTGCTCAAGTGGTCAACACTGGATTGATCAAGAATCACTAGTTTCCAAGATTTCCTGAGTTTCCTAAACCATTTTTTGATAAAATAAGATTTTTAAATCATTTTCAAGTCCATTAGGTTAATTCAATATATATACACCTCATATCACGCGATTTTGCCTTTGTTGCACCTAAGCTTTATATTATCACCCTCTGTACTTTAACAAACACTTTCACAAAGAAAAATCACAATTTATTGAGTTCGTGGTTGCAAAATCTCATCCCCTCAAGTTGTTGAAGAGTCCTCTAAGGAATATGGAGATGTTGCATCGTGGATGTGAGAGTAGGTGTAGGTACTAGCAGAGTAAGTCTCTAAGAGATTTTGTAGGTGGCTTTCAACAAAAATCCTATGCCCTTTTGTGGGGTTGCATGTTCTATGCTTTTATTGATTAATCATATCTTAATCAAAGAACTTGGAAGAAAAATTAAAAATTGGATTTTTGCGCATATATTGAAGGAAATTACAAGAGTAATTAATTAAAATTCACTCCTATAAATAAGGTAATTATAGTCAATGATTGTGAATATGTTATTCAAATCCCATTATACCAAATACATCCAAACAAGCACCATGTTTTAGATATTAAATAGCATCCACTAAATAGATGAAATTCAATATCTATAAATGGCCCTTGGAGAGACACAACTTTTATTGTCAACCCATTTATGATGTATAAGAATCTTAGATTCCTACAAGACCTAATTTAATAATTTTATAATGCTATCCAAAATGTTATATTCATTTATACAAACATAATAGAGGATTGTTTCAGCACTCCCTTTACTGAAGGATTTATCTTGGATGCTAGCAATCAGATGATATAAATTAACTCAAGGAGATATGATTCTCTTTGAAGAAAGAATGTACATTCCATCTTAAGCATGTCTCCACAATCCTAACACCAATTACCCAAAATACAAAGTTTTTAACTTTGCAAGATCTCACTCTTTGGCTAGTCAAAGCAATCAATACATACATACAACACACACACACACACACACACACACACACACACACACATATAGATAAGGAGATATCCTTGCTTTATTGGAAGGGTTGACCCTTGTGAATTTGTCGAGCAATTACAACATTTGGTTGGAGGAGACTAGTCAATGGTCATAGTGATAATGTGAATTGTGTCATCATAATGCATGTGATAGTATCTCCCAAATGTGTTCTCATAATTGACCTCATCCAACATATTTCAAATACACTCATTGCCCTTGAGTCACACCATTTCATTGATCAAGCCAAATTCATGTGTATTAAGATCTTTTTAGATAGAGTTCCCTACTTATTGAACTAAATCTTGAAATGTTATTATAGCAGGATTAAATATTGAACTAATTTTTTTTTTATTTATTAGAAAACAAATTTATTAGAAGAGACAAGAAGAACAAGTGAGAGAAGACCTTGTTCACAATGTAAGAAAAAGAAAAATGTGGTAAATAAATAAAAACAAGAAAAAAAACGACAAGCCCCTATAAACTAACCTAGAAGGGTCCATGAGTACAAAGTTTGCATGTAGCATTGAAATACATACCATGACATAAGAAACTAACCCATAAGGGTCCATGAGAACAAGGTTTGCATGCAGCTTTGAAATACATACCATGACATAAGAAAAAGGCAAGAAAAATACAAGGAAAAAGAAAAGGAAAAAAAAACTGTTAGTTTTTAGAAGGATTTCACAAAATGTTAAAATGAAAATTTCAAAAAAAAAAAAAAATTACTGATATAATACCCCCAAAAAATGTTTAAAATAACTTCTAAAAGAACAGGCTTGCTCCATATTAATGAATGGTGGTGCACAACATTGCAAGTTATAATGGACCAAAAAAATATTCAAGGAGGAGAGCTAGAAAACAAAAAACTTGGATGAGAATGGAAGTAGGGATGGGGTCTCATCAATAGATAAGAGCAACCGCAAGGAAAAACACAAACAAGAAAAAAACCATAATCCTTACCATACAAGAAATAATACCATGATGACAGCAATGTTGTCAAAAGCAAAAGGCGATATTAAGGTGATAACCTAACAATAGTAAGGCGATAAAAAAATATACATATATTTACCTATTCGATATTCAACCAATATAAGTGTTGTCTTCAACAATCAACACTAGTAATTTTTCATCACTCACGATGTCTTATAAAATTAACAAAATAGTAATAATTATTGAAAGTGTTAAATATTATACCCCATATTATAAAAAACATCATATTGTTTAAAGATATTCATCCTATCTAAATGTATATTCTGATTTTTCAAACATCTAAAAAGCAAAATAGAAAACAAAATAAGAAATTGAACATTCTAGAGAAGCTTTAGGCATCATCATCATAGTCATTATTGAAATTAAAATTGTCATTACTTCCATCAAGATTAGATTGATAACCCTCCATCTTATTATCTCTATGATTGATAATATAATATTTTATCTTATACTTTATTTAATCCAATGTTAGATTGAATGAAATTATAATCTAAGTATGTTTAATCTTAATTCAGGGTCAAAGGCAACCACCTAAGGCGATTGCTTAGGTGTTGCCTCTTTCAAGTCGCCTTGCCTAGGTCTTCAAAAGGTACCCTGCCTGATGGCCTAGGCGACCTAGGTGATTGCCTTTGATAACATTGGATGACAGTGACTATCTTTTTTGCCTCTCCCTTATTGTATAGTTGTTCCTCTCTTTAAGGGATAACTCATCCTTCGTGTACTATCTTGTATGTTGTGTGTGTGCATATAGTGAAAGCAAATATTTAATACAAAACAGTAAATAACATTACAAACAGAAATACTTGAAGAAGAAGCTTCATAAAAAAGCAGATTAATTCAATAAAACAAGAAGTAAAGAAACCGAAACAACCATACTGAACAGCAGGTCAACAAAACAAATCAGCCAATAATCTAGTTCTTTCAACTTCATCAGCAAAAATATGGTTTGATGCCCAATGAATCATTAACAACAAGGCTTCTTCGATTGATTAATCTGCCCAAGGTAACAAGGCCCCTAATAACCACACATCACACTTTTTTATAGCTATGGAAGCCTTATCAAATAGATGATTTTCCATTGGATGAAACTAAAGAAATACCATACTAGCCATATTATTAACCATTAAAATAATTAGCTAGCACAGTTTTCAAATGATGCTGTTAAAACAGATGAACCAAATTGGCCAAAGTGTGGCATCGTAAGAGGCTCCTCCAATGATTTCAAATTTTTTGTCTTATCTGAGTTCTCTCCGTTATTAGCAACATTGCTTCGTTTATTGAAAAAAGATCAACTTCAAAGGCACTCAAAATAGTTTAGTTTCATTTTTATCTGACTAGAGCTGTGAGGCCCATAACGGAAAAACTAGCATCAGAATAATGTGCCACAACACAACAATATAATTGATTCCTCCCAAGATGGATAAAGATACAAAATGGATGACGATTCAATATATCAAACCATAAATACTAATTTTCACAACCCAACTCAATTTGTCTATGACATGCATACATCAGATAAACCCAAATGCAATCAACATATTTTAAATTAGAAAGGCCAAAGATTTCACTGTTTACTCACAGCATCTTCCATGGTTGCGCGCCATCCTTGCATGGATGATAAACCATATCTAACCCTGCCATTCTCACCATCCTCAGATAACTTCTCAGTTTTTGGAGTGCTCAGGTATATACCCATCTCTAGCTGAAACCGAAACAAATTAAGAAGTAATGAGTAAATAAAGAAAATTCTCAATCACAACAAGATTTCAACCCAGAAAAATGAAAAAGGAAAAAACAAATTGATAACTACTATTTTCTCTTGTCATCAAAAGGTTTGCTAAAAATGAAGGCACAAAAAAATAAAAATAAAAATAAAAATCCAAGAGAACCTATCAAAAAAGAAGATAGCAAAATACAACACTCCTCAGTAGAGAAGTAGTTCTCGAAGCATCATCAGATTGTGTAAATGCTAGTGCCCCGTATGGTTGCTGGGAAAAAAAAAAAAAACATTAGATTTTCCACTTCCTTTTAATCATCAGAAACCGAATGGCTCAAAAGCCACCAACAGAACCATTCAGTCCTGGAAAGTTTTAAATCTTCTTGGAGATAAAAACAGCAAATACCATCAGATTCAATGAATAAATTTCCTTCATTTGACAATCAAAGGTCAATCTAATTATCTTCAAATCAAGTCAACTTTTACCAAATCCTAGATCGGATCAAATCCACTCAAAATCGACGTAGATTTCAAGCAATAAAACACAGGAATTAGTTACCGAAAGTTCAGAATAGAATCTTCAAAACTAATCAACAGTTATCAATGGCAATTAACTTAAATCAGAAAATTAAAGACCAACTTCAAACAATATCAAATCATTATGACAAAAAAAAAAATGAAGATCAACAACAGATAGTTTCAAAAAGAAATCGAGAGTCAGATTATAATTGAAATATAACGAAAAAAAAAAAACAGACCCATGTAATAAAATTATGTGAAATGAACACGATGAACCTAAAAATCAGACAATTAAAAGAAAAATCGCACAGACCCAAATACTAAATCGAAATATAATGATGGAATCAAAGAAGAGTAACATCAAAATACAAAAAAATTTAATCTAAAATCCAAAAAAAAAAAAAGGAAAAGGAAAAAAGAAAACCCAGAAGTTAACTTTGAAACAGAAAAGATTGAACTAAGGCAAAATCAGCATAAAATTACAGGGTGTACTAGGGTTTAGGAGTGTGCTTACAACTGCCCGATTGGGCGTGAATACGAAAAATCGGATCAGAGCGCTGAGGACGGAAGTGGGGTACAATCTGAGCGTGGTTTTTTTTTCAGAAATAACAAAAACCAAGAAAAGTATTCCCGTTATCTGAGAGAAAAACAAGAAAATTAACAAGACAGAGAGAGGGCGACTAGCCGACGAAACTAGAGAGAGAAATACAGCGGCGGAGAGAGAGAGAGAAAAAAAAAAAAAGACTTTTGTTCGATAAGTGATGAGAGAAGATATTTCGGGATTATTTTTTTAAGGGGGTTTGGATTGGCAAACGACTCTTGGCTATGGTGGTGTGTCTACTCGTGATTTGTGCCTAAACCCCAATCGCCCCCACATTTCCTTCGCCATTTAATTCATCAGTGACTCCATCACCCTCCTCTCAGTGCCTGCTGCTTCAATTTTCTACCCCTATTTTGCTTTATGAATGACCCCAAATATCATTTATGTGTATAATAAATGATAATAATTGATATCTATTATACACATGAATTTTTTTTTTTAGGTCTATTCAATAAAAAGAAAAAAAAAAGTTACAATGAATTGGAAAAATTTAGACTTTATTTGGAAATATGCAAAATTTTACCTTGTTTTTTTATATTTTTAAGAAGTAAATGTTATATGTAATATTTTATTTTTAATGATTATTTTTAAAAATAATAAAATAATTAAAAGATTTTCTTCAAAAACATTTTTAGCGTGTTTGGTAACAGCTTTCAAAAGTAATTTTGAAATATAATTTTTGAAAACAATTTGAGTCTTTTTTTTTTAAATGTTCTCTCATTTTTGTAAAATAAAAGTTTGTTTGAAAACTTTAAATATTTTTTATATTTTTAAATACGTTTTAAAAATAATTTTTATATGTAATATCTTATTTTTAATCATTTTATATGTTCGTATGATTATTTTTTAAAATAGTCTTAAGAAAAATAATGAAAAACAACTAAAAAATATTTTTTTAAAACACTCAATTTTTTATTTTTAAAAATAGAAAACAGTTTTTAGTTCTCAAACATGTTTCTATGCTTTTGATGTGTTTGACAAATTATAATAAAAGTGTGTTGAGAAGAATCATTTATCAAGTATTTGTTTCAAATAGTATTAGGAATTATTTTTTAATACTATAAATGATTTCAGATTTTCAAAAATATTTCCTAAATTTTACCAAATATTTAAGTATATAAACATTTTTTAAAATCAGTATGAAATGGACTCTAAAATTTGTTCAATAATATAAAAAATAGTTTTTATTTATTTTTAAAAGCTCGTATAGTTTATAATAAACACATCTTTGATTTTATTTTTAGGTTATTTGATTAAAATCGATGAAATCATTTTGCATTTGTAAATCTAATCTTCCATATTTTTCCACCTAAAAAAAATACTCCCTTTTAACCAAAAAAAAAAAAAAAAACTCTCTTCTTTTCCCGTAAAAATTTTAAAACTTACGTGTAAATAGTTAAATTATTAAAAGATATTTATATAAAAAAGAATGATTTACATTTTAAGTTAAAACACAAGAAAGGTTAGATTTATAAATTTAAAATTTTTCATCTTTTTACTTCTTTTTTTTCTTGAACATGGGGGACAAGGATGGTTGTTTATTGTTGGCAAATCAAGTATCATGCTTATCCTTTAAAAAAAAGCTAGGGATGAAACTTTGTACGAGACCAAGGGTTTGTTTGAAATATTTTATTTTAATGCAATTTTTTTAAATTATCTACTTTTCACCCCCTGAGGAAGCTTCTTCCCATCTCTTCGAGGGCTGTTCATTATATTTAATAATAATTAAAGCACTCGTAAGCAAAAACAGATTCCAGATCCAAAAAAAAAATTATTTTAATAAATGATTTTTTATTTCTTTCACTGGATTTTTTTTTTTTTTTTTTTTTGTCTAAGCTTCTTTAAAAAACCCCTATTAGAAGTTAGAAGGCAAGATCAATACAAGCACTTTTTAAGTGCCTTTTTAAAAATAATAAATAAATAAAAAGTTCAAAATGGGCATAAATGGTAAATACGAATTATTTTTTAAGAAAAAGGTTAGAAAATTTTATTGTACAAATTTCCTGTGATGCCAGTTTGATAGGGAGTGACCCAAATCAACTTCCTCTGAGTCCAAAGACTACTATACTTCACATAATTAGCAATTACCCATGTGTCACGAAAAACTTTGATTTGGCTAAAAGAAAAAAAAAACAAAAGACAACTTACTTTTCAATGGAAAGAAGAGATATTTATAAGATAGGGCACAAGTTTAGAATTGCTCCAAATGGTATAGATTTTTTTTTTATAGAAACTTTTGTTAATATTACCATGTGGATTCAATTTTGATTCTCATTTCTCATTAAAAAAATTCATGAATTTAAAATATTTGGTAAGTCTCTTCTATGTTTTTATTTAAATATTTTATGTAATGGAACTCCTTCATTTTTTTATTTTTTTTAAAAGATGGTATTAAACTTTGTATTTAAAGTGGGTAAAGAAAAGAAAAAATAATAGTAATATGTAAAAACAAATCATTATAAGACTAAGATTTTTCACATAAAATGGCGGCATTTCAACCATCCTTCTTTGCTTGTGAGAGATGGGTGCAATATAGAGAAATAAGAAGATTGAGAAAAATATTGTAAAATTAAGAAAAGAAAGTAGAATAACAAGTTAAAAATATATAAAAGAAAGAAGATGATGACATAAGGATATAACGTGGTTTGATAATTTGTCTACATCCACAGAGAAGAAAGGAGAGGAGAAAAGAGAATTTCTCACTATGACAGAACTTTGTCAAAGAATGACTCCAAAATAAATAAATACGAGATGGTAATTCAACAATCATCAAAATTTTGAATAGAAATAATAAGAGCAAATTAAGGTAAATTCCTCTAAATCAACCATTGAATGGGAAACAAATATTCAACTCCAGATTTTAGTACTTTAGGAATATGATTTGTTCTTCTCTCCATCTCAATTTTAACAAATATGGTATATCATTCTCACTAATGATGATGAATAGTTATATACAAATACATTTAAATTATATATAAATTCAAACTCTATCTACTACTTGAATTCAAACTAATAAAAGACTTTTGCTCTATATATTATATTTTAATTCAAACTAATAATAAATAAATAAATATCAATATTTAAATTAAAGATAACATTAACTTTTGTGGAGGGCGGTCTCTCTAGGTCCAGATGGTGAGTGGATTCAACTTGGTGATTAAAAAAATTAGAAAAGAATAATGAGATCTTATTGAGTCAGATTTTCAAAATATTTGAGAAACTTGTAGAAAGAAATTTTGTTGAAAGAAAAGTAGGATCAAAAGTTAATGTAATAGATAACACAGGAGGCAAAGTAGAAGGCGAAGTATAAGATGAGTTTCAAGTAAAGGTAGATTGAACATGACATATTTGTTTTCCTAAGACATGCAAAAATGCAATCAAATCTCTAAGGAAGCTTTTAGAGAGAGAGAGAGAAAGAGAGTGATAGAATTGAAAGTAATAAGGAAGAAATAAATATATGTTAAACGAAGGAAACCAAACCAATACATGTATGAAGCAAAGAAGAAGAAAATTCTAATAAATTTGAACCAAAAAACTTTGGAGCTCTTGAATATTAAGAGGCATTGGCACTAGTATATTGTATTGGATGTTATAAGGAAAAAGGTATCAAAACCAAGATATTGCATTATAGGCTATAGGGAAAGAGACATTAAAATTAGGATATTGCATTAGAGGCTACAAGGAATGAAACATTGACAATACATAGGCATGACAAAGTCACTACCATTTGCCATAGGGGTAATGGGAGGTGGCTCAAACCATGTACCTTAAATTTGCTCCAAGTTGGGGCTAGGGTTTAGGATTCAAAGGCTTCGATATCACAGAGAGAAATAAAAAGATAGAAAAAAAAATATGGTGTACCATTCTTATGAATGATGATGAATGTTTACGTACAAATACATTTGAGTTATACTAAAATTCAAACATAACATTAAAAACCAACTCTCTAGCATTTAATTGACATTTTGTAGTGCATGATATAATAAGAACTTGAAATAATCTTAATATCCAATATTTCATATTTTAATTCATTTATTTAATAGTTAAAAAAGCTTTATTAATCATTTTTGTCTTAATTAGATCAAGAAAATATTGTTGTCCCCGTATGATTCTCACCGAATCATATAGATATTGTTTATTTTAAATCAAAATAAACATTCATAACTTTAAAACACATCTATAATGCTAAGAGAAGTTCATATATATATATAACATTAAATGTTTTTTTTTCTCTATTTGATATGGGATATCACATGACATGATCTAGATGTTTTCTTCTAAGTTGTAGCTTGGTCCAAAGAACATACTTTCGATATTATTTATTCAAGACAAATTACGGAAAAATGAATCCAGTTAACGTGGACACAAAGTAACCACATAAGCCAATTAAGGCCTATTTTACCCACACATATATGTACTAATTTTTTTTCCCTATTTGGATATCACATGACACAATCTAGCTGATTTATTCCAAAGAAAATACTTTTGATATCATTCAAGATATCTTACGGAAGAGTGAACCCAATTAATGTGGACACAAAGTGACCACATAAGCCAATTAGGCCTATACACATATATTTACTATTAACAGGAGGGGTACACTCTGGATACTTTCCTCCAAATTATAGGTCGGTTCAAAGAAAACACCATATTTAAGAAAAGTGTACCAAAGTCCAATATGGACCCAAAGTAGGTACATAAGCCATTAACATTTGGCCTACCTACTATTTCGTAGAAATTAAGGCCACATATAAGACCCATAGGAAATCTTGGACCGTTAGATATTGGAATGGCATATTGAATATTGATAGGGTTTGAATCAATAGGAAATCTTCATGGGAGAGTATGATCTAGTTCTACGCCTGCCCCACACGTTTCAAAGATAGCACTTTTACTTTTTGGAGGCCAAGTTATCCCTTTCCTTTTACATAAAAATACCCTTTATGGTCGGACATCGTATAAAGATGTGTAGTATATGTTTTGATGAGTTTGAATAAATATATCATGCAAAACGATGGGTATGGAGGAAAGTCAGAAACTAGGGCCCAATGCCCAATCCTTTCATTGTAGCCGCAGTTTTGAGAAGTGTGGATAGATTCAATTCTAAGAAACCAACACTTTGAAATAAATTTAAAAATATTTTATAAAATAATATTGATATATGACAAATAAATTATTTTATATATTAAATAACATAAAATAAAAATATATATTTGTAAAGTTCAAATATTTGAATCATGAATGGTGTTAAACATAAGACACATTTCATTTTTTTAAATAAAAAATATTTTAAATATATAAAATAATATATATTCCATATTATTTTTTAATTTCGTTTCATAAATTAAATATAAATATGATATAATATAAGATATTTTATTGGATATGTTACATTAAAATATTTTGTCAATAGGATATGATATTTTAAGATGTACATATCATATCTTATCATATTTTACGAGTCAAACTCTAATATTCTAAGATATGTATGTTTTATTCAATATGAAATGACATCTTATGTATTTTTGAGACATATATATCTTATCCTATTATATTCTACAAATTAAACAAATTAAACATAGCTTGTATGGTTTTTATAAGAAAAATATAAAAACAAAAATAAATAATATAAAAGGAAAAAAACTTAAAAAAAGTAAAAATAAATTTAAAATTAATAAATTATTTTTATGTATTATTTTAAATTTATTTCACTTATTTTTATTACTATCTAAAGATTAAAAATTTAAAAATACATAACATTTTAATTAAATTTAATATATTTGATTTTATTTCATATTTTTAACAGTAAAATCAAATATATATATATATATATATATATATATATATATATATATATATATATATATATATATATATATATAAATCCTATTATTTTTCTCTTTCCAACTAAAAATAGCATAAACATTAGACTGTGAGAAATTTTTGTGATTGGCAAAATATTATCGGGAAAAATTATGAATGAGTTTTAAATTTAGGGGTTGGCCTACAATTTTTCATAATATTGTGAGAAAATTGAATTTTTGTATTGTTATATTAAAAATTAATGGAATTATTCAATTTTATGTGGTCTTTAATTGCAATCATAAAAAGTTGTTCCAGGAAATTGAATAATAATAATAATAATAATAATAAGTTTTAATTTAAAAGTTATTGAAAAGGTGAGAGGAGGACCAAATTTTTTAATGGGACCAGATCATAGTTTAATCCTAATCATTATTATTCCTCCTTAATTTAAAAAGAGCATTTCCAACAACCATCCACGTGGACCTTTGGTGTCATGAGCATTATAATATTAACTTAAAAAATTGAATTAATTAGTTTATTATTATTTGTATAATGGATTACTTGAGGTGCTTCACTGTAGTGCTTAAAAGAAAAGGAAAAGAAAAAATAATTCTCCCATGATCATGACACGTAGGTGTTATTATTTAAATTACGGGTTTGATGACCTGTCAGGTGATAATGCATTGAATCATGATACATTGAAGCCAAATCTTTTCAATGAATATTTAAATCAATAGGGTTTATAAAAATTAAAAAAAAAAAAACTGAATAAAATTTTGAATTTTTTTTGAAAAGCTAGTTAGAAAGACACCAAGATCACGGTGGAAAATTATTATTTTTTAATAGTTTTTTATTCTCTATAAAAAAAAAATGGAATGTGGTAAATGTAAAGCAAGATATAAACTCGAATATAAAAATATCTTTTAGTAGGTCCATGACACCCAACTAATTTCGTATAAGATAAGCATTGGAATGTGGTAAATGTAAAGCAAAATTGACTTCTCTCCCAACACCAACACCAACCACCATTTATATACATATAAATATATTTGTATGGGATTTGTTGCACTACCATTATTTATATACATATAAAAATATATTTGTATAGCCCATTTTTGACTTTGGTTGCAAATTAATCAATTTCTTTCTGGTGTATGCTTGGTGGGCACATCCAAAGAAATTTTCCACCACCCCAAACGATGTTGTCATGGACTAGAGGTGATAAGAGTAGGAAAATTCTCTCATTATATAATAATAATAATAAAAAATTATTATTATTATTATTATTATTATTAGGGATAATAACTTTTAGTTCATTATTGATGAATTAGCTTTTGTGGGTTGTATTATGACCTTGTTTAAATCTACTTTTGAGAAATCAAAATATCTTTTTTTAACTCAATAAGAGCTTTTATAGCTGATTAATTATTTTTTTAAAAGAGTTTATAATTTAAAAATAATAATATAAAGCTTTTGTTCAAGCTTATATTTGACTTATGGAATAAATTTTTTCATTTAATAAATTTTTAGAATTTTAGGCAATTTTTTATCGATCCAACATAGCATTAGGCAAGTAAGATACAAGATAATATATCATATCTAATAGATGATGAAATAAAATAAGTTATGATAAATTAAGTTATTTCATCATTTATCATGTTTCATTTTAAATATAATATTTGATATCGTTTTTATATCATATATAAGAATTCTAATTTAAGATACGTGGATTACAAATTTAGTCTCTTCTTTCATTTTTTTTTATGTCATATATTAAGCAAAACAAAAAAAAAATGATTAAAAAAATTAAATTTAAATTTAAAAAATAAAAAATAAATACAAAACAATATAAAATAATACTAATATAATATTATTTAGTATGTATAAAATGTTTTTTTATATATTTAATAACATGATATTAATATTTTATTTATAAATTTAAAATATTTTAATCATGAATCTCATTAACAAAGAAATTAAAATTACTAACCAAATATAAATTATAAAATAATTTAAAACAACACTAAACATTAATTAATGGTTTATAGTTGTGACTGTTTTTGAGACCCCAAAAGGGCTGATTCTGTCATGTGCAATCAAGTGTGAAGCCACACATGCCCTACATTATCTATCAAGATTATGTTGTCCCCTTAATTCCAATAATCTCCTATATCCCTAACATGATCAAGTCCTTACTAAATTATTAATCTTTATCCCCTTTTCTCTTTTTTCTTTCCTACTTTATTTCTTTTGTTTTGTTTTTTTTTTTTCTATTTGTTAGTCCTCCTCAAAGCTTTCTCAATTTATCTCAATCATTACCTTTCATTTTTTTATTTTTTTTATGTAGGTAAATTATTGGACTTCTCCCTTAAATTTTATCTATTTTTGGAAAGGAAAAGCAACAAACTGGCAAGAATACTCAGCTCTCATGAAAATTATACATCATATTTTGTATTAGCAAATAAAAGAATTCATTAATGCATTTGGATTATTTTTATAAAAACTAGAATTTACTCTATTTTGATTTTTCTTTTTTATATGGTATTGTAAGTTTAATGGTAATTTAAACTTACTATCAATAAAAGATGTAACACCTACTTAGGAATCTTATTCTCCAAAATAAGAATAGGTTTCCTTGAAACTCCTTGAAAAAATCCAATGCATTTTCTTATGTATGAAAATTAAACAAAAATATCATCGGGGTTAATGTAATTATTTTAAATTAAATGTAAAGATATATTTAATTTTATTGAACTAATATATTGATTTGTCATTGTACGTGATACTTTTTTAACACATGTCATGTGCCAAATGTATGTGTGACTCATCACTTATTTAATCAAAATTTTGTTGAATTGGGGAACCACAATTTTGAAGACCAATTTAGCGATAACTTAAGTCACTAAAAATTTTGATATTTACAAATGTTCTCACTTCAAGACGTGTTACATACATGCCTTGTCACATGTATGAGGTAGGTCTTGAAGTTACCTTTCATTCTTCTTTAAACTTTTTTTTTCAAAGAAATATTCTAATAAGAATTTCCAATTTTAAAATACCTCTTTCCAATTTTTTCCAAACATTATTTTGTTTCTTTCCTTTCTTTTCTACTTGGCATCAAAGGAAGGTCTTATGTTAACAAGAACGTTTCTAATTTAAATATTCACTTTCCTTTATTCATAAACATTTTCTCTTACAATTCACCCTCCATATATATTCTTTTATATATAAAGAGGACAAAAATTTGATAAATCCATTTTGAACTCTCCACAAGAAGTCTTTCACCCTTGCTCGATTTTTAAACTTGCGAATTTTGTTCGATTTTTTTTTTCTCAAGGAAAAAAAAAGACTCACCATTCCTAAACATATGTTGATCTTCATCATTTGCATAAACAAATTTGTTTTCAAGTTTTTTTTTTAAATTACCTCAACATTTCAAAAGAATTTTTTTACAAACTTAAATATCCATAAAAAATTATGAATATTTAAAATTTGACCCTCATATAATTAAGTTGTAGTCTTGACGTGGAGCGGTGTGGTGTTTTTGACACTTTTGTGCTAAAGTCTCCACTCATACGAATTGGTTTGACTCATGCGGTGTCTTCAAGTTTTATATTTAATTGAAACCAAAATTATATTTAATAGTTATGCAAACAAGTCATGACTTTGATTTCTGTGGTATTGTATTTTTGACACTTAATGCGGTTTAAGTGTCAAATTGACTTGACTTGATTGCATAGTGATGTTCAACTTTTAAAATTAATTAAAACTGTAATTATATTTAATACCTATGCAAATAAGTCATGGCTTTGAAGCCACCCAATTTTGTACTTTTGGCACTTAATGTGGCTTAAGTGTTAAGGTCTTCACTCATACGAATTGGTTTGACTTGGATGCATAGTGATGTCCAACTTCTTAAAACTTAATTAAAATTGGAATTGCACCTATATAGGCAAGTCATAACCTTAACATTGTGCAATGTTGTACTTTCAAGACTTAATGTAGTTTAAGTGTTGAGGTCTTCACTCATGCAAATTAGTTTTACTTGGATGCATAGTGATATCCAATTTATCTAAACTTAATTAAAATTTGAATTATAGTTAACACCTATGTAGACAAGTAATAACCTTAATGTTGCATGGTGTTGTACTTTTGACATTTAATGTTGTTTAAGTGCTAAAGTTTTCACTCATGTGAATTAGCTTGACTTGGGTGCATAATAATGTTTAAAATTTAATATTTAATTAAAATTGGAACTACACTTAACACCTATATATACAAGTCATAACCTTAAGACTACGTGGTGTACAACTTTTTACAATTAATTAAAATTGGATTCGCACTTAATACACTTTTTTTTTATATGGTGGTGACTAAACTTGGGTAATTTCCTCAAGTTGCCTACGTACCCCTAATGGAGTAAGGATAAAGTCAATTGTAGTTTTTTTTTGTTTTTTTATTTACACTCTAACTTTGCCAAGACTAAAAAAATTTAATCTTGTAAGTATACGTCACAACTTTTACTTAAGTCGTCTTTTTCGAGTTTTCAACTTAGCAGACTTTTTTTTTTTTTTTTTGGTCATACACAATTTAAACTCATACAGGCCAAAAACATCATGCAGTTTAGGCTCGTGCTTTCAGGAGCATCACTTGTCTTGATTTTGATCCAAGGACAATAAATGTATGTTATTGAAACAAAGTTTAACTGAGGATTAAAGATGATATATTCTCAACCAAACTTGTGAAGATTTTTCTTAAGTATTTTAAAGAACAAAATAATGTCCTTCGAATTTGTCTTGATTTTCAACCTTGAAGGTGGATGAATGACACTTTTGTATTGTGTTTGATATTCTTCCATAGACTTGTTGAAGAATATGTCAATGTTAGACTTGATTTCAATCCAAGGATGCTAAACATGTATTCTTGGAGTAAAGTTTAATCGAGGGTCAATAATGAATTGATCTCAAATAAATTTATCAATAATGTCCGCGAGTGTCTTACTCGAGTGTCTTAAAGAACCCGACTTTATTTTCTTTGGCTTTGAAGGTTGATGAATGACACTTTTGATATTCTTCTATGAGTTTGTTGAAGAATATTTAGAGTTTGATTATGTCTTTTGAAGCTTCATTTTGTGGATTTAGCTTTTGAGTTACAACTTTGGTTTGAGAATGTCTCATGCTGAATAAAAACACTTACATTTAGAGAAGTTAGAGATTCTTTGAATTTGACTTCTTTAATGCAAAGAAGTTGTTGCTTGGTTCAAAAAGTTTGTGAATAAAGTTTTTTTTTTTTTTTTCTAAAAAAAATTTCTTAGGTATAAGTTTGATTTTTTTTATTTTTTTTATATTGTTACCATAGTTTAAGTTCTCGTAGGTTAGGAGCAATATGCAATTTGATCTCATGCTTTAAAGAGCATCGCTACTTTTCAAACTTTTGTTGTATTGAACAATTAAAGTGGATCCATAGGCTTCACCTTGTCTACTATTTGAACATTTGTAGTGACACCTCTTCTAAACGAACTGAACTCCAACTTAAGAGTAGATTTTATCCCTTCTTGCTTAATTGAAGATTTTTTTATTTTTTAGAGCATAATATAATGTCGAGATTTAAAAATAATTATAGTGAAATTTGATGTAAGTGCTCTTCATCCTCATCAATGATTCTTTTGCCCCTAGTGCCATCATTTTCAATTTCTTCCATAGACATGCTTTCACTTTCATTTGTTTTTATAACAAGCTCTATGGCATGTGCTCAATGTAGCTAACTTTTTGAAGGTGTAGGGTCACATCCCTTAGAGAATGTACAGAAGATCCTAATGCATGCCTTGTATGCACATCTCCATAGTTGACATCTCATGGTTAAGGTTTAAGGAACACAAACGATTGATGTAGTTAACAACTAGTTCATTTTTCCATTGCTTGATATTGATAAGCTCCATCATGCTTATGGTTTGTTGGGTGTTATAGAAGCGGTTGAGGAATTCATGCTCCATTTGGTCCCAACTATCAATGCACTTGAGTGCAAGGTTGATATACTAATAAAAGGCATTCTCTTAGAGGGGTTGAATAAATTGTTTGACTAAGAGATCACTCTTTGTACCTACATTGTTGCAAGTTTCAATGAAATGGGTAATATGTAGCTTTGGATTTCCCTTTCCATCAAATGACTAGAACTTTGAAGGTTGATAACTCATAGATATATGTAGGTTATCAATTCTCTTGATGTAAGGCTTAGAGTACAAAGTGTATATTGTGAAGGTCCGCCATATTGCATTCTAATGATGTTAGTTATCATGTCTTAAATTTGTTAGACAAATAGTGACATCACTAAGGTAGATTCAATAGTTTACCCTCTAATTTGCATTAACTTAGAAGCATAGGGTGCATCACCTAAAGACACGATCTTTGGAGAGTAAGTCCTTGGCTTGTCTCAATTGCATTTTATGTTTTTGCCTCAACTTTGCTTGTGAGGGATGCTATTTACAAATCTTTCTCCTCGATGGTTTTGGTGAGTTTGGCAATGACACAAGTCATTTTAGCTAATTGTTTTTCCATGGATGTAGTGCTCATTGTCATTACCGACATAGTTACCACAAATGAAAAAGTAAAAAAGTCAAAATGGTTAGAGGATTCGTCCTCATTTGACATCTTAGTTGGTGATCCAAAGCGTGACTTGATGCTAGAGTTGGCATCGACAACAAGAGTAGAGTGACTTATCCCCAAAGTCTTTTAGTGTTGAAAGGTTTTTTTCCCAACTATGAGAACTTTGACCATTTACCCCTAAAAAGGTTAAGGTGATGAACAACTGGTAAGTGTTGTATGTCTTCATTGATTTTATTAAATGAAGGTCCTTTAGTGCTGAAAGGCTTTTTTCCCAACTATGAGGATTTTGACTCTTTACCCCAAAAAAGGCTAAGGTGATGAGCGGTTGGTAAGTGTTGTATATCCTCACCAATTTTATTAAATGGGGGTGCTTACTCGCTAGCTTTGCTAAAGGTGTAGTAGTCAATTTCGCATTGCTACAAGTCATGGGACCCGTAGAAGTACTACATGTCGCTTGCGTAATGATAATTTTGTTATCACCCTTGTTGACATACACAACTTGAGTTTTTTTAACTCTTATCATTTTAATAGTGATAAATTTCTTAATGAAAGAGATAAAAGGTAAAAATGTTTCATTGAGCGTGCCAAAATTTTAAATTTCATGCTGCAAAATAAGCAAAATTATAGAAAAATAATGCGAACATAAATTTTATTAAAATTAATAATTATGGGGATACAATCATTGTGGTAATATTTTTTTTTTTTACAAAATAATATTTCTTTATGATTTTTTTACCTTTATCATAATTTGAAAGACAACAATGAAAACTTTTTCTTGATTTCAAATATCAATCAAGGGTCATAAGTGGTTTGTTCCTGAATGAACTCGTTGAAAGACAAAGATTACATGTGTAGCACTTTTGTCATTTTTCAAACTTGTAGGAAGATTTTGTGAAGTCTTTTCTTCTTTGTAAAACCTCTTTTCCAATGTAAAGTCATGTTGTCGATCCAAAGAAGTTCTCTCATTGAAGGAAGTTACCCTTGTTTATAGGTGAAATTAGGAAATTAAATTTGAAATCTCCCAAGATTTAGTTGTTCAAGTCAATGGATTTGGTTCTTTAATTTTAACAATTTGTCTTCTTCATTATGGAAATTTGTCAATAAGAGAATATTTATTTTTTAATTCTCTTTTGACTTCAATTGAAAGATTTTAATTTATTTATAACACCAAGTATTGTAGCCTTCCAAATTTTACCACATGTCAAATGCGCGTGTGACCAATCACTTACCAAGTCCAATTTTTGTTGAATTGGGAAGTCACAATTTTAAAGACCATTTTAGTGATAACTTAATTCACTAAAAATTTGATTTCTACAGTCATATATTAAAAGCAATGACATGTTTTTAATTATTTTAATTGTTTTTAATTGAGATAATAATATACTTAATTATTAAAGTTTTAAATTAAGAGATTTTGTAGATGATAACTTAGGTTAATGCATTTAATGCATATTTTAATTATTATTTTTTGGTCAATCTTAATTCATTTAATTTTTATAAATTGAAAATATTTGTATATTAAATAATATCAAATCCTATAATACAAATAAAAGGAAAATTAATTATCAATATTTTTATATTTACTTTTTTATGTATATAAATATTAATAATTATTTATAAAAACATTATAGGAAAGATTTAAAATATATTTTTAATGATTATTCCTGATTAGTAAATGATAGTTATTTTAAAAATTAATATTAATTTTAAAAGGACAATTTTATTTTTTATTTCAAAAAGTGTTTGACGTGAGATAGAGATTAAAAAATTATTAAAAGAGTTTTTTTTTTATTCAAAAGAAATTATGACTCCATATGAGGACTGTTTTCCAAAACCTTTATGAAAAATAATGTTTTTTTAAAACTATTCTCATATTTATAAAATCAAAGTAATATTTAAGAAGTTGAAATATCCTCTTAACCTATTTTCTATATTTTTTTAAAAATATTTTTATTAAAAAAATTTATTTATAGTATTTTATTTTAATTATTTTCTATATTTTATAATTATTATTTTTAAATATTCCTTAAAAAATAATTAAATGATGTTGTCATAAAACACCATGTTTTTTTGCTTTTAATAATAAAAACTATTTTCTGTTTTTTTTATTATCAAACTTAATAAAAAGAAAAAAAACCCAAAACTCTTGCTAACAAATACACATTTTATTCCATGTCTTTGAAAAATGTTGATCATTCTTTCAAAGATGCATTTGTCAACCATACGAGGTTGGTAAGAAATTTAAACATCCTTCAAGCCCCTGAAGTGAGAGATGATCTTACTCACATTCATTCATATAACTTTTTTCTCAATGAAAAAAAAAAAAGAAAATTATTCACATAATCCTTAAAGAAAGTTTGGAGCACATAATCATATGGTCAAACAATTTCCCATTCAACAATTTTTTTTTTTTAAAAAAAAAATTCCTCATCCTAAGCCAACAACCCACTTCACCAATCCCAAAAATGGAGGCAAAGATTCTCAAATTAAACAAAGTTTTATTATACAATCATCACTATATTGGTTGAAGCAATGTTGAATTTAGTAAACCCTTTTTCATGATCATGGCAAGTCATCATCATCAATGGTCTTAACACCATAATTATTCATCCGATTCTTTACAAGTTTGGCATATTCAATGCCTTGTCCATAGGCATCCAAGGACTTTTTAAGATCGTCTTCATCATCAACATTATCATTATTGTTGATGTCGACGGCCTTCACACCATAATTATTCATTTGATTCTTTACAAGTTTGGCATTTTCAATGCCTTGTCCATAGGCATCCAAGGACTTAAGATAGTCGTCATCGTCGTCATCATCATCATTGTTGTTGTTGATGGCCTTGACATCATAGTTATTCATCTGACTCTTTACAAGCTTGGCATATTTGATGCCTTGTCCATATGCATCCAAGGATTTCATAAGATCGTCGTCGTCGTCGTCATCATCATCATCATCATCATTGTTATCAACAGCCTTAACACCATAAGTATTCATCCCATTCATCATCATCAGCTTGGCATATTTTATGCCTCGTTCGTAGGCTTCCATGGACTTCCTAAGGTCAGCATCATCACTGCTCGCTAAGGTGAAAGGGTTGTTGCCAAGCCCATAGTTGTCTCCAGTATTCGGGAAGAAGCTTGGCTCTCCCTCTTCTTGCTTGGAAACCCCATAGTCATCTTCTCCATAACTCCCTGCAGAAACATTAGACAAGAGGGCAATAAGCAGCAAGAGCAAGGGAATGTGTTTAGCAAAGGAAGCCATGGCTGTTGCAGTCTGCAGGTTGGAAGGTCTGGTGATGGGCCAACCTTTATATGGTAGTCTAGTAGAGACCCTCCCATTTAATTTTCCTACTCATTTACTGCAAATGAGACATAGTATAAATTTTGGCAAACCATTTTAAGAAGAAATATGCTGCATGCTATTCTCATATTCCTTTTTCGTCCCTCCTCCTTCACTATGACTCTTTATTTCCCACAATGGCCCGAGGAGTTTAGAATTAAAATAAATGGATTAGGCGTGAGTTTGAGAAACAGATTTTAGCATTACCTTATATAAACCCCTCATAATAATACATATAATTAAATTAAAAATAGCCTAATATTTTTTTAGTTTTAACATGTATATAAGATAATAAAAACCACATTCAATAAAATAAATTATAAAAATTTATAATATTTAATTATTTATAAAATATATTTATTTTTAATGCAATTATTTAAAAAAAATAAATAGAAACAAACTTAACATTTAGCAACTTACATACTATATTTATTGGGACAATCTTGGGATCTTATGTTAAATTCATATTGGAATTTTCTAAAAATGTTTTAGCTTTGCAGGTCGATGATTACATAAATTATTTGTCAAATAGTTAATTGTGATATTTTTTGAGAGCCCCAAAAAGGTTGATTCTGCCATGTGCAGCCAATTGGGGATCCACACATGGCCTACATATCTATAAAATTATGCTGTCCCCTTAAATTCCAATAATCTCCTAAATACACTGATGTAAATATTGAAAAGGAAGAAAAAAAAAATCCCCAATAACATAATCAAGTCCATGACCAAGAAGAGGTCGCTGGGGAGAGAGTGTGAGAGAGAGCAGAAAAGGCTGAAAGGATCAGCATCAGCAGAAGTCTTAATCCCCTTTCCTCCCTTTTAGGCTTTTCTTTCTCACTTGATTTCTTTTGTTTTGGGGCTAAGTGGTCCTCCTCAAAACTTTTGTCAAATTATCTCAATCATCTCATTTTCTTCTGTAGATGATCAATTATTGGGTTTCTTCAAAGCAAGGCACTATCTATTTTTGGAAAGGGAAAGAAGCAAATTGGCACAATTTTTTTCTTTTTTTTTTTCATTTAATTGAATACTCTTCTCTCAAGAAAACGATCCTAATAGTTTGTATAAGCAAATAAAAGAAAATATTCTTTTTCACTTAATGATTTACTATTCAACCCGTTGAATAAGTTCATATTCATTAAACCAAATGGAGATTATTTATTAAAACGGTTGAGGGTTAGTTGAACATCAATCTACCAATAGAGCTCCTATAATTAAACAATCACTTAATGTAAACATCTTATGCCACCTAATGGCCAATAGTTGATTTGATCGAAAGGTTGACTAGTCGATCCTAAACTATTCCAAATGGCTAGTTTGAGTCTCCAACTATTATATAAAGGCTCCATGGTTCATGTATATTACATGAAAGAGTCCCAAATCTTTATTAAAAACCATTTAAGCCTTAAACAAGAGTTCTTGTGTACATTTTGTTCCAAAGCTTGCATTTGATCTTAGACCCCTCAATTTTAGTTGCATCTTGTATTGTATACTTGTACAAGGATCTTATTCTCATCCATTGAAACCATTGTGAGGTGCCACCAAGTATGGGATTAGTTGAGGAAGTTTAACATACAAATATCTCTTGGAATGGCCCATTGGAATCATATTTTTAAAAAGTAAAATAAAAATATTTTTAATTTAAATTTCACTTTGATCACATATATCTAAGATTTTTATATGCCGATTCAAAATATCTCAAGGATGACATGATTATTTTAAAATATAATATTAAAATGATTGTAACAATTTTATTCTATTGGTGTACTTTATTTCCTTTCATTCTCATTTCCTTTTCTTTTAGGTTCTTTGTTCAAAAGTTTAGTAAGCATGGCAAAGCTGTAATTATTTTTGGCAAGAAAAGGAGAAAAAGGGATCCATGGGGTTGGTCAGAATGATGCTTCACCACACCCAATTTACCTAAATGTCTTTCCATTTCACTTACCCACCAATCCCCATACAAGATAAAGCATCCATACTTATTACATGTAGTATTTTCATTATGACTCTTTTGGCTGTCGAACTAATTGATTTATTTAAATCAATGTCACAACTTTTGATTTTTCAATCAAAGCAAGAACTCAAGGACAGTGATAAGAACAAAAAAATCTGAATCATTTAATATGTATAATGAGATCTGGATAGTTAAATAAGATAAAATACACAGGTAGATGCAAACAATGAGACTTAAAATTATATATGTGACATCACTGGATCGATGGTGTCTTTAAATAAATACCGAAAAAGTATATTTCCGTAACGTAACCAGATGCAAACCTCCATTCTACATTCAACTCTACTGGAGGTATGAGGTTCAATAATATGATTGGTCACCAACCAGATGCAACATCATCCCCGACCTTTTTATAACACGAACGTATATGTAAATTGATTCCCCACATGACAATATCCCGTACAAGATTCCATTTGAGAAGACACGATGAGGGAAGGGAGAAGACACAATGGGACAGCACCTCACAGAACATGTATGTATAACATTTTAAGATGTAGGATCTCCAATGGGCACCTTTGATACGGAAGGGAAGGGAGAAGACACAATGTTGGCTAGAATTTCCATTTGACTAGATGTCTGAAGAAAGCCTATATGTCCCCGGTGAAAGAATAACTCTTTTCCAGTTTTGCTTGTCATTTCCAATCACTTTAATATTTAAGATTTTCAATAGGAGTGGCATCAGGGGCAAAAGATGTACAAAGGAATTTTCTTTGGTGGGGTGTTGAGGATGGGAAAAAGGACCGCCTTATCAATTGGGATCAAAGCATCTTGGCCTAAGGGAGGAGGAGCCGGATCACCTTAAGAAGTAGAGACTTTCAGTGGAAGTCATTATGGACTTTTCCTGAAAGATATCAATGCTTTATGGCATGAGGTCATTCTGATACTCACCACAATGGACAGGACACTGTCATTGTTACCATGTAGCAGCATTGTTCAATTTGGAACGGCTATTGTACAAGTTTTCTCAGTTTTTTCCCATTTTTCAACAAATGGTGGCACAAAATTCATTTTGTGGAAGATCTTAGGCGGATCAAGCAACCCCTGCGTGGTCAATTCTCAAATCTTTTCAAAGGGTGAAGTCTAAAACCTCTTTCATCTTCATGTTAGGCTACTCTTCTCCCTCCCAGCCTTGGAGCTCTAATTTTTCCACATCTTGTTTGATCAAGAAATGGATGAGGTATGAATATTTAATGCCTACATTCTCTACTGTAAGGGTTTGGTCTCTGAGTTGCTCAATATCTAGAGCCCCTCTACCCAATCCTCGTTATTCCAACTACATCATTTGAAATCCAAGTTCCTTCTAAGGTAAAGGTCTTGGCATGGCATGGGGCTAATAAGGTGGTCATCCCAATGGTAACGGCTTTATAAAAATCCTCAGTCAACCCATTGTGCAACATGTTTAAGGAGTTGAAAAACTATTTATTATCTTTTCTTCACCGCTCAGTAGGCCTACAACTTCAATATAAATTTTCCAGACTTACTGGGATACAGATTGGGCATCCTTTACAAGCATGATACATATGATGATCATCTCCCTCAAGGGTTTTCAGAGATCCCCAAAGGCAGGGTACATTTTCATGCAGTTAGCCTCACTTTGATTGGGTAAATCTGGCAGGAGAAAAATGCTAGAAATTTTTAAGATACATGGAGATTTGTGGAGGCAGTGTAGGATACAGAATTTTTATTTTTTGTTGTTTACCTTCCTTTTCAGCCTTTGCCTCTAAAGCCTTTGAGGGAACTCCATTGAATATCCTTTTGCTAAAATGGAATCTTATTAATAAGTCCAAGAGGATAATTAGGAAGGACAGCTGGTATGGACTCCACCCACAGAGGGTTTTCCTAAGTTAAATTCTGATGGGAGTACTCATGGTATACTAGGGTAGCCTAGGATTGGAGGATTGACAAAAATCATAATCATACATTGTTGAGAGCCTAATCCAAGCCTATTGAAAAGGGTTTGACCATTAACACAGATATTTACAAGGTAATGATATGAGCCTCTGTAATCTCTTGGTGGAGGGGCATTCAATTTTTGTTACCTTGTTGGCATCCAAAAAGGAAAGAGACCTATGGAAATTTGATAGCTGACTCCGATGTATTGATATCTCTAGAGATCTGAGAAGTTGTTGATCTTTTTTCTACGCTTAGCTAGAAGGGAAGCCATTACCCAACCAGTTGGTTTCTTTTGTGTAGAAAGTCAAGAATATGCGTAACATGTAATTTAAGGGATTTTACTGTATTCCTTTTTTTTTCCTAGTTTACTCTGTTTCCTATTTTAGAGGAATCTGTTTAGGAAGTTTAAAATTTCTGTATCCCATAATTAGAGGAAGGGAATTACGTTCTCTCCTCTATTTATTTTCCTTAGTAGTTCTTTATTGAACAAGACAAAGAATCACTATTATTTCTATTGCAGTTTCTTGATTTTGTAAAGGACAATTTTACCCTTGTAAACGGTATAGAGTTTTTTTGAGGATGTACATTTTCCTTTTTTGATAGGTAAATAAAGGGTTTTGCATTAGAAACACCCAAAAGCAGTAAAAACAATACACACAAAATATACAAACACGCCAAAAAAACTAGGTAATAAAGAGACAAAAAAATGTATTTCCCTTACTAAAAAAACCAACCACTTTATAAAGTCAATCATAGATAAAGTGTGATCCTCTATATGCACCCTAGCCCAATTAACAAAAGTATACAAGAAAAAAAAACCTTAATAGCTTGGTCGAATTACTCAATATCATTGAAAACTCTTCCATTCTTTTCCTTCCATAAAGTCCACATTAAACATAAGGAGGTCGTCCTCTACACCTTCTCCCTTTTTTTACCCACAAAAGAATCGTGCTAGCCTAACAGATTCCTCCTAATTGAGGAATGCATAACCCACTGCACATTGAAAAGGGAGTAGATCAAATTCCACAACATTCTAGCCTTGCAACAAAACAGGATTAGGTGGTCAATGATTTCCTCCTCTTCTTTGCACAAGTAGCACCTATTTGGGATATTTCATCCCCTCCTTTTCAGCTTATCGATGGTCATAATTCTGTTCCAATACGCTTTCCAAGCAAAAAAAACTCACCCCCATTGGAGCCTAAGACTTCCAAATAATACTCCATGGAAAATGATCTCTAGAAGCCCTCGTGTAGGAGTGATTAAGGGATCTAACTGAAAATTTGTCATTCTTATTTTCTCTCCAACTCAAAATATCCTCCATTTCTCTTCTCACAACCAAGGGTTGTAGTTTCCGAAACTAGGACTCCACTTCTCCTATCTCCCAATCAATAAGATGTCTTGAAAAGCAAGGACTCCAACTACCAAAATCCCCGCCCTCCTCCCAAACTTCTGACACCCGACCATCTTTATTAATTGCTAATAGAAATAAGTTAAGGAAAGCTTCTTTCAAAGTTTGGTCCTCACACCAAAAATCTTTCCAAAACTTAACCCTCTTCCCGCTCCCTACTATAAAGCGGGATCTACATCTTATGCCCTCCTTCATTTCTGATGGCTTTTCACACCCCCACACTATAGCCACCCCTCACTCTTCTTGAACACCACCCCTTTTCCTCTACTCCAAACTTCTCGATGATGATTTGTTTCCAAAGGGGCTCCCTTTCTTCTACAAATCTTGAACTCCACTTCCTGAGCAAAGCATTGTTTAGGGCCACAAGATTACGAATTCCTAGGCCTCCCTCCTTATCTGCATAAACTAAATTCCAATTCACCGAGGCCTTTTCCCTATGGCACCACCACCTCATAAAAAAGCCCTTTAGATCTTTTTGAGTCTTGCACACACCTTTCTAGGAATGACAAAAAGAGACATGAAATAAATTGGAAGACTTGATAAGATGTTTTTGATCAAGATATGCCTCCCCTTCTTAGAAAGGTACTACTTCTTCCACACTGTTAATCTTTTTCTGAATCTTTCTTCCATTGCATCCCACACCCTTGCAAATTTAAAAGAGACACCCAAAGGAAGAAGTGGTAAGCTTCCCCACTCTACATCCCACCACCGAAGCAACATCCTCCAAAGTCTCTACCCCTCCTACAGGAATAACCTCACTTTTATCCATATTTACTTTTAACCACGAAAGTGCCTCAAACCACATAAACACCCAACTCAAATATCTCAATTGATTACTATTGGCCTCGCAAAAGATTAGCATGCAGTCGACAAATAGAAGATGTGACATAACCCCCCTTCTCAACTTCTTCTTCCCACCTTAAACCCAAAAATGAAGCCCCCTCATTTGGCTCGAAACTGACCAAAATGAACATATAGGAAGATAATGGGTTGCCTTGTCTCAAGCCCCTAGAGCTATGGAAAAAGCCCGAAAGAGTTCCATTGATTAAAATTGAAAAGCTAGCTGTGGAAATACACTAATTGATCCAACTAATCCACCTTTGCCCAAACCCCATTTTAGATATTGCTAATAGAAGGAAATCCTAGTTAACATAATCATAAGCCTTCTCAATGTCCATTTTTAGAAGAAGACCGGAGATATGCTCTTTAACCCAGAATCAACAACCTCATTAGCAATGAACACAACGTCCAAAATCTGTCTATCTTGAATAAAGACATGCTAATTCTCTGAAACCACCTCCCCTAGTGTTGTCTTCAGCCGGTTTGCCAATACTTTGGCAAGTAGCTTGTACAATCCCCCAACCAAACTTATTGGTCTAAAGTGTTTCAAGTCTTCAACTCCTTTTTTTTGGAATCAAAACCAGAAAAGTGGAATCAAGGCTTCTTTGGAACATAACATGACAGAAGAACTCTCCAAAGAAAGCTATAATCCCTATTTTGTAAAATCCCAACAAAAATGCCAAGAAGACATGGTAAAATTGTTTAGGCCTTGAACTTTATCACCAGAGAGACTACTCAGGACTTCAAAAACTTTATCCTCTGAAAAAAGGCACCTCTAGACTTTTGGAACTATCTTTTCCCAACACTTTGAAGCGTAAATGCTTATGTTCAGTCTCCAATCCCCCGTTTCAAACAGAAGAGTCTAGTAAGCCCTTCACACACCAACCTTATTCTCTTCATCATCAGTAAGTGTAACCCCATTGATTCTCACCTTGGCTAACAAATTCCTTCTTGCACGAGCATTGGTCATCTTATGAAAAAACCCGGTATTCTTTTCTCCCTCCCTTAATTAGATTTCCCTATATTTTTGTGTCCACGAAGTTTCTTCTAATAAAGTTCACTTCTTATAATCCTCCAAGGCCCCCTTTCTAGCCTCTACCTCCTCAAGAGAAAGAGGACAACCTCTTTCCTTAGAGGCCCAGGATTGAACACGAGAAAAGGCTTCTGATTTGCTAAAGGAGACACTACCAAAAACTTATTTGTTCCACATTATAAGATCCTTTTTAAAGAGCCTTTAATTTCTCAACAAGGTAATGACTACTAGTACCCATAACCGTAAACCTAGTGCACCAATTTCTCACTAGCTCTTTGAACCCATCCATCAAGAGCTACATATTCTCATATCTAAAGGGGGTCTTGCCCTTTTTTACCCCTCCACCCTTGAGAATAATGGGACAGTGATCAAAAGCAATCACAAAAAAGGCAAATTGAGAAATACCTGAAAAATGGTCCTCCCACTCATTAGAGACTAAGAAGTGGTCCAACCTAGAAGTTACTTGAGAATTTGAACCACCGCACCACAAGAATTGACCTCCAGAAGGAGGAAGGTCTCAACTCCTTAATGACATTTAACAACCTCCTCATATTTGCCATGAATCTAAAATCATTCCTTTTTTCTCCTATTAATCCAACAAAGTTGAAATCCCCTCCTATGCACCAAGGATCATCCCATAGACCACTGATAGTTTTCAATTCTTCCCAAAAATCCTTTTTTTCCCTCAATAAGATTGGACCATAGACTCTTGTGAACACCCATACAAAACCATCTCCAACATTCCTAAAACAACCAAATATGGAGAACCCTCCACACTCAACTCCAGTAGATCCAAAACTTTATTATCCCAAAAAATCAAAATGCCTCCTGGCACTCCTCTTGCATCAACTACACCCCAGCTCAAAAACCTTCCAACACCCAAGCTTTTTACCACCTTTAATGACATCTCTTGCACCATAGTCTCACGAAACCATACCAGATCTGCCTTCTCGGTCCTAACCATAGACTTGATTAACTTCCTTTTCTCACCATCGTTGAGCCCTCTTACATTCCATGAAAGGATTTTAATCTTCATCAATCAACTAGAACTAGTTCCCAATAGTTCTTGCTGCTCCTTTTGGACTAGAGAGAAGAACCTCCATGACTAACCGAACAACCCAATCTCCTTAGCTCCCTTTTGAAACGAGAAGAAGACACCAGTTTCTTCTTCCGCCTTTTACTTGGGGTCCCACATCCAGCCTTCTTAGACCAGATTTCTTCTTCAAACCCTCAACTAGCATTCCCTAAAATCTGCTAATTCAATAAGCTTGGTGAAGTCCTTGTCTGAAAGCAGATCCTCAACAACCAGGCCACCAAAACTCCCCTCTTGAGTTGAGGTTGAAGCACTGTCACCCCCCAACACAACCCCACTTTCTTGAATGGGCCTAGTTAGCCATGGAGCTTATTTAGTTATCTTTTGAAGTAGTTTAAATTTAGTACTTTATTTTTTTCCTTTTTTGTATTAAATTGTAGATTTTAGGACTTCTTCTCCTTTGTTATAACTATTAGTTTATAGTAATGGATTGGTTATTCTAATTAAATATATATACT
Organism: Vitis vinifera; assembly: GCF_030704535.1. Lineage (NCBI taxonomy): Eukaryota > Viridiplantae > Streptophyta > Magnoliopsida > Vitales > Vitaceae > Vitis > Vitis vinifera. The sequence continues at coordinate 6,733,015 of NC_081808.1, forward strand.
CGGAGAAAGTCTAACCAGAAAAAATTTATTAATAAGATTAGAAGCAGGCAGGGCATGAGTCATATGACTGACTAAAAATTCATGTAATGTAACTTGAATGAAGTGATAAGTATAAACAAGGGTATAATTAACTTATGGCTTGGAGATGCTAATCATGACCTTATACCTATCACCCATAACTGACAGTTTGAAGATGACACTTCATAGAGAATTAGAGCAAGTTAAATGAAGTGGAAAGTGTTCCCTAGAAATTGTGCAATTATGAAGTGAAAACTTTTGAGCAATCAAGAAACTACATATTTCCAAAACAAGAAAGTAGAGTATAGCTAGATAAAATGAAATCCCAAGATGGATGATTCCAATACAAGCGAGATAGATTAAGAAACAAATGCATATGTCAAAAGCTGGAGGTAACAACTTTTGGAGAGTAATGTAGGAGTCAAAAATTATAAGAGGAAGGCTAGGAAAAACATAAACAATCGCAAAATCCATGATACTGTCATAAGATGTTCCATATTTTACGTTGCATCAATTTGTAACCAAGTCTCATTAAGAATCAAAGATTCATGCTGCCACATCTAATGAACACAAGTAGTTAGCAAGGTTGACCACCCAAAAGAATAAGGGCAGCTGCTTCCCTTCCTATGGCAATATCATAAACCTATTTTTACAGAGATGATTCAACATCTATAAAATTATTCCCAAAATACCAAAATTATTTGGAAGTGAAGACATTTGGATCTCACTTTTCACCATATTCATTACAAAGCCTTTCAGACTTTTCTAATTTACCAATCACTCCCAGAATCTTAATCTAATGAGACTATCTATGTATATCAGTAATCACAACCAAACACAGAAACTCAAGATACAGTTGACTTTATGGTTACATGAATCAATCATAATAGAGATTCAAATTCATTATCACGCAAGTTTTATTTTTTTCAGTGAGCTTTCATTCAAAATTTATCACATAGGATCACAACTAACATTGTAGACGATAGGATCAATAAATAAAAGAATCAATGATAAAATAAATTTATGTTGAAACATGTCATATGTGATGTGTAATTCAATGATTACAGCTAAAAAATAACCCAAAAATCCAAATTGCCATTGGTAGTTTGGTTCTGCAAGAAAGACAAATCGACAAATTGGATCCCAAATGACACAAACTAATCCAATTATACCAACGCCATTGAACTATAAACCAAAAAGACCACAAATCCACCATCCCTCAAACCTCCAGAACCCTAAAATCCTAAAATCCTAAAAGACACATATCAGCCGAAACTTCATATGGGAACATATCGCTTCATGACCTGCTTACCGGCCACGGCAGCGCCAGCAGCCAAACCTCCGATAGCACCAGCGATCACGGCGGAGCGCGGCCCCGCAGCCGCTCGATACAGAGCGCCGGTGCCCAAACCAGCGAAGACGCTGTTGAGCATATCATCGGTGTCTCTCCAGTGTATCATTCCGCTCTCCAACCCGGAAAAAATAAGGCCAAGAACGCCCATCGAGTTGCCGAACCTCCGACCCGTTTGGCCGCCGGAGTTGAGAACCCGGTTGACTCGGAGTTTGAGCGTGTCGCCGGCCTCCGCCGCCCTGATCCCTTCGATGGAGCCCTTGGCGCCACCGATTATGGCTCCGGAAAGGTAACCCGACCCCGTATAGTATTGCAGATTCTCGCTCCAAGAGCGGCGTTGATGAAGCGATTCTTCATCGAAGAGGTACTCGGGAGAGGTGGGAAGGTTGTAGAGGTTTTGGATGGGGACCTGGAGGTCTTGGTATGGATGGTAGACTCGAGTTTTCCGATTCGAATCGGTAGATTGATCCGCCATTTCAGAGAGAGAAAGCAGCAAACCCTAGAATTGGAATCGCAGAGGCTTTGTTGAGAGTTTAGGGTTTAACGTGAGAGAAGGGCTGTTTGACTGACTTGGTCTCCACGCTGTTCATTGGCTTTTATTTTTATTTTTTAAAATATTTTATAGGAATCATGGGAGAGAGGAACTCTCAAGAAAGTTCTTTTACTTTCAGATTCTCCCCTTAATTTTTTCCATCTAAAATAATATGTGTTATAACTGCCACCACATAAATAATAATAAATATTAATTAAATATTATTTATGGTTTCCATTAATACTCATTAATAAAAACCATTAAATATTATTTATGAGTTCCATTAATATCCATTAATAAGAATATTAATGAAAGTTATTTGGAAAGCTTATAAAATGGTTTCCTTATACCTCCAAGTAAGAAAGAAATTTCTCTCTTTCTTTCACTCTCACTGTCTTTCATTCTCTCAACTCTCTTCACTGATTCCTTCTTCACATTATATATATTTTTAAATTAATATATATTTTATCTCTACTTTGAGTTGCGTTATATTTATCCTCGTTTTACAATACATTATTAGCACGAATTGCTCTGAAGATAATTCTTATATCTTAAACTTGAAGTTGTTTATATAGAATAAAATTTTACATATTTATATTATTGTTAGATTTTATTTTGTTACATATTGTCAAAAGTTATAAGAAAATTATTTGATTTTTTTTATAATCAAATGTTATACCAATGCTATCAATTTATTATAACTAATTTTAATAATATTGTTTTGTCATATATATGAAGTTATTTGACAATGTTGAACCGCACAAAACTCGAATTGTGGCACTTGACATTTCGAGAAAAAACTATCTATCTTAGATCTTTGATGTTAAAATACATCTTGATGCAATGAATCTTAGAGCTATGATTAAAGAAGGAAATCAAGCATCCTTGTAGGATCGCGCAAAAGAGCTGATTTTCCTTCACCGTCACCTCCATGAAAGTTTAAAAAATGAGTATCTTACGGTAAAGGACCCTTTTACTCTATAGAGTAATTTGAAGGAAAGATATCACTGCCAAAAAATTGTGATTTTCCCAAAAGCTCGATATGATTAGATGCACTTGAGGTTGCAGGATTTAAAAACTGTTAGTAAATATAACTTCATACTTTTCAAAATCAACTCTCAATTAAAGTTGAAGGAAGAAAAAAAAATCACAAAAGAAAACATGTTAGAGAAAACTTTTACTACGTTTCATGTCTCAAATGTGCTCCTACAACAACAATATCGAGAGCATGGATTTACAAAATATTTTGAATTAATATCACGTCTTTTTGTTGCTGAACAAAATAATGAGCTTTTGATGAGAAATTACCAGTCTCATCCAACTGGATCTGAACCATTTCCTGAAGTGAATGCAATATCGTCCCAAACTCGTAGACGTGGACAAGGACATGGTCGTGGTCATTGAAGAAATCCCTGATACCATGGTTCTTATGGTAATAATTCATCAAATTCTCAGAAAATGAAAGCCTCATTGCACCACCAAAAGTGGAACAAGACTGAGGCAAAACAAGAAAATGGGAAGTGTTTACAAGATAAACCTCCTAAGAACCATGAGAATAATTGTTATAAATGTGGTATGAAGAGGCATTGGTCGCATACCTGTCATACGCCCAAACATTTGGTCAACCTCTACCAAGCATCAATAAAAGCAAAAGGAAAAGAGATAGAGATAAAATTTATCGACGGTAATGGATTGGACCTAACCTATTGTGACATTGATTTATTTGGAGGTCCTAGTGAAAAAACATACCATTTAATAAATGATGAGAAGATTAACATTGATTGATATTACTTTTTATATCAAATAATATATTATTATGTCTTATATTTGCATCTGATTTTCTTTTATTATTTACATTATGCCTTGTTTTTTTTTAATATTAGTTATATTTAGAATCCATGTGTTATTTAGTCTCAAGATGAATGAGGATGATGTATGTCTCATAGACTGTACAACCACATACACAATTTTTCAAGATAAAATATATTTCCTTGAATTAGCATTAATAAAAGCTAATATAAGTACCATATTTGGTACTACAAACTTAATTGAAGGCTCTAGAAGAACAAACATAACGTTACCAAATGGAACTAGATTCCATATAAATGACACTTTATATTCTAGAAAATCCAGAAGAAATTTGTTCAGTTTTAAAAATATCCACAAAAATTAATAGCATATTGAAACTATGAATGAAGATAATGTAGAATATCTTTACATTACTTCCATTATATCTAACCAGAAGTTTATAATGGAAAGACTCCCAGTTTTCTTCTCTAGGTTGTATCATACAATTATAAAGCCTATTGAATCATATGTTGTCGTGAAGCAGAAGTTCAACAACCCAAAAGTTTTTGTCCTTTGGCATGACACGCTAGGTCACCCAAGGTCTTCAATGATGCATTGAATAATCGAACACTCATATGGGCATCCACTAAAGAACCATAAGATTCTTTTGTCTAGTGAATACTCATGTGTTGCATGCTTGCAAGGTGAATTGGTAGTCAAACCATCTTTTACTAAAGTCATATCTAAGTCACCAATCTTTTTATAAAGAATACATGGGAAAATATATAAGTCTATCCATCCACCATGTGGACCATTCCGTTATTGTAAGATCTTAATAGATGTTTCACTAGGTGGTCACACATTTGTCTTCTTTCTATACATAACATTGTCTTTGCTAGACTTCTTGCACAAATAATCAGATTATGAGCACATATTCTAGATTATTTAATTAAGACAATACATCTTGATAATACTGATGAATTTAATTCTCAAACATTCATTAACTATTGCATGTCAATAAGAATAAATATTGAGCATTCTATTGTTCACACTCATACCCAAAATGGTTTAACAAAATCTTTCATCAAAAGTCTCCAATTAATAGCTCGACCAATACTAATGAAAACCAAATTACCTACTTCCGCCTAGGGACATGCTATTATGCATGTTACAACTTTAGTTCGTATTTATCCTACAACTTACCATGAATACTCTCCTTCATAACTTGTGCTTGGAAAACAACCAAATATCTCTCATTTATGAATCTTTGTTTGTGCAGTATATTTACCAATTGCACCTACACAATGCACTAAAATGGGTCCCTAAAGAAGACTTAAGATTTATATAGGTTTTGATTTTCCATCTATCATAAGATATATTGAACCTTTGACAGACGATGTATTTACATCACGCTTTGCAAATTGTCATTTTAATGAAAGTGTTTTTTCGTCACTAGGGGGAGAAAAGTTGATTCTTAAATAACAGTGAGAAATTAGTTGGAAGAAATCTACTATGACCCATCTTGATCCTTGTACAAATCAATATGAACTAGAAGTTCAAAGGATCATTCAGTTGCAAAATCTTACAAATCAATTACCAGATGCATTCATTGATACAAAGAAAGTGACAAAGTCACATATCTCGGTTGCAAATACTCTAGTACGAATTGATGTCCCTATATGACAGTTAACAAATGAATCTAAGATACGTTTAAAGCGTGGTAAACCTGTCGGCTCAAATGATGTAACTCCTTGGAATAGAACAACGCAAGAAAAACTTGGCACTCTAAAATAGACCATCAAAATGACTGATCAGTTTAAAATTGATAAATCTATAGTCCTAGAAGAGACACAAATAATGCAGAAAGCCCCTGAAAAGGCATATATTGAACAAGAAACCCCTGAAGAGGCACAAATACCTAAAAATTGTGAGATCTCAGTGATGTAGAACAACCCTAGGATGGTTGCCTACACTCAAGGGTAGGTGGGCTAGGGTTTTATTTTTAGAGTGTAAGGAGAGGAACAATGAATAAACTTTATGGTAGAGAAAATTATAAGATAAGAAATAGAGAAAAAGAAGAAACAATGAAGAAAAGATGGAAAACCTTAGAGTCTCACTAAGGCCTTCTAGGAGTCTCACTAAGGCCTTCTAGGAGTCTCACCTAGAAGAAAATCAATGGAGTCTCACCATTGAGGGTTGTCCTACATCAATTTTGGTATCAGAGCCAAAATTCTTGGCTTGAAGGCATATGCAATTAAGGAGCGGAGCAACTTATGCAAGCATGAGTTCTAAAAAAACTTCTAGCAATCAAGATGCCACTACAATACGCTTGGAGGAAATTTCAGCCACACAACAATCCCATCAAGATGCTATAATACAACTAAATAGCAAACTTGATGAGATCATGAAGTTATTAGAAAAGAGCCAAGAACAACGACCAATTGAAGAGGAGATTGCAAGTCATCAATTTAGACAGTCGCCAAGTTGATCACGCGAAGAACAAGACAATTTTATGATAGGGAATCAAAGAAGGGCCAAACTTTTTGAGCTAGATGATGATGTGACAAAAAATGTACGTCTTGAAGTTGCTGAATTTTATGGAAAACTAAATCCAACAGCTTTTCTTGATTGGATTATGTCAATGGAAGATTACTTTGATTGGTATGCAATGCCCGAAAATAGAAAAATTCGTTTTGTGAAGGCAAAGTTGAAAGGAGCAGCACGTCTATGGTGGCATAATATTGAGAATCAAGCTCATAGAACTGGCCAGCCGCCTATTGACACAAGAGACGAGATGAAGTTGAAGATGAAGGAGCACTTTCTCCCAATTGATTATGAACAACTTATGTATACAAAATTGTTTTCCCTTAAACAAGGTACCAAGTCCATTGAAGAATATACAGAAGAATTCCATGAATTGAGCATTCGAAATCAACTGCGGGAAAGTGATGCTCAACTTGCAGCTCGCTATAAAGCTGGACTTCGAATGGAGATTCAACTTGAGATGATAGCTGTACACACTTATACCGTAGATGACGTTTATCAACTAGCCCTCAAAATAGAAGAAGGCCTCAAATTCCTGGTTTCCAGGCGTCCAAGCTCACAAATTGGGAGCATTTTCTCCAACAGGACAGCAAGCAAACCTTTAAGCACATCAAACTTCAGAACTCCTAATCATGTGAATGGTGGGGGCAACACTCAACAAACTTCGAATGTGGCTTATAAGAATGGTAATAAGGGTTTGGGTAAAAATTCAATGAGTAATGGAGATAGAAAAGTAGACGTGACTCCTTTATGCTTTAAGTGTGGTGGCCATGGTCATTATGTTGTTGTATGCCCAATCAAAAGTTTACACTTTTGTGTTGAAGAACCAGAATCTGAATTGGAAAGTTACCCAAAGGAAGAAGAGACCTACAATGAAGATGAAGTTAGTGAAGAATGTGACTAGTATGATGGTATGACGAAAGGACATAGTCTTGTAGTACGACTTTTATTAACCGTTCCAAAAGTAAAAGGAGAAGAAGATTGGTGACGTACTAGCATTTTCCAAACACGTATTTCTTGCCAAGGGAGATTATGCACCATGATCATTGATGGAGGTAGCAGTTTGAACATAGCTTCACAAGAACTTGTTGAGAAGCTCAACCTTAAAACAGAGAGACATCCAAATCCATTCAGAGTAGCATGGGTTAATGACACCTCTATCCCGGTAAGTTTTCTTTGTTTAGTAACATTCCTTTTTGGTAAGGACTTTGAAGAGTCTGTATGGTGTGAGGTCTTACCCATTAAAGTAAGTCATATTTTACTTAGAAGACCTTGGCTCTTTGATAGAAAAGTTCAACATGACGGCTATGAAAATACATATGTTGTCATACACAACGGACGTAAGAAGATCCTTCGTCCAATGAAAGAAGTCCCTCCAATTAAGAAGTCGGATGAGAATGCACAACCAAAAAATGTACTTACTATGTGTCAATTTGAAAATGAGAGCAAGGAAACTAAAGTTATTTTTGCTTTAATGGTTTGGAAAGTGGAAGAATTTAAAGAACAAGATAAGGAATATCCAGCAAACGCACGTAAAATCCTTGATGACTTTTCTGACTTGTGGCTTGCAGAGTTACCTAATGAACTCCCTTCTATGCGTGACGTACAACATGCCATTGATTTGATTCCCGGTGCATCATTACCAAATTTACCAGCCTACAGAATGAATCCAATAGAGCATGTTGAATTGAAAAGGCAAGTTGATGAATTACTTACTAAAGGCTTTATTCATGAAAGCCTAAGTCCTTGTGGAGTTCTTGCCCCACTAACACCAAAGAAGGATGGATCATGGCGGATGTGTGTGGATAGTCGTGCAATCAACAAAATCACAATCAAGTATCGATTTCCAATTCCAAGACTTGATGACATGCTAGATATGATGGTTGGATCAATAATCTTCTCAAAGATTGATCTAAGAAGTGGATATCATCAAATACGTATTAGACCAGGGGATGAATGGAAGACATCTTTCAAAACTAAGGATGGATTGTATGAGTGGTTAGTCATGCCGTTTGGACTAACCAATGCTCCAAGTACCTTCATGCGGATTATGACGCAGGTATTAAAACCTTTTATTGGACGGTTTGTTGTTGTCTATTTTGATGATATTCTTATCTATAGTCGATCTTGTGAAGATCATGAGGAACACTTGAAGCAAGTAATGCACACTCTTAGGGCTGAAAAGTTTTACATTAATTTGAAAAAATGTACTTTCATGAGCCCTAGTGTTGTATTTCTTGGCTTTGTTGTGTCTTCTAAGGGTGTTGAAACAGATCCGGAGAAGATCAAAGCTATTGTTGATTGGCCAGTACCAACAAATATCCATGAGGTGCAAAGCTTCCATGGAATGGCTACATTCTATCAACGATTTATTCGAAATTTTAGCTCTATTATGGCCCCAATTACTAAATGCATGAAACCTAGTTTATTTATTTGGACCAAGGCGGCCAACAAGGCATTTGAAGAAATCAAATCCAAGATGGTGAACCCTCCTATCCTACGCCTACCAGATTTTGAGAAAGTATTTGAGGTGGCCTGTGATGCTTCCCATGTGGGAATTGGAGCAGTCCTTAGCCAAGAGGGACATCCTATGGCTTTCTTTAGTGAGAAGCTCAATGGGGCAAAGAAAAAATACTCCACATATGATCTTGAATTCTATGCAGTGGTGCAAGCAATTAGGCATTGGCAACATTATCTCAGTTACAAGGAATTTGTTTTGTATTCAGATCATGAAGCCTTGCGATATCTTAATTCTCAAAAGAAGCTTAACTCTCGACATGCAAAATAGAGTAGTTTTCTTCAACTGTTTACCTTTAATTTAAGGCATTGTGCAGGAATTGAAAATAAAGTAGCTGATGCCCTTAGCAGGAAGACCCTTCTCTTAGTAAACATGTCAACCACTACAATTGGATTTGAAGAATTAAAGCATTGCTATGACAATGATGCTGATTTTGGAGATGTTTATTCCTCTCTTTTGAGTGGTTCAAAAGCAACATGTATTGATTTCCAGATTTTAGAAGGGTACTTGTTTTATAAAAATCGTTTATGCTTACCAAGGACTTCTCTACGGGATCATGTCATATGGGAACTTCATGGAGGCGGAATGGGTGGACATTTTGGACGAGATAAGACCATTGCTTTGGTGGAAGATTGCTTCTTTTGGCCTAGTTTAAAGAAGAATGTTTGGAAGGTTATCAAACAATGTCGAGCATGTCAAGTAGGAAAAGGTTCAAAGCAAAATATGGGGTTATATACCCCATTACCAGTTCCTTCCAAACCTTGGGAAGACTTGAGCATGAATTTTGTACTTGGATTACGAAGGACACAACGGGGCTTTGATTCTATATTTGTTGTGGTTGATAGATTTTCCAAAATGGCACATTTTATCCCATGTAAGAAGGTTTCGGATGCTTCTTATGTTGCTGCCTTATTCTTTAAAGAAGTAGTTCGATTGCATGGATTACCACAATCCATTGTTTCTGATCGCAATGTCAAGTTTATGAGCTATTTTTGGAAAACCTTGTGGGCCAAGCTAGGTACTCAATTAAAATTTTCAAGTTCTTTTCATCCTCAAACTGATGGACAAACAGAAGTTGTCAATCGCAGTCTTGGTAATATTTTGAGATGCATTGTGAGAAATCAGTTGAGAAAGTGGGATAATATCTTACCACAAGCCGAATTTGCTTTCAATAGCTCCACTAATCGTACTACTGGGTACTCACCTTTTGAAGTGGCATATGGGTTGAAACCTAAGCAACCTGTTGATCTTATACCATTACCTACTTCTGTCCGCACCAGCCAAGATGGTGATGCATTTGCACGTCATATACGAGATATACATGAAAAGGTACGAGAAAAAATCAAAATCAGCAGTGAGAACTATAAAGAGGCAGCAGATGCACATCGAAGATATATTCAGTTTCAAGAAGGTGATCTAGTGATGGTTCGTTTACGATCAGAAAGATTTCATCCGAGCACATATCAAAAGCTTCAAGCTAAGAAAGCGGGTCCAGTTCGGGTACTAAAGCGGTTGGGTGAGAATGCTTATTTGTTAGAGCTCCCTTCAAACTTGCATTTTAGTCCAACATTTAATGTGGAAGATTTGTATATCTACCATGGCCATCACAACGATGTAAGTGAAGAGTTGGATCTTCAATTACCACCTACTCTTAGCCCACATCCTGATATCGAGTATGTTCTTGATGATCAACTTGTGTCTACTCGACAAGGTGGATAACAAAAAATTTTGGTGAAATGGCGAGGCAAACCACATTCTGAGAATACATGGATTACGACAACGAATTTTCAGAAGATTAGCCCCGATCTCTATGAATTGTATTAAGCATCTAACTCGTCGCAGCCGAGTTCTTTCAAGCCGGGGAAAATTGATGGGGGAAAGCCTTTTAAAGTTTATTCAAGGAAGAAAAGGAAAACCTAAGTAAACTTTAAGCAGGATTAATATTAATTAGAATTGAATAGGGGTTGGTATTTGTTGGAGTCTAATTAGGATTAGCTAGTTGAGTTATAATATAATTAGAATTTGAGTCATGATAGGTTATTAGAGTCCTAGTAGAATAGGTTATTAGAATCCTAGTAGACTTTGGATTTCTTAGAGAAGCCTATAAATAGGCTAATCAATGTAAATCAAAGGAATGAATTTTGATGAATAATATTATACTTTCTTTCATTGCAAGGTTGCAACCCTCAATGGTGAGACTCCATTGATTTTCTTTTAGGTGAGACTCCTAGAAGGCCTTAGTGAGACTTTAAGGTTTTCCATCTTTTCTTCATTGTTTCTTCTTTCTCTCTATTTCTTATCTTATAATTTTCTCTACCATAAAGTTTATTCCTTGTTCCTCTCCTTACACCCTAAAAATAAAACCCTAGTCCACCTACCCTTAAGTGTAGGCAACCATCCTAGGGTTGTCCTACATCAATTTACTAAGGTTTTCTAGGAGTCTCACCTAGAAGAAAATCAATGGAGTCTCACCATTGAGGGTTGCAACCTTGCAATGAAAGAAAGTATAATATTATTCATCAAAATTCATTCATTTGATTTACATTGATTAGCCTACTTATAGGCTTCTCTAAGAAATCCAAAGTCTACTAGGACTCTAATAACCTATTCTACTAGGACTCTAATAACCTATCATGACTCAAATTCTAATTATATTATAACTCAACTAGCTAATCCTAATTAGATTCCAACAAATACCAATCCCTATTCAATTCTAATTAATATTAATCCTACTTAAAGTTTACTTAGGTTTTCCCTTTCTTCCTTGAATAAACTTTAAAAGGCTTTTCCCCATCACTCAGTAAGTTATGTACACACGGGAGAAAAATGGGATCGAAATAATATTGTTATTAACAATATTTTCGCTTTCTAAGTGGCCTCCGATATCATAAGAAATTATGAAGATCTTGAACCACAAAATGTGGAAGAATACCAACATAGAAATGATTGGCCAAAATGGAAAAAAGTTATATAGGCAAAGTTAAACTCATTAACAAAATGAGAATTTTTTGGACCTGTAGTCCAAACACCTGAAATGTAAAGCCTGTTAGGTACAAATGGGTATTTGTACAAAAGCGTAATGAAAATAATGAGATCATAAGATATAAAGCACAATTAGTAGCACAAGTTTCTCGTAGAGACCTGGTGTTGACTACGAGAAAACATACTCTCCCATCATAGATGCAATCACATTTCGTTTCTTAATTAGTTTGGAAGTCTCAGAAAAACTAGATATGCGTCTCATGGATGTTATTATAGCATATCTATACAGATCTATGGATAATGATATATACATGAAAATCCCTAAAGGATTTAAATTGTTTAAAGCAAATAGTACAAAGCCTCGTAGCATGTACTCAATCAAGTTACAACGATCCTTGTATGGATTAAAGCAATTTGGAAGCATGTGGTACAATCGCCTTAGTGAATACTTGCTAAAAGAAGGGTATGTGAATAACCTTATATGCTCATGCATCTTCATTAAGAAATTAGAAATCGGATTTGCAATTATTGCAGTGTATGTTGATAACTTAAATCTTGTTGGAACTCCTGAAGAGCTCACAAAAACAACAAATTACTTGAAAAAAGAATTTGAGATGAAAGATCTTTTGAAACATTTTTATATGGATAAAACGCATCCTTTAAGTTCTCCAATGGTTGTCAGATCACTTGATGTGAAAAATAGCTCATTTCGTCCTTGCGAAAAAAATGAAGAATTACTTGGTCCTGAAGCACCATATCTTAGTATTATTGGTGCACTTATGTATCTTACCAATTATACACGTCTAGACATTGTTTTTTCTGTCAATTTATTAGCAAAAAACAGTTCTACTCCAACTCGAAGACATTGGAATGGTATCAAACATATATTGCATTATCTTCGTAGAACTACTGATACGAGTATATTTTACTCAAGGAAATCAAAGCAACAATTGCTTGGATATGAAGATGTAGGATATCTTTCAGATCCATATAAAGGTAGGTCACAAATAGTGTATGTGTTTAATTGCAATGGTACTACTATTTCATAGAGATTTGTCAAACAAACAATAATGGCCACATCATCAAATCATTTAGAAATATTGACAATTCATGAAGCAAGTCGTGAATGTATATAGCTAAAATCTATGATCCAACATATTTGGGAATCATGTGGACTCTCTTCTATCAAAAGTGACCTGACATATTATTGGAAAATAATGTTGCATGCATTACATAGATAACAGTGGGTTATATTGAAGAAAATAGAACTAAACATATTTCATCAAAATTCTTTTATACACATGAACTCCAAAAGAGTAGTGAAATTGATGTGCAACAAATACGCTCAAGTGATAATCTATCAGATTTATTCACAAAATCATTGTCAACCTCAACATTCAAGAAGTTAATACACAATATTGAAATGTGTCAACTCAAGGATATTGACATGAGGGAAAGTATGCTTGTAAAAAGGTGTTAGTGTACTATACTATTTTTCCCTTCTTCCAGATTTTGTCCCATTGGGTTTTATTGGCAAAGTTTTTAACGAGGCAATCCTAACATACCAAGAGCAACTTAAAGAATTATAAGAATATTGTACTCTTTTTCCTTCACTAGGTTTTTCCCATAAGGTTTTTTACTAACAATGTTTTAATGAGGCATATTTTTCTAATGTGGTAGATATCTAAGGGGAAGTGTTATAATTGAAATAATGAATGTCACCACATTAATTATAATAAATATTAATTAAATATTATTTATGGTTTCTAATACTCATTAATGGAAACCATTAAATATTATTTATGAGTTCCATTAATATGAACATTAATGGAAGTCATTTCGAAAGCCTATAAAAGCATTTCTCATCCCCTATAATATGTGCCTCCAAATAAGAAAGAAATTTTTTTTTCCTCTCATTCTCTCAATTCTCTCCTGTGATTCCTTCTTCCCATTATATATATTGTTAAAGTCATATATATATATTTTATCTCTACTTTGAATTTCGTTGCATTTATCCTCATTTTACAACAATATGAAAATTATCTTTTGAAGAGATAAAAAAAAACTCTAATTTCTCTAATTTAATTATTAAATATTAAATTTATTTTAAAAAGTAACTTTAAGTTTTAAAATTTATACTAAAATAATCCATTCAAAAAATAATTCAATATATTGACCAAATTAAATTTCTTTTCTTATTTCTCTATTCCAACTTCACAATAACTCCATTTTTAATTACTCAAATTGTCAAATTTTTGGAATTTTCTCTATTTATTCCTTTTATTTTTATTAATATTAATAAAGGCTAAAATTGAATATTTGTCACATGGCCAAATTTACCCTTTTCAAATATGTTCATAATTTCTTTGTTCAAATTCTATATATTTGGTTTTTGAATTTTGAAGCAATATCTATATTTTTTAAAAAGGAAAATTTGAATTTTATTTATTTGATTGTTTTTAATTTGTTCAACCTATTTTAATCAATTCAAGGAAAATTTGGGCTCCAATCAAGCCCAATACAACTTAACTTGCCTTATGGAACGAACTTGGGATGCGTTCGTACTTACAACCCCAAGGCCCAATCCTTTAAGAATCAATATTAAGCACGTTGGGCTACTTTTTAAAATAGTTTAGGCTGGACCTTTTTTCGAGAATAGTTTTCTGTTCTTCGGAATAAAAAAATAATTAAAAAAAACACATTCGATAACTAGAAACTATTTTCTTATTTATTTTCTTAAGAACATAAAATAGAGTGTTTTTAGAGAACACTTTTAGTTATTTTATATTATTTTTACTTGTTTTTTTATGATTGTTTTAGAAAATAATTATACAAGTACGTAGAATGATTAAAAATAAAGTATTGAAGACTTTTATTTTATAAAAAATCATAATACAATTTTTAAAAACTATTTTTCAAAAATATTTTTGAAAATAGTTATCAAACAAAACCTTAGAATTTGTTTTTCAAATTTTCAAAAACTATAGGCATTTTAACAATAAAAAATAATTCACAGCCTAGTGTCCATTTGATATATTTCTTGTTTTTTATTTTTAAATAAAATAAAAAAATGTATCTTATCTTTCCAAAAAATAACGAGGTGTAAAATTTGAAATAATAAATTTTTTTAAATAATTTGTAAAATGATTACTTTTTTAATACATGCTTTTAAAAGTTTTTGTATCTTATAAATAAGTAGTATCAAAACAAATGCTTAGAGCGTGTTTGACAGTTAATTAAAATATTTCCTCTAAAAATATTTTTAGGAAAAATGAACTTTAATGTGCTTCTTAATAATATGTTTAACAATGATTTTAAAAAGTGTTTCCAACATTTTTACTATTTGAAAAAAAAAAATTAAGTATTAAAAATATTAAAAATATTTTCTAAAATCATTATCAAATGCGCTTGAATCTTACAAAATAATTATTATTTTTTAAATAGTTTTTAAGTTAAAAATGTTTTTTTAAAAACCCCGCCCAACATACTCTTAAATATATATTAATTTATTTTTAAAAATAAAGATTGTGTTTAACTTCCCATTTTGTTGAGATTGATTTTATTAAATAAGCATGATCATTGAAATTAAGAATAATTTTGATATTTTTAAATTTTTTAATTAATTATTTTTTGTTGGGGGTGGGGGGTTCATTGTTTTCTTTAAAAACCCCTTAAAAATATTTATGAAAAAATTGTTTCCACTTCGATGATGACTCGAAAACTTTTGTTGCTTTTTAGGATGACACTTTTTGAAAAGACTATCATACATTCGTGATGCTTTCTATAAAAACAAATGAATTTCCCGGAAGGAGCTGCTTTCATTTCTGTGGGAGTGTGGAAGTATCTCTTCCACAAAAGCCAAAGAAAAAGGCAGCATCATATGAAGGCATTTCCATGGATTCACTCTGATTTGTAGCATTCTCTGAAATTTCCTTCTCCTCTTTCTTCAGAAAGGCACCATGAATATTTAGATGTACATGGATCCTGCAAATTTTCCTGGAAAACCATATTCCTTCATTTCTTCTCAATCATGTAGCAGTGAATACACCACCCATACACCATGGAGTCTATCTTGTTTGTCACCTTCACAGCTGCCACCATTCTCATTCTACTTCCCAATGACCATGCCAACAGAAACCCAGTACAAAAAATCATCTTCAAGGGCCTCCCATCAGCCTTTCATGCCTTTGTGTTATCCATCATGTTTGCCTTCTCCGCTGCATTTGCAGCCACTCTGCTGATCCACAAGATTCCCCAGATTGCAAGGCTTTGCAAATTGTGTTCCCTGGCTTCCATGGTGTCGGCTTTCGGGATACTGATTTGGGCCATCTCTAATTCCTGGGCAGATATGGTGAATGGTACAGCATGCTCAGGATGAAGACATTAAGGGAGGATCACCTGCTTTGTTTCATTTGTACAAATTGAAATGAATAATGAAATGAGAGGATTTATATTTATCATGAACAAATGAAGGTCTCACAGTTTTAATTTGACCCACTATGCAAATCTTGATCCATGCTGATATCCCCAGCCAAAAACCTGTAAAATTTGCCATCGACTTCAATGGTACTACCCCCAGCAGTTTTAGCAATCCCCGATTCGTTCATCCTCTCCCTCCATCTATTGGCTTCTTTCCATTGGCCACATGATGCATACAAGTTCACAAACATCATAAACTCTCCATCACTCACATGATGAGCCTTGGAAGTAATCAAGTTTATCACCTTCTCTCCAGTCTCAAGATCCTGATGAATCACACAGGCACCAAGCAAGGCACCCAAGATGCTTTCTCCGGGTTCAAAAGGCATGGCTTTTATGAGCTGAAATGCAGGGTCAAGAAATCCAGCTCTACCCAGAAGATCAACCATGCAGCCATAATGCTCTAACTTGGGTGGAAGGCCAAACTCCTTTTCCATGCAATCGAACAACCGGCAACCCTCTTGGACCAAGCTACGATGACTACATGCACTGAGAAGTCCAATGAAGGTGATTTCATCAGGCCTTACACCATTATCCCGCATTTTGTCTAAGAGTTTGACAGCAGCATGACCATAGCCATGAAGAGCGAGTCCGGAGATGATGGCATTCCAACAATAAATATCCTTTACTTGAGACTTATAGAACACCTCTAGTGACCTCTGTATGGTTCCACACTTTGCATACATATCGATTAATGATGTGGCTACATGGGGACTTGATGCCAGCCGATGATCTTGAGCATATACGTGCATCTCAGTGCCTTTTCCCAGCCACCCTAAATGGGCACAAGCAGATAGAACGAGAGTAACGGTCAGATGGTCAGCCTCATGGTTTCCGGCTTTCATCTCATCAAATAAATCAACAGCCTCAGCATAAAGTTGGGCATGTAAGTAGCCAGAAATCATTGTGTTCCATGTAATGACGTTTTTCTTAGGCATTACATCAAACAAGTTCCGGGCATTACCCATATCGCCAACATTGGTACATGCCAGAATCATCGAGTTCCATGACACGATGTCCTTAGCATGAATTCTATCAAAGATGCTTCTGGCAGCCGCTTTTTTTCCTATTTTTGCATACCCAGAAATCATGATATTAAAAGATGCAAGGTCCTTCAGAGGCATATTATCAAACAGTTTCATGGCATTATCCATCTGACCACAAGAAGCATATGCAGCTAACATGGAATTCCAAACAACTACATCTTTCACACCCATCTCCTCAAACACCTTAGTGGCATGATCAATGGCCCCAAAGGCCGAGTACATGTCCAACAGAGCCGTCCCCACAAAACAATGGCCAGAAAAACCGGTTTTCATGGCCTGGCCATGGAGAGCAAAACCAATACAACAAGAAGAAAGACTTGAAGCTGCTTTGAGTAAAACAGGAAATGTAAAATTATCAGCATCAAACCCAACTCGTTTCATTTCGACATAAGCAAGAATGGCTTGATCTGGATTACCCTGGCTTACTCGCCTCTTTATAACCTTATTCCATCTTTGCAGTCCTGAGTCAACCGAGGACAATGAATAAAGGAAGCTGCAATGGAAAAGAGCCATCAGACTATAGAGTATCCATTTGGGCATACCAGTACCCTAAAAAAACCAAGTCTCAAAAGCAGAGAATCTGGGAATATAGAAGAATCAAGAAAAATTAGAGTAAAGACAAACTGAAGACCTTATCACATATTGAAAATTTGGCCCACCATGGTGGCCTGGGTAGCAAAAACCAAATTACTTGGTACATATAAATTCAAAATCTAATGTAACAACTGGATAACAACAAAGCCTGCTCATCTCCGGGTTCTGGGAATAAATATCTAGAACCTGAGAGAGATACAAGGCATTATGCTAATCCTCACTTAATAAACAAATTCATGAAAAAAGAGAAAAACTCAAAAAAAAAATATACAACTGAATAAAATTCTGTAGTTTCCTGGTCCACTGGTGACAAATTGTAAAACTGGAAAGCAAGAAACTATGGCAAAATATGGGAAGAATAAATAAAAGTATTGCAATTATTTGATCTCCCCTGTTATAGAAAGCTGAGCAGCTTCCTGCGATGACTAAGACACAGCCTGGAATCAACCAAGCAAACTCTTGCAGTCCTGGATATCAAGTCTATGTTTTTCCATCAATCCTTGCCCCAAAGGGTCTGAGCTAATGCCGCTCATGACAGCATCAAAGATGGCTGCCTGGAACCTGTCATCTTCCACCTTCTCCAGGACCTCCTTCACCACCTTGAAGTCTAAACCCCCGGCCAAAACCAGCTTCCCAAGAACCTCACCGAAGTTATTTGGTGCTTTTGGTAAATCAATGCCAACATCATCCAACAGTGAGCCATAGAGGAGACATCCAGTCCCTAAATCCCTAGCCAGCAAAACATTTTTATTGAACAAGTACACAAGAAGCTTTATGACTGGTTCTACACAAGGTGGACTCTTTTCCAGGGCAAGGCTAACAGCTTCTTTAACAACCTCAGGGTGATATGCAGGAGATTTCAGCTCCTCAACACACTGTAATGCTTCATCAAGAATTCGAACACTGAAATATTCCTCCAGAAGGGAGACAGTTTTTCTACGAAGATCAACAGGATTTGATCTTGGTGCAGCAGCCTGTGGTTTCTCAGGAGTACGAACAGGTGCTGCCTGAGAAACAGGCTTAGGGGTTTGACTAATAGGCTCAACTCCCAAAACAAAGCTGGAAGGCTGTTGAGATGTCGATGCAGAACTACCCTGCAATAAGGCACTTGTCTTCCCACTTATGAAACCCCCACTGCCCTGGGGTAGAAGTTTTGAATTGATTGGCCCTGGTTTGGAGATTAAAGCTGACTGGACACGCAAGGCAGACTGGGCTCCAACACCATCAGCCCTTGGCATTGAACGGTTTCGAGGAACCTCCCAGTTATCAGTATCAAGCCCAGGCATTCCAGGCATCTTCCTGGTCCCAGGCATTCCAGGCATCATACCCCCAGAACCAGGTCTAGAAATGGGGAAGCCTCCAGGGCCCATACCACCAAGTGCCCCTGTATTACGACCATTTCTCATGCTCGCAGTTGCACCTGGACGCAACCCTAGATTCTTCTCTGCCTCTGAATGAATTTCAGTGATGGTTTTAGCTGTCACCTGCAATAACAATCATCGAAACAACATTGTCAGATAATGCCAAGGATGATCTACTTTGAAGCATTTCTATGTTCCCTGACTTCCAAGTTCGTAAATTTATAATTATCATGATTCTCATCATTCATCTACAAAGATTTTCTGTACAGTAGATATGCCAGTAAATACCTTCAATGTAACAAAATTCATCATTTTCAAATGAAAAATAATTAAGACAATTATAAGAGAAGATGGTGCAGTGAGTAGGCTAGAAATAGCATTTAGGTCATTTGAATTTTAGAAAATGTGGTCGCATCTAATCTCTGAGAAAAATGAGAAAAATCAGACATTATAGAGAGGCAGACAGACTAAACTACTGAACAAATTGAAACAAATAAAAAAAGGTGGAGCAACTGTAAGAAAGTCTCCCAAATTCCCCTCCAATCACCCCCAAGGGGGTTGGGGGTATGGGAGCAGGGCTAGAGGTGGATAAAAGAAGAGTCAATGAGATATGGAAATTCAACCTCTTCACGTCTAGGGACCCAGTTGTTCGCCCGCAGATCAAGAACATTACGAACCATGAACCTCAACCGTGGTGCAAGTTGGGGGTTTGTCGTCAGCTCCTTCAACCTGCTGAAGTAGAGATCATTAACTCGCCGAGATTTTTGGCTCTCGTCCAGCTGCTTTCCAATAGTATTAAAAAATTGACATATAGCCTCCACATTCTCCTCAGCTGGGCAAGTTTTACCATCATGTCCCAAAAGCTCCTGTATCACAACCAATTTAGTCAGGCTACTTTATAACAGAGTCTAACTGTAACTGTCTGAAAGAACAGCTAAAGACCAAATGATGCAACTCCAAAAAGTGACCTGAAGAATGTGGTGAACAATCTTTTCAGGCACCATCTTCTGCTTAAGAAGTTCACCAATAAGGCGAATGTTTCCAAGAGTTCGGAGCTTCACTTTTCTTTCTTTTTCCCTCCGTTCCACTTCTTGCTCAGGGGCAGTCAACAGCCCAATTTCTGCCCTCAGGCTGTCAGCACCTTCAAATGCCTCTTGGCAATTATTCAGGAGGATTCGCTTAAAGGTAATTTCTTTCCCACCAGGTTCTTCAGAGGGAAATGGCGGCAGCTTCTCATTAAGGTCTGAGCATAGAAGAGCATACATGGGACAAAATGTGGGCTCCAGCACAGCCTTATCAAAAATAAGCGAGATAACACCCTGCATTTGCAAACAGATTCCTTAGTTTCATTAGCAACCAAAAAGAAGAAAAACATCTGTGAAAAAAGGCATTTAAAATCTGTAAGAAGTGAGAACCTTTAAAATATCATGGGTGGTTATTCCAGATTCAATCAGCTGACCTTTGAGAACATCAAACTTCTCCGGGGTCAATTTGTTCAGTATGCTGCACAGAAAATACAACAAGCATAGAAAACATAATCAGAAAAGCTATTCCAATTCCCCAGTAGGCCATATACCAAAAACAATCCATAATCAGTATGAAACTTCAAGTCAATGAACCATAGGTTCACCATATTTCCGAAATTTTTTTGTTTGATGGGTACCATATTTCCGAAAATTATGCATCACAAATCATGTAAACAAATGATTCAGAAGATAGGGCAACAAAGTTGTTAGGATTAGTTTCCCTTTTACTGGCAAGTGATCAAGATTCAGAAGATCAGAGAACAAAGTTGTAAGGATTAGTTACCCCTTCACTGTCTTCAGAACACGTTCCTGCTCAGATAGACTCACCCTTCGAGCAGACCATGGCACTTCAGCCTTGACAAGAACAGGAGCAGGCCCTACCTGATAATATATACTAGGTTAGAATGGGCAAATTGAAAGCCAAACACAAATGGAGTCGTAGCAGCGCAACTACAGGTACTGTAAACCAAAATAGACAACAATATAGTAGCAGAGAACCACCTCTCCAATTTAAAACTTATCCAAGCCAAACTATTCAGACTAGCCAGTTTGGCTCAGGTTCCTACTTGAAGTGTTAGTGACATGTTGAACATTGCTTTTAAGGGTTTGGGGAACACTTCTGACAAAGTGCTATGTAAATTACTTGTCTCTCATTGATTTGGATGGTTAGGGGGGCGGAAGAAATGCAAGATCTTTGAGGACAAGTCAAGGTCTACCTAAATGATATGGAATCTAGTCTACTTCTATTCATCTTTTAGGGGTTCTACTACTATAGCTTTCCAGGGCATTCTTCTTCTCAACATAATTCATCTTGTTTAGATGTTGACACATGGATTCAAAGGGTTAAAATAGCAATGTTGAGTTGTTTTGATGTGTATTGGGGAGTATTTCTTCACTCTGTTATGATAAGGTTTTGTAATGGAGGGAGGGATTTCTCATCCTTCTCTTGTATCTTCATTTTTAAAATAATTTGTTTGTTTATGATTGAAAAAAAATGATAACTATCTAATGAGCATGTCAATAAAAACATTGGTTATTCAACCTTGAATTTGCAACATATTAATGTCTCTAAAAAAGTGCAGGACCTAGAATATTCCAGGATTTGATCCTCGGGGTTTTGGTCAGTTAGATCTCCAAATAACTTAGGAAATAGGCTACCTGGGCATAATTTTGAAATTTGATGGTGAAAGACCAACTCTATTACAGAAGAGCATTAAATCAACCAAAAAAATGTGGAACACACATTTGACATCAATAAAGATTTTTTTTTTAATTAGGAAAAATAGATATTAAAAGGCACCAAACAAAAAGGGGGTACAACCTTAGTGCAGAGAGTATCAAAAGGCACATGACAGAAAAAGAAGCCAAGAGAAAGGTCCTAACATCCTTACCCCTCCCCAAAACATAAAGAAAGCCTAAAAAAGAAAGCTTCACCTTCCCAAAACTCCTAAACTGCTCAAACAACAATTTAAGGAAGACGCTTTCAAGGCTTTCCAAGCACTCAAGGTTTCCAAAAATCCTGTGCTCCCTCCAATGCTTGAGAACAACAAAAGAGCCATCCTCCAAATCTTAGACCATTTTGACCCCACAAAACTGCTGTGCCAGCTGAGCAGCATATCCATTACTAATCATGGAAGCAAAAAAGAAAACCCAAATAATGAAAACAAAAGATACCACTACCCTATGAGATGAAATCCACTTCACTTATTTCAATTCAAGTTGTTTAGTCCTCCAATCGTTCTTTTTTACTCTCAGATACTTCAACCCAACTCAATAAAGCCTTGAGTTTCAACTCTTTGAGAGTGGTATGTGATATTTAGTTAACCAACAAATAAAAAACGTTAAGAAAACTACAAGCATTGACCCTGACTATCTCAGTATTTTATAGCTCTTTTATTTACTACTTTACCCTTTGTATATGGGAAACCTCCCTTCAGGTTTTCACCCAACTGCAATTTTCCCTTTTCTCTTGATAAAATCAGTCAAGAAGTAATTAAACAATCATAGATACTTACAAGATGGATTCCTAATTAAACTATCATAACTACTTACGACACATTCTAATGAAGAATTAAATGTGCATTTCCAGGTTTATCAGGTGAAAAGAAACCATTGAGAAATATACAACTCTAGACTTAATAAAGCAGTTATTAGCATTAATAAAACTTAATTGACACTATGCTTGATCATACCAATTCACTAAATCAATTGTGCAATATAAATTTCAAATAAACATAGCATATGATGGAATATACTCATGTACAACAGTCCTCTATCAACATCTGGAACCCTAGAACTGTCACAAATCACCCAAGTAATGGTTATCACAAATCTAACAAACTAGAAATTAGACAAACCATGCCTTCATATCCTCTTTCAAATTGCATGTATTATATTTTTATAAGTTTAATTTGGAGTTTGAAGCAGGGGCATTCTATCAACTAAATATATCAATATATCACATGACCATATGCATAAAAGGTTTTCAAAAACAAAATAATTTCCATATCGAGAAAAATAACATAGCAAAACAAGGTAAGGACACAGGAGGCTACACATTTAATAAAAAGGCAGTACCCCTTGGTTAGAAGATAGTTGAGCCCTCACAAACTGGGAGTTTAGTTGGTCTTGACGGTTATTCAAGTCCTGAGTCCTTGACTCAAATCGACTGGGTAACTCCTTATTGTCTCGAATTGATTCCCAGGATCTATCCTCTCCAGTGGCAGGCAACTGTGAAGATCGGCCACGCCAGTCACGGTTGTCTGGCTCAGCATAACGACTTTGGGATTGGGGTTGAACCTAAAGAAATTTAGAAAAATGGATGTTACAGCTTTTAAACAGCAAAAAGAATATCGAAAATGGGAAAATAGTGTTATAACCACTATGAATAATAATAATTATAACAATAATAGAAAAAGATAAGAGGAATGCTCTACTCACGTTGCCATCTCCACGATTCCAGTTTTGGTCTTCACCACCAAACTCAGACTCAATCTCTTGTTTAATCTTCAAAATATTCTCAGGGATATCAACAACCTAAGGGAAAAGATTATCAGAAACACGAACGGGACATAAGAGAAAACATAATTATACAAAAATTTCACATGCACTGGGAAGACCACATCTGCCAACAGGATATGAGGCTATTGGCATCCCACTTTCTAGACTACAGAAATGAAAACAGAGATAAATAACTGAAGAACCTTCTGCTTTTATTCTTCAACACAATCAAAGCAAAGAACATAAGTATTACAAGCATCAACAACATGACGTACCTCCCTAAGTTGCAACAGCTGGTCTCGGGTGTACCGGACACGTTCACGACCTTCAAACCGCAAGTCTCCACTCTACAACAATACAACAGCATAAAGAGTCAAGAAATAATCAAATCCTAACTCTGTACTCTATGACAACATAACAGTTGAAAAAGGCACAAGAAATATTTTGTTGTATTTTGCAAACAGATTATTAGGAAAGAGTATGTTGTGTTTTGCAACATTGACAAAAGAACAGTAAAGCAGTCTTTTACCCAGTTCATTTGGGATGATTAAACAATCATTCCTCTGTAGAGATATTTACAGTCTGATATCCACTCATCCATAAATATCAAATTTTGGCAACATGTTTGATCTTAAATTAGAGAAATAAAGCCATGACACTAGTAAAAATAGAGTGGAAACTGTTTGACTTGATACTATTGCACAGAAAATGAATTTTGGAACCCCAGTTAATTGCAAGATCATTACTATTTTTACTTTGGCAACTCTTTTTTGGGTTTTAAAGACAACCAAGTTTATATTTAATTTGAAATCCAATGCTCAAGCATTCAAAACTGTGGATCTGGAACTGTGGTCCCCAACTCCACGCAACAGATTACAGTCTCTATGTAAACAGGTCCAATTGGTATTTTTCTTTTTGATTGTCCGGGCCTAAATTGCTGGTTTACACTAAATTGATTGTAACAAGGCATTGCATTCCATTTAATGATGGAGAAAGATGTATTAATCCGGTAAGATGTTAACTAAAGATTGAAGCTACTAATCACAACACACTTTACTCTCATTTTTCCACATTGATCTAACTGAACTGTATCTCTATGTCTGCAGGTCCTTTATGGGCACCCTTATACTCATCGCATGCCCACCTAAAGCCCGCATATTAATGTATGTCCATATTTACAGCAAGTACACGTACTGAAGTGCCCCACCAAGAATTAGGACAATAGATCTATCAAAATATACTCATAACACTTCAACACCCTTCCTTTGATTTCTAAGAAAACTGAGCATTGGAGAATGAAATCTTGATAATTATGCTTTCCTTACCTTACCGACAGTAAAAAAAGCACACCTCAATTAAGCCAAAAAGCTCCAATACACTTGAGAAATCGGAGAATTTTGTTCTGAAGGTCCTTTATGGGCACCCTTATACTCATCGCATGCCCACCTAAAGCCCGCATATTAATGTACGTCCATATTTACAGCAAGTACACGTACTGAAGTGCCCCACCAAGAATTAGGACAATAGATCTATTAAAATATACTCATAACACTTCAACACCCTTCATTTGATTTCTAAGAAAACTGAGCATCGGAGAATGAAATCTTGATAATTATGCTTTCCTTACCTTACCGACAGTAAAAAAGCACACCTCAATTAAGCCAAAAAGCTCCAATACACTTGAGAAATCAGAGAATTTTGTTTTCTCTTGTCATAAGTCATGAAAGATCTTATAACATGATTCAATATTTTTTTTCCCTTTCGCCATTCCCCCGCATTAATAATCACGTCATCAAAACCGGGTAAAGTTGAAAATAAGACTCAGCCGCTACAGCAATTAGTCATCATTAATCATCAACTTAATTAAACTTTGTTTGGCTTCCAAGAGAACTGGGGAAAGAAAACTGAGCAACCGGGCTTTAGATGTTTAGAGAGAGAGCAAAAATAAAATTCCAAATTTTATCAATTTCTTACCTTTTCCTATCCTTTCTTGACAACGAAAGCGCACATAAACAGAAATCATCAACAAACAATGCAAGATTGAAAAGCCACTAAACGGAGCAATCAAAAGCTTCCACCAAAATCCAATACAAAAACCATGCAAGAGATCAAAAGAACAAAACAAACAAACAAACAAACAAAAACTATTGATATACAATCACTAAAAAAAATAAAAAAATAAAAAACCAAAAAAAAAAAATCCAAAACGGAAACAAGAAACAAAAAGGAGAACAAAAAAGATTGGATTTTTTTTAGAAACCCTAGATCTGAGACAAAAGGAAGGGTTTTATGCACTGACCTTGAGGAACGACGATGGAGCGAGACCGCCGTGAGGGCGAAGAGGCTGAGCATCAGATGAAGACGATGAGGAAGAGTCGAAGCGAGAGGCGAGGAATCTGGTGCCGCGAGGACCACCACCACCACCTGGACGCAAGCTTATGACGGTCTGATCTGCCTGCTGCATAACTCGAGATGCGAATCCTGAGTTGAGTTGTAGAGAGAAAAAGATAACGGAAAGTGGGCACAGAGAGAGAACACAGAGAGAGATAGAGAGAGATAGAGTAGGAATAGGGTTCGAATATAGAGAGAAAGGAGAGTCAGCCTCTCTGGACTTTCTCTCCCAACCTGTGTATACCTCACCTCTCTCTGCGCAGCTGCGAAGAGAGAACGAAAGAGAGGCGCCCTCAAGATGAGAAAAACCCTTTTGTTCCCTTAATTTTCCCTTTTTTTTTTTTCTCATTCCCTAATTTTTATATTTTATTTATTTTTGTACTTTTATGAAATTACATTAATACCCTTTTCTAAAATCTTTAATGTTTTTGACTTTTTTCCTCGAGAGTGAATCACGATATCGTCTTCCTTTCCCTAATAAAATTTACAACAAAGGCCCTCTTATTTTTAGATTTATACTTTAATACACCTTCTAATATTAAGATATAAATCGAAAATTATGAAGAAAAAAGGCATATTATTTTTTATTGGAAGAGAGAGATAAAGGATTTTATGTGGAGAAAAAGATTGATAGTAATTATTATGATATGTTTTCTTTTTGAATAGATGTATGTATGATTGTGATACATATTCTTGCTAGTTGAAAGGCGATGCCCTACCTTTCATTATTGAAGTCAAAAGGCCATGAGTTGAAAATTTACTTTTGAATAAATGTTTGAATATACTAAAATCACACCTTTACTTCTATGTTAATTTGATTGCTAAGCAAAAAAAGGGCAAAAAGAAATTGTCTTCATTTATATTTAGATTTAAAAAAAAAATAGAAAAAAAAAACATAACTATTTGGGCTTTGTTTCACATTTATTTTTTATAATAGTTTTCTGGAACAAAAAAATCAAGAAAACACATTTAACAATCAAAAACTATTTTCCTTTTTTTATTTTTAAAAATAGAAAACAATATGATTTTTAAAAATATCTTTTAGTTGGTTTTTGTTGTTTTCTAAAAATTGTTTTAAAAAAACATAATTATTTAGGGTTTGTTTGATATTTGTTTTTTAGAACATATTTTTATTGTTCAGAATAAAAAAAACTAAGAAAACACGTCTAACAACTAAATGTTATTTTCTATTTTTAATATATTTACAGAGAACATCTTTTAGTTGTTTTATATTGTTTTGTAATAACCGTTTTTAAAAAAATAATTATATAAAAATGTATAATGATTAAAAATAAAACACTATATATAAAAATTATTTTTAAAAATATTGAAAACAAGTTGAAAACATTTTAAGTTTTTAAACAAACTTTTATTTTGTAAAATATTATAGAGCAGTTTTAAAAAACTGATCTCAAAAACTATTTTTCAAAACTATTTTCATAAATAGTTACCAAGACCTTAATGTTTTTCATGATTTCATATAATCTCTTCAACAACCTTTGTACTCAAAACTAATCTAATGAAAAGGAATAAAATTGAAGCAAAAGACTCCAACAAGTAAATAAAAAGAATGTTAGAGACCTATAATCCACATAAAGAAGATAGGACAAAAAATGCATAACACTGACTATAAAAATACATGTGAATTTGATACTTTAAAAGATAGGAGAGGCATGAGAAAAACTTACAATAAGATCAATGACTTACTTTAACTTGTTATAGTAATGTGTCATGTATTAAAGGGACTAAATTATACAAAATTTTGAAATTATTTGGTAAAAAAAAAAATGTGTGTCAATATGTTGTAAGGCAAAAAGATTAGATTAAATGTTTCTAAATATCATTTCTTTTCTCTCTCTTTTTTCTACCTTCATATCAATATTTTGATTTATAAAAGCAAAGTTTAATTTTATTGATTAAAATATTTTTACTTTTTTATCAACAATGAAATATTATACACCTTACTTTTCTATTATTTCTTTGTATTTATCTTCCCTTGCATTATAATAATTCTTTCATTTATCCCATAAAGAGAAAATATATAATTTGTACCTCATGGAAAATCTCATGTTTGATTTCACCTCTTAGGCATTTATATAGGCAAACTTATGTACATGAATAGTACAAGTATCAAAATAAAAAATAAAAAAATTAGGTGTTGGACAAAAGTTAGGAAACACTTTTAAAAATTTGAAAAATCACTTATAACATTTTCTGAAGGAATACTTAACAGAATATTTTCCTAAAAATACTTTTAGAAAAAACATTTTTAAGTAAAAATACTACTAAACACACTCTACTCTATTAACCTTATACTGGTCTTTCATGGTTTTATGATTGTATTTTTTAAGCAAGATTTTTATTTAAGCTTCAAGACTTAACAGAGTCAAAGAATTAAGATTGACCAATTAAGCAATTTTTATCCTTATCATCCCCTAAAGTTGAGTGACCATAAGCTTATGGCACATAAATGTTTGAATAACCTTTTGTCATAATGTTAGACATTTAGATACATAATGGTATATAGCATATTTCAATAAGAGATATTTGGATAAAATTCTTCAAATACTATTGAAATGGGAAGAATGACCTTTTTTTTCTTTATTTTTTGTTTTAAATTAATGATTCATTTTGGATAATATTAATCTTATTTATTTCGCCAAAATGACATTTCCTTTTCATTCTTGAGTTATTTCCCTCTTGTTTGCCAATGAATTTTCCAAGTTCTCTCAATTTTTCACTCAAGTTCAAACTCATAAGAAAGATGAATGGATAAAAATTGGTTACAACTCTCTCATTTTTCTTCTTCTTCAAGGTTTTTCATTTTTTTCTTTATTTTTGGTTAGGTTTTTTAACAATCGTTTTTGTAGTGGTTCTTCAGTTCCATTGATGATTTGTGGGATATCACAATCACCCCTTATGTAGACACAACATCTGTGTTATGTCTCATAGGATTACGGGGTCGAATAGATAGACACCCCTCACAAGGTCAAACAAACCCTCATACCAGGTTTGGGATCGACTCTTATACCGTTTGTAATAACCCACTACCCGCTCCCAACTATGTAGATATTATCCGTTTTAAGCCTAAGGAGCTCTTAGGGCTTTAAAACATGTTTCATGGTTAAGAGAAACTTGTACTTATGTAGTGCTAAGAACTTTTTCTACCATCTAATGTGGGATACCACAATCACATTCTCATGTAGACACAACGAGGACCCATATTCGATATGAGATATCATATTTTTTATTATGATGTGGTAAGATCCTTTTTATCATTTTTTACATGTTTGGTTAGAGTTTTTTACAACTGTTTTTGTAGTGTGTTTTTTGGAGTTATTTTTTGTAATTGCTTTTTATTGGTTTTTTTTGGATCATAGTTAGGGTTTTTTTTGTAGTTTCATTTAAACTCTTGAAATGTAAGATGAGAATGTAGGTTTGTAATCTAACATTTAAGTCCATTTGAACATTATAGGTTTTTTTTTCTTTTGTAGATAATATGGAAACGTAACTCCAATTAAGTTTTTTAAAAACAAAATTTAACAATAGTAAAGTATTCAGGTCATTATAAAATAAAAAACTTAACCATAGTTAAATTATTTGTAAATGAAACTTAACCATTGAATAGTTCAAGTTATCATTATAATTGAAAACTCAACTTCCATGCAGTTCAAGTGAACACAAAATTAATATTTGTCTAATTTGTAATACATAAAATTTAATTCAAATAAATGTTTAAAATGAAAACAAAATTTAGTTGTTTGAAAAATAACATAATTATGAAACAGGAAAAAAAGTAAATAGAAGAGATAGATATTTCTTTGCGGCAAATAATAAAATAGGTGACAGATAACGAATATAATAAATAAAATAAGTATAAAGATACCATTTTTGGTGGTAAATAAAATTAAAAAACGGTAAAAGTTTCCAAAAAAAGTCATTTCTCAACAAAATTAAAGAGAATGGTCAAATTTCATAATTTGAGAGTTATTTCGATCCATGTGTCCAAATAACCCTTTTAATAATTCGTTGAGTTACTTTATCACAGAGGAAATGAAAGTCCTACTGAATATGTTTGGTTCTAGCGTGTATAATACGATTGGAAGCAAAGACAAAGATACTTTAATTGTCGCAATAAATGATTGGGATTCGAATCTATGACACCTTGACATGCAAAAAGGATTAAATACGAGGAAATTTAACAACTATGGGAGGAAGACTATAAAGTTCATAGTCAATGCTATCTTAAGAGAGGACATTATTTAGATCCAATATTGTTAGAATATTGGAGGCCAAATGTTATGAAAATATTGATGAAAATTTCAATATTAGTGGAAATTTCTATAAAATTAGAAAATTGAAGGAAATTAACCAAAATAGAAATTTTGGATGAAACTTTGACAAACAATAAAACAAGTAATACTTCACATATTAAACTATTTTTTTTTTTTTTGAGAAAACAAGTAACAATTGATGACATTGGTTATGGGTTGATAACAAATACAACTTTTAAAGTAAATACTAATCTTTATTTGATTGAATTTCAATAATTAAATGCACATTACATTATATTTAATATTAAAATGATGAATCATAAGGTTTTAAGGTATTTTAGGATGAAAGAATGTCATCTTGATTTAAACATATTGGTCCTATGATATGTAGTTTGCATAATACCGACATTAATTACATACGAACATGTCAAACACGTG
This sequence comes from Vitis vinifera, assembly GCF_030704535.1. NCBI lineage: Eukaryota > Viridiplantae > Streptophyta > Magnoliopsida > Vitales > Vitaceae > Vitis > Vitis vinifera. Next base: position 6,763,857 of record NC_081808.1, read on the forward strand.
TGTTTGATTTTCTTTCCACTACTTCTTCATGGATAGGAAACCTTGAGTTGACCTATATGTTTGTTTAAATTTCCCATTTTACTTGATTTGAAACTCTATATGACAGTTATATAGAAAGGTAGTTAAATATTCCATAATCATTATTAATTAATTCCTTTTGAAGTTGTGAACTTTGTTCATATTCATAAGGAATAAAAACGATAGCGTCATATATGAGTCACCAGGTTGAGTTGCTATACTCACATTTAAAACTCACGGAAAATGACTCTTTGTCAAATTTTGACATTTTTTATGGGTCCCACCATGCCTCTTCCTTGTATAAGACTTCCCAATAGCTCTTATTCCCATACTTGTTTTTCTAAATCGATGGTCTTCATCTTGTATGCAATGGGGGAAGTTGTCTTCACAAGTAAATGGCTTGATTGTTGTTGACTTTAACCACTGTCTAACATTCCCCTTATCATCGCTGTCATTTCTATCATCTCCATTATCTCTATTATCATCATCATCTTTATCATTATCAAAATCAACGTCTATGTCATCACTCTCCTCACCATTTCATTTAAAGGCACTACAAATAAAAGTACCAACACTGGTTTGGTTATATTTATAGTCAAACTAACACAAGTAGGTTATGTTGGTAATTGCATTGGCATCACTAATGAATGAGCTCCACTTTTAGTGTTAGTAAACCTAACTTCTTCAAACATGACTTTCTTAACGTTAATCCCAAATTCAAGAGAATATTTAGCTACTTGTGGAATGAGATTCCCATGTTCAAAATCTAAGTGTATAGGTCTAACCTATTGGAACAATCGATCCTCTTCTTATTCTCTTTACTATACCGTGATGTTTAGAAAATCAAAGAAATTCATTTAAGCCATTTGATCCTTTTTAGTCTTTATGTCTCATAGTTTTAGCCTTGTTGTCCTAATTCTCTTGGAATGACTAAAAGATCCAAGAAAACCGTTCAAGCTATTTTATCCTTTTCAATGTTCATCTCTTGTAGTCTTAGCTTCATGTTGTGGTAACAATAAACAAATATTTACAACTTCATATAAGCAAGATGATTCCATTATTTTATGTGAATAAGAGCAAATGTGCTCCAATTGAAAAGCATACACTTTGTGTTGAAATTCTTATAATTAATCACCATTGATAGCATAGAAGTTTTATTCTCATGCATAAACCACAATTCACCTAAAATTAAGGTTACAACTTGGGCACGTTCAACCCACCCAACCCAAGGTTCAAGTTGACATGTGTTAAGATAGAGTCATTAAAAACATAACATGATATTCAGCTTCTACTATTCTAATCAAGTTTGCATTAGTATTTATCTAAGCATTTAGACCTACATCACTTGTATTGTATATCACTTGGGTGCATTAGGAATTGCATGGAAGGTTCAAGTCATGGATCTCTTGCAAGTTGATGAACTGTTCACAACCGATTCATAGATTCAAACAATTCACCCTTAGACTGCTTTGTATTTAAAGGAATGACTTGCTTTGATCATCATATTGAGTTTCTTATGATTCGTACTGCACTAGTGTGTATGGTTACACATTGAATAAAACTTATGGTAAATTTGTGACATTAATTATCAGGTAGTTATAATTTCACCAAGCTACCGTGTTATATGAGCTCTCAATCTTGAAAGAATGTTTTAACCTACTAGTGAGACCCTAAGGTGGTCGTACATTTCCTATAGATTGGGTCATTGTTCATTAAGGAATGTGATAATAAGTGTTTTCAATAGAGACACTATAATATTTTATGGGATTGAGACAGTGTGTCCTATTGGATGATCTTTAAGATTTATGATTGTTAGTCATAGGGTTCTCGAAATTAAGTTTTGATGATCACAAAACAAAGTTCAAGTTACTAGTAGTTCAAATCAAGTTAATTGTTTTAAGTTTTCTTGGAAAAATTAAAGCAAGTTCAAACAACTAAAATAAAATATCATTGCCTTGAAGGCTTGAGCTTTTTGAAAACTTAAGAAGACTAGGACTTAATGTAAGGTTGTTCTTATCGGTGTACTTAAATCATAAAAAAATTTCATGCACTTAAAGTTTCAAAAAATTATCCCTTATTAAACTTAAATATTTCTTAAAATCGAATGATTTTAGGCTTTTGATGAAACTTTGATCTTAACTCTTCGTAAACTTGATTTAAAAGGTTATTTGGGGTTGAACATGTGTTACCAAAGTTTCCCAACCTTGATTGAAAGTTGTTTTAGCCCTTTATAATGCAATCGGTCAAGGTGGGATGAGGAAATCAGTTGAGACGGTTGAGCTTAATTAGTTAAGGTGCACTTTATGCACTCTCTCCTTTCTAATAACCTGTTTGAATTGGTTAAGGCAAGAACCTCAACTAGTCGAGGATCAATCAAACCGATTGAGGTTCTGAACCTAAATGGTTACTTGCTAATGCATTTAATGCATGATAACAATTGAATCGATTAAACCGATTGTCTGACTGGTCGAGTCTTTTTTAAGGGTTTTAGGGATTCTAAGCTAAAAACATATAAATTGAAGTGTTTAAGGTCATTTATGCACATGACACTCATCGAACTTAACTACTAACCTATTTTCTTTCTCTCATTTAAAGATTTTCAAGTGTATTATTCTTCAACTTGCAATTCTTTCAAGTGCACCTTCAGGTCCATCCTAGGTTTCATTGTATTGAGAGCTTAACTTGCTATGCTTTCGTTTATTTTATGAGAAAAGTGTTTCAAATGAGGTAAATAACTTGAGGTATTTACAAAAGTTTTTTTGGAACCTTGGAATTTAAGTGTACGTATTGAAGGCTTAAGGTTCAAGCCTTGTAAATAAGTGAAACCCTCACTTTGTTAAGAGTTTGAGAATAGTGGATGTAGGCGAATTGCTAAACCACTATAAAAAAAAAGTTTGTATTTTTTTCTCATAATTTTTTATACTTTTGCCTTTTATTTTCTATTATCTTCTTCTATACTTTTTTCTTAATTAAAATTTTTCAAAAAATGACTAGTACCTAATTCAACTCTCTCTCCTTGGGTGTATAACTATGTTTTAATTAGCTTGTTTTCACAATGATCATGAATTTGTGGTGCCACAATAATTTCATCAGTTGGATTTGGTACGTGTCCTTTGTAGATTGAGTGTATTAATCAATTTTCATCTCAATATAATATCATAGGGAATTAAAGTATAGTTGACTCTCTTTAGTGAAATATTGAGTCTATTTCAAAATTGGATTGTGAGAGAGTCATGATTTTCCTATAAGTTTCAATGGTCCTTCACTATTGCTCACAATCTTTTTTGGTATAAAGATTTGAGGGAAATTAGAGTTTTATTCACTTTTGAGCATAAAATGCCATTTTGGCAAAAACATTAAGTTGCCTAGAAACTCATGATCATTTATTTTGGGTTTTACATTAGAGTAATTAATTAGTTAATTAATACCCATTTTGATTAATTAATTAATTAGGACTCTGTCTGGGTCACTTAAGCTCACATGGAAGTTTATATATACCCCTTAGGTTTTAGGATTAGACTCTTAACTTTTCACATTATTGGTGTTCAAAATATGTTAACCTATATTTCTCTCCTTCTCAAGGTGTATAGACTTTATACAAGTGCCAAGGATTAAAGATTAAGTCATAGGGTGGAAGATTATAAGGTTTTTGAGATTCTTACATAAATTGGAATAAGATCTAGGAGATGTTTTTACTTTCATTATTGATAGATTTAGTAGTCTTGGGATCTAGAGAACATGCACCCTTGATCCTATTCCTAAGACCATGGACAAGGTGTGAACAAGTTAAGGTAGAGTTTGAATTGGAAAAACATCAACCTAAAGAGATTAGGGTTGGCGTGTGTTGAAAGTACGAGCAACTTGTTGAAACTTGAACCTGCATATTATTATTATTATTATTCTATTTAAAATGTAAAAAATATGAAAAGGATAATAAAGGAATTTTAACATTTTTATAATTGTACTATGCTAATAAATTTATCATTCTTTATAATTATTAAAATATTTTAAAATATTGAAACTTAAGGTTAGAGTTGTCATTTTTATTAAACTAGTAACTAATAATATAATTGATAGTTTTGAGACATTTAACTTTTAAAATTTTATTCTATAATATGACTTATATTTTATAACTTTGAAATAAATATTTTATTTATCACAAGTTTTATTATATACATTTTGTTTGATAACCCATAAAAACTCACAAAAACTTATTGGAGCCCTTGTTGCCCACTAGCTTAACATAGGTTGAAACTTCTCGACCTCATATTAGGTTTAGAATAGGTTGAACCTTCTCGACTCGACCTTATATTAGGTTTAAAATAGGTTGGACATAGGTTTGACACGGATTAACCTTCAAACCCATTCAACCCATTCAAATTATAACCATTGCTAAAAAAGAAAAAAAAATTGATTTGAGTGGCCTATTTTTCATAATGTTAACCTTATTTTTTCTTGGTTTGTTTATCACCTCATTTATTGTTGGGATAAATGACAATTCAAGTTGAGTTGGACAACACGCCATCAGTGAACATGGCAACATCTTATCCTTAAATCTTAAATAAAATTGAAAATGAAAAAAGAAAAATAATTAAATCCATAAAGCTAAAATGGAAAACAAAAGGAGAAAGGAAAAATTGAATTAAATAAATGAAAACTAAAAAGAAAAAAATAATAATTAAATGAATTGAAATTGAAAAGGGGAACAAACAAACAAAATAGCCACGTGGAACTCCTGCTGCCACCGGTGAACATCACAACCCCCATCAAGAGGCTGCCACACTTCTCCGACAACCTCTGCAAAAACGATTCTCAGTTTCCATACCCAAGAAATGGCTTCCATGCCTTTCTCTGTCTCCTTCACTGCTCATTCACCTGGATTTGCCCAAACCAAAGCAGCACATCACCATTCATGGCCTTCTTCTCCTTATCCTTCCATGGCTTTCTTGATGCCATCCACCAAATCCTCTTTTGGGGCCTCTAATTCAGCCTTTTTGCGAACTGGGTTCTCGCTTTGCTCTTCAGAAATTCCTGGGGTCTCCTTGAAATCTCGATTTTCAGGCGGCGTTTATGCGAGAGCGGCTACGGAGAAGAGCCTGTATGATTACACTGTCAAGGTATATGTTTTTGTGAATAACTTTCCATCTCACCCTGCATCCCTGGTGTGTCTTTTTTTGGGAATTTTTTGAATTTTTCATTTGTAATGCTTTTCTTTTCCTTAATTTACCGGTGTATGCTGAATTGTTCATCATCTGTAGTTTTTTCCTCTTTCTACCATTTTACATCTTTGGTGTTTTTCGTTTCTGGGCATTGATTAATTTTTCTGCGGTTTTCTTTTGTGGGTATTGTTGTTTTGTGGGTGTTATTTCAGTTATGTCTTTTTTGGAACAAGGGGGTTTATTGAATTGATCGTTCCTTAATGGCTTCCTATTCGGATACTGGATATTGTATGAGTTCATGGGTAGAGTATATCGATTTCTGGAGTTGCAATAAAAGGAGTCTTCTCTTTCTTCCTTGTTTGTGTGTTCCTTTTCTGGGTTTGTAACTGAATTATGCAGAATTTAGAGTCTCCTTGGGTTCTTTTTGTCTGTGAACTCCATTTTTCTACTGAAATAATCCAAAAATTAAACTTTGTTTTGACTTGGTATCAGTGGAATTGTTATTTTGTGCTCTGTTCTTGTTTTTTCCTGAACTCGTAGTGCCTGGGTATTGTTCATTCAAGAGCAGCTAAGGGGAAGAGGATCCATGACTTCATTTTCAAGATAGATGATTAAGGAAACACTTAGAATCCTTTTCCTCTCTGGGCGTTTGTCTGAAGTTTTCTTCCATTTATGTTAACCCTTTTCCGTGTTGAATATTAATTTCTGAAAAAGTACATGAAAAGGATTTTTTTTCTTTTTTAAATATATGTTAATCCCTTTTCTGTGTTGAATATTAATTGCTGATAGAATACATGAAAAGGACCCTTTTTTTTTTCCTTTTTTAAATTTTTTCATGCTTTGGGACCTTGAGAAAGCAAGATCCTTTTTAGTTTTTAGTGCAACTGTTTGAATCAGGGAGGTGACATTCTCATTTTTGTCACAGAACATCAAAATAAATAAATTTCCTAAATTTTCTTTTCTTTTCTTATGTGTGTGATACATATATTTTCTGAATTTTTTATACCGATTAGAGAAAGTTGTAGTTGTTCCTTGCATGTATCTTGGAATGTCTGTGCAAGTCTATGCATGTGCCTACAATGTGCTAGATCTCTACTTGTGTGAGACAGATTAGAAGATATTTTCCTTAACTAAATAATATAAATTAAGTGAATCTCGTAGGATTCTATTATTTTAATTTATTTTTCTGAACTAGTTTTTCTGAGGATAATTGTGGAAAAGTCTTATTTTGGTGTGGGACTTTGAATAGGCAGCTATCAAGGTCTCCTGATTGTTATTCTGTATCACTTGTTTAAATTTCAAAATAATGGGTTTGTGATTTATTATTTGTTATCTTTCTTAATTTTGTTTATGTGCAATCTTTGAGAAGGTATTTTGTTGAATTTTTATTATTGTTCATGTTGTTTGAAGTGGTGTTTATATATTGGAGAGTTCAGGTGTTTTGTATGACCCAATTCAGGAATGAGCTTATAAACATGGAAAAATTAGTTTGCACTCAGTATGGAGGTTTTTGTTGCAGGATATTGAGAAGAAGGATGTTCCTCTTAGCAAATTTAAGGGCAAAGTCCTCTTGATAGTCAATGTGGCTTCAAAATGGTATTCTCTCCTATATGGTTGTTTAGTTTCATATGATAGCTGTGTAGATTGAACTTGTCTTCTTTTGTTTTTCAGACTTCTACAACTAACCTAGATGCATAATGATATTCATTTAAAAGTTCTACAATTAACTCAGATATGATCTAATTGAAGAATTTCCCTTGAATTTCAGTGGTTTGACAGCATCAAACTATTCAGAACTCTCGCACATATATGAGAAGTACAAAACTCAAGGTATGCTCAACTTCTGAGAGGCCATAGCTTAGATTTCGTCTAACCTTCCTGAGCTGGCATTTAAACCATTTAGATCTACCCTGTTCAAAGCTAGGAAGTGTGGTGAACCTGAAGAATTTATTTTTGCTTTTGAAAGAGTTGCTTATGGTCTTATCATTGGATGTTTTATGTTTCGTAATTCAAGCTGAACCATATATACTAACCCATTTGACTTGAATGCTGATAAACCCCTGCCCAATAAGAATCAATGTTATTTTATATTACATATATTTGTAGGTAATAAATATTTTTGAATCTGGTCAGAGCATTCATCTTGTTAATGCTTTTTATATCCATAATCTGATGAGAATGCAATACACAAAAAACTAACATACCTGAAATATATTTTGATCTCTATTTGATTCGAAGTCTTCTCAATGATCCAATTTGGATGTACACGTAGTCACTCTGAATCCAATATGCTGACAGGCTATGTAATTGTTTGATTATGGTAATATGTGAAGAAAAATTCATTGACAGATCCTCGTGAACAAGCAACACATTCATGGAACTGTTTTAGGACTTTTATTATACTACTGAGAATTATCTACCCTCTGGATGACTTGTAATCAATCTCATGGATCTTGTGATCCAAATTATGGGAGTCTTCTCATGCATTTAATGTCCATAGGTCCCATCATATCTGCTGTTGGTCTACATTAAACAAAAAAAAAAGAAAAAAAAAAGGAAAAAAAAAAGAAAAGAAAAAGAAAGGCGAGCCCACCAGGAAGCACATAGATTAATGACAACTGGGTGGGCCTCTACCTATTGGCATCTTCTCCTATTTTTCTCTCTCTTCATGCTGTTCTCATTACAGTACTTCTTCTCATCATAGAGAATTCACTGTTGTGTGGCAGTTGAGTGAGCTGAAAAAGGTACAATCCATTGGACAGATCCCAAAACATAGTTAAAAACAAAAAAAAAATGTTTTGACTCCCATACTACATACTGTTTGGTTTCAAGAAGACAAAAGCCTAAACTCAAGAAAGCCTTACATCACTACTTGAGGTTGTGTAGTTGATTGAATGGCAGGGTTGACTTTTGGTTTCTCAATAACCAAATAACTGGTAGGTAAAATTCTAAATTTTAGTATATGTCATGCCAACTAAATTTATGATGAGTAGTTCTGGTAAATTATGCAGCAGACAGGACAAACAAATCGTGTTTCCTGGGTATTTGCTTCTAATCAATAAGCTCCTAGCATATAGGACTCATTTCTTGTCAATTACATGGCTAAGTTATGGGTGCTTGGTCTCAAATGGCAGCCATACGCTTTTTAATTTCTATAAATATGAAAATAAGTCTAACAAGTCTGCATTTTTGCAAGTTAAATCATCCTATGGATTTGGTTGAGGATGTGTCTTACATTAGATCATATGTTAAGTTGGTTCAAATTATGAGTGTGGAAAATAAAATTTTAAACTGCTCACAATTTTGCATGTGTAATTGATGGATATCATTAACAGACCAGTTACAAAGTGTCAACAGTTAATTGGGCAAATCATTTCTCATCCGTAACTTTGGCTATGTGTGAATTTTGTTTAACCACAATTTAATTGATCATTGATATGTGTTATTTTGTAATTTGTCCATTAATCTCTCTTGGAAATTATGATATTTTAAATTTTACCCTTTTGCATACACGTTTACAAATAATGTGGCATTAGCTTTGTCCTATGTGATTTCTGGTAAGAGTAATTCTTGGAGGGTTAGAAGCACTTCCTAAATGCTTGGAAGCACTTTCCTTACAAAACTTAGATGTTTAGCAAAGTTATCAAAATCACCTTAACAATCCAGAGGATTGTTTGAAGTGATTTTTAGACCAGTATTTGGTAGGTGCTTCATTTAGAAATAAATCTTTTGTCATATATCAAATTACCAAAAACACTTTTTATATCCAGACACTAATTGATTCTTCATAAAAGTGTTTCTGATAGTAGTGCTACCAATGGAAGGTTACAGGCTAAAAGGGCTTTTTCAAGAATCACTCCCAAACCCTAAGATTTATGTGATGTTCATGCAATGATTAGTAGAAAGTAGTGATATGATGTGATCACCGTGATGTATCCTGCAAAGCACTGGAATTGATGAACACTAATGTAATTCCTGTCTTAAACAACAGTTTGTGTTCTATGCTAGACGAATATATACGTTTCTTTTCTTTCTTTTCTTTATTATTATTATTTTTAAATTTTTTATAAAGATTAGTAAATGGAGCTATCCTGGGGAAAAGGAAGAAAATTGATTTTTAATTGAATTTGAAAGGTTGATTAAAATTTATACATCGCTTTGTGATCAACAATGTTTCTCTAAAAGTGGTTTGAGAACTTTTGAACTCATAGAAAGCACTCATCCTGATGATACTCCTACATGCTGTTTATGCAATTCCATTGCAGGCTTTGAGATTCTAGCTTTCCCTTGCAATCAGTTTGGGGGGCAAGAGCCTGGATCAAATCCCGAGATTAAGCAGTTTGCTTGCACAAGGTTCAAAGCTGAATTCCCAATTTTTGATAAGGTATCCAACTGCAATCCCCTGCATATAACATGATTGGTTGAAAGTGTGAATCAGGTACTAAATTTTGTGCACAACAGGTTGATGTTAATGGGCCAACCACTGCTCCAGTTTACCAGTTTCTGAAGTCAAACGCTGGCGGATTTTTGGGTGACCTGATCAAGTGGAACTTTGAGAAGTTTTTGGTGGACAAAAATGGTAAGGTTGTCGAGAGATATCAGCCAACAACATCACCTTTCCAGATTGAGGTATGTTTCTTCATCCTTGAATTTTGTAGACTTTGATCATGGATTATTCCCTTGAAACAATGACAATTTGGCAAATCTAATGGTTGGGAGATGCAATGATTCTTCTACAACCCCTATCCTAAATATCTAAGATGCCTTATTGCTGTGGTAATTAAGGTGTTTGACTCTAGATAACTAGCTACTTGAACAGGGATAAAAATTTTCAAGGTCACAATTGGAAAGTTTTGTTAGCCCATTATTTCGACTATTATTTATGACCTGATCTGTTATGTTTGAACTGCTGGTATTATCATGCACATCCACATACTGATTCATCTATGGTGTGAAGCTGGACACAGCTTTCCTGTTTATTATAATTAGTCGCTCTTTACTGTAAGAGCAATTCATAAGGAGCAACATTTTTCTTGATAGCTATTTTTTTTCCCTAGGAATTTAATTTTCTACATTTGGATTTTTTATCCTAATGGTCAAATTCGAGGATTATTATAAACTATCATATTTTAGTTCTTCAAAGCTATATATGGTAATGGCATGTCAGGATTATTTGGATTTTTGGTCCTGATGTTGAAATTTGAGGAATATTATAGACTAGTTGAATTCAAATTTTGAACCTTTGGTCAAGAGTATCCATAGATTTTGGAATACTCTAGATGAGCTCTTGGATTATGGTCCCTTTTGCAGGGTTGCGAATGTTTTAAAAATCATTTTTCTAATAAACATCACGTAATCTATTTTGGATCTCCTGAAGAAAAAATTTGATTAAAGGGTAAAAGGAAAAAAAAAATGTGTGAGATATGGGAACCAAAGGAATGTAAAAATAGAAATACACCTGTTGGAGTTTTTATATATGTGACAATTCAGTAATTGACCACGATCCATTTAACGCATCAATATTAACAGCTATTACTAGTTGCCTGAAGTATTGCGGTTTATCCCGTATAAACTTAAAACTCAGCAATTAGATAAAGGGGAGTGTGACCTCAACTCTTCAGTTTAAAATTCACCATCAAGGTGTGTCTTAGCATTTATTGATGCTCAAGGCAGTAAGCTTACTTGCATAGCTGTTGTGTTATTGAGCTTGAACCAATCCTGGCACACCCACACACCAACAGCAACGCCCATATACACAGAGAAAAGAGGAACATTTGTTTCTGGACGTTAATGTTAATTGGCAAAAAGATTAGGCAGTGAGTGGTTTGAATTTGGGCAGTGATTTTGTTTTCAAAATGAAGCAATTTTGTTGATTTTTTTTTTGTAATTTGTTGCAGAAGGACATTCAGAGGCTTCTTGCAGCATGAGTACAAGTTGTGCAGGCATGTATGGCAGCTTCGCTCTTGACAAAAGAAAACAACTGACATGTAAATTTCTGGCTTAGGCATCACACCCGCATATATGTGTTTTTGTTTCTGTGACATATGCATGAAGTTACATTATTTGTTTCCCTTGTTTTCCATTTCTTTCTTGTTTTGTTGAACAGAAATGCACAAAATCCTCTTTCTGCAATTATAAGAGTTTGATCATTTGCTATTCCTGCCTGCAGCATTTGTTTGCTGTGAAATTTGGCTGGGGTTTGAAGTGTGGGTTACTAGCAAAAAAATAAAAGGTCTAAAATGTAGATGCTTGATAAACATGGATTTGTCTTTCAAAATCTTATGATTTTGGAAAAAAACAATAACTAATTGATATGAAAATGGAACAGCATCATATTTTTTACCCTCAATTGACTTGTATTGCTGATTATATATATATATTTTCTACTCAGGCAAAATCGCTTTACGCGAATGCGGTTTCAAATTTTCAAACAAAAATATAGAAAAAAGAAATGTCGTATGAAGTGTGTTAGGGTGCAATAGTATTACTCTTAAGTCTAAGGATAGGTTACCAAAGTGATGATTTTTAGAACAAGGTCTACGACTTGTGATATCAAATGTCATGAAAGGTTTAGTTTATCCTTGCTAGATATCAATTGATTTTTAGATGAGATAATCAAAACCAAATAGACTATAGTAGGGTTGAAGATAGGGGTTCCTTGTCTTGTCTTTAGAAATCAGTGTATTATCATGTGATTATTTATATATGAATTTGCCTAACTTAGAAAAGAAAACATATCAATGAAAGGAAACAATAATGGAAGAAAAACAGGGGTTTCATGAAAGGACAATGTCTGTTTCATCCATTCAAGATACTCTTCCCATTCTGCTTCCTACTTTGTATTTGATTGTTCAGCTTTCTCATGTTCATAACTATTTACTCATTTTGGCTTGTAAAGAGCTTGACAGCATTATTGTTTTCACCTGAGGTTTACCCGGTCATTAACTTTAGGGTCCCGTGGGATTACTCAAGGTGCACGTAAGCTGGCCCGAACATCCACGGTTATCAAAAAAAAAAAAGAGTTTGACAACATTATTATTTGCTACACTTTGGAGGTATATAGTATAAGAAAATTCCCATTTGTTATTGATTTTGTAGCTTTCATCAGCATTTAAATATCCAATCAGTAGAATAGGTGGCAATGCAATTCCAAAAAAAAAAATCAATAGTAGTGGGTCAGATTGGTTATTTAATTGATTGGATGCCAATTGTTTTACTTTCATTTTTAAACAACTCATGTTCTTTCAAGTCACCTTTTCCTTCAAACTCATAGCATTGACACATCAAAATTTTCTAACTCATCCATTAATACATTCCCATGTATAAAATTAGGAAAAAAACTAAGGTATTAAAGAGGTATCTACCAAAAATTTCAATCTCCACCATTAAAAGTGCGGAAAAAGATAAAGGTACATTCATGTGAAAAAAAAATAAGACTAAGATATAAATAAATATAATTAAGGTGCATGATAATAGGATTTAATGGTACATATGATGTAATCTAATTGGTTATATTTTTCGATACTCTAATCATAGCGTTATAATTCATGTTCTCGAATGACATGGCTTATTATCATTTAAAGATGTCTTTCTTTTTTAATATGCTAGGTTTTGACTTTTGACTCCTATTTATTGCTTAAATTTAGTAAAAATAAATATAAGTTAAAATAATCGAGGATGAACATTAATTAAAATTAACAAAGATGAGAAGATGAGTATGTTGATTTAATGATTTAAAATAAATTTTAAGTTAATTTTCCTAAATAATTTTAATACTTAGAGTGAAAGATAAGTAACAAATTTTAAGTTAATAACTTAAGGATGTTTGGTAAAACTTAATTCTTATTGTTTAATGACTTAAGTTAACTTTAAGTTAAATTGTATTTAAGTTGTAAAATTAAAACTTATTATTTAATTCTTAGGTCATATATTATTTATAAATTGGGTCACCTATCAATTGAGGTTGATAGCATTAGGTATATTCAATATATGTACCATGATATCTCATGGGTTTGAGACAACATATCTCTTTGAGTGATACAAATGATATGTGATATAAAATATATAATTATAGTAATTTCTTAATTGAAATTAATATGTGTTTTTGTAAAATTAGAGTATGTTAGTTGATCACATAATGGTAGGATCTAAGAATCAAAGATAGTAGAGGTAATTTTGGTAGGTTGATAGTATCTACCTCGTTGATTAGGAATATCAATTCATGAGGAGCTTGCATATAATGGATAAGGCAGGTCATAGACCCGATTTTAGTATCTCATTTTAATATCATAGGATATTGGAGTGCAATCAACTCTCTGTAGTATAATGTTAAGTCAATTTCATAATTATATTATAAGAGAGTTAGTATTTTCCTATAGTTCCAATGGTTCTCATTCGAACTCATATTCCTTGATGGTAGGTACAACAACTTTAGGTGATTCCACTTTGGTTCTCCATTCATATGTGTGTATAAAGACATTTTAGTAAATATATAAAGTTACACGAAATTTTATAAATGATTCTTTTTAGATTGAGTTAATTAATTAATTAAAACCTAATAAGGTTAATTAATTAATTAGAATCTTATTTCTCTAAGTTCGGATTGAGTTTGAATTGATTGGGTTAGAATCAGGTTGGTTGAGTTGTATAGTTTAAAATCCATCTATAATGTTTTTTTAAAAACCTTTTTTTATATATTTATATAAAAATGTAAATAATAAATGGGACTAAATTTCAAGAGGACAAAAAAAAAATTATATATTTTTTCTAAAAAAATAATAGAGTTCATGCTATAATATAATTTGATATTTTTAATTAAAAATTTAAAAAGAAAATTAATATTGAATAACATACATTGAATTCGGGCTAGGATGAAATTGTCATAACCTTGACTTGAAACCCAACTCAAAAGGTTGAAAAGGCCTAACTCAAGTTTACTGGATCCCATCTCAATGTAAAACTGGGTGGAGTCCACCAAACTTTGGGTGGAGTCCACCAAACTTGCACCCTTAACACTGAACAACCAACCAAATCAACATTCATCACAAAGAAGTCAAACAAAATTCATAGATTTAAAAAGATTTTAGAGTTTATTTATTTATTTATCAAAATAGCCTTTCTCATGAAAAAAAGAAAAATCAATGCTAGGCAATTTAATTAGTAATATTCAAAGCAACTTTTTTATTACCACGAATGAGCCACCTCATTTTATTTTTTAAAACTCGAAACTGTATTTCATAAATATGGTTTCATTTTTTAATTGCATTTGTTAAACATAGTTTTACTTTTGAACCTTTTTACAATTTTTTTTATGATTTTATTTTTATCTTATTTATACATATAATAAAGGTTATTAATTTATTTATAAATAAAATAATAATTTATCGACATTTAAAAAAATTGTTTTTATTAATACAAAGACAAAGTGCAAAACTAACATCAACATGCAACAACTAGAAAAAATTTGCAAAAAATAATAATAATAGTAAAGTAAAAGCATATCTACATTGTTGTTGCAAGTAACATCAACAGTATTCGGAAAATTTCCCACTTATACTAGTATCTTTAAATGCAACTGGAACATTTGTGAGGCTATGACCCCACTAAAACTCTGTCACCCTTTAAAAGATAAATTAAAATATTATATATATATATATATATATATATATATATATATAATATTTTAAATTTAACAATATTTTTTAAAGAAAAAAGTCCGTTATAAGCTGATGACCCATACCCACAAGCAAACGAAAGACTTCCCCTAGCATTTGAGAGTCAAAGCTTCCTTCCATGACCTTGTGGTCAACATCTCCTCCGCATAACTCCGCCCCAGATCCAATTTCCGACCATGGAAGAAGAAAACCCTTCAGAAACCCTACACCTCATTGGCAAGCCTCCACCAAATCAACCCAAAAAACAACCACCATCACCACCCCCTCCTCCGCACCCACCGCCGACCCTATACCCCACCAAAACCACACCTTTTACCCTCCTCATCCAACCATTCCAATGGCTCCAAATGCTCTGCAAGCAACTCAACCCCACCTTCATCCTCGGCATCGCCCTCGTCTACGGCCTCAGCCAAGGCTTCTCCAACTCCTTCTTCAAGGTCGTCACCGACTTCTACTGGAAAGATGTTCAAAAGGTCCAGCCATCGGTAGTCCAGCTCTACATCGGCTTCTACTACATTCCTTGGATCATGAAACCCGTTTGGGGTCTCCTGACCGACGTCTTCCCCGTCATGGGCTACCGGCGGAGGCCCTACTTTGTGGCCGCCGGCGTTATTGGGACGGTCTCGGCTGCGGTTGTGGCGATTAGCGGGAACCTGCCGGTGGCCGTGGCGTTGGGTTGCCTGATTGGGATAACGGCCGGAGTGGCCATCGCCGATGTGACGATTGATGCGTGCATTGCCCGGAATAGTATAGAGATCAGGTCGCTGGCCGCGGACATGCAGAGCTTCTCCGGGTTCTGCTCGTCAGCCGGCGCTCTCCTCGGCTACTCCAGCAGTGGGTTCTTTGTTCATCATCTTGGGGCTCAGGTCTGCCTTGCCTTTCATTTATTTTTCACATCTTAGAAAATGGGGAAAAAAAAAAAAAACCCTCATTTAATATTTTTGAAAATTAAATTTATAATTTGAAAAGAATTTAAGGGTAATTGTGGGTATTAATTAATATTAAATATTGTGTAATTGTAGGGAGCGTTAGGCATATTGGTGGGCCCGCCAGCAATGTTGGTGGTGTTAGGGTTTGTGATCTATGAATCGAGAGCCCCCAATCTCGCCTCTAACAACAAGAGGAAGGTACCTTTTTCTACTTTACTTTCACTGCTATGCTTTGGTGGAAAAATACCAAAACTGAATATGTCGGTGGACTTGGTCCCCCCCGGTCCCCACCTGCATCAATTGTCAATGAGGGTCTTTTAGTCATTTACTTAACCACGTGCTTGTCACATGGTGTTTAGGTACATGCTAAAGCTGAAAGATTCTAGTTTGAATAGGAACCAAAAGCTACAAGAAAATTGGATGCTTTAACATGGGGGTTGGGTTCATATCCCAAAGAGACGAGCTGTCATTATTTGTCTTATTTGGGCCTGGTAGTATATTATTCCCTGAGTCCAAAATGACTCTGCTTAGTATATTGTTTCAGTCATTTAATTACAAGAGAAGTATCTTTCAAGTTTCAAAATGACTCTTAGAAGCTGACGCCAAAACCTAAACAATGCAAAGGAGAAATTCCTTTTATATTCCTAACTAATCTTTCAAGTGGGTCCACCACATTGTCATCTATTAAATTTATGATATAAAATTGTATCTTTACCCCCAAACTCCCTCCTAATAAAAATAAGACTTCGTTTGATTGATGGAATAGGATAGGATATGTATATTCTAAGATATCATAACCGATTGGATAAAATATGAATATCATAAGATATGATTTCTAATAGGATATGATATCCTTGGATATATATATCCTATAAACATGATATTTTAATATAACATATCAATGATGTATGCTATATTATATTTATATTTAATTTATGAAATAAATAAAAAATAATATGAAATATATGTTATATTTTCAATGTTTAAAATAAAAATTATACTATATTTAAATATTTTTTATTTAAAAAAATGAAAATTTTATTATGTTTAATAATATTCATGATCAAAATATTTGAACTTTACAAATATTTTTTTTATATTATGTTATTTAATATATAAAAATATTTTTAAATTATATGTTAATATTATTTTATAAATATTTTTTTTAGTTTGTTTAATCATAAATTTAATTTATGATAAAAAAATTATTTTGTAAAATGAGTATATTAAAAAATAAAAAATTGATAAAAAATAAATTTTTGATACATGAAATAATCCCATATCTTACCATGGGATTCCCATGTAAAAGGAATTAAAAAAAGATGGTGAATAATATATCCCATCACTTTTCATGAATATTTGGTTGAATATATAATAAGATAAGTGATGAGATAACTTATCTTATCCCATCACCAACCAAACATGGGATAAGATATAATATCTCTTTTCTTATCCTATCTCATGCTATATCCGACCAACCAAACATGACCTTTATTGTATTAGAGTCATATTTGGTTGGCTGTATATAGTATGAGATAGAATGAGAGAGAGGATATTATATCATATCCCATGTTTGGTTAGTGATGAGATAAGATAAATTATCTCATAATTTATTTTATTATATATTCAAATTAAACAGATAAGTTGTGAGTCACTTTTTTTTATCCCTTCTATATGTGATATCTTAATCTCATCCTAACATATGGGATATACATATGATATGTATTATAAATTTATTTTTTATCAATTTATTATTTTTTTATATACTCATTTTACAAATTTTTTTTTATTAAATTACAATTTATGGTTAAAAAAGAAAAACCAAAAGAATATTTATAAAATGATATTAATATATGAGATAAATTATTTTTATATATTAAATAACATAATATAAAAAAAATTATTTGTAAAGTTTACATATGATTAAACATAAGAGAAATTTCATTTCTTTCTTAAATATAAACTATTGAAATGTAATATAATTTTTATTTTAAACATTAAAAATAATATATATTTTATATTATTTTTATTCATTTCACAAATTGAATATAAACATAATATAACATAACATGTCACATTGATATGCTACCTTAAAATATCATGTTTATAAGATATGTATGTTTAAGCATATCATATCCCATTGGAAATCATATCATTAAATATATATTTCCAATTTAATGGAATATGATATCTTAGGATATACATATTCTATTTTATTCTGTGAACCAAACGTAGTCTAATAGTCTATTGGGATCAAGTTTTGAAAAGTTAAAAACTCTTTTTTAAATTGAATAAAAGCTTTTATATTTGACTAACTAATTTTGTTTAAAAAAAGCCTTAGTCCCATCCTAGACCAAGTTTTTTTAGTTGAGTTTTTGGAACTCATTTTTTATTATGTTGATTTTCTTAATTTGGATTATGGGATGTGATGATTGAAATCACTCATGGCATGTACATGTTTATCTTTTTCGACAATTTCGTAAATATTTCATTCCAAAAATAAAAACAAGTGGGATTGTTTTGGAAATTGGAGGCAGTTACTAATTCATGATATGACATATACAAAATAAAATAGAAAACCTTTAGGCAATCCAAAACCATATTGGATTGGGTTAGCATATATACTTTGGGAAGTAGCCAATCCAGTCCTTATCTAGTAATGTTGTCCATGAATTTGGGGAAGAAATTCTAGAGTGGAACTTAACCCGATAGGGCATGAAGAGAGCATCACCTATTTATTTTCTAGTAGTATATGGGTACAAAAAGGTGGTCATTGGCAGTCAAACCCCATTGGCAGTGCTAACCCTCAAGGGTAGGTGCCTATGGGAGGCAATAGGACCTTAATAATATGAAAAAAAAAAAAAAAAAACTTTTTATAGAAACTTTGGCCCAGGAACTGTTTAGTGTTTTCAAGAATAGTTTTCTATTTTCTAGAACAAAAAAACAGAAAACATAGTGTTTTTAGAAAACATTTTTTAGTTATTTTCGGTTGTTTTCACTTGTTTTTTGAGAGTTACTTAAAAAAATAATTATACAAACATATATAATAATTAAAAATGAAGTTGTGGATATAAAAATTATTTTTAAAACATATTTAAAAATAGGTTAAAAACATTTTAGATCTCAAATAGATTTTTGTTTTACAAAACATTAGATAACAGTTTTCAAAAACTGTTCTTAAAAACTATTTTAAAAAACGGTTATCAAACAATGTAAGAAGTTTTTTTACATTCAATAAAAATTTTATAATACTAATATTACCTTCTAAAAATTATAATTTTAACTCTAATTTGTAGTTCGTATAGTTTAGGATTTAGAAATAATTATCGGATTCATAAATTGAAAACTCAATTTTGGTTAATGATCTTTAGAAAAGAAAATTAAAACATTCTTTCTAGGTTTAACTCTTGAGTGATGCATAATTGAACCAATTACCATTAGTCAACTAGATTTTGATTATTCTTACTAACTCCAATTGGTTTTAAGTACGATGACAGACAGGTGAGATTTATACATATATATATATATATACATATTTTTTCTCCCCAGGCAATGGAGAAGGTGGACATAGCAATAAGGGACATGTACAGGACTATAAGGTGCCCTCAAGTGTGGAAGCCTTCACTATACATGTACCTCTCTTTAGCCCTCAGTATAAGCACCCATGAAGGGCAGTTCTATTGGTACACTGACCCTAAAGCTGGCCCTGCATTCTCTCAGGTCTCCTTCAACCCCCTCCTCTCTCTCTCCCCCTCTTATGTATATATATTTCCTTACAAATATGCTGTATATTCAGGTAACATGCCTAACACTTGGTCCTCTATTTCTCTTTTGTAAGTGCAGGAGTTTGTTGGAATGATCTATGCAGTTGGTGCACTGGCCTCCATCTTAGGAATCCTAATATACCATAAGACTTTAAAGGACTGTCCCTTCAGAACCCTTCTCTTTTTCGCCCAACTTATCTATGCCATTTCTGGGATCCTTGACGTCATCTTCATCCTCCGATGGAACCTAGCGCTTGGTGTTCCAGACTACCTCTTTGTTGTCATGGAGGAATGCATTTCCAGGGTTGTGGCTAGGGTTAGATGGATGCCCATGATCATCCTCAGCACCAAGCTTTGCCCCTTAGGCATTGAAGGCACCTTCTTCGCCCTACTAATGTGCATTGACAGCCTCGGCTCGCTCTCATCCAAGTGGGCAGGAGGCATGGTTCTTCACTTACTGCATGTCACAAGGTCTGATTTTACCAACTTATGGTTAGTTGTTCTTATAAGAAATATTTTGAGGCTTGCCACACTGGGTTTGATTTTTCTTGTCCCTAATGTTGGTCAGTCTGATGAGGTGATTTCCTCTGATTTTTTGAATGATACTTCGAGTGTTAGTGAGGAAGATGATGAGTTCCAAACCTGTTTGAATGAGAACATTGAGCTTTAGTTATGGATAGTTTGGAGAAAGAGATCGATATTCATTTTGGGGAGAAAAAGAGGCTGTAAATTAAAAAGTAAATAAAAGAGTCCCCACATTGTGCATATGGATATACCCCAAGTATCTTTGGGTTGTCGCCTTATCTTTGTTCACTATGGGTTGGTCTTATATAATAATATATATCTTTGGGTTTTGAATCTATCCTTGATGTTCATGAAGAATAATAAAGTAGCGTTTGTTTTTTTAACTTTTTATTTAAATTAATTTGATTTCAGATTTTAGACTTTTTTTTTTAAATTTTCTATTGACTCATTACTTATTCATTAAATTTTTTAATTGAATAAAAAAGTAAAAATATTTAACTTTTTTTTTTTAATATAAAAAGCAATATATTAATTTTTTTGTTACTTTTTAATGCTTAATAGAAATAAAATATTTAAAAAACTAACAACTTAATATTTAACATTATTAAGCATTAAAAAAAAAACACTACTTATGTCTTATCGGGATAATTTCCCCTTTTTGCTTTTGTCTTTAGCAAGTTTAAATTCTAAAATTAGAATTATTATTGTTGATTTAGGTATTACAAAAATTTAATTAAATATAAAATAATTTCTTATAACAATGAAGAGAGCTTTCAAGTTGACTTCTATATTTGACACTCATAAGTGAATACATCTTCTAGTAGAATTATGTAAATAAATTATTGGGTAGTTAACCAAGGAACATAGGATAGTGATCTTAGAATTGTTGCCTTATTCCATTATGATTTTCATTTGTGGAGGACTCTATAAAATAGCAGACTTGATAAAAAAAGAATAACAAATTGAAGTATAGAAAAATACTTAGAAGGGTAGTTTAGGTTGACCTCTATAAGAGGATAGTTGTAATATTTGAAGTTTGGTTTAGTTTGGTTTCGTTTCAAGTTTGAATTCAAAATGCTTTTTCTTTGTAATTCCTTTTGTCGTTGGCTTTTATGTCACCATGCTTGGCTAAATTTAGGAGTCTGAGCGAAAGGAAGTTGAATAATCTCATTCTTGCTACTTACACACAAGAGCGCCTCGCTACCTCAAAAACCATGGTTTGACTACTTCCCTTAGTATCGAGCTTAATCTTGTTAAGGTGATGATCAAACATCCCATTTTTGTTGCCACACTGCTCGTCGCTTGCTTTGAAAACCTTAGGAAATGATATTAGAATAATAGCTAGGATGTGAAATCTCTTCATAGCTTGACTTAGATTAGTATTTAGGTAGCTAGTTGAAGTCAATTAAGGGAGAAATGGAATAAAAAGATAAAAGAGTGTTTAGTGTCTATCCCAAATATAGGTCACACCATCATTGTGCTAAGAATAGGGAGGAAGGGACCTCAATAAAATCGAACCTTTACATTTTTCATTTATTTGAACATCTATTTCATTAAGATACACTTCAACCATTTTATTCAATAACTTTGTCATAGACAACACTTAATGCTCCACCTCACCTCTATGATTGTTATTCCTCGAGGAAAAATAACACCCGGCTCTTTTTATGTAATGCAATTGAAATAATGAGCGACTGCGTACATCATATCGGAATGAGTTCATCCTTGATTAGTACTCAGAACTAGTATTTTTCCACATAAAAAAAGGTTTTTATAAATCTTTAGAGTGTAAATCATTGTTTTTCAACTTAAATATGTGTTAAGCATTTATGGACTAATGTTTAGATTTAGTGAAGAGTGCAACTAAAAGAGGATAAAAAGCACAAATCTGGCAAGTGTCAAGACGACCTGAAGGTTCCAAGAGTGATGGAAGCAGGATAGAGAAGTTTGAAATGCATGAAGAAGGCTTAGAGATGCATAAGAGCATGAAAAGACTGTAAAAAAAAGTCAACATTGAATTTCAAGAGCAAATCAATAAAAAGAGATCTAAATTGACTTCAGTTAAGGAAATTGATATGTAAACTTATACAATTTTTTGGACACCAAAATCAATGAGATCAATTTTTTGATCTAGCATTCAAAGAGATGAAGGTCAATATCGAAAATTTGAAACTGCAATGATCTTTATAGAAAATTTTTATATTAAATGCATATTATGTCTTTTTATTTTCGAGATTTGTTCCATTTGGTGTTCGTATTTATTTTTGGATATTTTAGTAATGTTTTTGGGGTTAAGAGGTAGATATAAATACTTGACTTAATGCATCCAGATGAAGAATATATCCTAAGGAATATGAAGGAATACATCTATGATGTGGTAGGAATGAATTCCTATTTTGAGATTCATAAATAACAATTAAAAAAAGAAGAAGGATGTTTATATGGTTGAAAATCTATTTTTTAAAAATATTTTATAAAAAACCCTTGAGTTGAAAAGTTTTTGAAATTTGATAGACCAATTGTGATCTCTGAATTTTTAGTGTTTTTTTTCGCATATCTAAATTGAGTTTTTAAAATGTTTTTATATCAAAACCTAAGGTTTTTAGTCAAGCTATATTAGAAAAATAATTTTTAAGAATATAATTTTTTTAATATTTTTTTTATAAAAAAAATCCCACAAAAATACTCTATGCTCTTGAGCATCCTTATTGGATGTTTTGTGCTTTTGATTGCTCATTTGCTCCCATTTGCTTTCAAGCGTCCATAACTCATCTATAATGCTTAGTTATAGCTAAATTATAAATTTTATAACATCATATTTTATTCTAATATCCAACTCAAAGAATACCTAAATTTTAATTTCTCTATCTTCAACTCCAATAATATAAGACTTAGTAGTAGTAAAGTAATCTTGAACCGATGCTGATAATCTTTGAGCAAAATTATCAACTTAAACCAATGCATCAATAAATAATTAATTACAATAAGAGCTACCCTATTGATATTAACCTAATAACCTAGTGCCCTAGAGAAAAATCAACAATATTTTCAACATATTTAATATAGGCTTGTTTGGACTTGGATCAAACCCCAATTCGATTATGGGCTTTCTTTTGGGCTAAGGAGTAAGTTCATATGGAATTGAGATTATTAAGCCTGCCAAATATATATATATATATATATATATATATAATTGAGGAAGCTTCCATAGCTAAGCCTTTATGACTCTTCACAGGACCATTACCTCAAGGTGCCTCATAACAACCATCGGGTGAATTTGAACTTGCTAAATATATTAAAACACATTTAGGTGTTTTAAGTAAATTGGACCATGGTAGATTTTTTTTTAATTAAAGTTTATTTTTAATTAATTAATGAAAGAATGAAATAAAAACATGATTTTTAATTATTTATGTTAACCCTAAGTTAATAAGAATATAATTTTAGTAAAGAAATGGAAAAAGAAAATAATTTTCAATATTGAAATAAAATTAAATGTCATTCTCATTATTAAAAAAGGAATGGGAATGAAATTCTGATTCCCAACCTCCGTCCCTACGTGTACTGATGAAGTCTGAGGTGCGACGACCTGGGGGTCAATGCTCTCCTTTGATCACCGGTCATCTGATGGCTCACGTTCATCCTCCACGCTCACGTGGCACTTTGTCTATAGGGTCGTCCACTAAGTGGGATCCACCCAGATCCAAAGGTTCAGATTAATCCTGCGAGATGACGCGGCGGAATCCCAGTCCTCCCTCTCCTTCTCTCCCTCATTTTTCTTCGTCGTCGCTCAAAGTCTCTGCAACGAACGATTCTCTCTCATCTTCGCTCAACATGGTATCTCTCTCTACCTCTTCTCTCTCCTTTCATTCTCAAATGCAAATTAGGGTTTTTATTTTTATTTTATTATTATTATTTTTTAAAATTCCTTCTGCTGTTGAAGTTCTGTTTGGTTGCCAAGAAAAAAGTAGGAAAAAAAAGGAGAAATCAAAATTTGAGGTTTATGTTCTATTCTATTTTATTTTTTCGTAATTTGGAGTGGAGAAAAGACAAACCTTCACTTGATTGAGCGTAATACAAGTGTAGGCTCAGTTCAGGTGCTTCTTTTTCTCTCTCCTTCTTTCTTCCTTTCTTATTTTTTCCCCCCCACACTATTTGGTGGGGGCCAAAGCATAGTACGATATATAAATCTGGGGTTCTTGATCGTTGTTTGGTTAACTAGGGGTGGTTCTCAACGTAGATTCAGGATGTAGGCTGTGAATAGGGTTGATTTGATCATTTCTGCACCTAAAATTTGATAAATCATGGATGGTGAAATACTTTTTATGATGTTTTGAGGGTGTTCAAATTAGTGTTGAGGTGGGAGGAGCAACTATTCACTTGAAAGGTCAGAACCTTGTTTAATCGGAGGTTGGAAATCTTGATAGCTGATAATCACTGGATGTAGGTATATAATCACTAATTATTTCATTATTTTGAGATTTTACTGTATGATGCAATTATTTCTTCAGAGTAGGTGATCGTTTTTAGGTTTCCTGATATACCTATATAAGCATTCGACATGCCTAGGTCTTTTTGGTTCCCCTTGTTGTGATTCTCACATTTAATTTCATACTGTATGCTTTGTTTTTAACTCTGACGACCAACAGTTTTTGTGGTCACTTTGTCGAGCCTGAATTCCTTCCAGGAAAGGCATCTTTTATGTGTCCTTTTTGGCCTTTTACCTGTTTTAAATTTATCATGTAATCATTGAATTGTGATACTCTGTTATTTGTTTAAATGTTATCTTCTCTCTCCGTATGTAGGCTAACAGGCACACTATTATACTGATGCAAACTTCTCAGAACAGATCAACTAGAACATTTATGGATTACGACTCAATAAGTCAAGCCATGGATGGTATGCTTCTGTAATTGTTGTCGTCATCATTGTTGTTATCATTATTGTCATCATGACTATATTATCGTCATATGATATAACATTTATTGTTTTGTATTACTTAGAATTGCTTTTGACCCTTAGGATTTTTTAATGACTGGGTGATCCATGATTGGCTTGTAATTTTTTTGATCTGAAAGATGATAAATGTAGTGGCTTGTAAGTTGCTGTATAAGATTGTCTTTTTATAATGAATCCCCTCCATCAATATTCTAACAGTTGAGATGTAGGCAACTTTTTACAATTCATCTCATGCATGGTTTTTAAAGGCATGTTTAAAGTATGCTTATGCCCAAGGGGCAAACACTCCCTAGTTATACCACCTCACCTCCCAAGGCATGCACCTTGTTGGAGAGCCATGCCTTGTCTACTTTACTTTTCCTTCTTAAACACTTTTATTTTTTAAATTTCTAACTACATATTGAAATTTATATAATTTCATTACTTTTTTTAATTTTTTTTTAAATGTTTGGAATCTTAAAAATTTTATTGATTGGATTAGACTTTAGATTATATTTTAGATCATACTTTATAAAATTGATATACATCCTAGTTCATATTTAACTTTGCTCAAGAGCACCTTGTGTTGCGACTTTTGCTCCTTAGGTATGCCTTGTGCATTTTAAAACTATGATCTTATGAGAAATTTTGCTAGGCCATTGTTCATCCATATCATTAAGCAACATATAATAAGACTGGTCCATGTCTTAGTGGTGCAAGGAAGCAGAATAATTAAATTTTGCAAGGAATTCTTGTTGTTGCTAGACAGAGGGAATTGGATGTTTCAGTTCAAAAGGTGAGTGGTTTGGTCATGTTCAGAGGACTCATGCAGCATGTGAGATAATGATTCAAATATCCACTGTGCAAGAGAGAAGATTCTTTAACCTGTGGGCGTGGGCCAAGGGGTTTTTAGTCTCCGGCCCCCCTTCTATTGTTGATTTTCTAGATTGGTTGGGCTCTGTTTAAGGGGGTGTTTTTTTTTTTTGTTGATCCTCTGTTTCTCTTTGAGGCGTTCTTTGGCCTCCTTTGTATCTCTACTGTGTACTTTGGGGCGCTTCCTTGGTGTGCTTTTTATTATTAATATATTGCTGTTTATTCATCAAAAAAAAAAAAAAAAAAAAGAGAGAGAGAGAGAGAGGGAAGATTCTTTAATGATGCTTATATGAGAATCATTTGTATAATTAAGTTGCCCTGCATTTCTTTTCACTGTTGATGTTGTTTCTCCATGAAGAACAAGGCAATAAAGATGGTTTGATGGATATGATAATGAAAAAATGGATTGCTATAATCATAAGATCAACTGGAAAATGTTTACCCTGAAGTAACAAGCAAGAGTGTAATAGATGTCTATGCTCCATGGTGAGGGATGACGTTGAGTTATATTATGGGGTTGTTACACATTTGTCTGACATTTTCTTCATGTTATCCTTCATTTTTATCCATTTTGCTTTATTTATCTTATTTGTTATTATCACTTATATTATGAATGTATTCTCCAATGGGTGTATACTAGTCTTTTCTATTAAATGGACATGATACAGAAAGGAACCAGCACAAATCAAAGTTGCAGACTGGCTTCTTATAATTTCTTCTTTTTTCTTCTTATTTATGTCTCTATGATCACACTGCAAATTGTTTAATGAATTCAAAATGAATTGCTCACATCTTTCTTCCTTTTTTTGATCATATTCTTCTTTATATGGATGTCATCTGCTTTACTAGTACTGATAGCTCTCTTTTCCTCACCCCACACATAGGATAAGATGCGAATTGTTTGACTGTTTTAACCAATTGCTTTTATTCATCTGTTTTATCATATTCCTTTTTTATTTATTTGTATTTTCTGCTTTATTTTTAATGATAGCTGTATATGTGCATGTGTAAACTATGCTGTGTTAGCAGTTTCAAACATCAAAATTATGATTGCTTTTAACAAACCAGTATATACGGCTTCCAATTTCATAATGTGTATTTGAATCCTGATTTTATTATTTGCTTTAATTAGAGTTAATTGTACTATTGGGTATGTACAGGTATATGTGG
The DNA here is from genome assembly GCF_030704535.1 of Vitis vinifera. Classification (NCBI taxonomy): domain Eukaryota; kingdom Viridiplantae; phylum Streptophyta; class Magnoliopsida; order Vitales; family Vitaceae; genus Vitis; species Vitis vinifera. The sequence continues at coordinate 6,790,907 of NC_081808.1, forward strand.
ACTATATGAGAGGAAGCTTAAGGACCTAAATCCAGCCAACCAAAACATCACTTATGACATTGCAGATCTCTATAATTTCATTGATGGCCTGGCGGATATGAGTGCACTAGTGTATGTTCCTCTTTCTCTCTCTCTGTGCACATCAGGTGTGTAGGGTTGGCCAAAGTCATCCCAGATAGGGCCTAGCATATGTAGTGTGGCTCACACCTTTATCGAACTTAGTGCTGACTTGTAAGTTAAAAGTTATCAGTACTGAAAATAGTGATTAATTTAATTTAGTTGTATGATAAAATTAAAAAAGAATTTTAAAAATTTGTTCCTAGAGTTACAAATATGACTTGAAAATAGTGTATTATAAACTTATATATAACCCAATGAAAATAACCTATTTATAAGGGTTTATTTCAATATGATATTAAGTCAAACTATACAGGGTCCAATATATAACTATTTAAGATTTGTTTATTTATTTTGAAAAACAAGAGCACTTATTAATAAGAAGGTTCTTCTTCCAATTTTGATATAATGATATTAATTTTTCATTTATGTATAATATATTCAAATCAAAACTTTTATCATAAAGATATTTAGAATGAAAATAAGTTTGCAAATATAATGTGTTTTGCTTATAATATATATATGTTAGTTATAATACATTATTACATGACATGCTAAATAATAATACATTAATATATGACATATTTATTATTATTATTGTTGTTATTATTGTTATTATTAATTTGACATATTATATTAATATTGATTAGAGACCCAAATAGATAAAAAAAATTAGTTCAATTAAGAAATTTAAAATATGTCAATAAGTCATTAAAGTTTTCCTTTTTATATTTCAATAGAAAAAGGAAAAAAACCATAAACATGATTATTAGAGTTCATTTGCATAATTGATTGAGTGGTTTTTAACAAAATTTTAGTTGAGTGGTATGAAAAATATGTTATCAAACATGCTTCAAGAGTAAAATCAATTAAAATTTTTACTTTTCATTGCTTAAGCTCCTTTATGAAACAGCTTTTACCATAGTTCCAAACCAAGCCCAACCTAAGTTCAATGGCTTAGATTGATGTAATCTTCATCTGTTCTTATGGTTTCTTCACATAATTTGGAAAGAAAGGAATCAAAGGTTGTTTGAGAATGAAGAGTAATTTGCCATGTCCTGAAGAACCTATTCCTTAGCAATCTCTTTTGTGGGTAAAGTTGTACATAGCTGAAAACTCAGTGCCTTAATTGATTTTGTTGATTGGCTAGGTTCTGGTTAAGGGAGGGAGTTGTTTTTTATACTCTCATTTTGGTTGTTCCTTGGCTCCATTCTTTTGTTGTTTCTTTAGCTCTTATTTTATACGCACTATGTATCTTGATCAGCTGCTTCTATGGCGCTTGTTTATAAAATTATATTACTGCCTATCAAAAAAAGTTCTCACATTATTGGAGTTGGGATGAGCTATGGATGATCTGAGTATCTCTATGGATAAAGCTATCCCCTTATCCAAAATATGGTCTTATTTAGGCTTTTGTTGTTCTAATTTCTCATGCTTGTTAGCGGAAATGTCATTTTATTTCATTTACTGCTTTTATTATTGTTTGTATAATGCTTACATTTGTCTAAATAGACATGGAATATTTATTAATAAAAAATAATCTATAAAATGTATAATACTACCTCAAGATAAGATATGGTTGGGTCTTACATGTGTCTGAATCAACACAAGGTCAATTTAGGCCCTAAACATTACCCTAGCCCATCCCATCCCACTTAATCTCTACTTTGGTGATCAAAATTTCAGTCTAGGCAAGCTGAATTTGGGTTGATCCAACCCGCTTTGAAGGTAGAACTTAGTGTCCAAATTTTCCAAAAAGTTTAGGCATGATCTCAGTGCACATGTAATATATATATATAGGCAAACAAAAGATGCATTAAAGTGCCAAAAAGAGCACACCAAAGTACACAAGATGTATAAAATGACGATCTAGAGATGACCAAAAAATAGGGAAAGGGATAACAAAAAAACTACTCCCCCCCTTGGTAAGAGCCCAACCAATCAATAAAATCACATAAGGACATAAGGCCTATAGCTATGTACAACTTGGTTTAAGAAAACAAGTTACAGAGGAACAAGTTTTTTAGTCTTAGGATAGAGAGTTCATCGTTTTCAAATGATCTTCTATTTCTCTCCTTCCAAATTGTCTAAAAGACACAAAAGAGCTACTTCCCACACTTTCTTCTGTTTCCTTCCAACACAGGGTCCATGCCAGCCCAACAAAGTCTCTTATTGAGAAAGACAACACCCAGCAGACACCGAAGAGAGACAACAAAGCTGCCATAAATAACAAAGTGCCCTTTTTCTAATATATATTCTATGTGTTTATCTATCAAAAAAAAAAAAAAAAACAAAGCTGCCATGAAGCCCTTGCTATACCATAATGAAGCAAGATGTGGTCAATCGACTCCTAAATATGGCAAAGGAAGCATTTGTTAGCCAAGGACCACCCTATCCTTTGGAGATGATTTAAAGTCAAAACTTTACCCCACAGAGCCTGCCGAGTAAAGAAACTCGCGTTAGGTGGAACCTAAGAGTTCCAAACAACAACATTTGGGAAGGTGGTAGAACTCCGAGGCTTTAGGCAAGTGTAAGGGACTTCACAGAGAAGGAATTGTTCTTTGTCTCCAGCCAAATCACCTTATCTTCTGCTTCCCCATTCACTGTCTTATCCTGAAGCCTCAAAAGAAAATGCTCCACAATATCAGTTTCCTAATCGTTTAGGTTCCTAGGGAAACTAGCAGTCCAACAACTACTAAAATTAGATTGATTCCATAGATCTGCCACCCCCGCCTCCTTTGAGCTAGCCAAGGCAAATAAGGAGGGCAAATAAGGAAGGGAAAGAATCACACAATGACTCATTACCACACCACTCATCTTTCCAAAACTTGACCCTCCTTCCATTGCCCATATAAAAGGAGACTGTAGTGTTAAACATTGCCCACAATTTCCTTATGGCTTTCCATAGCCCAACCCAATATCTATTAGTCACTTCCTTAAAATACCACACCCCTTCAACTTTCCCATATTTACCCTTTAAAAAATGTTTCTCGAAAGCCTCCCTTTTCGTTGCATGTGTGATATATAATTTGCATTCTTATATTCAAATATCATAACCTAGACTTACCAAAAAGACAACACTCTGAATAGCTACCTTGCATGTGTGATGTATCTTAATGTGGATGCTTTTGCTTTCTACATGTTTCATGCAAATTTTAAAAAGAAATCATATATTTTGGAATATAATTTTGCTTGTTTCCCATCAATTTCAAATGTGATTTGTGTTTTTGCTATTGATTTTTCTCACTCCAATTTGTTTTCCTAATAACTAAATGGTCTGTTTGGCAACTTATTTTTAGAATAGTTTTCCATTCTCCAAAACAAAAAGACAGGAAAACACATATGGTAATCATAAACTGTTTTTTGTTTTATGTTCTTAAAAACAAAAAATAGGGTGTTTTATAAAACATCTTTTAGTTGTTTTCACTTTTTTTTTTTTAAATTGTTTTAAAAAATAATTATACAAACATGTAGAATGATTAAAAATAAAGCAGTGACAAAAATTATTTTTAAAATATATTTAAAAATATTAAAAACTGATTAAAAATATTTCAAGTTCCTAAACAAACTTTTGTTCTACAAAACATAAAAGAATAGTTTTAAAAAATTATTCTCAAAAATTGTTTTTCATAACTATTTTAAAAAACAGTTTACCAAATAGGACCTAATTTTTCTCGTGTCTGTTTTGTGGAAAAGTTAGATCCAAAATCACATGGAAGGTAACCCAGACCTGTAATAGGAATAGGTTAAACTGGCTGCATCACAATGCTTGGTCTCTAGGCAGGACATCTTTTATGGCTCACACCTACAGTGCATTTATTTATTGAAGAATATGATATCTTACATGATTACCTGCTCAACATTGTATTATATAAGCAAACTATGACAATGCCCTTGGAAGTTGATAGAAGTCTGATATTATCTGCTTTTTGGTTTTTGTTCTGGCTTGCAGTTATGAACATTCAATTCAGGCATACCTGCCATATGATCGACAGTGGATTAAACAGCGGACGCTTCAACACCTCAGGAGAATGGCACATTAATAATATGCTGCTGACTCTTTTCTCTAGTTATTTTCCCAGGTATCATCCCTAAGAAAAAATTGTATGAAGAACAGAATTAAGAGTATTGTTTGGGCTTCCTTGTTGGTGCCGAGGCTATCAAATGTAAAAATTATACTCACTGCAGGATGTATTTTTTTTAGAATGGGGGGTGGCTTTCTGCTGGAGTATTCACATTAAGACCTGACCAACTAATTGTGGCTTGTGTAGTTGCCCTTTTTGGGAAGCTTAAGCTTGAGATTTGATATGGAACACTATGTACCTTAAGTAAAAACTTCATGGCATGGTTGTTGTCGAATGGTTGTGAGCTTTATGCTTCTTCTCAGTAGTGGATGTTGGGAACACAAAGATGAGATGATCATGACTTTGATTGCAGCATAGTGACGCAGTTTTAATTCAAAATGCTTGCCAAAATTGCAGTTTAATGCCACATTACGTCTTAGGAAAACTTAGGTCTCCTCTCTTGATTAATCTAAATACTCTCTTCCTCTATGTATATATCTCTGTCTGTTGCGTTGAGTCAGAGAAGAGGAAATCAGTTCTAAGCACAAATTTTTTTTGAGAAGTTAAAATATTTTTAATATATTTTTTGTGTTTTCAAATATTTCTTAAAATAAGTTTTATTTATGATATTTTATTTTTAATCATTTTATCTGTATAATTATTTTTTAAAAATGTTTTCTAAAAAAAGTGAAAATATTTAAAAATAATTAAAATATGTTATAACAAAATATCATTGTTTTTGGAACAAGTTCTTAAAATTTTATTTTTTGTTGTACAATTATCAAATATATTTTCAAGTCTAAAAACAGTTTTCTAATTGTAAGAGCAAAAAATTGTTTTTAAAAATGAGGAATTGTTCTTAAGAAAAGAAGATTGTTTTATTCTTAAAAACAATTTCTAATCAGGCCTTAAATGATTTAAAGAAGTAAAAAGGTGATAATACAAAACAACCCGAGATCAAAGCAGCTAATATTGTTAAGGTTATGTTTCATCTCCGAATTTTTCCAAAAAAAAAAATTTTAAGTCAATAAATTATTTTTATATATTATTTTAAATTTATTTTACTTATTTTTTATATATATTATTTTTAATTATATTTAATTTTATTTTATGTGTTGTATGATAAAACAAAACATATGAAGGTAACTTTGTTTTAACAATATATTTTTTTTCTTTCCTTGTTACTCTCTTGAACAAACCATAACTAAATGCATCAATGCTTAAGCAGACAGGCCCATGGCCCAAGATAACGGGTCTAGCCCACAATGGAGGGGGCGTGGTGAAATCGGGGCAGGTCGACTTGAGTTTTGGATTAAAGCATGTTAATTGCCTGGTTCATTTTCGTCACATTATGACTCGACTCCGTCCGCCCCCTCCTGCAAATTCCTCCCTTTAACTCACCCTACTCGCCCTCTTCTTCTCACTGATTTCAGTGCCAACCCTCCCTTCTACTTGGTTCGTTTTCTATTCTTCTATGCCTGAGATTTCCTATGATTTCATCTGTTTTATGTTTTTATTGTCATAAATTTATCGCTGGTAATATGTTAGTTTGCTTTGTTTTTATTACTGGATTCAATTGGTGTTATTCTTTGAGGTTTCTGGCTTTAATAAGTTTCTGGGTTTGGTCGGTAGCACGAAACCCTACTTGGGTTGATTTTATTTTTATTTTTTCCCTAAATTTTGATTGGGAAGGTTGAGTTTGATAAGGGCAGGTTTATTGTTTTCTCGGATTGAAACTGGGGGGTTTTGTTTGGTTTTTTTTCACCTTACATAACGGACGGTTTTTAGATGTTTCTGAGTTTTGATGCATCTTTTTTGATATTCTGATTTTAAATTTTGATTAAGGTTTCTGGAGAATTTTGGTATTGGTTATGAATGTAGGTGCTTTCTCCTTTCTTTTCTTATTTATTTATTTATTTAGGGGGGTGGGCGCGGGAGATTCTTGACATATTTTGTGATTTTGGTACATTTCTTTTGTTGATTTAGAATTTGTTTTTGAACAAGGATACATGTTTTTTTTTTTTTTTTTTTTGAAGATTTGCGATATATATGGGCTTGTGTATATGTATGTATTTGAATTGAGATGCAAGCTTTTGAGTTTCATGATATGGGTTTTGAGTTAGGATGAGTATTTTCTAAGAGGGAGGATATAAGTTTTGAGGTTATAAATGGGTCATGAGCAGATATGTAACATATTTAATTGAAGTAGCTGACTGTTTTCTGAGATTGAGGATACAAGTCTAGATGCCCTCCTCTTTTCTGTTGAGATTTTGATATAGCTTTTTGTTGAGACTTGTAATTATGAAGATTTATGATGTGGGATTTCAGCTAGATTGAAAAAAGTTATATTTCTTTTGAATTAAATTCCATACTTATAGTGGATTATGACATGGATTTTGAATTTAGATGTATCTTGTGATTTGAGTTTGTAGCATTTGATGAAAAGATGAGTTCCTTTTCCATCACACGAAAAAAGACGCCTTTCCAGAAGCACAGAGAGGAGGAAGAGGCAAAGAAAAAAGTAACATTCCATAGACCGCCTTAAATTGATTTTGTTTTTCCGAAAAGGAGATTTGTTAGTCATCTCAATAGATTTGTGTTATGATAGAGAGCTGAGGATGAAACTGCTCGATTATATGCCGAATTCGTGGAGTCATTTCAAGGGGATAATGCGCCAGGGTCAAAGACTTTTGTTCGAGGGGGGACAATCAATCCTAATGAGAGAGTGAAGACAGAGTCTGAAGGTTAGTATGGTTAAGGAACTATGTATTTTCCTTGCTTTCAATTATTGATTTTTTACAAAGTATTCTTGTTATGTTTTAGTCTTGTTTTTGTTTCATACTATGGATATATGAATAATTTTTTCATTATGGGGATCCGTTAATAAAAATATGGACCTTTTTATTCATTCGCAAATGGCAGGTGAAAAGTCGAAAGATGGGGTATCTGTTCCAAAGAAGGGAAGTAGGTAAATGAATGCTTTTGATTAACCATGTAATTATGCTCATTCGATAAGGCATCGTATGTGGGAAGATTATATGGTGATGTTATCCTTGGATCCCATTTGTACTGTTTCAGGGTTTGCTAGTCTCAGAAAATTGAGCTAGTTGCTTAGTTTTTGTTATTTTAGCTGTTACACTGGACCAGATGTACTTTTGGTGTTTAGCTGTTTGTATTGTAGACAAAGAAAATGATTGTTAATGCATATCTTGGAAAAAAACAAGCTTAGGTGGTGTTCTAAAACCATTTCAATTGCTTTATTCTTTAAATTTTTTTTTCCTTTCATGCATCTTCTTTGTATCTTTTTTTGTCTTTTTTTGATGGGCAAAAGAGAACATATATTACATTTTTAATAGGCAAAAATGTCGGAATTTCATCTTTGATGCATTGTTTCTCTAGCATTCTTATGAATTTGAATCCATCTGGGCCATGAGTGATCAGTTGTTTGTGATGGATGATTGTTTGTTCAGATATATGCAGGGATGGTCACCCTGAGAATATAGTGTTGTATACTACTTTGAGGTTATTCACTGACACTCCTAACAAATGAGCACCAATTCATGGAGAGAATAAAAATGAAATAGAGTTCTTTGCTGTTGTTGAAAGCTCATATTCTAGATTGTTGTCCATTATGATGTCATATCACTCATATTGGTATACTTCATTAGATGATTGGCATTTTCAGTGCAGTCTGCAAAAATTTGTTTATCAATTGCTAGCTGATATTTTTCGACAAAGGAAAAAAAAAAACTCTAAATAGTGTTCACAGTTTGCAATTTGATGAAGATTTAGAAGCCTAGAAGGTACAATGCCAAAGCTGTAATTCTTCTTTCTTTCTTTGATAATGTTACAGATGGAAATGTTGAACTGCATTTCTGATGGCAATATATTTATTTTTATCAATTACATCTTAGGCTATTGGGTTAATCTTCAGTTCCCTCATATATACAGTTCTATGCATCTAAAATTTGGAATTACATCCATAATTATTGTCATTGTAAACATTGCGCAAGCTGAACAGCCATTAGTTAAATTTCTTATTGAACAAATAAGGGAAACAAAAAGAGCCTCTAGGTTTAGTAAATTGGTGATTGGTTGTGGAAATGCCACAGAATGCTGAATGCAGGATCTCCAAATTTACATTGTATTCTCTAGGCACAAAAACCTTGCTCTTTGAGAGAAGATTGCCCATGCCGGTGTGCCTTCTGCAATTTACCTTTTAGCAAGAAATGAAAGAGAAAAAGGTTTTATTTTTATTTTTCAATGCAGATTTTTATAAATGGTTATTCTCACAGTAGAAAGGGTGAGACCTGAACTTAATGTTTGTTGAGCACTTCAAGTTGTGAATTCAAGATGTGTAGGGATTCATTTGTCACCATTATAAATGCACATGAACACTTTTTCAATGAAAACCTTGAGGGTTCTCTGACTCTGTTAATATCTCATTTCGTTAGATGAATTACCCTCAATGATTCTAGAGAAGCCATTGGATTGAGGTCAAACTGCTGGGAAACTTATTTTGTTTAAATTTGCTACTCTGGCAGATAATGATTTTGGCGTTTATATGTTTATTTATTTTTGGCCATATCAGGACTTCTTTGAAATGCATGTTTCTTCTTGTATTGAACATTCGCACGATATTCCATAAAAGTTGATTTTTTCTTTTTATACATAAGGAAATTATATTAAAAGAATGCTAAATGTATGCAATTTATCTTCACATAAGAGTTATAATAAAGCATAGGATGGGGCAGGTTTTACAGGGTGGGAGGATGTTTGTATGACAAATCTTGGGTAAGACGGAGTTCAATTAAAAAATATTATGGGAAATATGTTTCATTTTGTAGTTAATCATGAGAACCATCAATTAAACCTAGTACTCTCTGCAATTCTCATGTGTAAAGGAATAAATCTACCAAGAATCTTAGGAACAGTATTTGAAATGATCTACATAATAGCCATTACAGGAAAAGGCAATTGCTTCCCCTTGTCTCATATTTCTAGAAAACCTAGGAGACTCTGGAGAAATACCATTGAATATCAAGTATCTACAATTTGCGGGTGAGGAATAATTACCGCATCTCTAGAGGAAACTATGAAATGACTTGTTACAGCTTTCCTCAGAAGCAACCTTGAAAGGACCTCATTAATGAACATAAATATAACCAAAAAAAGGAGGGAAAGCAGGATCCTGCTGTCTTAAAGCTCCTACAACTCTTAACAAACTACTTAATAAAAGAGAAAAGGCCCTGAATAAGATGTAACCATCCTACTAGCCAAAATCTTAATTGTTGTAGCCTGGTATGATTTTAGGTACATAACATTCACACAAATAATCCTTGGAACTCTGGTCCTTAATTCGTAAATCCAACCATTGGTTAAATGATTTAATTTTCTCTCTTTATGCCCATCAAATATATATATATATTGGCTCTATTTATATATTGGAAACTGAAAATATTATTAATCTAAGAGAGAAAAATTTCTACATAGGATTATATCCTTAATGTAGACTGGCACTAGTGAAGAGGTATACAGGAAACTAAAACTATTTTTAGTTGAAGGGGAAGAAAGTGCAATGAAGGGTGAGAAATTCTTCTAGTAGAGATGGCAAGAGTAAATAAACATTAAAAAACAAAAAGCCAAGAATTGGTAGACCGAGCCATGCAACCCAGAAGCGGGATAAAATTCGCTCAGTAGCCTGACCTTGGAAGAAGGTTGCACTTGGCAAGCTCTCTCTCTCTCTCTCTCTCTCTCTCTCTCTTTTCTCTTCTTTGAAGCTAACCGTCTTTTGACTATTTTATTATTTTTACATGGAAATGAACTTACAACATGTTCATTTCCCGCCCCATCCCTTACCACCTGAGCCCAGTCTCAGGGATCTCATGCTCCTCTTGGAAACCTTGTCTGCTGCCAAATTAGATGATCCAACCTTTCTCATTGTGAAGCTCTTCATACCCTCAAAAAATTGTTCTACTCCATCTTAACCAAATGCACCAAATCAAGCTAAGAGGAGCAAACCTCCAAAACCTTCTTGGTTTCTTCCAACAAAGCTCTCATGAGTCCAACAGCTCCAGGAACAACTGGGAAAGCACCCAAGCAACTCCAAACAAAGAGAACAGCATGGTCTGCAAACTCTTAGCTAAACTGTAATATTGTCAGCATATGATTTGCTGAGTTCTCATCCTGTTTACAAGGCAAAACTAGTTAGCAAAAGGCTATTTCTTTATCATAAGCTGATTTGTAGTAACAATTTTCTTCCATACCACCTACCGACCAAAGAACATCACTTGTTGGAAGACAAAGGGACTCAAATCTTCTTAGCATGATAAGAACTGGATCTTCTTGGGCTTAGAGAACTGTATAATAATTGAAGTGAGACTGCCATCCTTCCCTAACCTCTGAACCAACTTGTCCAGGCAATCATTCCCCAAAGCCATTGACTGAATTCAGTGAAGAAAATCCTGCATCATCCAAACTTCTATTCCAACTTGAAGATTAGCTACCCAAGCATTCCTTAGTGAAGCTATTCTACAAATCCAGGAAAAAGACACATAATGAGCTTTTGCAACACTACATTTCGAACTAGAACTGAGTTTAATAATTGATTTGTCATGATTGGCTGAAGTTCTTGTACAAGCCTGAAAGGTTCTCACCTTTCCTGATTGTTTTCCAAAGACTGACCCCATAACCTTCCCTTCCCTCCTTAGAAGCCCAAACCCTTTCTAACTTCCCAAATTTGCCTGGAATACCCCTCCACAAATTCTCCTGCTCCACCACAAACCTCCAAACTGTCTGATATCAAAATCCACATTGCCTTTTTCTAGGAAAACCAAAGGATCACAAGTGTAGGCATGAATTAAATTGGTAGGCTTGGAAGGATGCTTTTGATCAATATAAATCTATCCTTTTGAGTAGGTATAGCCTCTTTCCAATAGGCGAGCCTCTTATGGAATCTTTTGCAATGGAGTCCTGCATGGAACAGACTTAAACATGCACTCAGAACATATTCCAAGTAAGTGGTAGGAAGCTTTCCCACCCTATGTGGCTATGACCAAGAATCGAGACCAATAAATCCACATTCTCCACATCCCCCACTAGGATGAGCTCTTAAGACTTGAGATCACCTAAAGCAAATAAGACTTGGTTTGCTTTTCTATTTCTTCTTTTATTTTTTATATATTGTCTAGGGTAATATTTAGTAGCATGGAAGAAGAATAAAATTTTTCACTGCAGGTATGTTCCATCTTTCATACCACCTCCTTTGGCAGCCAAGGGAAAAGAACCTGATAAGAAGGTCAGTATGCTTGTTAAGTTGGTGGGCCTTTTTTTGTTTCTGTGCCCAGGTTGATTCTTAAACCCTTTCCTTTACAACTTGCAGAAGGAGGAGGAGAAGCCGAAGGAGAGAGAGAAGGGGAAGTCACGCAACATAGATCATTTTATGGAGGAGCTGAAGCATGAGCAAGAGATGAGGGAGAGACGAAATCAAGAACGGGATCAATGGCGTGATGGACGCCATAATGATAGTTCTGCTGTGAGTATCTTAGATTAACTTGGTTTTACTAATTTGTAGTAGACAAGTTGAATTTTATCAGCAATACTTGTACCTGATTGTAGTTGTGTGCGCTATAATAAGACTAGATTCTATACTTAACATATGGGGCCCTCACATACCATTATGCACATGTACAAGCATGCATTACATCATATGCATACAGATTTCTGAATTTTTTGATACTGAATTCTTTGGGATAATTTAGAAAGAGGCGTGCGTGTGCGCGCACACACACACATATAAGTATGCATATATAGTTATGTTTCTGTTGTCTTTCTGCATCTTGCATTTGTGATGTTTGTACATTTGAGTATACTTTTTAATAAGGTTATTCTTTCTCAGCTGCCTAGCAGATTTGATGAGCTGCCTGATGACTTTGATCCGAGTGGAAAGCTTCCTGGATCATTTGATGATGGTGATCCACAAACTACTAATCTCTATGTTGGAAATCTCTCACCACAGGTTGCATTCCTAATTTTTGGATGCTCAATTCTCTGTTATTCTTTTACTCTTTAATGCTCTTTGGACCTGAAACCAACAAAATATAATCTGTTTTTATTTTTTATAGGTGGATGAGAATTTCCTTTTGCGTACTTTTGGAAGATTTGGTCCTATCGCTAGTGTGAAAATAATGTGGCCTAGGACAGAAGAGGAACGGAGGCGACAAAGAAATTGTGGCTTTGTTGCTTTCATGAACAGAGCTGACGGTCAGGCTGCTAAGGACGAAATGCAAGGTTTAATTTTTTTAGTTGTTTGATTTACCAATTATTCAGTTGACATACTCATAATTATATTCCTTGCCATCTATGTCTGAGTCATTTTGTATGTTTCTAAGTTCCCATATTCCTCGTCAGGGAATTATAATGGTTATGTTTTGTAGAAAATAATTACATCCTTGATGAAGTTTTATTATGATTTGCATTTTACAAATAGTTTGCATTTCATCCGAGTATCATGAACATTATCACTTCTCCATGATCCTAATTTTCTAAAACAAATTCTTCTTGGAAAGTGGGAATACACTCCCTATAAATATATGATTGGAGCCCTCTTTGCTCGAGATCTAGTTTGAAGTGCCTAAACATTACCTTTAAAGGATGCTGCTGGAAAGCATGCCACATAAAACTGAAGCTTACAACTTTATCACGTTTATGCATATTAGCTTGGTGGAAGGTGCATTTAATTCCTAAATTTTTGTAATAGTTTTAAACAAAGATTGAGGAAAGTGATTTTTTAAGGAGCTGTCCGAGGTGCATAATGATTTTGTGGAGGACAAAGAAATTTTGGATGTGGGGTTGAGTGCAAATGAATGTTTTGACTGTAGGAGGAGATTAGAGGTAGGTAGGGGGTTTTATTGGAATGATGAATAAAACTAGACATCAAAAAAGTGTATGATTATGTGATTAAGGTTTCTCTCTTTCCTTATTAAAGGTTGTAAGGGATTTGGAGAAAAATGGATTGAGAGGATTGTTTCATGTAGACCTCTATCTTTGTTTCTACTTGTGATGATTGTGAAGACCTTCTGTAGATTGATGAACAGAGTAGTTGAGTAGAAAATTCAAAATATGGGGCACGAGTTCTTTTCAAATATCTTCCGGTGCCCATAGGTTTGTTGTTTCCTTGTGGGTCTAAGGTCAACTATTGGGATGTTTTTGCTATGTTCTCTTTGAGGTGGTATCGGGCTTGTTTGGAAATGGGGAGAAAAGTGAGATCACCTCAATGAGGGTAGTGGAGAGTGTGGAAGACTTAGTGGAGATCTGAGTTAAGTGGGCTCATATCATTGCCATTAGGCCATTTTATTTGAGTTTACCTTGGGGTGACCCCTATAAAGCAAGAGCAGTTTTGGACCTATAGTCATCAAGAGGATATAGTATCCCATATACTATGTCTACTTATTTCATCCCAGGTTCAGTTAAAAAGATTGGAAAAGCTTCACTAGCACTTTGGTAAGGAGTTAGGGGAGGAGAAGACTCATTGGGTAAACTGGATGGGGGCCTGTTGGTTGAAAATGAGGAATGGGCTGGTTAGTAGGAACTTATTGGGGATTGAATATGACATTGTTAGGTAAATTGATTTTGGATTTTGCAGATGGGGACACTAGTGGAGAATGGGGCAGGTGCTAAGTACCCCAAAGGAGTGGGGAATGGCATTCTGGGATGGTGAGAGGTTCTTGTGGGGTGGGGAGTTGGGAAAGGGATTAATAGAGGGTGAGGAGAGTTCATAGGTATATGCATTTGCGATGTATTTCTCGGTGATTAGTCTATGATCTTGTTGTAGCTGGATACTTTCACATCAATATCTATGTTTGCATGTACTTCCATTTACTGAGGCTTGCAATTGAGAAAAGGGATTGAGGTGAATTTTATGTTCCAGGGGATTAAAGAAGGGGATTGCAATGGAGACAAAAATCTAGGGTTAAGTGGATTAAAGAAGGGGATTGCAACTCTAAGTTTTTTCACAGAATGGCCATTGGAAGAAGAAGCAGGAAGTTCATAAAGTCTCTGATGTCTGAGAGGGGGGAGACTTTAAATAACATTGAGGTTATTTCTAAGGAGATTGTAAATTTCTTTAGGAATCTCTATTCCAAACCCGAAGGTGATTCTTGGAAGATTGAAGGGATTGATTGGGCCCCTATTTCTGAAGAGAGTGCAGTTTGGTTGGATAGACCGTTTTCGGAAGAGGAGGTTCGAATGACAGTTTTCCAATTGAATAAGGAAAAGGCCCCTGGCCCTGATGGCTTTACTATAGCAGTTTATCAAGAGTGTTGGGATGTGATAAAAGAGGATCTTATGAGGGTGTTTTTTGAGTTCCACACTAAAGGGGTAATAAATCAAAGTACAAATGCGACATTCATTGCTATGGTGCCTAAGAAAAGCCAAACTTTTAAAATATCAGATTATAGACCTATTAGTTTGGTTACAAGTTTATTTAAGATAATTGCTAAGGTCTTATCAGGGCATTTACGCAAAGTTCTACATGAAACAATCTTTGGCTCTCAAGGAGCTTTTGTGGAAGGGAGACAAATATTGGATGCTGTATTGATAGCCAATGAAGTGGTGGATGAGAAAAGAAGGTCAGGAGAGGAAGGGGTAGTTTTCAAAATTGATTTTGAGAAGGCCTATGATCATGTGGAGTGGGGCTTTTTAGATCATGTGCTTCAAAGGAAGGGGTTCAGCCAGAAATGGAGATCTTGGATGAGGGGCTGTTTATCTTCTTCTAGTTTTGCTATCCTAGTTAATGGGAATGCAAAGGGTTGGGTTAAGGCCTCTAGAGGTTTGAGACAAGGAGATCCTCTGTCTCCTTTCCTTTTTACTCTAGTAGCAGATGTTCTAAGTAGGTTGATGATTAGAGCTGAGGAAACTGGGATAACTGAGGGTTTCCTTGTGGGGAGGGATAGGACTAGAGTGTCCTTGTTACAGTTTGTTGATGATACCATATTTTTCTCTAAAGCCTCTTTGGATTTTCTTCAAAACCTTAAGATTATTCTTTTGGTTTTTGGGCAAGTATCTGGTTTGAAAATCAACTTAGAAAAAAGCACCATCTCAGGTATTAACACTAGGCAGGAAATGTTGTCTAGTTTGGCTTTGGTTTTGGAGTGCAGAGTGTCAGAGTGGCCTTTGTCTTATTTAGGCCTTCCTTTGGGAGAGAACCCAAAGACAATAGGTTTTTGGGATCCAGTGGTTGAGAGAATTTCGAGGAGGCTGGATGGGTGGAAAAAGGCCTATTTGTCTTTGGGAGGGAGGATTACTTTAATTCAGTCTTGTCTGTCTCACATCCCTAGCTACTTCCTCTCCCTCTTCAAAATCCCTGTATCTATAGCTTCAAAGATTGAGAAGATGCAAAGAGATTTTCTTTGGTCTGGGGCCGGGGAAGGGAAGAGAGATCACCTAATCAGATGGGAGGTTGTCAGTAGACCAAGGGAGATGGGAGGTTTGGGCTTTGGGAAGACTTCTATGAGAAATAGTGCCCTCTTAGGGAAATGGCTTTGGAGGTTCCCTAGAGAAAGGAGCGGTCTTTGGCATAAGGTTATTGCGAGTATATATGGGACACATCCTAATGGATGGGACGCCAACATGGTGGTTAGATGGTCTCACAGATGTCCTTGGAAGGCTATTGCTCAAGTTTTCCAAGAGTTCTCCCCTTTTGTTCGCCTAGTGGTGGGCAATGGGGAGAGAATTCGGTTTTGGGAAGATCTTTGGTGGGGAAACCAAACTTTGTGTTCTCAATTTGCTGATCTCTACAGAGTTATTTCTGTGAAAAACCTTACTGTCTCAAATGTCCTTGGCAATTCCTTACCATTGTCTTGGAATTTTATCTTTTGCCGCAATCTAACGGATTCAGAAATTGATCTCCTTCAGAGATTAATGTCCTCCCTTCATTCTGTGCTTCTTTCCCCTTCCTCATCAGACTCAAGAGCGTGGTCTTTGTCTTCGTCAGGCTCGTTTTCAGTGAAATCTTTTTTCTATGCCTTGTCAAAAGATTCAAATCCTTTAATGTTCCTTCCGGCCAAGTTTTTATGGAGCTCAAAAGTCCCTTCAAAGGTTAAGGCCCTCGCTTGGTTAGTAGCACATGGGAAGGTAAACACTAATGACAAGTTGCAATTGAGAAGACCCTACAAAGCCCTCTGTCCTCAATGGTGCATTCTTTGCAAAGGAAATGGAGAGTCGATTGACCACCTTTTTCTTCATTGTCCCGTCACCATTGGACTTTGGCACAGGTTGTTCAATCTAGTAGGTGTGATTTGGGTCCCTCCAAGGAGCATTGAGGACATGTTGGTTATTTCTTTTAAAGGCTTGGGAAACTCAGTAAGAGGCAAGACACTTTGGCAAATTGCTTGCCTTACTTTGATTTGGATGGTGTGGCAAGAAAGGAATAATAGAATCTTTGAGGATAAAGGGAGAACGGAAGAGATGGTTTGGGATTTGATACGGTTTTACTCTTCTCTATGGGCTTCTTGTACTGAAGCTTTTAGAGGAGTTCCTCTAAGCATTCTACAACTCAATTGGATTGGGGTTTGCGTTTCAAAAGTTTGAAGATTGTTGGGTTCTCTTTTGTTTTTAGTGTTCTATTGTTGGGTGTTTTTCCTTGGTTCTTGTGTAGGAAGGAACTCTCATCCTTCCTTTGGTTCTTTTCTCTTTCTTTTGTCTCTTTTTTCTCTCCTGTATTTGTTCTTTTATTAATATAATCTTCTTTGTTTCTGATCAAAAAAAAATTTTATGTTCCAGGGGTAGTTGTTTATGAGTATGAGTTGAAGATTGGATGGGGTAAGTCTGTTTCTCTTCCATCACAAGCACTACCTGCTCCCCCACCAGGTCACATGGCCATCAGGAGTAAGGAGGTGAGTTATTGTATCATCTTTTAAAATCTTAAATTTGAGTTCTGCTTATTGTTTTCTTGCATTTTTCTTATTATCTAATACCGGAGGCATAAAGATTAATTTTCCTCCTACAAGGAGGATTTGATCTGCATGGCTTCATTCAGTATTTCCTTCCCATGAATACTGAATTTAAGAAGTCCTGCTTCCTCGTTTATGTTATGATTTTGAAGCATATATTATTTTTTGATTGACAGGGAGCCACAGTAATCTTGTCTGGTCCATCAGGTCCACCAGTCACTTCTGTTCCAAATCAAAATTCTGAGCTGGTAGGTTAATTCAACTAAATCTTGTTATTATTTATCTAGTGTCATAGATTACACTATTCAATTCCCCATCGCTCATGAAAATCAAATCCCATTTTTTACCCTTTTTTTTTTCTCCAAGGAGAAGAATGGATCTACATATTATGTGTTATGTTTTGTCAGTATATAAGACATTTACTGGCCAGCCTGAGTTGCTTCAATTTTTTATATGTATTTGGCCATCACACGTTCAGTAGTCTTCCACCTTCTCTTGCATTTGATATAGGGCAACACCCTGAAATGAATAAAATTGCCTCTAATTAAATTGGGCAGGCTAGAGGTCAATCTTGATTAGAAATATTGTTTTATAAGTTTAGAATGGAGAAATTAAGACATGGTGGGCTAAAAGATGATCATTGAAAGAATCTGTGTAAGATAAAAAATAATAAGAGAGAGAGGTTGGGTGTTTCACTTCACTAACAATAGCCATATTTCTTGACCTAGAGTTTGTGGAAGCTTACCACCAGAATGTATGGTGTTTCACTCCATAAGGTAATGAGGCCACACCGTCTGAAAATGAAAAATTACAGGCCTAAGGGGTTTCAGTGAAGGGGTTGCTTGAGGGTAAGTATTCTATTGCTAAGGACAAAGCTAGTTAGTTAGCATTGAACTTTAAAGCTAAGCGGCTAAGTTTCTAGAAGGGGTCAAATCATTATAAATTCCTCTCATCTGCCCTGAATTTGAAAATTATAGAGATGTTGGTGGTCCAACAGGTGCTCTGACTTAGTAACAAAAGGTCCCAGGTTCAAGTTCTGGGCTTTCCTGATGCCTAGTTCTTGAGAAAGGATTCTGTAGCCCTGGTTCTCCTAATCCTGTGAAGTCAGCCTAGCGGGTTTCTGAATTATGAAATTTCTATTATAAAAATTTATGGCTAATTGAGCTCTAAAGTTGCTTCAGTTACATGCTAAATCAGAACTGGTTTCTTTCTCTCTTTACAGTTTTAGGTGTTATGCTGCTCCCTCCTCATAATTACTAATTTTTTTTTTATAAAAAAAAAGGTTATTTTGGTCCACTTTTCATTCTGTTGTATAGTATTTAGCTTGACTAGAAACTTTTAATTGGGCTATGTATAGGAACGTGATAAAAATGGCATTTACTCGTTCAGGATTAGTCATTTTAACTCTGGATTATTTTATTTTATTTTGATCAGAAACAAACATTTTATTATCAGGGATTAAGTAAATATAAAGGAACATGAGAAATTCTTCCTCCAATCACAACCACTACATAATTCTGATTAAAAGCAGGAAAAAAACTATCTACTCTAGATATTGTTGGGAATGCATATCTAAAAATCATTACAAATATGAACTCAAAACTTGGGGGTAGAAAATCTCCTAAAAAAAAAAAAACTAATTGGCTCCCCGTTTTGCTAACATATCTTCCACATGGTTAGCTGCCCAAGGAATCAGCAAAATGAACACCCCAACTCTATAATAATATAAAAAACTCGGCATAGCCATCTGTCAAACCTCCACAGGCTTCTCTCTTTATTTTCCCAAGATAGGACTACTATAGAATTCCTCTCTACTGGAAGGTTGAATAAGACCCAGCTTTTAGCTAGCTTTAGACCTTCCAACAATGCTAATAGCTCCACCTCAATAGCAGAACCCACTCCAGCATTCTTAGAGAATGCTCTCACTAATGTTTCATGATGATCCGTTAAGTGTTCCTCTAATTCCCAATTGTCTTAGGTTACCCAAGGAGCATCCATTAAAATTCTACTTAACGCTACCATTGGAGGAGACATCCATGTCAAGAGTATCTCCTCAACTAACCTTGTAGATCTACTTAATAGGTTTCAGTCTAGCAATATAATTGCTCAAAGGGGTGCTCACAAATGGTGCACTAGCTGACACCTGGAGAGAAAAGGAGAAATAGATTAAAGCTCACATTACCTCCAAAATACTCTATTTGCCCTAAAAGATTCTCGCATTCCTCTCCGGGCCATATAGTCCAAATTAATGTGAGAATAGCAACACCCCACAATGACTTCCCTCTAGGAAGACCTCCAGAACACTGATAAGTAATAGTTAGCATCTCCTCTACTCTCCTAGGTGAAATACAAGCAATCTCGCAAGTCCAAACAACCTATTTCATAATGTCAATGTTGCTGAGCAATGTAAAAAAAGACGATCCACTAATTCTTCACTCCTCTTACACATGGCACACCATTCTCACCTAAGGGATTTGTGAGTTCTCTTCTGCAACAAGTCATTAGAATTAACCTTTATAGTTGCCACTAACCATACAAAGGCCTTGACTTTGAGTGAGGCTTTAGATTTCCAAAGGAAGTTTGCAAGAGGAAAGGATTGAAGTGTATTCATGTTAGTTATCAAAAAAAAATTGCTTGGTTCCTCTTCTTTTGCAATCCCCTTCATGCTAGTCTCCCCAGTTCACACTTTTGTGTCCAATGATTTATTAAAAAGGGCTGCTGAAGTAGATTCCTCTTCTTCACCATGACTTTTCATGCTAGTTAGCTAATAATTGCTTGATTCTCTTTGGGAAGACTCAGGAATCCAGAAATGGAGAGAAACAATGATCTCCCAAGCCAAAGAACCATGAACCAAAAGATGATCCACACGCTTCCTATTTTATTCCTGATAACTGGTTAAGACTGACAATTTTTGCCCTGTTTGATGTCTGTATGAAAAGTGACTTCAATGGGAATTTTGGAATACCAAATTTCTTTTGCAGGGAAGACTGCAATTCCGTATCTCACCAGCTCCTCTTTGGACTTATTCGAGAATATTTTTCCTTTTTTCTTAGAGAAAAAAAAAAAAATCCGAATCACATCCTTGGAGAAAAATAACATCATCCTCACTCATGCCTACCTCCAACTGAATACATGCCAGAAGAGACACAACCTCCTCCAGTTCTCAATCCTTAAACTCTAGTAACTAAACCTCAGAGGTAATAACCACCCAGGGCCTCTTGGGCTCAGTAATATGGGCTGCATGAATATTGCACATGGACTTGCCTGCATTCATTTTCAAGGAACCAACAAATATGTCTTGATTGGATTATATCTATGTTGTTTGGATACTTTTTCATTCTTATGGTTGGTACTTTCCTCTTTTTGCAAATGATTGATTATATCTCTGAAAAATGAAATGCATGCATAGAAATTGTGTTTTCTCTATATGGATGAAAGGATTTTGTGCACCAGGAGGGCCATTTTAGTGGCATAATATTACTGCTGATCTTTTGGTGGCACTGCTTCCAGCCTTTAAGTCCTGTCTTCCACCAGCTTAAGGACTAAGTCCATGTAGTCCGAGGGCTAGTTTGCCTAAGAATCACATGTTCAATTTAAAACCAATCACACTGTTCAGAAATTTAATAATTATATATATAGCCTAAATTTGCTTATAATTTCCACTCTTTAGTTTTATAGATTTGATTTTTTTCTTTCTTAATTTGAACGTGTTGCTGGTGACATGTGAATGCATAGGTTCTCACTCCAAATGTCCCTGATATAATGGTTTCTCCTCCTGAGGATGATCATCTCCATCATGTGATCGACACAATGGCTCTATACGTTCTGGATGGAGGATGTGCTTTTGAACAAGCCATAATGGAGAGAGGTCGAGGAAATCCTCTTTTTAACTTCTTGTTTGAGCTTGGATCGAAGGAACACACTTACTATGTTTGGAGGCTCTATTCATTTGCTCAGGTAGATCATGTTATATGCCTAAATTACTTGCATCACTTACCTTTGCATTAACACTAGAAGTTTCAGTCATTATAAAACTACATTGTTTGCATTTACAATGATTGGTGTTATTTGACATTATTATTATAGATTGAAAAGCCATCAGTACTTTGTTAGTTTTGTCAATGGTGTACAGTATTTTAATATTGAAACTGAAATAAAGAATCAAGAATTTTTATTGTAATAATGTTTAATGCATTGTCTTTTAATTTTGAAAAATAACTGAATAATACCACTGTGATTGTAACCTCACTGTTTTCCTTTATAACAACTTTGTCACTATTAGCAACCATCTCAATGATGTTGTAAGAGTATTTTTCTGAAATGTAGTCTTAGGGGGCATGTGACACAACTGAAACCCTATTTAAACTGGTCTAATGGTACCACTTTTTCATTGATAACTATTAAATCTTTTTCAGTTTTCCATCATGTAAAGGTTCTGGAGATTTCTGTTTATGCATTCTATCAATGTGGAACAATGGATCACTGATTATTTTTTATGCCTCTCTAAATGCAGGGTGATACTCTTCAAAGGTGGAGAACTGAGCCTTTCATCATGATAACTGGCAGTGGAAGGTAATGTGTGCCCACTAGTTCCTATTTTAGTGCTTGGACTAGCCTAATTATTTCATAAGATCCATATTATCCTTGATAAGTTGGTCTAGTGGACTCTTGATATGATGCATTTCTTTATTCCATTTGTATATCCAGATGGATGCCACCCCCTCTTCCTACGGTCAGAAGCCCAGAGCATGAGAAGGAGTCTGGTACCACATTTGCAGCAGGAAGAAGCAGGGTACATATAAATACATACATATATGCATACATACATACATACGTGTATATATATATATATATATATATTCCAATTTCTATGGTGGTCCTGTTATACCCTGTTTGGAAATCTCTCATTTAGAGAACTTGTCAAATTTTATGATTAAACCCCCTTTTTTCTGTTAACTTGCACAGCGTGTGGAGCTGGAACGGACATTGACTGATCCACAGAGGGATGAATTTGAGGATATGTTGCGTGCTTTGACATTAGAAAGGAGTCAGATAAAGGAAGCTATGGGTTTTGCTTTAGATAATGCTGATGCAGCTGGAGAGGTAATGCATGATGTTGCAGCATCTTCTTATATAGTCTTTTTAAACCACTTGCCTTTACAAATGGTGCTGCAGAGGTCATGGATATGGTGCTTAACCCAGCCCCTGTTATGGATATAAATAAATTTAATCTCACATTTATCATCAAGTTTATATCATAACATGTCATTTGTTGTTACACAATTTTATTGTTGTGGCATTGCCAAATGACACTCTGATAGTGCTGACCTTCAGTTTGGACAAAATATGGCCTACCTCAATTATATAGCAAACAAAAAACCCAAAGAAGAGCAACTGATTTCTGCTATATTTTTGCATTTCCTTTTAAATTATTTTTTAGAATTCTGTTTCCAACTGAAAGAAAGAGAAAAAAAAAATCTTTTGAATACTTTAAATGCTTATATAGTTCTCTCTTGCATTGCAGATAGTTGAGGTTCTCACAGAATCTTTAACACTTAAAGAAACACCTATACCAACTAAAGTTGCAAGGCTCATGCTTGTCTCTGATGTTCTTCACAATAGCAGTGCTCCAGTAAAGAATGCATCTGCATACCGTACCAAATTTGAAGCAACCTTACCTGACATAATGGAGAGCTTTAATGACTTGTATCGTAGTGTAACGGGAAGGATTACTGCTGAGGCCCTTAAGGTGAGCCATACATAAAATTCTTGTTTAACTTTCAGCCCGCCTCTTCTTTTCTTATATTTAGTTTCTATTCTGAATGCGCTCCTTAACTGGAATTCTCCAGGAACGAGTTATGAAGGTTCTTCAAGTCTGGGCAGACTGGTTCCTATTTTCAGATGCATATGTCAATGGATTGCGGGCTACTTTTCTTCGATCTGGGAACTCTGGAGTGACACCTTTTCATTCTATATGTGGTGATGCACCAGAAATAGAAAAGAAAACTAGCTCGGAAGATACTGGTGAAGGAGGCAAGTCCAATCAAGATGCTGCGCTAGCAATGGGCAAAGGAGCAGCAATGAAGGAACTATTGAGCCTTCCAATTGCTGAATTGGAAAGACGTTGCAGGCATAATGGGTTATCTCTTGTTGGTGGTAGAGAAATAATGGTTGCAAGATTGCTTAGTCTAGAAGAGGCTGAAAAACAAAGGGGATATGATTTAGATGATGATTTGAAATATGCACAGAGCCATTCAAACTCAGGTAGATACCCAAGTAGCAGGAAGGAAATTGGTGTTGAAACAGAGTCTGTTGGATTATCGGGATGGAATCGTTATGGTGAAGATGAGATACAGTCACAAGGAAAAGGGTCTGTACCTTTGGCCCCGACAATTCCCATACCACAGCCTGAGCTCAAAGCCTTTACAAATAAAGGGAAAACTGATCCTGTTTTGCCTGCCTCTAAGTGGGCCCGAGAGGATGATGACAGTGATGATGAACAAAAGAGAAGTGCTAGGGGTCTGGGGTTAAGCTACTCTTCTTCTGGAAGCGAGAATGCAGGTGATGGTCCTAGCAAGGCTGATGAGATGGAATTTGCAACTGAATCAAGCATCCCCTCTCAACCAGACAGTGGAATGATGAATGAAGAGCATAGGTTGTAATGAACTTGCAGCATTATTCAAATTTCTTAGTTTTATTCTTTTACAGGATGGTGATTTCTGGGCGCATCCTGCAAATGAATCGCTTTATTTTGCCTCAGAGTATTTGAAAGTACCTAACTCTTTCTTTGCAGCATTTAACTGGTTCTTCTTTGTTTCTTGAATTGGATTACCTTTTTCTAATTACAATATTTGAGATCTTTCGAGTTTTTAAGCTTATTTTTGAAGTTGATTCATTTTTCTTTTGTTGGGGGTTTAGGATTGTGTGGAAGGTAAAGGTTATGTCTATGCTTTCAAATACCATGCAACAATGATTTCTTTTGCCTACATTGTCCTTTGTAGCTTCTGTAGGTTGGTATGTTCTTATTGTGCTTGTGATATGCAGACAAAAGTTGAGGCGTCTAGAGGTTGCTTTAATAGAATACCGTGAGTCTCTTGAAGAACGGGGGATCAAAAGCTCTGAGGAAATCGAGAGAAAAGTTGCAATCCATCGGAAACGGCTACAGTCCGAATATGGATTATCAGATAGTAATGAAGATGTCTCATGGAATAGTAAGTGCTTATTTTGCAAGTGATGAAAATATCCTTGGTTATAAAAATATTATACCAGTTTTATGATTTCCATGTTCTAGTTTTTTTCCTTATGCTGGCTAGTTTCAGGCTTATTATTTACAGTCTACATATCTTCTATATGACATAGTTCTTGCCCTAGCTCTCAGGACTAGTTTGACAATTGACCTCAAGAAAGTTTCATTCCTAGCTTGAACTCCGAAATGGTTTGAAAACCAGTGCATTCAAAATAGTTCTGAAATTTGATTGAAGATATTGTTTGTATGATATGAGTGATGATGTTTCTACAACATCATTGACCTTCAGTTATTGACTACAAATCTCAGCCCTTTGCTGCACTTTTGCTTCTCCTTCAGCCTCAATACTATCCAATTTCGACTAGCATGAGAGAATGAACATGGAACTGAAGATGTTGACTCTATCTAAGACTTGATCTCTCACTCATGGAGCTAGGTTCTCCTAGAGTAATGGGGGGTAAGTGCTGGTTCGGGGAGGATTTGAAATCCTATGATATATCAAAGGAGACAATTAAAGGTAAGGAAGTTGGTCTGCTTGTGGTAAGGAGTCGATGTTTTTCCTTGTGGATTAGATTTGGTGAGAGAGGCCTTGCTTTGCTGTTGGAGGGGGTTGAACTTTGCTGTGGTAGTTCATCTAGAAAGTCTTTTAGTATGGAGTGGAAAGAAAGGGGGTAGAGTTTTTAAGCTAGAGCTTTTTTGGTAGAAGGGGGGAGAGCTTCTCCTTAATCTTTTTAGAAGGAAGGGGTGCTCCAGGGAGATGGAAGACCTCGGCAAGCAAACTAAAGAGTATCAGTGTTGCTCCAGTGCCTAGGCTTCCCCAGGGAGATGGTTGTCTTCTAAGGGAGTGCGCAAATGATTCCCCTTGTAAAGGTGTTTCTTATGTAGATGTGGTTTTCAGAGGCAAGGGGGATTTGGGTGAGGCAGTTTGGATCCAGGGTGGGAGGGAGGAGTTAAAGAGGAAGCATTGCTTGGTGTGTAGGTTGGGAGATTTTGTAGTTGGGGTTCTAGAGTTGGGCTCGCTAAAATCTTGGGCCAGATTTGAGTAGAGGTTGAATGGAAATCTTTATGTGGTGTTGTTGGGAGCCACCCTCATTTTGTTTGATTTTGAGATTGATTTTGAAGCCAAAAGAGAGTGGTGTTTGGGTGTTTGCACTTTTGAAGGAAAGAGATTGCAACTGGAGTGATGTGACTAATTGAACTACCTTTATACTTATGGGGTAAGGACTTTTTTAAGAGGGTGGGTGATGCTTGTGGAGGTTTTGTAGTTGTGGATGTGGATACAACACAGAGACGCCATTTATGACAGGCTAGAATTCTAGTCAACTCCAACGAAAGGAGGGTCCTCGGGATCTTGCATGTGGTGGTAGGGTCTTTAGTCTTCGTCATTCAATTATGGTGGGAGATCCCATCATGGGTGTCGGTGGTTGTTTTGAAGGAGGGTTGTAGGGTGACGGAGGTGAGGGATGATTAGGAGGGGAGGCCACGTGCGGAGTGGAGTGTGGGGGTTGAGGTTGGGAAGCGTGCAAAAAGTTTGGAGCAACCCAAGGTGCTTTTGCGTGCTACCCATGTTTTAGATGGCGTAGGTTTTTCTACCTGCAATAGAGCTTTGGAGGCTAGTGTCCAGATTGAAGGGATGGTCTCTAGGCCTCCTTTTTTGGCTCGTGTTGGACCAATGGGCTAAACAAGTCTTCCTCCTACCAGCTGTGAGATGGAAGGCCCTATGTACTTTAGGCCTTGCTCTTTGTCTAGTGACCTAGACCAGCCTCCTACCTTGGGTCATTCCTTTTTGGTTGAAAGAGAGCCCTTGTGCCTCATGTCAAGCTATTACTATTAA
Organism: Vitis vinifera; assembly: GCF_030704535.1. Taxonomy (NCBI): domain Eukaryota; kingdom Viridiplantae; phylum Streptophyta; class Magnoliopsida; order Vitales; family Vitaceae; genus Vitis; species Vitis vinifera. Next base: position 6,817,118 of record NC_081808.1, read on the forward strand.
GGGCCCAGGTGATCTTGTTGTGGGAGCCCAAAATTTCCTTTAAGAGGCTTCCTATGCTGTTTGGTGAAGGATGCTTTGTCCAAAAGCTTCCCCTAGAACTTTGCTGCTTGATGGCTACTTAGATCACTGATGAAAGAGTGTCATCTGCAAATATTGCTCTCTTTGGTGAAGTGGAAGGTTTTACTAGTAAGCCCTTGTCTTTTAGTTTGTCATTGTGGGGTGGGATTTCCCCTTCTTCTCTTTTCAAAGACAAGGGTGTATTGATGGATCTAACTAAGAGTGCTCCTTTATGGAAGGAGTAGGTCAAGTGCTTTTCTCTAGAAAGCGAGGAAGGTGGTTGTGGGCCTGGGCGGATGTTTCCAATGAGGATTTGGTAGTGGATGTTCCAAAAAATTCTTACAGAGATGATGGGTATGCAGTCTATGATTTGTGCGGTTAGGAGGAATGATGTATATCTTATGTAACCATTGGTGAACATACCATGGCTAAGTGAAGAGGAGGATTGACAACGGACTAGCATCTTCTGAACTCGTGTTGCTTGCCAAGGGAGACTATGTACTTTGATTGTTGATGGAGATAGTTGTTCCAATCTAGCTTCAGAGGAGCTTGTTGAGAAGCTTAATCTAAAGACAGAAGATCATCCAAATCCCTATTAAATAGCATGGGTAAATGACATATATATTTTGGTGAGTTCTCATTATCTAGTGATATTTAATTTCAGTAATAATTTTGAGTTATCAATATGATGTGATGTTTTGCCGATGAAAGTTGCCCATATTGTGCTTGGAAGACCGTGACTTTTTAATGAAAGGGTCGAACATGATGAATATGATAACACTTACACACTTGTGCGCAATGGGCGTAAGAAGATCCTCCATCCAATGAAGGAAATTCCACGACTTAAGCAACCGGAAGAAAAAATAGTACCCTTGAAACTAGAGGAGCCATCAAATACTCCTATTAAAAAACAAGTTGATGTTTTTAGCAAGGAGGAAGAAATCATCAATGATGAATCTAGGATGCAAGAGGTGATGGAACTGATTCTAGATTACCAGTAGAAGAGCTCAAAGAAGTTGTAGAAGGTTCAGAAGAACCGATGCTTGACTTCCCAAGGCAAAACATTATCTTGAGTGGTGACAAACATGAAGAATCTATTGAAATTTCTTTTGAATATAGAGAATTCAAAAATCTTATTTTTCCACAAGACAATTTACAAGAAGAGTGTAAGAAGCAACTTTCGACAAGTTTGTTGATGACATATAATTATTTTGAGGACTATCAACTTGTTTTACAACATTGGAAAGCTTTCTGAAGTTTGGTAATTGTCTTGCATGAAATTGAACAAATTGAAGAGATCTTGATGTCTTGTCTTACCATATTAAGAGTCAACGAAGAAAGAAAGGGTGGAAGGCATTGCTCGGGATTTCAATTGACCGTGGAAAATCACTAAAACTCGAGGTTGAGTATTTTTCCAAGTTAGGGGGAATTGATGAAGATGATGAATCTCTAAGATATACATCAAGAAAGGGGATTTGTATTAGTTGGAATTAAAGTAGGATTAACATTTGTTTTGAGTCAAATTAGGATTAATTAATTAGGTTATCAGATAATTAGAATTAGAGTCATAATAGATTATTAGAATCCTAATAAACTTTTGATGTTATAATAAGAATTAGAATCATAATAGGTTATTAGAATCTTAGTAGACTTTGGATTTTTTTAGAAAAACCCATAAATAAGGTTAATTGATGCAAATCAAAGAATGAATTGAATGATATTAATAATATTATGTTTTTTTATTGCAAGTATTGCAATCCTCAATGGTGAGATTCCATTGATTTTCTTTTAGATGAGACTCTTAGAAGATCTTAGTAAGACTCAAGGTTTTCATGTTTTCTTCATCATTTCTTCTCTCTCTATTTTTTTTTTGTATTTTATTTTTCCTCTACCATAAACTTTATTCCTTGTTACTTATCAAGAAAAAAAAAAACCTTATTCCTTGTTCCTCTCCTTACATCTTAAAAATAAAAACCCTTACCCACCTACTTTGAGTGTAGGCAACCATCTTAGGGTTGTCTTACATCTAGGGAGCTCCAGGAAATGATAACCCCAATAAGGAAATGCTAAGGGTTGGGAGTCTTTCCTCTTTTAGGAAATTTGTCTCCTCCAATGAGCATTTGGGATTGTATGTGGATGGTTTTGAGAAGGAAGTTGCCTCCCTATTGAGGAAGTTAGAAGCCATAAAGGGTCGTACAAGGGGGGCCTCAGGTAGTAAAAGGAGGCCTTTTTCTACATCTCGTTTTGATAGGGATCTTCGGAGTTAAAGAGCTCGGTTAATTACATTCAATCAAGCGGAAAAGAGGAGTTGGAAGAGTGGATGGAAAGTGGTTTTTGAGCGTTCAGGCTAGAGTTGTGAAGAGTGGTTTGAAGGTTGGGTCAGGACTAGGCTATGTTTATTTAGATGTTAACAGCTTTGGTTTGGCTGCAAGTTGGTTGCCTTCTGTTTTTCTAGAACTTTAGCATGTGGTTTGTTTCTCTTTTTCCCATGCTTTCCTTTTAGTGGGTTTTGTATACTCCATGTGTACTTGGTGCGCCTTTTCCAAGCACTTTTTAATATATTTTGCTTTTTATCTATAAAAAAGAAAATCATTGACCTTCATTGAAAAATATAATTTAGTATTGAACTTCAATGATCGCCTACTACTTAATAGAGTAAATTCATTTTTTTTTTATATTTAATACCCTTAGACCCAATTTGGACCATGAATTCGGAGGTTGAAATTGGAATTGGAAGGTATGTTTTCAATTCTTTATTTTAGGGGCCCACCCGAATCACATTGCCATTGCATATGCTAATTTTGCTGAATTGTGTAGTTAAAATGCACCTCTTATAAATCTTCCAGTGGCTTGGTTGATTCTATGCAATTCCAATCAGAAGACAACCTCCAACCATAACTCTCTCTCTCCTTTTCAACTAATCTACCCTTCTTTTCAGCTCTCAAAACCTAGTTTCAAACTTTTAAATTTATTATCATTCTTATCTCTCTTCATTTGTGATAAGAGTTTGATTGTCACTCTCAGATTAAACTCTCTATATGCTATTTACCTTGATGCACCATTTTTGTTTGGCATTGTTGGTATTATTATTATTATTTATTTATTTTTTCCCTTATATTCAAAAAATTAATAGAAAAGTGAAATTAGAAGGGAAACTATCTTCAATAAAAAGGGAATTAGATGGGACATCTAGTAACCCCTTCTTTTGACTTTGTGGTGGGTGATGGAAAGAAGGTGAGGTTTTGGAAAGACAAGTGGTGTGGAACCATCCCTTTGTGCGAGGCTTTCCCTTATTTGCTCTAGCAACTTCCAAAGAGGCTTGGGTAAATGAAGTTTGGACAGCCGCGGGGGAAAGGGGGGGAAGTTGGAGTCCTTGTTTCAATAGACCTTTCAATGATTGGGAGTTGGAAGAAGTGGAAAGGTTGTTTTGTTGCTTGGATGGGAAGAAGGTTAGTGTGGATGAGGAGGATAGGGTGAGGTGGATGGATTCAAAGGATGGGGTTTTTTCGGTAAAATCTTTGTATAGGGCTTTGCAGCCAGTTTCTCTTGCTTCTTTCCCTTCGAAGATTATTTGGAACTCTCGTGTGCAGCCCAAATTAAGTTTCTTTGCTTGAGAGGCTTCATGGGGAAGAGTTCTAACCTTGGACCGTTTCCAAAAGAAGGGTTGGGCTTTGGCTAATAGATGCTTTCTGTGCCAAATGTGTGAGTAGTCGATTGATCACCTCCTCTTTCATTGTGAAAAAATAAGGGAAGTGTGGATGTTGCTCCTTTCTTTATTTGGAGTATGTTGGGTGTTTCTTTTTTCAGTAAAGGAAACCCTTTTAGGGTGGAGGGACTCTTTTGTGGGTAAGAAGAGGAAGGTGGTGTGGCAAGTGGGACTGTTATGCTTGTTTTGGGTCATTTGGAAGGCAAGGAATAGAATTGCTTTTGAAGATAGCGTGTTGTCCATCCAAAGGCTAAAAGCTTCTTTTGTGTATTTACTTTGGTTGGAAACCAAATTGTGGATAAAAGATGGTCCTTCAACCTTAATAGATTTTGTAGATTGGGTGGGTTCGCGATGAGGGAGAAGGTTTTTTGTTTTTTCTTTGTTGTTTGGGACCTTTTGTAAGGGAGTGGGTGTCTTTATACTGTAATTCTGTGGGTCGCTATTTTAGCACCTATTTGCAATACAATTATTTTGCTTATTGACCAAAAAAAATAAAAAGGGAATTAGAAGGATTAGAATTTCTTCTATATGTATATAGGCAAATTAGGACAAATTTATTAGAATAAGCACCTAACACAAAGGGGGGTGCAACCCATGTACACGAACAATTTTTTTTTTATAAGTAAATAAGCAAATATATTAAAAGCGCAAAGAACAACACACCAAGTATACACAAAGTTTACAAAGAGCACCAAAAAGTAGGCGAAAGGATTACACAACAAACCACTACCCAAGCCATACAATGCTAACAAGGAACACAGGCCTGCCTCCCCAAGCCACACCCTGGCTCACAAACCCTGAAACCTAAGTAAAAACAAGGGAACCAACAACTGTGAAGACTTGACACAAGAAGAAGGAACCCTCTCCACCTCCTGTCCTCACACCTTAACCCTAGCCTAGCCTGGACACTTCGAAACCAAACCCAACACTTCATGCTTCTCCCCTTGCCGCTTGAAATATTATAACTAACAGGGCAATCCAACTTTTGTAGTTACCTTTCAAAATGAGACGTAGGGGAAGGCCTCCTAAAACTTGATCCCTCCACTCTGCGACCCTTTCGAGCTTCCAATTTTCTCAATAGGGAGTCAACTTCCTTTTCAAACCTTTCCACATGCAGACCTAAGTACTCGTTGAAGGAGATGAACTTCTTGAAAGCCAAATCGGCGCAATTCCTGTCGGACTCCACTTCCTTCCCGCTCATCAAGTTTGTCTATAGGCAGCCCTTTCTTGGGTCAATCTCATCATCGCACGAGACTGGGTCCACATTCTTATCAATGGAAGAAAGAATCGCTAGTAAATCCTTTCTGAGAGATAGAAATGCAGGCCCACAACCCTCAGCATCACTCTCTCCTGGAGACCCCTCAATCTGCTTCCTACGAGGGTTAGGGCTATTTACCCTCGCCAACAAAACACCCTTGTCCTTGAGAGAAGAAGAAGAAATCCGAAGACAAAGCCAAACCAGCAAAGCCATTCAGTTCAACCAAAAGGGCAACATCAGCTAAAGGCGACCCAGATGCAACACTGAGAGTCATCAACATGATGCAGGGATCAGGTGGAACCATGCCTTTACCAGACAGCACGAAGGCCTTTTTAAACAACTGCTAGCTCCAGTAGATGGGCCCCCCTCAGAAAAGGCCTGTCCCAAAACCTGGAAGCCCAGGGTCGACAGCGGGCTGGCCCAAAGAACAAGGGGCCAAAGCAGCTTGAGGCCGACTAGATCCAACCAGCTTAACATCTCCCTCTTCCAGGCCTGAAGAAAAACGCTGGCTTGAAACACTGTCCAATGACCCAGAATGGGCCATAAAGGAGTGCCCAATGGCCAGCTTCTCACCTGCTCCTCTAGCCTCCAACACACTGCTGCATAAAGAGGGCTTTGAAACTTTCAAAGCATGGTCACCACACAAAGTAGTGCCTATTGACGCCACCTGAGAGAAAACACGGCTCCTAATGCCAACCCCCACTCTCCTAGCCCTGCATGGACTAACCTCACAATCATCCCTGACCTTAAGCTCTCTGCAACCCTCTGTTGTGAAATTTGTCATCAGCCTTGGAGAAGACTCCCACCATAACTGAACAGCGTAGGCTAAAGACCCTACTGCCACTTGTAAGAGCCTAGGCACGCTCTTCCCATTGGAGCAAACCAAGATTCTGGTCCTCTGAATGTGTCGTCTCTCTACTGTCGGCGCATCCACACCCACCCTCCACAGGCATCAACCCATGTACAAAAGCAATGCACTCAGCCCACACCTCTTTTGGTACAGAAGAATAAAGTTTTTAGGAGCATATCCTTCACCATCAAATAGGATCTCTCCGTACCATCAAATGTTTACTAATATGCTCCTCCCATGTGATCCAGAACAGACATAGAGGGATCAGCTTTCAAATCATCTTGCTTTGATTTTCACAAAGGAGTCATGCTAGATGAGGAAACATTCTTAACTGAGTGACAGAAAATCCAAGTCATCGAACAAAGAGAACACAAAGGACCACGGACCCGAAGTCCAACTACAATGAATCTGCTATCAACAGATTTAAAATCTACATCACAAAGACAACATTAACCATACTCCAACCTCCCCTCATTAGTTGGTTAATAGTTAGAATCTTTTCTCATGCAGCTTTCTACACAAAAAAGAAAAAACCTACCTTGGAAGGCACATTGGAGTCAGCAGCTTAGCAGGGATAAAAAAAAGACCACCAATGCCAATCTAACATGGATTAATCAAAGAATTCCCTCAACCCGAGCGGATGTGCGATGTGCCTGGAAACTCGGGATCGTAAATGGATTCGGGTACCATTCTAATCACCTCTTTCATGATCTTTTCTATAGGTAGAACCACTGTGAGCGGTCTAAACTTCAACCCTTCTTTCTGTCTTCATACTGTAAAAGGGAGCAAAGCCTGTTTTTTGCTGCCTCTATTGATAGATCAAGGGCCCTCCTGTCGTCGTCGTTTCAGTGACTCATAGGGCTTCCCTTAGCTCAGTCTTTTTGGTTCTTGAGAATGGTCGCCACCTCTCCCAGGACCGAAATAATTATCCTTGCCCGATGGGTCTACATCCATCCTTGAATGTCGTCGGGTACTATTCACTTCCCCGCCATTCTTGTAACCATCACCTGTAATCCTCACAGGTGTGTCTACTCCCCCTTGAGTGGATGAGAAAGAAAGGATTTCTCAGAGCAACCCCCCAGGTTCCAGACCTAGGAGTAAACTTTCCTACATGAGCATTTGGTACATGTATCAGTCCGTGGAAGAGTGAAAGGGTCATCACTACTGAGGATCTCCCCCCTAATCTTAGATAGGTTGTTTGAGGGTTCACCGCGGTTCATTGTTGTGCTTACACACTAGGCTACCCTTCTCCGAAAGCTCCGCGGGACCACCTACCACTAGTCTTCGACCAGGGGGGTTTATTGCACAAAAACGCCGGGACATAGGCTCCCGAAGAGGGAAGCCCAACGAATGTCAGATGCAATGCCCCGCACCTCATTAAGATCATATTGGCATACTCCCCCCCAAAAAATAGAGTAGACCCCATTGAAGACGGGAGTGAGGTACAACAAGGTTTTTATTCCACCGCCCTTCTCACAGAGCCGTACGTGGACGTTACCGCTCATACAGCTCCCAACCAGCAAGCAGTTAGCCTTCCTCTACAAGGAATGGAAGTGTGGATGAATCGACATCAAATAGAGGAATTAGGTTTTTCTTTTCAGCAATAACATGATAAGAGCATCTCTTTCACAAAAACCTACAGATCCCAAACCCCCCTCCCCTATCCTGCCACTTCAGCACCTTGTGATCTTTGAGAAGGTCATTACGAACCCTCTCCTAGAATGTTTTGGTAGATTCCGAAAATTCCATGGTGGATCAGGACGAGAATGAATCCGGGAATCCAGGACATTTCTTTTTAAGAATCAAAAAGATTTGTGCTGGAAGAAGAGAAATAAGATAACAAATGCCAAGTGTAAATGTACTTTTACTATTAACACATATGGCTCCTTTGAATTGACCTGGTGGGAGGGAGCAGTTACAGTTTCCTAAGGTTTAATTCCAAGTTGTGGTTAAACCAAATTTGCATCTTCTATTAATTGGTTGAGTTGGGGCTGAATATGTTTTTTCCCCTATAATTTAAGGCTATGCTTTTATGAAATTGTCTTTATAAGAATGTCACCATGCTACTAGATGATGCTGTTGTTATAAGTGGTAACCTAAAGCGCAGGATGCTCTGTTTCAACTAAGTAGAGTGTTGGTAAATCATGTAAGCTGGTTGGATGTGTGGGATCATCATACCTGCTAGCTTAGCTATGCAGTGGAAGGGAAGGAACCTAAATGAACCCCCTTCTTTTTTGTTTTCCATGTCTAACCCAAAGAAAATGAGGAAACTCTTGGATGATGCATCCTTAACCTATTTTGGTTCTAAGATTGAAAACCTATTCAAGACTGTTTTTCTTTCACATTCAAAGTTTCAATTACTGCAACATTTCTCTTGTTTTTAACACATATTCTGCTCAAGTAATTTGTGTAGCTGTTCTTCTTAGGAATTTACACGTATACTCACATACACATGTTTTCTTTTTGCATTCACATGCAGGGGCATATATTGCTGCTTAAGACTGTTTTCCTTTCACATTTGAATCTCCAATTACTGCAACACATTTGTTCTTTTTTAATATCATTATCATATCATTGCCTAAGAATGGCACGCCCATAATAGTTTGTGTGATTTGGGAATGGATTTTGTGAAGATTAACTTTTTCACTTATCGATAATTTTTATAAGATGACATGAACTATCTTAGTATCTCTAACTTAACTTGTAGGAAGTGCCATCCCAGAACTTGACACCATTTGCCATTTCAGAGTAGTCCATCATGGGAATTGGAAATAATTTAAGAAATCCCTTGATTATTTGTTCTTGCTCAACATTACTGGTATTTTTCAGGGTGCATTATTATGCTCTGGAAAAATATGATTGTGCTCTTCATCAAAATGTGTGCCTTAGTTACTCTTATTATCATATGTGATTTAAAAGATTGAAGATCTTGGTATAACAAATCTCAACTTTCTTAAAGAACCTCATATGTAATCTCTCTTGGTCTTGCCTTTGTATAGGTAGTTTTTATTTTCAGCAAGTCCTGAAGAAAATTCTTCCATGGTTGCAAAAAGTTCAGCATTAGTGTACATTTTGAATGATTTTATTTATTTTACAAAACCCTGAAACAGAGCGGTCATCTGCAGAGAGAAGGGACAGACGAGATGATTCTCGCGAGACTACAAGAAAGCGCCACCGCAGCCGGAGTCAAAGTGAGGATGGGGACCGGGAGAGGCACCGTGATAGATCTCATGATCCAGAAAGCGAAAAGGGAAGGGATCGAGAACGTGATCGTGAGAAGAGTGGAAGCAGAGAGAGGGAAGATCATGACAGGGATAGAGGTAGAGAGAGAGAGAGGGATAGGAGAAGACGGGTGAAATGAGCTTGCTGGATGGATCATGGCATATGCATCAAAGTAACATCTACTCTCCTCAATGAAGAAATGGGGGGGGGGAGGGGTTCAGAATATCAATGGATCCACTTATTTTCCATTTGTATTGGTTTTGGGGGTGGTTTGATTATGAAGAGAAATCTATATTGATCAGTTTTAAGATGGATTTAGGTTAGCCTGCCCAGGAAATTATCTGGCTTTTTTTTAACAATGTATGGAGAAATCTGTCTAGTGTTTCAACCATATTTGTGGTCGCATCTCTTTCTTTGAATTCTCTAAACATCTTGCTTGCATTCACGTGGCTAATTTTGATTAAATCATATGCCTGTCTGGATTCATAATATACAGGCTTGACAACTCCTAACAATGTAAGAAGAGTTGATAAATCAGTTGCCTGGCAACCGTTCAATGATCTATGGTACTCTTGGATTTTGATTAAATTCATTTATTTCATGGTCCAGAATCTTAAAAAGTTATGGATAGAATTCAACTGAATATTCTGATTCCTTGTTAATGCACGAAATTAAGATCAAATTGACTTTTCCAAACCCCAGCACAGTTGTTTTCCATTAGGCTGAAAGGAAAGAATGCAATTTTCATTTGTCTTTTCCCTCTTCAAATCCTTCTGCCCCATGTTGAAACCTGGGAGGAGCAGCTGCTTGATGTTAATATCAGTTGTGTGTGTGTATACAGGATCATGAACAAAAATTGGGTAGGCCAGCTTTCAGAATCCTGATAAAAATATAAAATCCTATTCCTCCCTCATTGATTGAAGAGAATTTTATATTTGGGTAAAGGGAGAAGATGGGGCTGTGTGTATGTCATAGGATATCAACCTCAAAGAGAAGATGAGCATGAACTGCATGCTATGCAACATCACCATGAGATGGAGACTGCAATAGCTGCAAGTGTTCGCCAACAAATCCTGGCTCCACCTACCCCAGTATATACTCTGAATAAGAAGTAGACACATTTTATAGTGCTATACTTTCTAAGCAAAATTTAATTCAATTTCTAGAAACCTCAACAGAAAATCAACAAACAAAATATAAATCATCTCATTCGAAAAGCTTTGCAAGACTACTATGGACGAAGCTTTCTCAGCAACCACTTCTTTCGTAATGCAACATCCAACGCTAAAAATGTCTTGGCCTTTTTATCATCTTCCAAAAGATCACAAGCATCCAACAATAGATCATCATCTATGTCTGGTATGGCTTGAAGTGCATCAATGGCGCTTTCAATGGAGATGGAGTTTTTGTCCTCTTTGTTGCTTACCAATGTCGTGACCATACCTGTCATTTCATTAAGAGCTTCTTGCATCCCCTCCATGGTTTTCTGCGTTTTTCTGGAATGTTCCATGGCTGATGGCACTGCAGTTTGGCGCTTTCTGCTCTGGTCAGGTATTTCAGAATCCCTCACAAAAAATTGTGAATCTTCAGAAGCCCCATCCATCTTCACTTCTATAATATTTGGGTCGATTTCCATTGACAGATCCTGACAACTGAAACTTTCATCCAATATTCCAATTCCAAAGATCTTGCATAAATCACTATAGCTCCCCAAAAATTTGTCTCTAAATGAAACAGCATCTGGGTGACCCTGCAAATCATATGTAAGCTACTTCAAATGAGCAGGGTCAACATTAAAACCAAATCTGGTTAACATCAACACCCTTTCTCAGTTCACATGCAAAGAAGCATATTTCATTTTAAGTAATTTAGCCTTTTGTTCCTTCATTCTTTTCTTTTTTTTCTTTTTTTCTTTTTTTTTCTTTCTTTTCTTTTCTTGTGCAGAGGTTGGGGGAGTTGGAATGATCAGGAACTAAATTTTGCAATGTACAACCAGATGAGAGTCTGGTGATTTTTTAATAAAGAATAAACAACAATATCAAATAAGAAATGCACCTTAATATAAGCTTCCCAGATATGATCCTCAGCAGTAACTATTTGTTGAGATTCATTCCATGCAAACCCACTATAATTGAGAAGGTTGCTGATGTCGTTATACTGTTTCATAAAGAACATATAACGATTTTCTAGAAAATATTTGTCACACTGAAGGCCAAATTTGTCATTAAATGAAGTAACCATGTGAGCCCATGCTTGCTCACTGAATGCCTCATCAACCTTATTCCCTCCACTCGCTTGCTCTACCATAAGGTCAATGAAATAACAGTCCATTGGTGGCGTCCAATCTATCACCAGAGTATCAGTACTAGCAGGAGATTCAACATCCTTTCCTTCACCTATAAATTGAGAAAACCACAAATTCAAAAATATCTATTTAGAATGGATTCCACCAACCAAAACAAAATAAAATCATTTAACTTAAGAGAGCATTTGAACGGAGTGTATTTTGTTTTTCAGAGTATCAGAAATGAACCTATTTTATTTGAAGTATAAAGCTCTAAAGAGTGAAGTTGTGATCTCAAAAGCTATAGGAAAAGATAGAGAATAAAAAACCCATAGATAACAGGATAGACATTTCCATGAAGCTTCCAAATCGCACTTCATTAAAAACTAAGAGACAAGATATTCCCACAAGAAGAAAACCTCATTAGATACACTAATCATCACGCAACTACATACCTGAGATCAATGCATAACAGTACAGTTCACACAAAAAGATTCATGCCATAATAGTCCAAATTAATTCTTACAGGCATATTTCTTATGGTCAGTTAGTCCAAATTTACAAATGGGCATACTGAGGGAACACAACAAGGAGGTTTTTGTTCAGGGTTGGGAAGGGAAGGCTGCTACTAGAGGATGGAAGGAGATGAGCACCAATGTTCACTCCTGCCATGTCATTGTCAGCACTGCATGGTGAGTTGAATGGTTATATGTTCCATTAGTAGTTGCATTTCCATACATGAACTATTATCATTATAATATGAGAGAGTTCTTATTCTATATGATCATGCATCAAGATTTTTTTTAAAGGAACTATTAATGTAACAATTAGGTTACCAATTTTGCTCCACAAAACCACTGATCTGAAACTACTTAACCTCCACTGACGCTTATATGTTTCAAGAGTGACTTGAAAACTCCATAGTCAAGTATATTTCAGATTTGAATTTGGGACAATGATAGAAAATCTGAAAGTGAATTTGAGTTATATATAAGCTGATAAAGGCCATGAAATTTTTCTCAGAATTTTTTTTTAAAATTTTTAAAATTATGAGTTTTCCTTAGGTTACATGACTAAAAAAAATTAGGGTTTGGATTAAAAAAACAAAAAGAAAACACTTTTTCAACAGAGCCCTAAAAAATTAGGACATTCTATCATTGCTCTACCCTAGATTCAGAAACTCTCAGAAACGTTTCAAGAAGGTCTTGAAAGTCTTTTTGAGTAGAAATGCAAGGGTTAAAGATTCAATCCACTAAGCCTTATTACACTTTTGGGGTGATCCAATATAGGGTACAGGGGAGTGCTGCATTGACGGTATAAAGAAGTGTAGGTGTTGGCTGGTAGAAATCTTATGGGAGTTGGTAGCCTATAGATCAGGTAAAACTATATAGTCTCATACTTACTGGTTGTTTCTGAGATCACCCATGGTTTTTGCATCTGCAGAGATTTCCGTTAAAACTTTGTGGGTGGTTTGCCACATATATATGGTGTCCTATTTGTATGATTATTATTTTCTTATATTCTTGAATACTATTGTTTGAATTAGTTTATCAAGCTTCAAGAAAACAAAGTTCGAGGCCATAAAAATCGGATCAGAATTGGACTATCTATTCACCCAACCCAACCATCCCCACCTCCAAGCACTCTGTGAATCAAAAACAGAAAACTAAAAAGGTACAAAGCTTAATATAAGCATCACAGAGCTCAGAAGTTTACATTTCTCAAGCTTTGTCCCCCGATAATACTATGTTCAAGAAGAAGATTCATATGCAATGCTTTCTCAAATTTTTATGACAACATTTTAAAATGTTAAAATGTGTTTGTTGTCTTGGGATCCCAGCCTATCATTGGACAACAGAAACATGTAACCCTCTGCTTAGTTCTTCAATTCTTTAGCAACTATACTACAATATTTGAACCTACTAACTAAATCCATGGTAATATTGGTTCACTTACAGGTCAAGCAATAATCCCTACAAAGTAGACCTTGTCTAGCTCTTCCTTCTATAGATTACAAAAGGAAAAACAGAAATAGAAACATAACATTTCCTTAATAAATCAAACACAAAATAATTTTCATATAAATGTCACAACCCTGTCAAACTCATAATAATACATATACTTGCTAAACAATGGGCATTTGTTTCATATTTCATAATAATGCATAATTTATCAACAAAGACCATGTAAATTATCATTCCCAAATTTCTGGATTATTCAATGTAGGAATCACCTCTTCCTAACATCTGACTATGAAGTCCAAATTGTCAACCTAGTACAGTTTAAACAAAGCAAAATATTGATAGTCTAACCATAATGAAACTCATGATCAATATCAAGATGGCTTGACCTTATTTCCATCATCATAAGATGAATTCCCTGACTCACACACGAACTATTGTTGTAATTCAGCTTTATATTGCATCTGAAGAATTTTGCATTGAAAGGTTCCTCCAGGACTCCAGGCAGCACACAAAGGCACTCATCACCCAAATATAATGTAAGATTCAAATGAATAAACAAATGCATCTTATGGAACAGTCACAAACATCTTCACTATGAACATATTCTGATAACACAAATTTTTTGGGATCAGAAACAAACTATTCATTGATAAGGATTTAAAAGTACATGTGAAGAATGAGGAATCCTCTACAAATAAACAAACTCTGATCTAAAGAACAGATCGATAAGTTTTCTCCAATACACAAACGAAACATACACCTTGATACAGTACTGCATGAAACTGTACAAAGGAAAAGCAGTTAAACCATACAAATGGAATAAAGAGTCCCTTGGCAATGTGTCAGCTAAGAAGGATGCTGCCTTGGAGCAGTTAAACTATTGGGACAGTTTAGAAAGGCTAGGATCTCTATCTGAGGAAGATAGGAGAAGTAAGCGGACAGCCAGAGATGAGTTTAGTCATTGTGCCATCCTTGAAGAAATCTCTTGGAGGCAAAAGTCAAGGGCTCTTTGGTTGAAGGAGGGAGACAACAATACCAAGTTCTTTCATCGCATGGCAAATGCAAGGAGAAGGGGAAATTTTATCAGTAGCCTTACGGTTAGGGGTGTTTGGCTGGATAAAGAGGAGGAGCTTAAAGAAGGGATTAGGTCCTACTTTAAATCCATGTTTGAAGAAACTCCAGTGAGAAGACCTATAGTGGATTCAGGGCTTTTTAAAACTCTTGACCTCTTGGATAATGAGACTTTGGAGGGGCCATTTTCAGAGGAGGAGGTTTCTAAAGCTCTCTCAAATTTGGGGGGTGATAAGGCGCTAGGGCCGGATAGTTTTTCACTGGCTTTCTAGAAGTTCTGTTGGCCTATAGTTGGGAGGGAAGTGATGCAGGTGTTTGAGGATCTCCATACGCAGAACACTGTTTTTTGGAGCCTTAATGCAACCTTCTTAGTTCTATCCCAAAGAAAGTTGGGGCTAGTGACGTGCAGGATTTCAGGCTTGTCAGCCTTGTGGGTAGACTTTATAAGATTATTGCAAAAGTCCTAGCTAATAGGCTAAAAAGGGTAATGGGAAAAGTGGTTTCGAATAGCCAGAACGCTTTTCTGGGAGGTAGGTAGATTTTGGATGCAGTTTTGGTAGCTAATGAGGTGATTGACTTGAGGAAACGAAGCTCCAGTGCAGGTTTAGTGTGTAAATGGGACATTGAAAAGGCTTACGATCACGTAAACTGGAGTTTCCTTCTTTCAGTTTTGGAGAAAATGGGATTTGGTCCCAAGTGGTGAAAATGGATTTTTTTTTGCATTTCAACTATGAGAATGACAGTTTTAGTCAATGGCACTCCTACAGAGTTCTTCTCAACATTTGTTTGTGTTGATTATGGAAGCTTTCAGTAGTTTAATTGCAAGAGCTGAGGAGAAAGGTTTCATTAGGGGTTTTAAGGTAATGGGAAGAAGTGGAGAAGGGATTTATGTCTCTCATCTGTTGTTTGCAGATGACACTCTTCTTTTTTGCGAGGATAATAGAGACCAGTTGGAATTTTGGAAGTGAGTCATTATTTGTTTTGAAGTGGTGTTAGACCTGAAAATAAACCTACAGAAAAGTGAAATTATACTGGCAGGGGGCATGGAGGATGTGGATAGAGCAGCTGCATTTTTTGGGTGTAAAGTAGGGAAGCTCCTTACTACTTATCTAGGTTTACCCCTTGGAGGCCCTCATAAGTCGTGTAGAGTTTGGGATGTTGTAGAGGAAAGATTCAATAGGAAATTGGCTACTTGGAAAAAACAATACTTGTCAAAGGAAGCAAGACTTACCCTTATTAAGAGCACTCTCTCAAACCTCCCCATCTATTTTATGTCGCTATTTGTAATCCCAAAGAAAGTGAGACTTAGATTGGAGAGAATTCAAAGGGAGTTTTTGTGGGGAGATTTGGAGGAGAGAAGGAAAATCCATTTGGTAAGTTGGTCGGTTATTTGTAAAGATAAGAAGCATGGAGGGTTGGGGTTAAGGCATTTGGAGGTTTTCAATCAAGCTTTGCTAGGAAAATGGCTTTAGAGATTTCCTCTAGAAAGGGAGAGTTTTTGGAGGAAAGTCATTGTTGGAAAATTTGGAGAGGAGGAAGGGGGTTGGACCATTAGAAAGGTGAGGGATTCTTATGGAATGGGCCTTTGGAAAGACATTAGAAAGGGTTGGGAGGATTTCCTTCTTAGAACTAGTATCCATATTGGAAATGGTAGACTCACGAGATTTTGGTGGGACATTTGGTTTGGGGATTCTAAGCTGAAGGATCTTTTCCCTTTGCTGTTCAGAATTGCAACCCATGATTCTGCTGTAGTGGCTGACCTTTGAGGGAGACAAGGAGGTGGAGGCGGGGGTTGGGAGGTGCACTTTAGAAGATCTTTCCAAGATCAGGAATTGAAGGTGACTCGTTTTTTGGAACATATTTCTACAATATAGGTTCAAGAAGGGGAGGATTCCTTAGTTTGGAAGATCAAGAGGAAGGGAAAGTTTAATGTCAAATCATATTATAGGTCTTTAAGGACTGAGAGTAGCCTTTTATTTCTAGCCAAAGAGATTTGGGGTTTGTATGCCCCTCTTAGAACTTGTTTTCTTTTTTCTTGCTTGGGAAGTAGTTTGGGGAAAGTTTTTAACAGCAGACATGTTAATGAAGAGGGGTTGGTCCATGGTCAACAGGTGCAGCCTTTGCAAAGACAACAAGGAATCGACAAACCACATTCTGATTCATTGTGATAAGACAAGGGAGCTATGGACTTTGCTACTATCTTCTTTTGGTCTGGTGTAGGTGTTCCCGGCCTCAGTGAGAAATCTACTTCTAGAATGGAAAGTTAAAGAGCTAAGGAAGAAAAGGAGAGCAGTTTGGAGATTAGCGCCTATTTGTCTTTTTTGGTGTATTTGGGGAAAGCGAAACCAAAAAACGTTCAAAGAGGAAGAGATGTCAAATGCCTGCTCGAGGAACCTCTTTTTTCGGTCTGTTCTAGAGTGGTTTCAATAGTTTTTGAATTTAGACTCTCCCTCTTTTCCTAATTTTTTGGCTGATTGGCATGTTGGCTAGCTTTTTACCTCTCTAGGTTTTACTTTCTTTTTCCAACCTTGTTTTGGCTCTTTTTGCATATTGCTTGTATACGTAGGGTGCGCCCCCTATTTAGGCGTCTTTTCAATTCAAGTTGTCTTCGTCTATCAAAAACCAAAAAAAAAAAAAAAGCAACTCTACTCTCTATAGGGATTGATATATCTCCCACAAAAAGAGATCAAAGCTTTGCTCCACACCTTGCTATTTTAACTCTTTGATTTATCACCAAATTCCAATTGAGCTGAGTAACATTGAGAGAGGAGTGCCCTCAAAAGCTATAGTTGTCGAGGCCCAAAAGGAAGAATAGAAATAAATTAGGTCCCATATCAACTCTAGTTCTCCACTTGTAGTAACTAAACTTGATATCACTATATGAAAATTTTGGCATTGTAGGGTTCCTCTGTGGCTCCATATATAATACATAAGGCACTTGTTATCCAAAATTCATGTAAGATCCAAATGAATAAGCAATGCATCTTTATGCATGGGTCCTAAACATTGAGAATATTCTGGTATCTGTTCGGCAAACCCACCTTGGTCAAGGATGATCTTGATATCACTGCATTGCCCCCTCAAATTTTTACTCCCCAGTTCCAGTAATTCAAATATCTTTGTCATAATCCAACCCAAAATTTTCATTAAACAGCATAAAAATACCCATCCACTGATATTTTAATGTCTATCCAATCACATTCGCACTAAGTAACTGCTCTAGCATTAGGTCAAATGACATAAGGTCCAACAATCACAATTTCTAATAAGATATCCTTCCATTATTGGCATTGACTCAAAATGAAAAGACAAATTGACATGGCAAATCATTATAACACCAATCTGCTGAAGACATGTCAATGAGCAAATATATTTTTATATAATAAATAACTAATATATATTTGTTTTCTCTTTTAAACCCTGACCTTACCATAAGTCTATTAGTTTTAGAATGGTCAGGCTGTGAAAATATTACCAAAATCCTTAAACAAACAAACACTATATGCATACATAGACACATTTATCTATCTGTTGTGTATATGCACATATATCAAAACAATACAGCGGAATTCCAGTGTATCCATTGTCCAAATGGTAGTGGCCAAATTTCCAAGAAATGTCAAAAATAAAAATAAAAAAATGAATTTCCAGACATGTGGTTACCAAACAGAAATAGCAAGTCTTTGAATGTGTGCCTCGCTGAACAAAACAAGAATGAACCTCAGTGCATCAACAATCCATCTTAGTAATAGAATATAAGAAGGGCAGGGGTGAATGGGAGGAAAGAAATGCACACATTGTCATTTTTAAATTGCTTGGAAAATCCTCAATGATACAGGAATCATTCACAACATTGGCAATATTGGATCATGGTCTGTCAATACTAAATAAATGTGACAAGATCAGGTTAATCATGCTATAGAAAAATGTTGGGTAAAATGCAGGGTTTCTTAGGGGAAGAAATAGTAAATTTCTGTCAGAAAAATTACAAAACATGCTGATGGTATACCTAAAATACAAGCATGCATCATATATAGCTAAATTAGCATAAAAAGACACCCTTGTTCTAATAGGCAATAGAGTTCACTTCTTGTACCAAAAATAATTTCTGTAACAGTTTCACATACCAAATTCATGATTTGATATTCATTATTGGGACCTATGCCCTATCAAGCCATCATCAATGAAGAAACATACCAGTCATCAAAACAGGGACTTCACAGATTGGATCTGCATAGCGAGCCAAACGGCTGTATCTTCCATCAGAACTTTCTTGTCCATATATAACACACAATTTGTGATAGCTTGGTACAGTTTTAACTCTGTATGTTCGAGCATCAGGATGTGCCTGCATAAATCAAACATAAGCAACAAAAGAACAACCAGAAAACCTAAGACATGAGGAAGTAGTTGTTCACCTTGGTATAAGCATCCCAAACATGATCTTCAGCTGTTACCATTTCTCGTGTTTCATCCCAAGAAAACCCACTCTGCTGAAGAAGAATCTTTATGTCATTGTACTGCCTCCTCAAATGTTTGAACCGATTTTTTAGAACATCTTTGTCATGGTGAGATCTAAATTTTGAATTGAATGATGCAACCATGTCTGCCCAAGCCTGGGTTATGAATGTCTGCCCAAGTTTATTCCCTCTATGCACCTGATCTAGTAGTAGGTCAATGAGATAACGGTCCATTGGCGGTGTCCAATATGTTCTCGAGCGATCACTTCCAGTAGGGGTTTGGCTCTCCCTTCCTTCACCTACAGACACAAAGAGTTACTTTTAAGACCATTCATTCATAAGACCCAGGATTCAAATATAAGATCCCAGTAAGCATATAGGAGTTTGATTTCCCCACTTAAGTTTGTAATTATGGCCTGTCAAAATGAAGATCTTAAGCATGTTTCCTAAAATCATCCATAATTTAGACATAATTATTCTCATTGGTGCCCATGAGCAGAAAATTCAGGGAAAATACTTCCATTGCTGATGGCCTCATTAACTTCTCATATAATAACTGGGGTCAGACCCCAACAGATCGGTTGAGGAAATCACAAAGATGATATTTCTTCTTCCATCAAACAAAATATCAACCAAAATTAAGTACGGAGAATTTTTGCTAACTTTTGCCCATTTCTCTTATAAACATGCATCAACTTTCTCATTATCTTGTGGGCTTCCCATGAGAATGTCAGGCATGAAATCATGAACCAAATTTGAAACCCTATGACTGTAGAACACCTTGAAAGTACTGGAAACAAAGTAATCCCACATGGTGATAGAATTGAAACGCACCAGCCTTTACTCCTAAGAGGTCATTTTCAAGGTCTTTGTCTTGACGCATTCCATTGTTGATGGCATCTCCATATATTAAACCCAGATCCTTATAGTTTGGCAGGGTTTTTGTTCTATATGATCGGGCATGCGGGTGTGCCTACACATTTTGCATAAGCAATTTACAAAAAAATAAATGAAAAAAAATATTTTAAAAAATGAATGAATTAATGATATACCTTGATATAAACATCCCAAACATCATCATCAGCTAAAATCATTTCTCGTTCATCATCCCAGGAAAAACCAATTTGTTTAAGCAGAATTGTTACATCACTATAATACTTCCACAATTTCTTGTACCGATGCCTTAGAACTCTTTTGCCATGTTGAGGACCAAACTTTGCATTGAACAAAGCAAGCATATCTGTCCAAGCTTGCTTGTTGAATGTATTTCCAATCTTATTGCCTTTGCCTAGTTGGTCCAGCATAAGGTCAATAAAAAATTGGTCCATGGCTGCTGTCCAGTCAGTCCTTGAGCGCTCATTATTCAATGGGGCTATGCTACCCATTCCATCACCTACAAATTGAGAAAAAATAGATATATAAGTAGAAGTAATCATTTAACCATTATATCCTCCACCACATAAATAGAGTTGTTCTCTGGGAAATCCATCCTGAGGGCTGTCAAATTTCAAACATCTCAATTTCATTTGCTTACTAACAAGAGCACACTTAAAAAACAATACACCATGGCCTATGAACCAGAACCACTTAGGGGACATAAATGGCTAAGCATATGATATAATGTTACAGGCCAATTACTTGGTTTTGTTGATTAGAAACAACAATTTCATTGCAACGAATCAGTAAAAAACAAATGACATAGAAATCCTACCAAAAGGTACAAAAGAATAAGACCAGAAAAAGGGAAAAATAGGCCTAGAACTGCTCAGAAAAGCAAAACATGCTGCATAGTTTTTGTGGAAAGTAGCTAACCAACTGCTGAAGGATTGGCTAAAATAGTGAAAATTGGGGGCTTTACAATTTTGAAAAACACATAGGACAATTTTTGTCAAAAGCTATGGAAATAAAGGACTAAATTGAGTTTGGTTATCTTCTTTACAAAATCATACACCATAAGCATGATGACTCTTATATAACTTTTGACTTTACACTTCCTAATGTAAATTTACTCCTTATGAATCTGTTTTTTATTAAGCCATTCAAAAAGATGAAGATGCCCAAAGGATAGCTCATTTAACCAACGGTCAATAAGACATTATTATTGGCAATGACAAACTCCGATCTTGGGATAGATCTTAAACAGGAAACGGCAACATACCCATATTCATTCCTTGGATATCATCATCAATGTCCATATCATGACTTGAACGACTATATCTCCCATCAGCAGTTGTATACCCATATATCAAGTATAGATCATTAAAATTCAGGACTGCTTTAGTCTTGTACGATCGTGCGTCAGGGTGAAACTGCATGAAATTTGTATTAGTCTACAATATGGCATAATTACATTATGATACAAATAGAGAAGTATTGCACCTTGATATAGGCATCCCAGACATCATCATCAGCTACTACCATTTGCCGAGTTTCATCCCAAGAAAACCCACTCTGGCCAAGAAGATTCTTTATATCATTGAATTGCTTCCACAAATTCGTATAACGGCCTTTGAGAACATCTTTGTCATATTGTGATCCAAACTTTGCATTAAACATGGTAAGCATATCTGTCCAGGCTTGTTTGTTGAATGTATGGCCAATTCTACTCCCTCTATGCATCTGGTCTAACATAAGATCAATAAAATAGCGTTCCATTGTTGGTGTCCAATATGTCCTCGAACGATCATTGCTTGTCGGGGTTTGGCTGCCCATCCTTCCCATAGAAATTTTAGAATGTTACTAAATTTTAAATTCTTACAAAGCAAGGGTCACACCCTTATGTATAATTTAATTACATGGATATAAGACAAGACACAATAGGTAGATGCCAGCCCAACAAATCCTTCTAGAAAAAAGGTATTGAAACAGAAATATAGTTTTTGGTTATTTATCTAAAATACCATGGGCATAGCATATAATAATGTAACCGTAAAGCCAAAATTAATGATCTACAAGGCCGGCCACTTTAACCCTCATTTAGACATTTCCCTTTTATATAAAATCCCTTGCAAGCATAAGATAATATCAAATTTAGGACGACTTTTTACAATAAATTTTAGTGCTTGCAATAATAGAACTAAGAAAAATACATTGCAATTACAAGTAGAAATGCATTATTGCAACCCCAGGGCTCAAATGGATGTGTTCATGTAAAAGCTACACTTAGTGACATACATGTACACACCTATATATATATATAGGTATTTGATGAGTCAAAGCCAAACTTTTTGTGAGGCAATATATGTTTTTTTTTTTTTTTTTTTGTATTTTTTTTTGGTGAGTGTGGGGTGGGGGGGTGCAGGGAGGCAAAAACAAACATTTTCATTGATTGAATGGTCAATACAAAAAAAGATGAGCAATTCTTCAAAAATGTACAAGTGTTGCTCAGAAAGTAAACACATATAATACTTCAAAAATAAAATAAAACCATGTGTACAAACAAATTGAAAAAAAGCAAAAAAATCCATGCACTCAAACCATAGAAACTTTATACACTCAAAAGGGAAAAAGTCTCAAACAAAGGAAACCAAGTGCTTTGCTCCTTTCTTGGCTAACCAATTTGCAACTTGATTGGCTAAACAAAGAACACAAGAGGAGCATCCCACCTCACTAGAAACTTCTAAAATTTTGTGGACCTAGTTGTCAAACTTCCAAGAGTCCCTTTCCTTTTTAGATACTCAAGACATTAAAATAGAATAATCTCCCTTTATGGTCTAATTAGATAGGCACAAAGCTTTAGCCTACAACAAGCCCTCCCATAATACTAGTATCTTTGCTTTGATAGCTAAAACTTATTCCTAAAGGTTTAGAGGAAGCTCTCGTTACTATTCCAAAGCAAGTACCCAATCAATCATAGGAATACAAAACGATTTATATCAAAGTGTTAGTGCTATGGAGCAATGAAGTGAATCCTTTGCATCCCAAAATCTAAGGACATGAGGGTTCAACTAAAAAGGATCTCAATTATGGGAGCAAGTACTTGGATACGACATTAATAAAAATAAATTAACACTAAATATAAGCACAATAAAATAAGTATGTCATCTATAATAGCACAAGGTTCATTGTAGTTGACTAGTTGGAGAATATATTTTCTATATCTTTTCAATTTTAATAAAACACTAATTGTTATTTTACTTGGACATCAACGTTAATTATATGTGAAGAAAACATTTATTACAAGTCTTTTATTTTAATAGAATGTAGAGAAAAATATATATTTTTAAATATTATACCTCATTATTAGTAAATTTTGATTGGTTTAAAACTTAAAAATTTATGTTGATTTTGTAAAAAAAATCTTCTAATGCATTTGATTATAAAATATAATTCATATTTAATTTCTTATTATGCAAAAATTTTGAAATTTTTATATTCATTTCAGAATTTATCCCATATTTTTAAGATATTAATTTTAATATTATCTTTAGATCTTTTATGCTATTAATTATTAGATTTCTCTTTAAATGTTATATAATATTAATTATTATATTTATCTTTAAATTTTTTATCCGTTATAATTTTTTAAAAAATAAGAAAGAGATAAAGCACTTCTTCAATTATAAGAGTTAGAAATTAAGTCGAAAGTTCTTTATTTTTTATTACAATTTATTTTATACAATTATATGATATAATTTTAAAAAGAGATGAGAAGTGAAATAATTATATTTGATGTGATATAAGGGCCTGTAAGGTGAAGGGTCAAGTCGGTGAAGGGGCTTAGGTGTCACTTATTGTTCGTCAATGACACTTTGGTTTTCTGAGGGGCTTCTTAGGATCAGATGATATATTTAAGTTGGACACTAATGTGGTTAGAGGCCATTTCGGGGTTGAGAATTAATTATGATAAAAGCGAGTTATTCCCAGTGGGATGTGTGGAAAATGCAAAGGCTCTAGCTGCAGAACTCGATTGCAAGATTGGGAGTCTCCCGTCCTCTTATTTGGGATTGTCGTTAGGTGTTCCTTACAAATTTGTGGTGCTTGGGATGGAGTGGAGGAGAGGTTTTGAAAGAGATTGGTAAGGTAGAAGAGCCAATACATCTCCAAAAGAGGGAGGATCACCTTGATTCAGAGCACTTTGGCTAGCTTGCCCATTTATTTCATGTCTGTGTTTTCTTTACCTATGACGGTCAAATTGAGGTTAGAGCAGATTTAGAGGGATTTTTTGTGGGGAGGTGGGCCTCTTGAGCGGAAACCTCATCTTGTTAGGTGGGCGTTGGTTTGCTTAGACAAGCAAAAGGGGGTTGGGGGTAACGTGTTTCTCTACTCTAAATAAGGCACTTTTGTGCAAATGAAGGTTTGCAAATGACAGAGAGGCCTTTTGGAATCAAGTGATAAGGGGAAAGTATGAGGAGGAGCAAGGGGGTTAGTGTTCCAAGGAAGTGAGGGATGGGTACGGTGTGGGGTTGTGGAAAGCAATTAGGAGGGAGTGGCATGTTGTAAGTAGTAGGCTCTCTTTTGTGGTGGGTAATTGTCAAATGGTGAAATTTTAGAAGGATAGATGGTGTGGGGTTGCACCTTTTCATGTTTTGTTTCCTACTTTATTTGCTCTAGTTGTTTGCAAGGACGCTTGGATGAAAGATGTGTGGAGTTCCACTAACAGAGGGAGGAGTTGGAGTCTGCAATTCTCTAGACCTTTCAATGATTGGGAGGTGGATGAGGTACACAGGTTTTTATTGGGCCTCAATAGGAAGAGTGTTCTGCGGGATGTGGAAGATAGGGTACTTTGGATAGAAACTAAATGTGGGAAGTTTTCCATTAAGTCTCTCTACAAAGCCTTAGTTTCAAGCCCTCCAGTCTCTTTTCCATCAAATGTTATTTGGAAAGCCTGTGTGCAGCCCAAAGTGAGTTTTTTTAGGTGGGAAGCAACATGGGAAAAATCTCTTACTTTGGACCAACTTCAAAAAAGAGGATAGCCTTTAGCAATAGATGCTACATTTGCCAAATGCATCAAGAATCGATAGATCACATCCTCCTCCATTATGCCAAGGCAAGGAATTTATGGACGTTGTTTTTCTCTCTCTTTGGGGTCCAGTGGGTGCTGCCAACCACAATTAAGGCAACGCTTTTGGGCTAGGATGGGTCCTTTGTAGGAAAAAAAAAGAAAGGAAGTTTGGAGAGCAGACCCCTTATGTATTTTTTGGACGGTTTAGAAGGCAAGGAACATAATTGCGTTTGAAGATGATGTGCTATCCATCCAAAGACTTAAGAGTTCTTTTGTTTTCTTTCTTTGGTCGGAGACGATATTGTTCATAAAATATGGTCCTTCAACTTTAGTTGGCTTCATTGATTAGGTGGGTTCTCGTTGAGGGTGGGGTTTTTCTTGATCCTTCGTGTTTGACAGCTATTTGTTCCAGCTGGGGAAGGGAGAAGTGTTTCTACTTTGTATAATTTGAGTTGTTGTTTTGGCAGCTATTTTCAATACAATTTTATCTCTTTTATGTATATATATATATATATATATATATATATATATATATTTGGTGTGATATAAGCGTAATTTAAAAAAAAATTAAAGAAAGAGATAAGGCAAACATGAGTTAAATAGTCATATTTCATGTAATATAAGCATATTCAACATGAATCTCACACCAACACATGTGTTGTATCATGTCAACATGGGCATTTTAACCAAAATAACTTGTTTGTATATCACAATTGTGCATGTATATGCATATAAAATGCATTTCTATAATTTGGTAAAAAATATAGAAGCCTAGCAGACTATTATTTACGTAATTCCTTCAATGGTGTGTATGTGTGTGTGTGCATATATTGTTAAAGTTTATCACCAAGGGTATTATTGTACTTTTAGTTATAGGGTTATTGTGGAAGTGCAATGCATATAATTCATTGCTATAAAACATAAGAAACACCTTCTCTTTTCCTTTGTTCATATTTCCTAACATGGTATGAGAGTGGATTCAAAACCATAGCTCTTAGACACCAATCACCCTATATAGCTCCATCCACACCACCCTAACAACCACCTCATCCCCGAACCTAATCTTTAGTGTTGCATAATGTACCAATAATCAAGACCTTAACCCCCCGCAATCTATACTTGTGATCAAAACTTCAAATATCAATACTATGTTCAGCTCTATCTAGAATGGGTTAAGTTTTTTCCTTAATTTTGGAGTGTTGCTTGGACTTTATTTCTTCATTGTTGTCTTTATTTTCATTTCAAGCCAATGACGTTTTCTTAATATTGCAGCATTGATTGGTGCCATTAGAATTCTTACCTTCTTTTACTAGACAATTTCTTGGTTGCCACTATTATGGTGATTGCCTATTGAATAAGTACCATCTAATAGTGTGTTTGATTATGCCCTTTGAGTGATTGCTAGTTCTTATTGTTTGCTTCTTTTATTGTTCTAGTCAATTTCTCCATTCTATTGTGGGTTGTTTTCAATAGCTTCTAATACTAGCATCAAGTTTTTGCCTTGAACAACTCAAAAAATTTTGGTATCCAAGTTACTACCATAAAATAGAATAAAAATCTTCTTTTTTTTTTTTTTTCACTTTGGACCAAAGCTACGAAAGTATTTCTTAAAAGGGCAAATTAAAAAAAAAAAAATTCTAACTCCCCCTAAATATTCAAAGAACAATGAAGAATATAATATAAGGATAACACCATAGTCATGATCTAATTATGCAATAGCATGGAACCTCATATTACTACTATTGTTACATTTCTCAATATTGCTAAATAGATTAAGAAGCACTATCGACAGATGTAAGAATGTCAATGTGACTCATTGCATATCATCCTCTTACTAATGGCAATGATCCATTACATAGGCAATAGAAGGAATTCAAAGTAGCCAAGTTTTTGTTCAATCTAGTTAAAAGTACATTGGTCTTAGAACAATTGTGATGTAGGACAACCCTAGGATGGTTGCCTACAATCAAATAGATGGGTTAAGGTTTAAGGAAAGGAACAAGAGATAAAGTTTGTGGCAGCAAAATAGAATAGAAAGAAAAAAGATAAGAAGAAGAAGAGATAGAAACATTAGAGTCTCACTAAGGCCTTCTAAGAGTTTCACCTAGAAGAAAATCAATGGAGTCTCCTCATTGAGAATTGCAACACTTGCAAAAAATACTAATATTATTTATCATCAATCAATTACTTTGATTTATATCAATTAGCCTTATTTATAGGTTTCTCTAAAAAATCCAAAGTCTATCAAGATTCTAATAACCCATTGTAACTCTAATTCTAATTGTCTTATAACCTAATTATTTAATCCTAATATGACTCCAACAAATACTAATCTTATTTTAATTACAAATAATAATAATTCCTTTTCTTTCTTTCTTCTTTTTTTTTTTTTTTTTTGATAGCCGAGGAACCTTCCATGACCAAACCTTTAGGACTCTTCATAGGAACCCAAACCTTGGGGTGCTGACCGCCCTGCAACAACCAGCACCAAGTGAATTCAGAGTATCATCAGTGGTAGGGTTTGAACTCAGGACCATGTGCCACTTATTGGAACCACACTTCCTAATGTTTGCCCTAACCAACTAGGCTACCTTGATGGGTAATACTAATCAAATTTATCACCTTCATGTATATCTTAGAGATTTATCCTCATCAAATTGTGTCATCAACTCTCCATTATTCCTATGTCTGAGTAACCTTTGCAAGTTCAGGCAATAGAGGTTCTTTTAATAGAGGTTGCCCATCTAGCTAAAGTAGCCCATTCAGATACTAACATTTAATAGAGGTTCTTTTCCTACCGCTAGGCTTATACTATTATCTAATATTGATCTACTTATTGCTTTTTGGAAAAGTAAGTGAACTTTTTAGTATCTTCTTGCTAACAACCTTGGTTTTGCTCAAATCACTCAATCTTTATGAAGAATACATAATTAGTATGATAATTTTAATTATTTGATAATATTGAAAAAACTTATCAAGCTATCAAATAATCCTTTATATATAATTTTTTTGGGAGTGGGTTAGAGTGTACATAGGTGATAGCTCTTTGTTCATATTGGACTTTTGGATTGGTTGAGCTCTAAGTAATGTAACAGAGTTGTTTTTTGTTTATCCTTTAGCTTTCATTTGCCTTTTGGCACTTTTGTATACACTATGGATACTTTTGTGCATCCTTTTGTTAGACACTATTAATATATTTGATCTTTGCCTATCAAAAAATAGTATGGTATTAATCATTTGTGTTGATGACATCCTCATATTTGGTAATAAATTGTTTGGGATAAAAGAAGTGAAAAAATAGTTGAAAATGACTTTTCAAACTAAAGACATATAGGTGGCTAGATATTTCTTAAGCATTGAGATTACTCATGAAAAGAAAGGACTAGTTTGTTCCAAAGGAAATATGTGCATGTTTCACTCACTAAGAGAGATATGTTATGTTCTAAACCTATAAACACTCCTATGAATCCTCATGTACATTTAGATGAAGTAGATAGAGCAATGTCAAGGAGATCCCCTTTCACCTTACTTATTTGTGATCAGGGTGGGGGCTCTTAGTAGGCTCATCTTTAGAGCAGTGGGGGGAGGGGGTTGGTGTATTTATCAAGCTACAGGATAAAGGGCAAAAGTGGTGATGGGGTTCTGGTCACTCATTTGTTGTTCACTGACGATACACTAGTCTTTTGCAAAGCTTCCCAACATTAGATGGTTCATTTAAGCTGGTTGTTAATGTGGTTTGAAGTCATCTCAGGTTTGAGAATCAATTTAGATAAAAGTGAAATTTTGTCAGTAGGAAGTGTAGAGAATCTGGAGGCTTTGGCTTTTGAGTTTGGTTGTAAAGTGGGAAGGCTCCCAACTACTTACTTGGGGCTTCCCTTGGGTGCGCAACACAAGTTCGTGGCTGCTTGGGATGGGGTGGAGGAGAGATTTTGGAAAAGGCTTGCCATGTGGAAAAGACAATTTATCTCTAAAGGAGGGAGAATCACTCTGATTCACAGTACTTTGTCTAGTATGTCTTTATTGCATATTCCCAGAGTGGATAGATTAAGATTAGAGCAAATTCAAAAGGATTTCTGTGGGAAGAGGGAGCTTTGGAGAGGAAGCCTCATTTTGTAGAGTGGGATACCATCTGTTCAAACAAAAGAAAGGGTGGTTTGGGAGTCAGACGTCTTCTACTCTCAATAGGGCCCTTTTATGTAAGTGGAATTGGCTCTTTGCAAATGAAAGGGAGACTCTTTGGAAGCATGTTATTAGTAGGAAGTTTGGGGAGGAAGAAGGGGGGTGAAGTACTAGGGAAGTGAGGAATGGGTTTGGTGTGGGATTTTGGAAGGAAATCAGGAAGGAACAATCTTTATTGCAAAACAAAGTTGTATTTTTTGTAGAGGGTGGTAGAAGAGTGAGATTTTGGAAAGACAAATGGTATGAGAACAATTTCCAAAATGATTGTACTTTTAGAATAAAGTTGTCATGGGAATGCAGGATATATAGTTTACTACCACAATTTTATTTTTTTTAAAGATAATTAAATATGGAGAGTGCCTTCTCATTGCCTCCTCTTTCATGTTTTCTAACATTATCTACACACTATTAACATTGCCAAAATCCAATTTCGTTGGATATAAAATTTAAAGAGAACAAAGTCAAAAGAACATATACAAAGTCAACCTAGGTTTACATAGGTTATCAACATTAGTCAACCTCATCAACTAACTTTCAATTTCATGCAAGAAAAAAATTCACGTGTCTGTGCACATACTGCTAATGGAATGGGTACAGAAATGCAAAGATCGCTTTTTTCTTTATAGGTAAAGATAACTTCACAGAAAGAGAACAATTACTTCCCCCCACTGATGGTATGCAAAATTTTGACAAGTCAGGTCCAGGAAAGAGTTTCTTATTTGGTAAACAGGGTCATTAGAGAGAAAACTTGTACATAGATGCAAACTGGACTGTTCCAATTAAGTATATTTAAACACCTTTTAAATATAAAAGATTAGCTAATACTTTATAAGCAATTTTCAAAAACAAATCTTGGGAATTTATTCTAAACATAAACAAGTTTCCCTTTTAGCACTTGAATGAAAACCTCTATTGGTAACTGTGGTTTCATTATCAGTTTATAAAATCCACATTATCTTTATATTCAAACTACAAATAGGTTGGCAGGTTAACTCAATAATAAATTACTTAAATCAAAGTTTGGACGGTTAGAACTTAAGAACATATGCATGCTTGTATATTTCAAAAATGACTTCCAGAAAATGGAAGTCAAGTAGCCTCTTTTGCTTGAGCCAAAGTGTCTCTAGTTTTCATGTTTGACCATAAGTCAAAAAATGCCATAAAGGTTCACAAAAATGCATTTTCCCATCAAGATAAGTGGACTTAGATTGTGGGTGGAACTGTCAAAGTAGGATGACAAAAAAAAACAATTAAAAAACTTACCAGAATAATTTCTATCCAAAAGTGAAAGATTTGGAATGAGCTGAAATTACATAAGTTAGAGAGTTTCTTACTTTACCATTCTAGACAGACGTTTTAATAAATGCTTCTTTATTTTTATTTCCATTAACACACAAAAGAAAGAATAGAAAACCATGCCAAAATAATTTCTTTAGAAGTGAAAAGATTCAGAGCAAAATGGGATTACAACAGTTAGAGAGTTTCTCATTTTACCATTGTACCAATAATTTTCTAAAACGCGTCTTTATTTTCCTTTCAACAAACAAATAAAAATATGATAAGTATTTGTTTTTGCTAATTCTTTTTCCTCTAGACTTATTGGATGAGATGTGTTTCCACTAGGTTTATCATTTCTTGTTGTCTTTTAGGTTGTTTTCCATCCATCGCTTCTACTTGGGATCCCTTTTCAAGTGCTACAGCATTTGCTTGTCTGAAAAGATAAAAATAAAAAAAATTCAAAACAAAGTGAAAAAGTTTGTTAAAAAAATTATTTTCATGACCAATACTTAAAACACTTTGCATAAAACTTCTGCATAAGTTACAAAGGAAAACAAAATAAGCTAAAGCTCTAATAAACCCATCCATTAATGGCTTTGCTTCTTTAGGTACAAATATATATGATTAATATCAAAAATAAAAATAAATAAATAAATAAATCTTAAAGAATTTGGTATTCCAATTTATTCCAAGTAGAAGTACTCTTATTTCTTGGTCATTTTTGAGCTAGAATTGGTTTTTAACCATTTCTTATGAGTAAATGAGATCTTATGGAAGACTTCTTACACCATACAAAAAAACCCAAAAGTTAAAAGAACTCAACAAATGATAATCTCTGATCTTCTATAATCTGCTAGATAACTCAAGCAAAGAGTTACTAAAAATAGTTTGCAGCTGCAATTCTTGCATATCCAAATCATCAAAGATTATGCTACTTTTTTCTTCCAAGTACACAAAATCACCATGTAATTTAAAATTGTATTTGGTGTATTGATATCAATCCATGTTTGGAGTAAAGTAAAGGCCTATATTACAAAACCTATTATCTATTGTTTCCAGAGAAGGCAACAGCAGTGTGCCACCAATAAGCTAATTGTTCAAACTCCTAACAAGATCATGAATTGTCAAGACACTGCTAACAAAGTTTAGTATGGTTAACATATATTTTCAGATTTTTCATTCTCAAATTCCAATAAGTGGACCTACAATTCATTCCAAACTGTTAAAACAGGGTTTCCATTCAAGAATACTTAACCAAATAACAATAACTGAACCAAAAATTTGATTAAATAATTGAGTTGAAAATTTCTAAAAATGGAAAATTTGTTCTAAAACATGGCACTGCACAACCAAATTCCAAAATACCCAGAAAGAGAAATGAAGAGAATTTTGAACAGCCATGAAATGATTAAACTAAGATGGGTTTTTAATAGGGGAATGGATCCTCTTTTTCACCTATGCATTGTCTTTTTCATTTCTCACTGCACATTCGGGTGTGTCCCCTTTCATTCAAGGGAGCATTTCCTTTTAGATTTTCATCCAATCAAACTGAAAATTCATTTTCTTAAGAAAAAATTCAAACTTCTCTCAAAATACAACCCACTTTAATACAGAAATATCCATATATATGAAGCAAAAATCAATTCTTTAACATAGCATAAAGAAAAAGAAAAAAATCAAACCCTACTCACAATTGGACACATCACATTCATCTTCACCGCCCCACTTCCACAAAAACCAGCCCACATCACAACACGTCACATCGGACAACGCCAACCAACTCCAATACATCTTCAAACCCAAACATCAACTAATAAAAACTAAAACAATACAAAAATACATTACCAAAAAACCTGGCATTTCTGAGCTACCAAACAGAACACACAAAATAAATAAATAAATAGAAATTTAACAAAAAAAAAAAAAAAATCATTAGAAAGCCACCAATAACAGCAACAGAAACAACAACAATGCCGTAACAATACTGAAACAATCGACCAATTTTCAGATTATGGAACAGATAAAAGAAATACAGACTAATCAAACAAAAAATTGGATGAAATTAAGAGAAACAAATGAAAGTGGAAATAAAAGGGCACTTATAAATAGGAAAAATGTCTCAAATTGATAGTGAATTACATCGATTTAGGGCATACAAAACCAGACTGAAATAGAAGAAGCAAGCATGTATACCCCGCTTACAAATTCCATACCAATACCAGTACAGTGAAAACCCAGAATTGTTGCACAGAGAGAGACAAAGAGATCGAAGAAGAGGTTGATCCCAAGTTGAGATTCAGGTTGAAATTGAAGAAACCAACGTACCTCTTTGCCGAGCGAGCGTGAGAGCTCCCCTTCTCTTCTCCGCTGTGAGTGTGAGACTCTACAAAAACAAATAAACTTAAATAAAACACAAGAAAAAGAAATATATATAAAATATATATATATATATATATATATATAAAATAAAAATATTCGGTGACCGTATATTTGGTTTAGAATTTTCTTTTTAAGTTAATAATATTATGCACTAATTTATTAAGCCTCTAATAAGTATATTGGTTTGGGTAGGTGGGAAAAAAATGTACAACACTAGTCATATGCAGAAATGCTAACCAAAATTAAAGGAATTTTTTTAAGATATATATTTAAAAAAAATATATATTTATTTTATTAAAAGGGTTTGTTTAAAAAAGTAGGTAAAAATGTCCAAACTTTGTCTTTTTTAAAATACTAAACCCAAAAACCAAACAATAATTATTTAATTTCTTTGTAATTTACACGTGTTTTATACTTTGCTCTTTACATTCAAAACTCAATATTTTATCTCCTAAATTGGTTAAAAAGTAACACTTTTCCCCCTATCTTATTAAAAGTCAATGAACAATTTGTTAAGTAATGAAGTTGAAATGCAACAAAAAACATTTATTGTCTAAATACAAATTATCATACTTCACTACTACAAACGAAAATTACAAATAGTCTTACAAATCTCTCCCCATAATCAAAAATCAAAATTTATAGTTATTATATTTTGAAAGCATTTGGAAAATTTTACTTCAAGATTGTTGATTTAAAGTTGCCTTTACGTATATCGAAATCAATGTTCAAACTAGAGTGAAAAATAATAAATAAATAAATAAATAATTCCTTTAATAATTTTATGAAAAGTTTGTAATTGAAGGCAAAATATTGGTTTATAATAAATTTGGATGACAAAGTATTGAGTTTTAAATGTGAGAGACAAAATGTAAAACAAGCTAAAAATTAAGGGGTATAGCATATATATATTTTTCATATTTTAATTTAACTAGTTTTATTATATTTAAATCATTTTCTAGTTAATTTGTTTAAAACACGATGTTTCTTAAATTTTCTTTTTAATTTTCATAATATTTTAGTACAAAATAACTAAACCCGTATTTTAAAAATGCGAGTCCTGCTTAAAATTCAACTTCACGAAAATTATGATAAGTTATAAGATTTATTTTTGGTAGAACAATTTAAGTTCAAGACTATTTTAAGAATACAATAATTAAAAAAATTAAAATATTTTGGGGCTCGTTTTTTTTTTTTTTTTTCCCAATTTTATAATTAGACGTAAGTATAAGTATGGTTGGTTACTTGGTTTAATAGCAATAAAACATGTTCAATAATTGAAGGATTTATTTTTTATCTTTAGGTTGTTGCACTAGCATATGATATTAAGATTTCCTTTAGCATTAAAAATAAGTCCTAGAAATTATTGATGTTGAATTAATAGAAATGAAAAATATTTGGTATCTTTATGGGGTTTATAGAATGATTAAAGTATGAAAACGATCCATTTTTATTAATCCTTTAATGAAAAATTAGTTCTCATACATAGAGTTTATTTAAAATTAGAATTTTACTTTATTAAATAATCAATATAAGATCTTATTTTGAAGGAAATTAATTCGGTTTATAAATTTTATATTTTATAAAAAAATAAATATTAATTTTAAAATTTTAAAATTCTCATCCCATGTTTTGATTTAAGTGGTTAGTCAAGTTTTTTTTTTATTATTAAATAAATTCAATTTAAAAAGTAATGTCTATTATATTTTATTAATGGTAGTAGTATTTAAGGATTTCACTTACTAGCAACAATATTATTATGTAATTTTGAACAAATATTAAAAAAAATGTTTGTAACATTTTTCCAAATAAACATATTCTCGCAACTTTAAAATATCTTTATATGAAATTTGTATATAACGTATCTAATATAAAATATCATAATTACTTTCTGCATTGTATTATAATAACGGGTTCTTATGCTTTTAAAATATGTACACATAATTAAGAAAAATATAATTCATATTCATAAAAAATTAAAATAAGATTATATAAAATATATAAATAAATAAAATTCGGATATAAATAAATAAGAGCTCGCTTTAAAAGCAAAATTAAGATGTGACATGACAATCAACTCTCCGCGTGAAAGCATTTATTTTTCCCTTTTTTTTTTCTTTTTTTTTACTTTGTATAAAATAAAGTTCGTGTTTGGCTTTATTATCCAAGAAAAGTTTTCACTTTTCTGTCCGCCATGGATAGATGAACAGATTATGAACACTACAAAACTATAGCTGCTTAATTTTTAAAAATATACTAGCATATCTTTTACTTCTGCCATCCTTTAGAGGTTTGATGGAGAATGCCTTTTCCCTAAACTTTTTGAGAGAAAATGGTTTTTTAAAGTTTATATTGAAAATATGTTTCTTTTTTTTTTTGGAATAAATTTGAATTATTTTATGTTGATTTTAAAAAATATGAAAAATATTCTAAAAACCTTTATATCATATACGAGTTCATAGTATCTTTATGAAGTATTAGCCAATAAAATTATTTTTTATATTTAAGTTTTTAAGTATAATTTTGTTTTTAAAAATAATTACGAATAATTTTTAAGAGTTGTTTTCAAAGCTACATTTTGAGAATTGTTTTTGAAAATGTTTTCAAATAGATTAGTTGGGATGTAAAAATGTCACTTTTAAATACAATGATGAGTCATTTAAATGTTCGCTCTTAAAACAAATTTAGTAGGTGCTATGTTAAATACCATAAAATGTTTAGTCAATCATCATTAGATTTCAATTATTTTTAGATGAAATGATCAAAGTTTGATCAAACAAGTCGTATCAAAACCAAAGGTCATGGGTTTGAATTATGGGAGCGTCACATCAAAGAAGAAATTATTGGGGTGTAGTAATACTGCTCTTGTTGGGACGTAGTAATGTTATTCTTAAGCTCGGGAATGGATTTCCTAAATGATGACTCTCAAAACTGGATCGTAAGATATGATATTGAAATATAAAAAAAGGTTTAACCTACCCTTATTAGATACCAATTGGTCTTTAAATGAGATGATCAAACCCGAACCAACAAGACCCCAAACACTTGTAAAAAGTTATGAATGCAGAGACTCTAGAAAGAACATTAGGAGAATAATTCCTCTATAGATCTGTAAGCACCCAATGCACATCTGTCAACTTATGATCCTTTCATCTGGGCCTTTATCCTTTGATCATAGCTAAAACATTCCCCATATATGCACTCTTTCATATATAACTTATAAAAATGCATTATTTTCAAAATTCTCAGATAATTTGCATTAACTTAATCAAATCCTGTTCAAAACCAGCCAAAATTTTTGCAACAAAATATTGAACTAGTGGAGG
This sequence comes from Vitis vinifera, assembly GCF_030704535.1. Classification (NCBI taxonomy): domain Eukaryota; kingdom Viridiplantae; phylum Streptophyta; class Magnoliopsida; order Vitales; family Vitaceae; genus Vitis; species Vitis vinifera. The sequence goes on from NC_081808.1 coordinate 6,853,096, forward strand.
ACAGATGAGAAATTGCCAGGAGACAAAAAAAGATAAAAATCATAAATTAGGCTAACAACAAATTTGATAATCTGTGGATGTGGGCATGACAATGAGGGCTGTTTGGCTAATAGTTTAGGCTGTATCATCTACTATCAACATTGTTAACAAGAGGAAGCAATTCAATATTGCCATCCTCATTTTTATTCTCATTCTCAGGGTGTGAAGCATGGGCAGCCTGCTTGGTATTCTGGAGGATTTGGGAGGGAATAATGGAAGAGTTGGGATCAGTACGGGGTACCAAGAACAGCAGAGCAAGTGGGCTAAGTCTCAGTATGTTTCGGATCAAAATCGCCATCCACAGATTATCAAATTGTACCCGAGTCACCTTCAAGATATGGAGTAGAAAGCCACCTCCCCATGAGGATGAGAGTATTCCAAGGTTGTCAATTGACATAAGCAAGGCGAAGAATGTGCCTTCAATGCCAGGGGGACAAAGCTTGGAGCTGAGGACAAGAAGTGGCATCCATTTGAGCCGTCCTATCATTTGAGATACACCTTCAGCAACGACAATGAAGAAATAATCTGGTATGCCATACTTCAAGTTGAGACGCAGCACCAGTATCAAATCCAGCATTCCTGATAAACCATAAAGCAACTGAGTCCAGAAGAGCAAGTCCCGGAAGGGGTGGTCCTTTAGAGTATATTGGTAGAGTATGGCACCTAAAAGGGAGCCAACTGAGCCAATTGAGAATATGTAGCCAACAGTCTCCTGCATAAAGCACATGAAAATATGAAACAATGCAAACAAGTTCGGGTTTCAGGCCACGAGTTCACAGTACTGAATAATTAGGAAATCCTATTTTTGGTTATGCTTTAGATTGTTCCTATTCATCTCCCTTACAAGCAGAGAAGAGTGGAGGCCAGCATACCTGAGAGAATAATGGACCTTCCTTAGAGTCTGTATACCAATAGAACAAGCCTTCATGGATATTCAAGCTCAATGCGAGGGATAAGTACATATACAAACATGGTCTCCACACATCTGGGTATTTCAATGTTGTCCACATTGCCTTGCAAGCGTCAAGCAACTTTTGGTTTACCTGAATAAGAGACTGAACATTGGAATTCTGGGTATAAAAGGAACCAAGAATCAACAGGAGCCCATGAATACCTGTCTGTAAACAAAGTTAGGCGTGTGGGGTTCACTAAGAACAATTCCAACTAGAAGTACAAGTGTAGCCGGGATAGTCAGCAAGCCAAACACCCCCTACCAGGGAAAGAGGAAAAAGATCTTCCAACAGTAAGATAGTTGTACTTCATATGGAAGATATGAAACAGAAAATGTTGGGATTTTTGGTCCAAGGAACAGTTATAGAAGCTAACCGTAGGGCCTATGAGGTGGACAAAAATACCACTAATAGAGAATCCCACTAGTGCACCAACTGATGAACTTAGTGCACACAGGCTTTGCATGTCAGCTGCAAGAGAAGGGTGTAGATTACTGTTCTGAGCCACGCAGGCATCAATGGTGACATCTGCTATTGCTACCCCAGCACTTCCTGCTGTTAAAGAGAACAATGCGAGTACAAGATGCAGGTCTTTGTGAAATGATAACACGAGCATAGAGATCACACCAAGAAGACCTGCAATTGAGATGAATCAAACTATCTGAGGAAAAAACTGCTTCAGTTAAACAATTGTCATGCTTCTCTCTCATCCCATCAAGTGATCATTCCATTTGAGTGCAGGGTTGCTATCCAGATAAAGAGCAAATGCATAAAAACAACCGTGCAGATGCAAGGGAATCTCTGTGTCAGATAACTTGGTGACCTCCAATACTATTTGAATGTGGGTACAAGAGTCTAATTGATTGTCAAAATATAAACAAACTAGTTGAATGATCACAACATGAACTTCCTAAATTTGTAAAAAAGAATGATGAAATATGGTGCCTTCACATCCTAGCCAACTGTTCATGTTGATGATGTGCTCAGATTGGGGCTCAACATCTGTAATAATGGTCATAAGAGATTTTATATTTCAGTTCATCATTTTAACTCTTTCCTTCTTACTTTACAATAGACAAGCATTCCTTGTCTACATTCGATTCTACTTTTTTTCCTTACCAATTAAGAATTATGCTTCTAAACTGTCTATATCACCAAATGCCTAGCAAATAGAAGTTAAAAATGATCTGAGCTATTTGTCTGAAATATCTAATCACAGGAAATTCTATATTTTTGCATAGTTGTAAACTTGATAAGGTTGATCCATACATTTGGAAGTCTTCTCTTTCTAGGCCTCACTAGTATAAATTTTACATGCACTGAAAGTACTGGAGGAACTCTGAGATCAGGAGAAGAATTATAAATATATGTTTAATTGCTCCAGGAAGAAAACTGTCACAACTATATGGCATCTTTCAACCTGTCTAGTTTTAACTCTCTAGAATTTCTTTCTCTAGTCTCTTGCTATCATTGGTCTAAATTCTGGTAGATGTTGTCCTATCATTTTGGCCTCAAAACAGCATATCAAGCAATGGTCTATTGTGTGTGGATAATAGATAGAGTGGTGAATTTTAAATTTGGGCAAGCAAACCATCAGAAGTCACAAACACAGACCTTTACACCCTATTTCTACATATTATTATATTGAAACATTTTTTGTTAACTTTTTTGCCAGCACTTATTAGTTAACATGTCAATGAAAGTTTCACTGGTTTTTACTTTTTACATCATATTGAGTGGGAAAGAGTGAGATATGTGCATTACAATATCGTTGGTTTCTATTGAGTCTTCTGTCATTTTCATGGTCCGAGTTACATAGTTAAATAACCAGCTGATCAATATTTTGCATCAAACTCTCAAGTACATTTGCTAAACATATATAGAAATCAACATAAACACGTCAATGACTGGAACCCCTAGATTAGAGAACTCTTCAAATTTCATCTGATATCTATTATCTCCATAACAATCAGTAGATGAAACCTTCCTAAACTCCAATAAATCCAACTTTAAATGCATAGTTTTATATGAGAAGGTTTTAGTTCCACAGTGGTACCAAATCCTTTTTCAACCTCTAGAATTCCATACTTAGGTCAAACCAACAAAGAGTGTTGAGAGAGAGGGGTATAAAAGGTTTAGGAACCCCTCAAAGCTCTTCTTTTGTATTTACACATTTAAACAGCCTTATGGATCTATGCAAGTTTGTGAGAGTTGTATTGGATAGTATCAGAAGATAAAGTCTAATTTGAACTGATAGCCCATGATCTTTTATCAACCTGTAGCTAGTATAAGTAGCCAACGCCACTAGCAGATATGTACTGACTGATTCACAAGATATGATACTGAAAACAATGCACTTTATCTGCTGAATGATGCAGCTTATTATCAAGATGGTATTGCATATATGTTCCAGTGCTGAACTGTCAACTCATAATTTTTTGCAACCAAAGCATATCAGCTAGCATAAGTAGCTCTGGCTGTAGGCAGATATGTATTTTACAATAGCAAAGATATGCTCATGCCCTCTCCCTCTACTGGTTCTTTTTGCTTCTCTCTCTCAATCCTAGGACACTGACATTGGTGCTTGTACTGCCAACTTGTTAGAATTAGCCCTAAAAGCAAGGATTACTTTTGAGAATATTTTATCATTTAATAATAATAATAATAATGTTTTGCACACTTCATTCTCTTATTGTTCCATTGAGTACGATTTATATGAGCATTCAGCTGAATCAGTTTCCATTGTACTTGGTCTGTGTGTATGAGAGTGGTTACACAGAGGGCACAAACCATAGGTCACTTGTACTTGACAAGTGTTTACAACAATTCATGAGTTTGGGCCACTCAATGGTAGTTGTAGTGTGTTGCTTCCCTAACTGGTGGGATGGCTTATCCTGGTCATTAAAGCTAGACTTTAAGGCATGTGTACCAGTGTATATTGGTTTATACATTGAACAAAACCAATGGAGTGGTATGTCACAATTACATTCACATCGTTATGCCTTCTCTCCTAGTTACTATGTTGCATATGCTCTTAACCTTGAGAAGGTGTTGCACCGATGTATGGGTTGATGGTTATTTTGAGTTTCATAAAAGTAAGATCCTAAAGCAATTGTATATTCTTGGAACTTGGATAATCATTAATTCAACCGTTGGTAACAAACATCTTCAACAGAGGCACCGTGATATTTCCTCAATGAGACCGTCATATCCCCTTGAATAACCATAAGGTGGATGATCATGTAAATCTATTGCCATAGTAATTCTATTTGATTAAATTTGATATTTATCCTAGTGGATATAGATATATCAATTGATCATCACAAAGGTGGATTTATAACTCAATGGAGAAAGAGGTAAACTAGTAAGTTGATGACACTTCCTTTATTGAGTTATGGATATCAGTTCATGGGAAACAACATGTAGTGGTATAGTAGGACCTGAACACATGCATCTTGCTTCTTTTTGTTATTGTTGAGAGAGAGAGAGAGAGAGAGGAGAAAAACCTTATTCACATTCATGTAATAGCTAGTTACAATTGAGAGATATATATATACAAGGCTAGGAGTCCTAACTACCATACATGTGACCTATATTAACAAGGAAAGATAGTATACTATACATACATTATATTCAACACTCCCCCTCAAGCTGGAGCATATACGTCATATGCACCAAGCTTGTTACAAATATATTTAATCCTAGGACCTCTGAGAGATTTAGTGAAGATGTCTGCTAGTTGATCATTTGAATTGACAAAACTTGTAGCAATACATCCTGATGCGATCTTCTCTCTAATGAAATGACAGTCAACTTCAATATGCTTGGTCCTTTCATGAAAGACTGGATTGGATGCAATATGTAATGCGGCCTGGTTATCACAGATGAGTTTCATCTGTTCATCCTTTCCAAATCTCAATTCCTGAAGAAGATGTCTCAACCATATGAGTTCACATATTGCCAAAGCCATAGCTCGATACTCGGCTTCAGCGCTAGATCTGACCACTACATCTTGTTTCTTACTCTTCCAAGATATTAGATTACCTCCAATAAAAACACAGTACCCTGAAGTGGAACGTCTATCTGTGGGTGAGCCAACCCAATCTGCATCTGTGTAACCAACAACTTGAGTATGACCTCTGTTCTCGTACAATACACCTTGGCCTGGTGTACTTTTGATATATCGAAGAATACGGATTACAGCATCCCAATGGCTATCACATGGTGACTGTAGGAATTGACTGACAACACTCATAGGAAAAGAAATGTCTGGACGAGTAATGGTGAGATAGTTCAATTTACCTACGAGCCGTCGATATCTCCCGGGGTCTCCTAAAGGCTCCCCCTGTCCTGGTACAAGTTTGACATTCGGATCCATAGGTGTGTCTATCGGTTTACAGTCTAACATACCGGTTTCTTCCAGGATGTCTAAAGCATACTTCCTTTGGGAAAGGACCACACCAGAACTGGATTGAGCTATCTCAATTCCCAAGAAATACTTGAGTTTCCCCAAGTCTTTGGTCTGAAAGTGGGTAAAAAGATGTTGCTTTAGTTTCTGAATACCATCCTGATCACTGCCTGTAATGACGATGTCATCCACATAAACAACCAGATAAATACACTGCCCCAAGGAGTTATGATGATAAAAAACTGAATGGTCTGCTGTACTGCGAAGCATGCCAAACTCTTGAACAACAGAACTAAAACGGCTAAACCATGCTCAAGGAGATTGTTTCAAGCCATATAGTGAACGGCGTAACCTGCACACTAAACCAGACTCCCCCGGAGCAACAAAACCAGGAGGTTGCTCCATATAAACTTCCTCGGCAAGATCACCATGAAGGAAGACATTTTTAATATCCAACTGATAAAGAGGCCAAGAACACATAGCAGCCATGGAGAGAAGCAAGCGGACAGAAGCAATCTTGGCAACAGGGAAGAATGTGTCACCATAATCAGAACCATAAACTTGAGTATAGCCTTTAGCAACTAAGCGGGCCTTAAGGCGATCAACCTGACCATCAGGACCAACCTTAACTGCATAGACCCAACGACAACCAACTGTAGATTTACCAGAGGGTAAAACAACAAGATCCCAAGTGCCATTAGAGTGCAGAGCAGCCATTTCATCCACCATTGCCTGTCGCCAGCCTGGATGGGAAAGAGCTTCATGGGTGCTCTTTGGAAGAGAAACAGAGGATATAGCAGAAACAAAAGCAGAATAGGGTGAAGATAATCGATGATAACTTAAAAAATTGTAAATAGGATGAGGATTACGAGTAGAGCGAGTACCTTTCCGAACAGCAATGGGTAAGTCATTAGGAGAAGGCAGAGCCGGGGCAGGTGAAGCCGAAGGGATAGGAAGTGAGTCAGCAGGCGCCTCAGGAAAAGGGAGAGGAGCAACGACACGAGGGCGAAGATGATAAACCTGAAGTGGTCGAGGGGGCATAGCATCAGGTGGGGAGACAATGGGAATAGGCAAGACTTCAGAAACAGGAAGAGACTCAGAAGTGGTGGAAAAGAATGGTTAGTCCTCAAAGAAGGTGACATCAGCGGAGATAAAGTACCGATGAGTCTCAAGGGAATAACAACGATAACCCTTCTGAAGTCTAGAATATCCCAAGAAGAGGCACTTCATGGCTTTGGCGGAAAGCTTGTCCTGTCCAGGAGTGAGAATATGAACAAAGCAAGTACAACCAAAGACACGAGGAGGAAGGAAATAAAGTGGTTGGTCAGGGAAAAGAAGGGAGTGAGGAATCTGATCGTGTAAGACAGAGGAGGGCATACGATTAATCAAATAACAAGCGGTAAGAACAGCGTCCCCCCAAAAGCGAAAAGGAACGTGACTATGGAGGAGGAGAGTACGAGCTGTCTCAACAAGATGTCGATTCTTGCGTTCAGCTACCCCATTTTGTTGAGGAGTATGAGCACAAGAAGACTGATGAAGAATCCCATGATGAGACATAAACGAAGTAAATTGGGCTGAAAAATATTCCCTGGCATTGTCACTGCGTAACACACGAATAGAAATATTGAACTGGGTTTGGATTTCAGTATAAAATTTCTGGAAAATAGAGAATAACTCAGCTCGATTTTTCATTAAAAATAACCAAGTACATCGAGAATAGTCATCAATGAAAGTGACAAAATACTGAAATCCTAAAGTAGACGCAGTTCGACAAGGACCCCAAACATCAGTGTGGACAAGCTCAAAAGGAGACTTTGCCCGATTATTCAAACGCTTTGGGAACGAGACACGAGTATGTTTCCCAAGCTGACATGACTCACACGGAAGCGACGACAAAGTGGAAAAACGAGGAACCATCTTCTGGAACTTGGAGAGACTAGGGTGGCCCAAACGATTGTGAATGAGGAGAGGAGCATCAGTGGAAATGCAAACTGCAGGAGATGAATCTGAGGTGAGGTGATAGAGGCCTTGAGACTCACGTCCTATGCCAATCGTCTTCCCCGTACTCCGGTCCTGCAAGGTCACAAATTTATCAGAAAAGGTAATAGAGCAATTAAGAGTACGAGTGATTTTGCTGATGGAAATAAGATTAAAAGGACATTCAGGAGTATAAAGGACAGAAGTGAGAGGTAGAGAAGGCAGAGGAAGGGCCAAACCAATACCTTTAGCCACAGTTTGAGAACCATTAGCTAAGGTAACAGTAGGTAAATCAAAGGTAGTAGTAATAGAGGAGAAAAGATCCTTATTACCAGATAGGTGATCAGATGCTCCAGAATCTGAAATCCAGGGTCCAAGAGAAGATGTGTGGGTAAGGCAGGCAGAGGCATTACCAGGCTGGGCAACAGAGGCAATAGAAGCCTGAGATGTCTGAGATGCGGAGGAGCTCGGAGGCTGAGGCAGCGGAGAATCAGAGGACTGGGCCATATGGGCAGTGCGAGGAGGTCTTCCATGTAACTGATAGCAACGATCGCGAGTGTGGCCAAGTTTATTGCAATAGGTGCAATGAGGACGTTGGCCTCTACCTCGGGTACCACTGCGTCCTCCTCGAGAGGTAGTTTGAGAAACTAACACAGAAGAATCTGAAGCGCTATCAGATGGCACAGTCTGAGTGGACGAGATACGGAGGAGGCGAGCAAACACATCATCCAAGGACGGAACTGATGAACTACCAAGAATCTGATCACGAATAGGCTCAAGATCCGGACGGAGGCCAATAAGAGTAAGGACCATGAAGAACTTGTCAAGCTGTGTTTGTTGAGCCCCAACATTAGGAGTAAGAGGCATCACAGTCAAGAACTGCTCCTTAAGAGAGGCAATCTGACCAATATAAGTAGATAGATCCAAGTCCTGTTGGCTGAGATGGACAATAGCAGAAGCCACCTTATAAAGACGCTGGATATCATTCGTGTATAATCCTTTGGCCTGAGTCCAAAATTTAAAACAAGTTTTATAGGCCTGAAGATGAAGAAGAATCCGGGGATCAACCGATTGCCATAATACACTACATAACTGTGCATCTATCTTCCTCCACTGTACGCGGTCAACCTCAGGGATATCTGCCTCCTGGGTAACCAAGTGATCCTCATATCCTTGACCCATAAACCAAAGTTCAACAGAGGCAGACCAGGAGAGATAATTCTCACTGCAAACCAATTTCTCTGAGGTAATCAGAGGAGATCCAGAGAGAACAGAGGTAAAGATCTGATTTTTGGTGGTCATATTCACGTATTTGGATCGAAGAGAGCCCTAAGATGGGTTCAGATTTCGGCGGAGAGAGAAAAACAGTGAAACCACGGCTGTGAGAGGTGCAATCAATGGAGAAAAAAAGGTCATGTCGTGCCTGGAGAGGAAGAGAAGCAGCACCCAAGCCTCGGAGATGGAGGGGGAGCCCTGTCGGAGGTGGCCGGAATGGCAAGAAAGCCAAAAACAGGGAAAAAATGGAGATGCAGGGCTCGGGGAGGACTGCCGGAGGGCTAGAAGGCCAAGACGGCGCCGGACGAGCCTGGAAAGGTGTCGGAAGTGGCCGGAAAGTGAGCCACGCGCCGTCACGCGCCGGCGCGTGGGTGACAGTCCAGAGGAGAAGAGCGGCGCGTGAGATTCCGGTTGCCGATGGGGTTTCCACTGGCGTGTAGATCAGCCTCCGGCGGTTCGGAATATGTGGTCGTTGCCCGGAAAAGAGGTCGCCGGAAAATTTCGTCGGAAAAGGTTGCCGGCGTGGTGGAGATCCGACGGCGATGAGGTTGTCCGGGGTGGTTCGGGAAGAGAATGAGGGGACCGGAGTGAGACACGGTCATTGGACGGTTCGCCGGAATTGAGTACACGGCTAAACCGAAAAAAAAAAATTAGGTTTTCTCCTTTGGCTCTGATACCATGTTGAGAGAGAGAGAGAGAGAGAGGAGAAAAACCTTATTCACATTCATGTAATAGCTAGTTACAATTGAGAGATATATATATACAAGGCTAGGAGTCCTAACTACCATACATGTGACCTATATTAACAAGGAAAGATAGTATACTATACATACATTATATTCAACAGTTATCATAGAATATAGAAGTGCAATTAATCTTCTTTAGTGGAATGAAGATTAATTATAAAACATTGAGATTCTATGGGAACTGATTATTCTATGGGTTCGGTGGTCCTCACCCAAGCAATCTTGGTATGTATGCACAATTTAAATGGTTTGATGGAAGACTAGGGTGTACCATAGTCTTGGGTGTACCTTGGAGCATGGGATTGGTTCGTTAAAGGCAAGGTGGTCCTTTTGCTTGCTAAGGGCATGGTGGACTTTTTGCTCTTAGGGTTAGACACCATATAAAGCAGTATAGGGCTGTATAATAAATAGAATTTGGAGAAGAAAAATCAAGGCCCCCTTGGTTGTGCCACCACTCCCTAGGATCTCACTATTGGTGTTTCCAAAAGCATAGAGATTGCCCACACATTTGTGCATACTTAGAGATTGTCATTGTGGTGAAAGATTGTTGATGATTTGGAAGCAAAAGGCCATCAAAGGGTTCTTCAAGGCTTGTGGACTGCCTATATAAGTATTTACCCTAGATTTCATTTTTAGAATTAAAAGGATCAGTTTCCACTGCATACTAGCATCTCCATGCAAACCAACACAATTGATGTTCATATTAGGGAACGAAGGAACAATACTCAAAACCTGAGCTAACACCACACTACCCCTCCCTTCCTGTGGGCAAAAACAAAAAAAACCTCTACTACGTGTATGCTAGGATTTTGCTTCTCTTGTAGGCTAATTTTGCACTTAAATATTACATGGTATTTTGATTAACAAGATAACATAGAGCTGCTTATCGGTATTGGTGTTCTACTCCTAACTGTCAAAACTGTTGTTAGAGGGGCTGTGTGACTGATGAAGCTAGAGCACCATGTATAAATACACTCCATAGTTTGGGGCACTATTATTATGTACCTTGTATGTAACTATAGGCACATGTGTGAATTAGACAATCAATAAAAAGTCTAGGAAAACTTATATCGAGGTGGCAAACCACTAAGAGGAGAGTGAAAGTATTGGTCAGACTGTATCTGCACAAGAATGTGGTATAATTCCCCACATCATTTGTTATACAAAAGGAAAAGAAAGGAATGTATTGTTGGAGTACATCTCTGTTTAACTTAAAAGACAAATTCAAACACGCCCAACTATAAGGTCTTCTTCATGTTTTCCTCAGACTTCAAGAAAGAATCTCTTTAAATATACACATCCAACCAATACAGTAAAAGCATTAATATAGTCCCATCTTATATGAAGAATTCTCAAAACACTTCATAAATTCAAGAAGAGTAATGCCTGTTTTCCTACAAGTATTCTCAAAAGTTGTCTAAGAGTAGCCTGTACTAATTCAGGTGACCACACTTAATTTAGGGCAATAAAATTCTTTAAGGAAGTCAGATGAACAATATTATGAGACCACCTCAACACCAAGCTCACTTAGTAAGGATTTCAGCCATGCATCAATGAAGGCGCAGTGGACCACTTCAGGCAACACCAACTAGTTGAACAAGCCAAAAAAATGCCATGTAGACTTTTTAGTTTGCATAAATTATTTGTTGGTACAACATAGTAGTCAGAAGAAAATATTTCTCCTTTTTTTCCCAATCATGCTCATTTCACCAATTCTCGGAAAAATTCCCAGTGAGAGTAGAAGTATGATAATATGAGATTGGATATTTTCTGACTTCTCTCAAATTCCATAGCAGTTGTCTCTATTTCAGCCTTCATGAAAACTCTAAAAAATATCACATATAAGCCAAGTAAGATACCTCATTCTATGATTCAGATGTATTATATGCATGAAAAATCTATTACAACTTTTGTCCTAATCAAAACTACACTCTCTAAGTGGTGGAAAGGAGTCTTTCTTAACTCTGGGAGCACATGATGAAAACATCAGAACTATGTGCCCCAAATTACAGGAGCAAGGATCAGTGAAGAATGAGCTCACAAGAACTAAATATGTTTCATAGTAGGGGCATTGAGCTGGCAACTATTCTGTATCTCCCTGTGGCTGATCCTAACCATGCTAACCACAGCATGAAAAGGAAGTCCTAGAAATGTCCAGTGCTGGGGATGCTGATGCTCTGAAGATCATACTGCATGCCTTGTTATCTAGAAGCATGCAAGACTTGCAGTTTTCAAGAACAACTGCCTCTTTTTCTTGATATATCCTTGACTAGCTTAAGACAAGTTTGAGTTTTCAGAAAACTTAAACCTATTTCATTTGTGAAAATCATATAGCTCAGTAAAGAAGTAAAATGGTAACCCTATGAATATTCGACAAAACTGACAGCTATGTTATTAAATATTTGTTCAACTCCCATGGTTTATAACTATTACTACATGATATTTTAGGAAATTTATTTATGTTTTTAAAAGAAAATATGTTCCCATGGTGATTAGCAGAATAAAATTCTAGAAAAATAAAGGAATGGCTACTTTAATGTTCAAAATTTTAGAATTTAAATTTAAAAGGAAGTTAGTTTCCATTGCTTTCTTGATACAAAAATTAGGAATTCTTTTTTACTTAATTTTTTTTTTCCCGATAGGCAAGCAAACAAAATGAATTAAGTGGTGCCTCACAAAAAGAGGGAGCACAATCCAAGTACATGATTCCTTTTTTACTTACAGTCTATGCTCAAGATATGTTTGTTTCTATATTTTCATCAACTTGCTATTTTTAGTCCAAATTTCATGTACACATGTTTACCTACCTCACTATATTCATGTGTACACATGTATATTTATGTGGGCTCAAAAGTTGGGAGCCTCTTAAAAGCATCAAGCAGACAAGCACTTCCCTGCCCCCACTTAGAACCTGGTTTTACTTTCTGCTTGAAAGGAAAAGATCAATGATCACTTACCAAGTGGCAAGTCTCTTAGTGAATTCTATGAGTTAACAAGCCAAGCTACATTGACACTTCAAACTTCTGTCAGACTCAACAATTTTTGTATGGCAATCCTAATTACCTTGTCTTTTTGGCAGATATATTAATTAGTGTACAACCCTCTTTAAGAAAATTTATAATAATAAGAATACGTCTTTTCTAGGCCAAGGACGGATGATTTAGCCTATATGCAACTGAATAGAACAATGTAGAGCAAGTTTTATAGTAAGTTAATGGATAGGGTTGTCATTGGATCCTTCACATTTGTGTCAAAAAATCAAGTCTACGAAGACCAAGAAAGAGGTTGAACATATCCAACTGATACACAGTCCAAATCCTAAACCTGCACCCACAACTGCATTCCTTAAATCAGTCCCTTCAAAAGAGAGGCTAGAGTTAAGCTACAAAAGAATTCGCCTAAGCACATAAACATTGCTCCCTCTTTTATATGTGCATACATGCAATGGATACTTCCACCTGGCATATACAGCTAAGTAACACAAGCAGCTCACCTCCAACAGATCAAGGATATGAAAACTGTAAAGTCTATAATGGCAACAACTAGTAGACTATCCAAAATTGGGCAAAGGCCAATTATTCTACAAGCTTAATCCACATCAACCAAAGCCCACATAAACTAAAAATTTATCTCAACAGATAAGAACAACTAAAACAGCAATAAATGAAGATACAACATCTATCTTTGTCACTCAGATATGCAATTTATGAAGTAAAATAAAAGCAGATGGATTTCATAGAAATATTGAAAGAAGGATTAGTGATATTTATAATCTATTCAAAAGATAAAAAAATCTATCAGTGAAATTAAACCTAGATAATCAGATCATAAGGCAGCATGTATACTTCCATTTGAAGATCCCCTTATAGTAACATTCAATGATTGAATAAAAAATCTGACAGAGAATTCAAAATGATAAAGTGTAATGTTACCGGCTAAAATGAAATAAGGCCTTCTGTGATACCCAACGATTGGGAGCACATCTGTGAGAAGACCCCAAAGAGGCTTGACAAGCCAAGGAATAGAAGTTATTCCTCCATAAATTTGTGCTTCAGAAGGTTGAACCTTCTGAACATCCTTCATATAATACTCTGTGCCGACACGAGCCAAAGCACCACCCAGTCCTTGGCTTATCCCATAAACTGCAACAACCCCAAATACAAAACTCCAATGCAGTTCCATGGCAAGCATTTTGAACCAATAGATTGGAGCACAGATGAAATCACAGAATCCTCCATTGGATTCATTTTCCTCCACAACCTCACTGGGTGTTGGAGGATTCTCCTCCTCCACTATCATTCACTTCTGCAGAAAGAAAAACCAGGTAACAAATCAGTGTTTCCTGAAACAGGTACCTTCAAATTCTTGCAAATACCCCAGAAAATTTTGAGCATCTAAACTACCTTGAAGACGACAACCACCCAGCTCAGAAATCACACTTTCTTGAACAGGGTACCTTGAAACTGATTGAAATCTCTCAAAGAAATACTGACACTCCTGAACTTGGTTTCCTGAGAGACAAACAACAACCCACTTCAATAATTGGTGTTTCCTGTACTGGGCAGCTTGAAACTGATTAAAATCCCTCAGGAAAAGAATGAATCTCTCACCTACTTTGTCTTTTTTCTGATTGATTTACATGAAACCCATACAGAAACTCCCAACAAAACTCGTATATTTTGACATGGGTGTTGCTAATTTCCCTAAAATAAACTCCTAGAGACTCATTTGAGAGAAGAAAACAAAATGTTTTCAAAATTAAGACAAAAAGAGATCAAAAACCACCGCAGCTAAAGAGTCCCTCAGACACACCAGATTTGACTTGACCATCCAACTGTTTTCAAATCTCATCAGCTTTCTTACAGAGAATTGTATATACAAACTTAGTAAACTTCCCCTCCTCTCCAATCAAATTCTGCCGGGTCAACGTCCACTTTCCTTTCCGAATCACCACAATATACTAAACCCAATGAAATTCATACATAAATTAATAAATACAAAAATATATTCATACGAACACGTGAAATCCTACAAATATGATAATCAAGAATCATTCAAAAATGGGACACTAAAAAGTTAAAATAATCTTTATTTCGAAAAAATAATCCTCATTTTTCCACAAAAATTAAGAATAATAAATTTTTTGGACAAAAATATTTTCTTACAAAATTTGTTATACCCATTTCCCATCAAAGTACTCTACATATTATTTAAGATTATATTTACTTAGAAAAAGAAAAGAAAAGAAAAGAAATGCAGAAACAGTACAGATTTAATTTACGTGGCAGGTTCTTATTGGTTCCATGCAAATTGGGGTATGTCCACATTAAGAGTGCTGATATAGTCACAGGCTGTAACGCAAAGAAGGCTGTGGGAACGAATCAGAGGGAAGCGCGTGAGCAAGAAGTGAAGGTAGGTGGGTAGGTAGGTGGATTAGGGACGAATGAGAATGGGGTGTTATTATTTATTTACTTCACAAAACCCCAAGACAATTAAATTCGCGTGAGGAGCACGTTCAATGTACTGAAATGGGATCTTTTAGTATAATTAATTAATACTCATCAGGTTAATTGTCTTTATTATGATTTTTTTAATGATTAATTATGAGAATTTTCTAAAAATGAATTAATATCCATGCAAATTTTATTTATTTATTTATTTTTGTCCTTTTAGCTTTAGAATTTATAAAAATTAATTTTTTGCAACCGGAAAAGAGTGGGGGTTAGGAGTATGAGCAAAGGAAGAAGAATTTTAAGGCCCATTTGGTAATAGTTTTTTTTTTTAATTTTAAAAATTGTTTTATGATGTTTTGTAAAACAAAATTTGAAATCTAAAATGTTTTTAATATTTATAGATATATTTTATAAATAATTTTTATGTCTAGCATTTTATTTTTAATCATTCTACATATATAATTATTTTTTAAAACAGTCGTCATAAAATAAGTGAAAATAATATAAAATAATTAAAAGATATTTTCTGAAAATACCCTAAACCTATTTGGTAATTGTTTATGAAAATTATTTTAAAATACAAGTTTTAAGAATAGTTTTTTAAAACTATTTTATGATGTTTGATAAAACAAAAGTCTATTTGAAAACCTAAAATATTTTTAACTAATTTTTAATATTTTTAAATGTGCTTTAAAAATCATTTTTATATCTAACATTTTATTTTTAATAATTTTACATATTCATATAATCATTTTTAAAACAATCATCATAAAATAAGTAAAAATAATAAAAAATAACTAAAAGATGTTTTCAAAGTATTATGATATTAAGCATAAAAAAAACAAAAAATAATTTTTTATTTTCAAATGTCCGCAGCTTTTCGCTGAGAACAAAAAACTATTTTAAAAAATAATTATCAAAATATCATTTTCCCCTATTTTACCACTGTCCATTCAAAACCCTAATTTTTTTTTCTTTTGTTTTTTCCTTCCCTCCTTCTTCATGAAATTATTTAGACTGACTGACAATTATACTTGGATGCAACCTCCATCCAAAACCCTAATCAAGGAAAAAGAAGGAAATAAATAAGAAAACGAAAGAAAAGGATAACTAGGGTTAGGCATTGATTGAAGGGAAAAAAAAGGTGGGGGTATTTTGTACATAAATTTTATTTAATAAAAAAAAAATTAACGCATTTAACGTTCGTGGTGTAAGAACTAAGAAGATGGAGCATTGAAAAGGGTGGAAGACAAATTACAGGAAGCTTCTTGGAAGATGCAGGCAACTTACATCAAATTTCTTTGGATGTCAAAATTACCATTTTACCACTGAGACACAGAAAGTGACAAAAATGTGAGATTACTTAATGGGTTCTCGGGATATGGAGAAGTTTGGAAATAATTGTTAATTTCTACGCCTTTAAATTTTGGCAGAAAAAGAATAAGAATCTTTTTATTTTTGAAAAAAGAATAGGGATAATTACGTTTTATTCGAGTGGTCCAAAAATTAATATTTAGTCCATATAACTTATATAATTAATAAAAATGATATAAGATGTTAAGAGATCAATATACTTTCAAATTTCCATATATTACCTTTTAAGGATATAAAATAGTGATAAATTAAAATATTCAATGACATTTCACATAAACTTTTTAAAAATTTGGATTTTAACAATTTTCATATTACTATTCATGCAACCATAATAATTCTATTTTAACAATTTGAATTTTTCATTGTTTTTAATTTTTTTTATAAGTAATTGAAAATCAATATTATTTTCTATTTTAAATTATAAAGAAAGAAAAATTATGTTCAAAAACTATTTTAAAAAATGGTAATATGATTTATATTTTTTATATTTTCTTTTTGAAAAAATATTTAATTAAAAAAATGAAAACTATTTTTAAAAATAAAAATTGAAAATCTTATTTAGTACTATTTTTATATGAAAATAATAAAAAGAATTAAATTTTATTCATTGATTATCCATTTTTTTTCCATTAGTTATTTTAATAATAAAAAATATATATATATAGTATGTTTACAATTAAACAAAGGAATTGGTTTTTTGTGTGACTATCTTTTACATGAAAAATAATTAAATAACCAATTTATATATATTTATTACTCTTTTTAATTTTATTTTCTTTATTTATTTTTTGTCTAATAAAAAATTTTAATATATCCATAATTAACAAAGTAATAGATTAATTGTGCACATTTTGATCTATTAAAATAAATTACTTTTTAATTTAAATAAATAAAATAAAATAAGTAAATAAATTTGGGGTTATTTCTATTTTTTAACATATCTTATATTAATATTTTTTATGGTTAAATAAATTTTTTATTATTTTTGTTTTTAATTCCAAAAATAAAATGAAATAAATAAATATATTTGGTATTTTCTAACTGATCTTATATTCATATTTCTTTTGGTTAAATAAATTTTTTATTCTTTTTTCTTTATTTCCAAAAATAAAAAGAAATAAATAAATAAATTTGGCTTAAATAATAGTTTTTAAGTAATTTCTTTGTCTTATTTTTAATTGCATTTTGCATTGAAAATAAAATAAAATAACATTTTATTTTTTTTAATTATTTTAAATGTCAAACTATTGGGAACATAGTTTACACACTCATGTGGATATAATTTATGCATAGATATGAAATTTATACCATTATACAAGGTTAGTAAACTAATTGTACATAGGGTATACAAAACTGTACATTTTGAACAAAATTTTTTTTTCTTGTCATCTAAGGATTATACTCTCTTTTATCACAAATTCTTTTATTTCATGTACTTTATTTAATTGACATATAATAATTCAAATACTTACCTTAATAATTATGTTTAGAGAAAAAAAATTTGTTTTTACGTTTTATATCATTTTCTTAAATCAAACCATTGGAAATATGGTTTACACATCATATGTGACACATAATCTATACATATGAATGAAATTTGCATTATTGTATAATGATGTTATACTAACTGTACAAGGTAAATATTCAATTGGACAAAACAAATATTTTAACTGTACAAGACATATGTTCTAACTATGCAAGGGGTATACAAGGTTATCCTTTGTGAAAGATTTCAATCAATTTTGGACAACTTTTTTTTTTTTGTCTTGTCATCTAAGGATTGCACACTCTCAAGGTACACATTCCTCTATCACACACTTATCTTATGCACTTTATTTAACTCACATATGACAATTCGAATACTTATCCCACTAATGATGTTTGAGAGAAAATTTTGTCTTTCCATCTTCTACTATTTTTTGAACCAAACTAATGAAAACATGGTTAATCTACTTATAGTTACACATTGAGTAGGGGGTATATGGAATTTGAGTCACTGTACAAGATATTTACACTAAGTGTACATGATAAATATACTATCTGTACAAGGATGTACAAGACTATTATTTGTGAATGATTTTAAGTGATTTTGAAAAACTTGTTTGTTTATTTCCCCTAACCGATGATAGATGACATTCCTTACACACATTGATTAAACATACATTCATCTCATATACTTTATCTAACTTGTATATGATCATTTGAATATGTATCTCATTTATGATGACTGTAAAACAAAATTATACAACAATTTTTCTTCTTTTTTAAAACAAAATTCATGCAAAGATGGTTAATCGACTTATTGTCGGATATTCATGAGATAATGTATGAAAATTGAGTTATTGTACAAGGGTATGCAAGACTACTTTTTGTTAAGGATTTCAAGTGATTTTGAAAAAATTTCTCATTTTTTTCCACTCAATGATTTTTCCGCACTCAAATTCTCTCACTCAGAATTGTTTCGAATTTTATTTTTAAATTTCATCATTAAAATTTTGTAATTGCATATTTTGTTTTTGTAGTTTTAGCAATGTTCTTTCTTTCCACTATTTTTTTTTTTTTTTTGTGAAATTTCATCCAAATGAATCTATATTTATCAAATTTTTTACTAAAATTATCTTTAATTCTTTTAATATATTTATACTCATTTATTTTAAAAAATGAAAAACTAATTTTTTTTGTAAACGTGTTCTATTACCTTTCAAATAAAAAATTAGATAAGTTTGAAAGTTAATAAAAAAAATTAAATACCACTTTCAATAATTTTTAGATAAATTTTTATATAATATATTTTATTTGAAATTTAATTTTTAAAATTTCACTAAAAAATTGTATTGACAATTTTCTTGTTGTGAGTCAAAATACTTTGCATTAGTCTATCTAGATAAAAAAAATTATTAATATAATATTAGAACTTCATATCTTAATTATTTTTTTTAATAAATTTATCTTTTAAAAATTTTTAAAATAAAAACATTAAAAATTAAAAAGCTAAAAGGATATATTTGTATAATAAGAGTGAAGTGATAGTCAATTTTTAAAAATTTTAAAATATGGTTAATGTAGAAAATATAAAAAATAATTAAAAACAAGAGAAAAGTATAAATGAAAGGGTAATATAAATTTAAAATAAAAAATAAAAATTAAACTAAAAGATAAATACAAAAAGATAAAAAATATTTGAATAAAAAATCCCAAAAATCCTTGCTTATAATAAGAGTAAAAAGATTCAATATCTTTAAAAATGAAAAAAAGAAAAAGAAAAACATTATTGTTTTTTATTTGACATAAAATACAAATATAGATCGGAAGAAAAAGAAAAAAAAAGTTAGAAATGAGTAATACTTAATAGGGAATAGAAAAGGGAAAAAAAAAACACAAAAAAAATTGAAATTCACACTCACTATGTATCTATATAAGGGTTAAGGGTATTTTGGGATTGATGAAAGATAATATCATTCTTCTCAATTTTCAGACTTTATTTAGTTGTTGGACTCAATTATGTAAGATATATGGAGTAGATCTTAATTTTTGGGTTACGCTAGACCCAAAACACTATTCTCCTAAAAGAATAAGGGTCTTTTTATTTTTGAAAAAATAAATAAATTAAAATTATTTGATATTATTCACATATTTTAAAAAATTACATTTAAAATATTTTATGGAACAAAATATAATACTCATTCTTTAATTATCTCAACTCCATTCAATTGTGTTTTAATTTGTAAGTAAAAGAAAATATAAAAAAAAATGATCGTATTAAATTTAAATTATTAGGTAAGGATATTAATAATAAGATCAAGAGACAAAATAATGAGATTATCATTTAAAATAAGTTTCAATTAATCGATTTTGACTATGTATTAAATACATGTGACATGACCTAATTAATCGGGTTTTCACGATTTAACGAATTAATATTATAGTGGTTTATTAGAATGTACGTGCGGTTAGGGTTAGAGATGAAATGAGGGGCGAGTGGGAATCCTAGTTGTGGGTTGTTAGCTACTCATCTGCTCCCACCTTTGAAGTCAAATTATCTTATCCATAATGAGATAAAAAATAAAAAAAAAACCCAACTAATCTCCAATTAGTTTTTTGCATTTGATCCCCTTAGAATTGATTATAAACAAAGTTGAATTAGTTTTGACCATTTCAATCTAATAAAAACAAATGGCTTCGATTGAAATGAAATCTTACTACCCAATGTCTAATATGCATTTGCTTAAAGACACCCATGGTTTTAAAAACTCATCCAAACCAATTTTTAAAGTGATTGAAATTCTTCAAAAATTGGATGATAATAAAACCCTGGTTAATTTAATGTTTTTATTGTTCAAAAGGGTTTTCTAAAATCTATGGAGTGGTGCTTGTTGTTTTCCTTAACTTGATTTCAGTTTTAAAAAATCGAAAAATTTTCAAAATTCAAAAAGTGTAACGGTATAGGTTGATTATTTGATTGATCAATTCTATATTGGTATAAGAGCAACCTTGATTGATCAAGATTTAGTTGAGTTCTACCCCAATTGGTTGAGTTAAATTTTTAGGTAATAACTAATGATCAAGGGGTGGTTGAGGTTTCACCTCAATCAGTCAAAGATTTTATGATTCAATGGTCACCTACAATTATATTTTTTCTAAAATGGTTAGCGACTTGGTCAAGTGCATAGTCAACCAATTACACTGAAATTATGTCTAATCGATAGATCAACCAATTATATTAGAATTGTGTCTAATGGTTAGTTTCACAAAAAATCTGTAATTTAAAGCTCACTTTAATCATTTATGGTTTCATCAACCCCTTAATCTAATGTAGCATTATTTATTGAGCGTTACAAGAGTTAGTTAAGTACATCATTCTCTCTATTTGTTAATCCAAAATTAGAGCACCTTAATCATAGTTTCCATTGTATTTGAGGGAAAACATGCGAACAAGGAAGCTTACTTTGTAAGGATTTGATCTTGTCAACTTTTGTGACTTGTTTTCAAGTGTGAAGTGTAAAAGCCCATTAGAGCATTGATTCCAAGTGTAAAACTTTGATGGCTTAAGGAGGGTTATGGTGTTGGCTTTTGGAAGGCCAACAGAAAAAATGGGGAGATTTTTAAAAGCAAAGTTTGCTTCGTTGTTGGGAATGAGAGGAGAATTTGACAAGTGGCTAAAAGAGTCTTTCCCACTTTATTTGCCATTACCAACTCAAAAGAGTCATGGGTAGCAAATATGTGGGAGCAAGATGGGGTTCTAGGCCATTAGAGTCTATTTCTCAAGAGAGTTCCATGGTTGAGAGTTATAGATGGTGGAGGCCTTCTTGCGGAAAATTCAAAAGCATTTTGTTTAGGCATGATGTAGAGTATAAAATGACTTGGTCAAATTCAAAGAATGGAAAGTTCTTTGTTAAAGATCTCTACTCTTTTCTAGCCCTTGGGGGTTCAAAAGCTTTCCCAACTAGAGTTGTTTAGAATCCATGGGTCCCAACAAGATAAACTTTTTTGCATGGGAAATAACTTAGACAGGATCCTAACATTAGATCATTTGAAAAGGAGGAGGATGTCTTTAGTAAATAAGCTCTATGTGTAAAAGGGAGGGGGAATCCATCATCCACATGCTTCTTTATTGTGTTAGAACTAGATTTTTGTGGCAATTGGTTTTTTTGTTACTTGGGTTGTAGTGGGTGATGTGTTCTTCAATTAGATTGTTGTTGCTAGGCAAGAATGAAGTTCAATAGAAAAAGGCGGAAGAAAGCTTAGTTAGCTGCTCCATTGTGTCTTTCAAAACCATTTGTCGGTGAAAGAAATCAAAAGGCTTTTGAAGTTATGAAATCTTGGATCAATTGCTAAAATCCTCTTTCATATATTCCTTTTTGGATTAAGTTAGGCATCATATAGATTGTAATACTTTGTCTTTAAAAGCCAAGTAATTGTAGGAACCAAATTCAAGTAATTGTAGGTAGGTGGTGTTTTTCCTTTGATTGCCCTCTCTTTTTTTGGTTCTTTTTTGGCTTGGTTCCCTTTGATGTCATTTGGCGAGTAAACTTTCCCTTTTCTACCACCTATTTTCTCTATATATCATATTTTTGGTGTGCTTATAAAAAGAACATGTACAAAGGGACGACCCTTAAGCTTTTGAAAAACTCAACATCATATAATTTATGGTCAGAAAGCCAGAGTACAGGGCATGGAGGCCATGGATAATCCTAGTTTCGAAATGTATACAGCAGCCTTATCGGCAATATGAAAAGCCAAAGCTAGAAATCTATATTAAGCATTATCAATAAGAATTATAACAATAACAGAATTTTGAGATATTGTTTAACAAAGTTTATTATCCACATCAATGACCTGCATACAAGGAACCACCAACAGAAAAGCATTGAAGAGCTTGGGAACCCCAAGCTGAACCCAATTCTGTAGGTCTTTCATTGATATTTGTGGCACCCCCATTTGTAAAGATTCCCATTCATAATTATTCAATTGGGCATCTAAAGTTTCTCCAGTTTGAATCAGTAGATCTCAAGTTTGATGGCCTTGACAATGGCTGTGTTATGGCACCTTCTCTGCCAAAGCACCAAGATTCTGAAAGAACCATTTCAATGGTGATAACTCCCTCCTTCCACCACAGGACTCTTCAGTTGAAGAGTGCAGGAAAAGCCCAATTTGTGGTTGCTAACAGTGAGCCCATTCTGATTCAACAGGCTCCCAGAAGCAGCAAGAATGAGAGACTCAATCCTTTTAGCAACAACCGGCAATTGGAAGATAGGATTCTCCCCCAGGAGGGGACATGGGCAGGCAACTTAAATCTTCACTAGCTTTATAGTAAAACCCTTTCTGCACATAATACATCAAGTAGCATTGTGAAGCCCTCACCACCCCTTCATCAACTTCAGTAATCCAGGCATCGTCACATTTGTACCATCGATTTCTTACACGGACGTAAGTCACATAATGCCCAGATTCTAGCATCCCTGAATGAGTAACCACAGCAAAAACCTCAAATTCTGTACAAGTTTCCGATTCGTCTCCCTCAAAAGTAAAGATTCTGTTTCCAAACCTGTTCCTGACAATGGAGGAGGATAAGTATGGAGTCATGTCCAAGGAGAAGGGGAACTGCAGATATTGGTCAATTTTCCGTGACATTTTTCTGATTGTTGAGTGCT
The DNA here is from genome assembly GCF_030704535.1 of Vitis vinifera. NCBI lineage: Eukaryota > Viridiplantae > Streptophyta > Magnoliopsida > Vitales > Vitaceae > Vitis > Vitis vinifera. The sequence continues at coordinate 6,876,469 of NC_081808.1, forward strand.
CAAATCGCTTTATATGTAGACATAGTACTATTGGGAGCCTTCTGATGGACATTTGCTTCAATGAGTTTCGCCTTTCTTGACAGTTTTGGCAGTACAATTTCTGGTCTGGACCCAACTTCTCTGGTCTTGTGAAGAGGTCCAAGCAGCCCAAGAGAGTAGATATAATTGCATTCTCATTTGGCTTGGTGGTCCTGTTGGTCATGCCTGTTGAAGGGCAAAAGCTCATGTCCAAGTTAAGAGAAATGTCCACACATGGGTCATAGGTTGTCGAAGTAAATCCGCAGGTTGTACAAGTGACATCTGATCTCAACAGCCCAGAGAACGCTTTATGAGCAATACACTGGCAATCTCTGTTATCTGTGTAAAAAGAGAAAAAACATACTTTCTCATCAGTAAAACAGATCACTTGGCAATCTGACAAAATTCTCCAAAATTTTACGAAAATTCCTCAACAGATTTCTGCTTTTATCGATTTCCAATTTATTTGCCACAGCACACCACACCCTTCATAAATCCCAAGTCAACCCGACATCAAATAATTACAAAGAATCGCAAATGTGTCACACTGCTACCAGGCATGAGGAACAGGATCTTGTACATCACATCTCAGCATGTGAGATGGAATACTTGTAATATTGAAATATCAATTGCCTAGGAAGCCAACAAAGCAGCAGACCTCACCATCCAATTACCTTTATCTTGGTTTCCTGATTTTCCTTCTTTCACATGGATTTGATCAAGCATTGAAATGAAGAACTCATGAGCATCTTGCTGTTCATAACTAGCTAGATTTTCTGAATGCTGCCACCAACTGCAGTCATAAAACAAATATTACCTTCCAATCAACTAATATAGTCGCAAAATAAGAAAAGATGGACAAATAACACCATATTGGAATCATAAAAAAATGGGATCTTAAGAAAAGATAATAGTTCTTCCATCGGTAAAAGCCATTACTCACAAATTTCAATTAGAATTGTATTCATAATCCAGGATGTCAATGGTAGATTTTCGGATACCTTGCACAGAAAGATGAACAATTCGTACAAGGGCAAAGCAATTAAAACACTATACAGACATTCAATGAGAATAATGGTATAACCAGAATCAATCTAATCCCCAATTATTTGATTGATATTAGGAGGCATAGAGTGAATTTTAACTAACAGTCTATAAATCAATCCTCAAAATTCATAAATTCAAAAATCAATAACGGCTAAATAAGGCTAAAAACCAAGTGCAAATAGGCCAAAAAGTGGGAAACCTGTAAAGAAACCGAGCAGGACTGTAAGGAGTCCGATCACCGGAAAACACGGCTGAGAAGATAACGTCAATGTCACAAGGCAAACAAAGGCGATCTGAGGACCTTCTCCGGCAAGATTGGCGGTTGTGGCGGTCACTTAGGAAGTAATTCCTAAGAGGTGGAGCATGAAACAATGCTTGCAACACAGAATTCATGAAGCAAGTATTTCCCAGATTGTTCAATCCCCTCAAACCCAATGGAAATATTGATTTCGCCCTCCGATCAGCCATCGAAATCAGCCTTTTCGACCTCTTCCACTCCAATTCTAACCCTAAACCCAATCTCCTCCTCTTATTCGACTCCTCCACAACACCCTCCACCCCATTTACATTGCTGGGCATATCCATGAAGTGTTTGCTCACCACAGCCCTATCAAAATCAGGATCATACACCTGATCACGGCACACACAGCAGTAAAGCTCGGCCCTTTCAACGTCCACAGCAATCTCATGGCCGTGGTGCGATTGGGAATGCTCATTTGCATGACTAGAACATGTGATTGAAGAACAAATCAAGCAGAAATAGAGTCTACCTTGATACCCAAAACACAAACTGCATCTGGGTGTCTCTGATTTGTGTTTGCTCACACTTGTTCTTCCATATGGGGTCGTTTTAAGGCAGTTTTGGAGGGTTTTGAAGCCATTCAAGCCATGTCTGAGCTTGTAATCTGCAAGGTGTTTGCAGGGTTTAGGGTTTGTGTATGAGGGGTTTTGTTTGGACATGTTGATGGGGATTGAAAGAAGCTCTGATTTTGTGATAAAACACAATGATTTATTAAATAAATGGGTGATAATCCCAATATATAATAATTAAATTATTGAAAAAGTAGATTAAAAGACAGGATTTTGAGATTGGAATCGAGGTTGTAAGGCACATAGAACAATGGGTTTGGATTAAATTTTTTGATGAACTTCAAGAGAGAGAGGGGGGGTGGGGGACTCAATGGTCTGGTTTAGGCCATGAGACTTAATGGAGAAGGCAGAAGAGGTGCCTTTGAGTTTTGATTAGCTGCACACAAGAGCATATTATTTACCTTCCCGGGGATCTCAACCGTTCATTTCTATTAATCAAGTGGGTTGTGAAAGGATAAGAAGGCATAATTTTTTCTTTTCCATCATACGGTCGGAATGATCTAACGGACGGCTAGGATTTGATGTTAGGTTGAGGAATGATGTGGAAGGGCCCAGAACAGTAAGCAGTCAACGCTGGTTGTTGACCTGCCATGGTCGTGGGCCCTCCTTTTTTCTTTTGTGGTTTTCTTTTTGTCTTTTTATTTTTTATTATTTTCTTCAGTCAAAATAAATGGAAAAGATTTTTTTTTTTTTTAAAAGGAATGGAAAAAAGGGAATAAAAAATTATTTTGTAATAGGAAACATGGAATGAGAATAAAATTCAATCATTTTCCAAATTTTACATGTTATAAAAAAAAATCTAATGCCTTTATTCATTTTATTTTAAAGTTAATTATTATAAACAAAAAAAAATTAAATATTTTTACATTTGATATATGATAAATGAGAAATAATGATGAAAATGCATGGATATTGTTTTAAACATGAAAATTATTTTGGATTTTCATTGATCCATTTTAAAGAGAAATAAATTGTGTATGTATAATGAAAGTTTTAATCTATCTACAAAAAAAAAAAAAAATTATTTATTATAAAATTATTTTAAATAAAATATTATTAATTATTAATAGTTTTTTAGCAAAAAAAATCAATTATTAATATCGATAGGGAAAGTTGGGTTTTCATTCAATAATATGAAAATATATAGAAAAAAGAAACCTTAAATTTTTTAAATCAATATTATCTCCATTTATTTAAAAATGATTTGAAATATATATATATTTTTAATGAGTAATCTAATTATTCCTTAAAACATTTTTTTTACTTGTAATAATAATTAACAATTAGACTTTTCCACGTAAATGTTTTTCTTTCTTTTACATTTATTATTATTATTATTATTTGAGATTTTTTTTTTACTACTTCTAATATCCACACTCTTCAAACTAACTCGCTAAAAATTTTGCTATGAGATGTTTGTTCATAAAGAAAAAATAAGTTTCAATATATTTATTTTTAGAGGGAAAAAATTTTCAAATAATAATACTAATAAATTTAAAAATAAGAAAAAACATTTATTTGAAAGAGTATGGTGATGATATGACAAGTAAAATGGGTATTTTAAGGAATAATTAGATGACTCATTAAAAGTGTACATGTTTCAAATGATTTTTAAATAGTTGAAGATAATATTGGTTTAAAAAATTTAGGATATGTTTGTTCATATATTTTTATATTAGTAAGTCAAAACTCACTTTTATCATATTCATTAATATAATTTTTTTTAAATAAAAATATGATATATGATTTTATTATAATATTAACATTCATATTTGAGTAAAATTTATTTATAATTAAAAAATTTTTTTACTTTTTAAAAAAACTTGAATTAAATTTAATTGATATTACATAAATTGCATTTACAACTTTAAAAAAAAATCAAAACATGATTTTTTTCATCAAGATATTTTTTTTAAGTTCTTTTAAAAAAAAACAAAAACATCTTTCATCCATTAACTTAAAAATAATTTTTTTTTTAAATAACAAATTTTAAAAAACAGGCAACCAGAACTTAAATTTTAATTTTATGATTTTAATCACAAATAAAAACCATAATATAAGTATATTAGGAAGTATCTTTTCATATTTTCAAACAATTATATTTTTAAAAAATAAATGGAGATTTATTTATTTATTTATTTTTTAATATATGTAGGATTACCAAACAAAACTATGAAAAAAAAATGATAAATTAAATTGAAATTACTAATCAATCTAAGGGCAAATCAAAATTTTGATTTGGGTCATTAAATAAATATTTTGATATGATAAAATTTAGAAAAATACAATTGAATTTATAGAAGAAACAATAATTATTCTAGACCAATTTTGATCGATTATTTTAATTAGACATTATTTTTAAACATTACATTAATAAATTCAACACATTAAATCTCACTTGGTCTGATTTATAAAAGTGCAATTATGAGTAAAAGAGAAACAATACATCATTTTCAACTAGTTGTAATCCATGAATTTCTAATAGTAATTCTGTTATTTTTTGAGTTTCAAAATATTTTTAAAAACTATTAAATTCATTCAATGAATGTCATAGATTAAGGTGATATTTGTTTCTTTTACTTAATTTTAAATAAAACTTAAAACTAAATAGTGTTTAATAATATAAAATATTATGTTGTTTGTTTTTATAATATTTTATTTTTATTAAATATTAAAAAGTAAGAAAAAATCAATATATTTTATTTTTTTCCATTTATAAAAAATTAAATATTTTGATTTTTTTCATTCAATAAAAAATTTATAATAAATCATGAAAAAGTAAAAATAAAAAACAAATAACTTAAAGTCCAAAAATAAATTATTTTCAACAAAAAACTAAAAAAACAAACACCTTTTAAGTCTTTCTTAAATTTATTACTACTAATTTTTTTTTAAAAGATATAATAATATGTAAAGAATAAACTAATAAAATTATTCAAAATGAGTTTTGATTTATGACTTTTAATATTAATTAGATTAGTTTTAAATTTTGTGACTTTTTATTATTAATTATGAAGTTTGAGTTTAAAATTATTTAAAAAAAAAAAAATAGGAAATGAGAAAAAGAGAGAGAGAGATCATCTTTAATGATTTTGAGCATTAGTTCATAAAAGAGAAGAAATTGTATTTTACTTTATTCTCTATTACATTTTATTTTTAAAAACTATTTTTTCCCAAATAGTTATCTAACAATGTGATGAAATTTTAAAAACAGTTTTTTGAAAGAAAATTCTGAAAAATAAAAAACCGTATTTAAATCACACTGAAAAGACTCAACAATTTACACTTTGTACTCGTTTTAATTTGGATTAATTTCGTTTACCTCTCTTGAGGTTCTGACTAAATATATCTAACCTTCATAGGTATAAAGTTTCATCAAATACCTTTTTTATCCTTTTCTTTTCTTATTTTTAGTCACCTCCCCTCTCGGTGAAAATAAGAGTGGTGCATAATGAAATTTCAAATTATGTATTTAGCCAAAACCTCGGGACCATTTTAGTTTTTATCCTATTTGAGAATGTAGTGGACTCCAAGGTGGGTAACATTACAAGTCCCTGTTTTTTGGGTTCATCTTTTGCATTCTTTTTTACATAATTTTTACATTCTTGTGACACATGTGAGATTAATCATTTTTATAATTTTATTGCCTATAAATATTTTTCTTAAACAACAACATTCCATAAGATGAAGACCAAAAGAAAAACAAACAAACAAACACTCGGTGACCATACTCCATAATGAGCAAATAAGTAATCAAAATTCAATAAATTTCTTCATTGAGCTTCTGCAATATGATTAAACACCCTCTCATAATAAATCAGATACAAAATCTTTTGATTGACACAATCACATACATGTATATTTAGGCATATATTAATTAATGACATTGTGGGCATTTGAGGCAAATGATGAAAAGAAAAAGAACATGTTTTCCACATTATGATTTAAAGAGAGAAAAGCATACCTTTTGTCTGAAGCAAGCAAGAAACAGTAGGGGCCATGGTGTTCATTTTCTACCTCCAGTACTGATTTGCCCTTTTTAGCTTTGTGGGCATTTTGCTTTGAAGGGCTTTATTGCACATGATTCATTCAACAAGCTTACTGGGACTATATGTAGTCATTGCCATTCATCATCTCAGTTGCCACAAAAGAAAAGCTCTCAGGTCTCAACCACTCCCTTTTAACGAGAGACAGTGACCAGAGCTTTGTTTGATCACAAGATAAGGCTTGTTTTTATGGACGAATTGATGAAAGCTGAATAAATTCATGTGAAATAGAAGTAACAATAATAGGCTACAAGATGATTAAAGAGAAAAATCAGTTAAAATGGTAATGCACAAGCAACAACATTGAAGGGTAAAGATCTGGCCACCAAGGCTAAGTTCATTTATAATTTTGTTTCAATATAAACCAGGCTAACCGGATTGCTACAGCAGAAGTGCAGAACAGTGAGTGAGGAGCAGTGTGGTCCCATACAAGAACAAAGGGTTAAAAAGGAAAAGGAAACAGAAAATAAAACAAGATAGTAAGAGAAGGGGAGAAGGGGAAGAGGGCAAAGAAAAGAGAGAAAAAAAATGAACAAAAATCAGATTCCATGTGGGTTAAAAATATCAACTCCAGACAGTTGCTACAAGGTTATGTGAAGAGGGATACATTATTCAGTGAGTAGTAAGCATTAAACCCTAGACCGAGGGGAACACCATAGATGCATTCACTAATTTGTTCGGTTATGACATCGAGTAGTAAGCCATGTGCTAGCATGTGGAGAATCCTGAAAATAGGCAAATGAATTAGCACATCCACATTTAGCCCTACATGATCTAGTTGCAACATGCAACAACTAAGATTATGAGTAATGATGTATAAAGTTCCTTTTCTTTTTTAGTTTTAAGTATATCAAATTGCTTATCAACTAATGACTTTAGGCCATTTAACAAAGAAATTGTTGGAAATACATTAGAATAAAGTGATAGAGCCATAAAATCATATAGTAGCTTTTCTAGGACATCATGAAGGGAAAACGATGCATTACCAATCTTGCATCATCAGTTAAGTTGAAAGGAATGCATAACTTTCTGATATTAAGTAGAGATGTTCAACTGAAATCTATGAGAGAAAAAGCAATTAGTCATCATGCTGAATGCTAGCATATGGGCAAAATGAAGTTCCCTAGTCTTTTTGACCAAACTTTTTGAGGGCCCAGTAAAAGACAGCAGAGATGACTACGTAAGTAGTATTATTCCTTTCTACCACTAAGAAAATTCACGCACGCACAGCTCATCCAATTAGCTAAATAAAACCAATATTAAGGGTAGCTCCATAAGAAATCTACTGGTTCCAAGCACAATAGTTCATGAGACTCCACATTCCTGCTAATCTTGATGGCAGATATTATCAACAAAAATGTAGGGTTAGCTGTGGCCACAAATCTCGCGATAAGACACTGTGGATTCAAGCTTTAGGTTTGGTATTTCCCTTCTGTGATTATCACTGATGGCCATTTTTATATTGACTATAGGGTGTACTTGGCCCCACTCCCCCTAGAGGGCTAGTCATTAAGTATCCAATAACACCCACAAACTGTGTGCCACATTATAGGTAAATCCAGACAGTGTCAAAACTAGCACCTCTGGTTCCAGAAAGACAATCCCTGCCAACTTAGCTATTCAGCTACTTGTTCAGGTTCTTTAGTAATTATGACCCCTAAGCAGGACTTGAACCAAGAATTTCCACTCTATGAAGATCACAAGTACCACACATGCAATAAGCTTTCAGACCACAGGTCCATAAAATAAGAAGAACCAAATATTTCATCCATAATAAAAAGTTTTATTGGAAAACCTATCTCTATTTTTTGCTTCCCCACATCCTCACTTATAAGACCCTATCAGGCACATAAGCTAGGCTATCAGTGAGATTGGGTACATCAGCAGGCTATCATTGAGGTTTGGCATTTGACATGAAAAGATAAATATCCTTCCCTGCTTTGAGCCACTAAAGCATTCAGTCACTTGTTCACACTTTGATCACGCTGAAAGAAAAACTGGGAGATCAGAATGGTTATCTGTTTTCCATTTTTGATAGGTAAAGATTGATTGCATTGAACAGCACCACAAATGGCACAAAAGTATACATGTATACAAGGATGCCAACCAGCCAAAAAACCAAAGCAAGGGGTACACAACAAACAACATCCACACATTACTTAGAGCCTAACCACTCCACAAAGTCAAAATGAACAAAGAGCAGTCACCTATAGACACTCTCCCATTCCAACCAACTATACATGAAAGATTGTTTAATTGTTTAGTCAACTTTTTCAATCTTATCAAAAACTCACCTGTTTCTCTCCTTCCAAATAGTCCAAAAAAGGCACAATGGAACAACTTACTGAACTTTTTTTCGCTTCCTTCTGACAAAGGGCCCCTGACAGCTCTGAAGTTCACTTTTTACTGAAGAATTAATCACCCAATGAACACCAACAAAGGCGTAAATCAACTGCCACAATAAGACTGCTTTCAGACAATGAAGAATGATATAATCAATCGTTTCTTCTTCTTCTTTGCACATGCAGCATCTATTAGGGATCTTTCAATCCTTCCTTTTAAGCTGATCCAAAGTTAGAATCCTACCCCATTTGGCTTCCCATGCAATGAAGCAAAGTCTTGATGGTACCCAAGAATTCCAAACAATACCAAAAGGCTTCACATCATTTCAAATAAAACATAATTTTTTTTACATTTTTATGTACCACATTACTCTTAAATCTAGGTCTAAATTCATAAGACCCAAGGTCTCCACTAATGGTCCAAAGGCATCCAGGATAGAGTTGAAAACATCATAAATTCAGTGATACCAAATCCAACAAGGAAACCATATGCATAATTTGCTTTTGACCAAATGTATCCATTTTCTCCAGGAACAAAACAATAATTTTCAGGAGTAAGGAGATATGTTTCTGAAAAATTAAATTAAGAGAGCTGATGATTTTTCTAGGCTTTTTATGTGCCTAAACTGAAAATGTAGATTCAACTTAGGATCTTGAGAGCTCACACTAAAGTTAAAAATACAAGCACAAATAACTGCTTTGTTAACACAAATCATGTTAGAATCCGGATCTTTAGAACTCACACCAAAATTAAAATAAGCACCTATAACATTTTATTAATGAAACTGATTACTACTCAAAAAGAGCATATTTTAAATAATAATTCTCATGAGTTTCACATATTTTGAGTAGTAATTATGCCTAAAACACTCAATTAACATGTTGTTACCCTTGCAAGAGTTACTAACAAGTTTTATGAAGTTTTGGAGTCATTTCAAGGTATGATTTTGAAAAATTGGCGACAAAAGAGATGAATCAAATTGAAGAGAACAAATAAAGTTGATGAAGATCCAAATGCGTAATGAAAGTAGTAATGCAATTGGTTTGGACCGAGATTTGGAGTTGATTTGGAGGTGATTTGTGATGTCCCACATCGGATAGGGGAGAAAGTTCCTATCGCTATATATGTAGAGACTCCTCTTAACCAAGTAGACGCGTTTTAAAGCCGTGAGGACCCCTTTTGGGTCCAAAGCGGACAATATCTACACGGTTAGGAGCGGGTCGTTACAAATGGTATCAAAGCCGATCCCCGACCCCGGTGTAGGGGTTTGTTTAGCCTCATAAGGGGTGTTTGTTTGTTTGGCCCCGCAATCTCATGGGACACAACGAGGACGTTGTGTCTGCATGGGAGGATGTTTGTGATGTCCCACATCGGATAGGGGAGAAAATTCCTGGCGCTATATATGTAGAGACTCCTCTTAACTAAGTAGACGCGTTTTAAAACCGTGAGGACCCCTTTTGGGTCCAAAGCGGACAATATCTACATGGTTGGGAGTGGGTCGTTACATGATTGAAAGTGGATTCAAAAGAAAGAAATGGAAGAAATGACAAAAAAGAGTTGAAAAATTAAATATTTACATTTCTCATGATCATGCGAAAATCTCGCATGGCTATGCAAAATGGACCAGAAGGAATTTTTGCTGCAAACAAAAGGGGAACCTCAAAGCTAATTTCGCATGATCATGCGAAATTTTCGCACAGTCATGCGAAATGCTCTAGGAAGGCGAAAATTGTTGCTGTTGCATTTCGCACAATCATGCGAAATTGCTGGATCTCATGCGAAATGACCATTTTATTACTAAACTCTAGATTTCTTGGTGAAGAAGCCTCTGGAAGACCTCTTAGATGATGTCAAGTGTTCACTTGACCTTGGCCTATAAATAGAAACTTGATTTTCTCATTTTAAAGGGTTTTTTGGACATTTCTAATTGTAGAACTTTCCAGATTTTCTCTCTCAATAGAATTCTCTATTTTCCTTTATTTTCTCACTAGCCAAACATGCCTTGTGAGACCAAATCTCCAAGTATGAGTGGCTAAATCTCGTTTTTCTCGGAGGAAGGAGGATCTAAAGGCAAGATCTATGGTGAATTAGAGAAATGAGTTTGAATTGCAAAGGTAATTTGATCGATTGATTAATTGAATTTTGGAGATTTTTCTCTTCAAATTATCTTGGATGATTACTATAATGCAAACTAGGTAGATTCATTAAATTCTTAAAGCTAGATTTGATGAGATCGAATAGTTGCATTGTGTGAATCATTGGAAGATAATTTAAGATGAATTGAATATATGATTTGAATTGATCTCTTGGATTAAATGACCTAATTTGAAGAGAAATTAGATCTACATCTAAAACTAAATAAAAAATCGGTTTAGATGAAAATTTAGGTTTTCAATCTAACTTGATGAAAATTAGGTCTCAACATCTATTGACCATGGAAATTGTTTTCTAGAAAATCCTAACTCCGAGAATTTCATCTCCTATTAATTTTCTTCCATTTCACATTTCATTTTTCTTTTTAATTTGAGACCATTGTCACATTGATTTTTCACTATGAATTTTGAAATCAATTTCACTTGATCACATTCATTTCTTATCATCTCATTCAAGCCTTAATTACCGAGAATAATCCATCCTAGTGGACGACACCTAAAAACCATAATACTATGGTAGTTTGTACTAAAACCATTTTTGATCGGATACAAACTACGCTAGAATAGTGAATTAGGTTATAAATTTTGTTTTGATCCAACAAACGACGAAAAATCAATTGATTAGAAACTCATTAGAATCCAAATTTTAAGAATTCACAATTAACAATTAAAACACGAGCACTCGAGTTCTTTTACTGAAACCCAATGGCCTCAACAACCCAAAATTCTTCACTCAAAATGCCAATCCCAAATCTTACAATGAAGCGTAAATTAAACAAAACTGACGAGATGCATCCAAAATCACCAGACTACACCCTAACCCTTATGTTAATATTCAGAGTAGGATCTTACTTCACAGAGATGAATCTGCTTTTCCAGAAAAACAAACTGATAGAAGTTGTTACACAGATCAGAAAATACAGAGTAAGAAAGAAGAAGAATTGTCTTATTGTTTTAAGAGTACATCGGTGTGGGTATTTATAAGCTAGGTGAGGTGGATGGGTGAGTTGGTTTGGGAGTTGTTACACGGTTGTTCAGTTACAACTATGGGAGAGGTGAGGTTAGGATCTGTTTGGTTATCACAAACACCCACATAAAGAAACTATGATAAACAAAATTGCCCATCAAAGAAACTTGAGCCAAAACACACAAAAGAAAGCATAAAACCAAGATTAATAAAAGACCCATTTATTCACTTTGCACCACAAAGCCAAATACACAACCCTTCCGACCCAAGCCCCCAGAGCGTCAAAAGTGCTAACAGAACATTGATATTCCATCAGAATTACAGGTACCCACAAGCAAACAACACCCAAAAAACCCAACTCAACAAAATATAACGCATGAGAAAGAGAGAGAGGAGAGAGATGAGACTAGATGACACGGCCGACAACAGGGTACTTAGCTTGGAACTTGTTTTCCCAGTCATTCAGGACGCCCATCTCCTTTTCAGAGAGGCCGTCGAGAGAAGGAGAGACGTCTTCCTCGTTCTTGCTCATCTTGGCGAGAGCTCGGCTGGCGTCTTTGCCGGCGAACATGCAGTAGGAACCGCCGGGACCGTAGAAGGACTTGCCGGTGGTGACATCGAAGATGCGACCCTTGACCGCCACGTATATGGGCTTGGATGGATCTGAGCCGTCGAATTGCTTCAGTTGTTCTGCTGTTACCTCCATTTCCTTCTCGTGTTTCCTCTCCCTTCAGTGCCTTCACTTGCTGTCGCTGTTCCCTTTATTCAGAGATGAGAAATTTTTTTCTATTTACTCCAATAATCCCATCACATGAGATTTAATGTAATTTCCATGCAACCATCCTCAAAATTTGACACTTTTACAAGAAACACATTTTTTATATAACAAATATCTTCAAACAAAATATTTAATAATATTTTGGAAAAAATAATGGCCGTTCAACAGTGATTTAAAAAAGCTTTGATTGAATCACATTGATTAGAAAAAAAAAAATGTTTTTCGTAAACTCATGAAAAAAAAAACTCATAAAATAAGAATTCAAATGTATAAAATATAAATTTTAAATCATTTTCTAAAAATAATTAATATTTTATACATTTTTTAGTCAATTATATTACTTTGATAATTCAAGTAATACCTTTTTAATAATACACGTACCATCTTTGATCATCCTATATATTATATTTGTTCGATAGGATTCAATTATTTTTTAAAAATTCCTAAGAAAATTATTAAACCAATTAAGTTAATTTTCATAATTTTCAAATCATGTTAATAATAAATTAATAATTATTGAAAATTAAACCAATTTGATATTTGGATGAATTCTATCCAACCATAGTGTTGAAATGAGGATAATCTTTTAGTGGTGGTTGGAATGTTAGACTCTAATCATTATCATCCCATTTTAACTTGGGGCCCGTTTCTTTTGGGATGTCTCTATCATCATAATGATGTCCACCACAATACTTCTAAGACTCCAAAGAAATAAATATTAATTAATTCAAATTATATTTTCTTTAACAAAATAATTTTAATGGATTTGAAAGACATTATGTTGATAAATAATCTTATGGCTATGTGCAATCATAGGATATAAAAAAATAGAAATAAAAAATCGTTTTGCTCTCCAATTTTGTCATTTTACAGAATGAAAATATAAAAAATAAAAATTGATGACAATTTTTCCTTGTAAGTAAATATTATTTGACAATTATGAGGTGGATTTGCATTAAATTTGTTCCCACAGATTTCCTTAGGACAGAAAAGATATAACCGACCAAAATTCTAAATTCTAATTTTAATCACATTAGAAATAGAAATCTTAAATGCATTAAATTTTATGAATCATTTTCAAAACTATCTGGAATTGATAATTTATGGTCTACCCAACTTGGGGATTAGACAATAAACCTACCCAAAATGAGTGCATTTAATGTAATATATGACAATATCAAGAAGTTGACTCTATTCAATCTAATGTTGAGCAAATTTGACCTAGTTTTCTCAACTCACCTGGACCAGAAATTGAAATTCAAGCATTCCAATTTGACCTATACAACCGAGCAACCCGAATCTAACTCAGCAACCCTAGACCCAACCCAAACTCAATCTGAGCTTGAAAAAAATTGGGTTAGATTAAACTTAGAGCAAGAGCGTCAAGTTAAAAAGCCCAAGTTTGATTAGATTTTGAGTTGAGGTTTATTAATTCGGATTACATTGATAGACTGTAACCCTAATCCGATTCACTCGAGTTGTAGCCATGATCATTCACATGTTCACTAAAACGATCAATCGGTGGGATCATTATAATTACTACAAATTTGGGTCATTCCTCGTGTACACAAAATCACAAAATGAGATTACTATGTCCATGACAAGAAAATAATCAAACCACTGTCTTCTGGATTGCCCATGGTGGAGATACATGGAATAGCCATAGGGCAACATCCAAGTTCCCATTCCGCTACAGTCGAACTCCCTTCTACTTCACTGGTTCTTTGGGGATAGGACTGACAAACAGGCATATTACAGCAGAGGAATTCCCCCACCTGAATACTCAACCTCCTGAAATTAAACAAAAAACTCGTTAGATTTTAGAAAGGATTTAGGATCAGTGAACATGGTTTTTTTCTTTTCCTTTTTTGTCCCCGTTGGGGCTTTAAACCCACGCCAACCCTTTATCACTTGAGCCAGGCGGGTCGTATAAAGTCAGAAATTCCACTGAAACAATGTATCGATGAACTTTCATTGGTGTGGTTTTAACATTTCAGGGATGGGCAGTAATTTCTAGACATGTTTATCGATACATTTTCTGCAGTGCCACCTGCTCCACTCATGTTAAATCGGATAAGCTCATGCTTTTACGTTTTTTCAGAAAACATGCAAAATGCATGTCTCCAAATCCATAAAAACAACTTTGAAGCAGAATCAGGTAAGAGTTATATTTAGATAATCAGGGTGGTGGTTACTCTCTTCTCAGTACCATAACATAGAGGGTATACTCCCCTTGAGACCTGGCTCAAGTGGTGAAGGATTGGGAAGGGTTTATGGAAGGTTCCAAGTTCAAGACACAATGGAGACAAAAATTTACCAATAAATAAAATAGCATGGAGGGTATACTGCTGACATTTCCATGCCCATATTTAAAAGGCAAAATTAATAGGGCTAGATTCAGGGAAGAGTTATATATAGACAATCAATAGGCTAGATTCACTCCACTATTTCCAAGAGTAGGTAACTGCGACAACTCACACTGCCCCAAAACACATATAAAGTCACATTTTTCATAATTGAGGCATACTTCCTGCATCCATTAATGTCCCTCGCCAAATATTACACTAGCACATTTCACTTTAAAATCGTATAAAAAGCTATTCTCCTTATTAAAGAGGCAATATTTTTAGCTTCACCTGTCCATTAATGAAAACACAGAACAACCCTTTTTTTTTTCTAAAATAATTTTTTTTATATGCAGATAAAGCTTATTAAAAACTGCCTAGAAGGTGGGCACAACAAGTACACAGGATATATGTAAGACAAAACATGTGGAGAAAGTAAAAGCCCATAAAGCTCACAAAGTAAAAGGCTATGTTAAAACTAAAGCTCACAACTTTCCAAACAATCAATAAATCTAGAAAAGAAGAATTAGAAACTAGCCACACGATCCCAAGTATGCTAGAAAATGATTTGAGAAAAGACTCCTATCGATTGATTAGACTTGCCAATTTTTCTAAGGCTCTACAACTGATATCTTTCCAAATGATCGAAAACAAACTTTAGCAGGGTTGTTCTCCACACCTTTTTACGCTTCTTGTCCACAAAATTCCCATGGTATCCATGTACGATCTCCTTCACCAGCCACATGGACACTCCAGAAAGACCAAAGGGACAAAAGAATGTTCCACAATATCCAGACCTTAATATAACTGATCAGAACGTGGTTACACTACTCATAAGTTGCACAAGCAACAATGTTAATCAAAGGCCAAACTCTCTTTATCAGTTGATTTGTTTCAAAATTTTCTCCTCAACAACCTCCCAAGTGAAGAAATCCACTTCTCAATAAGCATTTGAGCCCCACAACAGACTATCATCGCAACCTCCTCTACACACAATCACTGGCTAAACATGCAGCAGGAACTATAGCCACCTCTCCAACTCCCAATTATCAAAAATCCTAACTGTAGTAGGATTGTAATGACCTCTCCAAACTTCCCATTCCCAACATTTGCCACCCCAGCTTCTTAACCATATCACTCTAAACAAGGATGGAAAGCATCTCTCAAGTCACTTCACCAGACATGTGATCAAAGCTTCATTTTGCTACCATCACCTGTAAGCAATATAGTCCTAGAGAGAAATACCTCCCACTAATTCTACAACTGGGCAGGTTGGCAATAGTTAATCCAGGCTAACTCTAACTTAAAAACTCCCAACCCCAAACTTGGTCAAATCTAACTTCTAAGGCAACGTGATCAACTCAAGCTCAATTTTTTGAACTTGAGTTGAGCTAGAGTTGTGTAGGTCAAAATAAGATTTACATTTGGTAGGGGTCCAGTTAGACCCACTTAAAATTAAACTCAAGTTGATATTAAATTAGACTCAACTTGATCGGAACAAAATGGGGTTATATTTGAGTGGGGTCAAGTTGGACCCACTTACATCTCCCCCATTTTTATCAGCTTATAAACTTATAAATTTTTATAACATTAGTATATAAAACAATATAAAAATCAAAGAAAATATTAAAACAGGATCATGTCACTCATGGCAATGACTTGAATTCAACCCAAATTGAGTTCAGGTTGAACTTTTTCAACCCAAGCCCGACCTTATTAATAAAAATTGTTTGCCTAAACTTGCGTAAAGGTCAATTTAGGTTTAGGTTGAGTCAAGCCTATTCAACCAAGTTGCATGCCTACATTCCACCATTTTGGATGGTTTTCCATAAACCAACCCTGTATCTCACCTTCCTCTCCCTTGCACACCATCCCTTGGGCTAACTCACCTCCATAAATTATCTTGCTCCCTAACAAATTTCCTCGATCATTATCCAAGAGAAACCTTATTTAAAATGGATAAGTTTCTAAACATCAGACTCACTTTGCTTTAATATAAACAAAAGCCAACCATCTGATTTTATATGACTTCTTCTCACAAGGACCATAGATCTAGGGCTTCTAACACTATACCCCAAAAAACACTACTCCCCTAATACGGGCTATTAATTCTCTTAATTCCAATAAGACAAATACTTCCCATACTTATGATAGTTACTATGGAAGAGCAAATGTATCTCAGATCAACAGGAACAGAACAAAGAATCCAACACAAAATTTTATTTATTTAAGAGGGAGAATTGAACCTGAGCAGGAGGTAAAGATGAAACCCAGTCTGATGCATGTGTTGGAAGAAGTCCCAACGTGTTAAGCTGCCAAAATTGAGAGCAGAAGGAAAATTTAGTAAGAACCAATATACTTGAGATGCTAAGATTTCTTATTCTTATTTTTTTTTCAAGGGCTGTTATTGCATTTAGAATAGAAAAATTGCATCTTGCCTTTCACTCAAAAAATTCACAAAGGTAATGTTTGGTTCCCAAAAAATTTGAGGGAAAATGTGAGGGAAAGAAAATAAAGAGGAAAGGTAGAAGGAAAAAAAAGGTGAAGGATAATAAAAAATAGATTTGAAGTCAATAAATTATTTTTATATATTTTTTCAAACTCATTTCATTTACTTTTCTCTATTGTATAAAGATTAAATAATTTTAAAATACATAAGTTTCTAACTAATTTTGATTATATTTAATTTTCTTTTGTATTTTCTATAATGAAATCAAATATGAGAAAACTATTTTTCTTACATTTTTTTTCTTTCTTTAGTACTTTCTGGAAACCAAATATTGCTTAAAAGAAAAACAAAAAATCTCACCTTCCACACACCAAGAGCTAGACCTCCCAAATTAAGGGCAATGAAGAGTAGCTTAGGCCCAAGTAGATCCACTTTACTGTCCTTGTAAGGCTCAAAAACTGCAAAATCAAATCAAAATTTAGTGAAAATAAGTTTTGGGATTAAATGTCCTGCCTTCTGAGTAAAGCTTGCAAGGTAAATGCAACTGCTGAAATTATTTGGAAATTGCAACCACAAAACAAGGCTGTTATGCCAGCTACCTAATTGTTTTCAATCCAAACCACAGTGATTTGTGCAAAATAAGAATGCATATTAATCTGATAAATTGCTTTGTGCATACTAAGGTACCAAGTTAGTTCTTCAAAAGGTGTTGTATTTGTTCCACGCAGAACAATTTTGTTCTTGGTTAACCTAGATGCCATAACAGTCAGGAAGAAAATTAAACTGGCAACAGAATCTCACACCCCATTCCTTCACCGAGGAAAAATTTAGGAGAAAAAAATGAATGAAAGAAGGAAAGAAAGAGAGAAAAATAAAAAGCAGCTGGATATAAAAAGAATAGCCTTAAAAAAATACATAAGTAGAAAAAAAAAACAGAAAAGAAAGAAGGGTGTCTGGTAAGGAAAAGGCATCCAAACCAGATACACTAAATTTTGGAGAGGAAAAAATTATCCCAGAGAGCTGATAAGGAAGTTTACTGGGGATCCAATAAGGGATCTAAAATAAACAAATACATGGGAATAGCTGTGGAGCTTTCAAATGAATCAAATCAGAATCACTAGAAATGTGAATCACATAGTTTCTTTCAAGGATGTTCACCAATATGCACTGTTCAAGTATTATATGAGAAACAGTACAATCATAGAAGCCAACAGAGGGGGCAATGACTAATAATAATTGCTATTACTGTAAGAGTGGGTATTTACAAATACAGCAATAAGAGTGGGTATAACCTTAATAATTTAATACCATTACCAAAATTTCTCAAGATCCTCTATTAAATAAGATATATGGAGAGGATGGGGATATAATTAAAATACAAGACCACCAAGATTCGAGTTACCCTCAGGTAGGTAACAATTTTATAGAAACTGAACCAGTGTCCAAGCATAAAGCTGACCGGCCAGTCTTTCTCATCAGACTAGCAGCTTAAAGGTTGGACTAGAAGAAATAAAATTTCAAATTTTAGTCTATCATGTTTATTAACAAAGAGCTTGGATTATAAATATTCAATAAAAGCTTGGCCAAACTCAAGCTTAGAATCTATTTGAAGTAAATTCAATTTTAAAAAACAGTTTTTCTGGCCTTCTAATATGTTAGTAGTCATGCAACAAGCAAATAATAATAATAATAATAATAACAACAATATAAAATAAAAATATGCCATGTCACAAAAAGGTACCACTATAACACTTGGGGTGTGCCCCCCACTCTTTGATTAACATCTTTTATATATTCTTGTTTGCCTATCAAAAAGGTACCACTATGATGCCAATGGATGTTACATATTATTTGTTATTGGTTATTTAATACACAATTCATCTTAAAAACTAACTTAGCTGGTTATTATGAGACCAGTAAAAATAGCTGATCCAATGGGTTGAATCAGTTTTCTACCATTTTCACTGGTTTTAAAATAATTTGGTTTATCAAGGGCAGGGCTGAGAGTGGTCTGTTCATGTTAAACCAAAGTTTCCATAGATTAAAGAAATCAACTTCAGTGTTCTAGCATACCTTTTCCAACCCCTTGAAGAGCACTTATGGGCTGCCATAGAGCTGAAAATGTGATACCAATGCTAAACAGATGAACCGTACTTCCAGCCATCCACATCATGAAGCCCATCATTAGCAAATTCTTGAAAGGGGCTTGTGCCACTTCCCAAGCTTTCTACTCAAACATAGAGAGATTATGCATTAGAAGATTCTACTTTTAATCATTTAAGTAGAAACAACTGTTTTCTAACTGGTCTACATCCCAAAAGAAAAACAGTGGGAGATAGGAACATGGGAGTATTTGTAATGTGGTAATTGGTATCTATAAGAACAACTTATAAAATTCACTTTTCCATCAAAAATGATATAACCAGGCAGTGTATCCACAACATAAACTAAGACAGATGACAGTATTGCTAATTTTGTCTGCGTTAGATTCCAAAGGTATCTTACACAGAGCCGATTTAAATTCCTTATCACAAAATCTCGTCTTTTCTAAATCTTTATAACCCATTGAATTTGGGTGTTTATTTTGTTGACACAAACCTTGAATTCACCAATCCTTTCCACCATTAACCATTGAACCAATTTGCTTAATTTCATGTATTGCACATATTGAGCTAACTTATTCTTAACAGAATTAACTGTGCCATCTTTCATCACAACAAATCTGACCCAACTTCAAATTCAACCTAATTTATATAGTTAACCCACTTTATATTTCATCAATCAACAAAACTTTGAATTAAAAATCATAATTTGCCTATTTAAAGCTCAAAATCTTCGGTTCCATTTTATTTTTCAGATGGTCAACGACCAAATTCGAATCAGATAGCCACCCAATTAAATCTGACATAAATCTGGAAAAGAACATGGAAAAATTATACAAACAATTAACACTTTTTAAAAACAGCTTGACATTGATTTGAGGGAAAATTCGGACTATAATTGAGAAATATGGATCCAAACTGACTGAAATTGAGCAGATTAATTAAAAAAGAATACCACACGATTCAAAAAGGGTAAAGCACGATCACAGATACAGTAACATAGATCAAACAGGGTCAGCAGTTTGGTCAAAATAAAATTACCTGAGCTTTCCAATTAGCTTCAGCATCCTTCTTTTGTCGACTCAGTGTTGAATCATCCTGAACAAAATCAACCAGATGAATGAATATATAAAAATTATAATTAAAAAAAAAAAAGAAGAAGAAAAAAAGCAGAAGAAGAAGAAGAAGAAGGAACCTGATCGAGAGAAGCACGAGAGAAACCAGGAGGATCGGGGATGTCGCGAGAAGAAGGAGTGGTCGAATAGTCAGTGAGATCAACAGCCCATCTTCTACCTCCCATCACACCTTTTCCCTTCTCCATTGCTTCACTCTTTTTCAATATCCGCCTCGCACGTTTTAGGTTTTGTTTCCAACTATTCGGACCTTGAATTTCTGCAGGGTTTGGGTTTGGGTTTCGGATTCGGATCTTTAACGAAATCGTGATCATCCTCGATTAGTTATTAATAGCTTGCCCCATCCCATGTCCCTAACTATCTAAGGCCTTTAGCATTAAAATTCAAGTAATGCTTTAATAAAACATCATTAAATGAAAAAAATTAAGCTAAAATACAATCAACCCAAATTAAAATAATGATAAAAAATTAATAATGGTCTATTTTCTATTATTATTTTCAAAATAATTAAAATTCAAATTGGAAAATATTTTGACATGACTTTTATTTTTATTTTTAAAAATTAAATTAAAAAGAGGAAGAGAGTGAAAATAAGAATAATATGATGAGTTCAAGATAGGACACATTCCAACCTTATCCCCTTCATTCAAAATATTTTTTTATCCATGTCCCATTAAAAAAATTAAATGGGCTTTAACTTTTTTTTTTTTTTTTTTATTTGAAAAAAGTTATTTTAAAATTTTCTTAATTAAATAAAATAAATATATTTTATAAATAATTAAAATATTATAAATTTTTATAACTTATTTTAAAAGTATTTTATATTATATATATATAGAAAAATAAAAATTAAATTTTATATATAATTGGGACAACTAGGACAAAACAATACTTGAAAACCTATAGTAACGGATTTTAAAAAAAAAATCTAGAATCTGTTTATTTAAATTTCAAATACGTTCCATTAGAAGTGGAATAGGATAGATACTTGAAAAAACTCGTCTAATTGCCATTATATATATATATTAAAACCCACAAGAAAATCACTATTTGCCCAAAATTGAAATGTAGTTATTCACATGAAGATGAAACTATTTGCGTCATCTTAATCTATTATATTTTATTTTTATAATCATTATTTCTTTTTTATATTTTAAATAAAAGATTTTCAACATAAACAAAGCTTATATTTCATATTTTGTGAGTTGAACAACCGATAATCCTACCTTCTGGAACCAATGGAAGAATGGCCTCATTCGGATTACTGCACTACTTGTATTCCATATTTTGTGAGTTAACATGGCGTTAGGGGGTTCAACATTTTCCCATCACTGAGAATTTACACAATACAAAACATCGCTTCTATTTCATATCTGTTTGTGTTAACTTTTTGATACATGGGTTCAGTTAGAATACGAGCTTTCTGCCTTTGGTGAAAACTTATCTGAAAGGTTGGCTATAACAAATCCTGCAAAAACCTGAAATCAAATCGGAACTGGTTAACAAAGTTTCTAAAGGACGAAAAATATTTCATCTAAAATAATAAGAAAATACGAGCATACCTCGATGCATCCAAAGATGTAGACAGCAGAGTACCCACGTCCATGGATCATCATGTCAGCTATCATTGCCAGGGGTATTGTCAACGACATCCCCAGCGTTGCAACTAATGGGGTAGTCCAGACCACGGAAAGGGCCCTGTTTCATCAAGGTGTTTATGTTATTGAAGATACCGACTTGCAGTAACAGGGTGTTTGGGCACCACACAAGGAATAAAAAGATTCCTCATCTCTCTCCTTTTTTCCTTTTTTTTCTTTTTTGTTGTTCTTTGGGGGATGGAGGAAGGCATGAAAATTAAAGTAGATGAAATCAAGGCCACTATATATACCAAAAATAATCTGAAAGAACACTGCCCACGAAGCCATTTAACAGCACGACTTCTCCAATGGATGTTGAATGCGGCAACTTGAACTGGGGTTCAATCCCCACAGCGTTAAGTGGCCAAGCTGCATGGAACAACATGATGTTACTGTAAAAGATGCTACTCTAGAAAAGGAAAGGGATAGGAGGGCTATTTCATAAGCCTTGAGTGCAGAGCCAGGTAAGTGCATTCATGTAAAGAACAAAGTGCAGAGACAGAGAGATATAATGTATAGATAGATGAGAGAGAATATCTCCACCAACAAATGAAAGCAAAAGGCACAAGCAGCCAAAAGATGATAAGTACCAACCATGGAGACCTGTGGCTGAGACAGCAAGTGAAGGTGGGGAGGGGTGGGGGTGATGGTGTGTGGATGGCATGGGTGCAAAATACAAGAGATTTAGCCCAGGGGGAAGAAATCACCTAAGAACACAAAACTAGCCTCATGGTTAGTGTATTACAAGAGTGAATGGGCTCAAACCCAGCTCTCATCATACTTGTCTTAAAATTTTCAAGGGGAACATTTGTCCCCCCTCGTCCTATGCTAGATCCGCCATTGATGGAGACAAAACATCCTGACTAAAGTCCTCCAAGGTCCTCATCTGTCCCTTTTGAAACATCCAATAAGATCCTGAGAAAGGAAATCAATGGAAGAATTGCCCCACCTTTGAGAATGGTGAAAAATCATTAGGACTGGGGGAAGAGAAGATTTCTTGCCTGAAAATCCATGACAATCAACAGAATTCCTACTATTCTAGTTCAAAATATTTCTCCCCTGAGCCATACAGATTAGCAACAATCCAAGGAAAAATATCATAAAGTTTGTCAGTCATCTTACCAAGCCACCAAAAGCCAAGAAGAGTGAAGAGACCAATATAACCAAAGAATTTTTGCACATCAGCCTTGTCTCCTTCTGATCCAGCAGATCTCTTGAGCAACACTACACCAAGAAGATCAATAGTTCAAAATGAAGCAGGTCTGACATTGGAAGAAAAATATATGAAATTGAACTTGATCCATTCATATATTTAATTCAAATTTAATATCATCAGACCTCCAGTTAAGATGTCCTAACTCATACCTGTAAATAAGCCATAAGATACAGCTGACAGAAGACCAAAAATGTCTCCTATGATGGAGTGCTTTCTACTCCTGTGAAGAACATGACAGGATATAAAATGAGGAAAAAACCAACAAAATACATTCTAATCAAGTTGCTGATGAAAGTAAATTTATATATAAGTATTAACAAATAAAATGCAAGTATTTCAGTATACTCAAGTATTTACATAACAAATAATGGCTAAAAGAAGAAAAGAGTAAAATCTACAATAGCCAAAAGATGAATTGTTATGCATACCATCCAAGAAGTATGTGAACCTACCAGATTTAACACCTTTTACATTGAAGTTTAAGGAGAGAACAAGTCTAAAAAGGTGCATAAACTTAAAAGAAACTTGATACTGATAATCAAGAAATGCTATTTAACTTACTCAGAGGCGCTCAGCATTTCATCAGGTGCCCAAGTTTTTCCAACCGTGGTCATGGCAACACCAGCCATGCTAATAAAAACAGCAACAACCTTTGTGATATTTACGGTGTCCTGACCAAGAAGAGCTCCAAAGAAAAGTGTAAAGAGCCCTGATGTAGATGTCAAGACAGTGGTGCTTGCAACACTAGTATTTGCCAGGGCAGAGTTTGACGAGTACTGCATTACATCGAAGGAATAGCAGTAGTCATGTACATATATAACTCAAAGAAAAGGACATGGAAAACTCCTCAAACCAAGATAAAAAAGAAGGAAAATCCATTATAAAACCCATAACATGTCACTAGTTTTCTTGCTACACATCTTGCAACTTAGTTCTATCCTTGTGGAAATTACACATCATGGAAGGATTTTCTTTAAGAAAAATGAAAATGATGGAAAAAAAAGAAGAAGAAATGTGCGAAAATACTAGATTTCTCTGACAATGATAACAGAACTGTGATCCATAAAAGGAATGTAGGAACAAGGAATATTTAATCCTCTAAACATACCAGGCTATGTTGATTCCACAGCAATGTCGCAATTACTAGACAGCAGAATTTTAGTAGAATTGTCAAAGGATCTTTCAAATCATTATGGAACCAAGACTTGGATCCTAGGAACCTATATTGCAAATTGTAATTAAATAATACTTTTTCCTAAACTACATGCCACTTCCCTAATATGTTCTCTCTGACTTCTACATAAATAGTTGTCCTGGTTTTTTCGGGTTGAAATAGTTGCCTTGGTTTTTTCAATAAAACTTCCATGAGATTATATGGTTTCAAGCAAAAGCAGTTAAAAAAATTTCTTAGCTAAAATCACCATTTGACTTGTTATTGATACCAGTCTAATATCTCATAGGCCACCATGGTCACGATTCCCCATTCATTATCAAATATGAAACCAATGATATATTTTTATTTTATAAAAACTACTCTTCTGTTATTTACGGACAAATGAGGTAATCCACACAAATGAACTATATATGCATGCAAATGTCACAATGCTTTCCACATGCAGCCAGTGAATGTCATCAAGATTGGGATATGGTAGATTTTCAGAATTGGACTAGTGAAACAGATTATAATTACAAGATTTCTTAAAACAGATGAAGTAATGAATAACATTATATTCAAGTCCTAAAAGAGATGACAAAAAATGGAAAAATCTACAAATTAACAGACATAGATACAAAAAAAAAAAAAAAAGGAAAGAAAAAAAGGGAGAATTTGTGGCATTTTGTTGCCCACAGGTTTTTTTTTTTTGGGATGGAGTATTTTTTTAGCCTTCATGGATCAACCTTCCTTTTTTATTTTATTTTATTTTAAAACACTTTAGGGGCTCATTGGCACATCCTCCTCTTTTTGATACTGGGTAGACTCCATTACTCAACCCTGCCATTAAGGAAGGTTTCCATGGATAGAAATAGAAATTGAATCCAAAAGGGATCAAGGACTTCTTGCCTGGTCCCCTGAGAGAACAGGAAAAATTATCCAAACATTCCACCCACTGCTCATATAAGTGTGTGTTGTATGCACTGCTATTACCCTAGATTTCTCATCAAACTTCTCCACAGGTGCCAAAGAATCCACTAGAACAAAAGATTTCAGATTCTTACCTCTGTAATAAACCATATAGGAGCAAGATAAAAACCACACTTGGCAATTTCCCATGAGCTGAGTTCATGGTTCTTTTCAAGTAAGCCAACCTCATCCTCCATGTTTGTGATGATCAACCAACCATCTTCATTTTCACTAAGGTCCATGTCTGTATTTAAACTGCTTTCCGTATCTGTTTCTGAACTAGGGCATATTTCATTTATTCTAAGAGGAATAGCTAAACCAGCTGAAGACTTGGCAATGGTGCTGCCATTGCAAAGGTTCTTAAATGAATTTATGTCCAGTCTGCTGCAGATCCAGTCTTTAAGAACCGCTATAGGTAGATATACCACCATAAGTGACACCCCAAGATAAGTAAGCGCAAATGGCTGTTTATACTCTGAGAAGATTCTCTGCAACACATCAGTAGAGCAAGTTTAAACATTGAGATCTTAATGATCATAAAATAAATTATTCTATTACATTGAAGTTTAAAACAAAGAGACCAAAAGCTTCAATAACAAAAAAGTAGAAAAGAACAGGGAGGAAGGCTTATAATAAGAAAAAGATGATTTGGTGCCATTGTACGAAAATACTTGAGAAGAAGCATAAAATGCCAATGGATGGTTATGGCAGAGACGATGATGTTACCAACACCATCCATCGTTTAAGGAGGCATATAAATACGCTTAGTTCTCATTTCTGGGAATAATATCTCCTAGAAAGCTTGATTAACGTCTTTGCCCTATCCTTCTCCCAGCTCTCCAATGCCTTCAGTTTAAGTATGCTCAGACTTTCCAGCCACAATATGCAAAATTCATAAACTAAAAAGACTAGCAACCATACAAAACCTAATAATAGGACCAATAAAAATGATAATTAGATTAAACTAGAGAATTCAAATACTTCTAAACCTGAAGGAAGCCAAAATGCTACTTTGTAGGAGTAAATTATGAGATACAGCTCATTTGGCATTTTGTAAGCATGTTACCAAAGTGGATTGAAGACAAAACACAATCAATAAAGGAAAGGTATAGGACACACCCCCCATCCCCGTTTTTAACTGCTCCAATACACACAAACAGAATACAGACAAATCCGAGCACCAACCCTAACTTTATAACACATAGACATGCAAACTCCTTATTATTGCAAAGAGCCCTAGCATACCATCATAAGAGAGTGCCTGATTCACAGAAAGAGATCAAAAGGGGCATATCTATCATTGATACCAAAGAAAAAAAAGAAAGAAAAAAAAAACAGCAAGAAATTTCAATTTCCTGAACAGGGCTTCATTATACTTCCAATTCCCACCCAAACCCACAATTTTCTGGAGCTCTAAAAGCTCTTCTCCAATCAAATTCATCATTTGCAGGTTCATCAATCCCAGAAAACCAAAAGCAAACATAATCAATCGGGTAAAAATAGAAAGAAACCCTAAACCTGAGTAATCTCTGCAGAAGCGACCCATATGAAAACAACAGTTCCAATCAAGCCCAACCCAGCTTTGTACTTCCAACCCATCATCGACAGCAGCACACAAACCCTAGAAACAGAAACGAAAGCTCAAAATATGAAATGGGTATCAAAAAATTCCTGCAAAACCTCCATGTTGGCAGACAGCTCTCCTCCCCTTGGCTGAAGCTAAAATATCCATATCGTTGGGACTTGAATAGCTATTGCTTAGCCCTTGTGCTGGGAGTCCTGGGAGAGTGACAGGTACCCTCGTTCAACAAAGTTGGACAGACGCCGGGTTTGTGACCATTCTAGATTTCATAGTACATCCACATGGATTTTGTCTCCTCCATGTCAGCTATATGATATAATAATAATAATAAGATTTTTTGGGTTTTTTCACAAAGTGCTTTGGTAGATTTAGATTATACGCGGTTACAACACGCGGAAGTAGTGGTGAAGACCGTCAAATGGAGAATGACTTTGAAAGGGAATATTCGAAGGAGAAAATAGTGGGAAGAAGAAAAACTTATAGATATAAGACAAATGAAGGGAAAATAAATGGATTTTTTTTTCCTGGCATCATCACATCAGCCTGATCTATCAAAGAAGTGGTTAAAATGGGTTGATGAAAACAACTAAGGGTTATGAGTGACTTTGGCGGCAAGATGATTCGGTTTGGAGCCATTGAGATTGGCTTGGCTAAAACCCTTTTACATTCAAATGAGCTATGCTTTTGAAGTCAAGAAATCCATCAAAAACTCTTTATATGTTTATCATTTATATATATACACGCGTGAAATATCCAAAATACCCTCTTAAACTCACCCATCCCTCCAAAATCTTAAGCTTTTTCTCTCCATTTTCTCATTATTTTTTCCATTTCCTTCTTTTCTCTACTGTTGGGATAGGGGTTGCCTCCATGATTGATTTAGCTTCTTTTTATATAATTTTTATTTTAGGTAAAATAAGAAAAATAAAAAAAATCGAACGAAGCCCAAAGGAAAGAGAAAAAGGCAAAAAAAAAAAAAAAAAAAAGAGAAAAATGAATTTAGGGTTTGGGATGGATATTTGAAGGTTAAAGAAGAAGGTAATTTGATCCTTTTATATGTAAATTTGATTTAAAAATAAAAAACAAAAAAGACTAGTGAATGTATAGAAATAAGAGGTTGATATGTTCGATAATGCTCTAATTTAAATTTAAGCTTGATGTGTTAATGTTGTCTGTGTTAATACGAACATGTTAGTTCAAAAATATAAAGGTAAAATAATTACACACGATACACAAATTTTTAATGTGGTTTGATTAATCATGCTTATATTTATGAATGAGAGAATCATTCCATTACATTATAAAACATATTACAGAGGTAGAACTAGATACAATTATTGGTTATTGAATTTCAAAACATCTCATGTTTCCCTTCCTTATATCTATACATTGAACCACGACTCTCCTCACATAAAGATATTTTCAATATGATATATAAAAGGTTTTATTGAACGTTAGGTTTTATTTTTATTTTTATTTCAAAACACAAGACTTCAGTTATGCATACATCCTTCAATCCTAAGGCTTTGTTTGAATAATAAAATACGTGTAAAGGAAAAAGAAAAAAAAATCAAAATCTATTTTTTAATTTATTATGACAAATAATAAAAAAAATTAAATATAATAAAAATTATTAGTAAATAAAATGGTGATCGAACATTAGGTTTTATTTTTATTTCAAAACACAAGACTTCAATTATTTATACACCCTTCAATCCTAAGGCTTTGTTTGGATAATAAGA
This sequence comes from Vitis vinifera, assembly GCF_030704535.1. Classification (NCBI taxonomy): domain Eukaryota; kingdom Viridiplantae; phylum Streptophyta; class Magnoliopsida; order Vitales; family Vitaceae; genus Vitis; species Vitis vinifera. Next base: position 6,905,019 of record NC_081808.1, read on the forward strand.
TGCATAAAGGAAAAAAAAATCAAAATCTATTTTTTAATTTATTATGACAAATAATAAAGAAATTAAATATAATAAAAATTATTAGCAAATAAAATGTTCATCAAGGACCAATTTTGAGGTCCATAGGTATAGTCTCTACTCTATCTTTTTTTTTTTTAAATTATTTTTTTTATTTGTATTGGCAAAATGTGATCTTTATTATTTAGATTCAAGATATAGATATGTGGTAAATCTTGTACCATAGATGTGATTAATTTTGTAAATTTGATATTTTTGTTTAATTCACACAATATATACATTATATTATATTAATGTTAATAAAATCATTTTATAAATTAAATTTGTAAGGTTGTGTGAATTAAATTAGAATTTTTTTAATTAATTTTTTTGCATATTAATGTTAATAAAATCATAAAATTGGTTGTATAAGTTAAATAAAAATTTTATTTTTATTTTTATTTATTATTTGTTTTGTCTATTATTTCTTTGTATAAGAAGTTAGAAATTTGTTTCATCAATCAATTTTGCAAAGTTTTGTAACTTAAATCAATTTTTGTTTTGTATGTTGATGGTGTTAATAAAATTAAAATTAAAATTAAAATTGAATTCTATAATATTAGACTCCAAATCAAAATTTTACTCTATATATTGACTTGAATAAAATTGACATTAAAAAAAAAATCTGAATTTTGTCCTAAAATGGTAGTGAATCATCATACAAAGAAGAAATCTTTGTAAACCAATTGAAATTTTCAATGGAAATAAAAAATTCTATTTTTCTCATTTTAGAAAAAATATGACTAAATTTCACATAAATACAAAAAGTATAATTTTAAAAAATGAAATTAAAGAGAGACATAATATTTTACAATCCCACATGGAAAAATGACAAAACAATTTATGATTATATTAGAATCCATAACATTGAAATGGTTTCGCTGAGCTTTGCAACGGAAGCTTGTAACCAAGTGGGGCATTAAGGTGGTTTTACGTATGTAAAACAACCCTCACCCTTGAAGACCTCCCATCCCACATGGGTGGGTAGCAAAAAAATGTGTTTGGGTCTTCACAACACCTGTGCATATGAACAGCCAACCTTTTGCTTTATTATTATTCGATATTTTAAAAAAACTTTTTTTATATTTTATAAATTAAAGAAATTATATATGAATTAAAAAAAAAATAGAAATTTGATCAAATATAAATTTCATAAATGAAAAAAAAAATCTAAAACCAAATATAAAAATGGAATTAGAGGTACAGATATCATTTTTTTGGTTGAGCTTAAGAAGAGAGTTCATCCAAATAACGCCTATCAAGCTTTAAAAGCCTCAACTCTTTTATTTTATTTTAATTTATTTTCCTTTTTACAAAAATAATAAGAAATAAGAAAATATGTTATGAAAAAAATACAAAAATACAAAAGATATGTAGACCCCCTCTCGTGGGCTCTGTTTTCTTTTTATGGTTCGAAACAAGGGAGCATGGCATGACCCAAGGGGGAATTTTCCATTTTTTTAGTGAAAGAGGGGACACCTCCCAAGAGAGTAGCTGCCTTGGATGTGTGGCAAGGGAGATTGGCTGCCCATGAAAGTAGTTGCAAGCCCATGCTTGCTGAGGGATGAACAGGAAGCAGGTAATGGCTTGCCCAAGAAGATAGAAACCGGCTGGTAAAAAAAGAAAAGAAAAGAAGGGGGCAGAGGAGGAGAGGGATTGAGGAGGAGGTTACAGAGGGAGCCAGAAAAAAAGGGGCCTCCAGAATTTTTCCCGAGAGTAAGCTTTCCATTATGTTTTTGTTTCTTTCTTTGTTTTCTCTTCGTATATTATTATTGAGATGCATTGTTGTTGATTTCTGGATGGGTTATGCTCTGTCCCTCCTGGTCGGCTGTTCCTCTTTTGCTTATGTGTATGTCTGAAGATTGATTTAATTCCATTTTACCTTCTTTGGGATATTTTCAAAGAAAAGAGACTTTCTGACTCACTCTTCTAGAAGCCCACTAACTAAGAGAGGAAACATAGTTCTTAATGTTTCTTTTATTTCTCTCCTTCCATTGCTCTGTTTTTGCTGCTATTCTCTCTGTTTTTCTTGTTTGGTTTTTCCCGAATATGAAGTCGTAAAGGGCAATGAGTCTATGGGATATCGCCACGCAACTCAACCCTCACCAATCACCATTCTCCATTTACTGTATCTTCTTCTCGATCCCCCTGCTTTCTACTCTATAGATCAAAACTATGACTATGGCAAATTATAGAAGCAGATGCTGTGTTGAAAGCCTACCTCTATGGCTGAAGCTGCTGCCAGCGGCGCTACTACTATCCATGACCTATTGGATGTGATTATGTTGAGCATATTGGCGAGCGTGATCGACACTAAGGCAAGGAACGCCGCGGCGCTGGTTGGCTAGAAATGGTTGGTGAAGTTAAAATTGGATACAATGGAGAAAAGAAACACTCTCAAACACTCTCTTGATACAATAAAACTCTCAAAGTTATAAAATAAGAACAAGAAGAAGAAGAACACAAGAAAGGCTCAAACAAGTTCCTGTAACTTTGTCCAAAGACTCTATTTCCTCCCACCACTAGAAATCTTTAGGGAACTAATGGAAATAGTCTTGGGATTGATCAAGCCTTTTCACTTTTTTGCATAAGATTTCAAAAAGAAGAAAAGTCAAATATAGCACTCTTAGGGTTGAAAAATGGTTACAATGATGAGAAAAAACCCATTGTCTTCCTCAATCTCTTCATCTTTGTAACATTCAAAAATTAAATCATATGTTTAATTCACACATTAAACATGATTTAATCTCAAATGTGTAACTCTCTTACACTTAACCTCTTAAGTTTTATAAAGTTACAAAAATGAGAAGACTCATTGTCTTCCTTAACCTTTCAAGTTTTGTAATATTTCAAAACTTAATCATGTGTTTATTTCACACATTAAAAGTGTAACCCTTCTTACACTTTATTTTCAAAAGTTATTTTTTAAAAGTGTAACTTTTCTTACACTTTATTTTTAACCAACAATATATATATTTATATAAATATAACATTCCCCCACTTGGTTAAAAATAAACATCAACCCTTATAACCTTAACAATGAAAATGCATAAAATAAAATATTTTTCGATTTGAATTTTACCTTAGTGTAATTGTCACAAAGCTCCGTTGAAATCCCAGGTTGCTTGTAGCATTGAACCAGTTATTCCTTGTAACGAAACCGGTAACAACACACACACTTCCACTAACCACACGAGTGCCCATTATTTTCTTGCTTAGCACTTTTATGGCCATGTGCTCAATCCATTCATGAACTTTCTTGAAAGAAACTCCAACTCTCATGAGAGACAACACCACCCCTAAGTTCACATAGGTGAAATTCTTCCAACATCCTTGTTACCTTTAAGATGCTTGTCACACATAGACTGAATTTCATTAAAAGCTTTAAGCTTAACCCTCCAACGGTAACAACCAGCATTAATCATCACATATGGAACTCACATGTTCTAATGCTGCCACAACCCACTTATCAATGACTTGTTTTTACCTATTGAACTTAAGACTAGTCATTTCATAGTATTAAGTTAGGTTACCATCATTGGTGAATTTTATTTAAGGAGTTTTAGTCCCATCCCTTTAGATGTTATCCTTACTAAATCTCTTGTAAGAGGTTTAGTAAAAGGATCCGCCAAGTTTCCACTTGACCTCACAAATGAGATTGAGATGATTCCATATTGAATCAATTGTCTCACATACTCATGTCTAATGCTTATATGTCTAAACTTCCCATTGTACACAATGGGTTGCTCAACAACCTTTGAAGGTGTCTTCTCTAGAGACTCTCCAACACTAGTAGGTACTTGAGAATTGCTATCACTCAACAAATTCTCAAAGAACTCTACCTCTCTTGATTCAATTATCACATTAGACTCCAAGTCTAATAGCCTATAAGCTTTGCTATTTGAGGCATAGCCTACAAATGCACACTTAATGGCTCTTGGACCCAATTTTGTTTTATGTGGATCCGTTTTCTTGCAATAAGCAAGACACCCCCACACTTTGAAGTAACCTATATTAGGTTTCCTTCCTTTCCATAACTCATATGGAGATATCTCATTTTTCTTCATAGGAATTCTATTCAAAATATGGCAAGCAGTCAACAAAGCTTCACCCCACAAATTGAAATTCAATTTAGCATGCAATAACATAGCATTCACCATTTCCAAGAATGTTCTATTCTTTCTCTCCGCTATGCCATTGTGTTGAGGTGTATAGGGTGCGGTGCACTCATGTATTATGCCATATTCTTCACAAAAAGAATTGAATTCACTAGAGAAATATTCACCACCTCTATCACTTCTAAGCACCTTAATATTTTTTTTTCTAGTTGATTTTCAACTTCGGCTTTGTAAACTTTAAAGGCATTGAAAGTTTCACTTTTGTTTTTCAACAAAAACACATAGGTAAATCTAGAACAATCATCTATGAATGTAAGAAAATACCTATTTCCACCTTTTGTTAACATGACATTAAGTTCAAAAAGATCACTATGTATTAAATCAAGCAAATTAGATGATTTCTCAACACTATGAAAAGGCTTTTTAATCATCTTTGATTTAACACATATTTCACACTTTTCAAATTTCTTCGTATCACAAGCAATCAAACCACATTTCACAATCCTTTTAATAGTGCTTAAACCAACATGTGCAAGTCTATTATGCCACAAAAATAAAGAATTTGAATCACACATATAAGCGAAAGTAGACGCCATTTTATTGATATTGTCATTGGTACAAAGTTTGATCATCCCATCACAAGAATACCCCTTTCCCACAAAGTTCCCCGATTTGGATAAAATTAGCTTACCGGATTCAAACACCGCTTTGATACCCGGTTTGCCAAGCAAATCCCCACTAACCAAATTTTTATTCATATCGGGGACATACAATACATTTATAAGGGTAACCTTTTTGCCGGAGGTAAAAACAACTTCAATAGTGCCCTTGCCAAGCACCTTGGATCTTCCTTCATTGCCCATTTGAACCTCTTGATTTCCCTTTGCATCTTCAAAGGTCTTGAAAAGAGATTTGTCATAGGTAACATGAACTGTGGCACAAGTATCATACCACTATCCTTACACCTTTCCTTGGACAACGCACACATCGCTTAGTGTTGCAATGATCTCCTCATCAATTGCATTCACCACAGCCCCTTTTAGGTCCTTTCGGTACCTACACTCCCTAGCATAATGCCCGGGTTTTCCACACACAAAACAAGGACCTTTCTTGCCCTTAAATTGCTCTTGATTTTTCTTAGGGCTCATATAATTTCCGGAATTCCTTTTGTTGTTGTTATTTTTACCTCTAGGATGATTAGCCTTTGAAACCGCATTGGCTTTGTTAGTCCCACCATTGGACTCTTCCACCATTTTGTCTCTTGATCTCGATTCTTCCTCAATGCGAAGATGTTTTTGAATCTCTTCCAATGAGTAATCTTCACTCTTGTGGAATCCTCTTCCGGTAACCTTTCCAACTTGATGGTAATTTAGCCACAATAGCACCAACTTGGAAGGCCTCCGGAAGTTCAATTTTGAGAACTTTCAACTTATTCACAATTACTTGCAACTCATGAATTTGTGGTAAAAGATGTTTTTCATCAAAAAATTTGAAATCTATGTATTGAGAAAAGAGAAACTTTTTGGTACCTCTTCCTCAGCTTTGTACTTGTTTTCAAGAGCCTCCCAAATCTCCCTCGTGGAATAGGTGTTGGTGTATAGATCATATAGCCTATCGGATAAGGCATTCAAAATATGACCCCTACATATGAGCTCATCCTTCTCCCTCTTCTTTCTTGCCGCCACTACTTGAGGTGTGTCATTTTCCTTTGGTTCCGGTAACGGTGCCAAGGTAGGATCAAGGATGTAGAAAATCTTAAGTGCTGTGAAAAGGAATGTCACCTTGTCTTGCCACCTAGTGAAGTTGGAACCATCAAAACGATCCAACCTCACAAGGTCTTGGTTCATAATCTTGATAGTCTCTCCTTCCATTGAATATAGAGTCTTTGATTGAAGTTAAAATTGGATACAATGGAGAAAAGAAACACTCTCTTGATACAATAAAACTCTCAAAATTACAAAATAAGAACAAAAAGAAGAAGAACACAAGAAAGACTCAAACAAGTTCCTGGAACTTTGTCCAAAGACTCTATTTCCTCCCACCACTAGAAATCTTTAGGGAACTAATGGAAATAGTCTTGGGATTGATCAAGCCTTTTCACTTTTCTGCATAAGATTTCAAAAAGAAGAAAAGTCAAATATAGCACTCTTAGGGTTGAAAAATGGTTATAAGGATGAGAAAAAACTCACTGTCTTCTTCAATCTCTTCATCTTTGTAACATTCAAAAATTAAATCATATGTTTAATTCACACATTAAACATGATTTAATCTCAAATGTGTAACTCTCTTACACTTAACCTCTTAAGTTTTATAAAGTTACAAAGATGAGAAGACTCATTGTCTTCCTTCCTTAACCTTTCAAGTTTTGTAACATTTCAAAACTTAATCATGTGTTTATTTCACACATTAAAAGTGTAACCCTTCTTACACTTTATTTTTAAAAGTTATTTTTTAAAAGTGTAACTCTTCTTACACTTTATTTTTAACCAACAAATATATATATATATATATATATATATATATAGGTGTCGGAGAGGGGCACGCGGACCTCCCTCACCCTCCGTGGTAACGCCGTTCACAGCAATCTGTATAGGATCCCGACTTATTTTCAGGCCGTGACTCACCTTGACTTTTAGCTCATCTTCTTCGCCATGCCTTTCCGATGGTGACCCCGCTCACTGTCCATGCTCGCACTCAGGCCACTCTCCAACTCCTGGCTCCCTAATGGCTCAATCTCACCCACAGCAGCCACTTCGTCCATCAAACAGTCACTGTCGGAGATGAAGCCTGCCACTCGTCGCCATCGTCGCCTTCCTCTTCATCAAGATCTCCGTCCAGCGCTGGAGACAGCGGTGAGACCAGCAGCGCCGATCATGGCAGCAGCGGTGCGAGCGCCAGCAGAAGCAACAACCCCCCACCTCTATTCCTTCACACCATCATGGCCATCATCGACATGAAGGCCCTATCCCCCCCTCCCCCCCGGTCGGCTTGCTATCCGTTGGCCACCCTTTTGTTTTTTAAAAAATAAGGTGGCAGCACCTCTAGATCTTCATGGTGGATGTTTGGCTGGTGGGCTCCCAAAGCCCAAGTTGTATGTTTAGATTAGTTCATATGGGCCTTAAGCCCCATCCTCCAAGTTCGGGCCAAGTATACGGCCCTCTCGAGTCCTTTTTCTAATGTTATAAATATGTTTTTCCTATGAAGATTTTAAAATCAGCTATACAAAATATCATTTTCGAAATAATTTCCTAAAGTTTAATTTTAAATTCAGTTTGCAAAATTTTGATTCTTGAAAATTCAATCCCGAAAATTCCCCTATGCAATTATACTCGTTTAAATATTATAATTGTTAATTATTATTATTTCATATGTATCGATTTATCATCTTTTAAAAATCTCATTCATTAAAGTCTAATCCTTCAAGAATTCCATGTTTTAATTTAAATTTTCAATTCTAAAAATTCCACAATTTGTTTAAATCCCATTTTCATCAACTAGAATTATTCTCCTATATTTATCTATTTAAATTTTAATCCTTCAAAAATTCCATGTTTTGATTTAATCTTTTAATCCTAAAAATTCTACAATTAATTTAAACCTTATTTTCATCAATTAGAATTATTCTCCCATATTTACTTTGTTATTTAAGGTCTAATCTTTCAAAAATCCCATGTTTTAATTTAATTCTTCAAATATTCGTTTAAATCTCGTTTTCATTAAATAGAATCAATATCTTATATTTATCTAGTCTAATCTTTCAAAAATCCTATGTCTTTATTTAATTATTCAAATATTCGTTTAAATCTTATTTTCATCAATTAGAATCATTATCCCGTATTTATTTAGCTATTCAAAGTCTAACCCTTTCAAAAATCCCATGTCTCAATTTAATGTTTTTATAATTCTTTTAAATCTTATTTACGTCAATTAGAATTATTATCATATATTTATCTAGTTATTTAAAGCCCAATCCTTCAAAAATCCTATGTCTTAATCTAATATTTCAATAATCCGTTCAAGTCTCATTTTCATCAATTAGAATTATTATCATATAATTATCTTGCTATTCAAAGTCTAACCCTTTCAAAAATCCCATATCTTAATTTAATTTTTCCATAATTGGTTCAAATCTTATTTTCATCGATTAAAATTATTATCACGTATTTATCCAGTTATTTAAAGTCCAATCTTTTTAAAAAAAAAACCCCATGTCCTAATTTAATTTTTCAATCCTAGAAATTCCATTATTCGTCTAAATTTTATTTTTGTTAATTAGAATTCTTATTCTATATCTATTTATTTATATAAGGCCCAATTCTTCAAAAATCCAACTTCTGAATTAAATTTTCAATCCAAAAAATTCTACTATTCATCTTTATTCGCCTAAATATTATTATTGTTAATTAGTGTTATAATCCCATACTTATCTATTTATTCAAAGCCTAATCCGTCGAAAATCCAACGCCCTAATTTGATTCTCAATTAAAAAGATTCCACTATTCATTTTTTATTCGTTTAAACATTATTTTTGTTAATTAGCATCATTATTCCATATATATTTATTTATTTATTCATTTCAATAATTAAAATTCAATTCTTCAAAACCGGATTTCCAAATTTAATCTTTAGACTAAAAAATTCTACCATTCACTTTTATTCATTCAAATATCATTTTTGTTATCATTATTATAAATTCCATGTTTACTTATTTCTTTCTTCTAAAAATTCCAATAATTAAAGTTCAATTATTCAAAGATTCGACTTTCAAACTTAATTTTCAAAATCCCACTATTCACTTTCATCTGTTCAAACATCATTTTTGTCGAAATCCGAGTTTCAAATTAATTTTTAATCTCACAAATCTCACTATTCACTTTCATCCGTTCTAATATCGTTTTGATTAATTAATAACATTATTCCATAATTACCTATTTATTTTTCTTAAAAATCCCAATCATTAAAGTCTAATTCTTCAAAATTCCGATTTTTAAATTTACCTATCTGAAATTCCAATTGTCCTATCTTCGAACTTAATTTTTAGTTCCCAATATTCCGATTATCGTATTTACCCAGTTACTCATTTGTTATCAACATTATTTTGTTTCCATTTTATTTGTTCATCTCTAAAAAGTCCGCCTTCAAATGATTTTCGAGATTTCCAATTTTCATAAATCTACTTTCATAATTTCTACTCCTCAAATAACTTACGATTCTGATTTCTTTCAAAATTCCCAAAGTCTCAATTTTCGCAACTTAATCTTTCTTTAAGATCTCGAACCCTCAAATCGTTTTCAAAATTCCAACCTCTTTCAAATTCAATTTCTAAAATTCCCATTCTCACATTCAACCTCTAAAAGTCTGATCTTCAAATAAACTCTAAAACTCCAATTTTCTAGTATTCTTTGAGATTCCAATTTTTCAATTAAATTTCAAAAGTCTAATTTTCTCTCAAATAGTTTTAATTCCGCTCTAGTTTTCAAACGATCTTCTGTTCCTCTTGATTTTAATAAACGTGAACGGATTTTTCATAATTCCAGAACAATGGAATCTCTGACATTAGGTCATGCTAAATAAACGGGCTTTGATGAGGGCCCAACATGGGTGACTTTATGATTGATTGATTGATTGATTGTTTGCTTTGATTATCATACGTGATTGATTTACCCTACTCTCTGACATGCATGCGATTATTCCTAAATTGTGCACTAACCCTCTCCGTTGATAGCGCATGGTGGCTCGTTGCCCAGGTATGTACCCATTTTCTCTCCTAATCATTGTCTATGCATGTCTCGACTTTTATGTGTGCATGATCATTCAGGATATTCATTGATTTACTCGTCAATTGCCATTATTGCTTCAATTTTATTAGTAGAGACCCAACTTTAGGGACTTAGAGCGGTGTTACGATTTTTACCGTACCTTCCCGATAAGTAACCTGACCTCTGAACCCGATCCGATTTTTTGTAGATCACCTTTTCCAAAACAAGGAGTCACATTTAGAGTTTTCTTTCTTATTTTGTTTACCCTTTTAAAATAAAACAAAAATAAGTGGCGACTCCAAGTCATTTTTCTTAATCAATAAAATCATTTTTCAAAATAAAAATCAAGCTCGCCATCGAGTGGGAAACGCATGAGCCGAAATACGAGGTCCACAAGATAATTTTGATGTTTGTTGCAAATAATGGTTGAATTTCAATAAATTAGCATACATCTTGGAATATAAGGTATTCGATTTTTTGAAAATGTCTCTTCTAAAGATTAATCATATGTTATATAATTCATTTGGCGAATTTTAGAACATTTATTATGTATTAATGCTTTTTTCTTCTTAGAAAAAAAAAAAAGAAATAAAGAAAAACAAAACTTATTTGCAATTAGGGTTACAACTTGAGCGGGTTGGTTAGACTGATGATTAATTCGAACCCAATCCAAATTAAGAAATAATCAACTTAAAGTTAAGTCAATTTGGATTCTAACCCAAAGTATTTAATCCAAGCTCAACCCAACCTTATTTTTCAAAGTTCGGGTTAAGTTCGAGTCATTCAAGTTAGACTTAGGTTGATCGAGTTAGACTCGTGTTGGTTGTGTTACATAATTCAAAATCTATTTATGATATTATTTTAATTTTTTATATGAAAATTTAAATAATAAGTAGGACAAAATTTCAAGATAACAATAAAAGCATAAATATAAATTTATATATTTTTTAAAAATAATGAAAAACATATGATATAATATAATTTGATATTTTTCTTAAAATAAGAAAAAGGAAATAAATATTATTATATAGAATAAGATGTATTATAAATATTAAAAAAAATATATATTAAATCAAGTTTGGGTTAGGCTCAAGTTATTAGAACTTTAACTTGAACCCAACCCAAATTGAATTCGGGTTGAAAAAACCTAACTCAAACTCAACCAGAGCATTGAAATTGATTACCCAAACCCACCCAACTTTAAGCTGTAATATTAAGCTATTTTAGCAAATATGTTTAATCTACTTCATGAATTAAATTATGTTATTAAGTCATGTTAAGTCTATAAGTTAATTTACTAAATATCCTCTTAATTGGGAAAATAAACATTTGAATAAACAATAATTTTTCCAAAAATTTAAATTTTTAGGATTGGGCCCACCATGAAATATAATTATATTAAAAAAATTTTAATATAAAAATGTCAATTGGGATAATTAGAATTCTTATCAAACACAAATTGCATATTATACAAAAGAGCAAAAATAATAATAATAAAATAATAATCAATTAACAATATATTTTTTTCTTTCATATTTTCTTTATATCTTATTAGAAATAATCTTTACAAATAAATTGATGAATAAAAAAATTACACTAAAATAAAAAGTTTTTTTTTTCAATTTGATTTTTTTTTCAAAAAATTAATTCCAAATATTAATTGTATTTTTCTTGATTTTTTTATTTTATTTTTATTTTATTTTTTATGGTAAGGAAGTTAACAACTTATTCTTTTATGCATATTTTTATATTTTTATTGAAAATACAAGGAAAAAAAAATCAACCGAAAATCATTTAGATTTGACAGAGTGTTTACTTTTTTTTTGGTTTTTAAATATTTTTGGAGAAAAGTTTGTTTCCAATTGGTATAAGGATGCTTATCCTCCTTGCACATCAATGATATGAATAAAATCTTAAGTCTAAAACCAAGGTGTTAATTATGTTTTAAATAAATTTTTTATCTTTTTTTAAAATTCAATATTCTATTTTAAAAATTGATTTAAAGCCTCAATTTTTAAATGTTTTATTTCAATCTTTAAATTATAAAGATTTTTTTTAATAATTAAGAAATCCATAGAGGTGAGTTTTGACTCACTAATACAAAAATATATAAAAAAAAGTACTCGTAAATTTTTAAATCAATATTATCTTTTTCTATTTAAAAATAATTTGAAATATATGCATTTTTTAATAAGTCATATAATTATTTCCTAAAATACCCTTATAATTTGAGTCTTTGAAATTAACCTTAACTTGTCCTAATAAAAAAAATTTCTAAAGAGATCAAGGGAAAAACCATAAATTTATTCCCAACAAATTCAAACTCACCTACAATCCGTAAGATTTCACCTATTTTTAATGTCCACACTCTTGAAACTACCTTACTTTTTCTATAGGATGTTTATTTATGTTAAAAAAAAAAAAAAAAAGTCTCAACTCTTCCTACAAGGTGTTTGTTTTTGGAGAAAAAAAAAATCTCAAATAATAAAAAAATCTAAAAGGAAGGAAATAATTACGTGGAGTGTAGTTGTCAACTGATATGGATGGCATGACAAGTAAAAAAGACATTTAAATAAATAATTAGATGATTTATTAAGAAATGCATGTATTTCAAATTTTTTTGAAATAAATGAATATAATATCGATTTAAAAAATTTAGGTATTTTTTTATATATATTTTCATATTAGTGGATCAAAACCCACTTTTCCTTTTATATTTTTGTAGACCCCCATTTAGGCATGGGTCGTTTTTTCATTTATTGTTTCTACATATCACATTTTTTTTAGCCAAGTGTCACTACCCCAGTGGGTCACGTGTCACATCCTAAGTGGCCAAGGAATCAACCTTGCTTTTTGAAGCTGCACTAGGACTTTGACACGTAGAGGAACATTCTAGAAGGTTGTTGCAGGGCCGTTAGGGGACGCGGATGAGAGAGAAAGAGAGAGGCTGCAGAGTAGTGGTGTAGGGGAGGTGGCTGTTTCTGCAGAGATTGTTGGAGGGGCAAATCCGGTAGAGAAAAGGAGATATGAGCAGAGAGGTTGCTTTTGGGGAGGAGGAGGGAGATCTTTTGAGGAGGAGCTTTTGTTTGGTTTTTTTTGGGAAGAAGGATTCGAGGGAGCTTTTGGGGGGGGGGGGGGGGATTTTTAGCATTGTATCTTTTCTCGGAGAGCTTCCGGGAGCTGAGAGGGGAGAGTTTTTTGAAAGCATTGTATCTTTTCTGGGAGTAAGGAAAAGAACGGTGGGCAACTTGAGAGGAGGATAGTTTAGCTTGAGGAGGAGATATTTTGAGGTTGGGGAGTGAAGAGAGACACGAAAGCTGAGAGGAGGACTTCTGCTGATAGTTTGGAGGGCTAGGACTTTGAAAGGGCATTTCTAGCTGACTTTGTGGTAACCTCTTAGACTACTCACACTCGCTCATCTCTGTTTTCATTCTCTGTTATTTTTCATTCTCTCTAGTTATCTCGTTATTTTTTTTTAGCATTGGTTGATTGTTTGGGTATGGATGTGATGCTGGGTTATTCTCTTTTTTGTATATATTTATTCGAGTATGGATCACTCCCATTTTGGTAGTCGTTTTAAACTTTTTTGCTGCACCACTGGTCGGAACCCCCAGATCTCAAAAGGAATGGGGATCCTACCTAATGCTTGGCTCACTCTGTTTATTCTATTTTGGGTATACTATGTCTTGTTTTGTTCCCACCTCCAATCCCGATATCTCAATCCATATCCTTGTTTATGGCTCATATTTCTGGATTTCCTTTGAACCGTTGGTTGTGTTCTGATCTGTGCTTGAGGAAAGAGGGTGGCGCTTTGGCTATTTTCCACAAACTCGTGATTCCCAGCGGATGGGATGCATATAGATGCTACTTTGGGCTATGGTTTTGGCTGGCCGATGGGTGGGAATTATAGTTACAGAAGTAGTGTTCAGTTGATCTGGCTTATCTTTCATGGAGTCCTCAGGCGAATCAATTTTCCTTGGCAAATGGGGTTGTAAGAAAAACGGCAGATGTTCTCTTCGAGATCGGGCTTTAAATGGTAACAGGGTGCCTATTTTGGAACAGACCACGTCCTTTAGTGGCTGCTATGCGTCTGGGTTTGGTTCTTGTTTTATAGTCATGGCCAACAAGAGAGTGTAGTGTTGCCATACAAATTCCCTGGGATTGAACTTTTTATTTTCTAGTGTGGTGTTTGCCGATATGGATGACCTAGCTGCTCACACTACATGGTATTTTGGGTTCTGGGCTCTGGGCCCCACTAAACTTGGTGGAGAAACTGAAGCTTCTCTTGTTAATGGGCAACCTTCAAATGAGAACTCTACTGTAGAAGTGAATGATGAAACCAAGGTCTCCTTGAGCACGACCATTCCTGGGATTTATTAGAAATAGTTATGCTTGCATGTGGTTGTGCAGTTCACAAGCATGGTTTTGATCTGCTGTTTCCGTTCTCGGCAATGCTCTTCAACTACCAGGGACTACAATGATAATCGTTCTCATGATCCATCCTAGTGCTTTGAAAATTATGGGAGATATTCCAAATGTTGATGTTGGGTCATTTGGGTCTGGTGAGGTATTTCGAGATGAACCAAGCCCAAGAAGCTGTAAATAGTAGCCACCCATATTACCCAACATGCCCATGGCTGTCAATCACACCTATTTCATACCCATTTCTCGTTTTTCATGCTACCTGCACCCACCGTTCATCATTTATTCTCTACATCACCCTCCATCAAATCTGCCACCTCCTAACCCACCAACTCATTTCCTTGTCATATTATTAATCCCCTCATGCATATCCACCCTAACATATATATCTATATCCCATACCCTCCATGCATGTTGCCATTTCTTTTCAAACACCACCATTCCCATCCATTATCTTTCATACCAATTAATGTTAAAAATTGGATACAATGGAGAAAAGAAACACTCTCAAACACTCTCTTGATACAATAAAACTCTCAAAGTTACAAAATAAGAACAAGAAGAAGAAGAACACAAGAAAGACTCAAACAAGTTCTTGGAACTTTGTCCAAAGACTCTATTTCCTCCCACCACTAGAAATCTTTAGGGAACTAATGGAAATAGTCTTGGGATTGATCAAGCCTTTTCACTTTTCTGCATAAGATTTCAAAAAGAAGAAAAGTCAAATATAGCACTCTTAGGGTTGAAAAATGGTTACAATGATGAGAAAAAACTCATTGTCTTCCTCAATCTCTTCATCTTTGTAACATTCAAAAATTAAATCATATGTTTAATTCACACATTAAACATGATTTAATCTCAAATGTGTAACTCTCTTACACTTAACCTCTTAAGTTTTATAAAGTTACAAAGATGAGAAGACTCATTGTCTTCCTTAACCTTTCAAGTTTTGTAACATTTCAAAACTTAATCATGTGTTTATTTCACACATTAAAAGTGTAACCTTTCTTACATTTTATTTTCAAAAGTTATTTTTTAAAAGTGTAACTCTTCTTACACTTTATTTTTAACCAACAATATATATATATTTATATAAATATAACATTCCCCCACTTGGTTAAAAATAAACATCAACCCTTATAACCTCAACAGTGAAAATGCATAAAATAAAATATCTTTCGATTTGAATTTTACCTTAGTGTAATTGTCACAAAGCTCCGTTGAAATCCCAGGTTGCTTGTAGCATTGAACCAGTTATTCCTTGTAACGAAACCGGTAACAACACACACACTTCCACTAACCACATGAGTGCCCATTATTTTCTTGCTTAGCACTTTTATGGCCATGTGCTCAATCCATTCATGAACTTTCTTGAAAGAAACTCCAACTCTCATGAGAGGCTGCACCACCCCTAAGTTCACATAGGTGAAATTCTTCCAACATCCTTGTTACCTTTAAGATGCTTGTCACACATAGACTGAATTTCATTAAAAGTTTTAAGCTTAACCCTCCAACGGTAACAACCAGCATTAATCATCACAGATGGAACTCACATGATCTAATGCTGCCACAACCCACTTATCAATGACTTGTTTTTACCTATTGAACTTAAGACTAGTCATTTCGTAGTATTAAGTTAGGTTACCATCATTGGTGAATTTTATTTAAGGAGTTTTAGTCCTATCCCTTTAGATGTTATCCTTGCTAAATCTCTTGTAAGAGGTTTAGCAAAAGGATCCACCAAGTTTCCACTTGACCTCACAAATGAGATTGAGATGATTCCATATTGAATCAATTGTCTCACATACTCATGTCTAATGCTTATATGTCTAGACTTCCCATTGTACACTCCACTGTACGCACGAGCTAGAGTGGCTTGACTGTCACAATGTATCGACACTGTTGACACATTATTTGCAGTAAAAGGGATGTCCATCATGAGATCCCTAAGCCACCCAGCTTCTTTTCCAGTTGCAGCTAGAGCTATAAACTCTATCTCCATGGTTGAGTGTGATATACAAGTCTGTTTGGATGCCCAAGAGATAGCCTCACCACCAAGTGTAAACACCCAACATGTGGTAGATAAATTATCTCCCACACTCAATATCCAGCTTGCATCTGAATATCCTTCAAGTATAGCAGGAAACTTTGAATATTGGAGGCTTAGTTCTTTGGTATTCTTTAGGTAACCAAGAACTCTACCAATAGCTTTCCAATGTTCCATGCTTGGATTGCTAATAAACCTACTTAGTTTACTAACTGCAAATGAAATGTCAGCCCTAGTACACTGAGCAGCATACATAAGACTTCCAATTGCACTTGCATACTCAAGTTGAGCCACCGATCTACCATCATTCTTTTCAAGTTTTATACTTGAATCAAATGAGTATTAGCATCTTTAATATTGAGATGACTAAATTTGCTAACTACTTTCTCAATATAGTGGGTTTGGTTCAAAGCATAACCCCCACTATTTCTTTTCACTTTGATACCCAATATAGTATCAACTTCTCCAAGATCTTTCATCTTGAAGGTTGAGGATAGAAAAATTTTCGTTTCTATTATTCCTTTCATGTCATCACTCAAGATTAACATGTCATCCACATATAGACACATTATGACCATATAGTCATCACAAGTCTTAGAATATAAGCACTTGTCCACATTGTTGTGTCTAAATCCATCCGAAAGAATAGCATGATCAAATTTTTTGTGCCATTGTTTGGGAGCTTGTTTTAAACCATATAATGATTTAACAAGCTTACACACTTTGTTTTCATTCCCCAGTAGAACAAAACCTTCCGGTTGTTCCATGTAGACCTCCTCATTGAGATCCCCATTCAAGAATGCCGTTTTGACATCCATTTGATGAACAAATAGATTATGAATTGATGCCAAAGCAAATAATATTCTAAATGATGCTGTTCTAGCCACCGGCGCATAGGTATCAAAATAATCAGTACCTTCTCTTTGTTTAAACCTCTTAGCTACTAATCTAGCCTTAAAGGTTTGAATCATGCCATCGGTGTGATATTTCCTTCGAAATACCCACTTGCACCCTATTGGTTTAGATCCTGGTGGAAGGTCTACCAATTCCCATGTTTGGTTGGACATAATTGAATCCATTTCATCATTGATAGCCTCTTTCCAAAAAGCAGTATCTCTAGAAGCCATAGCTTCTTTGTATGTTTTGGGATCATCCTCTATTTGAAATACTATAAGAATTTTTCTTATAATATCTTTTCTATTTCCTTCTACTAAGTAAAAGGAAATTCTTTGAGAGTCAATCTCATCCGATCCCAACACTTTCTCTTTTCTAGCTCTTTGGCTTTTCTGAGGCACAATAAGTTGCTCAACAACCTTTGAAGGTGTCTCCTCTAGAGACTCTCCAACACTAGTAGGTACTTGAGAATTGCTATCACTCAACAAATTCTCAAAGAACTCTACCTCTCTTGATTCAATTATCACATTAGACTCCAAGTCTAATAGCCTATAAGCTTTGCTATTTGAGGCATAGCCTACAAATGCACACTTAATGGCTCTTGGACCCAATTTTGTCTTATGTGGATCCGTTTTCTTGCAATAAGCAAGACACTCCCACACTTTGAAGTAACCTATATTAGGCTTCCTTCCTTTCCATAACTCATATGGAGATATCTCATTTTTCTTCGGTTCCGGTAACGGTGCCAAGGTAGGATCAAGGATGTAGAAAATCTTGAGTGCTGTGAGAAGGAATCTCACATTGTCTTGCCACCTAGTGAAGTTGGAACCATCAAAACAATCCAACCTCACAAGGTCTTAGTTCATAATCTTAATAGTCTCTCCTTCCATTGAATATAGAGTTTTTGATTGATCTTAAAAATTGGATACAATGGAGAAAAGAAACACTCTCAAACACTCTCTTGATACAATAAAACTCTCAAAGTTACAAAATAAGAACAAGAAGAAGAATAACACAAGAAAGGCTCAAACAAGTTCCTGGAACTTTGTCCAAAGACTCTATTTCCTCCCACCACTAGAAATCTTTAGGGAACTAATGGAAATAGTCTTGGGATTGATCAAGCCTTTTCACTTTTCTGCATAAGATTTCAAAAAGAAGAAAAGTCAAATATAGCACTCTTAGGGTTGAAAAATGGTTACAATGATGAGAAAAAACTCATTGTCTTCCTCAATCTCTTCATTTGTGTAACATTCAAAAATTAAATCATATGTTTAATTCACACATTAAACATGATTTAATCTCAAATGTGTAACTCTCTTACACTTAACCTCTTAAGTTTTATAAAGTTACAAAGATGAGAAAGCTCATTGTCTTCCTTAACCTTTCAAGTTTTGTAATATTTCAAAACTTAATCATGTGTTTATTTCACACATTAAAAGTGTAACCCTTCTTACACTTTATTTTTAAAAGTTATTTTTTAAAGGTGTAACTCTTCTTACACTTTATTTTTAACCAACAATATATATATATTTATATAAATGTAACACCAATCACTCTACCAAGAGTTGGTATTGGCTATACGACACCTTCCAACGTAGAAAAGCAGAGGATGCTAGCTTGAAGGGTCCGATTCCATCGAGCTGATCACTGTAGTGGAAGACGTGACCTCGAGAGCATCTCCAGAATTCTGACATGCGCAAAGATAACAGCAGGAACGGGTGAAGCACTGCAAAAGTCAGGTTATCAGTTCACTTGAGAACATGATAGTCCAGGTCGAGGTCTCCCTTCATACTGAGTTCTCAGGACCTTCTCAATGGTACGTTTGAACAGCCCATTGGCATTCCGTTAAGTATAATGCTGAAAGTGATGGTATAAGGTCAGCGTCTTCGGGCCAAATTTCTAGTGAAGCTAGGGCTTAAAAATCGAAACCATGGGTATGGAGAGACATCCGTTAAAGAACATGGATCATCCGATTCGAGGAGTGGCACGTCAGCAGGGTCTTATTGTCACTGACATGAAATAACCGTTGTAAGAAATGATGCTCTTCACTCTTTTGCATCATCTGAAGCTACGGGTTTTCCATCTGAGATTGCAAGAGAAGTATACAGTGCCATTTTCTCTTCTTCTACCTTAGTTCAAGCACAACCAAGGTGAATTGCATTACAAGGTAAGGATGTTGCAGCCATTACCGAAACAAATTTGGGTTCTTTCCTTTGTTCTGGTTTGCAGCCAAACCAAGATCACCCACCTTCTAAGGAATTTCACTGTGGAGCATCTTGCTAAGGTGCAGCCAAGTTCAGATATGCGTTGATTGAGGAATTGAGAAGTTGTCCTCGAACGACGCCGGCGGCGAAACGCCTCCGCCATCACCACCACCACAGCGACCAGCTCCAGCAACAGCAACAACAGTACCAGTGCATTTGCCAGTATCTTTGCTCCTTCCACAACACTAGTGACAACACCCACACACCAGTAATGAAGTCCCGTTAACAGTCACATATGTAATTCCTCTGGACTGTAGACAATAAATGGTGTTAGGATGTGCCACCTGTCATACCCATTGTTCATCAAAAGCCTACGTCACCTTTTAGCGTCTAAGCAAATGTCGCCTTCTGCTTTTGTACAAAACACACCCGCGTCATATGGCGTCTTAATTCCAGGCGTCTTCAGGCAATATCTTCATAAGACGGAGATGAAGAGTGCTGCCCTAGTTAAAGCACAACAATATAGGTAAGAAGAACGTGAGAAGGTGGCGGCACTATTGAGATGAGAGAGTCAGAGTAGAGGCGTGAAACATTACGAATTAATGCGTCAGAGGAAGCTGCTCTCATGGAGCTCTTGAATTTCATGTAGAGCAATACCCTGTCCACAAGTACAGCTCCTGGTTCACTAGATGTGCTGATGGCTGCTGATAAACTTAAGGTTGCTTCATGTATGAGGCGCTGCAGCAGATTCTTAAGGAACTTACCCATGATGCAGCCAAGACAATTCCTAATGGAATCCATTGCTTGTCTACACGTCAGCCAGCCTTACGTGCTGATTGTAAGCGCATCAGATGACTGTACTGTCATTATATAGGATCTCAGCTCCATGGTTTTTGTCAGGCAGCTTCCTCAGTTCCCGGCATCAATTTCAACCATATAGGTAAATGACTTGACCGGGGAGATTGTCACAGCAGCTGGAGTTCTCCTTGCCGTTCGGAGCATTAATGGTGACAGCCTTGCGGTCACCAGAGTGGGGCTGTTAAGGTATGGAAAATGGGCTACTCTCTGTTTGAGGGGAAGATCATCAGAATTTCAGAAAGGAGAAGATGGTGGCTGAAATCACCAACTTCAAGGTGGAATATCATTTGCACCTCAGGTCCATGTGCATGGCCACCTCTAGCATGGCCACCTTTTGAGCCACGTGCCACCCCCCTCAAACTCTTTCCCTTTGATTTCAAAATAATAATTTCCAACCTCGTTTTGAAATGGTTTTCCAATTTCTGGTTTTTAAATGATTTCAAGTCATCAAAATTTTCATCCTTAGGGCTTAGGGTTTTTAGATACCAACATCTCATTTTCAATAAAATTTGGTTGCCATTTTCTTTCCGACAAGCCACTTTTGCATTTTCTTTATTTTTAAAATGTTTTTTAAAATAAGTAAGAATTAAATTCCGTAATTCCAAGTGATGGAATTTATGGAATTGATTCATGCAAAATAAACGGGCTTTGGTGGGGCCCCCACATACATGATTTTGATGATTGATTGATTGATTGATTGATTGATTGATTTGATTATCATACTTGATTGATCCATTCTGCTTTATGATATGCCTGATATTATTCTTTAATTGTGCACTAACCCCTTCACTTGATAACGCATGATGACTCGTTGCCCAGGTACGCACTCATTCTTATTTTGGCTCCGCTATATGCATGTTTTGATATTCATATGTGCATGTTTAATTTGAGTATTCATTGATTTTCTCTTTGATTACTATATCGACTTCATCTTATTAGTAGAAACCCAACTTTAGGGACTTAGAGGGGTGCTACGGTCTTTACCGTACCTTCCCGATAAGTAACCTGATCCCCGAATCCGATCCGGTTTTTCGTAAATTGCCTTTTTCGAAATAAGGAGTCGCACTTAGGGTTTTTTTGTTTTTGTTTTTTTTACCCTTTTAAAATAAAACAAAAATAAGTGGCGACTCCAGGTCATTTTTTTTAATAAATAAAATCGTTTTTGAAACAAAAATCGAGCTCTCCATCGGGTGGGAAACGCATGAACCGAAATACGGGGTCCACAATTTTATATTGCATGATTTTTATTTATTTTTATTTTCATTAAGATGAATCTTAACAAAATAAAAGCATATATATATATATATATATAGTGAAAATGTTTGCATTTGTTAATTTAATTGTAAAGAATAAATTTAATATAATTCTCTAGAAAATAATTTGGGAAATTGCAATCTCACTATGAAATAAAGTAGATTTGAAAAGAATGCTTCTAATTTTTAAGTCAATTAAAGGTTGATTTTGGTTTTTAATTCAAATTATATGGAATTTCGAACCAATTTTTGATTTCATATTGTTCTATATATATATTTTTTAAAAGATCTTAAATTGAAAAGCATTTCATTGTTATAATTTGGTCCCATTATGATGCTATTTGTAGCTAGTTATAAAAGTTTTATTTTAGCTTATACAAAAAATTATTTCTCATATTTAATGAAAACTTTTATGATAGTGATATTATTTTAAAAAATAACTACTTTTATTTTATTTTAAGCTTAAGCTTTTAAAAAACCTATTGGAAATCGGGTGATATCCTCCCTACCAAGTGATCAAAGGTGACAAATTTTAAGTTCAAAATTAGGAAGATGTCATATCACTTATTTCTTAAATAAAGTTTTCTATTATTCTTAATTTTAAATTAGAAAACTTGGGTCATGTTGTAATAGTATTAAAATTGTTGAAAAAATATAACTGAATTTTCACCTTTTTTAATATTAAAAGATTAAAATATATTTTTATTTGGTGTATGCATACTAATTACTATGGATTTAATATAATGACTAAGACGCTCTTACCTTTAAGACTTTTTGAAATTTTACAATCTTAATAAAGAATTCTATTTAAAAAATAATTCAAGATATATTATTTTTATTTTTATTGGGTTTTTTTAAATTAAATATATTAACAATTTATTTATTTATTATATTATATGTTTTTTTTTAAAATAAAAGTTAAATATTCAAATGAAATTATATATATATATATATATATATATATATTGTTTGGATAAATGAATTGTTGTCCTTATAAATGATGCATATTGCAACTTGGAAGATTAAACTCTTAACAAACACAAATAGCATAAATAAAAAATATATAATTATAAAAATACCTAAAAGGAAATATTAAATAAAGAAGAAGATAAATAGATTATTTTGTAATATCACATAAAAAAAATGACTAAACAATTTATGTCAATATTACAATCTATAACATTGAAATTGATTGTCGAACTTTGTAATGGAAGTTTGTAACCAAATAGGGCATTAAGGTAGTTGAACATAATTTGTAGAAAAACCCTTGTGTGCTTAGGTGAAAGGGCACCCGTCATGGGTAACAAATTTTATCTAACTCATTATCTTTGTTAACATATTAGGTTTGTCATAATTCCAAGTTATATTAATGCCCATTTATAAAAAAATAAAAAATAAAAATATGTATCAAGAAAAGAATTAATAAAATTAAGCTAAAATTAAGTATCAGAATTTGGTATTTATATCAAAATTTAAATCATAAACGGATAGAATTTCAATAATATTTTCCTTAAAAATATAAATAAAATAAATATTATTATATAGGATAATATATAAATATTATAAAAATATTCTTGGGCTCGGGCTCATCTGAATTTAGGTGTAAGCCCAACTTAAATTGAGCTTGGGTTTAAAAATCTTAATCTAAGCCCTACCCATACCTCAAGTCCACCCAAAGATCCAATCAGACCATCTCGTCCAAGTTGCGCTCCTATCATAAGCAAGCATCAGTTTCATTTTAAATGCACATAGAGAGATTGAAAGTCAATTTTGTTTCACGAACAACTTTTATTATGATGATGATTTATTTATTTTTAGAATTTTTTTTTAAAAAAATTATTAATATAGTGATGGAATAAACTCGTAAAATGTTTTATGATATTATTAAAGTTTTTCCGAATTCAACTCCACATAATCATCTACAAAGACTTTATTAATATCAAAGGTGTTGAGGGTTGGCGTTACTAGAACCACTGCAGTTGCCTGATGTACTCACCTCCTCAACTGAAGATGATACTTCCTTTTGACCTGCAAAAAATGTCCGGACAGGGGGTCTGGACACACTATCCGATGTCTTTGTTAGTTTTGCTCTCTAACATCTTGATATTTTTATGAGGCCTTTCTCCTTAAGAATGTTTACCTTCTCTAACTGTGTGAGAGCCTTTTATAGTATCAGGAGCATTATCCCTTGGAATGGTGGGAAGACTTTTTGGGTGTCATAATAGTGCTTGGAGGTTGGTAGAGCCATCATTACCCTGTAGGCGGCTATCAGAGATCGCTGGAGGGATGGTTTGCCGTCATCTTTGTCTTTTCACTTTGCAGGCGGCGCATGACAGGTTGTGGCAGGTCACCTGAAGTGACCTAGGAAGGTCTTGTCGAGCACCCTTTTGGCAAGATGAGTAATGATTGACCGCGAAACGCGGTCAAGAATCTTGTTTGAGACGCTAGCCATTAGGTCTGGACTGGGCATTTAGATAAGCGACAAGTACCACATGTCAGTCCAAGTGATCGCTTGGACAAAGGGTTGGATGTGCCACATGTCAGTCCAAGTGGACATCCGGATAGAGGGTTGGGCGTGCCACGTGTCTAATGGAGGAGTGTCTTGTGAGGCCGCCACATGTACGCTTAGGGGTGGTCTTTACAAAAGGTAGAAAATAATTTTGATCTAATAAGTTGGAAAAATTCTTCAAAAAAAAAATTTTAAAAAAAATAAAATTTACTATAAAAATAAAAAGTTTTTATTTTCTCAATTTGATTTCTTTTTTCAAAAAATTGATTCCAAATATTAATTTTATTTTTCTTGGATTTTATTTTATTTTTAAAAGGTAAAGAAGTCAGCAACTTATTATTATTTTTATGTTTTTATTCAAAATGCAAGATTTAAAAAATAAACTGAAAATTAAATAGATTTGAGGGAGAGTTTACTATTTTTTGTTTTTTAAATATTTTATTTCCAATTCGTACAAGGTTACTTATCAACAAAAAATTTTAAATGGTTAAAAAATATTAAACAAATTTTATTTGATATAAGTATATTAATTACCATTGTCTTAATACAATGACTAAAAGACTTTTATGTTAAGACTTTTTAAAATTTTACAATGTTGATAAGAAATTTATTTTTCTCACTTTAAATTTTATTTCAAAAAAATTAATTCAAGATATATTATTTTTATTTTTATTGGTTTTTTCAAATGAAATATATTAATAATTTATTTTTATATATTTTATGTTTGTATTAAAAATAAAAGTTTTATTTTTATATATTTTATTGGTTTTATTGTTTTTATTAATAATTTATTTTGTATTTTATATCATTATACATATATCCTACAACTTAACTTAAGATTAATATATCCTATATAGAAGATATATAAAAAAGAAAATGGATATTATATCCCACCACTAATTTTATAACGATATATGATAGGATAAATGATGGAATAACTTATCATATCCCATTATCAACCAAACATAGGATAAAATATGATATTTCTGCTCTTATTCCATCTCATATTATATCAAAACAATCAAACATAGTATAAGGTTGCATTTAATTGACAAGATAGGATAAGATAGAATATATATTCTAAGATATTATATAATGATAGGAAATGCATATGCTAAGATATGATTTTCAATGAAATATGAAATTTTTGGATATTATATTTACCAAACATGATATCTTAAAAGTAATGTAATATGTTATGTTTATATTTAGTTTGTGAAATGAATAAATTTTTTTACATGAAATATATATTATTTTTCAATGTTTAAAATAAAAATTATATTATATTATAATATTTTCCATTTAAAAAAATTAAAATTTCTCTTACTAACAATATTTATGATTAAAATATTTAAACTTTATAAATATTATTTTTATATTATGTTATTTAATATAATATAATATATATATATATATATATATATATATATATATATATATATATATATTATTTTATAATGTATTTTTTAAATATTTTTAATTCTTTTTTAACCACAAATTTAATTATATAGTAAAAACTTTTTATTTTGCATTAAGTAATATAAAAAATAAAAAATAAATTTATGATTCATGATATATGCATTTCCTACTAAACATATCCTATCACCATCCAAACATTGGATTGGGCATAATATTCCCTCTTATCATATCTCATGCTATATCTTATCAACCCTAAAGAGTTTATCATGAGATTCTATATCTTGCCAACCCTAAAGAGTTTTATTAAGGCAGACAGAAGCTAGCAATACAAAATTTCTTTTATTCAGACATTGATAAAAGGCAGACAAACTACATGAATGTTGCCCAGTTATTCATTACAAGAGAGGAGTTGAGAAACAAAATTTGAATGGAAGGAGGGCTACACACAAAATTCAAGTTGTACAAGAGTACTGGGTTACAAAACTTCTCTGCCTAACCAGCTCATGCAGATCATGAACTATCTTAAACACAGCATCTGGTCTTGCCAGCTTCAGTGCATTCTGTGACATGACTGCAAGCTCCTCTGCTTTTGGACCAAACCACTCCCCCACGATCTTTGCTATCTCCTTTGGCGACTTTGAAAATTTCCCACACCCATTTTCCACCACGTATGGCACATTTCCAACTTCCTGTAGTACAAAGAGAAAGAACTAGTGAACGATAGTGATGTAGATGTGCAGGCTTCGGTGTAGAGAACTACATCTTAAGGAAATGACATGCAGGCCTGTTGTATTAGGAAGTTGGCACAGGAGTTGTTGAAATGTGTAGGAACCACCTTTTTAGTGAACCCTTTAAGAGTTTATTGGACCTACTTGAGAAAGGGAATGATGGGTGTGTAGCATAAACCTAAACTGCTCATTCCAAATTACTTTTGAAACTAGATAAACCCTCATAACCTTGATCTATTCCCCCATTCATGGTACCCAACATCATTCATATCGTTAATTCATGTGTTTTTCATTCTTTATTATTAAAAGGAAAAATCTTCACAAAAAGACTCGTGGAGCTTGGCTTCAAAGCACTGTTTCAGTTGTCACTATCATTCATTGGTAAATACATTTTTTTTATGTTCTTTTAAAGAGTTTTTGGACATTCCCAACCATCAAAAGCCTTGCTGGTAAGGAGTTTTCCTGGGAGGTCAGGACACAGTTGCAGATCTCGATCTCAGAGTTGGTCTATTACAAGGTTTACTATGGTCAAGTTAGAGAAGAGTTGGTTAGCAGTTCACTATGTAAGGGAATTTTTCATAGTAGACCCAGACGAGGAACAGAAAAAGGATATTTTTAGAGAAATTAAACAAAGAATTTAACAGAGAAACCATGAGAAGTTTAAACCAAAAGTTACCTGTCCAGCAATGTAATCATTGAGAATTATAGGAAGTCCTCGTATCATGGCTTCTGCAATAGTTCCTGGGCCCGCCTACAAAAGCCAGCTAATTACAAGACAGATCATAGTGGAATACAAAATGGTAATATCTCTGAAATAAGAGAATTACCTTTGTAATAATGCAATCACAGGCCCCCATGCATTCCTCCATCTTAGTGACAAACCCCTTCACCTATAAATTGAAAAGCAACATCCTCTGTAAGTGATGGCAACTGATGAGTATTTATGTATCTATTTGATCCAAAACAAAAATTCATCAAAATAATAAATTGAAGACACCAGAAGGATAAATAATCCTTGAAGGATAGACAACATAACCAGTAGAGATCAAGGAAGACAAAACCGTAGTAACAAGGAAAAGCCCAACAACAGATCTAGACATTATATCACAAGGAGGCATGAAGTCCCCTAAAAACCCCTTTATGTGTCAAGAGCCTTGCTTAGCCAACTGATCCTCTGTCTGCTTATTCAGGTGAAAAATCTAAGTGCAACAGCCCTCTGAACAGGGTAAAAGATTTGGCACAACCAAAGCTTCCAAGGCCCTTACATCTTGTGTGAGATAGATGATATAACTGTGGCCAAGTCTCCTTCCAGCATGAGAAAATTGAGCCCTGTAGACCCTGCCTGAAGCAAGTCTTCCAACAAGACTAGAATCTTTGCCTCTTAAGTCTAGCTCACCCAGGCAGGCTTGGAGAGGGCTCTAACTAATCTTCTGCATAACGGAAGCTTTAATGTGGCTCATCATTTTAAAAGACCACAACTAAAAGTATACATGTATGTGGTTCTTTATTGATTTTAACCCAAAGGCACCATTAGGCTACAAAATGAAATCTTGATCATGGAAACAAATATGAGATTTAGGGATTGTCTTGCACCAAGAATAATTTGACTGAAACATTCAGAATAATTAGGAAGTACATCCAAAAATTAACTTCCAAATTATATCAAATGATACAGGAATAATTTTAAATGTCCATTATATATGTGAACAATTTGCAAAATACTGAATAATACACATTAAATATTGTTTGTGCATTGAGAATGCTTAATGCAAAAGGTGAATACAGTAATAGAATATGCCAAAATCTAAGAATATCTAATCCAATGACTATCCGGCTAAAGAAGAATATCTAGTCTACAAAATTCTCTCCATGGTATTACAAAACAGCTTGTAGATTAAATAAATCACATAAATACAAGGAGAACCAGTAGAAGAGAACTGGTTCCTAATAAACACTGCCCAATTAAACTTTTTGACAGACATAATATGACAGTCACCTAATAGGGCCAATTGTGACCAAAAGCTTGGTTAGATATTGGAAGTTGAGTTAATACCTGGACAGGAATTTTCCAAGGAATTGAGCGTAATTTGTCAGCTAGCTTTTTATTGCGGCCACATATCACAAGGACCTGACCTATTGACTCCCCAAGATCTTCATTGTATAATGCATTTCCAAGGGCACGAGCAGTAGCCTCAATGGGGCCCATCCCTTCTCCTCCTCCCATAAGTAATACTGCAGGAAGATCTTCATCCATTCCAAGTTCCTTTCTCAATTCATCCTAGTAATTGAAAATAATAGGTTAAAGGTAATTGATATCATCTGCTGCAATGAAGATAAGTAACACAGGAAATAAGCAATTCATCAATCCAAACAAAGATCGACTCTGGTCGCTTATAAGATGAGAACATCTGTCATTACATAAACATGAAATTTCCAACTCCCAAAAAATTTGCAATAATCCAACATAAATTTCACCCTTTTTTTGGTTAATTGATTTTTCCCAAAGGATAACTTATGATTTTGAAATAATTAGCAAGATATAAAATCCAATGTAGCATATGCGCCTGACATGCTTACTGTTATAAATGTCACCAACTTCTGTGTCAAAATGAAGGAGGAGAACCTGTTTCTAATTCACCGTAAGGTTTTGTTAGATAGTACCATGATCTTTCTTGTTGCATGAATGCATCACTATTACTTGAGTTCTTTTCCTACACAAGAGCATGTGCTGCTTTTCTATTAAAGTGGAATAACAATTACCAAACAAGCACCACCTTATGAAAGCATAATGCAGCCAAAAACCAAACAAAAAAAAAAAAAAAAAAAAAGAGAAAGAAAGAAAAGCAGCATGCAAATCAGGGGGAGTGAAGTCCAAAGCCATTTTAGTTAGAAAGACAGCCAACCTTAGGTCGGACAGGCTTAACAAAGGATGGTCGGACGGGAAGGCCATAAACCTTAATCTGTGAAGACTGGAGCCCAGCTTTCAATGCCCTTTTTGCAACATCAGTTGTTGGGCAATAGCATCTTGTTACAAGCTTGTGAAACCTAAACATGAGTAGAGAAATGTAGGATTATAACAACACTGAAAATATAGTATCAAAGGAAACATTATGGGTAGAACCTACCATGTAGGATGGCAAGTGCTTAAATCTGTAACTACTGTTGTGAAGACGATCTTTTTCAAAAGGCCCTTTGCCCTCAAAATACGGAGTGGAACATGTTGCATCAGAGGATGTACGCTAATAATAATGTCAGGTTGGTATTTCATAAGTCCTTTGGCAACCTCTCTGTAGAAATTGGAAATAAGAGAATCAGATAACAACAAAAAAGAATGATGAAATGGAAGTTATTTGGGAAAAATACTATTCTCACATGAATGCAGTTAACTTAAAAAAGAAAGAATAATTTCAAGGAATTAGATCTATTTCACAGAATCCGAAAAATGGAGAAAATTCGTATTTGATACAGATTTGGTTGCGGTTTTAATGCAACCCAAGATCAAATCAGCAGACTGAGAGCAAAAAAATAAAAGTAACCTGCTCTTAACTCAAATTAATTCAAAGTCCAAAACTACTTCAGTATGTAAATTATTTCCTTTTATGGAGAAATTAAAAACCTAAACGTAAAAGACTCCTAAAATCCAATGTACTAAAATTAAAATGTCCAGCCATAATGTTCATGTTGCCACCTAGTCACATCATACTTCCATTTAAACAAAACAAGAAAAAAAAAGGGGGCAAAAAAAAAAAAAGCACCTCTTTGGGCATTTCCATTACAGGTTCCATATGTGACTTCATCTCTTACACATGTTGCATGTGCAAGAGCAGCAGCATCTTGTGTTCATTTTGATTGTCACCTGCTTCAGCTTGATCTTGATTTTTTTTTTTTCACTATGGTGAAAGCAGAGTCGGAAATAACATAAGTTGGTGACAGAAACTGAACAACATTAAACAACCAAAACCTTGCTCTCTCCCTTGATTCATGGATTTTTTTGTTACATTTAATTCTAACCCAAGTTTGTACACCATCTTAAATGAGGCAAAATTTCCACAACTCCATGTAGCAACAACTGTATTGCAAATTTTACTAATCAATGCATAGGAGTTTGAAAAATATTTGTATGATAACTGACCAGATTATCTTTTATTAATTATCTTCGTTCTCATCAATTTTCATCTACTGTAACATCCAAAAGTAGCATGTCAGAATTTGATTTTGGACATTCATAATGGTTATTATCTCCAACAATCTTAAAGCATGTGACCTTCATATTTCCATGTTTTGGCTTTGGATCAACCTTCAAAGCTAGCCAATTATGCTTTTCCTCACTCTTTAATGCCATCGAATTTACATCCTCCACTAACCAAATGCATATAAGAAAAATCTCATCTTGAATTGCTTCCTTAAAACCCTTGATGTAGAAGGCAATAGTGCGATTCTCTGTTTCTTTTAGAGAAATCTCTAAAAGGTAATAGAATAATCTGTGTTGAACAACAAATTTATTCTCCAAATGATGCATGTGGAAATATTGGGACAAGGTTTTCGTATAAACAGATGGTAGAAAAGCTCCCTAATTGTTCTTTTTTTTTTTTCCCACCAATAACTTCAGCTTCCCTTATCTAACGGCTTTGGTCACATCAACTAAGGAACATGAATCAACAATCCATAATCACCATCAAGACCTTGACCTTGAGTGCTTCTACTAGAGGGATAACTTCACCTAAAGGATCCCTCATACCCTGCTACCAATTAATGCAATACAGAATCACTCCAGAAAAATTGCAGGGAAAATAAAGAAAATGAAAACTACTTTCCTAATCAAATTAATTCCAATTTGAAAACCATGTCACTATATAAACCATCACTTTCATTATGAAAACACAAAAACAACAGTAAAAGGCTTCTAAGATTGCTGCTAAAATCAAATATTCTAAATATTCTTTAAACCAAAATAAGCCTAATATCAAAAACACTTTCATCCAATATCAAAAGTTCCACATATTCTCAAATAACTTGGGCGGAAAACTTGCATGTAGGATTAGTTGATGACATCCTTGTGATTTGAGTGCATAAACATTTCCAAAACAAATATTTTACATCTTCCTAAATTTATGAAAACCACACATAGGATTTAATCTATGATTTGAAGAATTATTCAGTTCATGTTCGTCAGTCAAGGGTGATCTCATGAATTTTGCATTATTTATGAATAGTTTGTTGAGTATATGCAACGAATAGGCTTAATTGTGTGTGTTATAGTTAACATGCTTTTGATTAAAAAACCAATTAGATTTGTTAGTTTCTAGGGTTTTGTGCAGAAACAGAGGAAAAGAAGAAAGAAGAACAGAGGAGAGAAAGAGAAGAGAAAGATCATATAGAATATATGGAGTGGAAAATGCCCAAAGGAGTGTTTTTTACTTGTCAAGAACCTGGCGGTCAGCACCCTGAGGTTTGGGTCCCCATGGAGAGTCCTAAGGGCTTGGCCATGGAAGGTTCCTCGGTTATCCAAAGGAAAAAAAAAAAGAACCTACCAACTGAAAGGGGAATTGGTATTACCAGCAAGAATGTACTGACTGAAAAAAGAAACAAGATTTAAGGTGAACAGTGTTGGGCACTAAGAAATATCCAATATACATACCTACATTCATACATACATATATATATATATATATATATATACACATAGGGATGTAGTGAAACAATGAAAACAAAAGAAAAAGGTAAATAAGAAATGAAAAACATTTACAACACTCCAAGCTAGAGATAAGAACAATGGAGGATTGAGAACATTGTCTGGTTTGTTCAAATATAATGAAGACCTACAAGTCAATTCATAAGAAGCAGTTCTTTGACTAAATAGAATCAGTACAAAAGCATGAGGAAGACTAAAAATAACAAAGGTTGAGGCAACAAAAAAATACATGATGGACTATGACTAGCAAAAAAGACGGCTGAAGTAATTAAGACAAACAAAAAGATCTGTTGAGTTGTGTTAGTTTCCACTCGTGCAATGGATATACCATTGGAACTATCCCTTGACAACTAATAGTAGATTCCTTTCCGGACAGACTTTAAAGAGAGAGAAATTGAGTAAAAGGAAGATAGAACATAAATCTTTGCAGTTGCAATGTTCTTACAACAAGAGTCGACTTTTAAGTTTACCTCTCTTTCTCTTTCATTCTTTTAGTCCTATGGTTGACATTACTATCAATATTCCAGATGAGGCACTATAATATCTTTTCTTTGCTGTCCACATGGTGTTGATGAGAAGATTCAAGCCTGGCTTAAAACAGTGCATCTTGCATTCTTCAAAATAGTCAATTGATATCTATAAGTGTAAGTAGAATGGGCCTATGATATGTGGAACTGATATTTATATGATATGATACATGGAACACAAGTTTCACATTTCAACACCATGTAGCATTCTTTAAACAGTCAATTGATAGCTATGACGGTAAGTGGAATCGGCCAATGATACATGTAACACAAGTTTCATACATCAAAACAATGGAGCATTCTTTAAATGGTCAATCCATATCTGTCTATTGATGAATTGGCCAGTGATATGTGGAACACATGATTCTCTTGTCAACACCATGTAGCATTCTTGAAACAGTCAATTCATGTCTACTAGTGTTGTTGAATTAGCCTAAGATAAATGGAGCATAGCTTTCACATGTCAAGATCATGCATTTCTTAAACTGTCAATTGATATAAACAAGTGTTAGCAGAATTGGGTTCAGTGGAATCAGCGAATGATTTGTGGAACACAGGCTTTTTGTTTTGACATTAATAAAGGGCGTTAGATACGACGTCTCCTAAAAATCTAGACAAGGGGAGAGGGTATATATGAGAATTCATGGTCATACTGTAACGAACACGTGTATTCATATATGCATTTGAGTATTAGTGTGGCACATGCCTCCATGTGCAACATATGCTCTAAGTGCTAGTGCAAAATGAGCATAGGCGTTACATGTGTATGTTGACTCAAAATTGAAAGAAAGTATAATGTTGTCCTTACCGCTCAATTGACCAGAGAGAGAGAGAGAGAAGAAAACCATAACTTAACAGGAAATCAATCATGGGTACGCAACTAAAATCGAAAAAAGTTCCACCAATCTATAAATGTAGAAGTAAAGTTTCCGCAACATGCGCATCACACACGTCTGATTGCAACAAGTGCCTTTACTTGCAACAAGCGTGTCTATGTGCAATACATAAGTGTTTTGATTCAAAACTGCCAAAAGTATAATTTTGTTCTAGCTGCCCACAATTGACTATAGAGAGAAAACAAAAACAGAAGTACCATAACTAATTTAAAAGGAAATTAATCATGGGAATGTAAATAAAAGGGAAAAAAGTCTCACCGAGCTATAAATGTAGTAGTTGCAGCAAAATTTGATTGATGCACCAAACGTGGAGCAGTTCCATAATAGGTCATTTTCCACAGGGGGCCATGTTTCACCAAGAAGTTATAGCTCCTGGGCAATTGATTAAATGGCCAAGGGGTGTGATCTGACCATAAGTCAGTAACAAACACCTGCAACACATACTCTTAATACACACAACATGATCCAACAAATAGATAAGCGCATATCACTATTATTGTTCCCCTAATGTTTCATTTGCTGCTGAAGAATTTGGAGGTAGAAGAAAAGATAGTAGAATTTTGAGTCTTATATCATATGTTTGGGGTTCCTTTATAGTTCAATTATAGTCAACTCAATTCGACAGAGGTTCTGTATTCCATGGGTTTCAATATTTAATAATCATATAAATTCTTTTAATTTATTTTATTTTCATAGATTTTCTCGGCAACCAAACAGAGGCTAAGTGATTTGAAATCTAGCCGTGCTTCAATCCATCAAAACTGACCTGATACTCCTCCCCGAATTCTTCATTGAATGCCGCCTTAATAGCTTCCGCAGAAGCTCGGTGACCACCACCAGTATCACTCATCAAAATAAGAACTTTTTTGGGTTTCTCAGCCTCCACAACATTCAAGACCAATCCCTCGTCCTCCAAAACACCATTCCCATCTCCTCTCAACCCATTATTATCCCCAGAATTAACATGAACCGAAGCGAACCCAATTGGGATTTTCTCACAATGAAACCTAACAGCCCTATTGAACTCACCGAAAATCCTCCTCACCCTCGACACACCTCGACTACTCCAACTCAAAGACGCCACCAACTTAGGCCCCTTCTCACCAACCAAACCCCCAGACCTATCGAAGTACAAGTAATTAGACAGAAACGAAGCGTACCCATCAGAATTCAAGAGGTGAAACCTTGAATCAAGAGCAACAGCTCCCAACTTGGACTCAAAATCCAACACACTACTGGGTTCTTGGGTCACACTAGAAGGTTGCATGGTGGGCATTTTATATGTGAAAGAGTTTAATCCATCAATCCATAAAAACACCCAAAATGCAAGAGAATATGGTTTTTTTTCTAATGCGACACAAAAAAAAAAAAAAAAAAAAAAAAGCAGATAAGAGAACAAGTAAGAGGGAGAGAGACAGAAAGGGAGAGAAGAATTGTGAATGAAGAAGTGAAGGAAAAGTGTTTGAGAATGTGGCTGAGAGAGATTGAAATCCAGGAGAGGGGTTAGGAGCCACAGAACAGTGAGAAAGGATTTGATGGAAAGGGGAAGATTCCAATATTTAAACCAAAATGCCCTTTGGAATGCACTACCATTTCGCTGTTGAGTGGTCGGCTGTATGTACTGGATGCCTTTCAACACAACTCATCGCCCCTCTCACCCATTAATCCACATTTTGTATGGTCCCACCCCCACCCCCACCCCCACCTGGCAAAATCGTTTGCCACGTCATCAATCGTCAGGCCAACCATCGCGTGAATATCATGCTTTTTGGCTTCAGAAGCCGAAACGGCCGTCTCCATTATGGGCACTGACGCACGGACTTTTGGCTTCACGAGGTGGAACTGAAGCTAATGGTGTCGAATGAGTCATGACGCGCTAACACCGTCCAATGTTTAGCTAGCCTTTATGGACCAACGTGTGAGGCCTGCGCAACCTAATTGAAAATCGTGTCATGTAATACCGGCCTATGCAAGTCAAATGAGCGGCCCAACACAACCCATGAACCACGGGCCAATATGTGATTTCGTATCGGTGGGGCATACTAGTGGACCATGCAGATGATTTGTCCCGGTGGGCCATGCTAATGGGTCACCCTACTTTATTAATATTTAATTTATTTTTTAATTCATTCTATTGTATAAGAATTTTTTTCATTGCTAAGTGAATTTTTTTTTTATGTTACTTCAAACATCTTAAATAATTATACTTTTCTATTTTTTGTACATGTTTATTAAGATTGTAATTGTAAAATTTGTAAAAATTTTAAACTTTTGTTTTTAAAAATAGGAAAAAAAAATCATATTTGAATTTATTTTTTATCATAATAACAATAAATTTAAAATATTGGAATATAAAAGAAAACGATTTTGAAAATACAATTCTTTTATTGAATGTTTCAACAAATTACACAAGAAAACAATTGAGAATTACATTTATTATAGTTTGAGCACATCCTAACTAGGCTGACATATACTCAACTATCAATTATATGTATTATTCAACCTTTAAAAATGAGTTACATTTAATAAATTTAGAAGAAATGAACAACATATAATTCTTCAATTTTCATATTTACTTTTGTCGTCTTATTCAATCTCCATTCTTTATTTTTCATCAATCTCTTGAACATCTTTGTATTTATTGATATCCAAATTGTCTAACAATAGTTTGAATTCATCTTCTCAAGTTCATCGTCCATCTTCTCAATCCTTCAAACACGCCAAATACTCAATCATATCTAGTGTGAGTACTATCCTCCTATTTCTAATTATATTTGCAGCTATAGAAAAGTCAAATTATGATGATATAGTAAGCATTGATGGAGTTAGTAGGCCACATGTCATTTTAGACGGCATATGAAAGTATAAAAAATTTGAATTCCATTAAAGGCTAGATATGAAGAGTAATTGGTATTTAAATATTTTGAAAGATCATAACTACTTGAAATACCAACTTGTCACTTTCATTATCTAATTGCATAAAAAAAAAAAAAAAGGGATCATTTTTAAATGTATATGAAGTTAAAGCACTTGAACAAACACTACCATATTTAGTTTCATAATATTTATATAATGTGTTTAATTGTTCATATACCTTACCCTCTAGTTGGGATGGTTGGTTCATATAAGAAGATATAAATTTTAAAATGTTTTCTCCACCTTCAAATTTAAACCTTAGATCCATACAAACAGATAAACAAAAAAATGTTCAAATATTGTCCCAATATTTCAAAAAAAAAAAATAATCTATTTGTAGACATACTTCACCAAAGGTGGCTTACTCCCATATTATTAAAGCAAAACGTTAATGTTGCAAAGGCATCTAAATATTATCCATAATGTTTTTAGAAATGAATTGATCATTAAATCGGCAAAGTTATCAGTTTATAGTTTAGTAGTCGAACTGGTGGTTGAATCATAATCAAACAGGTGACATTATAAATATATAATTTATATGTTATTGAAATTAAAATTAAAATTTAGAATTTTAAAATATATATAAAGGAATTATAAATAATAATAATTCTTGTTGTCTTTAATATTATCTAACTTAAATCCTGAATAAATATAAATGAATTAATATTTTAAAATTTATAAATAAAATATTTAAATGTGAAGAAATATAGTAAAATAGAAGAAAATTCTTTTTATTTATCATTCATTTTACTTAAAATTTTTTGACATATTAATTATTATTTAAAAATTTTAAAATAATTATGTTTTTTCTTTTTGTTTGCTACTTTAAAATATCAACCATGAGTAACAAAGTGGTCACAACCCTAGATCAAAGGGTTTGTTGTTCAAATACCTCTACATGCATTTTAGTGTGTGGATTTTTAAACTCCCAAGTAGATAAGGATGAGAATACCTTTAAATTTTGCATTTCAATATTTAGCAAGTGTGAGGCCAAGCCCAAGGTACAACCTTGTAGGGCCTAATGAGATGGGGTTGGCTTCTCCTCATTAGGCTTCTACTTACCCTTTTGTTGAGAGGGAAAAAAATGGCTAACATAGAATCGACAGACCGACTTAACAATCTAATCGTCGGTCTATCAAATTCAAGGTTGGTTTAATGAGTACTTTGGTATAAAAGCTGGATCAAACTAAACTAGGCTTTGATCGATAAGTCAATCAGTCGGATCAACCAGTCAATTCCAAAATTTAAAACATTGGCTATACGGGATATAAGGGTATATACAACAAAACACATGGTAGTAGTATCATAAAAAACCTCCAAGAAGTTTAAAAAAGCAAAAGCTCTCTCCCAATCTTCCGAAGTTATCTTAATTTCATCTTACTTACCATTGATATAATTTGACAATATGTTATCATACTATACACAAGATGTTAACATTAAGTAAAATTCCAACAATGACCAATATCACAATATAATCTTTTCTTCTTCAAACCAACCATTTTACATAAAGCATCAAATTCTTGTAGTTTGTTAGGGTAAGAAATAAAATGTACAACAAATTAGATGGTCTTTAATGATGGAGTTATTAATTTTTAACCATCTTGTACTATTAAACTAATTATATGACAAACGAATCCCACTTAGTGGACTTCCTCTAATTGTTCTTACAAATAATCTATAGAACTTGTATTATTTGAAGCATTATAAAAGGAATTAGGATTTTAGTTACATCAACCTATGGTAATCAACCTAGAAATGAGGATGATGAATAATGTGATGATCACTTTTTGTAAATTTAAGCTATATGAATGCATGTGACAATTATATGGAAATATATAATAAATATTGTGAAAAGTAATTACATATAAAACAAAGAGAGTAAGGAAGAGAAAATACAAAGTCGAGATTTTTATAGTGGTTTGACGCAACCCGTCTTACATCTACTTTCCTTAAGCTCTTAACCGGGTGAGGGTTTCACTATCACCAAGACTTTATTCTTACACTTCAATTATGAGGTCCAATGAACCTTCACAACTAAAGAGATACCCCACTCTTGAATAATCCCTCAAGTGATATCCTACACTTGAGAATCTTAAAATGATATATTACACTTAGAATCTTAAAGTAATTCTATAACAAATAAATGTTTCAATCTTGTGCATTGTGATGTCTGAGGTACTTTCAATCCGTATATAGTTGATAGGCATCGTTATTTCCTTACTATTGTTGATGATCATACGCGTTTCACTTAGGTGTGTTTGTTGGAACAAAAATCAAATGTCTTGACTTATTTTCTTAATTTATATACCCTCATTTAAACACAATTTGTTGTCCAAATAAAGTCAGTTAAATCTTATAATGTGCCTGAGCTTGCATTCATAGATTTCTTTCAAAATGAATTGTTTTTTATCATTCATGTGTGGATACACCTCAGCAAAATGTTGTAGTTGAATGAAAACACCAACACTTACTCAATGTAGCTTGTGCATTGTATTTTCAACCTCATGTATCACTAGAATATTGACTACTACTTATCTAATTAATCGTACTCCTCCACCATACTTGTCCAATAAAACGTCCTTTGAGTTGTTATGGAATAAATCTCCATCTTATAACCACCTCAAAGTTTTTAGTTGTCTATGTTATGCTTTTACACTAAAACTCCACTACACTAAATTTTCACCTCGAGACTTACCTGCTATTTTTCTTGGATATCTAGTTTGTTACAAATAATAAAAATTGCTTCATCTCAACATTAACACAATTTTCATATCCCATGATGTCATTTTTGTATTTTCTTTTCAATCTATTTCTTCATCCTTTACCTATGAAAACTTATTTTCTGATTGTGTCCTACCTCACCATATTCCTTATCTTTCTCCACCACTGCATCCATCACCACCTCTTAACAGTCACAATCCAACTTCCACATTGTCTCCTTCTTATAGTTCCACTTTTCCTCAATATCTCATAAAACAACCTTCCTAACTTCAAGAATATCATTGTTATTCTTTTTCTCATGCTTCTTCTTCTACTGCTCATCATCTTTCTTATGTTTTAAGGTATAATCGTCTTTTCCAATCTCATAAAGTATTTGTCCATGTTATCTCTTCGCATTTTGAACCTTCATCTTTTTCTCAGGTTGCTAGCACACCTGAATGGTAAGAAGCTATATCAGCTAAACTTTAAGCTCTTGAGAGCAATGACATTTAGAGTTTGATTACTTTGCTTGTAGAAAAGCATTTGATTAGTTGTAAATGGGTGTATCGCATCAAATATTGTTTAGATGGATCCTTGGAATGATATAAAGCCCAGTTGATGGCCAAGGGATACACACAGTAAGAGAGAGTGAATTACTTGGATGCTTTCTCGCTATTGCCAAGTTATTAACCATTAAAGTGCTATTATCCTTATTTGCTATATTTGGTTGGACTCTAACCCAATTGGATGTTAATAATGCTTTTTTGCATGGTGATTTGCCTGAAAAGGTTTACATGGAGTTACCATCTAAATATCACCATGAAAGGGCGTCTCTACCTAAAGATACTATTTGCAAACTACACAAATCAATTTATGGGTTAAACCAGGCTTCCCATCAATGGTTTGCCAAGTTTTCAGTTGTTGTTCTTGATTTTGGTTTTGCTCAATCACATGATAACCATTCATTATTTACCAAAGTTGATGGATTTATTGCTTTGTTAGTATACATAGATGATATTATTATAGTGAGCAATAATATGAGTCATGTTGATTTTTTGAAGTCTTTTATGCACAAAATAGAATATATTGGGCTAGTCAACAATGCTTAGTAATAAAAATGTCAAGTCACCAATAACAAATAAAGAGTAAAATTCACAAATTTGCAACTTTCTAACTTTATTTATTTACAAAATATCTCTCTCAATTTAATACTTCCCCTAAGATGGAGTGCGTATTATGAACACTCATCTTGCCAAGTAAGAACATAAATTGAGTAGGAAACAGAGGCTTTGTCAACAGATCAACCACGTGGTGTTGAGAAGATACATGCATCGTCTTCAAAGTTCCATTTTGAACCTTCTCTCTAACAAGGTGACAAACGATTGTGTCTTCATTGATGATTCTTTAGTCTCATATTAATTGAAGAAACAACAAACAGTGTCAAGGTATTTTACTGAGGCAAAATACAGGTCAATGGAAAATGCTACTTATGAGATGGTATGGTTGATGTCTCTTTCCAAGGATCTTGGTGTGAGTCATGAAGGTCTTGCTATGTTGTTTTGTGACAACCAAGCAACTTTACACATAGCTGCAAACCCGGTTTTTCACAAGAGAATAAAGCACATTAAGATTGGTTGTCACCTTGTTCAAGAGAAGATTCAAAATAGAACTTTCTCAACACCAAGTAGTTGATTTATTGACAAAACCTCTATTTCTTACTTAGTTTATGTTCTTACTTGGCAAAATGGGTGTCCTGTGTTCATAATATACACACTCCATTTTGAGGGGGAATATTAAATTGATAAAGATATTTTGTAAATAAATAAAGTTAGGAAATTGCATATTTGTGAATTTTGCTCTTTGTTTGTTATTGGTGAGTTGACATTGTCGTTACTGAGCATTGTTGCCTAGCCCCCAATATATTTCATTTTACTTAGCTTTTCTTCTTTAGTGAGAATAGAAAATTTCTTTTCAACTTTGCTCTGTCTTTGGCTATTTTACAAAATATATCTTTTCAAATTGTATCAAGATGTATGTTGCACATTCTTTCATAGACCAATATTACTAATTTTTATCATACATTTTTTTCTTAAAAAAATAATAATAATTTAACATATGTATTATTAATTTTCAAACTTTTTTTTTTCAAAATTTTCAATATTTTATCAATTTTATTTTACTAAAAATTTCATTAGATATTACATGAGATAAAATAAGAGATATATTATATTTTATCTAATGTTTGGTTAGTAATGAGATATGATAAATTATCTCATCAGTTATCATATCCTAGATTCAATCAAACATAGAATAAAATAAGTGATTCGATATATTGTCCACATTTTTTTTTTATACCTTTTATATAGGATATGTGTAGACCCCTCTTGAACTGAGGGATTTTTCTCACACCCAGGAAGAGCTGTTTTTTATTTTTATTTTTTGGAGGAGTGGAGGACGGTTTCCAGCTTCATGCATGAGACATGTGGTGAGGGATGTAACCATAGCCATGGTGGTGGTTGAAGGTGATGACATCTTCCCTGAACAATGAGCAGTAGAGTTGTTAGAAGCTTGCAAGAGAAGCTAAGAAATGGATAAAAAAAAAAAAAAGAAAAACAGAGCAAGTATGATGCAGAGAAGGGGTCTGAAAAATTGATGGGAGAGAGACGTGTGAGAGAGTTTTTTAGCAGGTGAGGCTTTGGGGAAAGAAGAAAAGTGGATAGGTGAGAAAAGAGAGTTGTGATGGGGTGAGTTAGGATTCTTGGGGAGGCAAACCCAATCGTTTTTCCGGAGAAAGGTAGAGAGTTGGGATAGAGGGGGTCCGGGGGGGATATTTTGGAGAAATATAAAAAACAAAGCTTGAAGACGAGTAAATCTAGTTCGATGAGACACTCTAGGTATGTTCACTGTGAACTATGTATCTTCTCATTTTGGATACTATTCTGCTTAATGTCTTTATGGATTTTTGCCTCGTTCATATACCTGTGCTGTTGATTTTTTCCTTTGTTTCCTTGATTTAGCTTGAAAAACGAGTGAGACTCTTTATCATTTTTACTATGGGTCATCTAGAGATTGGTTGCACTATTGCTTTGAATTTGTTTGAGATTTTATTTTCTAGCAGCATGAGCACATGGCCATTTTTATTTTTATTTTCCAATTTTCCAATTTGCCGCTAAGTTCTCTCTACATTCTAGTTGTTGTCCCCTTCCTATTTGCCTCATCATAGGCCTTCAAACACCACCTTCCCACCTTTCTAATCTACCATACCCATCATCATTGCTCGAGACAACCTTGATATACCCATAGCCACAGTCCAATTGGTAAATGCGTCCATGCATGGCGCTACTTCCATTTAGCATGAAAATGAATCCCATGGTTTGGTGCATCAAGTCACCACACATCTTGATAAAAGAAAATCGGATATTACTCACCTTGTTACAAAAGTTGATGATTTAATATTAAAAGATGAATTCTGAGGAAGAGAGCGTGAGCCTTGGCTCTCTCAAGAAGAAAATGGTGGAGTTCGCCAATGAAAGGGATTGGGATCAATTTCACAGCCTAAGGAACCTCCTCTTGGCTCTGGTAGGGGAAGTTGGGGAGTTGTCAGAAATATTTTAGTGGAGAGAAGAGGTGTTGAAGGAGCTGTTGGACTGGAAAGAAAGGGAGATATATATTGATCTTGGCAAAGTTGCACTTCGCAAGGTTGATCTCAATGCCATCAAACACCCAATTTCCAAAACCAATCTCTATAATGAAAGGTCTCAGAGCCATTGATGGATTTTCTTGTCTGGGAATCATTATACGACAGTAAAATCAATGGAGGACTTTTGGTGGGCCATCCTTGGAGCATATATGTCCATATTCCTTTTTGATCTTTTATGCTCACACGTTTTCACAAATTATTTTTTTTTTAAAATAACTTTCAAAATTCCGGATTTTCAAATAATCTTATTTTCACTTCAATCTTCAAATAAATTTTCCAAAATTCTAATTTCCAAATTTAATTTTTTAAAAATGCCATCTTCAAATAAATTCTTCAAAATTCCAATTTTTTTTAAATTTAATTATCAAAACTTCCATTTTCAAATAATTTTCTAAAATTTCAATTTCCAAATTTAATTTTTTAAAGATTCCATTTTCAAATAAATTTCCAAAACTCTATTTTTTAATTTAATTTTTCAAAACTCCAATTTTTAAGTTTAATTTTCAAAACTTTAATTTTCCAGACTTTAATTATTCTTAAATTTAATTTTCAAAACTCCAATTGTCAAATAATTTTCTAAATTCCAATT
Organism: Vitis vinifera; assembly: GCF_030704535.1. Taxonomy (NCBI): domain Eukaryota; kingdom Viridiplantae; phylum Streptophyta; class Magnoliopsida; order Vitales; family Vitaceae; genus Vitis; species Vitis vinifera. The sequence continues at coordinate 6,948,307 of NC_081808.1, forward strand.
TCTTTCAAATTTAATTTCCAAAACTCTAATTCTTAAATTTAATTTTCATAGTTCCAATTCTCAAATAATTTTCTAAATTCCAATTTCTTTCAAATTTAATTTCTAATACTCCAATTCCTAAATTTAATTTCCAAAATTCCAATTCTTAAATTTAATTTTCAAAATTCCAACTCTCAAATAATTTTCAAAATTCCAATTTCTTTCAAATTTAATTTCCAAAACTCCAATTCTTAAATTTATTTTTCATAATTCCAATTCTCAAATAATTTTCTAAATTTCAATTTCTTTCAAATTTAATTTCCAAAACTCCAATTCTTAAATTTAATTTTCATAGTTCTAATTCTCAAATAATTTTCAAATTTTCAATTTCTTTCAAATTTAATTTTCAAAACTCCAATTCTTAAATTTATTTTTCATAGTTCTAATTCTCAAATAATTTTCTAAATTTCAATTTCTTTCAAATTTAATTTTCAAAACTCCAATTCTTAAATTTAATTTTCATAGTTTTAATTCTCAAATAATTTTCAAATTTCCAATTTCTTTCAAATTTAATTTTCAATACTCCAATTCTTAAATTTAATTTCCAAAATTCCAATTCTTAAATTTAATTTTCAAAACTCTAATTCTCAAATAATTTTCAAAATTTCAACTTCTTTCAAATTTAATTTCCAAAACTCAAATTCTTAAATTTAATTTTCATAGTTTCAATTCTCAAATAATTTTCAAATTTCTAATTTCTTTCAAATTTAATTTCCAAAACTCCAATTCTTAAATTTAATTTTCATAGTTCCAATTCTCAAATAATTTTCAAAATTCCAATTTTTTTTAAATTTAATTTCCAAAACTCCAATTCTTAAATTTAATTTTCAAAACTCCAATTCTCAAATAAATTTCAAAACTCTAGTTTTCTTTCGAATAGTTTTAATTCCACTCCAGTTTTCAAATATTTTTTTATTATACAATTTTTCATCCTTTATTAGGGTTTTAGGTCACCAAAAATCATGATTTTAATAAGTCTATTGCCATTCTCATTTTGACATGCACTTGTACAAATTTTCTTCGATTTTCAAATAATTTTTTGTTTCTCTTGATTTCAAAAGAATGAATTTTTTATAATTCCAAATAATAGAATTTGTGAGACTAATTCATGCAAGATAAATTGGGCTTTGGTGAGGGTCCTACATATGATTTTTCTCTTTTGATTATCAACTGTTATGCTTAATGAATATTGTCTGATCTTTGTCTTGCTCTTTGACATGCATGTGATATATTTTGTATTCATTATTGCGCACTAACTTTGTTTCATGATAGCGTTTTATTACCTGCTGCCAAGGTATGCTCTTACTCTCACTTTGTTTATTTATTTATTATCGTGTCTTGCTTTTAATCCATGATCATTTTGGTATCCATTAATATCCTAGTCAATTGTCATGCTTACTTCATCTTATTGGGTAGAGACCCATTTTTAGGGGCTTAGAGGGGTGATACGATCTTTACTGTACCTTCTCGATAAGTAACGTGACCCTCGAACCCAGACTCGGTTTTTCACAAACCTATTTTTTTCATTCAGGAATCACACTTAGGGTTTTTATTTTGTTTTTCCTTTAAAAAATAAAACAAAAATAAGTGGCGACTCCAAGTCTTTTTCTAAAAATCAAATTTTCACCAAACAAATAAAAAAATGAGTTTCACCATCGAGTGGGAATGCATCGTGCAAAATGCGGGGTTCACAATATGTTAATCTCCTGTTAAGATACATGATATGCATATTCTATGTATCATAAATTTATTTTTTTATCAATTTTTTTATTTTTTTTATACACTCATTTTGAAAAATAATTTTTTTTATTATAAATTAAATTTATGGTTAAAAAAAACTAAAAAAAATATAAACTAATATTAATATATAATAAATTATTTTTATATATTGAATAATAATATAAAAAAATTATTTATAAAGTTTAAATATTTTAATTATAAATATTATTAAATATAAGAGAAATTTTAATTTTTTAAATAAAAATATTAAAATATGATATAATTTTTATTTTAAACATTGAAAATAATATATATTTCATATTTTTTTAATTAATAAATTTTATATATATATATATATATATATATATATATATATATATATATATATATATATATATATATAATATTATATCTCATTGAAAATTATATAATATGATATGTATTTTCTATCTAATGAGATATTATATATCTTAAGATATACATATCCTATTATATCCCGTTAATCAAACGTAGCCAAAGAGATTTCTAAGTGATTTATCACTACTATTCAAACATTAAGCGATTCTTTCTAAAAATGTTTTTAACAAAAGGGTTACTAATAAAAATACTTTAATTAGAATCACTCTCAAAATGAGCTATTATTAACATAAGAATGTGTGGACGGTGTGAATCTATAATTGCATGTGAAAAAAATGTATGCAAATTGCGTGTGGAAAAAAATGGACAGCCAAAAAGTCTTTATCTATATATATATAATTTAATTTTAGACTCTTTTGAGGTCTACATGGCATTGGCTGTAAGGTTGAAGAAAAGAAAGGGAAGTGCCGCCCATGTGACAAAGATGGTGTAGAAAGATGGCCCCATGGTCTCATAGGGATTTTTTATAATTGTATGGTGAATTTAAAATTAATTTTTTAAAATATAGTCCATTGAATTTTTTTTTTTTCCAAATCTACAATACTTTTTGTGACTTTGAAACGTATCTCTTGAAAAAACATCTTCCATCATTTTTATATTAATGATACACGTTCTAAATAGTTAAATTTACATTGAAGGTTCCATAATTTTTATATCAATGACACATGTTAAAAATTTTGAATTTACATTAAAAGTGTCTCTTCAAGAGACACCTTTTACAATTCTATAAAATCAAATTTATATTAAAAATATCTCTTAAAAAGATATTTTTAACATTTTTCATATCAATCGCATAGTAAAAAAAAAATTGAATTTACACTAAATATGTCTTTCTAAAAGACACTTTATATCATTTCATAAAATTAAGTTTTTATTAAAAGTGTCTCTTCAAGAGACACCTTCAACAATTCTCATATTAATCATTTATTGAAATAATTGAATTTATATTAAATGTGTCTCTTCAAAAGACACATTCCATAATTCCACAAAATTAAATTTACATTGAAAAGTTTTTCTTCAAGAGACATTTTTAATTTTTTAAATAGGTGACTAATATAAAAATTATGGAATGTGTTTCTTCAAAAGACACGTTTAGTATAAATTCAAATTTGTGGAATTATAAAGATGCCTTCAATTTAAATTCAATTTTTTTTTCATTATGTGACTAACATGAAAATTGTGAAAGATATCACTTCAAGAAACACCTTTAGTATAAATTCGATTTTATGGTATCGTGGAAATGATATTTTTTTAGTATAAATTCAATTTCTTTTAACGTGTATGTCTAATAAAAAAAAATTATGAAAAAATATCTTTTGAAGAGACACATTTAACATAAATTCAATTTTATGGAATTATGGAAGGTGTTTCTGAAAGAGACACCTTTAGCGTAAATTTAATTTTTTTTTTTTTAACATGTATCGTTGATATGAAAAACACGGAAGGTGTCTCTTCAAAAAATACTTTTCAAAGTAATAAAAAATGTCATAGATTTATTACCATATTTTAAGAACCATTTTTTAAGAATTATTTTTTAAACTAGCTATAGAAGTTAAAAAAATCCCTCTTGTTTAGTGGTCGGTACCTCAAATTCTTGTAGTTGAATATTTTATTTCGTAGTCTCTTGTTTAGTGGTCGGTACCTCAAATTTTGGTAGCTGAATAGGCTTTCTAGATAAAGAAGACGTCTCTGAATTTGACATCATCACGCCTCTGCCTTTTTGATGTTATGACTTCAATACAATATCGGGTTTGAAACAAGGATTCTACAAGCTTAAATGATAATCACAACCAAATTATAAAAGCCACTCCATTTTTATAATAGATTTGCTCCATTTTATATACATATGGTCTAATAAATCACTTTTTTATCTTTATAATAATTCGTGTTCTTCCATGTAAATATTATTAATTTTGAACTCATTCAACTTAGACTCGAGTCTCGACATCAGTGTAAAACTTCATTTGTTTAATTTTATAATTTTGTGAGACACGATATATCATGAGAGATAAACATGATATCTGATATTGGTTAAAAGAAACACGAGAAGAAGTTTGTAAAAATATATATGTAGTAAATTTCTTTTAAACATATAAATGTATTTGCATTTTAAAATAAGAATGATATAAAATGGAGTAATTACTAATTTCAAGTGAATTATATTTTTGATATTTAAACACAATTTAGAATTTGTATTAATTAAAAAAAAAAAACAACCACGACGAAGAACCAATAAAAGGGTTAAATTGAGAAAAGGGTAAAATAATAAAGGTGAATTTTGTAATTTACCTTGTTATTAAATATAAAACATATTCTTTATAAATTAAAAAAGAAAAATATATAATTCTTCCACCACTTTACCTTACGTTAATGACCTTGGGTCAAAGAAAAGGTTTAGCCGGCCACCAAAACGAGGTTTGATATTTAAATGATAATTACTTCTTACTCAAATAAAATATTTTAAGAAAAAATATTTATTAAAAAAAAAGGGTAATTCTATGCTAAAACAATTTCATTCTTTGGTCCTTTTTGCAATAAATTAATTTATAGCTGCACAATTGGGTTTGCCCACTTAAAGAGGTAAGGCCTGCTACTCAGTTCCTAGCTCTAGCCCATCGAACCCAAGGCTCTAGTGGGTCGGGTTGGGGTTGCCTAGTTTTGGGCCGGTTAGGTTGGGGTTGGATAATGCAATGGTTAAAATTTAGTCCAACATTTTAAACTATTAAATTTAAATGTATACCACCATGATATTTTATATTAAAGATTTGTTGCAATTAATTACTTAAATAAGTTTTAAGCTAATTAAATTTAATACAAGCATTTAACCAAACTAAATTGGGTAAGTCTGCTCTTATGAATTGAGATTTGGCAACTAAATTTTATATTGGCTTAAGTATATGCGTTTTAATTTTATTGATTTATTTCCATTTACAATTTTATTTTATTTTTTTAATGTTTTAGGCTTTTGAGTCTTGAGAGTAGTTCTAAGGTTAAGGGGGTTTGAAGCTTTGAAATTTTCAATTTTCAAGTTTAGGATTTTGGTAAAAGAAAATAAGAGAGAGGACATTCAAATTCTCTTGTTTTAATATACTCTAAAAAATGCAAAAGAAAATCAAATATAATAAAAATATTTAAAATTTTATATATTTTAAAATTTTAATTATTTATATAAAAGAAAGAAAAAGTAAAGAAATAAATTTACAAAAAATATGTTTAAATTTATTGAGTTTATCATTGTTTCTATTTTTTTTTTAAATATTTTCTTTCCTTCCATTTCCCTCCACTATCTCATAGCAAATTATTTATAAGTTAAAGCTGGTAAAACAAAGCAAACAAATGTCTCATATTGTCGAAGTTGATTGATTAATTAACTATTCAACTCATTGCCCAATATGATCTATTATGTGGTGATAGTGGAAACCTCGATACAAACATGCTAATATAATATATACACAAAACTGATATATAACTAGTGGGTCCCAAAATACTTTATGTTTTTCCAATCCATTGGATATAGTACTCACAAGTCCATCTTTATCTTATCACATTTATCTCTTATAATCTAAAATACTCATATTTCCTTATTCTATAAGAAAATTTAACATTACAATAACGTGTCAATCTAAAAAGTATTTTTATATAATATTCTTTACAAAAATAAATGTATACCAATTAGGAATTCAAGATACTTTTCAACAATGTCTATCTTGGATTAGATTCCACTAAGTCAATTTTTCATATCTATGTCATATACGAAACTTGTCTTTGCTAAATCCTTACTCCACGCTACAACTTCCTTGTATGTCATGATCCCTTCATGTGCTATAGATTTAAAGCATTAGGATACTTCATGGTTTCACCTTTCAACATGTAATAAATGTTAATTACTATAATATGTAGTCTAATGAATATAAATTCATATATATATATATATATATATATATATATATATATTTAAAATGGTATATCAGTTGATAGGTGGATCAACTCATTGATAAGGCATCCAAAAGTTTTGTATATAGAAAACTTAAATCATAAATGGGGGAGAGTTAAAGATTTTTTTTTTTTTTTCATTCATCTAAATATAACATTACAACTTTTGTAATCCTATCATTATGAAATTTATGTTATACATAAAGTCTACGAGTAATGGAACGAGTACTTTAGTTAGGTTTGCAATTCTGGGTCAAAAACTCCAAAATGTACTCTAACTCAGATATTCCAAATCCTCCGTTGGACAACTTACATAATGAAGAATTTTAAGTTGTTGAAAGTGCTTAGGCTAATGTATGTAGTTGAGGTAGTGGATAAAAGAACTCGAATCAATTGAGTTTTTCAAATTAATGAAAATCCTTTAAAGGCTTTAGGAAACTTGGGCAGTTTTTTTTTTTTCTATTTTATACCAAGTACTTTTGTGCCCTATTTTCGAATCAATCCAAACTTATCTTGGATTGATCCATTTTCAATTAGAAGAATTTTTAGCAATTGGATTAAGAGTTTTTCTTCCTATTTGAACCCACATATTTCATTTTAGGGTTGTAGAGAACACTAGCAACTATCCTTCTCACCCCCTAATCCATCATAGGTGTGTTTGGTTGTTAAGAAAATCCTTTTTATTATTTTTTTTATCTTCAAATCGATTTTTCTATTGGATTTTTTTTTTATTTTAAAAAAAGGCTAATCTATTTGGGTTCTTTCATCCGTTTCCTTTGTTCTCATTTGGTTTAGGTTTGGGTTTGAGCTAAATCCTTTTTCATCTTGCGCGAATTCAACAAGAGACTAAGATCGAACTTGGTGTGAACTTCAAGTATGCTAGGAAAGAAAAAGGGCAAGTTTGCTGAAGTGGAAATATGCTATCAAGTGGTTTAAGAAAGATAAGTGGACTTGAACTAAGTAAAATTTTGTACTCAGTTATTATTCTTTATAGTAAATATTTTCTATCGCTTGCACACTTGTCATTTTTTATCTCTTCAAAAATCCTCTATGTTAAATCTTGGTGTCATTGCTTTATTTTTCGTATCTCTTATTTATTTAATTTCTTTATATCTATCTTTGATTAAGAAAGTTACATTATTTTAATCAGTATATCAAAGGAGAATTTGAGTTGAAATTTGTTTAATTAATCCTTGAAATGACTTGAAATAATTTTTGAAATTGGTTTAAGAAGCAAAGGATATTTAAGTTTGTGAATTGTATAGTTGGAAGTTAATATAGTTATTGATTGGGGAGTGTTGCTACATTTGTATGTGAATTGCATTGATTTACTTGTTGGCAGAGTGTTGATGTAATCATTATTACATGTATTTAGCTTGGTTATGAAAAAAATTGATAGAGTGAAATAAAAACAAAAAAAAAATAAAATTGAGAGAAAATCATTATTAGGGAACCATTTCGAATTCTTGAAAAGGCCCATTCACATCCCCCAAGTATGATCGATAGTTGAAATTCATCCACGAAATCTTTGATGGAAGACTAAGAGTTATAAATTTCAATCATAAGGTTAAAGTCTTTAAGTCTTTAAGTTTCACGTTTATTTTTATGTTTTACAATTGTTTTACTTGAAACGACATATACTAGATAAGTGAGTAGTGAATTAAAAATCTTGATTAAAATTCACAAAATAATTCAAGCTCACTTTAGAAATGCATTATCAACATCATGGATCAAGCCAAGAATAAAATTATTATTTTATCATTTCTTCATTAATGAATCTAATATATTTTATGCATCCAAATTGATTTTCAAAATAATTAATTATTTTGCATAAAGTTTTATTTATCAATAAGTATATAGGAGAAACCACACTTATTCTAAATAATAAAAACATACTTCTTGTATCACATTTTGTAGAGAGAATAATTGACTTCACCTTTAATTAAATTCTTTTTAAGATCCATTTCTATACTCAATTTTCTGGGTTCTTCTAGAAATTTTTAATTAAGACTCTAATGCTACCTATTATGCATGCAAAATCTTTAATACTAACATTAATATATTAGTGCAATAATACAAAGATGAAATAATCGACATATAGGAGTACACGATTCAATTAACCATACCTATATCCATAAATAAAAGAGAATCGATTCATTACATAGATAATATTACAAATGACAAAAACTAGTTTTAATTGAGGATTAAAATATAAAAAATTATCTAAATATCAAGGGTTTGATTTTACAAAAATTTTAGAAAATATGGAATGAAAATTTGAAAAAAAAATATTGGCATGACATGAACCAATTAACATTCATAGAATTGATAAAACAATCAATAACATACATTGAAGTTATATGATAAACTTTGTAATTTTAGGTAATAATATAGTTTAGGCTAATAAGAAATATGAATTTTGAAAGCATATATTCAATGTTAAACTAATTTTTTAATAAAATAATATATGTAAAGTCAAATATAGATTAATACGTGGATAAAAACTTTATTTCATTGAAAACATATTCTATTTCAATAGCTAAAATTAAAACACATTACATTTATAAAAATAGTTGAAATTGGTTTTACCAACTTTAAATAGGTTTCATATAAAATATTTTATTTGAAAGTTTCATTAATAAATTTGTTTGATAATTTTTTTGTGTTTATTTTAATATTTTAAAATAAAAATTATTATAATAAATATGAAAGAAAAATGAAATATAAAATAATAAAAAATTAAATTAAAAGATAATTATTGGATTCAATTTAACCATAAATCCAGGATGAATAAAGAAGGTATGGACTATGGTGACTATATGCCAAATTTTCTTCTTTTATAGAATCTTATTGTCAACCGATATATTTACATATAAGTTTCCTGATGAGATTAAGGATGAAAATAGTAATCGTGTTTACAACTGAGTAATTAGCCTTGAAAATAAGAATCTTAATAATCCAATGGGACTATATTCTAACTTTGCAATTGGATTAAGATATGTCGACATCTTAGATATATATAATCGGTGAAGGGTATTGGAAAAGGGTGCTGTTCATTGTGAGACTTGGGCATGATTGAATTGAAAGAGAGGCAAAGGGGAACATGCTTCCACACACCAACTTACACTTATTTATTATAGCTACAAATTTGAAGTGGGGACTAGGGGAGAGAAGAATGGTAGAAAAATGGAGCATGGGTATTGAATCCGAATGGTGGTCCTATTCTTCTCGATGTTGGCAATCATTGTAGAATTTTTTCTTTCACAAAAGTGAAGTAGAAGTGGGTGTAGCTTTTGGAGAAAAATCCCCCCCTCCCCCTATATATACATATATATATATATGCTCAAATCCACTACCTTTATCAAAATTCAAAGGCTTATAATAGCAAGAGGAATGTCTTTTCCTAGTCACCATTTCAAAGAATAAATGCAAACTCAATGTATACTTTGATTATGACTTCACAATCATGGATGTTTCTCCTTGTGTGGCACGTTTTGAGTACCACTTGACCTCATATGCCTTGAGGTTAAAAAAAGATAAAATAAATAAATAAATAATACCCCTTGCCCACAAAAATAAGTTTGGGGACAACCCATTTGCTTCTACCATCCCTCTTGTCCTAGGAAATTATAGAGAAATCAGAAAAGGGTTCTGACCCATTTTGGATGAAAAACCAAGAAAAATTTGAAATTAATAAATAAATAAATAAATAAGAAAACTTATGGTTTTTGTGGACAGCATTTTTTTCATGCATTCCCACTTGAACCGCTTTTTCATTTGTGAAAAAAAAAAATTGATTTTTTTTTCAGATAAATTTTGGGTCTACAGGGTTTTTTTTTTATAATGTAAAAACTTTCTAAAGACAAATTTTCTATTTTTAAATTATTGTTTATAAAAATTTTAAAAAATTACTAAAAACATTGTAAAATTATTGTTAAAAACAGCTTATTTTCTAAAATAATAACTATAACAAATTCTCAAAAAAAAAATGTTTCTAGTTCAGAAATTTCAAAGTTGGAAAAGTGTTTTCTCTTATGTAAAAAATATAAAAATATTTTTAAAAATAATTTCCAAGTGGACCCTTATTAACAGGTAGATATGCTACTATTTTGACTAGTTTTAAAAATAGAAAATATAAATTATATTTATAATTAAAGTAATTTATAATTATGTTTTAATTTTTTTAAATACAAAACAAAAAAGTGTTCAGCAACTATATAATACAAGAAGTTAAAAATAAAAGAATAGCATGCAGGTGAATTATAGTGTAATTTTGGTATCACCCCATAGCTTTCTGTTTCTAATTTTTTTTAATGCAAAAATAATTCTCATTATCTACTCTTTTTTTTTCTTGGCAAAATATGAATCCACTTCTTTACTAATACTAAACATATGAATGGCAATGAACTAGGTTTTTTGGATACCCGTTCCGCCCACCCCTATAATTTTATAAAAATTTGTAAAATGTCATCATCTTGTCTATCAAAAAGACAAGTCTAGAAACTTATTGTAACATCCCTTGCAATTATTAATAACTTTACAAATCATAAAATATCAAATAATATTTTAATAAAAAAATAGAAGAAATAGAATGATAAATATGCAATAATTAACCCCTAATATTAATTTTGTAATTTTTTATTTCCTTTAATATTACACCTTGTGGTCTTCACACACTATTTCTTAAACTTCTTTCATCTCTTCTACTTTTGTATTATAATTATTTTTAATAATAAAAAATAAAATAAAGAAAAATATTAAAATATTAAAATCAAGATGATTAGGAGAGAGTAACTTAGATTTGTGCATTAATATTAGAAGTTTAAATTTTTAAACTTTTCCCAAGTTTTTCTCTAACTCAATAACTTCAACAAAAATCAAATTAATTAGAAAAAGATATGATTTTTTTTTCACCTCTAGGCACATTTAATATTGGATGGAATCAAATCATCACACCCACTTGCAATATTATATTTCTTAGAATAAATGAAAAGAGAATAGTTATTACTATGGTGCAAAAACATAATTATGTATAAGCCAAATAGCCAAAAATAAAAAAAAGAAAGTGAAGAAAAGGTAGTAGCTTTGTTTATTTGGCACTTTGTTTATGTCACACTTTGTTATTATATTGGATAATAATTCATATTAAATGAGATTAGTACTTTTCATTCATGTCATTAACATCATTAATAAACAATTCTCACAAGACTATTCCGTAATCCACATCTATGTTGCATATGCTTTCCTTCCCATTGACCCGATCTTTGACATGTATGAGTTAGGTTTGATAAATATTGTGCTATGTTTAGTTTTAGAAAAGTACTTTAAAAAAATAAAAAATATATATATTTAATAGAATAATTTTCAATATAGGTATACTTTAGAAAATATATATATAAAAAAAAATCAAATATAATTAAGTTTGTATAAAATTTATGTATTTTTGAATTATTTAATCTTTTTTAAAAATAAAAAATAAGTTTAAAGACGTATGTAAAAATAATTTACTAATTTTAAATTTATTTTTTATTTTTTATTTTCTTCTCTATTTTCCCCTTATATTTTCAAGAATCAAACTTAGTGTGTATTTGACAAACCAACTTAATAACTTAATTTAAGTCATTAAATAAATTAAATGTATTTGATAAAATAACTTAATAGTATAAATTAAAGTCAAAAATAATTTTAAGTAATAAGTTAAAATAATTAACTTATTTTTAAATTCATATCTTAATTTTATCTTTTTATCTATATTTGTTTTAATTACTTTCATGGTCTCTTTTATTACTTTACAACCATCAGTGTTACTCGATCTCGTTTACCCTAATTATAATTTATGAAGATAAATATGTCAATTTTATGATTTAGAATAAATTTTAAGTTAATTTTATCATATAACTTTAATAGTTAAAATAACAATTAAGTAATAAGTTTTAAGCTAACAACTTAAAATCAATTTAAATTATTAAGTAATATATATTAAAATTTACCAAATGTCCTCCTAGTATCAGGAAATAGCTTTAATTTTATATTGATTGAAGTGTAATTTAGTGTTTATTTGGATATACTTTCCATTTTTTATTTTAAAATTAATTTTTTTTATATAAAAGTAAAGCATCTTACACATAGATTTACCTTACATCTTTAAAAATTGCTTTTAGACAATTTAATAATTTTTTTAAGAACTCTTGCATCTCATTTAACAATAATAATTATTTTTTATTTTAAAATTAGAAAATAAAAAGTATTTTCAAACCGACATTCAACTCAATTATTTTATAATCTAGGATAGGAAGGAAACCTCCGTGTGTGCCTCCATCGAGTAATGACCATAATGCCCTAGCTTTCCCTTCTTGAAGTATACAAGACAATGCGCAGCAATAGTTGACAAGTTGATCATGAATCCATTGACTATAGAGAAAAAAAGATGCTTGAATAAGAGAAAAAATTAATGATTCATTGACTATTGAGAAAGAGACCTTTTTTTTTCTCTTAATATGAAGGGAAAACAAATCCAAAATAAGGGACAAAGAAGCAATAAAGTCAAGAAAAGAATAATAATAGAGATGGGTCAAGATAAATAGCCAAATCTTTGGACCGACTATAAGTTTAATTTTGGACGTAAATGATTCAATAGATCGGGAAAAAGAAATATTTTCTTGGTTGCTTTCTCTTTGAAAACTAAATGGGAAAATTGGGAAGGAAAATGTGAAAGGAAAACACCATAGTCCAAAAGAAGGGAAAAGGGACTTGGACTGGGTGGCTACTAAGTCAAATACAAAGCTAAGATAGACATGAGAAAGTACCAAGTCTTGGGACCATGTAAACCCGATCTTTTGTAACCGTAAAAAAGACTTGAAAATGAATCATGTATGTGGGTGCTTTTGTGGAAGTGCTATAGAATGGTGTTTGGATCCCTAGAAAAAATAAACCCATTTTGTGATTTTTTTTTTCTTCATACAAGGAGTAAACATATCTTTGCAAACATGTTTTCACAATAAAATCAAAAGAGAAAAAAAAAAAAAAAAAAACTATTAAGGTATTTAATCAGAAACTAGCAAAACTTAGAATATATTTGACTCTATTTTTACCTAAAGTGTTTTCTCTAAAAGTATTTTAAGGAGAATCATCTATTAAATATTTTTTTCAGAAAATATAAGTGATTTTTTTATACGATTTAAATTTTTTTAAAAAGTGTTTCCTAAATTTTGTTAAATATTTATTTTTTTTTTCAAAAACATTTTTTAAGATAAAAACATTTTCTAAAATCACTATAAATTTTAATAGTGCATTTGGAAGTATTTTTTTTAAGTGTTTTCTTATAAAGTGGTTTTAGAAAAATCATGTATATTTCTCCATAAAATACTATAAAATGATTTTTCAGTATTATAAATGATTTTTTAAAATTTTAAAAGTGTTTTTTAAATTTTGCCAAATAGCTAATGGTTTTTCCAAAACACTTTATAGATTAAAACCGTTTTTAATTCTCAAATAGAGTCTTAATTTTGACTATTAAATTTGGATTATTACTTTCAATGAAATTTAAATGACCAATATATAAGATAAGGATATGAAAGAATGAAACAAATTATACACGACATCATTTGATTAGTGTGGTCGTTTTGAAACTTAACATTTTTTTGGTAGTTATCAAAAAAAAAAAAAAAAGGAAAAAAAAGATAAATATATTAGTCTTTTCCTAGCTTTTGAGAAGAAGACTTTCTTGGTAAATGATTCCAAGTCTTATATTTTTCAAGGACTTGTAAATCTCCTAGTCTTTCCTCAAGAAATGTGTGAGAGAAAGAGAGGTAAACAACTGAAAGCGCAACGCCTTTTATGGAGAAAATGGAAAGCTAAGTGGAAAAGGAGTTCAAACGGAGTAGAAAAGTCCATCAGAAATCCGTTACCTAACCGTGTGGATCCCATCTTTTTTATGAACTTCACATCTGGTTTAAAACTGAACTCAGCTTGAAGACGGATTTCAGTGAGAAAGTTGGAAGGAAATTTAACGTTGACCACGTATTAGTCTTGTAAACGCGTGGGCCCAACTTAGACTTTGTTTTTCCTTTCTTTGAAAATGAGTGGAATTTGCATATTTAAAATATGTGGAAAATTCATGCATCGGATGATAGTGTTCGTTTGTTTCCCATCATACACGTAAAGCAATAAATTAATTAATTAAAATTTAAAAGGTATGAGAAAGGAATTATTAATTTCGGTTTCGAAATTAAAGTCAAAATATATCAAATCTCGATTTTGAAATAATGGACATGCAAATATAAAAAATGAGTATAGATACCGATCTAAGATTCAAATTCAAATTTAATAGATTTTTATTACCAGTAATAAATTAGCATCTTTTTTTAAGTAATTTATTGATGGATAATTCAAACTCATAATTTTTAATATAAAATTATAAGTGAAGGAGATTCACAATTTATACGAATTTTATTTATCTAATTATAAAAGTGTGATATCTCATATCATATCAACGAGATCTCGAAATCTCCTTAACCATATATTTTAAAACAGTGAAATCTTATCAGATAAGAAAAAATGTGAAAGTAAGTTTAAATTGACTCATTACTTAAAGTTAGAGTAATTTTTACGTAAGTCTTCATTTTTTATAAAATATTTATCTCTTAACTTTAGTAATTTAATGTATATAGTCGTAGTTTTTATAATATCTTAAACTCTTTAGGCAATTCATTAAGTTACAAAAGGTAATTAAAGAGGTGTTTATGTTAATTTATAGAATAAATAAACAAGAGGAAAGATACAAAATGATAGCAAGAGAGAGGGGGACCAGGGAGACACTTTCCATGTGAATTTCCTCAGAGTAACAAGCAACATCAGCAGTTCTGTTGCCGTATCTGACAAACCCTCTCTCCACGCCACATCTGCACCCTCCGTTCCCCTATCTACGGCCCACGTTCAGGACTCCCCCCCAATGTCATTTTTCTGGTCCTCACAACCGTAGACGCTTTCAACAGATTAGTGCGTGTGGGGCCAGTGGCCCCCCTTTCACCCCACTCTCACAGGACCGACGATGCTATTGTGCGCCGTAAGTTGTTTTTTTTTTTGTACTTGACCCATGTCTGGAGCCTCAAATGACCTTGTTACCCTTCTGCTCCCTCCTCCGCCCTGGATACGGCCATGTCCTGGCCTTTTGTTTTATTTTGTTGTTTGGTTGCCCAGAAATTCAGGAGTTTATTTTTTTTTTTTTTTCAATTTCTGTTTGCCATATTTTTTTAACTTTAATTTTAAGATGAAAATAAAAAGAAAAATCAAAAAGTTTTTTTTAAAAATTAATTATTGTTGTATTTATGATTTTAATGTTACCTTTCAGCGAGTCCCCGCATGGAATCTAAATATATTGTGTCCTCTAGATGAAACTACTCTCATTCATAAAGAAAATTATTATTATTATTAATATAAAAAAGTGAAAAAAAAAACTAAAAACTAAAAATAAAAATTAAGATCAACCAAGCGAAGTGCAATTTTTCTCTCAAACTCCATGAAGTCGACGGTGAGACTTCGTATTTCTGGTTTTTCTTTTCTTCCTTTTCTTTTCTACGGTTTTCTCGGGAAACAAAGGGAAGAAATTTGATTGGAGAAGGGGAAAATTGGACACCATCACAGAACCCAAGTAAGATTCTGAACTTTTTTAAGCTCTAAATTCCATGAATGTACTATTTTTTCGAACTCGGAACAATCAACTCACGAATCTCGAGTGCGTTGACTCGGGGAACTCAGAGGAAATAGAGTCAAAAGCTCCGGCAGCTCCGACCCCCTCGGTGTACTCATCGGTGACGGGAGGAAGTAAAAACCCTTCTCTGCAATCGCCCTCTCCTCCTCCGACGCCGGCGATTCTCCGCCGGAGCTCCCCGCTCTCCCGGAGAACATCGACTCCGACGAAAGCGGAGTCACCGGGCTAGGAGTCGGCGACACGACGCGCGGGGAGTGGGGAAACGGCGAGTTCCGGAGCGTGGTGATGCCCAGCTTGATCTCGAGCTTCCTCATGGTGTGTCGCCGCTCCTGGAGCTTGAACGGCGAGCGGCGAGGCCCGGTGGAGGAGTCGACGGAGTTGGGTCGCGCAGATGCCCGGACGGGGAGGGTGACGGGAAGTTTCTCTGGAGAGTCGACGGCGGCGCCGGTGAGCTTTTGGACAAGGTCTCGGAAGGTGGTGGCGTCGGCTTGGACGAAGGTGGTGGAGGTGGGTGGTGGAGTGGGTGGCGAAGAGACTGTGTAGTGAAGGCGCCTTGTATCCATGTTCAGAGAGAGGGTTTGAGTCTTTGAGAGAGAAAGGAGCGACTGTGAATGAGAGGAGATGATTGTCATGGTGGAGTGAGAGGTATATATTATATTTTTCTTTTGGTGTTTGGGTACTCAGAAATTTTCGAGAATTTTAAAGTAAGTTTTATTAGGGTGGCCTGTGTTGCCGCTATTTTTCGCACAGCTTACCTGGCAAATGCCGAAATAAAATAATGAACCCACTCAAATAAAATTTAATTTTTCCATTATTAAATTTAAATCTATTTTTAATAATTTAAAATTAATAAATTATCTTAAAATTTATTTAATTTATTTTACTGTTTTATACAAAGATTGAATAATTTAAAAATAATATTTTTTTTAATAATTTTAATTATATTTATTTTTTATATATATTTTTCACTACGAAGGAAAAGTACACTACACTATTTTCCTCAGAGAGCTCTTTAAGTCTGAACTGGGTTATTGACTACCGAAAACCTGCTTTTTTTTAATAATACTTTGAGTACGATAATTTTTTCATTCTTAAAAGAAAATATATAAAGCCTTTTGTTTTCTCTCTCCATTGACTAATTCAAATAATCTTATCTTAAAAGGCTTTGTAATTTCATCTTCCTAGATGTTAACTTGATTCATCGTTGTTGGTGCATGACTAATAATGTCCTTTGCCGTTAGCTTTCTTTAAGTGAACGGCGAGGTACATGTAATAATTATTATTTTTTTTCTTTTGATAAATTTTAATAATATTATATTGAGATTTTTTTTTCCTTAAAAACGAAGGTTTGAGGTTTTTTTTTTTTTTTTCTCTTAATAAATTTTAATGATATCAAATCCATGGAGTTTTTTTATTCTCATAATTTTATTTTATAAAATATTTTTAAAAAGTAATAATAGTCAAAACAATCTAAAACTTATAATAATAAAGACTACTTTCAAGTTTTTCATCCCAAGGGAAAAATTATTGGAAAATTTGATTTTAATGTTTTTATGAAAGGTAAAAAGGGTAAAACATATTTGAAAGATTTTTGACAAGCAAATATATATATATTTTACAACCAATTTTAAATATTTTTATTAAAATATTTTAAATAATAATTTTGTTTCGTAAGATAATTAAAAACCGTTTTAAGATTTTTTTTAAAAAGATTTTGTGCTATTTAAATTGAGATTCTTCTCGTCTACTTCCTCTCTTCTTCGAAGAAAATGAGAAGTGATAAACAAGAAAAAGACAAAAGAAAAGTCACCCAAAATGTTAAGATATTATTCTAAGGCAATGGGGTGGCCATGCCTTAATGGCTCCCCTATTGACCATACTTCCCATTTGTCAACAACCAATGCCTATGAAATCTTGATTTGGATCACATCTACACTATTATATAGTAAATAAAATCATATTAAGAAGTTAGCTAATAATTCACTACATGATGAAGAGTTTATTATGCTAAACCACTTGCCCATCACTCTCAAATTAACTTAATGCTATTTTAAATAATACTTTCTTCTAATAAAGTAGTCGTACTTCATATTTTTCCATATCAATATGTAGATTTTCTTATAATTACTATTTGGTCATTTTAAATTATTTAATGTGATGTATCCAATCATGGATTCTTAGCCTAAGTGAGAGATTAGGAGTGGGATTAGGCAAAAATGCAACCTTGGACAAGTGTCCTAACCCAAACAATTGTATTGGAAAAAAGTTGATTTGAGTTATAATTACTATTTAAGGTCTTATATTACTATTTAATTATTCTAAGTAAGTTGATAAGTGCTACCCACCTTTAGATTCTTTCTTTATTATAAAGTGAGCCAGTAGATGTGGGTTAGGCAAAAGTATAACTTTTGACAAGTGTCCTAGCGTAAGCCATATGTTGAAGAAGCTTGTTATGGGCTATATACAATTTGGGTTCAAAATTGCCCATTTACCCTCATGGTAGGTTTGGCTTTGGAAAGTTCCAAAGAAATCATCACAAAAAGAAAATAAAACAGTTGAAAGGGAAATAAAAAATAATTTTAAAGTTAATAAATTATTTTTATATATTATTCTAATTTTTTTTACATATTTAAAATATAGAAATTTTTTAATAATTTTAATAATTTTTTATTTTCTTTGGAATTTTTCATAATAAAATCAAATTTTAAAAAATTATTATTTTTAGTATTTTTTTTCTTCCCTGGTATTTTATCAAACCAAGCATAGCTTTAATTTCGATTGTATTTGGATACTTATGTTGAAAATGGTTGCTTTCTTTCTCATGGTTTATTTATTTAATTTTATTTTTTAAATTGCATTTTGACACTATGATTTTAATATAAATTTAAAAATAGCATTTTGAAATTAAGGTTTCAATACATATTTCAAACCATATTTTCAAATTATAGTTTTAGCTTAAATTTAGAAATCCTATTTTAAAAATGTATTTTTATATAATTAAAAATAATAGTTTGAATAATAATTTTAAATCATGTCAAAAACCTATATTTTATTTAGATAAAGGTCCCATTTCATCCAATATTCTTCTTTATATATAAGGGTTGTGAACTTACAAATTTCTTAATTTTGTAAATGTATTAATTTTTTTATTTTTAATGAAAAATAAATAAAAATAAAAAAAATAAAAATTCTTGTGGGACTCAATTTGGGCTTTGGACTTGCAAATAGAAATTTGAGATAAGAGTGTAGGTAAATGGAGTTGAAGAAGAGTGAATTTAATTTTTTGAAGTTGATAAGGTTAAGTAAGACATTCAAGAGAAATGATTGATTTTAGGAAAAGAATTTACAGGTGCTTTGTATGGATGAGGACACCTTTGTTTGTATAAGGTATGAACCAATTTAATAATCAAATCAAGCGTATAGAGTTTTATTAAATTCAAACCCCTTTGAAATGATCTAGTTTTTGAACTAAATCAACCCACGTATTATTATTGTTGACTAAGAAAATGAGAAAGAACAAAAGGAGAAATAAATTAAGATTATTTTATTGGAAAAAAATCGGAAATTCCTATATGTAAAATAGTCAAAGTCTTCCTTAATAATGACAATTGCTTAATGAGATAGACAAGATTTTTATCTAAATGGATAACCTAGAATCCAATATTTATCCAATATTGCTTTTTCTCACTATACTTTGGGCTATGTTTGTTCCCGGAAAATGCGAAAGAAAGAAAATTAGGAGGAAAAATGGAAGGAAAGAAAAAGCTAAGAAAATTAATATAAATTTTTTCACTTGTTTGGTTATCCATGAAAAATTCAAGGAAAAAAAAAAAGAATTCATTTTCTTTTGTTTGGTTAACCATGAAAAAAAGTCAATGAAAAATGAAAGGAAAACAAAAATCAACAATTTATCTTAAATAATTATTAATTTGTTGAATAATAAAATAAATTTTGTGCTCTTATTTTCTAAAAATCAATTTTACAAAACTATTGCAGAAACATATAACCAACCCACATCCTAACTCAAAACATTGCTCCTTACTCACAAGAATTTATGTGAAAATCAATGCTTGGATAAACCAAATTCAATAATCCTAGAATTCACACGCAAGCAACCAAATTTTCAACAAATTAACACCGCATTTATACACTTTCTGTAGGACCTCTATACACCTTGCTAAAGGAATATACATCTATTATGCCCTCATAATTGCATTAATCTACAAGATGCCATTAATTCAATCACAAACTACACTAATCCAATGACAAAATGGGTAAGCAAAATCTACACCACTCACCCTGGAAAGATAAATGAATAACATGCTGAAAAGATAGATGAATAAAAAATAGTTTCCATAACAAAGGAATAAAAAGAAGTCTCCATAACAAACAAATAAAAAGAAGTCCTTATAGCAAATGAATAAAATAAGTCTTCATAAGTCTAAAAATATAATAGATCAATTTCTAATAGTCATCTATCATCCATGAGTTTTGATATCAAAACTTCTCATATAGCCCCAAAACAAAAGTAAAACTAAAAATAAAAATAATCTCCATCTCAAATTAGGCATACAAAAAAATAGGTCCAAATTTAACTGACAGTCAAAGCTTACACCTATCAATTGGACAAGGAAGGAAGGCCCGAGTTGCACTTACATCACCGGTAAGAGCTTGATATGCTTTCATATGAGATACATCACTCATGCCTCCAATCTTAGCGATCTCTTCAAACAATTGCTCTCCTGTATAATTTTGAAGGTTGCTTCTATTAAGAGCCGCAATAATTGCATCCATTCCAACTCTAATTAACCTTAATTCTTCACTTACAATGTCAGCATATTTTGCTTTTCATTTTTTTGTTTCTTTGTTTGACTTTGGTGCAGAAACAAATGCATCTACAAATGAGAAAGATGTCTCAGTTGTTGCTTCATTTTCAACATAAGCAAATGTTTCCTCTCTAATCCCATGTTGTGATGATCCTAATGGAATTGTGTCATCCAAATTTTGTTCCTGAGCCCAATAGATTTGTCTTTCTTTTGCACCTGCAACAAGACTTCCTGTTGCTCGATCTTTTCCAAGAAGAATGGGCAACTTATCATAATTTCTAATAGGCTTGTATCTGAGTTGAGATGCTCTTGGGTGTGCCTTTTAACATCATAAAAAACAAATATTAACAAAACTCAAGTTCAATTGTGATAATGTCTATTAGAAATTTATAGCTCTACATTACATGCAAAATTTTTATTTCTAATAACTCAAAAATAATAATTAACTCACCTTAGTGTAAGTAGTCCATATTTCCGTGGTAGCTTCGATCATTTGAGTTGATTCATTGAAACCAAATCCACTACCACTTTGTAAAACTTCTTGAGCAGCATAGAAGTTTTTTTTTTTTTTTTAAGTTTTCATTCTATTTTTTATGTGCTCAGAGTTACAACTCAATTCAAAATTTTCCCCAATTTCTCGAGCAACTATTGCATAAGTTGTCTTGGTGAAGACTCGTCCTATCTTTTGCCCTTTATGAATTTGCTCCATTAATTGATCGACTAAAAAGTTGTCCATTTCATCAATCCAAGTCAAGTTTCTTTTTTCACTTACACTTTTGTGTACTTCAAAGCCTTCACTATGTTCCATCTAAAATGATAATATATATATATGTTTAAAATGAAAAGTCAAGAGGATGAGATATAATAATAACTTCATTGTAACTCATTCAAAGTGTGATTTTAACTAGAGGAGTTATAGTTCTAAATACAATCATCATACTTAATATGAAACACAAAAAACTATACAAGAAAAGAACCATTAAATAAAAAGACTCATCAACAATTTCTATTGTAATATTTCCACATATCCATGGTTATTTTCTCCCTTAAGATTTCTCATTCCTTGGATTTTTTAGTTAAACTCAAGACCATTGATTCAAACTCCGCTTTTTCGCTAAAAAACTCTCTATCGACCTCTGCTATTAGTCTTTCATCTGGATCAACACATATGAGATAGTTATGAAGGATACAACATGCTAGTATAATATCATATTGTGTGTCAACATGGCTCCGTCCCACTAGCTATTATTGGAAACCTTTTCTTCAAAACACCAAATGTTCTTTCAATTGCATTTCTCAAGGACGAGTGTCAAATGTTGAAAACCTCTCGAGCATTTTCTGGTTGATGAACACTATACTCTTTTAAATAATAATGAGTGCTTCTATATGGGGTAAGAAATCCAGTTTTTAGTTGAAAACTCGCATTAGCCAAATAATATTTACCTAAGAAGCATAAACAAAGGATCTTTGTTAATAGTAATAGTCACTTGAGCTAATAAATTATGTTATTATCTAATCACCTTGTGGAACAATCAATTTATCAAAATCTCTCATTAATGAATTATCTAGGATTCTTGAGTTTGACGCAGATTCTTCCCAACCAGGTAAAACATATGTGAACTTCAAGTTAAAGGAACATGCTGCTAAAACATTCTGTGTTGGATAATACTTTCGCTATCGATACCTTTCTACAACATCATTTGACACTTTTACACGAAAATGTGACCCATTAATCGCCTCTATGCAATCCTATAAAGAAACAAAATTATTAGTTTATTTTGAAATATAAATAATATTCTAATAATGTTTATTAGATAAGTAAGTTTACCTTAAAGTAGGGCCAATATTTGGTATTGTCCTTGATTTCTTGAGGGCACTTTAATCCATCAGGCTGCTTTAAGAAGACATCATCTAAAGATATTATAGCTCTAAGAACTTGATAAAAGTGACGACTAACAGTTTCACTAGAATGCTTGAAATAAAATTTCATAGTTCTATTCCTTAAATTATGACCAACAATGTGAAGGAATTTGGCAACTTGTTCTTCTACATTACTATGTGCACTATTTCTAAGACGACCTGTTCCCCGAAGAATGTTTATTAGTCTTGCGAATGCATCCTTTCCCATACGTAGTTGATTATAACAATCTTCATTATCCATTAGTGTAAGTCTTTCCATCAAAACATGTCATTCATAATCTCCTTCATTAGAGATTGATCTCTCCAAATAGTTTGAGCGATGATAAACTGAAACAAGAATTGTCGCATATGCAACATACATAGCTACACAAGTTGCAGCCCATCTTCTAAGTCTTTGTCACTCTTCATGATAAGTCTACATGATAGCAAAGTAAGAGGAATGATTTAGTAAAGTCATTAGGAAAAGTAAGAGGAACTGAAGTATTATGATTAGGAAGAAAGCTTATAGGAACCAAAACATTTTTCTATGAAGGTTTAGGAGAGCAAATTTGTGAAATAGGTGCTAGAACTTGAAAAGGGTTTGTCTGTGACAATGGTTGTGCTAGAACTTCATGTGTATGCAGACTGGAATTCCTATATACAATGCCATGAGATTCTAGTATTATTGCAACCAAAATAATTTGGATTCAGTCTTTCTTACAATATCTTGGTCTCAGTAGTTGTAGAGAATATAATGACCTAAAATGCAGTCCTCCGAAAGACTCAAGGTGATCGAACCATTTAAAATTCAAATTTCTATAAAGTAGTGTTGTGTTCTCAACTGTTGGAATATATTTTGCCTTGTGGCAGCTTAAAGGGCAGGTGAGAATCAAGCCTATTTTTAAGAGTTTGATTGGAGTTGCCAAAGAAAA
Organism: Vitis vinifera; assembly: GCF_030704535.1. Taxonomy (NCBI): domain Eukaryota; kingdom Viridiplantae; phylum Streptophyta; class Magnoliopsida; order Vitales; family Vitaceae; genus Vitis; species Vitis vinifera. The sequence goes on from NC_081808.1 coordinate 6,971,781, forward strand.
TTGACATGAAAAGTTTTTGATATTTTAATATTTTTTTTGTTGAGTTTTGGTAGTCATGACCATGACCTTGACATTTAGAAATTAGCATGATTTCCAACTATGAAAATTTTGAGGAAAATATTGCATGAAAATTAAAGATAAGGAAATTTTATTTTTTTTTACAACTTTTAAATTTGGAAAATTTCAAGGATTGAAGTGTATGGATCCTCTGCTAGATATGTGGCTAAGTAGCTCAAGGTATGTATTGTATATATATTTGGAAAATAATCTAGAATCAACTAGTCCTCAAAATAATATAAAGAGGATCTGAAATATTATCAACTACATAATATTAATTATTTCTTGAGATGTTTTTAAATATTAATATATTTTATAGGGAAATCAATGCATAATTGGCTTGTGGGCTATGAATTAATATCACAGTTACCAAAAATTGTGGGCAGTGAAGAACCGAAACCCATGTGAAAAAGGTTATTTTCAGACCTTGAAATAAGGAAACATAGAACTCTTCTCTTTCAATTCAGTTTCTAAACTTTGTGGTGGATGTATACCTCACTGACAGGTTATATGCATCAGTAGTAGTACTTCATTAAGCAATACAATCCTAACCATTTGGCACATTTGGTCCTGCCATTCAGGTTGTTTCTTTGCATCTCTTTCCTTAGTTTTTTCTTTCCTTCTTTCTCCTCTATTTTTTTCATCCAAAACTGAGTGAATGCATATGTGGACCACTTTACTTGAGATCTATTTGGTTTGGGTTGGTCTTGGTTTGGGATGCTTCAATAGAGGGAGGCAGATTTGAGAATCAATATTCCTAGAATGAGAAACTGTTCATGCTAGGATTTGAGAATCATAAGCTATTGGACTTGTTACTATAAAGTCATGGCATGGTCCATCCATTGGTTTTTCATTGGCACAAAGCCCTAAACCTTTGTGGAATTTTTTGGAGTAGTAGTAAACTTATACATCTTATTGGCCTTTATGTTGTCTACTTTTCCTTCATTTTTTTTTCTTATCTATATATATATATATATATATATATATATTAAATTATCATTTCTCTCACTCTTATATTTTCTGATTAATTTGAACCCATAAGGCTCTTGTGGCAAGCTTAATATTTATGAATCCTTGAGAAGAATGAGAATTTCTAGAAAAACCAAGACCCAGTCTCCAATAAAGAAAGCATGGTTAAGATCCAAATATGCATGTATGTTGTGTGTTTAGCATGTTCTGTGATTCTTAATGTGTTGCTTTTAAGCAATTATGTGTATATGGGTGGGGAGAGGGAGTTGAGTTGGAGCAACAGAGGAAGCAGAAGTAGTGGCAGCAATGACATGCTCAGGCCAAAGTTATTCTTAGCATAAAGCAGACAAATTGTAAAAGGCCAAAATCACCTCAAACTAATGAATGTGCCAAAACAGTGATATCTAGGCCTCAAAGGCTTTTTCAAAAATTTCAAAGAATTTTAATGACACAACACTTCATTAGGTGCTTGTCATTTTTTCTTCTTTCTTCATAGAATACCATTTCACAAATCTCATCCTAAATAGATAAAGAATGGGGAAACACCCAGCCTAAAAGATCATGGGCAAGAAGCATAATGACCCCACATGGAAAGCCACAAGCCTAAATAATATTCCTAAGCTAGCAATGTCTAATTTGGCTTCAAAAAACAAATCACCCACTCATCTGATATTAAAAAAAAAAATGGATTAAAACAAAACAAAACAGTGGGTTCTAAAATTAAAATGGAAGCACATTAATATTAGGTTTTAGAATTAAAATTCCTCAAACATATGCAGTAGCAAATGAAAATTTTGAATTATAGTTTTCAAAATCAAATGAAAGCATAGAGAATTAAAAAATGCAGACACAAGAGAAAAATCGAAATTGAATTACAAAGAATAGCATCAAATTTTCTATACTTGCACAATCTGAGTGTCTAGATTTCCAAAAATGAGACAAAAAAACAGAGTTCAAAGACCTAGAAATACAAAACATAAGGTTCACTAAGAGAAATGAGTTCAATTCATACCTGATCTGAAGACATGGATCCGAATATATTCATTGGATTTGAAGAATTCATTTCATCCATGGAAACTTGATTTGAAGAACGCACTTTATCCATGGGAACTCAGGTGCCTAATAGGGGTAGGTTTTTAGAGTCATTGGAAGGTGCTCAAAGTCATAGTGGTGGTCGTTGAAAGGGTCGACGACGGTGAGAAGCCATAGCGACCGGTGAAGAGGAAGAGACTTGGTGAAGACGATACCACGAGCCCAGTAAAATTTCCCCCAACTTTTCCCTTATCTTTTTATCTTATTTTCCTAATTATTTTTTAAGAAAAATAGTAGGGAAAATATTCTGATATTTTCTTTAATATTTTCCTTTATATTTTTTTCCATCATATTTTCCATGTCACCTAAACTAAAGAAAATAATTTTCCACATGATTTTTTTTCCTTTCCTTAGCATTTTCAGAGAACCAAACATAGCCTTCATGTTTTACTTGTTGAATTTTTGTATGATTTCTTACTATATAATTTGGGAAGGATAGTATTATTGTATTTTTCTAATAAATATGGATAAATAATTGAGATATATACATATGTTAAACTTACAATTATTTCTCTTATAAACAAATAAAAACATTTTTCTTTTTAAATTTAACTATGGATAAATAAGTAAGATATATAGATGTTCTAAACTTCTATGAAATTTTATCATACTAGTTCTTTCTCTTATAAATGGATGAAACTTACTTTTTTGTTTTATTGTAGAGTTGAAAATTGTTGTTTATAGTTTAAGAGAGAAAAGTCTTGCAATATGGTGTGCAATTGGAGTGTATGAAGTTTCTACCAACCCATGAAGAACTTGTTGGGAAGTTAAAGGGAAAATCTAGAGTATTCACTTGCACAAGTTAAAAGATTCATTCACAATAATAACAACCTAACAAGAATGAACAATAATAATCCAAGAACATTCAACTAAAAATGGACATCATATATAATATGGAGTTAAGTCCTCACTAGTTTCTTCACCTTGAAAACTTATATTTATATATATATATATATACTTGAGGTAGGAATCTATCATCCCAGAAAACAATGAACAGATCGGGAAGAAATTATATCACCTGGACTTCCCAAATGGTTGATGAAAGAACCTGTAATTTCACCATTGAGCCCTAAAACAATGCCCAAGAAGACAACCTTAATTTTCTTCCCTTTTTTTCATTCACTTTTTTCCAATATACCAAACTCTGATGCTATTTATATTTGAGCTTAGAAAATACTTAAAAAATAAAATAACCTAATACATGGGCTTAGGAAAATTTCATGGGTTGGACAAACTTTGCCCATAATAGAACACATAAATGAATATTTATGGGTGCAATTGAATAATGACATTATTTATGACAATACTGTTAAAGAACTAAACATATACGACTACGAGCCTTGACAACTCCAAAGTATGAAAAATATTATTCTTTTCTTTTTTTCAAAGTTATTAATTTATTTATTTGAGGTTTTTAATGATGGAAATTCTTTTTCAAAGTTGTTGGTTTGATTGATGGAAATTCTTTAGAGAAAATTTTGATATGAATTTTTAAGATAGCTCCTTATCAAGAATTTAGATGTTTACTAAGTTCACATGGGATACTTAGACAACTCATAGCTAAGTGTTGCATGTAAGTTTAGGAAAGATCCAAGCTACCACATGTAAGCTTAGGAAACACATAAGTCTATGACATCATGCCAAATATTATTGATTTGATTTAGGAGTTTGTTTTAGGGTTTTAATCATGGAAGTTTTTAGAAGAAAATAATTTTATGTATTTTAATATAATTGGTCCTTTTAAATAGTTTTAATATGATCTTATACTCTTTAGGGTTTTAGTCATGAATTATCTAAGCACACCAAGCTCACTCCTAAATCCATGACAAGAAGTGTTGCATGTGAGTTTGGAAATACCTAAGTCCATGACATCGTGCTAAATATTCTTGATTTTATTTTGGGGTTTCTTTTAGAGTTTTAATCAGGGAAGTTTTGAAAAGAAAATAATTTTATATATTTCAATATAATTGGTCCTTTTAAATAGTTTTAATATTATTCTACTTTTAAAAAATGGAACATATGATGAACTTCATATAATCTTTGTAAAATTATTGATGCTAAATATTTTTTATATGATTTTTTTCATGATGGTTCTTTAAAAGAAAGAGTTTTATATGATATTAATAAGATTGGTACGCTAAATATTTTTAAATCATTGTTTTTCTTTTGATTAGTTTACAAAAATTTAATTCTAACATTTTTTTTTTTTTTTTGAAAAATTGTAGGCCTCACTTTTAACCATGGGAATGTATATCTTTACCCCTATAAGTAAGAAACATGACAATGGTTATATAATAAATCAACTCACTAAACAAGACTATTGGAGGGCTTCTCAAAGTTGGCTCATGAATGAATACATGTTGATCTACCAACGACATAATTTAATACTTTGTTTAGGGCTATCAAAGGGCTTCTCAAAGTTGGCTCATGAATGAGTACATGTTGATCAACCAATCACATAATTTAGTACTTTGTGAGATCCATCAAAACAAAGTCGAACAAAAGTAATATAAGCAATTATCATAGTCGTAGCACATATGGTACTAAAAACCTTAATTCCTATTAGGTTAATCATACCTCAAATCCTAATTTCTACTTGGTTAACCTTACTTCAACCTCTTGTTTGAACCTTAATGCCTTTAATCAAGTTGATCCCATCGCATCATATAACCTGGTCTCTTTAATTTTATTTCAAATCATTAGGCAAGGAGTTGCGACTAATCCCTTAACCAATAATTCTTGTGACTCTAGTCATGATTATCATACTTGTACCATGGAATATCTCTTTGATGCAGAAATGCTAGATATTATCAATAACCCCCAACTATCAGTGTGATTTGAGGAAAGCTTAAACAAACTTGTTGACGATTAGAAATAACTATGGGTTATTGTTATTTATAGTCATAACTTATAGTTAAGGTTAGTTTTGAGGAGAAGAGTCATGCCATAGGTTGATTTGGTATTTCTATATAGTACTTTCCATGTATGTATCATGAATAAGAGTAAATGATTTATGATGAGAATAAATAATTTTGTAAAAAATAATTTTCTTGCTATGTAAAGTTTTGTTTGCTTTAGTTTAATTTTAGTTATAAAACTTTATATGAGTATGTACTTAATTTATTTATGTAGAAAATGCTTCCCACAATCCAAAATGATAAATAATTTTTTTTTAAACCTCTTATGGTAATTTGCAAGATAAATGTACATATTTTGCAAACAATTAAATGCCCTTTTCATAATAATTCAATAAATTAAGTAATTTAAGGTCTTAGTAATAAAAAGAAAAAAAAAATATACTAGTAAAAAACAGTCTTAAATTTTATAGCATTTTAAAAAAAATTGAAAAAAAATTATTATAAAATTTTCAATCATTTTAGTTATCGTATAGAATTTTTTTTTTTAAATATTTTATAAATTCAATAATTTCTCTAATAAATTTTAGCATTTTTTTTAAACAACTCACTTAAATTAGTTGAATGATTTCTCCATACATTTTCATCTGTTTTCTAATATAATTTATCCATACATTTTCATTCTTTGTATAGAACATGTGGTAGAGAACTAGAAAGACAGGTTGAAAACTCTAAAAACCATCTAGGAATTCCAACTCATCTAAATAGACCCAAAATCCCTTTCCTCATGTTTGCAGATGACTTTATCATATTTGATAAAGCCCCTCTGCAGGCTTATTCTAGTATTAATAAGATTTTGAATAAATTTTGGTCCATGTTATGTAACTTGTGAGTTTTCATAAGTTGGGTTCAGAAATATTCAATGGGCTACAAAGAGGAGGTTAGGGGAAACTTTAAGTATTTCTATTTCTAATGGAATTAGCAAATATCTTGGTTGTCCAATTATCCAAGATAGAATAAATACATAAATAAATTTTTTTGAAGTAATTCTTAAATCTAAAAATAAAAACTAGCATCTTAGAAAGTTTTTTCCTTTCAAGAACTTGTAAAGTAGTTTTAATAAAAGCTAATTTGGCTAGCTCTCCACTTCATGTTACAAATTGTTTTAAACTTACAATAAAATAAAATAATAAGGATCTAAATAAAATCAATGGAAATTTCTTATAGTTACGAAATGTAGGGTCTAATGAATCTAAAGAGTCTCATTTAGTAGCCTGAGAATGTTGGGAACCTCGAATTACTCTGTTCTCATGTCTTGGATCTCGTAGAGTACATGCATCTATCTTTATGAATCTCTAAATCTATCGCAACAAAAACATATGGTTATAAAAATCATTGTTAACTATAAATTTAGAGATACAATATTCATACCTGTGATTTAGATGTTCTCATATCAAAATCCATCTAATAAAGAAGAAACTTAAAGGGTCCAGAGGTCTCGTACACCCAATATCTTCCATTTGATGACTCGAACCATGATCTTGACACTTCAAAGTGTGGGTAATGGAAGGGAAGAAGTTTTGGCTCTCTTTCTCTCTCACTCTAGAGGTGGAAGATGACCAATCGAAAGTCATTAGAAAACCCTAACCCATAAAGGGGTATTTATAAGGTTGCCAACTGGGCTTAAGTGACTTGAACCCATCAAGGCTTGGGTCACTTAATATAGCTCAAAACATGTCCTAATTGACTAATTAACTACATAAGGTTATCTAATTAATCAATTAGCCCAATCCAGATACCTTATTTATTATCCCTTATGCAATCTTTCGTAATTATTAAAATGTCCTTATGCACAAGAATAAACTTGAAGTCAATCCAACCTTCATAAACCATGTCATCATGGTATATGAGTTCAAAGCGAGGATCATTGAAACCCATAGGAGTATTGGTTCCCTTAGAATTCAATTTTGAAATTAACTCAACATTTTACTAAAGTAAATCAACTGCACTCCAGTACCCTATGTAAATAACAACAAGATGAAGCGCAGGTTTGTGACCTACTATCCACTATATGTACACTACCCATGAACTAGTGTCCATAATCTAACAAGATCATAGTATCACTTATCAAGATTACCTCTCAAATTCTTGAGTTACAAATCTCACTTATTATGTAATTAATTGACATACTCTATCTTCAAGGAGCATATGTCAAATTCAACTAAAGGAATTACTATGGCCACATATTTCATTATTACATGTCTTTTGGATTACCCAATGGGACACACTATCTCAATCCCATGAGATATCATGGTGCCTCTATTGAGAATACTTGTTGCCACCATTCTCCATCAATAGTGATCCAATCCATAGGAATATATGATCCACTTTAGGGTCTTACCCATAGGTTAAAGCCTCCTATTGATTTTGACACATGATGAATATCCTCTCAAGGTTGAGAGTCCATGTGTATTGTAGCTTAGTGAATCATGAGATTACCCAAGGGGACACACTATCTCAATCCCATGAGATATCATGGTGCCTCTATTGAGAATACTTGTTGCCATCATCCTCCATCAATAGTGATCCAACCCATAGGAATATATGATCCACTTTAGGGTCTTACCCATAGGTCAAAGCCTCCTATTGATTTTGACACATGATGAATATCCTCTCAAGGTTGAGAGTCCATGTGTATTGTAGCTTAGTGAATCATGACAATTGATAGCCTTGTGTCATGATTTACAGTGGGTCTTATCCAATGTGCATCAAATAGATTAGTGTAATCACCATGGAAAACCTATTCCAACGGCTAAGACAAGTCATTCATCCAATTAAGAGATGGTGCACTATAGTCTCTATTAGATTTCCCAAATCCATAAACCAACTGTGGACAAATTATCTACTTACAAGGAACTTATGATTTGTATCTTCTATACAACTCCTAATGCACATAAGTCATGTACAATATAAGAGACATGAGTTAAATGTTCAAATCAATGCCAACACACCGAAAGGATAGCAAGGGGATAGTTAAATCTAACTTTATTACATGATGTCTTGCTTTTAAGGGCTTAATCCCAACAAACTCCCATTAGCTCCAAAAACAAACTAAGCATTCCACAAAGATTATGCTTAACAGTCATATCACCTCCATGTACTATCTCACAATAAGGTAACACTTCCTTTTTATGTATTTCTTCTTCTAGTGGTACTTTTGTTCTTTAGACCATGTCACCATCCCACTGTTATCACATAACAAGATCTTAGATGATATAACCAAGAGAACTACTCATAAGCCAAAAGGCTTCGTTTGTTGCCATAGAAACAATAAAAACCACTTAGAGTGTACACATACCTAGAAGTAAACCTGCGAGAGTCCTCATTGGACTGAAAGTTCTATTTCCCAATATGAAAAGAGTACCCACTCATCGCAAAGACTCACAAACATATAATCCCTCGTTCTCCAAGGATACTTGAGTATATGTTTGACATCCGCCTAAAGCTTTAATAAGGAAATGAACTAATATGTACTCATTATTCCTACAACAAAGAAAATATATGGTCTAGCATATAACATCACATACTTAAGGTTATCCATTGTAGAGGCATTAGATACCATCTTAATGCAATCTCTCTCCACAGATGTCCAAGAACAATGATCCTAAAAAAGACAACTCCAAATCTAAGGAGCAACAAACTCTTCTTGAAGTTTTGCATCATGTACTTGACCACATGCTCATCAATGTAAGTGACATGATGTTATTTTCCTATTCTTACAGTCTTAAAGGACCTTAACCCTAAGAATATATTGTCTTCCTCTAGATTTTCATCTAGAACTGAGTAGACTACTAGATCTTGACTGCTAACAATATCCTTACATCATATCCAATGAATATATTGTCATCTAGTTACAAGATCTTAGAGCATCACCACGCTTCCCTATGTCTTCTTATACACAGAAGACCATTTGCTATGAAAATTTTTGGTTGTTTTATCTCATAAATAAGACACTACAATAGATAGGAGTAATTTGATGGATTTGAGTATGACCACTGTTGAAAATGTTTTCTATAGTTGAAACAAAGTTTCAAACTATAACCTTTAGCTATAGTCTTAGCCACATAAAACTCAAACTTTTCATATACTCATGTGTTCCTCTTATAAACCAACTTATACCTAGTTTTATCCCTTTAGGTGCTTTTACAAAAACCCAAACTATGTTAGAATGCAAAAATTCTAACTACCTCTTCATAGCTCCTTACCTTAAATAAACACAAATGCTACCCACTGCTTCATCATAATCTATGGGATATAAACCTTCTATTATGATGAGGTATTGGCGTACTAGAAATCATAGAATGGTATGCCTTTAACCCTTCGGATCCATATTATCCTATGCAATGTGAGACCATCTTCTAATATATCCTCCAATATACGTCAAACATGTGAAAGTTGTGTATGCGATTAAACTCTATTTAATAAAATCACAAATTAAGAATTCCATTAAAATCAATTACGCTATAATATCATGTGAAACTCAAATAATAATAAAGAGAAAGAGAAAAGGGAATCTAAGATTTCTTATTCTAACCACTTGAAAATTAGGTGAAATAAAAAATTAAAAAAAAAACTAACTTATACTTACTCCTCGAAACAAAAATAATAACTCTAATATAGAAAATAAATAACTCTAATAGAGAAAATAAATAACTCTAATAGGAAACAAATAACTCTAATAAATGTTTTTAACAAATATCATTTTAAAAAATGGTTTTATAATTTTAAATTTAATAAGTAATTTTGTATTTATTTGTTAACGATATTCATAATTAAAATATTTAAAATTTGTAAATAAAAAATGTCCATGTTATTCTATATATAAAAAGAATTTTTATATATTAAATACTTATCAAATAATACATATATACTAGTATTATTGTACAGTATATTTTATACATATTTTTTTTTAGTTTTTTAACTATAAATTTAATTTTTCTATTCAAAATTTTTTTGTTTCGCAAAATAAGAAACATAAAAATTTTAAATTTTAAAAAAAATTAATAAAATAAATAAATTTATGGCAAATGATAAAATAATTTATGAGATAAGATATGCAATTTCACCTTTTATTCAATTTCATGATATATTCAATTACCAAGCATGAAATCAATTATAATATTTATACATCTTCTAGCTCATATGATTTATATTTTCATTGAATTCAGGATTTCATTTTCATTTTGGTTATGTTTGTTTTCCTTTTCATGCAATAGAAGTGTTTAAAATTTTCACGAAAAATTCCAACAAAAAATGGTAAATTTTTGTTTTGGAACCGTGGCCTGCCAATGCTGACCCAAACCCTGTTTAACGATTTTCTTTCTGACCAAACAGAGCTTTTTCTCTCAATCTAGCGGTCCTGATTTTTGCCATGTGCGTTTCAAAGGAAGAAGTGCGGCCCAAAGGACCTAACAGTTATCTTCACTGCAAAGCGACGACGTTTCGTGTGGTTTTCGCCACAAGAAAACTCAGAAACGAACTCCCACAGACATCGATCATTCCGCATACCCGCCAATTCACACCTTCGCTCTCTGCATTCTCTTCTAAATATCTCTCTCTCTCTCTGGCTGCTTTCTTTCTCTAGAAATGTCGACCTGCGTCTGCTGCTCTACACCTGCAATTTTGGGCAAATCCAAAGAAGGAGTTTCAAACGGCGTCGTATTGAAGCCTCCTGGTTCTATTTCGTCTTCGAGATCCATGAATTCTAGGGTTTTTGGTGTTCGAGCTTCAATGGTGGATTCCTACGAGAGCTCATCCAATTTCGCTAAACGCATGGAACAAGCTTGGTTGATCTCTCAGGTACTAGGTTTATTGTTTTTCTTTTGGTTTTCTCCTTGTGTTTGGTTTTGTGATTCTTAGGGTTTTGGTGCATGGGAAAGTTTGGCCGGAATTTCTTTTCCTGGAATTTGTTTGCTCTTTGATTTGTATTAAGTTTGATTGATTCATCGGTTGATTGGTCTGAATTTGTGAGAATGATTGGTTTTTCCCCAAATATTCCCTGGAGCTTTGTTTATTTTTTAGCTTATCAAAAGCATTAACAGTGCTTGAAGAACAAAGAAGGGGCGGAAGAAAAAGACACTTGTATTTGCTAATGTTCTCCAGCACTATATTTTGGATCAAATTTTTGGTTTACGTTTCTTATATCCTAAAATTGTATGTTAATTCCAATGTGGCTAAAAAAGAATAAGTGAATTCAACCACGTTGATGTCTAGGAAGCACTTCTGTACCTCCAAAATGTTGTCCTAGATTATGTTGGTAGCTGTCATACATTAATAATGGTTATGGTAATAATAAAAGGAGGAAAATTTTACTTCCAAGGTAGAAAAATTGATGTCTTGCTTCCAGAATTAGAAAGTCACGTGTAGAGTGATTATCACATCCAACTTTATGGTCCCTTTTTATTCCTTTTTGCTTTTACAATCAGAATAAGTATTTTTGAAATGTTAACTAAACTTTGCTTTAGTTATTTGTTAATTTTTTTTTTCAATCACATGTTAGTTTTCCTTTTGTATAATTAGGATTAACCTTGATCTAAATTTCTATTTTGAAATGGAATTAATGAGGGTATTATGGTGTTCTACTATTCTTCTGTTTTCAAGATGTAATTGTCTCAATTTCTATATGGTTGGGGTATATGTGGAAGATAGTAGACTGTAGTACTGAACTTTGGTCATTATTTTTTTTTATAACCGAGTAACCTTGCATGGCCAAACCCTTAGGTCTCTCCATGGGACCCAAACCTTGGGGTGTATGTGGGAGATAGTAGTGAACTTTGGTCATTATTTTTTTTTTTTTTATAACCGAGAAACCTTTCATGGCCAAGCCCTTAAGACTCTCCATAGGGATCCAAACCTCAGGGTGCTAATGGTGTCTGCAAAAACCAACACTGGGTAAATTAGGATATCATTAGTGGCAAGATTTGAACCTAGGACTATGTGCCTCTTATTAAGACCTCACCTCCCAACATTCACCCTGACCAACTGGGCTACCTTAACAAACAGTGAATTTTGGTCATTATAGAATATTTTTGGTGAATAGACTGAACTGTAAGCTCTCAATCCTCTTTTTTTCTTGTCTCTCATTTTCTTCTCTCCTCTTTGTTGTCAACCCTGCCTCCCCAAGAAAGGCAATACACTTATGCATGGGGACCCCACCCTTAGCTATTTTTAGCGGTCATGAAAGCCCTCAGCTGCTTGTTTTAAGGGCAGCTCAAAGGGTTTTAGCAATGGTTTCAATGTGGGGGTAGAGGGAGAGTGGTTATAGAGGTCTCTCATCTCCTCTTTGCAGATAACATTCTTATCTTTTCTGGTGCAAATGTGGACCAGCTAGTCCAGTTAAGGTGGGTGCTTCTATGTTTTGAATTGGTTTCTGGTTTGAAAGTTGATCTGTAGCAGAGCAAGCTTGTTCCACCCGGCGATGCTTTGGGCTGTAGGGTGGGAGATTCCCCATGTCCCATATAGGCCTTCCCTTGGGAGCCCTGTTCAAATCTCGAGCTGTTTGGAATGTGGTGGATGATCATTTCAATAGGAGATTGGCCTCTTGGAAAAAGCAATATCTCTCTCCATCTTGCTAATCTATTATATGTCATGGTTTGTCATTCCAAAGACAGTCAATTGGAGAAACTCCAAGGAAACTTCTTTTGAGTGGAAAAGTCCTCAAAATGCATCTTGTGAAGTGGGACATAGTCTGTAAGGTTAAGAATCTGGGTGGGCTTGGTTTAAGAAGGCTTGAAAAGTTTCAACAAGGCCCTTCTTAACAAATGGGTGTGGAGTTTTTCTGTGGAGGACACTTGTCTAAGAAAGAATGTTGTAGTTGGCGAGTTTGGGTGAGTGATTATATGGATGGTGTTCAAAAGGAGTTGGAGAGCCTTGTTGAGTAGGATTTTGGTGTGGTCTTGTTCAGAGTTGTTTGCTAGCCTAGGGTTGAATTAGAAGCCCAGTGATGAAGCCTCTGTTGCAACTGTAAAGGGCATTTTGTCAGATCATTAGTTCAAATTTGAAGAAATTCAGCCAGATTGATGAGTGAATGATATGGAACCTTGTATTTATTCCTGCTGCAGGACCAGGACTGCAGCTAAGGATATCAAGCTTTTGGGTGTCAGAGATCAATGATGGGCGCATCCTATTCATGTCTCCATCCTTGTTAGTGATCATGTTTTGTGGAAACACTAGACTAGTGTGAGCCAGAGAGAGGAAGTTTACCTCTCTTGTTTTGAAGTGTTAGGGGCAGAAAACTTTTGATTTTATGGTCTTTCAATGAAGAGATTTTTTTGAGGGTTTTCTCACTATTGAAGAAAGTTTGAAGGGCTTTTTACCCTGACATGGTTTATTTAGTTGATGAATTATATATCCAATTGTCTGCTAGTTCTCCTCTTGTGCTGTCCATTATTGGACTAGTTATGTGCTGTCCATTATTGGAAACACATTATTAATTTAGTGTATATTTTTCACATTCAATGAGATCCCCAGCCACACATAACTTTTTTCTATGATTGAGCTACTTAGTAAGCTGAAATGGGTTATGAAAATAGTCATTCATATTGTTAGGTTACAATATTATGATTTGAAATGAGTTGCAATAATGTGATATGAAAAAACAGATCATTGGACAACTTCTTATAATAATATTATATAAGCCTTTTGGTCTACAATATTCAATTATATGCTTTTTGGTTTTAACCCAAATTGACAAAAAAAGTTGATTTTTGTCATAAAACTGAATCAAAGCAAACCTAAACAAAAAAACCTACTTAGATCAGTTATCATTATTTAATCAAACTGAACCAAACCAATGAGTTTCCTCTTTAAGTTCAATTAGTTCAGTTCTTAATGCATAAAAGCTGATTAGATCAGTTTGGTTTGATTTTAATATTCAAAACCAAATTGAATGAACTATGCACTCATAGATACAAACATTTACAGTACCCAAAAATTGGTGCTTGGATACTGTTTTACTAGAATTGGCTGCATTTGAGCTGGTGAATGCTATTTGTCACTGGTTTTTCTTCACCGCCTTTGCTTTTGTTCTCCCTTTTTCTATGCCAGATGAATGAAGTGTTGCTAGGCCATCTAGGTGATAAAGTTGGCTATTGAAGAAAAATGAAGTATATCACTATTCTACAAGCCTCATAGCAAATTTTTAAAGACTCTTATTTATGATACAATTACTTACCATTTTTATCTTCTTTTTTTTTTTTTGGTCTTTTCATAGTTTAATCACCCAAATGTTTGTGATGCATGCAGCAACCGAGGCCAGTTTCTTGTACTTCCTGTGAAACAAAGGGTCATGTTGAATGCAAATGGTGTGGAGGCACAGGCTTCTTTATTCTTGGTAATAACATGCTCTGCCAAGTCCCTTCCCGGAACACTAGTTGTGTTATTTGTGCTGGAAAGGTAGATTTAAACTCAACTTATCCCAGTATATACACTTTTAATCTTGTATTATGTAATTTTCTATGCTCATTATGAATTTCCCAGGGGTCAACCTGCTGTTCTGATTGCAAAGGAACCGGCTTTCGTGCTATGTGGCTGGGAGAGCCTCCTGTATCCAAGTAGTGACCATTGCCATAAGGATACTAAGGCCATAAGAAAACTTACAGAGCTACAGCCATTGATGTTCTTTTTCCTGATTTCAGTCGTGAAGTTCACATCACACGACTTGACAACTTGTATTGTTTCTGTATTTAAACAAATCATACCATGAGACCATCAAAGGTTAGACTACAGAAGAATATACCATTGTTTCAACAATTTTTTTAACTCTACGTTTCGCGGTGTTGCCATTTAAGCCCTTGATAATTGGCTCCATCTTTAGTGCCCAAGCACACCAAGGCAATCATCTCCTATTCCTGATATGAATTGGTCAGACTCCCAGCACCCATTTGGAAGCAAATGTCTCCCTTATTTTTCCCGAGGGGAGGGGGGTGGTTTTGGGGTGTGTTCATTTTTTCTTTCCTATTTTTACATCATTTCAACATACCTTTTATTTATTTTATTTTAGTTTAGTTTTTTGCCACTATATCCATATATTAAGCAGTACTAAGTGCAATGATACATTTCCATTCCGGTTGGCTTGCTTTTTTTTTTTTCTTTTTTTTTATTGGGTTGTGTGATATTTTAGTATTTATGAGATATACTGGTGGAGAATTTGAATAGCACAAAATAAACAAAGGCAACTCGTTCTTTATACAATGATTAGGCTTTCATGTGTGTGGCTGCCAAATGCCAAGGCCTTTCTACTTGCAAGGCTTAAGAGATACAGACAACACGCAAGCTGTATATTGAACATTGAACATCTTAGTACTAGAAGCATATCCTAGGCAAGTTTTTAACCAAATATTGGGAGTCTCCAAGCTCGCTTGTTAATGCTTTCACTTGCCAACTGGAAGATGGTAATCACGCACAGTAATCATATAGGATGGGAAGGCCGACCTGTATGACCATGTTAGCCCTCAAAGTTGTCGGTTCAGTTGCTTTGAACTATCGCTGAGAAGAGCATCTTGTTAATATCCTCAGACTCTGATTCGTGGGTCACATCCCCTGCATCATTCACACAAGATTTGCTATTTCAACCTTTTCATTTCTAGAAGATTATTTATTTATTTTTTATAGAAAACGACAAAGGGATATATTGATAAAAAGGAAGTACAAGAGAAGGATGAGAAATTCTCCCACCAAAGAAAAACAAAACTACAAGGAATCAAATACAAAAAAATACAAAGTAAAAACAAGCAAACTCTCTAGGTTAGACCAACCCATTGGAATTACACACCTTGCATTTCTAGAAGATTATAACAAAAGAAAAAGATAAAACCCCATGCTTTGGCTGTGTATCTCATCTGGTAAATTAGTAGTATCTTCTATTTGCCATTATGAAAGTATTCCAAAACAATGTGCATGTATATTTAAATTTATTGTCAAGGTAAAAGCATGAAATATTCAATTTCTAAGTACATTAACAAAATCTGGCAGTTCTTAGGTTTCTGAATTCAACAACAAATAAATTTTCCTTCATTTTTTATTACTCCAGAACCCATTTATGTAAATAAATTCATACATTACACACTGCTAAATTAAACTACACACCAGCAAGGTCCTGAAAGCCTTACCTGTTCTTGATCTGACTTGATTGGTCCACTCATCAATGATCTGCAAGACGAGCATCAAAAGGGTGAACACTTCTTTTTTTTTTATAAGTATCAAAAGGGTGAACACTTTCTACTATGCCATGTGCGTATGTGTGTGTGTGTAAGGATGGACAAAGACCAAGTGAAAGAAAATGTGTTAAAGAGTCCTTATAATGGAGATTATGAAGAAAATAAGAAAATATAACCAGGCTAGGTTCTGTAGGCTTTACAAGCAAAGGAAAAGCTACCCAGGAAGACACTTATGACTGGGTGCTTAGTTATAGGCAAAGCCTTGCTACTAGTTCAATTTTGGTTGCTTGCTGGCCAGTGGTGCAAATTCTTTAGACACCACCTGGAAAATACACAACCTTCTGATAATGCTAATTGAGTGAAAAGATATTGATAATGAAAATATTAAATTTGATAACTTAATGTCTGCTTAGATACACTTCCTATTTTTTGTTTTTAAAATAAAAAAAGTAATAAATTACATATAAAAAGTATAACCTCTTGCATAAAGAGTATTTTCCTTATGTCTTTTAAAATTACCTTCAAAAATTTAAAATTTGAGGTTGTAAAAATGTTTTGATAGCTCAATTTTTTTTAAAACAGTTTTTAAAACCATGACTCTTTGGTGTAAGTTTTTAAGAGTTTTTTTATATCTTATATAAAAGTTACAACTATTTTCTAATTTTAAAAACAGAAAACAAGAAGTGTAGTCAAATTGAGTAAGTTCTAAGCCAAATAAAAAACACCAACATCAATACAAATCAACTGTGGCTGTCATATCTCAGTTCTCCAACACATTTCTAAGCACAGCATTATCAGAACTGACCAGGCTTTACCAGTTCTATAGTCTGACCTCAAACAAATCAAACTGCCAATGCCTGATAAGGTCACAGGGAATGAATAAACTAGCCTCCATATAAAAAATAGTTAATTGCATCAATAACCACTATAAAGGGCTCTCTCAAAAAGTAAAGATGTCTAAACAAGTGGTTTTTCAAAGTTCATAAATCTCTTTCATGCAATTTTAATGAAGATTATAATCGACGGGCTAAATACTGCAATTTCTAGACAGCTCTAATCAACCATACTATTTTCTAATTTTAAAAACAGAAAACAAGAAGTGTAGTCAAACAAACATTGGTATTTGATAAGATGCTTCATCATTTAGACAACTTAATAAAGCACAAAGGTTGAAAATGAATAAATATAAACGTGCCTAGATAATTAGAGGAGAGAATAATGAATCAATATATGTAACAGGGTTTCCAACCATTGTATATGCAAAACAGGTATTGCTTGAATGCCTTTATTTGCATTATTGAGTGTTCTGTTTTCCTCCTAATTAGAGTTTAACTGATTTTTATACATGAGCTCCCAAGTATGTTGGGAATGGAATCCACCCATTGATATTGAGGCATAATAAAATTACCTGGTTAAAGTTGGCATATGCAGGATCATCAGAATCACTGGCAAGGGGAATGCCCATAGGTGCTTGCATCCGTTGCAGTAAACTTCTGTTTCCAACCAAAGTAGTCCTGGCCTTATCAATCAAATCCTACGAGGGAAATCAATAGATAATATTATCTTCCAACTGTAGGATTTTTCAATTTTCTCTCCTTTACTATTTTGGTCATGGGTGGAGGAGCATTGTCAGTTGAGTAAGTTCTAAGCCAAATAAAAAACACCAACATCAATACAAATCAACTGTGGCTGTCATATCTCAGTTCTCCAACACATTTCTAAGCACAGCATTATCAGAACTGACCAGGCTTTACCAGTTCTATAGTCTGACCTCAAACAAATCAAACTGCCAATGCCTGATAAGGTCACAGGGAATGAATAAACTAGCCTCCATATAAAAAATAGTTAATTGCATCAATAACCACTATAAAGGGCTCTCTCAAAAAGTAAAGATGTCTAAACAAGTGGTTTTTCAAAGTTCATAAATCTCTTTCATGCAATTTTAATGAAGATTATAATTGACGGGCTAAATACTGCAATTTCTAGACAGCTCTAATCAACCATACTATTGCCACCAGCTTAGTCTTGGGTATCATTGGATGCTGTTACATAACAAGCAAAAAGTAAGAGTCCAGGAAGGGTCTGGTTTGTGATATAAATCCCATATTCCAATTTAAGAAAATTTGGCACTTGTTTCAGCCACTTTGTTTATATCATCAGGTCTTAGTCACTATTGTACATATGGCCAACAGTTTTTGTGGATCCTTTAGCACTTGCTGTATATGCCCTATGTACCTTAGTGGCTGTTTTTTGGAGCTTGTTAATATAATATTATTATTGCCTTCGAAAGGAAAAAACATTTCCCTATAAAATCCTGGCGAGTCAAGCCAGAAGCTCCATTTTTTTAATTATATTTTATATTTTATATTTTTTATATTTTACTTTATTGATCCAACATTATCTATCATTGTGCATGGCAGGTTGACTGGGTTTCAAGAGATAAATTTCACATCCTAATTCCTATTTGCCTGTTCAGAGTCAGCTAAAACTTTAACTCAATAGTCAAAGAATATTAGTAATCTTGGTTCCTTTTTCAGAATAAATTGCAAATACTTATTAGATTTTGGCCCTTGGAACATAATCCAGTTAATAATACTGAAAAAATAATTTGATACATAATTCAAATCATATTTATATTACTTTTCATGATGTTTCCCTTGGATTAAAAAGTATTTTCCAGGTAACCTGTTCTTATCAACACCATTTAGAAAGCACATCCAGCTCAATATTCTTTCGGGGATGTCAATTGTAAGCCTACCAGTAATTTATTTGACTGTATTTACTAGCATATCTTTGTGAAGACAAATAGCTATTTCAAAAGAAAAGCCTAAATGAATGCTTCGTAGAAATGGAAATGGCTTGATCTTAGCAATGATGCTTTCACTGACTAACCTCTGAGCGTGGTAGTGCTCCATTCTATTTCCATCAACTATTCCTTTCATTTTTTCTCAAGCAACAAAATAAGAAATTTCAGAATTTTGTACCTTTTCCTTGCCAAATTTACTCTCCAATGAAAGAGAGAGTATAATAGTGCATACCTGTTTTGCAGCAAGTAGCTCCTGGCATTGTTCCTTCAAGGAGCAGAGATCCTCCTGTAGTTTCTTTATGCGAGAAACTAGGATCATAGGATTTGCCTACATACCAAAAGACCATTAAAAAAACACATCTCCTAAATCATACTAATCCTCTGTTTGGTTTCTGAGAAAAAATGCAGGTAAAGAAAACAAATTATCTTCACAACTTTCTTCCCTTGATGCTCCCTTTGGTTGGTGAGAAAATGTGGTAAAACAGAAACAACTTAAATCGGATAAAAATAAATAAATAAACTCAAGACGACGAAAGAAACACCATCAGAGTAGAAAATTTTAAAGATTCAGTTCTGTTTTCATTTGCTTTCCTCTATTTTCTCAAAAACGAGGGAAAAAAATATTAAATTTGGTGAGTCTTTTCGCATTTCGGAAACCAAAAAGAGGATGAAAACCACAAAAAGGGGGAAAAAATGCGAGAAATTGGAGAGCTAACATTGTGAGGATAAATCTGTTGGAACTCTTTCTCGAGGCGGTGCTGAACCAGCGTGAGATCGTGGTTCGCCTTGGTGAAGAGGTTTAGCAGACCGTCCATAGCTTCATGATGCTGTTGATTCTTCATTCTCTGCAACTCCACTTTCTCGCTCTAGACTGTCCACTTTCTAGGGTTATTTTGGAGGGAGAATCTCAATCAAAAGGAGATGACAATCATAAGTCATAGCATCGACTTCGAAACGGTGCGTTTTATGGCAAATACACGGCAGATCTAAAACGGTGTCGTATTATGAGCTTCGAGGATGTGATTTAGAAGTTTTGGAATTTGGACCAAAATATGAAAATACTATTATTTAAAATAAAAAATAGTTTTTAAAAAATGTAAATATAAATCATACCAGTGCTAAATATACCAACTCTAATAATTATTTTTAAATATTTTAATTTCATAAATTAAAATTTTTAGTTATAAAATTTTAATTTAAGCCCGACCCGGCCCATTTACATTGCCATTCCCTTCCGGCTTCCCCTTTGGTGAAGTGCCCAAGCTCTGAGATCAACGGAGGGAGAAGAAGTAACCAGACACCACCATGAACGCCCCTGATCGTTACGAGCGATTCGTCGTCCCTGAAGGCACAAAGAAGTATATCGTATTCTCTCTCCTCTCTCAAAAACTCTCTCTGTATGTGTATTCATCCTTGAATGATTGGCAGGGTTTCATACGAACGAGACACGAAAATCATTAATGCAGCTTCCTTCACTGTAGAGAGGGAAGACCACACTATCGGAAACATTCTTCGCATGTACTGGTTTAAATCTATTTCATCTACAATTTTTTTTTTCTTTCTTGAAAATGTTTCACCCGATTTTTATAAATACTCGTATTTGCAGGCAGCTTCACAGAGACGAGAATGTCCTCTTCGCTGGTTACAAGCTTCCGCACCCTCTTCAGTACAAAATCATTATTAGGGTTTGTACTTCCCCTCCACTTTTTGTTTCCCCCTTGGGAAAATGGACCATTTTCCGTTGAAATGAAACGAGGGGAGCTCAGAAAAAGATCATTTTTCGTTGCGAATAGATTCTTTTGATTGAGTTTATTGGAAATACACTGCGAATTTTTCTGTAGATTTTGCAGGTCATTAAACCATAGTGGTTGTCTAATTCATCATAGGTCTAGGGTTTATCAAAACCCTAAACAATTATCTTGTAATTAGGAGTTCTTCTAGCTGGGAATTAGATCAAATACCCTTTGCATTGATTGAATGCTCAACTGCTCATTTGGTCCAGAACCCCAACTTGGTCTTTGAGAAAGAATAAAAAATAGAATTATTTACACCTCATATAGTTTGATACCAGCCCTATTAATTTGGTTGTTTCTGTTGATTTTATTGTTTTGATTGTTCTTACGGATCTGATTTACATTCATGCTGTTGGGTGCTCTATTGAATTGCATCATTTCATCAGAAATAAAAGAGGATTTGAATATATTGTCAGGTTGATCCCATTTATCTGATTAAGTGCTGAAGGAAATCAGCTCTGTTTCATGACTTTAGTGTTTACTTTTAATCAATTATAATTTCTGATTCAGATGTTAGAACTTCTCAGGAGTTGATCTTTGGGGCAGTTGAGATATTAAGTAGGGCCAATGGGGCAGTGGGCTTCAATCCCTTTTATTGATGTTAACATGACATGCTAATGACATATGTTATGGGGATGAACTTCATTTTAGTGAAACCTATTTTTTTTATTTTCTTAATTCAGAATATTTACATTTGCATGTTTTTCCTTTTAAGTCTCTGGTTTCTGTAGTTGGTGAACTAAATCAGAGTGAGGCATATTCAGAATCCTTTTAAAGTTCTGGTGCTCCTGGTTTTGAACAATTTGGTGGTGTTTTTCAGATTCACACTACCAGTCAGTCTTCACCAATGCAGGCTTATAATCAAGCTATCAATGATCTAGACAAGGAACTTGACTATCTGAAGAATGCATTTGAGGTGTGACATCTTCTCCCAATTTACTTTTTGCCTTTTTTCCTTTAGCAACTTTCTTGGCTGGACTTTTATTCCTTGAGAATTTAGGTTGCTATCTGAAGAAAATACAACAGATGCTCTCTGGATATCGTATTCTCCTCGAGTTGTCTTCCTGGTTTGTGCATGTGTGCGCTTATCAGGGCTTTTTATCTGGGTTTGCTTTGGATGAATAGTTCTTTTTCCTAGATTTTGCTTAAAGATAGATCATCCTTCAAGTTTGTTTTTTGGTACATTCCAAACTCTCCAACACATCGCTCTTTGGTTTCTTGCTGTCAAAACAATTATTCAGTGAAAAGACCCCTCCTTCATTAGCTGGGTTGGCTTTTATTATTATTTTTTTCTTTAAGCAGCATGTCTTCCTTTTATAATATCTAAAGAGAATGGAGTTCTACCTATGATGTAATTTTGAAAATGTATTTTTAAAAATTACGTCACCTTCACTATCATGGTTAAGTCAGTGATGTTTCTGAAAGCTTGAAAATGTCTTATGATGTTTCTTCTTTGGTGAAGAAACATATCTATAAAATGTGGCTCCAAGCGGCCTTATAATTAGCATTTGAGGTTGGATATGTTGTTGAGCAAACGAATGATGTGTAGAAGTAAAAATATTTTAATGGTTTACTAGGAGAGTAATATTGGAATTAAAGGTGGAAATAGAGTTTTAAATCCCTTTGAAGAAAAGGCTTCAGCTTTAGTTAATGTTAAAGTTGGCATCTATTGTATTTCACATTCTCAGTTTATCATTTGAACTTTGGCTGAGAAACCCTGAGGGGTAGCTCAGTTGGTCCGGCTTTGGGTTTGCTCCCCAATGGTCACCAGTTCGAGGCCCCTCAAGGCCACTAGAGGTTTACCCGGTCGTTAACTTCAAGGTCCCGTGGGATTAGTCGAGATGCGTGTAAGCTGGCCCGAACATCCACGGTTATAAAAAAAAAAGAAGGAAAAGGGTTGTCATGAATAGTGACCTTGGTCTTAAATTTGTTCTGTTTGTTCACTAGCCTCACTTGATTGCAGAACTTCAATTGTACTTCTTATTGAAGCCTTCATCCTAAACTTCAACAATAATTCTATTCAATGTTACCTTTTTTCATACCAAGAGAGGTTCCCTACATTCAAAATAATGTTGAAGAAGGCTCAGGTATAAGGTGAAACATTAAGATCCCTGACATAGGGACCTGCTTGTCATCCCAGTGGAGAAGGATCTTCTTGTGGCTTCATTTCATTGACCTATAGGGCATAATTTGTGTCTTTGGCTAGGTCTTCTGAGGGAATGCATGGATAGTAGTGTGTTACTTATGTCTTTTCTTGCTTTCTGAGGTCTTCCATTTAATGTCTGTGGAAATTGAGTTTTGACTAATTAGGAAGTTGTAAGTTTGTAAAGGAAATGCCATCCTTTCTGATTTTATCTACCATTAGGCAGTTTCTTCTAAAAGAATTCTGTTGCCTTTCAGGTTGGTTAATGGGAACCTACCTTAATCTTGATTATATTTATGGATCACTTTAACATCTATAAACCCAAGTGAGAATGAAAGTAGGGGGACTGGACACTATTTGCATGTTTCTCCTGCTTTTGAGGTTGATGTGTTTTTCCATCCAATTGAGTGGGTTGGCTTGTTTGTTTTAGTAGTTCTGCTGTTACTCTGCAATCATGATTTAAATGGGAAATAGAAAGCAAATGCTGCAGTCAAGTGAGTGGTTTGAATCATTGAGTCAACTTTGTAAAGTGTAATCTTTCTATCATAGAACCTAAAAGTTGGGTGACAGAGCTTAGAAAACGGTGATTTGAACCTTTGATTCGAAAGCTGGACCGACTCATTCCTCAATAAACAAATTCTGTATACATACTGAGGACAAACTACTGAGTCACTCTGGCTTCTTTTTATCCTCAAAAACATAAAAGGTCTTCATATTATTCATGCTTATATATCCTTTTTTTCTTTAATGGTTTTTGGCAGGTTGAGCTGGCGAAGCATTCTAGGGAATACTAATTTGCTTTCAAGGAAGCTGTCCTAGTTTCTACAAGTGCTCAGATGGTGAGTCCTCATGGAAACCTAAAAGGATTGCTTTAATTCTGTTGGTTGTATTTAGGCAACTGCTTTGTAAGATGTTTTATCAGAGCGTTAATGAAGTTCCCATTCTGGATTTGTTTCCGAAGAACCCATGCAACTCTATCTGTCAGTGAAAATGAAATTTATGCTTAACAATACTATTAGGTTTATATTGACAAATTGATACCCGCTATGGAATGTATATGATAGTGTGCTGCTTGTTCATGTCTTCCTGGCAGGATTTGTTTCCATGTATAATATCATTCTAGCTCTTAAATTCACTTTTCCAATATTTTTTTAAGGTTAATATATTTAATAAAATAAATAAAAGATCATTGTCAGAAATTATGACTTACTCCACTTGGTGAAGAAAAGGTGACAGACCGTTTGTCCCGTGATTTAGAAAAGGTTTTTTTTTTTTTTTTCTAAAAATCTATAATGTTGTTTGGCTATTTTTCTTTAGAAACAATTTTTTTAAAATTGAACTGAAATAACGAAAAAATTTAGAGAAAAAGAAGTTTTAACCAATTTTTAAAAATAAGAAGGATAACATGGAAAAATAAATATAAAAACTATAAAAAGTAAATGAAATATAATACAATATCTTCTTCTTTCATTCACTCTTCTATCATTCAATGTCAATATCGAGAAAATTTTCAAATATAATTTTACTTTGAAATATACTTATTTTTCTAAATTTTCTTCAACTTCTTTAAATCTTTTTATTAAGCAAATAGATTTCAAATCAAGTGAATCTAAAGTCATTTTGAATGACTCAACTAGTTTTTTCTTTATATATAAACATATTTTAGTATTATATATCACTCTCATGTATTAAAAAAAGAAATATTAAAATTAATTTCTATTGTTATTTCACATAGGAAGATTCTTGTGTGGTAAACAACTAGAGTATAAAGCGTTCTAAAATCTCACCCCTAACACAAGGTATTAAATATAAAAATCATGTCTTTATACAACCCAAAATTCCATTTCAATGATAAGAGTTCAAAAAATTATTAATCATTTACCTATTTTTGTATGGTTTGATATATAAAATATTAATTTTTCAATAATATGTAAATACTAAAATATTATCTATATGCTTATTTCTATAGCTTCAAACACTAAAATATTTTTATATAATTACATCAAAATGTAAAAATAATTGTTGAATAGTTTTAGACTATAAAATATTTTTCTTACAACTTCTAGTTATATAAAATTTATAAAGATGTAACTTTGATATCTTATGGTTATTATAATAATTTTGTTCTATATTATAATTAACAATTTTTATATATCCTCTTAATAGTATAAAAAAATATTAATTTTCTCATTTTCATGACTTCAGATTATGAGTAATAATAATTATATAACTTCTAACTAGTAACTACATATAATATAAGTTCATAATATAATATTTTAAAATAGATTTTGGCTAATTGAATTTTTAGCATGCTTTTAGGCTATAAAATGTTTTTCTTATAACTTGTAGTTACATAAATTTTATAAAGATACGGCTTTTATATCTTCTAGCTATTATAATAATTCTATTCTTTATTATAATTAACAATTTTTATATATCCTCTTGATAGTACAAAGAATTGTGTTTTAGACTCAAATGAACTAAAAATTGGCCCTTAGTGCTCATAATCCGGCCATTTAAGGATGATATCTTTCACTTAAATTTTCATGCTTGTATCTAGGTCTTGTACTTAAATAGTCAGATTATGAGGACTAAGGGTCGATTTTCAGTGTCATCTGGATCTAAAGTACGATTCTCCCTAATAAATAGCTTCTAGCTACATATAATATAAGTTTATAATAAAATATTTTCAAATAGCTTTTAGATATATGAGTTTTAGTATTTATTAAAGTATTAACTTTTCTACATAACTTTAGATTATAAAATAATCAAAATTGGAGTGATATTACAATTACATAAATCAATTAATGATTATTTTGTAATATAACTTCCAATTATACAACAAAATTAGAAATTCTTCATGTAGCTTTTAGTCATAGAGTTGTTAATTGACAATTTTGTTTTGTATAAGTTCTTATTATACAAGAGAATTAAAAATTGTGTATATAGCTTCGGGTCATTACAAAATTAAAATGTCAATGATTACAAGTTTCTAACTTGATTATATAAAACATGACATATATAACTTTTGATTTTTCATAACTTATGGTTTTGAATGCTAATAATAATTACATAACCTCGGCTATATATGAACATAATATTTTTCATATAATTTATGATCATATGACTTTTAACTTTTACTTTACATAACTTTAGGCTATAGATAATTAAAATTTAAGTAATCAAGAGGAAATACATAATTATAAGGATTACATATAAAAAAAAAATCATATTATTACACACCATCTTGTATTATTCAATGTAGAAGTCTTGAAAAAAAATTGAATGATATTTCAAGCTTCTGGTTAAAGCATCGTGCTGAATGTAATGACAAAAAATTATGTTGCATGTTTATTTAATCTCGAACAAATGCAAATCAAATGAAAAAATATTTAAGACTTTTTGATTAAAAAAATGAAATAATTCATGAGTGGAAAATATATCACTTAATTTTTAACAACATAAAATATGACAATTTCTTTGAAAAAAATATTTTTAATAATTTGTTTATACTCATCTTAAATGGAAACGTTTTTTTTTTTAAAAAAAGAACATAAGAAGCATTCATGTCATATTTACTAGCATTTTAAAAATCGGACCGGTTTAACCACCACCCGGCCACCATTTCAGTCCGGTCCTAGAGTCGACCAGCTTTTGAGTCGGGCTCGAACCGCCAGAGTCAACGATCGGACTGATGAACCGATTGACCCAAACAGTTTTTGATAAACTAAACGATTCAATACCCAACCCCTTTCCTTTCTTCTTTCCTTCCCTCCCAGATCTCGCCACTGCGCACTTCATCCTTCTCAACAGTTGTCGTCCCCGCTCCTTCCCATCTCTTCTACAAGCCCATATGAAATTTTGTATACATTATTTACAATATAAATTTTGTTTTTGGTTTTTTTTTTTAAAAGGATTATTTTTTCCCTAGGCCAAATATTTAAAATAGTGTTTATTTCCCTTAAAAAAAAAAAGCTAGAAAAGAAAATAAAAAAATAAAAAAAGGGCATACAATTGTCTGCACGTGTGTATTGATATACGACTTCAAAATTTTATTTCTATGTTTGTATTATTTCTCCCAGCCTCTTTGATGCGTGTGTGTTTCAGAACAGGCTTCAACCGCATTTCTCCCCTTGAAGGCTTGAAGGAATGGCGGAGGAAGACGAGAAAGCTCTAGAGGAACAGCTGGAGAATCAATTAGAAGAACAGAGAGACTCACTCGCTGTTCTCAAAGAAGCCCTTGTTTCCGACCCTACAAACTCGGAGCTCCTCTCGGTACAACTCTTCTCTCTCTTCATCTTCCATCTTTCCCGTTTGCTTTCTCAAAAAATCTTGCAAACCCTAAACAGAGGGATTGGAAATTTTCTACTTATTCTTTCTGTTTCATTTAGACCCATTAAAATCAATAGGACTCCGTACAACTGAGCTGTGTGGTACAGCGGTACAGCTTATGATCCGAAGTTCCCTTTTATTATTATTATGGTTATTATTTAGAAATTAGACGTTGGATTTTGCTCCCCTTGGTTGCTGAGAAAATGTAGGAACAGAAAAGAAAAGAAATGAAAAGAACGGAAAATTAAAAATTTAAAGTTTAGGTTTAAGCTTGTCTCGAAGCTATTAGCAGTATGGTGAAATGTAGATGAAGCTTGTGAAATGATCATACAAAAAAAATGAAAAATAATATGGTTGATTGATGATGCTGTTCTATTTCTTATTTCCATTCTAAATCATCCTAAAACTATTGTTTATCAAGCTGATTCTACTCCTTCAAAGGAACCTCAAATTGAATGCTTAGAATGAAAAATGGTGTGTAATTAGTATTAATTTTATTGATAATGTCAATTTAAGGGCTTAAACTGAACCAAACTCTGTATTTTCTGGGCTAATGCTTACCTTTGATAGAAAATTCAGATCAAACTTTGAAGTGAAAAAATTAATAATTGCTTGGCTCATTTAGGCTTTTATTGACATGGTTTTTGTCTCAAGATTTTATAGCCAGGGTATTGATCCTTTGGCCATGGTTGGGTATGGAGGTATCCATATTATTTTGAATTGGTAGGGATTGCCATCCTCTCACAAAGGTTGGCTGAAAGGAAGCAATTAAGAACTGTGCTGGTGTAGGGGTCGGTCCTGTTAACTGGTGTAGTTTGAATGCTAGTGGGTGCTACTTCCACTAACATAAGAACTTTTAGAAATTGGGGATTCTCACTAGTTGGAATGGGAAGGATGATGCTAATATCCATTAATGAGTCTGTTTAAAGTCATTATCTTTTACAGTGATCATATTCTAGTATATTGTCCTAGTTCGTGGAATCACTTGATTTATCTTATAATTTTTTAATAGGTCACTTGATTTATCTTATAATGCAGATAGGCTCTGACCAGTCAGGTCTGATTACCTTGCTCCCTTGGTCTTTTTTTTTTAATAAGTCTTGCTCCTTTGGTCAAGTTCATTCTGATATATAGTTTAAATTATTGTCTAGAACTATTTTGTTTTAGTCTGGTTGTTATCTTTTTTGTAATATAAGTAAGAGTATCGTGCATTGAATTTGTATCATTGGAGAAATGGCATTGATCTACTTGACTATGTGCATGCCTGTTGGAAGCAACTTTAAGCAATATCACTCTTGACACGGTGCTCTGGATTTAAGTTACAGCATTGGAAGCTAGCATGGATATCAATATTGTGTATAAAAAACTTCTGTGAAAAAATCAGGGAATTTCAATGAGTAATGTCCATTGGACTTTAGTCACTTAATGAGAGTTTCGATTTCTTAGAGCTGCAATCTGTTGAGAGTTCAAATGTTTGAGATTTACTTAGCCCTTGAGGATTGGATCAAGTGGTAAAGGGTTGGGGAGGGTTTGTGGGAGGTTCTAGGTTCGAGTCCCAATGGAGACAAAAAATTTCCTGTCAAAAAAAAAAAAAATGTTTGAGAGTTACTGCTTCTGGATTACAATAGCTAATGCTGTCTCTTATAATAAAACCTACTTGTTATCACATTCTAATAGTTATGTAGCAATTGCATTTATTTATAAAATATCAATGTTCTCTGATGGGATTTCTGGGTATATGATTTATAGTATTGATTACTAAGTTAACTGGATCAGGTTCATGAGGAGCTTATTTGGGCAATCAAAGATGCAGAAGAAGGGCTTTTTCACCTGAAACGGGCACGTTTATTGCGAGAAGCTGATTCAGCGCTACATGATCACAAATATACTGCTGAGGATGTCAAGGTGGAGCCCCTTGATCCATCAGATGCTGAAGCAGAACCACTAGAGGAGCAAAGTTACCATGTTGGATCAAAATGTAGATTCCGTTACACTGATGGTCGCTGGTATAATGGTGTCATTTTAGGGTTGGAAGGTTTGGACTCTGCAAAGATTTCTTTCCTTTCACCCACATCTGAAAATATGTTGGTACGTGCAATGCTCAGATATACTTGTTTGTCCTGTGTCACAGTTATTTTCCCTCTTAAACTGATCTTTTATTTTATTTTATCAAGTTATTTGAATTTATATATTTCCACAGATGGTAAGCTTGTTTAGGTAAAACAAAGTATCTTCAATAGAAGTTTCCATCGACATCTTGAGTCATCCTCCTTGAAATTTATTTATTTATTTTATGTATATTTTTCTTTTTACCTGTTTCATTTGGGTTGATGGTTGGGGCTGGGTGAGAGAGAAGGAAGAAAGAATAAGATAACTCTTGTTGGCATTCCAACACGAGGATGCTACTTAGGACCAATAATCAGGCTGGGTTGAGCTATGCAAGGTTAGTCCAGCCTGAAGTATATGTACTCTGTGCATGTCTCAAGTTCAGCCCATAGATGTCAACCATTCTATTGTACAGGCTTCAGGCCAAGTTCAAGCCATCTTGAATAGATAGATAATAGTAGAATAGAGAAATGAGTATCTTAATGCCTCATTTTTCATGCCAGCCTTTGCCTAGCCGAAGCCCAAATATGGGCAAAGCTATGCTGAGCTCAAGCTCACTTAAAGCAAGTCAAACCCAATTATCAATACTATTACTACTATGAGGCTCTTGTGTGGTCATTTTGCAACCATTCGTGGCCATCTTGGCGACGGCTTGGACTACGCTGCCTTCACATGCCCTCAAGGCATGCATTGGACATTGTGGTGGATGCAGTCAGGTATTACTTTGCAGAGTGATCTCTGGGCCATTTGACCACACATGGCTCTCCTACAGGCTTCTTTCAAAGCTCGAGGGGATTGAGACAAGGGGACCCTATTTTCCCCTACTTGTTTGTGATTGCTATGGAGGCCCTTAGTAGATTGTTCTTCAAAGCTTGGGATGATGGTTTTATTTCAGGATTCAAGGTTGGGGGAAGAGGGGGTGGGGGTAAAGGGATCTCTCATCTCCTTTTTGTGGATGACACCATTGTTTTTTGTGAGGCGTCTTAGGAGCAAGTCACTTTCTTGTGTTGGCTTCTCATGTGGTTCGAGGCTATGTCGGGGTTGAAGATTAACTTGGAAAAAAGCGAGATGATTCCAATAGGGGAGATGGACAATGTGGAAGATTTGACTTGCAAAATTGGGTGCAAGGTGGGAAAGTTGTCTTCTTCTTACCTAGGGCTTCCCTTGGGGGCTTCTTTCAAATTGGTCACAGTTTGGGATGGGGTAGAAGAACGATTTCGTAAGATGTTTTTGTTATGGAAGAGATAATACCTCTCAAAAAGGGAAAGACTTACTTTACTTCATAGAGCTCTTGTCGGTTTACCGATCTATTTTATTTTTTGTTCACCATCCCAAGAATTGTTAGGTTGAGATTAGAGAAGATGCAAAGGGATTTTCTTTGGGGAGGAGGGGCATTAGAGAACAAAATGCACTAAGGTGGTGTTTGTTTTTTGGCCGAATAGAAAAAGCCAAATTATTTGGCTTTTTCTATTCAGCTAAAAGTAACTCATTGACATCAACCAACATAATTAGACTAAACTTATTGATATCAAGTTCACTTTAATTATGCTGGTTAATATCAACAAGGTACTTTTAGCTAAATAGAAAAAGCCAAATGTTTTGGCTTTTTCTATTCAGCCAAAAAACAAACACCACCTAAGTCAAGTGGTTTTTTGTTTGTAAAGCAAAATTGAAAAGAGGACTAGGTGTTCGTTCTCTTTCTTTGCGTAATAAGGCCTTTCTTTGCAAATGGTGTTGGTGTTTCTCTAGTGAAAGAGATTCATTGTGGAAGAAAATCATAAAAGGAAAGTTTGGGGAGGAAGAGGAGGGTTGGAGGTTAGGAGTGGTCAGAAAGCCCTATGAGGCTGGGGTTTGGAAAGAAATTGGAAAGTAGTGAGAGTTTTTTAATAGAAAGATTTCCTTCAAAGTGAGTAATGGGAGTAGAGTGAATGTCTGGAAAGATAGATGGTGCAGTGAGCAACCTTTATATGAGATTTTCTCTTCCTTGTTTGCCCTTTTCTGATTCAAAGGAGGCATGAGTAGCTAATTTTTGGGAGCAAAGTGGGGAAGGAGGAAATTAGAACTTTTATTTTGTTAGGAATCTAAACGATTGGAGGTTAGTCATTATGGATAGGTTTCTTTCTAAGCTTCAATGATAGACAATGAATAGAGAGGAGGAGGATAGAGTAGTATGGAAGGAAGATAACAAAGGTAAGAGAGCTTTACTCTTTGTTGGAGACAGATTATACCACCCTTTTCCTTTTAAAAATAATTTGGAACTCATGGATTCTTGTGTAGGTGGGTTTTTTTTACTTGGGAGGCTTGCTGAGGAATAGTTTTGACGTTGGATTAGCTTCAAAGAAGAGGATGAAAGTTGGCTAACACGTGTGCTTTGTGCAAAGAGGAGCTGGATTCCATTGATCATATCCTCTTTCATTGTGACAAGGCAAGGATTTTATGATAGCTGGTGTTCTCCATTTTTGGTGTTCAATGGGTTTTATCTGAATCGGTTAGGGGGACTCTCTTAGGGCGGCGTGACTCTTTTGTAGATAGAAGACGTATTAAGGTTTGGAGAGCCGCTCCTTACATTTTCTGGACGATCTGGAAGGAAAGAAATAGGAGATTCTTTGATGTGGATTAATGTGTGTATGGGCTGTGGGTATACGAATATGGTTGATTTCTTAGATTGGTTGGGGCTTGGATGAGGGAGGGAATAGTTTTTCTGTGTTCCTTGTTTCCCATTTTTTGCCAAGTTTACTTTGTATGTCTTGTGTACTCTTGTGCGCTTTTAGCACTTTTGAATACATTCTATTACTTATAAAAAAGAAAAAAAAAAGAAAAAAAAAAAAGAGTTTTGTTGCTAGAATCAAAGAATGGTAATAAAATTGAGATGCCCATTGATTTGTAGATGAAAGCCATCTTTTATCGATTTCATTGATGATTTGGATAGTATTTAAGGAGTGAAGAGTCTTTTCTTTTTTCACTTTTTGTCTTCTTGATCTTTGTGTACATTCCATGTATGTTTGTTGCAGCCCTCTTGGCACTTATTGCATTAAATTTTACTTACTAAAAAACAAAACAGTCATCTACAGTAGACAATTTATACATGCTGAAACTTTCCTTCATTAAATGCTATTGTTTTTAATTAATTAATTACATTACAAAGTTTAAATTTACAAAAAATTTAGAAATTCTGAACTTGTATGCTATATAATTCTATCACTAGTGATGGAATTTTCTACCAAAAATAATTTTATAGCTTGTTATTGGACTTATGTGGCATGACATTGAGTCTTAAAATGGGGAAGGAACCTAACATTTAAGCTATAATATTAATGCCCTGGAACTTGGGAAAGCCTCTCCTAGTAACAGTAATCACTATGATATATGCTAGTTGAATGACACTGGAGTAATAGTAACATGAGAAGTTTACATGTTTGCTTTAAAAATTTTTAGTAGCAAAATAAGGGCTCCCAGCTTGCAAGGTTCCTGCTTACAATTCTGTTAGTTGATATGTTTCAGAGGTGAGAACACATTTGCCCCTCATCATTACTTCCAAATCCTATGTATGCTCTGGGTCGCCTTTCAAGCACCCTTTTTCTAATATATCCTTGTGCGTTTATCTATCAACAAAAAATTACTTCCAAATCCTATGCCTCTCTTGGGTAACATGTTGGTTTGGTGCATGTCTGAGGACTGAGAATGCATCCTGTTTAAGTGTTTTGTTTGAATCTTTTTCTTCCCATGCTGTAAGATCTAAGATCTAGTGACAAGCATATCTTTACTGATCTTAGAAGCTCAATTGCACAACTAGAGGGATTTTTGTTAATTGTAATTCCATCTTTGCTATAGTAATAGAAAAGAAAAAATTATGATAATATCAGTATCATTGATAAGAAAAATCCTTACGTTTGTTGTCCTGGAACTTGTTTCGAGATACCATTATGAAAAGAACATGGGAGTTCGATGCTAGGTATTGAACTTCTTGGTTGTTAATATTAATGAATTTGTTATCACATTCGGGAAAATATTTTTTTATGAAATAGAATTTAATAATACCTAACAGATGATTTGTTTTAACTGTTTATCCCAGCCCTTGAGAACTAGGTGGTCAAAAACCTTAGAATGTTATTGTTCTGCTTAAATTGTTGAACTGTATTTTCTTTACATTCCTCTGACAGACCCTGTGACAAAATGTTAAAAAAGTTTTATATGGAAAAATTGAGCACTGGATTCTTTCTGCTGACATTTATTTATAGTTAAAACTAGTTATGGAATGTCATTGTTCTTTAGCTGCTAGCCACTAATGGGATCAGCAGGACAAAGTAGTGATCTAATTAGAATGATTGCATTTTCTCTATTATGCTGAATTGAGCAGGAAATTCTTTTTACAAATAATAGTTTATAGTTGAAACTAGTTACAGTGTCAGGGTTCTTGAGTTCCACTCATGGGATTAGTAGATGAAGTGATTATTAACCTTGTTTAGGATGACCACATTTGATTTTCTTTACTAATTTTAAAGATGAGCTGATAAAGAAAACATAGAGGGTAAGAGATCCTCGTCTTGGAGGATTAGCTGATTTTTGTCAGTTCAACTATGATTATCGCTTCTACAAGAATTAGGTCATTGTTCTTCAATGTGAAGTTTTTAATGTTGAGCTGATTAGACAGATTTACTGGATCCCTATTACTGAAATTAGCATTTCTCTATGTTAATATTTGAATAAAACTGAGTATCAATATTTGACAGACTATTTTCCAAAGTACTCATTTATTTTACCGGTTTTCTACTACATGCACTCTTTCTCACTCTTCAGCCTCATGTTGCTTTTCATCGGAGTGATTTGGATTTTTTTTTCCTTTAAAAAAGGTGCAGAAAAAGACTAACATGTTGCATAGCATGCAGGTCAAGTAGTACATGAGTCTTTAATGTCATTGGAAATTTTCTTGTTCTAGAGCATAGAAACATAAGAGTCCTCTGGTTTTGGTCACACCAACTTACTAATGCTAGACCACCCTAGTGCAGATATGCAAGTTCTTTCTACAGCAACGATGCCGATTTGGCACCAACTGCCGCTTATCACATGGTATGTTGCTGTTGTTTTTATTATTTGGACAGGTAGATCCTTGAATTGGTTCAAAAATCCCACCATTTTCATGTGTTTTTGTCTATTCCCTTGAAAGTAATGCATAGTAAGAGATGAATTGGAGAACTTAGCCAGCCTATATTGTTTAAAGCCACTTCCACTGAAAAATAACAGGAGCTGTCATTGTTCAATTTGTACTGAAGAATTTTATTTAATATTAATTCTCTTCTGTTTTCAACACTAGAAAATGGGAAATTCTGGAACCATTTCCCAGGTCTACTTTATAGTTCATCCACTGCTGTTCTAGGCTTCCTGTAATTAGATTTGGCCCTTGTCACCAATTGGTTTTATGTGATGTATGTAGCACTTTTTAATTCCTGAATTATCGTTCCTTTATTGACAAACAGCTGACACTCAACATTAAGTTCACTGATTGTCCTCACCACCTCTGTGCTGATATGCGTTTCTTTGTCCCAGGAGTTGATGTCCATTTATCTTCCCTGAAGCAATATAACCCAACAATTTGGGAGCAATCACTCGTGGGGTCCAGCATTTGGGCAGTCTCAGACGCCAAATATGGCATTTGGAAGGAGGCTGAACTTGAATCGTGGGACAATGAACTCAGAGTAGGAAAGGTTGTTTTCCGAGATGACGGGAGCTCGGAAAAGCTTGGGACTGAATCCATTTCCTTATCTGAGTATGCTGAAATGAGTGATGGGGAAACTGATTCAAGTTCAGAACAATCTGACTCTTGTGATGATGAAGAAGAAGAGGGGTCACAAGGTTTAGGATTTCTAGAAAGCACTGCCCTGCAGAGGGGCATCCAGACAGAGACTGCCATTTTTGCCAAGTGGGAGAATCACACCCGTGGAATAGCTTCCAAGATGATGGCCAACATGGGTTACCGAGAAGGAATGGGTTTAGGGGCATCTGGACAGGGAATCGTGGACCCTCTCTCTGTGAAAGTCCTCCCACCAAAGCAATCTCTTGATCATGCCCTTGAGTCCCATGAAAACGAGGAGAACAAAGAAAGTAGGGGGAAGAAGCGGAGTAGAGGCGGTAAGAGAAAACGTGATAAGAAGTTTGCTGCTGCAGCTCGGGCTAAAAAAGATAAAGAAGAATCAAGACCAGATGTCTTCAGCCTCATCAATACCCAACTTGCAATGCATGGAGAAGCTTTGAATGGTGGATCAGCAAAGAAGCAGCAGAATAAAAGTTTAGGGGAGGGGAAGAAAGAAGACAGACGGGCTCTGGTTGCCTATGATGATGAAGTGAGGGAATTGAGAATTCGAGTTGAGAAGCTGGAAGAAATGGTGAACCGAAACAAGAAGGAGAAAGTAGTTTACGAGGCTGCCATGAGAAAATTGAATGAGACTCGCAAAGCTTTGGCAGAGGCCGAGGCAGCTCATGCATCTGCTTCAAAAGCAGTTGTGGGCAGAGAAAAAGAGAAGAGATGGCTCAAGTTTTGAGAATCAGGTATGGTTGTATACTCCTACTGATACATTCATAGGTTCATTCCAAACTCTAAATTGAAGTTCCTTCTTGGTGTTATTTATAGAGGACTTGTATATTTTCCATCTGTTTCAAAACTGTGTCAAGCTTTAGCTATTGCTGGAATTAAGGCAACATGGATGTGGAATTTGTTGTGTGAAAAGCAAATTGGTTATTTGAATTTTGATGAACTGTCAACAATTAAAGATTTGTTTCTTTTGAAGCCCGATAAGATGCTCGATTTGTAAAATCTCATACAATAAGTGGGGCGGATACCTGCAATTTCTTCAAGAAACAAAAAGGCACCTAAGCACACATTGGACTCAATATGCTTGGATGTTGTAAATGCACGTAGAATTGCATACACCATTGGACTAAATATGCTTTGATGTCCTAATCAAGTTTAGATATAGAATAACATCAAATGTTATATGTTGCACAGTTGATAAGACAAATATCTTAGAATAAAAAAACTCAGATATTATATGTACGCAACCGATGAATATGGCATCTTTTTATTTATTTATTTTATTTAATGAAGAATGTATAATTTCAAAAATTTCAACCTCTATAGCTTAAAAATAATAGCGAGGATATAATCAAATCAATTTGAACTGAAACAAATTAAGAATTTCAATAATTTAATTTAAAAAAATGAACAAATTACATATTTCTTTCATAACTTATGGTTATGAAAATATATAAAATTTATATAAGTTTAAGGTATGAGTTATACAATAAATTCTATAATAATATATATGATAATAGTTTCAAACTATAAAAATTTATTATATTTTTATAGTTCTTTGTAACAACAGATTAAGAGAATTTTTATCTTTATATAATTTCACATGTATAATATATGATTCAATTCGAGTTGTATATAAAAAAACTAAAAATATAAATTATACTAAAGTAGTAAAATGTCATAATATTAACTAATAATATATAAACAATAAAAATAATCAAATAATTGGTTAGAGTATTTATTTTATTATTTCATAACTTTCCATTATGAATAATAATATGTACACAACTTTTACTCATTCATAATAACATAATATTTCTACATATTTTTTAGCTTTTTTATAACTTCCTGGGATAATTCTAAGTATATAGCTTTTAGTTATACTAATACATAATAACACAACATTTTCATATCGATTCGAAATTTCTGGTTATGGATAATAATAATCACATAATTTTTGGTTATATGAATTTCACAAAATTGTACAAAAATTGTTAATTAATAAATTTGTTCTCTATACTTATACCTATAACAAAATGCATATTAACAAATTTCTTATAACTTTTGGCTAGTACAAATAATATTAATTTTTCCATATTCATAACTTCAAGCTATGGATAATAACAATTACATAGTTTCTAACCATGCATAATATTTTTTTATAATAAAATATTTTTCAAATAGCTTTTAGTTATATGCATTTTAATATTTATTAATTTATTAGCCTTTTTTCTTCATGGTTTCATACTATAAATAATTAAAATAATATTATAAAATAAAAAAAACGATAAGAAGAAAAGATGATAGGATAAACAAGAATAATAGAAAATAGACTACTAAAAAAAATTGAATGACTATTTTATGTAGGAGAAATTTATATCAATACAAAAGATGATTTATAAATTTCCATAATGTCATAGATAATTATATTTAATAATATTTTAAAAAATTTTAAAATTAGTAAAAATTTTTGACGACTTAATTTTTTTAAAATTATTATTTTTTAATATAAACTTCTAAATTTTTTTTATATCTTATATAAAAATTATACTATTTTTTATTTTAAAAATAAAAAATAAAAAAATATATCCGAAATCTTATATTAATAAGTCAAGGGAATGTAACCATCTTATATTGATTGCTATTTACAATCTTTTTAATGTTTTTGGCCGAAATATTCCTCCATTTATTTACATTTTCTTCTATTTTAGTGAAAAATCTATGAGCCCAAACGAAAGATGCAGCAACTTGCGGCATACGGGTCATCGGTCAAGCGGTCAAGCTGCTTTTTGTCTATATGTTGGAGTGGTTCAATCTCAGTGGGTCCCCAACCTGGGGCCACTCCGTTCGGTATCTCCTTGGCCGTTTTGTTTCCTACTCTCTCCCATACAAGCTACTCGAACTTCATTTGCTTGCAACCCACGAAACTTCCTACGGCAAATATACAGAGAATCATCAATGGCAGAAGAAGTGAATGCAATGGCTTCTTCAATCGGCTCTTCACTCATCCCAATCATCAACAAACTCCAAGACATCTTCATTGCATCCAGCGGCGACCTCTCTAAAATCTCCCTCCCTCACGTCGCCGTCGTTGGCTGCCAGAGCAGCGGCAAATCCAGCGTCCTTGAAGCCCTCGTTGGCCGCGATTTCCTCCCCCGTGGCACTGACATAGCACTCGACGACCGCTGATGTTGATGCTCCAGAATCGGCCACCTCGGGGCGACTCCGATGATGCGCGGGAGTGGGGCGAGTTTCGCCATTTACCTGGAAAGCGGTTCTACGACTTCTCAAAGATTCGTCAGGAGATTCAGGTAGGTTTTTTTTTTTTTTTTTTTTAAAGTTTTTTAATTTTACATTTGGTTGTTTTGGTGCTTGGGTTTGTTAAGCTTTGATTTTGATTATTTATTTATTTATTGTTGATGGGGCTACGGTAATGGTAGTGCATGATGCAGTGTTTGTTAGAGACTCTGAAATGACAATGGCTTTTACAGAATGAATAATGTAGCTAAAACATGTTAAGAGACAGAGAGAGAAAATAAAAAACCTTATTTATTTATTTATTATTTTAATAGTCGGCAGTTTAGGCTTGTTTGGTTCCTGTTTTCAAGAATTCTGCTCTTGAAAACAAAAAACTTGAAAACAAAAAACTTGTTTGGGGAAGAGGTGTGTTTTTGTTTTTTGTGTTTTCCGTTCTCAAAAACCATTTTTTTATAATAATAAAAACATCTTTTTATTGTTTTTTCACTGATCAAAGAATAGATTATTTTTCGTGTTTTTTTTTTTTTTTTTGTGTTTTCTTAGATACTTTTTGTGTTTCTACAAAGGTGAGTTATACCCAACCACCACACCCTCACCCGCAAACCCTTTCTTCTTCCTTAAATTATTGAAATTAATATACTTACACATAATTACAAAGTCATCATTTGTTTAAGAAAATTATAACTAGTGTAAAAATTTCAAAATGAAATGTAGATATTTTTTAATTTAAATGAATTATGCATATAAAAATTATTTATATATTTAAAATATCAAATTAATGGAAGAAAACACTTTATTAATTAAAAAAATAACTTTCAAATGTGTTTTTTTATTTATTCTAAAAAAAAATTTATTAACTCAACTAAACATGTTTTTTTTTTTTTTTGAGAACAAAAACTGTTTTTCAGAATTCAGATCCCAAACACAATTTTTTTTTTTTTTTTGAAAACACAAAAAATTGTTCTCAAAAGCTGTTTTCTAAAATAGTTTTCAAAAACAGCAACCAAACAGACCCTTAGTTTCTAGGTGGTTTTAAAACTTCCAAAAACTGCTCCCCTTATTTCTCCCCTTTATTGGATCTGGTCGGGTCAGCCCACTTGGGCACCCAAATCCAACTCCAGCAGTATCAACCATCATTCAATTATGCGTTTCTCTAAATGGTCATATTTTTATTTTTGTCATAGCAAATCTTTTTAATTATTTTTTATAGCCGCAATTTTATTATTTGACAGGAATTTTTGTATGCATTTTTATAAATGGTCACAGTTATATTATGTGAAGTCTTTTAATGCATTTATTTTTTGATGGCCATATTTCTTTTATTATTTTATAGTTTTATTTTTTATTTTTATTTTTTTAATTTAACTTGTTTTGTTTTAAGTTTCATTATAGCTTAATTTATATCAATATTTCGATTTTACGGATATATCGAAGATATATTGGTGGATATTTTGACATAAAATATCGGTAAACCTAAAATTGATTAAAACTTATAAAAATATAAAATAAAACTCTTAGAAATGAAATTAAAAGTATAATAGACATTTTAAAGTTGTTTTGTTGAATAAATTAATATATATATATATATATATATATATATATATAATATTGTACGTGTCAATAAAAAATATAAATTTGATAAATGTACATTGATTATTAAATTATATCAAATATTATTTGATGATAATATTGTGATATTTGATTATAATATATTTCGGTGGATATTTTGACATAAAATATCGGTAGACCTAAAATTGATTAAAACTTATAAAAATATAAAATAAAACTCTTAGAAATGAAATTAAAAATATAATAGACATTTTAAAGTTATTTAGTTTTGAATAAATTGATATATATATATATATATATATATATATATATATTTATATAATATTGTACGTGTCAATAAAAAATATAAATTTGATAAGTGTACATTGATTATTAAATTATGTCAAATATTATTTGATGATAATATTGTGATATGTGATTATAATATGTGATTATAATATGTTTAATTTTAAAATATATTTAATATCAAAATTATGATACATTATAAAATAAATGATGATAAATGAATAAGTTTTTAATATTTAATTAATATATTAATAATATTAAAAACACTGAAGAAAATTATGATATATTTTTACTAATCAATTAAATGAAAAGATTTCATTTAATTATAAAATAGTTATAATTAATTTGTTCTTTAAAGTGTTTTTTTTAAATATTTTGTTTATATCCTAACTTTTGATATATATATTTGTTTAGTACATATTATTTACCAAAGGACAAGCTTGCCCAAATGGTGCCTGAGATGCAAGCTGAACCTTTTGTTGGGGGTTTGAATCCCCCCAACAATAGTAGGAAAATGGCTCAATTTTGAGCTTTGACCGCCCGCGTTGACCAACTGTTGATCACCGATCCATGGGATATATCGTTTCGAGACCCATTGACACACGATATTTCGGCGATATATCGCCGAAATATTCCGACATTTTCTTCATTGGTTCCGGGTGCATTCAGAATGTGTCTAAATTTTGGATAGATTTTGAACTATTTATACCATATTAGGCGTGGTTAACATGTGTCCAAAATTGCCCTATGCAAAATCACGTTTGATATATATCAATTGTGGGTGAAGTATCCTTGCTTGATGGAACTACCTAAAGGGCGTGAATTGGTAGTCCAAACAAAATATCCTCAAAATTTTAACTTTTATTTAGATTTTAATTATCTCAACCGTTATTTGATCATTCCCATGCATAAGTAAATTCAATCATACAAATGAACACTGGATTTAACATGGAAAACCACCTATCGAGTTTCATAGAAACTTTGTAGATGCGAAACAACCATGAGAAGTCGAATGAATGCAAACAAATCTACTAACTATGGAAGGAATGCACACAATTTTACTTGATCTAGATGTGCCTACTCCTCAAGGTCTTATACTAGTCAACACCTACACTATTCTTTCATGTCCTCGATGTAGTACCTTTTACTCCTTAGCGGAGACCTCAGTTGTAGTACCTCTTACTCCTTGCTGGACGCCTCAACCTCATGTTGATGTTAGAGGATTGAACACCTTTTTCGTTGTAGAATTCTTTTAAGATTGCTCTTCTGCTTATCTTTTAACACAATGAAATCATATGTTTGTGCAAATTTACAAAAAACCTAGGATATAATTTTGGAAAGCAATTCTAAATTTAATTTTACAAAAATACCCTTGCAAATACAAAGAACATGTTTAAACCATACAAAACAAACTTAAAATCATGAATAGGAGGACCCCCCATTTGAATGCCTAAGGGATATTTGAAATCTAAAGAGGACATTTGACTGTCCTCTAGGGCAGCGTTTGAACACCTCTTAGGATGTTTAAATGTTCTTTTAGGGCATTCTAACAATCTCCCACTTTGACATTTTTGTGACTAAGCAAAATTGTGCAATGAGGCCCCCCAAACTCATGAAACCCTCATTGAACCTAAATCTAAAGTCTTCTCAACCATTTTGCACTCTATAGTTTTTACTGCTTAAAATTTGTTCACACTCAAACAACAAACATGTGAAAAGCAATGTGTGGCAAAAATAGATAATAATGTGATGTAGTTTGATACTCTCAAGTTACTATTCCCCTTTTTTGTCACAAAAATGATAAATAAGAAAAGAATTAGCTGTGTAAGAAAATCAGAACAACATGGAATCTATAAACTGGATAAGCTGAAAAAGATGAAGAATAATGTAAGATTAATATTCAAAATACATCCCACAAGTCATAGAGAGATAGTAAATGAACAAACAACTAAAATACATCTAATATACTCTCTCCTCTATATCTAATACATCAAAATGTAAAACTATATGTCCATATTAGGCAAGGAAAGGGATGAGAGCTGGCTCCCGATTGAAATGCCACCCATGACTCTAAGACGAGGAGTCACTCATCCATGCTTTAGATCTTGGTCTTCCTTGAACCTAAACTTGAGTCAATGGAGGAAATGCTAATAGCAATCACATCTACTAATTAAATAATAAACGGGAGAAAATCGCAGAGGGAAGGATCATCAGCAGAGGGTGCTAGATCAGCCAAGTGATTAGTAGTTGGATTGACTCTAGCTGGTGGAGGAGCTACTCTTGTTTTCGACCTCTATCTCAATTATGTGATGCATGACTATGACTCCTAGATGGTCTAACCATATTTAGGTCCTACTTGGTAGCTTTAATCACATTCTCCTCATCCTCTTTTACCTTTGAGGGGCAATATAGCTCACATGTCTGAACCACTAGGTTCAGTTGATAGGTGCAAACCGATGAAGAATAAGGAGTTCATGTTGGAAATCAAGCCCATTGCTGTAGAAGGATCTAGGAAAGATAGTAGGGAATGACAAATTGTTGACACAAGCATGAGAAGTGTGGGATCACATAATATAAAAAATAGATCTGCCAATGTCAATCCCTCTCATTATGAGGACCCAATGGATGAATTAATCAGCTGCACAACCAACTTGGGTGTGGTGGGAAGTAGGATAGGATATAATGCATCTCAAATGTACCAATCAACCATGCTAGCTTGATGACATCTATTAGGGGAATGTAAACGGGTAAGAGGAGAGCCTCCTATAAAGTGTACAAACAATGATCTCGCACTTAGCTAATGAGAGGGTTGGGACATCAAATGTGTGGCATTTGAAAAATCAAATGTGTGGTCACTACAAAAGCTAATCCATACATTGAAACACTGAATTCCCTAGGAATGCACTCATTGATGTTCACATAGAACATCCGTGTGTGGTGAGAGTATGCAATCCCTCAAATTGACGCAAGAGACTCCCACCCTCGGTAGCTAAAAATGTCGGGAAGAGGAGTATCCTTGAAATTAGAAAGGACAATTTGGCATTCAAGCTCAAACGTGCCTCTCAAAGAATCGTTCATAGAAAGTAAACCTATGCTTTGTAGTTCAAAAATAATGGACTAAGAGGTCATCTATGCTACAGGGACAACGAACTGGTATTTGAGGACTTGGAGACCTGGAACGAGAAAGATGCCTGCCATGAGTACCACCTCTACAATAGGCCATGGAAGAAAATGAAGGAAAAAAAAGAATTAGAAGCTAACCTGGTATGGTCAAAAGTATCCTGGACTCTATACTGAAAGGCCTTACAGAGTTAACTTTGAAGTAGAACGAGCCA
Source organism: Vitis vinifera (assembly GCF_030704535.1). NCBI lineage: Eukaryota > Viridiplantae > Streptophyta > Magnoliopsida > Vitales > Vitaceae > Vitis > Vitis vinifera. The sequence continues at coordinate 7,015,403 of NC_081808.1, forward strand.
ACATTGTGATAGAACACGCCTAAGAAGAAGAAGGAATGTGGAGGAGAAAATGAAAAAAATAAGGTGTGAATGGTATTTAAAGTGGGGTATGCTGTTTTTTTATAAGCACATAGAAAATATTATAAATATGGAAAAGAAGGTGATACAAAAGGGAAAGACAAGACATGCCGATGTACACTAGAAGTATACAAAGGGTGTGAAGCAAAAAGAACAAAGAAAGGAGGGAAATCAAAAGAAAAAACAACACCTGTCCACATTTACTTGGCTCCTAGCCAATCGACAAAATCAATCAAAGACATAGTGTTCCCTTCTATATGATGCCTAACATAATCTATAAAGATACGCATATTAGGGAATTTAAGTGATGAGATGTCCACATCTTTAAAAGCCCTTCTATTTCTTTCACTCCAAATGGTCCATAAAAGACACAACTAGGCAGGTAACCAAGCTCTCTTCTGCCTGTTTCCTATTTGAACCACATTTCAACTTAGTAACATCAATCTAGTTGAAAAATGCATCACCCACTGCAACCTAAATAACAACAAAACCAATTGCCACAAAATTCCAGCTATAACATGATGAAGAAGCATGTGTTTGATAGATTAAAGACACCCTACTTCTTTTCAAACGGTCCAATGTTAGGATCTTTCCCTAAGTTGCTTCCCATTCAAAAAAACCAACTCTCATTGGGACCCATGGATTCCAAATAACTTTAGATGAGAAAACCTCTGAATCCCCTAGCATTGGAAAATAATAGAAAACTTTCATAGAGAACTTTCCATTCGTTCAAACGTCTAAAGCACAATTTGCATATTTTTGCTCTTTTCCATCGTTTTAGGCATCCAAAGCATGTATCTTATGTCAAAAATGTCAAAATTGACGTATATAACAACACATCATATGATAATCTACGATTTTTCAAGTCATAAAAAATATAGTACATGTAATAATTGAAAGATCAATTCCATAGTTTAAAACAACTATACCTTGTCTAGGATTACCAATTTGTTAACCTAATCATTTCATCAAATTAATTTTGGGTCCGTAGTGTGACCACATGCGATTTGACTCATTCTAGACAGATTTCTATTTAACATGACTATATTTTTAAGGTCTTTTAATGTCTTCTATTCCCCATTGTTGAGAGACCCATGTTTAACCTTTTTTTTTTTTATCAATCATTACAACTTGTGGAATAACTTGGATATAGTATGAAAATTACCTTTCATCTATAATTGTTCATTCCACAATTGAGATATTTCCTTACTTGCAAATGATGGCTTTTAACACTTGGCTTAAAGATATGAATTTTAGATATAGCCAAGGTAGCTTTTTCACTTATGGAAACTTCAATGAATTTCTCTTTTTGAGAACCTTGGGATAGAATAAACATGTAATCATTGAAAGGTCATTAGAATTATATATGAGAAATAACTCCGTCAAATGTTTATTAGAAAAAAATAGAGGCAATTTTTCAACTAAGGAATGTCACAAAACAACTAACACATCATGCAATATTAAAAACAATTTTTACTTGATAATACTATTTTATCAACCAATTAAGGTGTTTCAAATTATAATAATAGAACTAAAACTCAACCAATTAAGTTGTTTCAAAGTGATGATGAATTGAAAAATTATGAGTTAACAATAATTAATAAAGAATTAGTCCATCCTAAAGGAATAGACCTAGACTTAAGCATTTCTAAAGAATTCTCCCTCTAAGTTCAGATCTTGAAATCAAGAATATCCAATCTTATTCTAGGGTATAGATACCTAAAGATTTCCTAAGATTCTCGAACCTAAGAGCATCTAAAAACTTTGTGCATAGGTCAACCAATTGACCTTCAATAGGGGTGTACTCTAGTGAAATAACTCTTCCCTTAACGAGATCCCTAATGAACTAAACAAATAATGTTACAATTAGGTATGAGATCTTAAACATAACCCCTAAAAGCAAGACCTAGACTTATTGAAAATAAACAAAGCACACTAAAAATGAAGTCTTAAAATAAAAACAAAAACTAAAATGACCAAAGGATTCCTAAAATGACATGGCACTAGGGATAAAGAGAGAAGCACTAAGACTAGAGCCTAGGCTATGGAATGTGATGTGCTATTTGGAGGAGGAATCTTACAAAGATTTTCTAGGAGATATAATTGTAAGAGAATCTAAAGGAGTAGACTTAGAAATTACTAGGCTTGAACCTTGAAAAGCAATTAGGTCATCTTTCCTAGTCCAAATTTGCCTAGCTTTAGGAGGTATGCCAATAGGATTTTTTTTTTTCTTTTCTAGACTTAGCGTGTAATCTACCCCCCATTCCTTTGATTCAAGATCTGATTTCTAGATGGTTAGACTCACTCACTAGACTATTCACATGAGCTCCAAAAAAAGGGAGTTGTTTGTGATCATCATAGTGTGGTGTTCAGATTCAAGAAATTTAATTTATTTATTTTTTTCATGTTTTCATTTTCACTTTTTAATTCCTTGATCCGACTATTCAATTCACTTTCATGAGTTTTATATGAAATTATTTTATCATTTAGTTCAAACTTCTTGGATTTCAAAGTCTCAATGTGGGGATTTCATTTAGTTGACATTTTTTTTTAAGATTTACATTCGCGCTTTTAATTTCATTGCTTCCATCGCCTTTTTCATCATCACTAGTTTAACGATTCTTTTTGATTCAGTTTTAGGGATGTGGGTAATGAGCTTGTGAAAGCAAAAAGACTCATTCTTCTCTTTTGAGGAGGCCTTTAAGACTACTCCTTTAGTCTCCTAGATCTCTCAATATTTTTCTAACTACCTTGGACTCATGAATCTTTTTTCCCAAGTTAAAGCAAGAATTTACCATATCATCAAGTTCAATATAGCCTCAAAGAAGGTTTCATCTTCATTCATTTTTATGCTTTTAAATTTAGTAGTTAACATTTGCAATTTTAAGAATTTCATTGTGGAAGTTCCCTCATGAGTTAATGCTAAAATATCCCATATCTCCTTAGTTACACATTGCAATTTTGCGGAACTCATTAGAATTCACACCATTGAAAATATGATAGAGGGATTTTGCATTTGCTTCACTCCCCTCATCATCTAGTTTATGCTAGTTTTTTTTTGGGCTTCAATTCTCCGATTGATGTACTATTCGTATCAATGGAGATTAGGGGTAACTACCCATATTCCACCGTGTTCCATACTCCTTCACCATGTATTTTTAAGAAAAATTCCATTTGAACTTTCTTGTGGAGGTAATTATTCCCATCAAAGAATGATGGACAGTTAATGGAAGTTCCGACACTTTGTGGTTCCATTGATTAAGATTTAATAGCAGGAATCGACAAAAATTTAATTTCTACAATTTAACCTGCTTTGACACCACTTGAAAGTTCTTGTCTTGATTGATGGAACCAACAAGGGGGTAGTGATTAAACGTTGATAAATCAATTGCTCAAATGAACATCGAATTTAGCATGGAAAAACCACCTATTGAGTTTCCCAGAAACTTCGTAGATATAAAAAACCACTTAAAGTCTAATGATTGTAAACAAATTAACTATGGAAAGAATGCACATGATTTTGCTTGATTCAGATGCACCTACTCCCTAGGGTCTTATACATATTAACATGTATACTATTCCTTCACGTCCTCAATGGAGCACCTTGTGCTCCTTAGTGGACATCTCGCCCTTGTGTTAATGCTAGCATGTCAAACACTTTTTTTTTTCATCAACAAATTCTTTCAAGATTGCTCTTGAAAGCTTAATACATGGAAAACTAGGGCTATAGGGATAATTGTGTTGTTGTACTTAAAGCTATTCTAAATTTAATTTTACAAAAAAACCCTTGAAAATATGAAGAACAAAATTTAAATGCACAAAACGACCTTAAACTTGTGAACAAGAGGACCCGACTTTGAATGTCTGAGGGGGACGTACGAATGCTGGGAAGGACATTTGAATGTCCCCTAGGGCAGTGTTTGAATGTTCATTCAGGAAATTCAAATGTCCTGCCTCCTTTTTAAGTTCCCAACTTCATTTTTTATGTTTTCTCAAAAATGTTCACTTGGGAACCATTTCATAGCCATTTTTAAAGCATTAATTACTTCAAAATACACACATACCTCGTAGAATAATCAACCTTGAAGCAGTTTGAAGTTGAATGATGCTGGTAAGACCCTTGGAGGTGAGATGCATCAAGATTCAATGTAGAAATAGAACAAAGTTGCCAACTTAAACTAAAACATCAATAGTATGAATTGTTCAATTAAAGTATGAAATATGGAAATGTTGTTTGATACGTGAATTTGTATTGCAAGATTCACTATCTGAAGAATAATAATGTCTAGTTCTTTTCATTAAAAAAGGGAAAAGAAAAGGAAAATAATGCATCTTGTGGCTAATATGGGATTTGGTAAAGATATTTTCATCCACTGAATTGTGTTTTGTAATTTTGTGTTCACATAGAAAAGCCAAAGGATCCCCAATTTTAGGTGGAATGGGATATAGAGATCATACATCATACTTGGCTTGAAATGAAAAAAAAAAGAAAATTGTAGCCCAAGAAACAGAAAAACAATTGATTAAAATCATGGATATTGCTAGTATACTCTTAACACATGATGGGACTGAAAAAGGAAATTTATTGAATATACATCCATGGGAAAGAAATAGTGGAACTAATAAACTACAAAAATGGATTGAAATATTGATAGGCTTGGCCACTTGAGAAAGAATTTTAAAAGGAGTGAAATTATTTCTGTTGGGTAATAGGTGATGATCAAGTAGTTGGCTGCAAAAGTAGGATGCAGAGAAGAATCACCTCCATCCTACTTGGAATTACATTGGATGCATCCTTTAAAAATTGGAGGGGTGTAGTAGTTATTGAAATATTTGAAAGGAAGATTGTTGGGTGGAAGAATTGTGGATAAGAGTGTCTGCTGGAAAGGGCTAGGAAGGAGATGGAATATGATCTGCTAGTCTACATAGAGGTTTTTAATCCACCATAGTATGGAGGCTTGGGTTTTTGGGGTTTGTTTCCTTTTAACAAGCTCTCTTAGCAAGGGACAAGCTTATGAAGGTAAAATATGGGAGGTTTTTGGGCTATGGATATGTAAGTGGAAAGGGACAAGCCTATGAAGGTGTGTGATAGAAGGTAAAATGTGGGAGGAGATGGGTTGCTGGGTTACTAAATCAAGTAGAGATTGAAGGTAAAATGTGTGTGATAGGCTTGCATTCTTTCACAGGGTAGGATACTGACAATTGATCAGCCAATTTGAAATGGCATGATTATTCTTCACTGGTGTTGTATGTGCAAGATGGAAGGAGGATTTACTAATCATCTTCGTTGACATTATGATGTGGTTTGGGCTATTCCACTTCTTTTGTGGTTAGATGATGCTAGGATATGTTAGAGAGCTCCTGTTGGATTGGTGTGGGAGGTGAGAATAGGAGAGATTTGGTCTGCAAGGTCATCTCTTTGTGTTCTTTGGTGGATCTAGAGGCAGGGGAATAGGCGAACCATTGAGGAGGAAGAGCTTTTCATGATCAAATTCCAGTCATTTTTTTATTCTCTCTTTTGTCCTTTGTCTAGTTTGTACTTTTTATGCACGGGTAAGTTATTTTAAGTACTTCTTCTGGTCTCTGTATTTGATGATGCTTGGTGGGGCTTTTCCTGTATACTTTGCTTGTACATGGGTCACAATCCTTTTAAGTATTGTTACTAGAAAAAGTTCTATTCACATTGAGAATAAAATAATGAGATGGATGTGCACTGGTGGCTGGAGCAACATCTTACTCATTTAATTATGGTAAGAAGTGGAGACTTTGCAGAGGAATGAATCATTGAATAAATGCTGTAGTGTGATATGAGCAGCTCTATTGTGCTAACTATCTGTTTTCTACAAAGCTGAATTATCAGCTGTGTTTTGCCGTCCTTTGATTTTGAAGCAGTGAACTTGTTGACACGATTATGGGTCATGATGTAGGCTCGAAAATTCTTCATTGAGCTTAATCTTTCTAACACATTCACTCAAATGAACTCTCTGCCCTTCTCTTTGTTTAGCTTTTAAATGAATCAAATGCCTAACCTATTAGGACTCATTTAAGCTGCTGTAGCTTTTAGTGAAGTGCTTCTTCCAAAAGATCTCTATAAAAAGAATGTTTCTGTTTAATTTTCAAAAAACTCCTCTGGAGAGGGTTTCTTCATTGAGGTGGAGATATAGGACTTTTAGAAGGCTTGCTTCAGGCCAGTCTATGGGTCTCTCAAGTATCTAAGGAGACTCTGCTTTGGTCATTTCCTGGGTGTCCAAAAAGGACAGAGGTCAGTGGAAGTATGATGGCTTGTACACCATATTATTAAGAATGCTATATTGTTGTGGATTATTCATTTTCTTGGATTTTGCACTTGGCTAGCTGGGTTGCAGATCAGCTTGCTAAGCAAGGGGCTTTTGTTAGACTCATTTGTAGGGATTCTTTACCACCTTGACTCGATGGCTTGCTTCTTTAATATCTGTGGTCTTTCTTTTTTTCCCCTTTTGTTTTAATTTTTATATCAGGTTTTGTATCTTTTGGAAGGATTTGTCATCCTTCATAGAAAATTATAAATGCTTCCAGATGAATTTATTATTTCTGATCAAAAAGGGAAAATAACATCTCATCCCTAGCTTTGTTAAACAGAGCTTTTAAGTTACATTTTTTTTTCTGATTCTAATTTTCCAAAGAATGCAGTTTTCTTCTCCATACCCCAAAAATGAATATTGGTAGTCAGTAACAACAGAATGAATTGAGATGTTAGCAATTTCATAATTAATTATCTCAATGCATTTCAGGTCTCATTATTTGAACATGTGATTTCTACTTTTAGTCTTACTTGTAATGTCCTTTCATAGTGTAAACAAAGCAAGCATAAATGGTTTTTTCATTTTTTTTTTTAAATTTATTTGTTTATTTTATTTTATTTTTTTAAATCAGTCATTTAAATGATTGGATTTAATCAACTATGAAAGGCAAATCTTAGTTCTGAAAAGGAAACAAATGGTCATAACATGCTTTGGGGAAAGAGTGAGGGGAGGTTTACCCAGTCTTAGGTTGCGTTCAGACTTCTTTTGTTAGTGCAGGATGAGACTGAAAGAGGAGCCGGATTTAACAAAGGGGTGTCGGAGAAGCAAATTCGCTTAATGATCTCCTCCCCAAATGTCCTTAATATGACCCTTATCGATTTACCTGGGATTACTAAGGTTCCTGTGGGTGACCAACCTACCGATATAGAAGCAAGGGTTAAGAAGATGATAATGTCCCATATCAAACAAGAAAACTGTATCATATTGGCAGTTACTCCTGCAAATTCTGATTTGGCAAACTCTGATGCTCTTCAAATGGCTAGAGATGCTGATCCAGCTGGTATGTCACAAGGCCACTTGTTAATAACTTGAATTTAAGTTGGTTTTGACAATCTTACTGAACTATGTATTTCAGTTATTGAATTAATGTACTTGTACATATTAGCTTCTATTTGTTACCTATTGCATTACTTTATTGACAGAATCTATTGACAGGTACTCGGACAATTGGTGTAATCACCAAGGTTTGTGTTTCAATTGTATTACTAGAAGACTTTTTCCTTATTTTTTATTTTTATTTTGCTTTTAAATTAGTTGCAGTCCTGACCATATGCTTGAATAACAGTATTATGTTGTACTTCTGTTTTTTTTGTAGCTAGATATAATGGACAGGGGGACTAATGCGTGTAATTTTCTGCTTGGAAACATTGTTCCACTTAGCCTTGGTTACGTCGGTGTTGTGAATCGCAGTCAAGAGGTAAACTATTAAAACTTAGACAGTTTTCATATGCTATCATTATTTGTAACTTCTATCTTGCATGTAGGCTTCTCAAAGTCTTCTTAGTTCTTCTCTGTTTATTCTCAAAATTTTATTTAAAATATCCAAATTCCAAACAATTTTGATGCAAGAAAAAAAAAAAAAAAAGGAGAAGAGGTTTCCTGTCTCCTGCAAATTTGTCACTCTGCTCATTACAATACTATTTTAAACTGGTTCCTTTTTATATTGCCCTATGGTTGTTTATTGGAAGGATGAGGTGTAACCTGTTGGTATTTTAGTCCTAGGAAATGAGCTGATTTAGTGAGGCAGTCCATAATAAGCCTTACTTCGTTTTTCTTGCTTCTAGTTCTTGGTAACCTTATCACAAAGTCCATAGGGATGTGATTCCATTTGCACTCTGGTATAGGTAATGGTTGCAACAACTCTGCAGGTTTCTGATGCTCAACTTTCATCTATTAACAAATTTGACAATTGGCTACATATTAAGCAATGTCTCTCTTCATTCCTCTCCACCAAAATTGCCTCTTTATATCTTAGTACATTTCTGGAGAGTCTTGGAGAGTAGAAGGCTTAGATTGGCCCCCTATCTCAGAAGAGAGTGCTTCTAGGTTGGATTCCCCTTTTACTGAAGAAGAGATTTCTAAAGCCATTTTTCAGTTAGATAAGGATAAGGCGCCGGGGCTTGATGGATTTACCATTGTAGTGTTTCAAGATTGTTGGGATGTGATCAAAGAGGACTTAGTGAGGGTGTTCGCACAATTTCACAGAAGCGGGATTATTAATCAAAGCACCAATGCCACCTTTATTGTTCTTTTGCCCAAAAAAAGCCAGACAAAAAAAGTTTTAGACTTTAGACCTATTAGCTTGATCACTTTTTTTTACAAGATAATAGCCAAAGTTCTATCAGGGCGATTAAGAGGTGTACTACATGAAACTATCCATTCTACTCAAGGCGCTTTTGTTCAAGGGAGACAAATTTTGGACACAATTCTTATAGCCAATGAGATAGTGGATGAGAAAAGACGATTAGGGGAGGAAGGAGTTGTCTTCAAAATTGACTTTGAAAAGGCTTATGACCATGTGAATTGGGATTTTTTAGATCATGTGTTGGAGAAGAAGGGGTTTAGTTTTAGATGGAGGACCTGGATGAGAGGTTGTTTGTCTTCGGTCTCTTATGCAATTTTAGTGAATGGAAACGCTTAAGGGTGGGCCAAGGCAACTAGAGGATTAAGACAAGGTGATCCTATATCCCATTTTCTGTTTACTATCACCGCCAATGTGTTGAGTAGGATGTTGTTGAGAGCAGAGGAAAGAAGTTTGTTGGAGGGCTTCAGTGTAGGTAGGAATAGAACAAGGGTGTCCCATCTGCAATTCGCAGATGATACCGTCATCTTTTCTAGCACTTGTGCGGAAGAACTGCAAACTCTTAAGAATTTATTGTTAGTGTTTGGGCAAATTTCTGGGCTTAAGGTCAATCTTGACAAGAGTAACCTTTTTGGCATCAATCTTGATAAGGATCATCTCTCTAGGTTGGTCTTGATGCTTGATTGCAGGGCTTCTGATTGACCTATACTCTACTTGGGTCTTCTTTTGGGAGGGAATCTAAAGGCTTTTGGGATCTGGTGATTGAGAGAATCTCGCGGAGATTAGATGGGTGGCAAAAGACTTATTTATCTTTTGGAGGTAGGATAACTCTTATCCACTTATGCCTGTCCCACATTCCTAGCTACTTTATTTCCTTGTTCAAGATTCCCGCTTCAGTGGCTGCAAAAATTGAGAGATTGCAAAGGGATTTCCTTTGGTCAGGGGTTGGGAAAGGTAAAAGAGATCATCTTATTAGTTGGGATGTAGTGTGTAAATTGAAGGCAAAAGGGGGATTGGGGTTTGGGAAGATTTCTCTAAGGAATCTCGCTCTTTTAGGGAAATGGTTGTGGAGGTATCCTAGGGAGAGTTTAGCTATGTGGCATCAGGTCATTCTAAGCATTTATGGGACACATTCTAATGGTTGGGATGCCAACTCTATAGTTAGATGGTCACATCGTTGTCCTTGGAAGGTTATTGCACAAGTCTTTTAGGATTTTTCCAAGTATACTCGATTTGTGGTAGGAGATGGGGAAAAAATTCTCTTATGGGAAGACTTGTGGTGGGGGGACCAACCTTTGGGATTCCAATATCCAAGACTATTTAGAGTAGTCACTGATAAAAATATTCCCATATTTTCAATTCTCGGTTCTGCTCGCCCCTTCTCTTGGAACTTTAATTTCTGTCGTAACCTTTCCGATTCTGAGATAGAAGATTTAGAAAGCCTCATGTGTTCACTTGATTGTTTTCATTTATCCCTATTGGTTTGAGATGCAAGATCTTGGTCTTTATCTTCTTCAGGGTTATTTACAATCAAGTCTTTTTTTCTAGCCTTGACCCACCTTTCCAATTTATCTCTAGTTTTCCCTACTAATTTTGTATGGAATTCTCAAGTCTCTTTTAAAGTCAAGTCCTTTGTCTGATTAGTGGCACACAAGAAGGTAAATACTAATGACTTGCTACAATTAAGAAGACCCTACAAAGCTCTTAGTCTTGACATTTGTAAGTTGTGTATGAAGCATGGAGAATCAACATATCATATTTTCTTACATTGTTCTTTGACAATGGGGTTGTGGCATAAATTATTTCAGTTAGCCAAAATGGATTAGGTTCCCTCGAGAAGCATTTCCGACATGATGTCCATCAAACTGCGTGCATTGCTTTAATTTGGGTTGTGTGGCGGGAAAGAAATGATTGGATTTTTGAGGATAAAGCTAGGAATTCAGAGAATCTATGGGATTCCATTCACTTCCTTGCTTCTCTTTAGGCTTTTTGCTCCATGGATTTTAAGGGCATCCCCCTTAATATGTTACAACTAGATTGACTAGCAATGTGTAGCTCCAATGGGATGGTCTAGCTAAGAGAGTTTGTTTGTTGTTTTTACCTTTTAGCTTCTTGTTTTTGTATTCTTATTGTTTAGTTTTCTTTAGTGGGAGGATTCCTCATCCTTCTTTTGTACTTCTTAATTCTATCAATATATTTCTTTGTTGTTTCCTATAAAAAAAAATATCTTAATACATTTTGGTACTCCTAGGGTGAATTGTATACTTTTCTCTATGAGCATTTGCTATACTTTCATTTCTCAATTCTACATCCCTTGGAACACACAATCTTCCTTTAAATCTTACACTCCCACATGCATGCATGACCAATATTGTCTACCTCACCTTCCACCAATTGAGCTCTAACCTTCTCTAAAATCTCATCATGAACTTGGGCCTCCGCTACTTTTTGGATAATCCTTGATCTAGCCGACATACTATACAAGCATGAGCCTTGTCCTTCCCAACCAAGACACATCTCAAAATCCTCAATAACTGCATATATCTCTAACTCTCTCAACCACAAGCTAGACAATTGTCCATAGTTCTTTCTACTAAGGGCATCTGCCACGACATTTATCTTTCTAAGATGGTAGTGAAGAACAAAATCATAATCTTCTAATGTCTCCATCCATCTATGTTGTTTAGAGTTCAAATCCTTTTGAGTAAAAATGTATTTTAAACTCTTATGATCAGAGTACACCTCAAATTTCTCTCCATATAAATAGTGTCTCTAAGCCCTAAGGGGAAAAACCATTACTGCAAGCTCTAAATCATGTGTTGGATAGTTTTGTTCATAGGGCTTAAATTGCCTTGAGGCATAAACTATCACCTTGCCTTGTTGCATTAATATACATCTTGAGCCAACTGTAGAAGCATCACAATAAATCGTAAATAACACTCCACTAATAGGGGTGATTAATATTGGAGCAGTGGTTACTTACCAAAAAAATAAAATAAAATATTGGAGCAGTGGTTAATTTTTGCTTAACTCCTAAAAAACATTTTCACACTACTAATTCCATTCAAAGTTTAACCATTTTTTTGGTCAACCGGGTAATTGGTATTGCAATTCTAGAGAAGTTATCCACAAACTTCTCATAATATCCAAAAACCAGTCCTAAAAAACTCCTAACTTCAAATACATTAGTTGGCCTCTATCGATCCTGCACAACTCCCACCTTGGAATGATCTATTGTTATCCCTGCTTTAGAAATTACATGGCTTAGAAAATTTACTTTAGTAAGCCAAAACTCACTTTTGTCCAGCTTCCCATACACTCAAGCTTCCAATAGTGGTCACTAAATGTTGCTTATGCTCATTCAAACTCCTCAAGTAAATTAGGATGCCATCCACAAAGATAATCTCAAATTGATCCAAGTAAGCACAAAATATTCTATCATTAAATCCATAAAAGTAATGGGGACATTCATTAGTTGAAAAGGCATGACTAGGAATTCATAATTGCCCATATCTTGTTCTAAATGTTGTTTTATAGACATCTTCCTCTCTAACCCTCAATGGATACTACATAGTTCTCAAATCAATCTTACTAAAACACTTTGCTCCTTTCAAATGATCAAACAAATCATCTATTCTTGGAAGAGGATGCTTATTCTTCACAACAACTCTATTCAACTTCTTATGGTCAATACGTAACCTTAAGGCGCCATCTTTCTTTTTCACAAACAACACTAGGGCTTCCCATGGTGATGTACTTGGCCGAATAAAACCCTTATTCAACAATTCCTTTAACCAAGTTTTCAATTCCTTCAACTCAAGAGGGGCCATCCTATAGGGTGCCATTAAAATAGGATTTGTTCCTGAATATACCTTGATAAAAAAATCAAACTCTCTATGTGGTGCTAAACCCAGTGGTTTAGTTGGAGATACATCATGAAACTTTCTCACCATTGGAATTTCCATAAGGTCCTTCTGGGCTTTTTCCTTACTATGGAGACATGTGTGGACCCGCATTTTTCACGTGCGTCCCCACTCGATTGGCGAGACTCGCTTTTTATTTATGAAAAATTAATTTTAGAAAAAGTTGGAGTCGCCACTTATTTTATTTTTATTTTAAAGGGAAAAAAAATAAAACAAGAAAGAAAAACCCTAAAATGTGACTCCATAATTTTTGGAAAAAGCATGTTTTTGGAAAACCCGAGTCTAGGTCCGGGGATCAGGTTACTTATTGGGAAGGTACCCCTAGGAGGTAACACCCCTCTAAGCCCTAAAGAGGTCTCTACTGACTAAATTGAGGGAAGTGTGGCAATTAATTGATTAATTGAGGATACCTGGGTTGACTAAGGTGATTACAAAAAAATGGCATGTCTAACAAGAAAAATCTGATTATAAGATAGAGTCGAAGTGCGTACCTAAACGGCTTCTCAAGCGCCATCATAAAACATAAAAGTTAATGTAGAAATATATCACACAACATGTGTTTTATCCAAGATAATAAGACAAGCATCAAATATACATCAAGGCAATCAAGCATGTCATCGAGCAAGGGCATGGTACACAAAGATATGGATATTCATGGAATTTCAAAAGTGGGGAGATGGAGAGCGTACCTGGATAGCAAGCTAATACTCCCCATGGGAAACAAAGTTAGCTCAATAACTAATTCAAAATAATCTCATATATAACACAAAGAGGAAGCACAATCAATCAATTATCAAACAGACACTATCGAAGAGAATATCATGAATGTCGGGCCCCCCTCCAATGCCCTAATTAATTTTGCATGAATTTATTCTAAGAATTCCATTATTTGGAATCATGAAGTTTGTTCATGCTTGTTGAAAATCGAGAAAACCATGAAAATATTTGAAAATAAAAGAAAATAGTGAAAATGCATGCCTGAAGGAAAGTGGCAGCAAAAGATTATTGAAATCTAAATTTTATGCCTAGAAATCCTTAAGGATTTTTAAAGAAAACTAGAGTTATTTTTTTAAGGAAAACGGTTTTGAAATTCATATTTAAGATGTGTAAGATCACAAAAAAGAAAAGAAAAAGAAGAAGCATTAGGAGGAGTATGGTGCGTGGCAAGGTGGCCACTATGTGAGTGAGGTTTGGAGGTGCACTTGAGACCGCATTGCTGAAACAGATTCGTGAGAAGACCTCTGCAAACCACTGGTGTTATTCTCTCTGGATTTTCTCCTTCTTTCTTCTTGTGTTTTTTTTCTTTGTCCCATATTGGTCTATGAGCTGTGCTTGATATTCTAGGGCCCCCTCCATACCCTGGGCTCTTCCATTTGATGAGTCCGAGTCATCTTCAGATTGGATAACCACGATCTTCGTCATATATCCTAAGCCCCTTGGTTTGCTAGTTGGTTGAGTTTCCTTGAATCCCAAATACTTCAATATTCCTCCCTGAGTGCAATTTCTTGATCGTTTCCTTGATTAGTACTGATTCTTGGACTGATCTAACCAGGGATCCTTGGAGAATTCACAGATTGAAGGAGCAGAAAAAAATAAAAAAAAAATGAAGAGAAAATCCATCATGAAGTCCTTGTCGTTTGCAATTGCACCAACATTTTCTAAAGCAAAGCCCATAGGCGACTAATCTTTTCCCAGAACACAGTAAGCATTATCCCATGACTAGACTGAACTAGTTCCTTTCATTATTTTGGAGTAGCCAAATCCATTGAGAACAATCAAGTCCCCACTTTGAAATGATAGTCAGCACTTAGCAGCATATGAATAAACGTTGAGAGGTTTTTCAATATTTCACAAAAATTCTCTTCTCGCATTTTATTAGTTTCCTGTGATTCAAGCTGGACATCGACAACCTACTCAAAGTGAATATCAGGATTTTCTAGGTATGACAGTCCTTGTTCTTCTATTTGGATCTCATTTTGAAGATCACCTCCAACAAAGTTTGTTCTTATTTTGAGGCAATAGTATCAGCAGCTTCATCGTTCCCTCTATCGGATTTACCAACCTGTTTGATATCAAATACACCCTACTCTTTCCAAGCTGTCTGTTTTCATAATGGATTTATGAACCTTTGCCCTCTGAAAAATTATTGCCCTCAATTGTCTTTCCATTTAAAGCTATGACAGTGCAATGAACTTCCACTCCAGAAGGTTTAATTTGAACAATGGTTTTTTTGCTGCACCTAGAATTGTAGCTGAACCCTCATATCAAACATCATGAGTTCAATATGATAACGAGTCCAATCCATTCAATCTGACTCCCCGATAAATTTTTGAACTATCATCTTCATCCTTGTAAAAATTATTTCCAGCATCTGAGCCATCTGTGTTGCCACCTTCATGCTCAGAACCATCATCATCATCTTCTGGACCCCTGTGATCGTTGCGAGGGTGGTTGAAAGTGACGAGCAGGTTCCAGGCTCCCTTTGGAAATTAAATACTCTTTACTAGTTTCAATCTGATTGTAGAGTTGATCAGCTACAGCAGTGAAACATACTTCCCTAATTTCTCCACCATCAACTCACCAGCAGCTACATCAAGTGTTAAAACATCACTGCTGCCTGTTCCCAACACTAATAACGAACATTGAAGCTTCCCTTTTCTTTGTCTTGCTGTCCAGAAACAACCATTTTTAAACAAGTATAATCGACTGAAAGGTGCCCTCTTTCAGGTTTGTTGTATAAATTAGTTGCGTCTGTTGATATGATGTCTGCAAATTCAATCTGAATCTGACCATTCAAAATACCCCAAATCTTAATTTGTGCATCTCCATAACTGATGCCAAAAGAGGAGCCAAAGGTTGTTAACAAATCTTGAGAAGCAGAGGGTTGATTTCACTGAAAGTGATCTACGGTCCCATAAAAATTTCTGGTTCTGGTATTTCAAATAATGAATTCCTCTCTGAAGAACTGGACTGAGCATGCTGCACTTCGATCCCTTGATTGATCCATCTTACGAAGAAGTTCAAGCACATTCTGACTTGATTGAGCAGTCTTGTTTTAGATATAGATATCAACTGATCTGGGAAAAATCCTCTTTTCATTTCACTAGAATCTTTAAGAATATGACTAGGAAAATTTAGATGATCCAGAAAATCCTTGTTCATGAATTTTTAATCTCAGGGAAACCTGCGAGGACATGGCCTATATGAAATTTCCGTCTTTCTTGGAATACTCAATAGAGAGATGCTAAAAAAAAATGAACCCAAACCAGAGAAAACACCACCACCATTAGTATTGAGAACGAGGAAGCCTTGGAGACTTGTAGAATTGTTGGCCGGTTTTACGTAGTACTAATGCTGGATGATGATGAGTAAAGCCTTTTGCAAACCGGGATATTGTGTAGAGCAATAGGCATTACTTCAGAAAAACAGGAAAAATTAAGTCACGACAGTAGTTCGAATAGAACTTCAATCCCTGATTTTTCCACAAATAGTCGACAAATTTCAGAATTTTCCAAAGTTCTATTAACCAGTGTGGTCACATGAAAGATGGAGAGTTGAACGAGCTGCTTATTATTGATGTCTACTACAACTGAACCCATCAAAGCAACTACAGCAAAGGCCATCCTTTTCTTTGTCTTCAAGATCCATTTCCATTGCAGTAGCCTCATTAAGTCTTCTTGGTGACTCTAAATTATCATCCCATTGTTCCCAAGGAATGTCTCCAGCCTATCCCTAAACTGCAATAACTGTAATCTTACCTTGCGGAAATCCCAAATTTGGCCATTCCCATGATCATCTCATTCAGAAAAAACCTATACCGACCAGTTAGATGGAGCCCATAGGCAAATAGAGCCTTCACAGCATCTTCCATTGGTCCAATTTTATTAACACATTCAGACAATACAGGATCCTGAATGAGTGAAGACTTAGCACCTCTGGAAGCTTCAGCACCATTTCTCTTAGTAAATCAACCCATTCATTCTGAACAGAAATTTCCTTGCCCATTGCATCTGCCATATGCTTCAAATAGAATTTGTTTCCCTTTTTCATCTTCATGGGGTTGCCATTAACAAAGGCTTGATTATAAGAGCTAGTGCCACTATTGGTCAAACCCTGATTCTAGATGGTGCTCATACTGGTCAAAGCCTGACTGTAAGTGCTGGTACCACCATTAGTCAAGGCCTGACTGTAGGAAATTCTGCTGCCATCATTTTTTTTTTCAAATATATTAAGCTCAATGGAATTGAAATGCCTCTCTGGTTCAGTCAGCTGATTTGTCAGATCCTGGTTTATTTTTAATATATTTCGTCGCTTCAGTTCAGAAGTCAACTTCTACCGACTCTAGAGGTACAAATATTCTGCTATCAGTGGCTTGCCTATCAATTCCTTGCATGTATGCTTTCCTTGCCAAAAACTTGCACTGTCTCATCAAGCAGATGATGAATCTCCCCATGCTATTGATCAATTATGGTCCACCACGTTCAGCAGTTTTTCAGAAAGGGTGCCTGTGTCTATGCCTTGCTCTAATTCTATAACTGAACTTCTTTGGAATATGGTGCAGGCATCCCTGAAACCACTTGGCCTTTTTATACATTGCAAAAGTGTATCCAGTTCTTTAGTCATCTCTTTACCGTTGCCGAATTGTCTCGGTAAATGCGATTCAGAGTTCAGTTGTCCTTGTAAGGGGAGTGTTCTGTAATTTTCCTTGAGAGGATAAGACTTATAATTAGGAGACTTGGCTGGAAACTGCATTGACAATTGTGTACCTAGAGTCGAAGATATTGGTTCGACATTCTCTACCACCATTGAACCTCTCTGTCCCCTGCTCTGACTGACGGAACTTCTCTTGGACGTGCTGATTCATGCGACAAGTTGCCTGATACGCAGGCCTGCCTTGTGATTGAGAATGTCATTGACCATGCTGCATTAGTTCTCCTTCGTAATCCTTTGGAACTAAGTTCAGGATTCTGTATGTTGTGCTTCTTAATGGAACTTGAAGATACCTCATCTTCATCTTGAAATACAGCATCAGGTAAAATATTTATTTACTAATATAGGCCAAACACTGTGGAGTCAGGTCTATGCCCACTTTGACCATATCCGGAAACAATTCGATTGCAATCTCTGGACGTCCTATATGCAAATAACCAGATATTAATAAATTCCAAGTGACCACGTCCGATGGGGCATTTCATCGAATAGCCGTTGAGCACTTGAAGCCACACCATATTTACCATACATATCCATAGGAACACGGCAAATAGACATCTGAATCAAAACCCGCCTTGATTATGGTGGAATGAAGCTGAACTCGCACAAAGATTGATCCAGATTTTACATTTGAGGAGATCATTCTGTTGAGAATGTGAGCGGTAGGCGCAGACCCATGTTGCTGCAAATGACCCTTATCCAGAGCACAACTCAACAGTGCCGTCTTGTCTGTGTGCAGTCAAATTAGTGAGTCTTATTGTGGCTGAGATGTCAGCACTCAAATATACGAAACCTGTGGCAACATGGCCTGAGAACTGCTTGAAGTATTTCAACGGAACAGGATTGATTAAATTCCCATTCAATTTGTCCTTTGTTCATGAAATTGGTTAACACCTTCAGCCTCTGGATTACTCTCTTTTATAGCATGGACAGATGACATGGCTACAGAAGCATCATGTGTGTGTTCATCAGATTTTCCATCAGATATCAGCCATTGACTGTCCGTATTTTGTTGCAACTCTGTACTCGACGAATTCAACTGTACACTGCACTCCCCTGTTTTTTTTGTTTTTACAGCATAGCCATGTCATTTGATAACCAAGTTGCATTGGCATCATCAAGCTCCACACTAAAAATTTGACTTGGGTATCTCTTGGCTGCTATCAATTGGAGGAGGCACTGGAAGAAGCTTGTAAGCATTATGTGGGAGATTAACCGCAAACCATATGAGAGGATGCTGCTCCAAAGTTGTACTAATACTAAGCGTAGGAATCATGCAAGTATGATGCTTTCATGAGACAGCCCAACTCAAGTAAACTCCCTCTCATGAGAAATTATCATCACAGGCTCAATATAACCATGTACAAATGTGAAGCTGTCCAGTTCTTCACAATACTAATGACTGGTGGGGCAGGCTGATGTTGAGTGAAGCCTTCTATAGACCAAGATATTATGTAGAACAATAGACATTACTGCAGAAAACTGGGTGAGGTTAAGTCATGGCAATAGCTTGAGTGGAACTTCAATCCTTGATTTTTCCACAAATAATCAGCAAGTTTCAGAATTTTCCTTGTTCTATGAACCGGGATCATCACATGAAAGGCTCAAAATTGGACGATCAGATGGACTTGGAGACATCAAGTACTGCAAAAGGGGTGCTTGTTCTGGAAATTCAACAGTCCAAGAAGAAGAGAATTCTCCCTTTTATTTGTTTCTCAAAGTAATTGCTATACCTGTATCAGATTTTTTGATCCACTGAAACTACCTCTGAATATTCCAACACAGAGCATCAAAAATATCTGGAGATTCTGAAGCTACATTCCTCAAACACACGAACCCCGTTTCCTCAAAAATCACATCTCCCTTATTTGCATTAATTCCACTGCCGCCATTGACACCTACATCAGGCTTCAACCGCCTCAGCCCCAAATCCGCAATACGATGGTTCGCAGAATGGCTCGGGTGAGGCTAGGGTTTCGAATTTCAATCTTCAGCTTTTCATGCGTCCGACACAATTCTAGCAGCAAATTGGCATGACGAATCTGGGTGGCCTGATAGATGGGTTCAATTTTCTCCAAGGAATTGAAGCTATTCAACTACTCTGTTCTTTATAGTGGGAAACGACAAGATGCAGTAAGCCTCTTTGCCTCTGCTTTACAAATCAAACTGTTTTCTCTGAGACCACTATTCTTGCGGACAGAAACGTTTGAGAGATACGCTTGCAGATAACTCCGGGAACTGAGATTCTCAGAATCAGTTATCAAATATTCGAGTGGGATTACTACACGATTCATCCCGCGTATCAACACTCACATCATTCCTCAACGTACTCCCAAATACAAAAGCAAGGGTTCGAACGCCGTGTGGGAAAAGAATATAGATAAAATGAAATTGAAGTAAAACTCGAAAAAATATAAAAAATTAAAAATAACAAAACCGAAAGTGTTGATCTATAAACATAGATAGCCCCCACTTCATGTGTTAATCCATGGGCTAAGAACAGAGGAGAAAAATGCAGAACGATTCAGTCGAAAAACAGAATGTGATCACATTCAGGCATAGAGTTATATACTTCCGAAGACATCAATGACACCAAAAATTAAAACAAGGCAAACAAGCAAGCAACCAATCTCAACAAAACAAATTGTGGCCCTTCTCGTCCACACCAATCAACAATACATTGAATTTCCATAAACAACCAAATGGAGAGATTGAATATGGATAAAAACACCGAGAGTAACTAGAAGCGTACCTGGACAATCTTGGCTGCAATCACCCTTTTCTCGTTCTTGTGTCCCGTTCCGCAAAGAAACCCTCCCAATCCTAAAAAACTCCCTCCTTTCTCTTTTTCCTTTTTTAAATCCCTCAATTCAAAAGCAATCTTCCCAATTTCAAATTCCTCTCCCTAACCTTCCAAGGAGAGTCCCACCTTCTTTAAACTCCAATGGTAAGTTTCCTTGCAAAAACATGAAATTTTAGAAGTTAAATAATTGCATTAATAGATAAATAAGTAAATAAATTAGAAAATGGTAAAAATAATAAATAAATAAATAAGTTAAGGAAAATAATATAAAGAGGAAAATAAAATAAAATAAAATAAAAATAAACAAATTAACAAAAAAAATGGGCCCTACGAGCCATGCAAACACGCAAGTCATATAAGTCACGCTAAAAATGTCCAAATGGGCTAAGTGTGCCTAAATGAGCCTAGGTGAATCTAAGAGCTATCCTAAAAAAAAACAAGAAAAGCCTAAGTCTAAGTTAGGGCTGCCAAGGGTCACAATAAAGGATCAAATAATCCCTCAACCAAAGTCTCCGAGGTGACTCAGAAAAAGGGTAAGTCGTACGAGTAGTAATGGGCCACCAAGGAACTACCGTGGAGCACTGGAAGTGAATTTAAAGACATGTGCTAAAGGGACAAAATTGAGGGTCTACAACATGCTAAAAAACTTATTAATCCTTTCCTTAGCACATGCTGATACCACGGATTGGACGGTGTAAATGGCAAAATAACATACTTCCTCCCAACAAAACAAATATCGAATCCATTTGACGAATATAATATTATCCTAGGGTGATGACAATTAATAAGTGCTTTATATATTGTTAACCAATCCATACCCAAGATAACATCATATCCGATCATGTGTAAAACCCTTAAATTAACTTGGAGCACTCTATCCACCAAAGTAGTAATACACCCCTTACATACTCTATCAACTCTAGAATTCATGCCCATAAGGGACTTAATGTATAACAGGTTTTCTACCATTTTCGTTTTCAACTCCAATGCATAAGCACAAGATGCAAAGACAAAAGAATGTGTTACACCAATATCAAACAAAACACGCACCCAGGTACTATATACCAAAATCATACCTTCCACCAAAGTGATGTTGTCCTCAGATTCTATTGGGGTTAGTGCAAAAACTCTAGTTAATGTCTGTCTCCCCTTGCCTCTATCACTTGACCCTAAGATGATCTAGCTGGGCTACTTGTAGTAGCTATCTTGGTTCCAGGCACTATTGAGGGTAATTGGGGTGCCTGGTGGTGAGGCAAGTGAACTTGGGGAGGCTGAAATGGTAAGACTAGTTATTGCTGGGGTTTCCTTAAGGTTGAAATTAGGTTTGAGGTGCAATCCTCAATGGGTAAACCCTCCACAAATGGTCTTTTGCTCCACAACCATAACATGCTTTACTAGTTGCTACCATTTGAACACTTTGTTCACTTCCAATGTAAAATGACAAATGCCCATCATATTGTTGGCCTCATTACCTCTCTTGTTGATTTTGAAGCCTCCTTTAGGAGTTTTTTCCTACATTTTGATTTTCCTTCCTATCTCCCCTCTTCTCCCGAATTTGGTTGGTATCATTTATATTTCAACAAACAAGACTCTTTTGCCTAGCTCATAGTAGTTCCTTATAGCTAATGGAACCACCCTATTTTTGATAGCAAGCCTTAATCCTTGTTGGAACCACCTTGCCTTTTTCCCTTCCTTACTGATCATGCCTAAAGCAAATCTGGACAATTTAGAGAAACGAGTTCATTCTCTTACACTATCACAGTCTCCTAGATGAGATGCTCAAACTCCATTCTCTTGTCATGCTTAGCCCATAGTTTTAAAAGGCTCAAGGCGCACCAAGGCGCAAAGTAGTCCTGGAGCCTGAGGCGCAAGGCGCACCTAAGGTGCGGGCTTTAGTGAAGTGAGGCGCACCCTAATTTACATATATATTTTTATATAATATAATCAAATTTAACAATCATTTATTTGTCCTAAACACATAAATCATCAAATATCATCCAAAACTTCAATTTAATCAACAAAAAACATAAAAATAAAGAACTCCAAGTATAAAAACAAATCCAAATCCATATTGCTAATCATATTTGTGAAAGGCGCGCCTAGCAGAAGGTACGTGACTATTTTCCCTCTATTTTTCTCCTATTTTTTTCCTATTTTTCCTCTTCATTTTCTTCTTCTTCTTCACTTCTCCACTGCACGGCTGAGGCTAGGGCAAGATTGGGAGTGGTGTCGGGTTGAAAAATGCTAGAAAAGGGGGCTGGAAAGGAAAACAGGGCCAAAACGGCGTTGTTTTGGACCCACAAAGTAAAAAAAAAAATTACGGCTTAGCCCTAAACCTCTACAACCCGACGGACTAAAGGAGAAGGAGAAGGAGAAGGTACTTGGCCGGAGGCGAGTCAGGCGACCGCGTCACACGTTGTGCGCCTAAGCGACGCCTTCGTGAAGGGGCGTTGCACCACCCCGAGCTAGGGCGCGCCTTTCACAACTGTGGCTTAGCCACTTACCAAAAATATTTGTCCAAAAAGATCCTCTCAAATTGATCTCAAGTCATTGCATTTGTGTCATATATTCTCTTCATTGTCTCTCACCATAAGTTTGTTTTATCCACCAACATATACGTTGCCAAACGGACTCTTTTCTCTTCTTGAATATCAAAACCCTTTAATATTCTTTTTATGCATCTCAACAAATTTTTTGCCACCTCAACATTTGGTTCCCCCCCTTAAATGATAGGGGTTGCATTACCACAAATCTCTTTGTAGCCTCCATTTGACTCATAACTGCCTTAGTTGGACAAACTCTCCTTTGAGAATGATCATAATCTTTCTAGGCTTGGGTACCCCTTAATCTCCTTAAGCCCTAGCCTTTTAGCAATTGTGTAGTTTCCCGTAGTTCCCTTCTTACTTCTTTCTCTCTAACTAAATCAATTTCCTCATTCTTTCAGTTCTCCGTTGTCTTGGTTTTCCCGCCATTTTTAGATACCAAACAAGACCTGATCTAATCACACTCCAAGGTGAGCAGAATATATTCACATAAAATAATATAATAATTTTAATATCTATTACAATATTTTTTCCATATAGCCATAAGACATAGTCTGTCATAGTCATTATATTATCACATCTTGCTATCATAAATAGACATTACACCAAGGTTATCAAACACAAGTAAAAAATAGATAAATAAATGAACTTATAAACTACTAATTAAATAAATAAATTCATAAATAAAAGCATATGCATAACAATACACACTTAATACGATTTGAATACTAATGTTGCGTTATTTTATTCAATTGAAGGTAATACATTTAAATGGTCTAGGGATGACCAAGGACTAACAACAAATCCCTAAACACACTCTTAGGATCATTTCAAATTGATACATACCACAATCTGACTTTATTTGAAATTAAAAGCAATTTAGAACCAAATCCTAACAATCAGAAATAATAACCAAATTTAAAATAAATAACTTTGACTAATTCAAATCTCCTAATCAAATCAAATCTGATTTGATTTGATTTGATTTGATTTGCCAACACACACAAACACTATCCCCAAGGTATTATTGCAACCATGGCTCTAATAAGTCGTTGTCACAATCCAAATTTGAGGTAATTTAGAACTTGACCCGTGATTCTAGGTCAAAGGTTTGACCCTAAGGGTTACTCCTAATCCAAGTTGGCAATCAACTTGAAAACCCTAATTTTTTTTTCTTGCCACTAGTTTTCACTAACTCATAAATGCCATTAATGTCCAACTTGAGATAATCATCAAAGGTTGTACCACCATTTCTATATAAAAAGTTCCTGCTGTTCGTTCACAACCAACTAAAGTATAATCAAATTCCATATACTCAATTTCACCAAACTAATACAAGTCCAAAAGTTTAGCAAAAGTAAATAATATATCTAAGTAGCTCCTGAACGGAGGACATATTGAAATCCTCCCTCATTCACTTGAGGGTTCTTAGGAACAATATCTGGATTTAAAAATTTTCGATAAGGAAAAGATAAGCATTTTCACATTGTTCATTATGATGCCTTACACCAACCCAAGAAGGTTAGTAGGTAACCATTAAGGGCTAAGTATATTAAAATAAACATTTATACTTAAAAATAAAACTTCAAACATTAATCCAAATATTTTATCTTAACCTGAATATACAACAAACACACATCTTGATAATTAAGTTAAAATGCAAATGAAACTCATTAAAAAAAAATGTAAAATTGCAAACGGAGATGTAATACTCAATCATACAATGCACTATTATTTTTGGATTTTCACCAAAGGATACTTTTCTGTATTCAAATGCACTCTTCATTCGGAGTCTTCTCGGAGTAAATTTTTGTATCTTTTACACTAAGGATCTCACTTCCTTTTTTATTAGTCCTCTTCTAGGGCCCTTCCTTTTCACCTTATTATTATTATTATTATTATTTTATTTTATTTTTATTTATTTTTTCCATTTCACAAAACCTTTCATCATTATTTTTTTCTCAAAAATTATGATGCAAATGCAATGCATTGTACTCACATATTAGAAACTATTATTTCCAAAATATATTTTTATTTTTCAAACATTGTCTAATCATCTCAACATTCACTACCAGTAATTTTTTTCTTCAATTCTCATAAGTATATCATCAACAAACAACCATTTCATTATTTCCTTTAACCGACAATTCATAAATCATCAAGAAATAAAATTTAAACAATGATCATATACCAAGTCACATGCAAGAATCTCAAGTATAAACAGATCTATCTCACAATAAGATGATCTATAATTTGTTTTTTTCTAAAATATATCAAGTAGAAATTCTAGGGATAAACTATCCTACCAAAAATCCAATTGTTAACTTCGGAATTAGATTCTACAACAATGTTCCCAAAGGAAAATGGAATTCTCTCCTAAAATTTCATGTGAAACAGACCATATTTGATTTGCCAGTTGACCTACTAAAGATCCACAAACATTTTCTCCTTTTTTTTTTCCTTGCTCTCCACTCCCAGCTATCCCCCTACTTCTCCCCCTCTCTCTCATTTTCCTTTTCCTTTTCTCCCAATGGCCTTCACACCACTTTAATGTATATGCTTTTGTGTGTGTATATATATATATATATATTTACTTATTATTATTTTTATTTGTGTAGTGGTTTTAATGCCACTTTCAGTCATTTTTTTATTTTTTCTTTCTCTCTTTTACAAATCCTCAAACATATTTCCATTTTCCAAAAATTAAATTCATCATAAATATACTTGTGTTTTCAACTATTTTGATTTTTTTTTTCTAAATTAAATTTCCTATTTCTCAATAATTTTTAATTTCTAATGATACGAAGATCTTATACTCATATTTTTGCCAACATAATTAATTCTTCAAAACTGAAATTATTAATTTTAATAATAGGCAAGACTTATCTAACTTCCTAAGAAATTATCTATGGTAAAGCCCACATGACATGAATTCAACTCACTTATTTGATTACTAAACTTCTTTGAATTTTTCAATCCAAATTCGACACATGTTCTTAGTTTTTCCTTTTTGGCTTTTCAACCGCCACTTTGCTAGAAAATTTTCAAACTCCACATAGCCTAAAATAGCTGAATTTTATAGTTGACCTTGTATAGATTAACTTAATATTATGTTAAAAATAAAATAATATTTATATAGGTTACTTTAGATGTGTTATATACATAAGTAAGCTGGATAATGTGCTTCAATCAATATGCCTACCCCCTTTAGAAAAATAGTTTTTTCTAGATAGATAGTTTTTTGTGAAACCATTCTTCCGTTCTATCCTAAATGAGCACTGATTTAAAAGAATCACTCAATGGAAGCCCTAAGGCCGGTTGAGCTCTCTTTGTGTATGTCTTGTGCACTTAGTGTGTTGTTTTTTGGTGCTTATTTATACAATGCTTTGATTGCCTACCAAAAATGTGTCATATACAAATTTAGAATTCAATATTTTCAATTTATACTAGTAACTTTAAGGACAAATTTGTAATATGAACACTTTTCAAACTTTAATTATTATTATTTTTATTTTATGAAGTTGTTAAATTAAGTTCAACATATAAATTTCAAAAGATACTTTTTGTACTTTTGGTTGCATCTAGGTTGAGCACAATTAGAGATTTTTGGGAGGTGGAATGGCTAGTTTGGAGGTTTAAATGGTTTTTCCTCAAGCCTTACCTTAAGTGCTTAAGGGTTACCTTAGTGTTTGACAATTGTTTTTTGTTTGATTTTATTATTAAATTGGGTTGCTAGTAAGGAATGGTTGACTTTTCTTTTCTTGTTTCCTCGTTTTTTTTTTGGCCTTTTAATGCTCTTTGTATTCTTCCTATTTGTTTGAGTTGTACTCCTTTTATTGGGTTTTTTCTTAATAATGGTCTTTATTTGCCTACAAATAAGAAGAGGATTGTTTGACAAGGTACTAATCTACCATGAGTAAGAGCAAAACGACTAAGAGCTTTTATTGGAAAAGGTTGTGCACTATTTGCAAATGGCTTCTCTTTGGAGATTCTGTCTAGCATAGTCCAATAGCCCATAGTATGCCTTAATTGGCCATAAGATTTTAGTTTCTATTTATTAGATCTTTTAGAAGAAATTGACTTGAGTAAATTGAATTTAATCATTTATTTGTGAAAGTGAGTTCTTCAGCCCTAAAATTACCTGGAGAAAGGGATAGGTAATTAAAATATTTTAAGCCTAATTTTATAATACATTGTAAAAAATCATAGCACAAGAATCGGGACACACAATATACATCAAAACCATCTACAAAAACTTTCATAGGTGTAAAAGAATGAGTCTCAGTTGACCACAAATATAATCCACTAATTCGAAAAGCAAGTATGAGTTTTCACCTGATTTGGACATTATCAACTACCCTTTGCTTTCTCATTCTTGACATAACACCTCATACTCCTTAGTTTATTGCCTTAAAACCGTAATGAGGGGATGTGATTGACAACCGCTTAGCCTTTGAACCAAGAGAACTTTCAAGAAAGGTCTTGAAAGGTTTTTAAGAGTTTTGGGTTCAAGGCAGAGTAATGGCAATGTTTAGTTATAGGTGTATCTAAGACAATGAATAAAGCTTAGGGATGTTAGTAATGTATTCTAGAGGTTAACTAATTCTATATTAGGATAAGTTAGGATTGTAGTATTAGTGCCTACTTTATAGGCTGATTTATAGTAATTATTTCTATATAGTTAACTTCCTAATATAGGACTCTTATATATATATATATATATATCAGCTAGGATGTAACCTAAAAAAACCTACAAAATATACAAGTGAATTTTCTGGCCTGTTTCACTATTGTGAACAAGGGATATATTGACAAACCCTAAGTTTTTAAGTTGAATTATAATAGTAAAGAGAGTTAAATAAAAAATATGATTTTATAAAATTAAAATCATATTTTTCTTGGAAAATGTGCACCAACTTGAGTGCTTGATATGGCTGCTTGAGCGCTTTGGTTGCTTGAGCATCTTGTTGCAACACTTGAGTCTTTTTTGGTTTGTATGATTAGGCAACTTAAGTGCTCCCTTGAGTGTTCACGTGTCCCAACTACTTTCTTAACCGCTTTTTTGATTTTTGATGCAGGTCATCTTGCTATTATTTAGTCTTAAGTTCCAAACTGCATACTAATAGTAATCTTTTTTCTTTTTTCTTGTTTCTTTTACTTAAATCTGTTACTGTGCTTTAAAATCTATAAGTCCCTTAGAAGTATGTAGCATCACATCAAGTGCATGTTTCGAGTTATGCTGCATGGGTTTGAGTGTGTCGAGTATGAGAATTTGTCAATGTGTCTATGTGTTTCTCCTACAATTTTAGAATACATGGATTCAACCAAAAAGGATTTCAATGATGGATATAGAAACTTGGATATAGTATAATGAAAGAAGGAAAGAAAATTCACAAATAAAGTTACTTTTGATAAAAACTCTTTTTTTTATATTTGATCATATCTTTTCTTTCTTATTCATAAATATTTTTATAAATGTTCATTCTTGTAGACTATATTTTTTCAATGTAATTATTTGCCAAGTAAGCTAAAATTAAAAAAAAAATCAAAATAAAATAGTTGGATCCAATGCAAAATAGGACTGTCCCATAAAGATCCCATGCCCATACCCATGTCTTGCCTTGCTGACATGGGTACACTAGGTGAAGTCGGAGGGTCCAAGTGATAGTTTTTAAGAGTTATATATTTTTGAAGAGCATTTGTAAGTGGAATTGGAATGTAATTTTCTTTATAGATTTTTATGTATGTGTTTGGTAGTAGAAATGAAAACTATTATTCTATTTTTAAGAATGGAAAAAACGAAAATAACACAAAAGTGTTGGCTACATGTTTTCAAAAAACATTTATGAAAATAGGTCAATTTTAGAAAACATTAAAATGTTGTTTTCATGTTTTAAAAAATGCTGGTACACTAGCAATTGAAAATATCCAAAATGAATGTGTTTATTGTTCACATTTTTGTTAATAAAAACATTTCTGAAAACCAATTTAATTTCTGCTACCAATTATGCCCTATGATTACCATAAGCATGTGCCATCTTAGATATATAGCCTCTATCATGAATTTTGATTGGACTAGAGGTGCTAAATTTACATTCTTTCGTTTGTTGCAGGACCTAAATCAAAACCGTAGCATTTCAGAAGCACTTGCTTATGAGGACCAGTTCTTCCATGATCATCCTGTACTTTTCACTTCACCAAATATTGCTCTTGATTAATTCTTACAAAATTTTGAGTTGATCCTGAATGTTCTTCACTTGTTGAATGCCATACTTGTCGAAGGTGTATCATGGTCTGTCTGATTGTTGCGGCGTTCCCCAGTTAGCAAAGAAGTTAAATCAGGTATTTCTATTCCCATTTACATGTGTACATGGGTTGCACCCCCCTTTTCTTGGCGCCTGTTAATCAATTTAGTACATATCAAAAGGTTTTTTTTTTTTTTTTTTTCACTTGCATTAAGTGCAATTTTTTTGCTATGAGACTCAAAAATTAAATATGAAAATGATGGTTGTGTGTCAAATGCAATAATAGGTGTGCAATAGGAATGTAAAATAATAAAGTGTCAAGTGCATTTTTTGTGTCAATTGTAAAGCAACATCGATCATATTCCCATTAAGTATTAATGTCCAATTTACAAAAGGATGGCTAACTTGATCATTAGGCTTCATTTGGACCACGAAAAGTTTGAATGATAATGGAAAGAAAATAAAGAAGAAAGAGGGAGGGAAAAAGTGAGTTAAAAATAAGTTAGAGTACACATAGTGAAAGTATACACCTTTTTATGGAGATTAAGGGCAGACAAAATCTTGATGCATTTTTAGTAGTCTATGAAGTGATAGATAAGAAATGGTGTGTAGGAGAAGAAAAGGTTGTCTTTAAGATTGATTTTCAAAAAACTTATGATCATGTGGAGTGAGATTTAGCAAACGTATTTTAAAGTCTTTTTGCAATGAACTCTTTAAAATGTGGTTTTGCGGGAAGAAGGTTTTGTGAAGTGGAAAGAAAAGAGTTTTAAAGGCATTCATTGGGAGAAACTGAAGAACGCTCTATACGGGTTGAAATAGTCTCCAAGGGCATGGTTTGAAAGGTTTGCTAAAGTGATGAAAAACATGGGATACAAATAAAGTCAAGGAGATCATACATTGTTCATCAAACATTTAGATTTAGGGAGAGTTATAACTTTTCTAGTATATATAGACGACATCATCATGACGGGATCTGATGAAAAGGAGAGACTGACTTTGAGGCAATGCTTGACCAATGAATTTGAAATTAAAGAGTTGGGAAGGTTGAAATATTTCATAGGAATCAAAGTTACACATTCTAACTAGGGAAGTTTTATTTCTCACTAGAAATATGTAAGGAACCTCCTCAGGGAAACAAGAAAGTTGGTGTGTAAACTAGGAAACACACCAATAGATCCTTATTATAAGCTTTGAGATGTTGAGGAAGATGTTCTAGTAAGAGGAGAGATGTATCAACGTTTGGTAGGAAGACTCATTTATCTCTCTCACATAAGACTAGATATAACATATGCTGGAAGTGTGATTAGTCAGTTCATACATAGCCAAAAGAGGTTCATTTGCAAGATGCTAACTGAGTGCTATAATATCTTAAAGAGTCTTTAGGAAAGGACATCCTATTTGAACGAAACTTAGGTCTAGTACTTGAAGTATACACAAATGTTGATTATGCTGGATCTGTGGTTGATAGAAGATCAACCATCGGGTATTGCACCTTTCTTAATGGGAATTTGGTAACATGGAGAAATAAGAAATAGAGTTTGTGGCAAGGTCCAGTGCAAAAATGGAATTTCGCGCAATGACCCAAAGAGTTTGTGAACTATTATGGTTGAAGATCATTTGGAAGATTTGAAAATTAAGTGGGATGGACCAATGAAACTCTATTGTGACAATAAATCTGCAATTAGTATTAGACATAATCCAATACAATATGATCGAATGAAACACATAGAGATAAACAAACATTTTATTAAGGAGAAACTAGATAGTGGATTGATCCGTACTCCTTTATGTATCTACTGACTGCCAACTTGCTGATATACTTACAAAAGGTTTAAGCACTACAAAGTTTCAAGCAAGCGTATCCAAGTTGGGAATAGAAACCATCTATTCACCAACTTGAGGGGGAGTGTGGAAGAATGAAATTAGAAAAGTCGTGATTTTGTAACTGATGAGAGAATTAGGCAATCCTGTAATCAAAGGGATTTGGTATAGTTAAGGAAAAGAATTTCATACCTTGTATTCCTTTATCTCTCTTCTTCTATAGTTTATTTTGGAAAGGCTTGATGTGATGAGGATAATTTATTAAAGGAAATGAAGTTGTAGATGCCATGCTTGGTACATTTCTTGAGTCCTTTCCTAAAAGCAAGAGGTATAGACAAATCCTCAAAGGTTGGTAGGTAAGTGGTAGTCTTTTGAGTGTGTTCTCTTTGTTTCTTAGAAGATGATGAAGAAAAATTAAGGGTAAAGTTCAGTACTTGTTGGTGGTTTAGAGTCTTGGACTTGCACTAGATAGGAAGGCAACAGTCTCTTTTTTGAATAAACTCACAATGGTAGTGTGTGCCAACCCTCTCTTACTCATTTTCTGGAGGCAAGTTAATGGTTGTTTTAGGAATATTGACTAGTGGTGGAGGGCCACTAGTCAGAACAACAATAGGAGGACTTGGTATAGCGGGTTTTGGGTTCTTGTTGGTATCTTGAAGAGTAGGTAGATCAAGGGACACATTTAAGTTCCCCTTGTCTTCTAGTAATGACTCCCCCTAAAGATGAGGGGTAGGAAAGAAAAAAGGCTTTCTACAAAAGTAACATCCATGGATACAAACATCTTTTTTAAGGTTAAATGGTAACATTTATATCCCCTATTAGTTGGGGAATAAAAATAATAATAATAAAAAAAAAATAAACAACACTTATGAGCTCGAGGATTTACTACAATGATCGGTAGGAACATGTATAAAACAATGACAACCAAATACCTTTGGATGAATTTGAATTAAATTTTGAAATTGGGGAAAAACCCAGAAAAAAACAACAACTGAAGTTTTGTTGCCTAAAGTTCTACAAATGTAATTGATTGATTGAGCATGTTGCATTTAGAATTGCTTCCCTTGGGAATACCTTTGGAACATTTTTCTGGAACAACAAGGCTTGAGTTACTTTAAGGAGATGACGGTGTTTTCTTTCAATAACCCCATTTTGTTGTGGGGTGTCAATATAGGAAGATTGATAAACAATCCTTACTTTTTTGAAGAAAGGGTGACCAGATTTGGTTAAAATACTCTCTTCCATTGTTAGATCTTATACTTTTGATCTGAACTTCGAATTGATTACTAATCATTTTATGAATGCTGGAAACACAACTCATATTAGATTTATTTTTTAGAAGGAATATCTATGTAATTCTAGAGCAATCATCAACAAAAGAAAAAAAACCAATGAGGCCTATTAACATTAGGAATGCGAGAAGAATTAAAGTAAAAAGAGTAAAAGATGTTATATTTGTCAATGGAGAAGAAACATGATGGTGTTTGGCCAATTGATACACTTCACAATTAAAGTAATTAGCATCCACACTCTTAAATAACAAAGGAAACATTGTTTTTAATATTGAAAATGAAGGATGTCCTGCATGAAGGTGATGTACTCAAATATCAGCTTTATTGAATAAAAATTTCTTGAAAAGATGAGTCAAAAGGAGATGATATTACTGCCATTATCCATTTCAAGGAGACAATATTACTTCTTTTCCTTACCATGCCCAATCATTCTCTTTGTGACCTGGTCCTGAAATATGCAATAACTTGGAAAAAATGGTCACACTACAGTTAAGGTCTTTTGTAATATGGTGAATTTATAAAAGATTAACTAATAGCTTAGGAACATGTAACATAGATTTTAGTGAAAGAGATTAGGTTAAGTCAATTGATCCTTGATCAGCCATGGTGGCTAATTTCTCATTGTCTATTTTGATTTTTTGGTTTTTGGGGCTAAGGCTATATGAAGTGAATTGTATGAGAGGAGTTTGTCATATGGTTTGTTGCACCTAGGTCAATTGCTCAAGCACCAAAAGAAGTCCTTAGAGGCACAGAAGGCATGAGATGGAGAATACTTACTTGATTGTGCCAAGGAACAATGGACATTAGGCTTATCAAATGATGTAACTAGACCTTGGAGTTGCTCAATCTCTTCCATTCTATATTGTGTTACAAATTACATTCTACTGGTGGGAATTGCCTTTAGAATGAGCAATATTGGCTTGTTTACCTTGTTGTCCAAATTGAGCATTGAGGTTCCCATTGTTCCTATCGAAGGACTATGGTTTCCCATGCAGTTTCCCAGCAATTCTCCTTAGTATGCCTTGGATTCTTGCAATAATTACACAAAAGGTTGTCCTTATTACTCGGTGGCCTTGGTTGTTCACTCCTTCCAACTTCAGTTGTCACTCCAATACCTAAATTAGATTGGCCAACATTTGGTTTCGTAGTGGCAAAACTTGAGCCTTCCATGTTAAGGGAATCAAGCATAACAATTCTTCTTCCTTCTTCAGCCTCATGATTGAAAAAACCTTATTCAATGACGCTAGTGATTCCCACCAAGAACTGGACCCTCACTTGATCATATTCCACATTAAGATTAGTAAGGAATTAAAAAATCCTCTCTTTCAACAAATTTTTGCATCATTGTTGCATCATCACTGCACTTCATTTAAAAATCCTGATAATAATCTAATTCGAGCCACAAACTTTTCATTGTGTTGTGATACTCAATAAAGGATAAATTGATTCTTGGTGGCTGTAATTTTTGGTCTTTATCTCATAAATCTGAGAAGCATCTTACACTTTGGAATAGGTTTGTTTGACAACCTCCCATATCTTCCTTGTTGTTGTGAGGAACATACACGTCTCACTTATTTATGATTGTATTGAATTCCAAAGCCAAGACATGATCATTGAATCCTTCTTATCCCAAGCTGCAATTTTAGAATAATGTTCACTGGGCATAGGGCTTATTAGGTGACTTAGCTTTCCTTTGCTCTTTAGAATGGTCCTCACAAGTTGTGACCAAGCCAGGTACTTGCAGTCATTGAACCTAAAGGAGGCTTGCACATTCTGGCATTCTTTAGCTGAATGTTGGGTGGCTTTGATATTGAGATCAACATTGGTTTTGATTGCATGGGCGATTTTAGAGGTTGCAAACATTTTGGATGGGAAGGGTGGAGGAATTATTATTTTTTTTATAAAAAAAACAGGTTTGAATTAAAGGGAATGATAAAGAATATTTAGCAATAAGGCTAAGGAGCTTTTTTGCTAGCAATGACGACCTTGCAATTCTTTTTTTTTTTTTTTTTGTGGCAATTAAGGCAAAAAAAGAAAAAAAAAAAAAGAAAAAGAAAAAAAGGAAAAAGCCTAGAGCTCTAAAACCATGTGGAAAAATTGAACTGAATTTTTACTATGTGCATTGCCTAGGATGCAAGGTATATACATGTCGAGTTATAAATAGGTTGTAATTGAGCTGTAAATAGAATAGGAGAATTATTTTCCTATTATGTTAGTTTCCTATTTCTATAAATAGATAGTTTTATGATTTAGGAATAAGTTAGTTTCCTATTATGTCTCTTGTTTCCTATTTCTTCTATTGTAATCTCCTATATAAACTGTGTGTATAGTCAATCTAAAAAATAGAACTTATTATTTTTCATCCCATATTTCATGTCATGGTATCAGAGCAGCAGGTTTTTAAAACCTGGGCATCATTCTGGCCTTCATCGCCATTTTTTCTGGCCTTCATAGCTGAATTTTTTTTTTATTCACGTGATCTTTTACCAGTCTTCATTGTTGCTGTTCTTTTTTTTTTTTTTTTTTTGTTTCGCGATCTGCCTTAATTCCCAAGAGAACAAGTTTTTTCGTGGAAGATGTCGGAGGTTGCAGAGACGACTACTACAGCACAATCGAAGGAGATTGTTCGATCTCAACAACCCGAGGAATTGCAAAACATTTAGGTTGCGTATAGGCTGGATGAAAAAAATTACCTTAAATGGTCTCAACTTGTTCACACTGTGCTGAAAGGAAAAGGGAAGATCGTCCATTTTATGGGTACAGGGCCGAAACTAGGAGATCCCTGTTTTGAAGCATGGGATGAAGAAGATTCTATGATAATGGCATGGTTGTGGAATTCTATAACTCCTAAGATTAGCGACACATGTATGTTCTTGGCTACGGCTAAGGATATTTGGGACGCAATCCAACAAACGTATTCAAAAGCTAGAGATGCGACTCAAGTATATGAGGTTAAGGTGAAGACAATTGCTGTAAAACAGGGAAGTAAAACAGTTATTGAATATGCCAATCAATTGAAAGCTTTGTGGCAAGAAATTGGTCATTATAGGGTGATAAAAACCAAATGTCCTGAGGATGCCGTTGTTCTAAAGGATTTCATTGAACAAGATAGAGTCTATGATTTTCTTGTTGGGCTTAACCCAGAATTTGATCAAGTGAGAATCCAGATTCTTGGCAAGCAGGAGGTTCCACGCTTTAATGAGGTGGTGGCACTGATTTGAGGCGAGGAAAGCTGAAGGAGTGTTATGCTTGAACCACAAACCTTGGATGGATCAACCCTAGTTGCAAAAACAGAATATTCAGAGCAAGGAAAGAATGATCTGCCTAAACACTTAGGTAGAGACAATCAGTGGAAGGAGAACAAGGACAATCTCTGGTGCACCTTTTGCAAGAAACCAAGGCACACAAAAGAGAAGTGTTGGAAGCTGAATGGTAAACCACCAAGTCGTGAATGGGGAAACCGTGGAGGGCAACAAAGGCCTCAAGCACACATGGTAGAGCAACCCAAAATTGAGGAAAATTCAGCAACAGGCGGGTTCAATAGTGAAGAAATGGAGAAGCTGAGAAGCTTGTTGGGATCCCTTGACAAACCTACTGGAACTTGTTCTTTGGCTCTTTCAGGTACACCTTCACTCTCTTTTTGCATAAATGCCTCACACAGAGTTTATGATGACTCTTGGATAATAGACTCTGGTGCCACATACCATATGACCTCCAAATCTCAACTTTTCCATACCTATACCCCAAGCCCAACTAACAAGAAAATTGCAGTGGCCAGTGACTCTTTAGCTACCGTTGCAGGTTTCAGAGACATGTACATCACACCTACCCTTATTCTTAAAAATGTCCTCCATGTACCAAAATTGTTGGCCAACCTTGTTTCCATTCAAAAGCTTACCCATGATCTTAAATGTTATGCTATTTTTTTCCCTTCTTATTGTGTTTTTCAGGAACAAGGCTCGGGGAGGATGATTGGACTTGCTAAGGATAGGAGCGGTCTTTACCACCTTGAATCATCTAAAAAAACTAGTAATAATTTGTCGTTATCTTTTCTCAGTTCCTCAAATAAAGATACCATTTGGTTGTATCACCTACTTCTAGGTCATCCATCTTTTAGGGTTTTAAAGGTCATGTTTCCTCATTTGTTCCAAGAATTAGATATTTCTAAGTTTCATTGCGAAACTTGTGAATTGGCAAAACATACTCATGTATCTTTTCCTATTAGCAATAAAAGAAGTTCTCATCATTTTCATTTGATTCATAGTGACATATGGGGTCCTTCGACCATACCTAATGTTTCTGGGGCTCGTTGGTTTGTATCCTTAATTGATGACTCCACTCGGGTTACATGAATCTTTCTTCTTAAACAAAAATCTGATGTTAGCATTGTTATACCTAATTTCCACTCAATGATTCAAAACTAATTTGAGGTTAAAATAAAAAGCTTTAGGATAGACAATGTTAGAGATTACTTTAACCAGATTTTATCACCCTATTTTCAATCATAGGGCATTCTCCATTACTCATCATGTGTTAACATACCCCAACAAAATGGGGTAGCCGAGAGGAAAAATGGGCATTTACTCAACACAACCCGAGCCTTACTCTTTCAAGGGAATGTTCCTAAGTCCTATTGGGGGGAAGCTGTTCTTACTGCCACATACATGATAAATAGAATTCCCTCACGAGCGTTA
Organism: Vitis vinifera; assembly: GCF_030704535.1. Classification (NCBI taxonomy): domain Eukaryota; kingdom Viridiplantae; phylum Streptophyta; class Magnoliopsida; order Vitales; family Vitaceae; genus Vitis; species Vitis vinifera. The sequence continues at coordinate 7,052,134 of NC_081808.1, forward strand.
GACAACAAAAGCCCCGTAGAGATACTTGAGAGTTTCTATCCACACTTCAGAACCTCAAATGGGCTCACTCCTAGGGTATTTGGGTGCACTGCATTTGTTCATGTCCACAATCAACATAAAGACAAGCTAGACCCCCGAGCCATAAAATGTGTTTTCCTTGGTTACTCATCCACTCAAAAAGGATACAAGTGTTACAATTCCTTAGCCAGAAAATTTTACATCTCTGCAGATGTCACCTTCACAGAAAATAAACTTTTTTTTTCCCAAGTCCTTTCTTCAGGGGGAGATTTCAATGATGGAAGATAGTCCTTGTGAGTCATTTGAATCTCTTGACCTTTCTTATGTCTCAACACATGGTGATAAAGAACTTGAGTCATCCCCTGTTCCAGCCAGTGTCACTTGCAATTTTCTACAATTTCCTAAGTTGTATTCAAGGGAAAAGGTCATTCCAAAACAAAAGCAGGTCCAAGAATCCAACTCAAACCCTGGGAATGAAATCATGGAAAGATCAGACCCACCTTTGCATACACAACCTGGTGAAACTTCCATTGACTCAACAGGCAACCTAAACCTAGACCTTCCCATTGCTGTCAGAAAAGGCACCAGAGAATGCACTAACCGACCACTCTATCCACTATCACACTATGTGTCTCTTAAACACCTATCACCAGCCCACAAGAATTTCATTGTGAGTCTAAACACCACTATCATCCTTAACATTATTTCTGAGGCATTGACAAAAAGGGAATGAAAAGATGTTATGAGAGAGGAGATGAGTGCATTAAAAGGGATAAAACATGAGAGATTGTTGAAAGACCGAAAGGGAAAAACATTGTTGATTGCAAGTGGATTTTCACACTGAAATATAAGGTTAATTGATCTCTTGAGAGATATAAAACAAGATTGGTATCCAAATGGTACACTCAAACTTATGGAGTTGATTATCAGGAGACTTTTGCTCCAGTTGCAAAAATAAATACTGTAAGAATCTTGCTGTCACTGGCTGCCCACTACAAGTGGCAACTCCTACAGTATGATGTTAAGAATGCATTTCTTCATGGTGATTTAGACGAAGAGATTTACATGAACATCCTATCGGGATTTGAGGGAAACACAGGTGACAAGGTGTGCAAGCTGAAAAAGGCCCTTTATAGGCTAAAACAATCTCCTAGGGCTTGGTTTGGGAGATTTGCAAAAGTCATGAAAGAGTCTGAGTACAAACAAAGCCAAGGTGACCACACTCTCTTCATTAAGCACTCGACTGCAAGGGGAGTAACTGCTCTTCTAGTCTATGTTGACGACATCATAGTGACTGGAAATGATGAGAGAGAAAAATATGAAGTGAAACAGAGATTAGCAACAGAGTTTGAGATAAAGGAACTAGGAAAACTGAAGTACTTCCTCGATATTGAGGTGACATATTCCACACAAGGGATCTTCATCTCTCAACAAAAGTGTGTAACTGATTTATTGTCAGAAATATGGAAGATTGGGTGTAAACCAGTCTTTACCCCAATGGATCCAAACCACAAGTTGGGAGAAGCTAAAGAAGAACCAGTGGTGGATAAAAGAATGTACTAGAGGTTGGTTGGTAGACTAATATACATTGCTCACACTCGGCTAGACATCGCCTACTTGGTGAACATGATCAATCAATTCATGCATGATCCAAGAGAACCTCATCTTCAAGCTGCTTATAGGGTGTTGCATTACTTAAAAGGTAACCCCGGGAAAGGAATTTTGTTCAAGAAGAACAATAATCTTGCTCTAGAAGAACAATACTCTTGCTCTAGAAGCATACATCGACGTTGACTATGTAGGTTCCCTAGTGGATCGAAGATCAACTACAGGGCATTTTACTTTTCTTGGAGGTAATTTGGTAACATGGAGAAGTAAAAAACAGAATGTGGTAGCAAGGTCGTCTGCAAAATCAGAGTTTAGGCACATTGCTCAAGGGTTGTGTGAACTACTTTGGCTGAAGATTATTCTAGATGATTTGAGAATCAAGTGGAATGGTCCTATGAAGCTCTATTGTGACAACAAGTCAGCTATCAATATTGCTCATAACCCTATACAACACGATATGACAAAACATATTGAGATTGATAGGCATTTCATCAAAGAAAAATTGGAGGAAGGAGTAGTGTGTATGTTCTACGTTCCATCAGAACATCAATTAGCTAATATCCTAAGAAAAGGGTTGAGCAGTTCAATGTTTCACGATCTTGTATTCAAGCTGGGAATGGAAGACATCTATTCCTCAACTTGAGGGGGAGTGTCGAGCTGTAAATAGGTTGTAATTGAGCTGTAAATAGAATAAGGGAATTATTTTCCTATTATGTTAGTTTCCCATTTCTGTAAATAGATAGTTTTATGATTTAGGAATAAGTTAGTTTCCTATTATGTCTCTTGTTTTCTATTTCTTCTCTTGTAATCTCCTATATAAATTGTGTGTATAGTCAATCTAAAAAATAGAACTTATTATTTTTCATCTCATATTTCGTGTCAATACATACAAAAGCAACTAAACTATAGGCAAAATTACAACACAATTATAGTATATTATTAAAGTTATACAAAGGAATTACAATTAAGGAATATTACACTATGCGGTTGGAAATTAATCAAACTAATTAAGGAACGATTCAACATATAAATCAGGGAGAAATGAGCTCTTTAATCTATCAATCAACGTGTGTGTACAACCTATATGGGTTTGTCGATAAAGGGTTTGGGTATAGGTAAGATATCCTTTAGAAATAGAGCTTTCTTAGGAAAGTATTTGTGAAGGTTTAGGGAAACAACACTTTAAGACACAAAGTCATTTTAAGTATCTATGGGCCACATTCTAATGAATGGGAGGCCAACATTATTGTTAGGTAGTTGCACTATCGGCCTTGGAAGGCTATTGCTCAAATCTTCTTTAGTTTTGCTCCTTTCACTCGATTTTCAGTGAGTAATGGTTTGAAGATCTACTTTATGGAAGATACTTGATGTGGTTATTTACCTTTTCATCTTCAATACCAAAAACTCTATCTTGGAAACTTAAATTTCACCAAAACCTCTCAGATTATGAAATCGATGAATTAGCCCTCATGTCTTTTGTAGCTTTAGTGTATTTATTAGCTTAGTATCTCGATGCTCGGGTTTGGTCTTTAACCTCCTCGGGTTTGTTCTTAGTTCATTCTTTTAAGCACTTTCTCAATCGTCTACTCCTTTTACTTTAGCTAATTCTCTTTGGAAATCTAAAGCTTCTCCCAAAGTAAAGTTTTTCACATGGTTTATGGCTAGTAGGAGGTTAATGACAATAATATGCTCTAAAAGTGGAGACTTTTTGACGGTCTTAAAATCCGTAGTGGTGTGTTATGTGTAAGAAGAGTGAAAAATCGACTAATCATCTTTTCCTTCATTGCCCAATCACTTTAGGTTCCTCACTAGGATTGATTGGTTCCCACCTTGTAGGTAGCAAAGATGATAACTATTTTTTTTAGAGGCTATGGGGATCATCCTAGAGGGAAAGTTCTATGGAGTATTGTTAGTCTCAATTTAATTTGGATGATACGGAAAGAAAGAACTATGAAGATTCTTTAAGATGTTTGGAAGAAAACATATTAAATCTTTGATGCTAAAGTCTTCATAGGTACTCCTTTGAGCCTTATATTATTAGATTTATGGTCATTGCCACCTGAAGGTTTTGTCAAGATGAATTTTGATGGATATTCTTAAGGTTTTTCTAGAGCAACTTGGAATTGGAGTGATCAGAGATCACTGTAGTACAATGATAAAGATTTGCTCTAAACTTACAGGTGATAGTTTTGCTATTAAGGTTGGGATTCTAGCTATGTTAAAGGGCCTCATGTAGGAAAAAGCTTTGGGGTTTTTTAATCTTGTATTGGAGGGAGATTTTGGTGTGGTCATTTCATAAGTGACTAAAAAGGAAAGAGGCTTACAAAGGTTTGACGGGTGGCTGTGCTAAGTTTTGATATTGGCATAGAGTTAGGGTGCTCCTTTTCTTTGGTTCCTCACTTAGCCAATCCAGTGGTGGACCTTTTAGCCAAAATAGAAGCCGAGTGTTTAGTGTCTTTTGTTGGGAAATTTTTTCTTCCTTGAATTGTAATTGGTGTTTGTTATTGTCAAAAAATTTGATTGAAGATACTAGAGAATTAACTCCCGGATTTATGAGATTTAATTAAAAATACTAGAGAATTAATTCCCTAATATATGGGATTGTATAGTTGTATAATTCTTTGATTTTTGAGATTATATAGTTGTATATTTCCTATTTTATTTGTAGATGATTTATAGGAATTAGTCAACTTTTTGATTTTATGTAGTTTAGTTTTCTAATTTTTTGTAGTATTGTACACTAGAATTGTTGTATCATTTTGTCAGAAATGCAATGAATAAATTTTTTTTTTCCACATGGTATTAGATTTTGTTCAAGGTCTTTAAGAGTGCGTTTGGTAAAACTTAATACTTAATGCTTAATTCCTTAGAATACCTTTAAACAAAATTATGATTAAGTTATTAAGTCATATTAAGTTATTAAGTTGATTTACCAAAATCATTTTTAGTTTCAAATTGTAATATTAAGTTACCTTACCAAACATGCTTAATATGCTTAATAACTTAAATTAAGTCATCGAGTCATGTTAAGTCAATAAGTTGATTGCTAAATTCTCTTCTAATTTTTTCCCAGTGGTCTTCATTATCATCAATTTTTAGTGGCCTTCATTGTTGCTATTCTCTGCCTTAGCAGCCTTATTTGCTGTCACCATTTTTTCCTTCCCAACAAACTTCTTTACAGTGATATGTCTCTATTTTGCTGTCCACTAAGTTGAAAATCTCAAAAAATATGACCATAAGCATTGCATTCCAAAACCAATCACCCATCGGTCTATATCAAAACCTTTAGCTGTTATTCAGACTTAATGGTCCAATCTATCTGGTATTGTCTCAACATATGTGCATGTTCCTAAAGGGTACATGGGTTCTTTCTCAGAGGGTCAAAGACATCCTTCTAGGGTCTCATGGGAGCTTTATGGAATAGGAGAAAGTTTGTATGGAAGATGACCGTTTTTCTTTTTCTAGATTACCTGAAAAGAGAGAGACAAAAAAATATTTGATGGTTTGGTTTGTTTAATTTAGGTGGTGAAAGATGTATTCTTGAAGTCTTTGCTTTCTTGGTTGAATTGTGTTGGAGAGTTTTCTGACATTACCCTTTTTGACTTTGTTGCTAATTTTGGGGATGGGGCAGGCATGGGTGGGATTTCTTGGCTTCTCATTGTTTTCCTTTAGCCTTGGTGCAACTTGTGTACTCCTTGTGTGATTGGGTTGCACTCAGTTTTTATATGCACTTTTGTTCATTTATGTCATCTTAGTTTGCCTGTCAAAAGGAAAAAAAATAAAAATAAACCTTTGGTACAATTATAGCTTTTTTGACGGTTGATGTCTTTTCTCTGACACCAAGGGAGGAGGGAGAGGGACACTTTGGAACAGTTTCAATGTTATAAACTAAACAATGGAACTTGAAAAGGATTGGGAAAAAGATTATAACAAAATCATGGAAAGAGTTTGGGAAGTTCTTAAGGAATAATGTGATCTAATTCTGTACATTATTATTTACTTCTGTCTTTATTCTTTTTCCTCTGTTTCAGATTCTGGAGCACCACATTAGAATGGTCCTACCAAGTTTGAAGGATGAACTAAATTGCCATATGATTGCTGTGGTAAAAGAGCTGCAGACATCTGGAGAAGTAGTGGAATCAAAAGTAAGTTCAATAGTACAAGGCATATGAGTGATTGGCCTATTTTGAATATTATCTTTTTTTTATTAGGTTATTGAGGAGGGCAGAGGAACTGTTTTTTTATTTATTTTATTTTAATTTTTTATAATGAGAATCAAAAGAACTGTACTAATAGAACTGGATGTACAGGGCAAGAGGTTTTTTGCATATAGTTGGATGTGGTCATTTGAGTCCCACACCTGAGGGCTGTTAAATTTAAAGCCATTAACTTGTTCTGAATTTATGTTCATTTCCATTGTATCCTTGAATTTAATGTATTTTTCAGCATCTGCTCTTATTCTCCATAGAACATTGAAAATGGTGTCTTTTTCTGTAAAACAAGATGTTCAAGTTTCATTGTGAGATTAGATAAAAAGGATGTTGATGAAACATCTTTGCTAGTCTGTGCTAACCTTTCCATCTAGGTGCCTTGATGAAACAATTTTAAGGATTTTGGCTAAGTTGTTAAGATGTAGGACAACCTTAAGTTATCTACCTGCAATCAAATAATAGTTGATTAGAGTTTCGCCTTTTTAAGCTTTATGGAGGGAAGAATGGAATTATGACAGCAGCAAAGAAAGTAAAATCAAGAAGAAAGAGAAAATAATTGTCTTAGGATAAACATTAGAATCTTATTAAGGCCTTGTAGGGTTTCACTAAGAAGAGAAAATAAAAAAGGGGGACCATTAAATATATCTTAGTGTGTTACTAAAGCCTTTTTGGAGGTCCACCTAGAAGAGAAAACAATGAAATTTCACCATTAAAGAGTCTGCAAAAATATTTATTATTCATTTTTCTTGGTTATATAGCTGTTAGAAATCTAACATAAGGTTAAGGCCTTTGCATGAGTTGTAAGGATTTGGTCACTGACACTATTAGAACTTCTCTCAGTGAGTTTGCTCTTTAAAGCTTTTGTAGTTTCTCCAATCTTGACTCCTCTTGCTCCTGCCAAATTCATTTGAATTCAAAAGCTCCACATGAGGTTAAGGCTTTTGCATGACTTGTGGGTAGAAAGAAGGTTAAACCAACAATGTGCTATAGGTGGAAGACTTTACAAAGCTGTTGACTTAAACCTCTTTGTTATGTGCTTGGAGAGTAGTGAATCAATTGGTAATCTCTCTCTTCATTGTTCCACTGGAACTTTGGCATAGATTGTTTGATCATGTCAAGATTGATTAAGTGCTCTCTAGACTCTAGAGGCATAGTGGATATGTTGCTAATCTCTTTCAAGGGTTTTGGTAATTGACTTAACGGTAGAGTTCTTTGAAGAGTGGCTGTTTTATTCTTGATATGATTTTTATTGTGGAAGAGAAATGCTAGTATCTTTGAGGATATATGGGGATTTGATTTACTTCTCCTCCTTAGGGTACTCCCTTCCAACCTAGGTTCTAGGTTCCAATCCCAGCAAGAATTAAAAAAAAATTATATTTTGTTATCAGTTTTGTTTCAAAGTATCACTGTTTTATGTGTTTCACTTGAATTAAACTGGATTGTGAATAAAATTTCATACTTTGTGCTGATGTCTGCTTCTGATTTTTGGATGCACATGTGCAAATATGGATGAACAAGCATGTGTGCTATATGCATGGAATATTTGTTTCATTACGTTTCTTGGGTTTAATACTTTAAAAGCATTTTGTCACATGCCATTAACTAGGTGGAACAAGGGGCAGTTCTGTTGAGCATCTTGAAAAAATACTGTGAAGGTGAGAATTGTTTGTTCAGCATTTCTATTTCCCCTGCTAATTTTTGTTTATTATGGCATTCAACTTGTTACAAGGTATATTAAGTTTCTACTCTGTCCTACATTTAGTGTCTATGTTATGTTTTCAATTATTTATCAAAAACAGGAAATTATCTTATTGTCCAAGTATTGTTGCTTTCTCATTGAATATGGATGCACCAAATCCATGGGTGGAAATAGTGAAAAGTCTTACTAATCCAACCTAAAAGTGTACCCAAGCGGGGGGGGGGGGGGGGGGGGGGGGGGGGTGGAGGTGAATTGGGTGAATAAAAATAACTTTTTATCTCTTTTGCTAGCAATTATTTAGAATATTAATGAATGAATGCAAAATGAATCAATATAAAGAGGAGTTATGGAGCAAGGGAGATTGCAAACAGTGATTCAAAGTGGTTCAACAACTGCCTACATCCACTTACTCTAGCTTCTTTTCTAGCTTGGAGGTACTTCACTATCTCAAGAACTTTCTCAACCAAAACTCTTAAATATCTTGTACACTTGGATTCCTAGGTTCTAATGGACCTTTTTCAACCTAAAAAATACCCATTTTTGACAACATACCCTCATTTTTCTCTTGTAAAAATAACCTTTTCTTTTATAACTTACATGTAAATAATCAAAATGTTGAAGGGCATTTATGTCAAAATGGATTACTTTTCAAGTTCAAACATGGGAGGGGTTAAATTTACAAATTTGAAATGATTTCATCCCTTTTAATCAATTAATCCTTACATCAACCAAAGAGTATTCCTCAACTCCTTACACACTGATTCTCTCAAGTACAAAAAGGAATAAATGAAGAAAACTCCTAAAAAGATTAGATATATGAAGAATTAGAAATTTGTAAGCGCTCTTTGATGAGGATGGGCAAGTTTGAATATAATGCACTTGTTTGAATTTAAGGTTGCATGGGTAATAAATATGATTTTCAGTTTTTTTCCTCTTTAAGAAGGTTGAATGAGTAATTAATATAATTTTCATTTTTTTCCTCTTTAAATGCACCAAAGGCCAGGTTTAAATTGGTTTTGGTGTCAAACTAATCATAAGGAATAAAATCTCTAGAATTGGACATTCACATGGTCTTCCACATACTAGCTATTGGAGTATTTAATGAGCTGCCAAGAGCTGTTGGAGGCTAAAAGGCAGATGTGAACGTCCACATGGTTGTCTACATTAGCAAGCGGATGACCAACTCAAATGAAATTGGATTAGTTTTTATTAAGACTCAACCAATATAATGAAATATTTTCAAGCTTAAGGGCACATTGGTTAGGTTGAAAATATTGTAAGAAAACTTAAGGTTCTTCATGAAAGACTTGAGGTTCAAAGGAGTCTCCTAGGCTAGGTAGCTCAAGTCATCCTCATGTGGAGCATAAATACTTGAAATACATGAAAGATAAGTCGAATAAAAACTTAAATAGGATCTTTGTGAAAAATCCAAAGTCTTCTTGCACCTTTCTTTTGAATCTTGCAATTTGCTTACTAAAAAGGACTCTTGTAGCATATAAGATGATATAGGTCTTTTGAACCTATGCACTTGAACAACAAATACATCAGTGTCCTTTAACATTTGCTTTGTTACCCAACCGTTGGGCTAACAAATAGCACTTATCTTTATATTTTTTGATAGGATAAAGTAAATATATTAATGGAAGCCCCAAACCAAAAAGTGGTTGCAACCCAATTACACATGTTGTACAAAAGTTGCACAAAAGTGAAGGCAAAAATGACTAACCTCACCTAGCTAACCCACTCCCACACCTAGTTAACATTTTCTATTTCCCTTTTCCTTTAAAGGTTATATACCTTTTTTAGTGAAGAGGAGATTCACAAAGGCATTCCTCAATTAGATAGGGATAAGGCTCTTGGGCTTGATGGTTTCACCATTGCAATGTTTTAAGAGTGTTGGGATGTAATTACGGAGGATTTACAGAGGGTGTTTTCAGAGTTTCATAATAGTGAGGTAATAAATTGAAGTACAAATGCTACCTTCATTGCATTTGTGCCAAAAAAGAGTTAACTATCAAGATTTCAGATTTTAGACCTATCAGCTTGATCACACATGTTTTTAAAGGTTATATAGTTGCACTCTTTCCAAATAGCCCATAAAAGACACATAAGGGTTCAACTTCCAAACTGCTTCATGGTTAGTATTGAAAAAATGTCTTGCCAACTAGGAAATTTTCTTTAATCCAATGAAAAAGACTCAAGAAGCTTGTAGACATCTAAATTTTGATGGCTCAAATCACCAATGAAAATTTACCTAGATCCTCAAAAATGACACATTGCAAAATTTAGAAGACTACAAAAATCAAGTCGAGGAAAAAAAAAAAAAAATCAATCAAATCAAGGTAAACAATTTTGTTCACTCTATTTCTTGTTCATTCAATTTATAGCATGCAAAATTGATGCTTAGAACTTCAAACAAGATAAAAACCAAAGACCAAAGTCCAAAGACTAGAGGACCACTTACAGTGAATTAGAATGCTAGCTGATGAAATCTTGTTTGTGGAGGCAACATCGGTCATGAGGATTTCTTCCAACTTACCTCCTAAAAACCATCTTCATAGAGCACCTTGGAATCCATATTACTTTAGATGGAAAAATGGAGAGCCAACTTAGAGATTTGTAGTATGAGTAAACTAAGAAAAATCTGTTCTCTTAAGCCTTCTAGACCAACTTGTTTACCATTTCAACTAGCAACAAACATCAGATTCAAATGTAACATGAATTCTGCCAAATCTACCTCCCAGTCAAATAAATTTCTTTTGAAGAGAAGCTCTATGGGCTCCCCTTCGAATACTCTTAACACCTAAGCCTCTCTAAACTTCCATATTAAACAACATAGTGAAATTATCTTTCAAATGCCCATCACCACACTGATTCTCTCTCTTCCTGCTAGCTTCCCAGGCTGGAGCCATAAACATCTCTATGCTGCCTGGAACTCTGAACCTTCTCTCTTTCCCCCTACTTTCAGCAATCACTTATTTCCAAAAATTATTATGCCCAGATGCAAATCTTTGAAAATTCTTTCCCAACAAGGCCTTGTTGAGTGAACCAATATTCCTGATGCCTAAATCATCAAAAACCTTTTCTAAACAAATGGTAAAAAGACCACTCTCCCCAAAAGGAAGTCACTTTGAATCTTTTCCAATATACATCTCGCTTTCTTAGAAATTGCAAATTATTGACAAAAAATATATTGTTAGGTTTGGAAAGTGCTCTTCAATGAGATAAGTTTTCTCCCATGAAATTACCTTTGAGAGGAATAGCGGCGGCCTGCTGTCTCTCACCTCAGACCATCATTAGTTTTGCTGGTATTGACAGTTCAATTGGTGTAATTTTTTTATATTAAATTTTTGTTCTGATTTAAACAGAAGTTTTGACACAATTGATGTCAACACTAAAATCTTCAGTTAAAATTGACTCTCATCATACTAACTCTGGAAGTATATCACTCACTGGAAATCAATTGCAGCGAGTTTTGAATCTTTAAGTTGAAAGATGTTTTCCTCTTTTGGGAGGTAGCTTGTCGTTAATAGACTTAATTCTTTGGATGTCCTTGGATTGGCCTTGAGTGGTCTAACACTTATCCTGTTATTTTTTGTTTCATATTGTGTCTATGTTCTAGGGTTTGCCCCAATTCTGTTGCTTTAAATATATGTATATATATATCTCTTGTTTGCCTATTAAAAAAGAAGTGTGCTGCTTTTATATTTACAAATTATGATTTATTTTTGTATTTTTTAACTAGAATGATAAATGTTATTTTTTGGTTTTGTGGGATGGGATGGTGTTGCTAGATGCAGGGAGAGATGGAGTAATTGCACACTGCATGTGGTCATTCAATATTTTTCTGTTGCCTAGAAACCCAACTTCCACTTGATCTCCATGCACATAAAATAAGAAAAATGAATTAAAAGAAAAAGAAACCTAGTCCATTCTTATGTGTCTAAAATCTAAATTGCTTTGATTTTTTCTTTCTAAACTGCTCGTGGATCAACTATATTTGTAATTTTTCAACTGTTTGCATGAGTAAGTACTGCTCATTGTTTTTTCATTTACTGTTTTTCACCTCTTCACAAGTTCACTTCAATTGCTCATTTTCCATTTTTTATGTGTTCATTTAACAGCTTTCTCTGCCCTTGTTGATGGGAAAAGTCAGGAGATGTCAACTAGAGAGTTGTCTGGTGGAGCCAGAATCCACTACATTTTTCAGTCAATTTTTGTGAAGAGCTTGGAGGTGCACATTTTAGTCTATATTCATGGAAAACTTTCTTATTGCTACTTGTCTTTTATGCATCATTATTGTCTATCTGATGTCTTATATTTAACCCATTTTAATTTAAAATTTTCCTGGTCCTCACCTATTTGGGCTGTTGTCTGAATTGATCTGTCTTCCTAACTCAAGGTGTATGCTGGAAGGCCCATTTCTTTTTCCAGGGATCCACTAAATTATGTTATCTATTGTGTGTGTATATATATATATATATATATATATATTTGTCTGCTGAAAAGAATTTATCAATGTTAGTAAGATTGTAACCACCAAACTCGCCAGTAATTGAAGTATTTGTAGGAGGTGGATCCTTGTGAAGCTCTAACAGACGAGGATATTCGAATGGCTATCCAAAATGCCAATGGTCCAAGAAATGCTTTATTTGTGCCAGAGGTGAGCATCATGATTATGTGTATTGATGCTTGTTGCATGTTTCTTCCATATTATTTATGTTTCTACAAGATTGAACCCATTTCTGATTTGGTGGTTTATTCTCACATTGGAGTTAGGTCCCATTTCAAATTCTGGTTAGAAGACAAATACATCGTTTGTTAGACCCTAGCCTTCAGTGCCTACGATATGTCCATGCTGAACTTCTAAAGGTGTGAAATTCCCTTGCCTGGGTGTTTATTATCTCCAATACTATGTAATTTTGGTGTTTCCCATTTGCCCATGCTTGTAAGATCCAGATACAATTGTGCAAATGAAACTTTCTTGCAGATGAGTCATGCTTGTGAGGCTCCTGAGGTGCAAAGATTCCCAGTATTGAGAAGGAAGCTGGAAGATGTCATGGGAAAGTTTTTGCGTGATGGCATAAAACCTGCTGAGAGAATGATAGGAAACATGATTGAGATGGAGGTTATCCTGTGCTCTTTTCTTGAAATCTCTTTGTTAATCTCAAAATCTTGATCTATGATATTAATCATTTCGGAATATGTGGGTGACATATCTGGTGTTTCTTGGGTATACACCCTATATTTTGAATAGTAAGGTTGTGTGAAAGTTTTTGTGTGACTTCTAACGCCAAATGATTTAATATTCTTAGGGTTTGAAGGTGTAGATCCTTCTTCTATCTCAGTGGTTCTAGTTGGGATAGACGAACATGATGCTCTGGAGGGTTCATATTTTGAAATTCTAGGGGTCCTAGAATGTTTGAAAGAAGAAGACTTGATCTTCTCCTCCATCAGGATATTGAACTATTTGTTCTATCTTCTCTACTCTTTATTCTATGGGTGGAACTGGGAGGAATTCCGTGATCTTGGAAAATCAACTTCATTCCACATGATTTTCTTAGGGATGATGAAGTTAGATTTACTAATCAAGTTTGATTGGAAGAGAATGATCTCTCCCTTAGGATTGGTGCATAAAGCCCTAAATCCTACACTAGTGGTCATACTCTTATAAGCAAATTTGGTAATTATGGAGATTGGATTGTTTCCTTCCTTAAACCTAAATCCATGAGTCTTAACGTGAAGGACAATTGAATCTAAGATGTCAACATCCTTTAGTCTTACTGTGAAATTAGGATAATATTGGAAATAAATTGGTCCATCATTTAATCTTGCTTGAACAACTTCAATAATATAATCTTTATAATCAAGATTTCTATTATCTCTTAAACACATGACAATTGAGGTATTTAAAACTATCCTGACCAATGACTTAGTAGCTAAAATTATAATCTTTCCTATGCCTTTGTATGGATTTGCTATCTAAAAGTCTTATTACTTGATCATCTTGTTCTTGACTTATGGTCTGTTCAATTGTCTTAATTGTATAATATGAAAAAAACTTAAAGGGTCATTTCTTATAAATTTCTTGGTGAAAAAGCCCCTAAGTTCAATGGGGTAACACCTAGAGGGTGGGTGGGGTGGGGTGGGGGGAATGGGTGTATTAAAAAATTTAAATAAAGATTTATATGTTATACCTAAATTTTATCTTGCGAGATATCAGAGTATATCAATTCTTTCTATTGTAGGCAATTCAAACAAGATATCAAATAATAAGCAATGGGGCACAAGAGATTTTTACGTGGAAACCCCCACACTAATAATGGAGATAAAAAACTACGAGGTCTAAGACCTCTAATCTAAATCCACTGTATAAGATCAAGTTACTCAAATTTACTTGACCGCTTTACTTTAAAGATTTACTCTCTAGTGCTCACAACTTGATCCATGTCCACGATGCAGCAATCTCCGATTGCTCTAGTGAATACACCTTAGGCTTGTTGAAGGGATGCAAGTCTTCAACCCTAGATTTAATCCTTGAATCCTTCAAATGAGAGATTAGGAATAGTGTGGCTCATCATGCTTTCTCCTCAATAAAACTCTCTCAAAAAGTTTTTGATCTCTTGTTTTTCTCTTTTTCATGCCCTCAAGGGGTTATAGTGAGGTATATATAGGTAACTAAGCTGAAGAGTTTCGGTTTTGGAAGATTTCTCAATTGAATTTGCGTGAAAAATTCTTGGTAGAGATAGCATGACCGCTCGAGCCAACTAACCCACTGCTTGAGCGGTAAGGAGCACTTGAGCAATCCTCTACACTTGGGCGCTTCAAGCTGCTTGAGCGGTCCTACCCTTTATAAAATATTAATTTGAAATCATTTTAAGTTCAAAAGAAAAAATGATTCTTTTTATGCCTTAGAGGAGCCTAACATGCCACAAGTCAAACCTTTTTAGACGTACCTGTGACTTCCCAATTAGATGAACAAAAACCCTTGATCTTCAATGGAGAACAAGTTGCTATCTAAAAAGACTTCTATGACCAAACATTAAAAGGAACAAAATTGCCAACAAATAATCAAGACTCAAGTCCTAACACTTGGGAGATCTTAGGTAAAATTTCCAATCGTCTAATTCATTAGGAATTTTAGGATAATTTACTTTTTCACTGTTTACTACAACTTCTTAGGGATCTATGGATCTCTTAGACATAGATCTGAACATTGAACTCATTTTAGGACTTAATCTAGAGCCTATTCATGGTATTACAAACCTAATTGAGTAATCTCCAGAAATCCTGCCCTAAAACGCCCATCTCTTCGGCTAACTCGAGCTCCTTTGGATCGCCTCTAAGCAAACTGTTACTCCTAGGATAGATGAAGCTCTAAAATAAACCCAATTTCCCTTCCCATGGCTCTGATACCATTAACATGTAGAATGAGGTAATATACAATGAAAAGGTAGATTGTTCTAAAATTCAAAGAGAAATTGGAAACAAACAAAGTACTAAAATATAAAGAACTTGACAATAATAAATTTAAACACAAAGAGAAACAAAGTATTCATTGATAAGGATTTCAAAGTACATGTGGTGGATGAGGACTTCTTCCCAAATAACTCTGTTCAAATAGAGCAAATGAATAAGTTTCCTCCAAAATACATAAGAGACCCATACCTCAATACAGTACCACATGGAACTTTATGAAGGAAAAACAACTCTGCTCTCTGTAGGGATCAATATATCTACAAAAAGACTGAAGCTTGCTTTGACCTCTCTAATTCACACACAAATTTTAATTGAGCTGAATTTTATTGAGAGGAGTGTTGTTGAAAGCTGTAGTTATTGTGGTCCAAAAAGAGGAATAGAAATAAATTAGGTCCCATATTGACTTTGTAGTTCTCCACTTGTCTTATAAAATCCTTGCATTTCTCTCCTGCAGTGTTATCTAAATCAAAGTGAGGCAAACATCTTTCCTACCATACTTACATTAGATATATAGATGTGTAAATGCTTGTTGGTTTGGTTTCCTCCTTTTAGGAGTTCCTTTTAGATTTTTTGGATGCTTTATGTTGTAGGTAATCTATAGTCTCTGTAAGTTGCTGTTGCATACTACATGTCACCCCTACTTGAGTTGTGTGGCATCGTCACTCTCTAGCATTATTTTGCATTTTCCTCCTGTGTCATCTTTAACAGCCATTTTAGCACAGACCATGACACTTCATGTTCCCACCCCCACCCCCGTTGTCTCTGTCTGTCTGTTTGTCTCTCCTCATTTTCTCTACCAACTACCAACTTCATTCCTCCAGTGAAATATGTTCTTATGTCTCATGTGGTCTTCATTTTCATCATTTCAGAAGGGTTATATAAATTCTTCACATCCAAATTTCATAGGTGGAAGCAAAGCAGTAGAGCTTGCAGTCCAGCAGTTACGATCTTCTCAGGTATATAGCACAATTTATGTGGAACTGAATTGTAGTTCTTACAGTGAAATTCTGGGATTTATGTCATTTCATTTTAGCGCCAAAATTTTTGAGGTTATGGTGTTTGCACCATTGATATACATATATATATTTTTCATATTATCCAGGATGGTACAGATGTTGAAAGTGTATCCACATTAGAGCAGGGCCTGAGATCTCGAGCAGTTCTTGCTAATTCAGTTGTGAAAGGTTCTTTGCCTAACCAGGTATACATATAACTCTTTTTGTTATGGAACCTACAGTGAAGAGAGAAAGAATGACAACAAAAGATGAGAACTCCTTGCAAAAGAAAGAAAACAGTGCAACTGGAGTAAAAACCAACACCAAAAAAGAACAAAAAAAAGAAGAGGGTAAATATGGCCTTTGAGATGCTCCAAGGTCGGGTACCTCTCTTGCTAGAAGAGTCAACTCTATTTGCCAATCTGTGAATACAAATGAAGGAAGAAACATCAAATCATCTAAAGCTTGCATTAGATGCCTCCACCTCCATGGTCCTTTACTCCTTGCAAACTCTAAGTTGATAATAATGGAAGAGTGAGCCCCCTAATGAAGAGCACTCTGCAATTCATCAGCATGGCTTGAAGCCATAATTACATTTTTGCATGGTCACTCTAGACATTGTTGTCTCTATATATCCAGTGTCTCTTAATAACATTAGTTGTCACTCATAAAGTCCATGGCTGCAACTTAAACAGGTTTAACCTGTCCAACCCCTAATCCAACCCAATTTTGGGCAGGGTTAGGTAACTTAATTTGTAATTTGAGTTGGGCTTATCTGAAAATGTCAACCTAAACAAAATTCAGGTGCAGGTTTCAGCAATCCCGAACCCATTTATTTATTATATAAAATTATGTGCATATAAACACTCTCTGATGGTTGCCTTGGAAATTTCTATGAAATGTCCTATAATCTTATGTGATGGACTTTTATTTTGTTTTTTAGTATAGTTACTAGGTTGATTGAGCAAAACGAATGTCATAGATTTTCATGTTGATTTTCAGACTGTTCCCGTTAAATGGATATTATAGTTTGACTTGTAAAAGATTCTAGTGAAATGGATGTTAGATGTAAATTGATGTGTGATAATTTAGTTTGGCAGGTTGATTTTCCTATTTTGAAATAATTTTTGAATGTATTTAGATAATCTATTCTCACATTTAGAAAATTGATGGTAATATCCTTGTTAATACATGTTAAATGCAAGTTGATAGTAGGCTGATTTAATGTGACTACAATTTAATGGCGAATTCTTTGCTAAAGAGATGTACAATTCAACTACTTGTTATTGGCTTAATTCAACCCTATTTTCATGGCTTGGCTTGCTCAATCCAACCAACCTAACCAAGATTGAAGTTGTATTTACTATCACAAGTCCAACCAAATTTCAACCCAAGCTTAGAGAAATGGGCTTGGATTGATCTCCGATTGGGAAACTAAGGATAGCTAATAGGCTGGGTTGGACTTCAGGCAAAAAAATTTCACGTTCTGGTGGAGGACAGGTTGACTGTTAACCTGGCTCAACCTGTGCAAGTTGAACCCTTAATAAAAAGGATTTCTTCTTTTTTCAAGATAGTTATGTTTTAATGTTTGCTTTACTGGTTAGATTGAATATGGTTGCTGCTTATAAAAATGTAAACCTATTATCACTATGGGTTATTTGATTAAAAGGGTGATTGAAAACCCAAAATTTGAAATTTAACCCTCCATCCTATTTTGGCCTCACTTGGACAAAAATGCCCTTATTATTTTCTTGTAAAAATAACCCTCTTTTTTAAACCCTACATGTAAAGACTTGAAATGTTAAAGGGCATTTATGTCAAAAATGGGTTATTTTTCAAGTAAAAACATGGGATGGGTTAGATTCACAAATTGAGGGATCATTCCATCCTTTTATCCAATTAATTCTATCATTTTTATTTACAAATGACAATGGATAACATCCTCTAAATTCAGGGGATGGAAGAAACTCTGAACAGAATAAGAAGAATGTAACTTTCTCATCCCATTGTTTTCATTTCTAAGAGAAGCAACACACACACACATGCCTTATTAGGTTCTTTCTTACAGTTGCAAACTCTTGAATTAAGCTTTTTAAACAATGGTGTTTTGATTAGATTATCATTTTAGTGATAGCTGTTCTAGCCTTATGCTTCCCAATGTTAATTGCTGAAAACAATTTATTAACTATTTTTGTATGCCTAATTCTATCTATGTGGCAATAACTATTAGCTTTAAGCTGATGTTCTTGATTGATAGTAATGACAGTGGCTCAGGATGTTGCCATGAAAGTAGAAATATGTATTTGAAGTTCTAGATATTTTGTCATTTATCTTATACTTGGCTTGTGACAGGGAAGTCATCCTCAGTCCATGAATGAAAGATCAGTGTCAGCTGGTAAACTCTTGTTTCTTGATTGCTTCTAAATCCACTCAAATTTGTCCAGTAAACCATCATGGATAATCCAGTTAACTGCTCATAATCATGCAGGATCGCTCGTCTTCTCTGTAAGGGCTGTAGTAGGAAGTCTCTTTACTGGAAATTTTTTATTTCTAGGAAGTTTAGACCATGTCTGGTACCATCCTCAAAGTTCAGTTTTCAAAGAACATAAAAAAGGGAACTAGTTCACAAGAGCCTGTATGGGAATTGTTTTTTATACTCAAAAACACGTCTGGTAATTTTTTTGACAGGAAACAGATTTTTGGGAAATAGTTATGAAAATTTTGAGAATAATTTTTTAGTCGTTATCACTAGTTTTTTAAGGACTGTTTAAAAAAAATAATTGTACAAAAATGGAGAATGATTGAAAGCAAAGCATTGCAGATAAAGATTATTTTTAAGAAATATTTGGAAATCTAAGTTCTCAAACAGATTTTTGTTCTAAAAAACATATAAGAAGTTTTATTTGATAGTGTTTGACTATTTCTTTCCCTGGAAAACTGTTGTAGGACTGTGGTGATAGTATAAGCTTTATACCACTTTGTTGTGCAATAATAGTAAAGTAAATTTACATACAAAGAGACATGGAGTTTATTATGGTTAGATTAATCATGCCTGCATTCACGGATTATAAAGAATCAATCTATTATAAGGCAGAGAAGATTATTCAATTTTTAAAGAACAGGAATCTTTCCTTGTTCTTTTGACTGTTGTGGTAGTAGAAGCTTTATACCACTCTGTTGTGCAATAATATAAAACATAAAGCAAGTTCACATACAAAGAGACACAAAGTTTAATGTGGTTAGGTAATGCCTACATTCACAGATTATAGAGAATCAATCATTATAACAAAGGCAATATTACAGGGAAAAGAGAAAACAAATACAATACCTAAGCCTTGAAACAATCTATGTTTCCTTCCTGTTAGTATGTACACACTTAACTTCAGCCTTGCTTTACCATATGTTTCTCAACTGTGCCAAAAGGAATTATCTAGCAATTAGCTGTTAAACTGACAGAAATTTGAGACTCTTTGGAAACAGATAGAGAATGGGATGTTAATAAATTAAAGTTACTTGTTTTATATGACTGTTCTTTGAATACAAGAAATGGGAGAAAGCATGCTGGGAATGAGTTTTCTGAAAACAAAATCAAACTCGGGGAAGAAATATCACTTTTATTTGAATTTCTTTTTTGTAATATACTAAGTTATATTATCAAGTCATTAGATGTTTGCAAACTTTTAGAGGATTTCCTATCTTTTACAATCTATTTAATTCTAATCTTGCTTCATTTTCTGTTTAAACACATAAAATGTGCTGCCACAGTTTCTTTATGGGTAAATGCCCTTTGATTGGCATATGTATGTAATATACTTATGTAAGAATGTAGTTAAAAAATTACCTACCTAAAATAGGTGGCATTTGCACCATGTGATGCTTTACAAAATTATTTATTTTCATTTTTGTCCCAAACAATTTTCTCATCTTAGAAATCATTTATTTGCTTGAAAAGTGTGGATGCCTCACAAACTTAAAAGTCCTCTTAGTTAGTTGAATTTTTTGTCCATAACTTCGAAACAGTATCATGGTCAACATATCATGATATTATTATTGTTGTTGACCTGATGTGGTTGTTATCTCTTGAATGAGCACTTAAAATAAAAAAAAATAATGGCTAAGATCTTGCTATGTTTGAAAGCAGTAAGAATTATCAAATAATTAACATTTAATTCTCCAAGTACTTGGATAAACCCCATAATAGTGTGTGACCTAAAAATTTTCTCAAATGAATTGTAAATTAATCAATTTGGAATACTTTAAGTTTTTTTTAGTACAGTGGCCCATATTCATAGGCATAACAGAACTTCCTGCAAATAAAAGCCATTTAAAAATCGCCTGAACCAGACTACTCGGTGGACTCAAAATGCACTTCTATAAAATTGGAAGGCATTTACTTCCTATAACCAATAGATATCTGATATCATAAATGTATTAATAGTAACTTTTGAAGGACTTATTGGAATGGTAACAAACTCAGAGTTTATCAGGAGAAAAAAGAAAGTATCAGTTTAGAAACCTTATTTACTCCATGTAAGCCATCCTTAGTAAGACCTGTGCTACCTTATTTTTTATGATAAGTAAAGAGTTATCCTACAAAAAAAAAAAAAAAAGAAAGAAAGAAAGAAAGAAAGATAGATCAAAGTCCTTGTAATGGCAACTTGCAACCAAAAAGAATCAAAAGAGCCAAAACCTTGAGGAGGTTGAGAAAGTTTGTGAATAAGGATCCATTCCATAACCTCCATTTCTCCATGAAAAGACACTCTTAGCCGAGAGGAGCTTTAACTTCAACAAAGTCATCTTGGCCTCTTCATTTTTCCTATTCCTTTCTTTTGAACTATTATGAAACATATATTGCAAAAGTCAGAATACTTTTAACAAAGTCATCTTGACCTCTTCATTTTTCCTATTCCTTTCTTTACAACTATTCTGAAACATATCATGTAGGAGTAAAGATATTTATGGAATCTTCCTGAATGCACAATTTCCAACTTCTAACTCAAGAATCCAAACCCTGGGATAGCCCAGTGGAGTGTAAAGAGAGTGAGAATTCCAAAGCAACTTGGTCATTAAGACTACGCTTTCCATAGCTTCTATCACATTCATGCACATGATGGGTCATTTGGTTCGCTAAGAGGAGAAAATTTTAAAATGCTCTCTTTTGTTTCTATGTATCAGGGGAGAAACCAAGAGGAATGGGGAAATTAGGTAAGGGAACTCCGATCCACCAAAACTATCCTCTCAGAAGTCAACAGTGAGGCATTTTGGAGTGGAAACTTAAATAGGCTATGGAGTACAATATATTTTGTTAGGATAGGCAATAATTTGTTGGAATAGGCATTTTTTTTTTAAAATTAGCTGTATATTTACAGCTGTATTATTCCCATTGATGCCTTCTGCAATGTATAGGATGTTAGGATATTTTTCCTAGTTTAGAGCTCTATAGGTCAACTAGTGTATTCTATATATCTTGTGATGTTTTTTTCTAAGTAATAGATCAGTTTTTTATAACTCTTTCACAAGTCTACATGGCATCATAGCCATTTAGGCTCTTGGATTTACAGGCAGCCTTCATTATTGTTCTATTTTAGGTGGAGTTAATAGCCACCATTTTGTGTCCTATTTCATAGCCTTCATCGTCGTTATCCTTTTCATTTATTTCTCAGTTCACAGCCTTTAGTCTTACTGTGAAATCTCCTTCTCATTCATTTCCTACTGTCATATTCCCCTTCAACCATGTTTGAAACACCTAAGCCCATCAACACCACTTCAGTAGTAGCTTCTCTCAGCGCCTTGAAAATCCTACCATTCAAATCGCCACGTCAAAACTAAATGGCAGCAACTTTATGGAGTGGTCTAATCCGTAAAAACTTCTCTGAGAAGCAAAGAGAAATTCAAATATGTTATTAGGACAAAAAGACCACCATTTGAAAGTGATCCTTAGTATGAGATTTGAGAGGCAGAAAACTTAATGGTAATGTCTTGGCTACTACACTCCATGCAACGTAAGATTAGTAAGACATATCTACTTCTTCCCATGGCTAAAGACATTTGTTAATAAGTCCTATTCCAAGGTTGGTTTGACCTCCTAAGTTTTTCAGATCAAGTGGCAGATTATGACTACCAAGTAAGGGACTTCCAAGTGTCATGGAATACTATAACTCTCTCAAAGGGTTATTGATGGAGTTAGATCTCTACCAAAACATGGAGATGAAATCTACTGTTGATTCAAAGAAGATGAGGGACATGTTGGAAATAGAATGAGTCTTTCCATTTTTGTTGGGACTTAATCCTGAATTAGATCAAACATGTGAAAGAATACTAGGAAAAGACCTTTTTCCTGATTTTAATGAAGCTTTTTCACACATTTGTGGGGAGGAAAGCTGCAAAGAATTGATGGGCAACAAAACTGAAAATTGTGAAAGTCTCACAACAGAAAATTCTGCTCTAGCAATGATCAAACAAAACCAAATTGTAAGTGACAACAAGAAACTAGTGGACACAGATAAAATGTGGTGTGACTATTGCAACAAATCAAGACACACAAGAGCCATGTGTTGGAAGCTACATGGAAAGCCTCAAAACCAGAAACAAATTGGCAACAAAGGAGGAAATCAACCTACTAGATTAGGACAAGGCAATCACACAACCATTGTTAAAGAAAAATTAGCACAGATGGGATTTAATAAATCTGATATTGAGAGGCTGAAACAATTGTTGAACGAGTTGGAGAATTCTAATGCAAACTCCTCATCATATTCAGGTTCGTGTTCCATGGCTCAATCGGGTTGTTATTTTTAGGATCATTTGGGGAAGACGATTGGGCATGGTAAGCTAAAAGATGGACTGTACTACTTGGAGACCATTGCAGAAGTGGAGGTAAAGAGTCTCAATGCCTAGTTTCAGCCCACAAAACTGGTTTGGACCAAATCGTTCTTTGGCATAACCGTTTAGGACACCCCCCTCCCTTTACCTTTGTTAAAAAGGTTGTTTTCTCTCATTTGAGAAAATAAATATTAGCAAGTTCCATTGTGAATCATGTACTCTTGCTAAACATCATTGCTTGAGATTTTCAATAAAAGAGATTCAATTTGTTTCCCCATTCAGTTTAATTTGTTTAGATGTTTGGGGCCTATCCCGTGTTAACCAATATTTCTAGTGCTCATTATTATTTTTATAGACAATTGCACTAGGACCACCAGGGTTTATCTCATGAAGTTAGAGTCTAAAGTGCTCTTAATTTTTTCTGTATTTCACAAATTTGTTAACACTCAATTTGGAGCCAAAATTCAAACAGACAAAGAATATTTCAATTAGGAATTGATGAATTACTTGAGCAATGAAGGCATTCTACATCAATCAACATGTGTTGATACCTCACAACAGAATGGAATGACTAAAAGAAAAAACAGACATCTTTTAGAGGCAGCTCGTGCTTTCTTATTCCAAATGAAAGTGTTGAAACACTACTGAGGTGATGCTATACTAATAGTTGCATACCTGATCAATAGAATGCCAACAAAAGTCCTAGAAAACCAAGCACTAGTGAAGAAACTCATGACACTATTTCCCAACTTTTAAGGAGTAGTCGCTTTACCACCAAAGGTCTTCAGATGCGTATCCTATTTTCATATCCATGGCCAATTACGTGGAAAGTTGGATCCTAGAGTTGTGAAGATTGTGTTCTTAGGGTACTCCCCCACAAAGAAAGGCTACAAGTGCTATCACCCTCCTACGAAGAAGCATTATATCACTATGGATGTGACTTTTGTAAAGAATCAACAATACCTTAATAACACCTATCTTTAGGGGGAGAATATATCAAGATTGGAAGATAGGTGGGATTCGGATGTGGAAAAAGAATTGAAAGAAGGAACAAATATCATTGCTGCTGAAAAGAATGATGTAGTTGCTGCTGAAATTATTGCTGAAATGAATGATATAGTGGCTAAAATTGTAGATAAAGATGATGGGAATAGAATGGTCGTCCATCCAAGTTGGAGAGATAATCCCAGAAATCCTTCCTATAATCAATCAAATAGTGTTTCACCAACAATACCTGCTGAAACTTCTTCTAATGCTCTGACAAATGATGAAACCATGGCGGAGAGACCTAAGACTCCAATTTTCAATGTGTACCCCAGGAAGAAAAGATCCATCATTACTTCTCCAACTCCAATTGTCAACCTTGAAATAAGTAATGAAAATAACGATAAACTTTTACCTTTATACTCCTCTCACAAGTTGTCTCAACAAATACCCACAATTGTTCAAGAAGCCTTAAACTCAAAACCATGGAAAGATGCCATGAATGAGGAGGTAATAGTATCGAAAAAAAACCAGACTTAGGAGATTGTTGATTTAGTAGAAGGAAACACACCCATGGATTGAAAATGGATCTTCACCATGAAGTACAAATCTGATGGATTAAAGGAAAGATGCAAGGCAATACTTATTGTCAAATGGTACACTCAAACTTATGGTATAGATCACCACGAGACATTTGCACTAGTGGCAAAGATGAATACCATTTCTTTGGTTGTCATTAAGGATTGATCTCTATATCAATTTGATGTGAAGAATGCATTCCTTCATGGAGATTTAGAAGAAGAGGTTTATATGGAGATACCACTAGGATGCGAGAAGAGAGGACAAAAAAACAAGGTATGTAGATTGAAAAAATCCCTCAATGGACTAAAACAATCACCTAGAGCATGGTTTGGGAGATTTACCAAGTCTATGCTTGATAGAGGCTATTCCCAAAGTCAAGGTGATCACACCTTATTCATAAAACTATCCTCAATTGGGAGAGTTACTATCTTAATTGTGTATGTGGATGATATTATTGTGACTGGTGATGACAATGAGGAGATGTTAGGATTGAAGGTCTATTTGGTAAAAAAATTTGAAATTAAAGACCTTGGAAGTTTAAGATATTTTCTAGAAATTGAAGTAGTCAGATCTCAACAAAAATTTTTTATCTCCCAATAAAAGTACACTCAAGATCTCCTTCAAGAAACAGGTATGGCTAGTTGCAAACCTATTGATACTCCAATAGAGGCTAATCACCAGTTAGGAGAAAAATAAGAGAAGGAAGAACCAACTGATCGAGGTATTTATTAGAGAATGGGTGGGAAGCTTATTTACCTATCACACACAAGATCGAATATAACTTATGTTGTAAGTGTGGTAAGTCAGTTTATGCATGCTCCTCTTAGGCCACATCTTGAAGCTATTTACAGAATTGTTAGATACTTGAAAGGAACTCTAGGGAAACAACTCTTGTTTCAGAAAGGTGACGAGTTTAAGTTAGAAGCTTATACAAATGTTGATTGGACTGGTTCTATGACAGACAAAAGATCGATTGTGGGGTATTGCACCTTCTTAGGAGGGAATTTGGTCACTTAGAGAAGCAAGAAACAATCGGTGATGGCTTGTTCTAGTGCATAGGCAGAGTTTATGGCAATGACGCAAGGGATATGCGAATTGCTTTGGCTGAAGATAATACCCTCAGATTTGAAAGTGAAAGTGAAGAGTCCAATGATGCTTTATTGCGACAATAAAACAACTATAAATATAACATATAATCCAGTTCAACATGACATGACCAAATATGTGGAAATTGAAAGGCATTTTTATAAAAGAAAATCTTGACTATAGACAAGTTTGTACTCCATATGTTTCACCCTCCAACCAGCTTGCAAATGTGCTCACAAAAGGATTGTCCAATGAAAACTTTCAACAGATAATTAACAAGCATGGAATGCGAAATATCTTTGCATCAACTTAAGGGGGAGTGTTAGAATAGACAATAATTTGTTGGAATAAGCATTTTTTTTCTGTAAATTAGTTGTATATTTAGAGTTGTATTATTCCCATTGATGTGTTTTGCTACTATAGGATATTAGGATATTTTTCCTAGTTTAGAGCTCTATAGGTCAACTAGTGTATTCTATATATCTTGTAATTTTTTTTTTCTAAGTAGCAGATCAGTTTTTAAATAACTCTTTCACAAGTCTACATATTTTATAGGTGTAAGTATTTTTGGAAGCGCAGGGCCCATCCTTTCTAAAAATCAGTCAAAAGGAATTCTGGAAAATATAAAATGTGATTATGGTTAATAGTAAAGAAATACATAAATAAATAACAATGATCTTAAAGAACTTGAATGATTTGGCCATTTCCTAATGCATGAAGTGAGATAAAATGAGGATTTAATCATACTGGAGGACAAGCAGTAGAATTAAAATATATGTTCTTTTGTTGCTTGATGTGCATGCCGAATTATGTCAACTCAATGTTCCTTTTCAAGGAAAATTTTTGAACTGATGCTTTGGCTTTGTTACTTTAACTGGATGCTGCTTAGCACCACAACTTTTAGGCATTTCTACCACTAACATGACTTTCTACTCTCTAAACTCATCTAAATTCTTCACTTCCAAGTCATCAATTATTATTTGTTTGCCAGCATAACTTGATGATCATGGACTTTTGATCCTGTCCATCGCATATTATGCTTGGTTTGTTAAGTCAGACAACACTCTTGAGTAGGCTATGCTCTAGAATCTTGGAGTGTGACATATATGTATCATGAGCCAGTTCATGTTTATATTTTTCGACAGCATGCATTTGTTTGTTTTTATTTATTTATTAGTTTTCAATTTTCATTGAGGTAGTTTGCCAACTTCCAATCTAATTTGGTATAGAATATTGTGGAAATTGCTGGGGAACCTCCTAAATTTCTTAGATATTAAACCGTGCGTATGACATGCAAATAGGATAGGTTGTAGTAAAATTTTCATAAATTAAGTGCTTTTGAATGGTATATAGATAAAAGGTGGCTGTGGCCACTCACACTTTGGGCCAAGCAGTTTCTGCACAGAAACATAAGCTGAGATTATTAATTATATAAGTCACAAACTGTTGCTTGCAATTTTACAGGTAATGCATACTCGAGAACTTGGGGAATTTCATCAATAATTGGGAAGTGGGCATCACCTAATGATCGTTCAGCTAACACAGCTCTTGGTGAAACATTTCATGATATGGAGCTGTTGCCCTCTATGATACAATTGAGAGACGTAATTGTGTTAGGATGGATATTATTTCTTCATTTTTAATTTGTGATCTTACTTCTCTATTGCCTGATTCAAATCTGTCTCCTTTTGGCATCAGCCTCCACCCATCTTAAAGCCACTAGAAACACAAACAGAGCGTGAAGCAGTGGAAGTAATAGTAACCAAATTACTCCTGAGGTCTTATTATGACATTGTTAGAAAGAACGTTCAAGACTTCGTTCCTAAAGCTATAATGCATTTTCTGGTATGTTAATAAGCCTGTCTCTCTTTCGTTCTGCATTTCTTAAACTTTATATTTGGATAACTCCCTCTTTAGCTCTAAAATTTAGTTTTATTTATTTATTTTCCACTTTTGTTCCTTTCATCTAGGTCAATCATACAAAAAGGGACCTGCTTAATGCCTTTGTACAAAAACTATACAGGTATGAATATGGTACAAAATAGAAATCTTTGATTATCAATTCTATCCAGCATGAGCACATATAAAAGTTCATTTCCTTTTGGAGGTCCTCAATGCTAATTCTCATAAAATTATTCTTGAAATGTAATGATGCCAGTATATAAATTTGGCTGCTATAATTTTAAGGTTTAAATAGGATGGCTTTCTGTGTTCATAGTTGTGTGGAGATCTCCATCATAATGAAATTCTAACTTCTTAATTAGCCTTATTCTCTAGTTTATTTGTTTGTTTGTTTGTTTGGTAAGTAAATTTTTTATCCCCAATGAGAGTTGGACCTGGAACTTCTCACAACCCTCTCCAATCTTTTACCAGTTTGTGACTACACCGAACATTTATCTGCACATAGTGTGTATTTATCAGATCCACTTTTATTCATTACATATGCTGCATTCCAAGTTAGAATGAAAATAAGTTAGGTTATTTCATTTGGAGATGACTTTCCTCAAGTCATCAACATTAGTAATTTCTTTTCAAGTATGTATGCATGAATCTATCCCTTAAATTACCTTATATATAAGAACAACCTGCTGCATTTCTAGTAATTTCTAGTGTTGGTTCCTAACAAAGGTGGTCCCAAGGACTTGAAAGATTTTAGGTCTGTTAATCTGGTGGGCTGGTTGTGCAAGGCATTCACTAAGGTTCGTGCCAATAGGCTGAGAAAGGAGGTACTGTGACTGGAAGAGTAGTTCCCAAGTTTCAGAATCTCTTTATAGAGGGAAGACAAATTCTTGACATGGCTCTTATTGCTAGAGGCTATTGACTTTGTGCAGAGGAGCACTTCTAGTGGTGTTATATGCAAATTAGACATTAAGAAGGCTTACGATCACGTTCATTGGGGGTTCTTGCTAGCTATTATGGTTAAGATGGGCTTTGGCCAAAAGTGGATTAGATGGATGTAATGGTGCATTTCTACAGCAAATTTCTTTGTCCTTGTAAGTAGTACCCTATCCAGTTTCTTCCAAAATTTTAGAGGATTAAGACAAGGAGATCTTCTCTCTTCCTATTTGTTTGTGATAGCAATGGAGGCCCTCAGTTGCTTGATGTAGAGAGCTAGAGAGGGGGTCTTCTTGTTGGTATGAAGGGTCAAGGTGAGGGAGGAAGAGGACATGGAGGTCTAACATTT
Source organism: Vitis vinifera (assembly GCF_030704535.1). Lineage (NCBI taxonomy): Eukaryota > Viridiplantae > Streptophyta > Magnoliopsida > Vitales > Vitaceae > Vitis > Vitis vinifera. Next base: position 7,080,802 of record NC_081808.1, read on the forward strand.
GTTTGCTGATGATACCCTTGTCTTTTGGTAGGGTTCTCACTCTCAAATGGTCTATTTAAATTAGCTTCTTATGTGGTTTGAAGCTATCTCTAAGAAATCAGTGTAGTAGTATGAAACTTCATGATCAGGGTTTTTTTTTATTGAATTCATGAATCATGTTAGTTTTTCCTAGCTACCTTGTTGAGTAGTAGGCTTTTGGATTGTTCAACTAATTTACTGTTTAGAATCAGTGTCAAATTAACTCAACTGATTGGACTGTAACAACGTGATATGGTGAAATTTTCTGTTTGCTTTATCTTTTCATTTATTCTGATTCTGTAGCCCATCCAGTGGGAAACCGGATCTTTTCATTTGTTCTTATTCTGTGGCCCATCCAGTAAAGAAACTAAGATAGCTAGTATGAACTACAGCTATAAAACACCCTCTATACACTGCATGAACCTGTTAGTTGTACAATTAAGCATGTGCTCCCTGGTGTATATGCAGAGAGAACCTCTTCAAAGAGATGTTGCGGGAGCAGGATGATGTTATCCTAAAAAGAAAGCGGAGCCAAGAAATGTTCTGCGTTCTGCAGCAAGCTATTCAGGTTAGTAAAGAACTTCAGTCCATTAACATCACTGAATTTTTATGTTCAGGAAAAAGGCTATGTTTCTACCAAACTTATTTCCAGGAAGAAAACTCGGATTTCACTGGGCAACCTGTTAAATAAGTTGCTTCCTTTGTTGACTCATACACACAACGTGGGCATGAGCATTTTTTTGGGTATATTTTGATAAATTAAGTAATAAATAAATACATAAATAGTTAAAAGCAAATGAAAAAAGGGGAGGGGGATGTGGTTTGTTGAGAATGAATGCTGGTTTACATGTATGGAAACTTTTATCCTGAATTTTGTATATGAGACTTATTATAAGATAATATGATTCTTAACAAATAGGAAACTAATACAAATACTAACACGAGTTAATAGAAAAAGTAGTACTTTAGTCAAAAAATAAAAATAAATGTGAGAATAGATTGAGTTTGAAACTATTTGTCAAATTAATGCTTTTTGGCCACATGGACAAGAGCTGTTGTTTATTTATTTATTTATTTATTTATTTATTTTTCAATCATAAAATTGCAATTACTGTTATTGGTTTGAATGTAAAGTTCAATAAAGCTTCAAACCAATGTTGGCAATATTGATTTTTAGTATATTAAATAAACCACAGTTGTCAATGCTGGTTCTAGGGTATTTTTTAATAAATTTTAAAACCACTATTGACAATGTTAGTTTTAGCATATCAAGTAAAACCACAGTTGCCAATATTGGTTGTGTAGTAACTTTGAAATTGGCTTAAAACCACCCTTACCAATGTTGGTTCTAGCACATATATAGTAAAACAATAGTTTTTAGTGTTTGTTTTAGAGAAATTTTAAAATTGGCTTAAAAACACAGTTGCCAATGTTTGTTCTAGCACATATCAAGTGAAACCACAGTTGTCAGTGTCATTTTAGAGAAATTTTGAAATTGGCTTAAAAATAGTTGCTGCTAAATGGTTTTAAGCCAATTTCAAAAATGCTTTTAAACTAAAATTATCAATTGGTGATAAAACCAACATTGCCAAAGCTGGTTTTAAGTTTTATTTGAAAAAAAAACTAGAACCAATGTTGATAAATGCTTTTGGTCTATATACTAAGACCAATGTTAGCAATGTTGGTTTACATGAAAATCAACAATGGTAACCGTGATTTTATGGCAATAAAACAACCAAAAAAAAATTCTATCCACATGACCTAGAAACATTAGTTTGACAATTACAAAAGAAAAATAACTTTCTCTTGCTTCAAACTCAATGTTAAGAAAAATGATTTTCTCATATATGATTTATGATAGAAAATATAGAAGAAAATCAAACTATAATTAAAATTAGTTAGAAACTTATCCATTTTCAAATTATTTAATTTTTATATGGAAGATGAAAATTGAGTGAAGTAAGTTTGAAGAAATATGAAAAAAATAATTTATTACTTAAATTTTTTTTCTTTCATTCTTTCTTTTTACATATTTTTCCTCTCTATTTTTTCCTCACATTTTCTATCAAATTTTCCAAGAGCCAAACATATAGGGTAAAGGAAAATGTTGGTGATAATAAAGGGGGATTTTTTTTATTATATTCAATTACCACTTGCCACCATGTCATCAAGTAGTAAAATTAGTGATAAAAGTGATAGTGCAAGTTACACTGTCTAATCCTAAATAATACATATCTTCTCTTGAAGATAGCTAATTCAGCATAACTAATGACTATCTCAAAATTGTCATTGAATCAATTTAAAAACTAAAACCAACATAATATATGCTCTTAAGGCCTAACTCAAGTGGTAAAGGGATGGGGAGGGTTTGTGGGAGACTCCAGGTTCAAGTTCCAATGGGGATAAAAATTAATCTATGAAAAAAAAAGGAAAAAAGAAAAGAAACAACATAATCTATAGCAATTTCCCCCTTTAATAACTGTCGTAGGCTTCAATGGCTAAAATTTGGTGTCTTAGCAAAAAATTTAGTAAATCTTCAACTGATATCGATATCCCTCTTACCACGTCATCATGACCATCTTTATGACCTTCCTTTCACCAAAATTCTTCTATAAGTTCTTTAGGAAAAAATAAAAAGAAAAATTGGTGAGTAGTAGACAACTTGCTACTATGTTTTTATTTCACCAAGGATCTTAACTGGTTAAATGAGTTATCTTCTTCATCTTTGTTGACTCTTTTCATTTTAAATTATTGCTTCTAGTTAAGGTATTTGGAACCACTTCACAGAGGCGGGTCAATCCAACAATAGTAATACAAATTTATGCTCAAGAGGCTTGGACATTGGCTTGAATTCTTTGCTTAAGGTTTCTGATACATAGTGGTTACTTCTAGGGAAACCTTCCTCACATATACTTCTTTCTCTGATTTCCCTGATTTAATTATGCATGACTTATTTATAAAACTGCATTAAGTTGGGTAATATTACTCCTATTGAATGGAAAAATAATCTATCAAACCTAAATGACACTTGTCTGTTCAAGAGAACTAAGGGTGCGTTTGGTAGTGATTCTTAGAAATATTTGCAGTCTTTTTAACGCTTGAAAATTTTTATATTTCAAGTATTAGAAATGCTAAAAACACTTTTAAGAATCACTGTCAAACATACTCTAAATACTCAAAACTAATCTGCCTATTATTCCTAAAATATGTCAACTATAAATAGTTTTAAAAATCTGAAACAGACATCATCCAACAGGAAGGGCCACAAATGCTTGACCAGCTGTTTACAGAGCATTTTCTCCCTCTTGATGCATAATGTTTCCTATAGAATCGCATAGAGAAGCCTTACAAAACACTCATTATTGCTGCGTGAATGTTTCATGGCATCTTATTCCACTAGACTTTCACTTTTTGTTGTTATTCAAAAACCTGAACTGGTTGTTTTTGTGATAGGCAATTGATGAGGTTGATTCTGAAATGTCATCCCCAAATTCAAATTCAAGCTTCAGTGCTGATACAACCATGCGATTGCCAAGAACCCCGAGTCATCATTCCCATGTCTAGCGAGCATCCAACAGAGACACCAGGTCATCTTACATATAACAACATATCATCCTCCCCAAATCCTTGAGATCCCACACTATTCCATTCCTGAAAGCAGACATTACCTAGCAATACATATAGTGGACTCCACAAGGTATTTATAGAGTTTCAATTTCTACACAGAAATTTCATGTAGTGGAAAAGTTTAAGGAAGAAAACAAAGTTTATTTTTGTTGAAGAGTATGGAAATGCTGTATTTGCAATTCTGTATATGTTCTAGGTGTTTAGTTTCTTCCATGAAGAAATGCTTTTCATACATAAATAAGCTACGAGTTGAACATGCAGATAGATATTGAAGTCCAAGACTTTTGAGCCAAACATGGTCTAACTTTTTATAAAATAAAATTTGATAACTCTTGATTCCTCTTTTCACTCTGTTTTTATGTTCCTGCTCTTACTATGACAGTGAATTTTGTCTCTTTTTTTTTTTACCTTCTTTTTAGTGAAAAATACTTTTGCCTATTCCAAGTATATGCTTTTTATTTCATTTATTTATTAGAGGCAAACATATTGAGAGCAAATATATATGTTTGTTTGGTTCCATATATATATATGAAATTCAATTTTAAAATTCTAAGAGAACAAAATAGAAAAAATTTGTTTTTACACACATGTAAAAATAATTACAAAATAGAAAACCTCTAAAAATAATTGATGAAAAGTGTACTTAGGATGGCATAAGTGATATTTGAATGTTGGTTAAAGGTGTACTTATGATGGTCAAAGGTAGTACTTGAATAGTCAAAGGTATTACTTTGACCAATAAGTGTATAAAATGTTAATTATTTTTACATAACGACTTAAATTTTTTATTTTATAAATAGAAGTTTCTATTTTATGATTTTTATTTTTCATATGAGTATGAAAACAAACTTTTCCCATTAAAAAAAGAAAAAGAAAAAAATAACAGGCATGTGTCATATCTTGCTAGTTAGCATTTTTAGTTTTATTTAAATAGATAGAAAATTCTTGGTTTAAAAATTGATATTTTTAATTTAAAATAAAGAAATGATATATATATATATATATATATATATATATATATATATATATATATATTTTTTTTTTAAAACAAAAAAAAAAAGGCTACATGACATCTATGATGTCAATATCTCTCTTACATTACACAAATATATTGGGGAAAGTTGTGCTTTGAGCTTCCCATCCCAACATAATAACATTTTCAAAACTCAACAATGGGAAATATGAGAATCAACTTTTAATATGAAAAGTTTTATCATTTTTGTGCACTCTGAGTTGGCTCCATCTTTTGTGCCCAAATTGTCTCTCCGTTTCTCTAACTTAGTATCCTTATCATTCTTAGCATCATCCCAACCTCCATATCACCTTATCTCATTTGGAAGCTTTCTCTCATTTTTTTTTTTTACTCCTAAAAACCCAAAATCTCTTATTTTAGTTCAAAAACCCAAATCCAAAACTCCAAGATAATGTCAAAATGCGCATTTCACCTCATCTAGGAGTTATGAGAGTTCAAGAGAATATGGGAAAAACAAAATGAAGCTTGGGTGGAGAGAGTGGGTACCCAAAAACCGAAACCCTAACCTCCAAATGTGTCCTAGACTCGCAAATCCTTGTAGATAGCTCTATCAGTAAGAAATAACATCAAACATCTCTCTTAAACCATTAAATCGGCGAAGCCCTTGAAGAACCAAAGGAAATGGTGCAAAAAATGAAGCACAAGAGACTCTTAAAGTATTGGGTCCCGACGAACCGATCGACCGGTGACTGTACCTTAGGTACTACCTTAATAGCCCTTAGGTACAACCTTAATCTACCTTAGGTACTACTTTAATTGACTTTAGGTACTACCTTAGTTAAACTTAGGTATTGTGTGAAACCTCAAAACTTCATTTGTCACCTTTAGAGCATGTCATTTTGTGATTAATTAGTGTGATTAGTTGGTTCAACTTTGATATTTTGGTGACTGTACCTTAGTTACTACCTTAATAGCCCTAAGGTACTACCTTAATCTACCTTAGGTATTACCTTAACCAACCTTAGGTACTACCTTAACCGACCTTAGGTATTACCTTAACCGACCTTAGGTACCTAAGTAAAACTTAGGTATTACCTATCTGAAGTCTTGAAACTTCATTTATGGATATTACTTACTTCATTTGTGACCCTTAGAGCACGTCATTATGTGATTAATTAGTGTGGTCAATTGGTTCACCTTTGGTATTTTGGTGATTGTACCTTAGGTACTACCTTAATAGCCCTAAGGTATTACCTTAGTCTCCTTATGTATTGCCTTAATCGACCTTAGGTACTACTTTAGTTAAGCTCATTTAGCTGTCTAGGAGCGGGTTGATGCCCTTTTCAGTTTTAGACATAAAACCAATCGATCGGTTACCCCTTCCCAGTCGAGGTCTAGTCGAGAATGAAGTAAGGAATATCCAACAAATGAAGTTTCGAGGCTTCAAATAGATAGTACCCAAGTTTTACTTAATTAGTGCCTAAGGTCGGTTAAGATGGTACCTAAGGTAGATTAAGGTAGTACCTAAGGTATAGTCATCAAAATACCAAAGGTGAACCAATTGACCATGCTAATTAATCACATAATGATGTGCTCTAAGGGTCACAAATGAAGTAAGTAATATCCACAAATGAAGTTTCGAGACTTCAGATAGGTAGTACCCAAGTTTTACTTAGATCATACCTAATGTCGATTAAGGTAGTACCTAAGGTACAGTCACCAAAATACCAAAGTTGAACCAACTGATCACACTAATTAATCACAAAATGACATGCTCTAAAGGTCACAAATGAAGTAAGTAATAACTACAAATGAAGTTTTGAGACTTCACATAGGTAATACCTAAGTTTAACTAAGGTAGTACCTAAGGTAGATTAAGGTCATATCTAAGGGCTATTCAGGTAGTATCTAAGGTACAGTCATCGGTCGATCGATTCGTCGGGACCCAATACTATAAGAGTTTCCCATGCTTCATTTTTTGCACTATTTCCTCTGGTTCTTCAAGGGCTTCGTCGATTTAATGGTCTAGGAGAGATGTTTGGTGCTATTTCTTGCTAATGAAGTTATCTTGGGCACAGATTTGCGAGTCTAGTACACATTTGGAGGTTAGGGTTTCGGTTTTTGGGTACCCACTCTCTCCACCCAAGCTCCATTTCGTTTTTCTCGGATTCTCTTGGACTCCCATGGCTCCTAGACGAGCCAAAAGATGCATTTTGACACCGTCTTGGAGTTTTGGATTTGAGTTTCTGAACTGAAATGAGAGATTTTGAGTTTTCAAAAGTGAAGAAAGATGAGAGAAAGCTTCCAAATGAGAGGGTGATATAGAGGTTAGGATGATGCTGAGGATGCTAAGTTGGAGAAACAGAGGGGCAATTTGAGCACAGAAGATGGAACCGGCTCAGAGTGCATAAAAATAATAAAACTTTTCATATTAAAAGCTGATTCTCATATTTCCCATTGTTGGGTTTTGAAAATACTATTATGTTGGGATGGGAAGCCCAAAACACAACTTTCCTAATATATTGGATATGGAATTTTTTTTTTTTTTTTTTTAGTGTGAAATCTAGGTATGATATTTTGTCCTATCCATAGGAGTTTTGTTTCAAACTCTCTCTTACGTGTCTAATTGAGTGACTAGTGTGCGGCGAGAGCTTTTGATTAATTCTATAACTGCGGATGCTGAACTATGATAAGATTGCCAAAAAGAAAGAAATAAAAGTGAAGGAGTTGAAAGGCAAAGGTGTCTAGAATTAAATCAACTCCGAACCATCCTTAACTTTATGAATTGAAGTGCAACATGTGCAATATATGACACCTATATGTGACACTTGTGACAATAGTGGGAGTGGGTAAATGAGTTGTTTACTTGCACTCCTCTACCTCTACAATTGGCTGGACTTGTGACCGTGACATATGTCTTCTAGCCTGGTTTTCAAACGTTTTAGGTGATTAGATGTTCCTTGCTCATTGTCTGTCACTATTTAACATGGTCCCTTCGTGATGACGTGTATATATATATTTTTAATTAATTAATTAAAATGGATGAAATAGTAGAATTTATCCTCTCACATTTTTATTTAAAAAATAGTCCATTTTTTTACATCAATACCCTTTATTATTTCAATTATTTATAATATATTTTTTTAAAAAAATATTTTTACAAGAAAATAATAAAATCATTTTTATCTAAAATAAAAAATGATTTAAAATTAAGTTTTTTAATGACCTTTTTAATTAAATAATCCTTTTTTATTTATTTATTAAAAGGTTATTAAAAGATATCATCAATGAATTGATACAATTATGTTCCGGCTCATAATACTTTATAGGTGAGTTTCATTTATTTGTGTCATGTGTCACACATGACATTTTATTATATATCTTGATCATATTTTTGTATACTATGATTCCATTTATTTGTATCATAGTCTAATATATTCGCACTTTTACTAAATGGATCATATTTTATTGTATATTTTGAATAGCCCAATATAAAGTTTGATGGGTACATGACAGTCAAAATTATGAAATAAGTAAAAAGAAAAAGAAAATGGGAAAAAGGGAAAGACACACAAGAATGGTCTCCATTCACATAAGCCACAAGATTGATCGAACTCACACAGTTGCAAGGAAATCACAACTTAATGTCTCTATACATGAAGGAAACTGATGGGGAGACCGGCTAATTTGCTCTGATGAATCACTTCAATTAGTTCAATGAATTACTTAAATCATGGTATTATCGACACTATTCATGCATATAAGAAAGATAACCAACACAATCCTCATTCAAGTATTGATTTGCAGAGCATAAACACCAGCTTATCTTCTATATGTTCTTGCTCTGCGCCTACACTACTAATCAAACAAAATCAGCCACCAGCAACCCCTTTGTATAACTCACAATCTCCTGTGGATCCTTACAAAGTTTGTTGTATTCATGGCAACCACTGTTGAGCATGCATACATTCCAGCCAAGCTTAGTGCCGTTCCAACCAACAGAAGGGCCTTCCACTGCCTTCCGGTCACTAGAATTGCCAATGCTGTTGATGCAAGAGCCAAGGTGAAAAAGACATTCTTCCATGCTTGGAAAGCTTTGACAACACTTCTGCATCCTTTACAATGAACTACATGTCGGAAGTATCGGTTTGCAGGATTTGGGGCATGCATCGTTCCAATCCCTCCCTTGGCTGGGGAAGAAGCCGAGAGTCCGGCAACCAAACCTGCTGGTGCATGTTCCACCACTGCAGGCTGTTGGGGTAGTGAAATGGTGCTGTGCCCGAAATGGTAGGGCATTCCATGCCCTACTTTGTCCATCCACCTCCTGTATTCAGCAACCCATGTGTCTGATGACCTTAAATTGAGATAGAGTTCCTTTGTTGGAACTTTCTCTTTCATTAGAATCTCATTTTGGGAGGAAAGGAACCCCATATCTTGCTCAAAAACCTTACCTGCATTCTGATGGAAGTACCATTCTGGAAACAATTTTGCTATGGGAGATCTCTTGGTTGAACCAAACCTCACAATCAACATTGATTTTCCTTGTCCTGATGGCCTGCAAAGGAAAAGACCAGTAAAGTAGTGCTTTTCCCCATTCTTATCAACTATTTCTCGGTTATTCTGAAGAACACATGGGGCTTCGAATCGTAAGAAATTCAGCAAGGACTCATCTTTTTCCCTGCCCCACCAGCCAGCAAAACCACGGTCTGTTCGTTCAGTGACCTTGAAACATAGTGGTTGGGCATCTTCCCTCTTTGCACTCCAGTCTGTTCTGTCATGTGAGATTGGAACATGGGCTGGATCCATTAGGTTCTCGAGAAGAATGGAATGATCATATGGAAGCTCATGAATTGTCGAGGTATCTCGAAACCCTGGTCTAGCAAAGTTCTCAAACCATGGCAGTTTATCAGGATTTGGAGGGGTCCTGTGTGACATCCACACCCAAACCACTCCTTGGGAATCCTTCACCTCATATGTTTTAACACAAGCTGATCGTGGAATTTTTGCATCAGCCGGAAGCTGTTATAAACATAATTCAGAAAAGACATTCATCAAATAAATCTTTCTAAGAACTACAAGGCACAATGAATGCAGTCAAGGAAACTAAATCACACCTGAGGTATCTTCACACATTTACCCTCGCCTTCAAATTGCCAACCATGATACAAGCATTCCAGTCTCCCATCAACCAACTGACCTTCAGAGAGCTTTGCTAACCTACATCGAGAAACCCCAGTTCAACATTTTCATAATGTGAACAGTATTGAAAACTTTTGGTATATGGTTTTTGAACCATGAGAACTGCAACAAGCTTTATGGCATGATAGAGCTTTTCACTTAAAGAATTCAGCTAATGTTGCATTTCCAATACAGGGGGCGAAAGATCTCCAGGAGTGTATAGAGGAGATGATTTGAGAAATGCATGTTAGTTAGCTTCATAATGCTAAATTTTAGTACCATGTAGACTGACCAAAACTTATCCCTCCAATCCCCAAGTAAGATGGAGGGAAGGATACTTTATGTTGGGTCCTGAAAATTATGTTAAACTTCTGACAAAATTTTCTGTTTAATTTAGTGAGATGCTTACTAGCATCCTCATACTAAGATCAACAATGATGAAGATTAAACATGCTCTACATTAGATATCGAAATAGGGTTGGTGTGTATAGGGAGAGCTGTACTAACGTACTAGGATATCAAAAGATGACCATTGGTACACAGGCAACCCATACTGAAAGGATTGGGAACTGTGTGCCCGTGTGTTATACATTGAAGCCGGCACCATACAGGGGAACAGGTTATGTCACTAAAAGGGAAAAATAGAAATCGGTGGTATTTGTTTTTTTTTACTTTTTGTTGAAAGTAATTTGTTTTCAGAATTTAGGTCGTTTGTTTTTTTACTTTTTCATGACTTATTATAAATTTTTTATTAAATAAAAAAGTCAAAATATGTAACTTTTTCTAAATAGAAAAAATAAAGTTTTTTTTTTTACTTTTTAATACTTAATAAAAATAAAATACTAAAAAACAATTAATCTAATATTTAACACTATTAATCATTAAGGTTCTATTTAAAATTAAGTAAAAAAACAAATACCATCTTAACTTTATTCCTTTTCGACATACGGACTTCCAGATAGGTAGTGTTTGTTTTTTTACTTAATTCTAAATAAAACCTTAATAATTAATAGTATTAAATATTAAGTTGTTTTTTTTTTTTGTAGTATTTTATTTCTATTAAGTATTAAAAAGTAAAAAAAATCAATATGTTATTTTTTCTATTTAGAAAAAATTACATATTTTAGTTTTTTTTATTTAGTAAAAAATTTATAATAAGTTATGAAAAAGTAGAAAAATAAACAACCTAAATTTTGAAAATAAATTATTTTCAGTAAAAAAAACCAGAAAAACAAACATCGAAAAGACTTGTAACTTTCAATAAGAAAATTTTTATCATTTAAATATTAAAAAAATTAATAATATTTTTTTAAAACACCATCAAACACAACACTCTTAATTTGTGATGATTTTATTTGAAAGTAAATTTGAATAAAGCAATTTTAATTTGTATCAGACTTTCACGCTACTTATTGGTGACCCCCTTTTTTTATAGCTTAAAAATAAGGCCTTTTCATAGCGTTTGCATTTCCCCTACTTCATCACGTGATTCTGATTTTTAAAATTGATAAAGGCTCAACCATTTCCTAATATGTTCTCGGTGGCCAAACAGTTCATTAAACTAGGCACTCTCTCTGTCTTCTGACAAATTCAGAACATCAGACGAAATAAAATAGGAAAAAATCAAAGAAAATAAAAGAAATTGAAGATAGAGTTACCTATGGGGGCATCGATCTTCGTAACACTGAAGCAGGTCCTTGCCATCACGATACAACACAAGCTGCTTATCAAAAACAGTAAGACCCATAGGAGCATCCTCTGGTATGTCCTTAGTGAGATACAGTGGGTACCACTCTTCCTTCCAATCATACTCCGCCACGTGCCTCTCTCCTCTCACTTCTTCTTGACTAGATGGGTCCACCAGAACCCCCTGATCCTCTCCCCCGAGTGAAACCCCATCCCTTATCTCTGCAATAGCACAGCACCTGATGGAATCTCTCCAGGTTTGTGTGAGTAGTTTATGGGGAGGTTTCAATGATTGTGAGAGGGAGACGAGTGATAATGGAGTGGGCTTTGGGAGAGAGAAAGAGAGAGGGGGAGAGTGGGAGAGAAATGGCTGGAGGAGAGCCATGGGGTGTGGTGTAGAGGAAAACTGAAGAAGAAAGGAGGAGTTGTTGAATGTAAAAGGTAAAGATGTAGAAGTTGTTTAAGAAGTGACGCCATGAGAGAGGAGAGAAGGAAAGTGCTGCTTGCTTGGAAGGACGTTCAATCTCTCCTGACCACACGTTCTTGGGAAAGAATGAGTGTTCGTGTCTCCTCCTAATAACAGTAGAGGAAAATTACGTGGTGCAAATACGCAGCTTTGGACTTTAGTGGTCCATATTCCTCGCAAGTCTAGAGAAGGTATAAAATGAAAAATAATTCCCTTGGTGCTACTTAATTTACACATTTTTATTGAATTTTTTTTACTGTCACAAATTTAAAAATAATTTTAAAACTATCATATTTTAAAATATATATATTTTAAATTATCTTATTAATATCAAAATTAATTCCAAACCCATCCAACTCTCGTTAAGCTTGTTGCATTTAGCTGCCATCAAATCTTGTTTCTCATTAACAACCCTAGGGGATGCCCATGTCACAATAATTAAAGACATGACAAAGTTCATATTTGAACACCCTCCATTTGCATTATTCTCCATGCAGAAAACCTTTGTGAAAACTTTTATTTATTGTATCAAAATGCTCTTATCCTAAAATCCATCCTCCAATAAGTGTAGAAGTAAAATAGCTATTAAAGTTTTGGTATGATCATGTATTATTATACTCACCAAAAGCCTTCCTTACAATAGGGAATAATACCTTTCATTGAACCATATTAAAAAAAGAAAAAAAAATTATTTAGATACATGTCTTAAAATAACGATTGAATTATAAAAATAACATTTTCCTTTAATTTTATCCAAAGGCATACTCTCTTTCAACACTTTTATATGACTTCATTATATTTTTCTCCAAAAACATCAACTTTCCATTTATTTTATTCATTTCATTATTTCTTTGAACTCATTTATTTCTTTAGTTCACTTTCTTTTTTTCTTTTTGTTTTTTGCTTTTCTAACTCTTCAACTCAATCTCTTACACTATCATGATTTCATCTATAAGTGTGACCTCCAACATATTTTTACTTTCTTGTATTGTCTTGAACTTGCTTTTTTTTTTTTCCCGGTCGATGACACTCTACAAAACTCTTTCTCATCTCTTAATGCCTTCCTCATTCTCTTATTCTCTTAATCTCTCAAACAACTTATTATAACTCTCACTCAGGATGTTCATCTGAATTTAATTAAGATTAAATTTTTATCAAACATGTTCACCTAAACTATACTAGGATTAAGTTGGTTTAAAAAAAGTTTAATTAAAGTTAAGTTCTTAATCATAATGGCAATTGAAGCTACACTACAATTAAGTTTCAATTAGAAAGAATGCTTAATTGATGTTAAGTTTTTGTTTTATTTATAAAGGAATTGATTATGGTCACCTTAACTATACTATAATTAAGTTTCATTTTTAAAACTTAAGTCGGTTAATTTTATGTTTTATCGAGAAAAAACTTGATTAGTATTATGTTCTTAATTAGAATGTTCAATTGGGCTTAAATGATAAATTGCAAAACTCAACGAGAATAAACTTAGATTGAAGATTTAGCTAATGACAACTTTCGATCTTATCTCATTTTTAACATTATAGAAGTTCAAAAGAAATTGAAAAAAAAAAAATCCTTAAAGAAAACAACTACAAAAAAATCCTAAAGAAATTGTAAAAAGCCTTAACCAAATTAAAACAAAGAGAAAGATGAACAATGTGAAGAATCTTAGAGAAGAAAGAAAGATAAGAGAATTGCACTTTATGACTTTTGAAATTGATAAAACTCTGACTTTCTTTATCCATTGATCTTTATTTTAGGGTTTGGATTTCATTGGAAAAAGAGAGAACATGAACTTAGAGATAGATAGATAAAGAGAGAGAAAGGAAAGATAATTAGGTATCATAAATGGAAGGGTAATGAGTTACGAATGAGATAGACGACATTTTTTAGGAAATATAGAAGGGTAAAAATGTTGGGATAGAGCCCGTAAAAGCAATAGTGACATGATGTAACATTTAATTTCATTAAATATGATATCAATTTTCTTTTTCTATCCTATTTGCATAATTATGGTATATTTGAGCATTCAGTCCTAATAATTTGTATTGTAAGTAATTGAGTGCATTAAGAGTTGTAAAAAATATTTAATTCATGGGTTTCTTACGAGTTAATATACAACGATCCTAATTTTTAATAATAGTACTTTCGAAGTTTCATTTTAATTACCTTATTGCTAAGTAGGCACAAACATCACCTTCTTGTTTATCCTTTACCAAATATGTAGTGTTAATGAACAAGTAACCAAGTATGAGGTGTTAAAGAGTATACAGCTAAGTATGAGGTGTTGAAAAGCATGTAACAAAAAATGATGTGTTGAAGCATACAACCAAGTATGAGATGTTGAGAGCATGTAATCAAGTATGAAGTGTCAAAAGCATACAACCAAGTATGAGGTGTCGAGAGTATGCAACTAAGTATGAGGTCTCGAAGAGCATGCAACCAAATATGAAGTGTCAAAGAGCATGCAACTAAGTATGATGTGTCCAAAATATGTAACTAATTATAAGGTGTTAAGCACATGCAACCAAGTATGAGGTGTCAAAAGCATGCAATCAATTATGAGGTGTCGAAAGTATGCAACCAAAGTATGAGGTATCAAAAGTATGCAATCAAGTATGAAGTGTTGAAAGCATACAACCAAGTATGACGTGTCGAAAGCATGTAGCCAAACATGAGGTGTTGCAATGCATGCAAATAAGTATGAGGTGTCAAAATGCTTGCAACTTAGAGGACACTAAGCCACTTTTATCACGTGATACCTATTTAAGCATGCTGACTCATGAACTTATCTTATCTAACAAGTAGTTGCAAAGATCAAGCACATACCACATGTCGTCTCCATGCAATAAGAGAAACATTAACCATTTCCCTTTGAGTGATACCTAACTAGGCTATGTGATGAGTCACCTATATGTTTACTTGCTTTGGGTTCCTATAAATAAGTGCTTACCTACCAAGAAAGGAAAGTAGAAAAGTATGAAAAAGCTCCTATGGTAGTGATATTCCAAAGGTTGGATCTTAATTTGAGTTGTTGTAACAGATGTAGTGTGAAATTCCAATCTAAAATGAGAAATCTTATAATGCATGATTTTATATGGTTTTAGAATTATATATCTCATATTTCAAATGTTATATGTATTCATTATCTTTTTAAATATCATGAGATATACTTTGAAAATATATTAGTTAAATGCTAGGTTTATAATAAATATATAATAAACATGGTTGGGTTATGGTCACCTTAACTATACTATAATTAAGTTTCATTTTTAAAACTTAAGATGGTTAATTTTCTGTTTTATCGAGAAAAAACTTGATTAGTATTATGTTCTTAATTAGAATGTCCAATTGGGATTAAATGACAAATTGCAAAACTCGATGAGAATAAACTTAGATCGAAGATTTAGCTAATGACAACTTTCGATCTTATCTCATTTTTAACGTTGTAGAATTTCAAAAGAAATTGAAAAAAAATCCTTAAAAAAAACAACTACAAAAAATCCTAAAGGAATAGTAAAAAGCCCTTACCAAATTAAAATAAAGAGAAAGATGAACAATGTGAAGAATCCTAGAGAATAAAGAAAGATAAGAGAACTTCACTCTATGACTTTTGAAATTGATAAAACTTTGACTTTCTTTATCCATTGATTTCTATTTTAGGGTTTGGAATTCATTGGAAAAAAAGAGAATATGAACTTAGGGATAGATAGATAAAGAGAAAGAGAGAGAATTAAGTATCATAAATCGAAGGGTAATGAGTTAAGAATGAGAGAGACAACATTTTCTAAGGAAATATAGAAGGGTAAAAATGTTGTGATAGAGCTCGTAAAAGCAGTAGTGATATGATGTAACATTCAATTTCATTAGATATGATATCTATTTTCTTCTTCTATCATATTTGCATAATTATGGTATATTTGAGCATTCAGGCCTAATAATTTATATTGTAGGTAATTGAGTGCATTAAGAGTTGTAAAAAAGATTTAAGTCATGGGTTCCTTACAAGTTAATATGTAACGATCCTAATTTTTTTTAATAGTACTTTCGAAGTTTCATTTTAATTACCTTCTTGCTAAGCAGGCACAAACATCACCTTCTTGTTTATTCTTTACTAAATATGTAGTGTTAATGAACATGTAACCAAGTATGAGATGTTAAAGAGCATACAACTAAGTATGAGGTGCCGAAGAACATGTAACCAAGAATAATGTGTGGAAGCATGCAACCAAGTATGAGGTGTTGAAAAGCATGCAACTAAGTATGATGTGTCAAAAACATATAACTAAGTATGAGGTGTCAAGTGCATGTAACCAAATATGAGGTGTTAAAACCATGCAACCTAGTATGAAGTGTCAAAAGTATGCAACCAAAGTATGAGGTCTCAAAAGTATGCAATCAAGTATGAAGTTTTGAAAGCATGCAACCAAGTATGACATGTCGAAAACATGTAACCAAGTATGAGGCGTTAAAATGCATGCAACCTAGAGGACACTAAACCACTTTTATCACGTGATACTTATTTAAGCATGTTGACTCATGAACTTATCTTACCTAACAAGTAGTTGCAAAGATCAAACACATACCACATGTCGTCTCCATGCAATAAGAGAGACATTAACCATTTCCTTTTAAGTGACACCTAGCTATGCCATGCGATGAGTCACCTATATGTAGTGTTTGAAAAATCAAGTTTTTTTTTTTTTTTTTTTGTTGGAATATTGACGAATATTGGTTATCAGCAATAGTTGAAACAAAATTGGCCATCATTAATTGGTCAGGAGAAAAATTGGGAAAATCAGCAAAGTATTGGCTACAAGGAGATATATCGGAGAAAAAAATCAAGCATGAGGCGACGTGCACGTCAAGCAAGGGCGGTGCCATTGACGATTTTTTTTGGGCGATTTTTTGCGTCTCTCTCTCTCTCTACATCCAACAACCAAATTTAAATTTTAAAAAATCTAACGGCCTAGATTTCACCCGTGTTTTTGTTAAAGCATCCAATTATCATATTTGTGATCTAATTGTGGAAAATCAAATTTGACCTGATCCAACGACTAGGATATGTTTCCAATGGCCATATAAAGATCTAATTGCCAGATCTGAACCAAATTTCGATCTAATGGTTAAAATTAATTTACAACGACTATTTGACAATCCAACAACTAGTTTGACAAAAAAAAAAAAAAATTCTATAAATACCCACACAATCCATTCCATTTCATGCATAAAAATTTGGCATTTTTTTTTATCTCCATCAAAAATTTTAAATTTTGGGAATTTTGTGGTGAAGTGTTGGATTAACTCTAAATCAAGACTAATTAAGGTATGTTTTACTTTTCATAAAATTTATTTTTATTATGCATAGTTCAATTCAATTTTATTTGTTATGCATAGTTTAATTGATATTACCTAATTTTAAAATTTGTCATATTAATATTAAATTTCATATTGAAATTAATTTGACATATATGCATATTTAATTTCAATTTTTAGTAATTTCAAATTTTAATTTAATTGATATAAAAAATTAGTTATAATATTTGTCTATTTGATATCACATCACATATATGCATAATTCAATTTTAATTTCATTTTTTATTAGTAATAATTCTTATCAACTTCATGAATAATATTAAATTACCTTAGATATTTATCTTTAATAATTTTAAATTTAATTCATATGGAAATTTAGTTATAATGTTTGTCTATTTGATATCACTTCACATATATGCACAATTCAATTTTAATTTCAATTTTTATTAGTAATGATTCTTATCAACTTCATGAATAATATTAAATTAACTTAGATGTTTATCTTTAATAATTTTAAATTTAATATTAGTTTCATATGGAAATTTAAAATACATGTTTAGAAAATGACTAGTTGAAGTGGAAGTACAAGTGGAAGCGGTGCCATGGGCCAAGATCCTTGTTGGAAATATTGTACAACTATTTAAGGGAACAAAAATGGAACAATATGCAATTATTGTGGGTTGACAATAAAGAGTGGTGGGATTACTCATTTTAAATTTTACCTATCACATACATACCCTAATTCAAATACAAAAAAGTGTACCAATGTGCCTCTAGAAGTGAAACAAGAAATAAGACGACTTCTAGAGGAAAGAAAAATAGGCAAAAATGAAGAAAGTTGTAGATATAAAAGAGATTCGAGTTGAATTGCTAGACACAATGGGAGAAAGACATAAACATGTAATTGATGAGGATGAGGAGAATCTTGATAATGATGATGATGTGTATATGTATCCAACTGACATGCACCTTGATAAGCAACATGCTTATAGAAATGGAATCGACAACAAGAAGAACATTTTGTAAGAGGCAAAAGAAAAATGGGAATATGCAAAGTAGAAAATTTACTTATCAATTTGAATTATTATTGTTTCTTATCAACTTTATCAATAATCTTAAATTAACATATATGTTTAATTTTAATAATTACAATAGGTGAGTCTTCACATCCAACTAATCCAACAAGGTACATGCGAATATTGCAAAGTGTTTGACACTCTAATCCATCATCACCTATTACACCCTCATTGTACAAATCTTCAGCAACAAGATAGAAAAATGTTAAAAATCTTTTCAAAAGTGGTGTCATCGAGAAAATCATTGGATGATTGATCAATAAGTTCTTCATATATGAGAGTATTATGCCTAATAAAGCAAACTCTCGCCACTTCAAGAACATGATTGTTGGTGCACAACAAGCAGGTAATTACTATAACTTTAAAAGTTTTATTTATTTGAACAATATCATTATTATTTATACAATATGATTGCAAAAAATATTCTTATATGCTTTAATTATATATAGATAGTAGGTATGAGTATAAAACCACCATCTCCTTATGAAATCAAATGCAAGTACTTGGATATGGAGTACAAAGACATGGAAGCTTATGTCAATATTCAAAGAGAAAAGTGAAAGACTTATGGATGTGCAATTATGTGTAGCAGATGGACTAGGCCATCGAAATTAAGCATAATTAATTTCATGGTATATTTAAAAGGCAACACAATCTTTCTTAAATCTGTTGATGCATCAAATAATATAAAAGACAACAAATGCATATATGGTTTGTTGAAGGATGTGATCAAGGAAGTTGGAAAAGAAAATGTGGTACAAATACTTATGGATAATGGGTCAGCATTTGTGAAGGCGTGAAAACTGTTAATGAAGAAATACAATTTATATTGGACTTCCTATGCTGCACATTATATCGACTTAATGTTTGAAGACATCGATAAAAGGCCCAATGTTGCAAATGTGATTACAAAGGCTTGAAAGATAACCAACTTGATCCACAACCATAATTGGTTGTTTGCGCAAATGTGGAAAGTGTGTGGTGGAGACTTAGTTTGCCTTGGAGCAACAAGATTTGCAACCAACTATATTGCCCTCGATAGTTTTTTGAAAAAAATAGTGGACTCGAAGAAAGTGTTTATTAGTGATGAATGAGCACACCACAAGTTAAGTCGCACACTAATCGACCAAGATGTTGAAAAACTTATGTTTGATCATGCGTACTGGGAGATAGTGGCAAAGCTAGCGTCAATTTATGAGGCGTTATAAACAATTCTTTGCATTGTCAATTTAGAAATTGTTCCTACAATGCCATTTATGTATGAATTGATTCAAGTGATGAAAGAGAACCTCATTCAACTTAATGCTAGATTATAGACGTTAGAAATGATCGCAGATTGTTGGGATAGAACTCTTAGACATCCTCTTCATGCAACAGGTAACTGAGTATTATCCATATTTAAAAGTTATTGGTATTTAATATGTTTCTTTCATAACATTCTAATTCTACTTCACTATTGTAGCATTCTTTCTCAATACAAGGTTTCAATATAGATGTGGAATTGGTAGTGATCCTAATCTACTTCAAGTTGTTCATGATGATTTTGAGAAATTAGATTCTACAGTGGAAGGTCTTAGTCAATTTGGAAATGAGGTAAATTATTAGGGTTATAATATAAATTGAAAATTGAATTTCATTTAGACAATTTTTTACTTTCAATTATTTAATATGTAGCTTATACCATTTTGAGATGCAAATAGATGATTTGGTCATCGAGCAGCGATTGCTTCGAGGTCAAAAATGGTACCTGGTGAATATTATTTATGAATAAAAAATACATTTCATTAGCATATTATTGTAAATTTCCAATATAAGTATTGATATAAATTTGGTTGTAGTTGAATGGTGGTTCATGTATGGAAACCACACTCCTACATTAAGAAGGTTGGTCATTAAGGTTTTATCTCAAATTGTGTCATCTTCAGCTTGTGAGAGAAATTGGAGCACGTTTACCCCAATTCACACAAAGCAAAGGAATCAGCTTGTTGACCCAAGGCTCCAAAATTAGTTTTTTGTTATTATAACATGAAAGTAAAGATCCAAGATATGGAGACAGAGAATGACAAAGTTGCGAAGAAAGATTTTCTTGATTTACTTGACATTTCAACTAAAGTTGGTGAAGAAGAATATAATCAATTATTTCAATGGGTTAGACCTTTTCATTTAGATGATGAATATGGAAATCTTGACCCACAAATTGTCGTACATGTCTGAGAAGCAGGTGTTGATGTGAATGAGTATTATTTGAAGAAGTTCATATTGATAGTTTTAGCCAAGACACAAGAGATTCATTTCTACAAGGAGCTTCTCAATCGGCAAACACTTCTCAGTCCTCTTTTGACTCCACGAGTGTTGAACATAGTAGCAGACCTAGTGTTGTTGGTATTTCCGCTTTCGGTTATGATGGTTCAAGAAGAGAAGGGACCAATGATGGTAGAGACCCTAGAAATGATGGAGATGATATTAGACAACAACAACAAACCAAACAACCATTGACCCCATTTACTTGTGAAGATGATTTCACACATTGTACTCAAAATGAAGACCACGGTTCTAGAAGAGTTAGTCCAAGTGTTGGAGCCATTGGAAAGCCATATAGAGAAAGACAACGAAGGATGACGCCATACAATGAGGACTCATTTTCGACCAGTTTTGAGTCAATGAGTATAAAGACTCAATTTAGTGACTCGTAAAATGAAACCAACATTTATGTCCCTTATGCAATGGGTTATGGTCAACCTCCTCTAAATCATTCAAGTTTTATTGATGAAGAGTATGAAAGGTATAACTTTTTTTATTTTTTATTTTTATTTTTATGCAAATGTCATATTACCTTCCATATTAGATGCAACAACAAGGATTTCAAATGAGCACATGGGAAAACCCTGGATTTCCCATCCATGGAGAGGTTGTGGGTAGGAGTCAAGAAATTTATGCATGGCATGTTCGTACTTACAATGAGTACTATCGAAACTCCATGTCTTGGTATGAGTATTGTTTTCAACAAGATGTGATCCCTTCATCTAATAATGTGATGGAACCATATAGATCTTCATTTTGGTACTAAGGACTATTGCAATGTCATATATATTATATTAATGTATAAATTGCTCTCATTCAATAACATATTCCTTAACTCAATTCTAACTTTCTAAGTGTACATTTCCAAAATTCATATTTTCTATCCTTAAAATCTAAGTATCGAATGTACCGATATATCTCTACTTACCGATATTTTTCTTCTTGACCATATCTATGTCAATTACACTTACAAACTAACTTTAACATGTGTATTTTTGCTTATTTTATCATTTTTTGGAGTTTTTCTAGCATCATGAATTTTGAATCATTTTCACCCCATCGATATTTGTGTCAAAATATTCATTGATATTTCTGATATATTCGTAAAATTCAAGTATTGATATATCTGTATTTACTGATATTTCAAACCTTGTCTATATGTTTACTTGCTTTGGGTTCCTATAAATAGGGTGTTCATCTACCAAGAAAAGAAAGTAAAAAAGTATGAAAAGGCTCTTATGGTGGTGTTATTCCAAAGATTGGATCTTAATTTGAGTTGTCATAATGGATGTAGTGCAAAATTTCAATCTAAAATGTGAGTAATCTTACAATGTATGATTTTACATGGTTTTAGCATTATATATATCTCATCTATCAATCGTTATATGTATTCATTATTTTTTTTAAATATCATGAGATATGCTTTGAAAATCTATTGATTAAATGCTACGTTTATTATAAATACGTGTTCCTTGTATTCTTGATATATATGTATATAAATAGTTAAGATAGTTCGATGATCATGAAGAGATGGGTACGATTTAGGGAAGCTTTGTTTAAGGAGGTTGGGTTTTAAGTGAGACCATTGTGACCCCTCTAGTCTTTCCTAGGAGCTTACCTGGTATTTACTATTCACTAAAAATAATTGGTACTGTTATTATTATACTTTATATTATAGCTATGGATGTGATGTAATATACCCTGAACCTATGTCTTGTTGTTGAGACGGAGGGGCACATTGTAACCGATTAACCTAGTAACCTTTTGTGTCGAAAGATGAAGGGGCACTAGAATAGTTTGTATGAGAAGTGTGCTGAGAGATGTAGTGACATTGTTTCAATATGACACCATGTTATATGAGATATATGTCATTTGGGACACATGATATATATCGATGGAGGAATGGACACCGTAGCATTGATATTGCATGATATTGGCAAGTGCCGAGAGTTGGAGTGACATTGTAGTCGTGGATTATGCTTGTATTTGATTGATTACTAGGGATTGTGTGGTGATGATTTTTTATTTTGGGCCTTTCGCTCATATTGCTAGGGATTCGGAGCACCATATTATCCCTAAAAAACAATTCCTTCTACGTGGCCTTAAACAGTAGCAAACATTTTATGTCAAAACTACCATTTTTATTTACTTTATAAATTCATTTTGCTAAATGTGCTTATCTTTCTATTTTGTTTCTTTTATAAAAATTTCTCAAATTGTCAATTATCTAGATGAATATTGGAATTATATTTTTTCACTTAAGATAAATAATAACAATTTAAAAATTTTAACAATAAATTATATATATATATATTAATTAAAATTCATACTAATTTTTATCTATTTTAAAGTGAATATTTAGTTATAAGGAATAAATGTAAAATGAATGGATAATAATTATTTAAATAAATAATACAATGTGAGTAATAGCATTAATAAGAAAAATACATATTATGTATTTTTATTAAAAGATGATAATATTTTACTAAAAATTATAAAATATAGATATTAATATTTTAATAAATTGCATTTTTTGTTAAAACTAAATAATAATATATTGAAAAAGGGCAATAAATATTAATAATATTTTTTTTTAAATGAATTATATGATGAATATGATTGTTTTCATTATACATATACATGTATCCCTCTATTTTGGATTTTGAATTAGCTTGGTCCATAGGAATCATAATAAGTTTTTACATCTATATTATTATTATTTTTTTAAAGAAAAACTACTTAGGATCATTAAAAAATCAAACACATAAGTCTCAATTTAAAATCTATTTGTCTAGTAAAAAATCCAAAGAAATATAATCATATGTCAGAGAAAATTTGATATATTTAATTTAGATAGTTTTGGTCTAAAGATTTTGGTATTAATTGGTTCAATTTTTAAATTTTAAATTATTTTAAAATATTACTAAACTTGTTAACGAATATAATATATTAAATCTCATTTAATTTGAAATCATTTTATCTATCGACAAAATTTAAGAAAATTAGCAAACTGATAAAGAGATTTACAAGTCTTTGCTCATTGGAGTATGTCTGAATGTCATGTAGTACATGTCTGAATAAAGGTTCTGTGGACCCGACATTTCACAGGATGTGTTCCCTACTCGATGGTGAAACTCGCATTTTATTTTTATTTGGTAAAAATTTGGTTTTTAGAAAAAGACTTGGAGTCGCCACTTATTTTTGTTTTATTTTTGAAGGGAAAAACAAAATAAGAAAGAAAAACCCTAAGTGTGACTCCTGAAGGAAAAACAGGTCTGTAAAAAACCGAGTCAAACAGGTCTATAAAAAACCGAGTCTGAGTCCGAAGGTCAGGTTACTTATTGGGAAGGTACGGTGAAAGACCATAGCACCCCTCTAAGCCTCTTAAAAATGGGTCTCTACTAAATAGGATGAGACAGATGTGACAATTGATGAGAAAATTAATGGATACCCGTGAAATAATCAAATAATAAAGTGAATCATGCATCAAATGGAGCAAAATAGGAGTGAGATCGTACCTTAGCAGCAAATAATAATGCGCTATTATGGAAACAATGTTAGCTCAAGTATAAAATTATCACATGCATATCAAAGAGCAAGACTAAGATCAAGCAACAATCGACAATCAAGAAAGAAAACTCATATGTAGGGTCCCTACCAAAGCCCAATTGATTTTGCATAAATTAAATTCACAAATTCTATTATTTCGAAATTATGAAAATTGTTTTCACGCTTATTAAAAATAGTGAAAAACGAGAAAATTATTAAAAACCAAAGAAGGTCGCAAGATGTGTGCCTGAATAAAAAAAAAGGCAAAAAATTTATTAAAGATTAGGTTTTGATGAATCGGGATTTGAATGAAGAAAAGAAAGAGAAAGAAAGAAGAAAATATTTAATAATAATAATAATAATAATAACGATAAAAAAATAAAAGAATAAAATAAAGTAAAATAATAAAATAGATAAATAAATAGTTAGATGAGAGATGAATAAATAAAATAATTTAATTAGGTGAATGAACAAATTAAATAAATAAATTTAAAGGATTTAAAACCATTTGAAAGGCAAATTTTTGGAAATCAAGTTTTGAAATTTATTTGAAAATTGAAGTTTTAAGAACTAAATCTGAAAATTGGAATTTTAGAAAAATAATTTGAAATTGGAACTGGGAAAAATAATTTGGGGATGAGATTTCTTAAAAATTAAATTTGAAAATTAGGATTTTGGAAAATCATTTAGAAATTAAAGTTTGGAAAATTGAATTTGAAAATTGGATTTTTGAAAATTATTTGAAAGAAATTGGAGTTTTGAAAATTGAATTTAAGAATTGGAATTTTAAAAATTATGTTGAAAAGAAATTGACATTTTGAAAATTATTTGAGAGTTTGGAGTTTCGAAAATTAAATTATGAATTGGAGTTTTGAAAATTAAGTTATGAAAATTGGAATATTGGAAATTATTTAAAGATGAAAATTTAAAAAATAAAAATAAATAAGTAAAATAATAATATATAATAATAATAAACAAATGAGAAAATTGAAATTTTGGATTGGAAATCGGAATTTTGAAGAATTACTTAAAAATGGAAATTTTTTAAAAATAAATTAATTAATAAAAATAATAATAGTAATAACGAAATAATAATAATAATAATAATAATAATAATTAAATAAATAAATGTGAAAATTAGAATTTTGGAAATTAGAAATTAAATCAGGAAATGAAATTTTGAATAATTATTAAAAAAAAAAAATGGAAGTTTTAAAGATTGAATTTAAAAAATTGAAATTTGAAAAATTAAATGTTGATATCAAAAGATGGAGAATCAATTAAAAAAAGGAACAAAATGTAGTCTTTGAGAGGTGCTCGCAAGAAAGCAAGACGTGGATTTGCTGACTCGTGGATGACAAAAGTAAATGAAGTTGTGGACCAATTATCACACCTTGAAGCTCTTGTCGCTGAAGGTTTGACCGAATTGCCAATGCGCTGGTGCGACGTTCTAGGAGGTTGACGTGCGCCTGTCACTCCCCGTGACTTTGAACGACGGCGGTTGCCCCACCAGCACTGCGTTCGACTGCTAGTTTTGACCCTAGTTCCAGCCAAGGTCCATCCACCCTCTCTTCGGCCCTTTTACCGCTTGTCCTAAACACTAATTTCTCAACTGAGCTCAAGCCCTCACCCAGCTAGAGCTTAAGGCTCTCATCGTCTTCGTCCATAGGGATTTTCTTCAATGAGGGGGTGGTTCCTGAAGAATTTGAAGAAAAATATGAAGAATTTGAAGACAAAATATGGAGGAACACCTCAATTCATTCTGTGATACCTTCCTTTACAATGAATGAAAGCATAAATAAATAGCCTACGGATATGAGACAATTCCGGAATGGAATTTCCCTTACATGGAAAGTGAATAAACTCTTACATGGGAAGTGAATAAACTACTCTTACATGGAAAGTGAATAAACTACCTTGCTAGAATTACTCCTAAATCAATTATAATAAAGGTTGTACATTACACTAATTAGGGAAGTAAACAGAGGATGCTGGCTTGATTTCCAACACTCCCCCTCAAGCCGCGTTGTAGATGTTGATCATTCCAAGTTTTTCTGTCAGATCTTCGAAGTTAACTCGAGCAAGAGCTTTTGTGAGAATGTCAGCTGTTTGACAGTTTGTCGGAGTGTAGCTGACTTTGAAAACTCCTTCTTCAATCTTTTCCTTGATAAAGTGTCAATCTATCTCCACGTGCTTAGTTCGATCATGATGAACCGGATTCTTAGCGATACTGATGGCAGCTTGATTGTCGCAGTATAACACCATGGGATGCTTCAATGGAACCCGTAATTCTTCTAACAGCCTGTTCAACCAGATTCCCTCGCAGATACCTTGTGCCATAGCACGAAATTCTGCCTCAGCACTGCTACGGGCTACCACTGACTGTTTCTTGCTTCGCCATGTAACCAAGTTCCCCTAGACAAATGAACAATAGCCTGAAGTTGATCTCCGATCAGTCACTAAACCTGCCCAATCTGCATCTGAAAAAATCTCAATCTCTTTCTTTGTTGTTCTTTGAAAGAAGAGACCTTTTCCCGGTGTCATCTTGAGGTATCTCAATATTCTTATCACAGCAGTCATGTGTTTTTCGGTTGGATTATTCATGAGTTGACTTACCACACTAACGGAGAAGCCGATGTCTGGCCTTGTATGAGAAAGATAGATGAGTTTCCCCACAAGACGTTGATATCTTCCTTTATCAACTGGCGCACTTCCATCACTTTCTTCCAGTTTGACAGTTGTATCCATAGGTGTTTCTGCCGGCTTGCATCCTAGCATTCCTATTTCATTCAATAAGTCCAGAATGTATTTGCGTTGTGAGACTGCTATACCTTTCTTTGACCTAGCAATCTCCATTCCAAGAAAGTACTTGAGGTTTCCAAGATCCTTGATCTCAAATTCCTTTGTCAGTAATTTTTTAAGTAAGTCAATTTTCTCTTCATGATCACCTGTCAAAATTATGTCGTCCACATATACAATGATAATTGCCAGTTTCCCTTTTGGGAGTGTTTCACAAATAATGTGTGATCGGATTGACATTGAACGAATCCGTACCCTTTCACTACCTTAGTGAACCGTTCAAACCAGGCCCTAGGAGATTGTTTGAGACCATACAAGGATTTTCGGAGTTTGCAAACCTTGTTGAAATTTGATGTCGTCTCAAGTCCAGCAGGAATGTCCATGTAAACTTCTTCCTCTAAGTCACCATTGAGGAAGGCATTCTTCACATCAAGTTGGTGAAGCGACCAATCGAGATTAGCTGCCAAGGATAAAAGTACACGAACAGTATTGAGCTTGGCAACTGGAGCAAAAGTTTCTTGATAGTCAATGCCATAGGATTGGGTGAATCCTTTGGCGACCAACCGAGCCTTATACCTGTCCACATTACCGTCTGTCTTGTACTTTACTGTGAAAATCCACTTACACCCAACTGGTTTCTTACCTCTTGGGAGGTCAGTAATTTCCCACGTACCATTCTTTTCCAGCGCCGGAACTTCCTCATCGACTGCCGCCTTCCACTTAGGATACTTGAAAGCTTCCTGAATATTCTGAGGAACTTGTATCTCTGTGATGCTAGAAGTGAATGCACGAAACGTAGGTGATAGCTTATCATAAGAAATAAAATTTCCAATGGGATGCTGAGTGCATGATCTAACTCCTTTCCTCCAAGCTATGGGCATATTAAGAATATCATTTTCTAACTCGGAATCAACAGTACCATCAGGAGCATTGTTACCTGGAAGTTTGCTTGGATTAGGACCCGGTTCTGCCTCATGGGTTTGTTGAGAAAGTGCTCTTTCCTCCGTTTCCTCTTGGATGTGCTCCTTATCCCACAAGTCAACAATGGACTCGGGTTGATTAAATGACTCTGGAGGAATGTGATTTTCAGTGGTGATGGGTGACTCACTGAATGACTCAAGATCCCAAAATTGATATTCTTGAGTTGAATTCTCCCCCTGAATATCGTTTTTGGGATAGTAAGGCTGGGTTTCAAAAAAGGTGACATCCATTGAATTGTAGAATTTTCTTGTGACCGGAGAGTAACACTTATACCCTTTTTGATTTGAAGAATACCCAAGAAAGATGCACTTGAGTGACCTAGGATCAAGTTTACTTCTATGTTGTTGATTGATATGAACAAAGACAGAGCACCCGAAAATTTTGGGTGGGACGGTGGAGATGAGACGAGTAGTCGGAAAGGATTTTAGGAGTGTTTGACAAGGTGTTTGGAATTTTAGTACCCTAGACGACATCCTATTGATGAAGTAGGCTGCCGTAAGGACAGCTTGCCCCCAGAATAATTTTGGAACATTCATGGAGAACATTAGTGATCTAGCCACCTCTAACAAATGCCTATTTTTCCTTTCAGCGATTCCGTTTTGTTGTGGGGTATCAACACATGAACTTAAGTGAACTATCCCTTCTTGTGCTAGAAATTCTCCTAGAATGGAGTTGAAATAATCCCTAGCATTATCAGACTTTAGAATTTGTATTTTTGACTGGAATTGGGTCTGAATCATATTTTTAAAATTTTTGAAAATTTGACTCGTTTCAGATTTTTCTTTCATGAGGAATACCCAAGTTAATCTAGTGTGATCATCTATGAATGAGACAAACCACCTAGTACCAGTTACATTTTTTATTCTTGACGGACCCCAAATATCGCTATGAATCATTGAGAATGGACTAGACTCTTTATAGGGTTGAATGGGAAAGTGAGACCGGACTTGCTTTGATAATTGACAGATTTCACACTCAAAGGATTTTGGATTTTTATTAAATAATGAAGGAAATAAATGCTTGAGATACATAACATTTGGATGACCTAAGCGATAGTGCCACAACCTAATTGCACTATCGTTATTTTGACATGAAACCGAAAAGGAATTACTACCAACTGTCATTTGAGGTTGTTCTTGTGGATCGTGGCGCTCCTTAAGGATGTAGAGTCCAGAGCATTCCTCAGCATTGCCAATTGTCTTCCCCGAATCCAAATCCTGAAATTCACAGTGAGTGGAGGAAAAATTAGTAATACACCTTTTTTCCTTAGTGAGTTTACTAATTGACAATAGATTACAGTCCAAGTTAGGAACAAGGAGAACAAAGTTGAGAGTAAGATCCCTTGATAGCACAACTGAACCTGTTTCGGCAACCTTTGATAGTGAACCATCTGCTATTCGGACTGTTAAATTATTTGGACATGAGCTATATGTATCAAAAATTGTCGCATCTCCCGTCATATGATCAGATGCTCCTGAGTCCACTATCCAAGGTTTTTTACATTTCTTACCAGCAGTGAAGGCACTAAAAAAATTACCTTTGTGAGCCAAGGTTCCGGAACCAATGACCTGGTTGGAAGATGAGCCAGTTTGTGACTGTACTGACAAAAGAGGAGATAGTAGTTTCTGAAGCATCTCCATTTGCTCCTTATTAAAAGGGCTAGCTTCAGGTTGTGGCGATTGTTCATCGGTAGCCACATGATTGCCTCGTCCTTTTTTCTCAAGTGGTTGATGTGGCTTCCAATCTACTGGCTTTCCATGAATCTTCCAGCAAGTTTCTCTTGAGTGTCCCGGCTTTCTGCAATGATCACACCAAGGTCTACCTCCTTTAATTTTTTGACGGTTGTCAAAAGGAGCGAATTGAGTCTTAAGAGCCGAGCTTTCTGCCATATTCAGTTGTTGATGGGATCCCATCATGAGATTTTTCCGACTTTCTTCGCGACGGACTTCAGAGAATGCCTCTCTGAGGCTAGGTAGGGGTTTTACTCCCATGATTCTTCCTCTGATTTCATCAAGATTTTTGTTCAAACCTAACAAAAATTTAAACACACGTTTCCCTTCGACAATCTTTTTATACAAAAAACCATCTGTAACACAATTCCAGTTATGAACCTCAAACGTATCAAGTTGACGCCATAGACGAGTAAGAGTATTGAAATATTCAGTTACCGTAAGGTTCCCTTGACGCAAATCGTGGAGGATGCCTTCAATCTGGATGATTTCAGATGTGTTTTCCTTGTTTGAGAAAGTTTCTTTTGCAGTGCCCTAGATTTCTTTGGCAGTATCAAATGACAGAAAATTTTCACCAATGTCAGCGGTCATAGAGTTGACTAGCCAGGACATGACCATATTATTTTCTGCTATCCACTTTTTGTAGGTTGATGTTGTGGTTTCTGGTGCCGCCGAAGCTCCGGTGATGTAGTCATCTTTCTCCTTTCCCCGTATAAACATTAATATGGACTGAGACCATTGCAAATAATTTTGCCCATTCAGGTTATGGGTTGTGATTGAAAGATGAGAGGTTTCCATCTGATGAGAGGATGAAGATGATGAGATGATGATATCAGAAGTAGAGGATGATGAATTGGTAGCCATTCCAAAGGCTGGACCGTATTTAGGCATAAATTAGAAGAATAGAATTGAGTAAAAAAAAAACTAACTAAAGATGAAGACGAAGAGACAGGATTAAACCTGCTCTGATACCATGAAGAATTTGAAGAAAAATATGAAGAATTTGAAGACAAAATATGGAGGAACACCTCAATTCATTCTGTGATACCTTCCTTTACAATGAATGAAAGCATAAATAAATAGCCTACGGATATGAGACAATTCCGGAATGGAATTTCCCTTACATGGAAAGTGAATAAACTCTTACATGGGAAGTGAATAAACTACTCTTACATGGAAAGTGAATAAACTACCTTGCTAGAATTACTCTTAAATATATAAACTACTCTTACATGGAAAGTGAATAAACTACCTTGCTAGAATTACTCCTAAATCAATTATAATAAAGGCTGTACATTACACTAATTAGGGAAGTAAACAGAGGATGCTGGCTTGATTTCCAACAGTTCCGGCTTCTTTTCCAGCTTTGTTTGCATCGGAGTTGCAGTACCCAGGCGCGGCAGCTCCGATTCCAATGGCGGATCCCATTTCTTTGCCATCATTAATGCCTCTCTTTGGGTTTGGGGGTTTCTTCTCTGAAGCCATTTCAAGATTGTGCTGTGGAGATGAAGTCACTGGGTAGGATAGTAGATGAATCAGTGGGGAATGGACGGTGGGAGAGCTAGTGTGAGAAACAAGCTTGATGGGTATTAAAATGTGGAGATACGAATAAGGTGGTGAAGCGAGCTGCTGGCAGTAGGCATGGAGACGGGTTCGGTGGGTATTTGAAAAAATGGAAATGCATGGGATGTATGGAGGATGGTTATGCATGCATTGTTCCTGTACATGTGGGTAGGTAAGGTTTTGGGATTTTAATGGAGGCTTTGGAGGAATTTTAGGTGGCCATGCATGCATGAGGCTTCATGCACGTGGGAAGATTGGCAATAAGCGAATGGGGAATGCATGGAATGGATGGTGGAAGGTGGTGAGAGGAATGAGTTTAATGGGTATTGGAAAATGGGTATGAAAGATAGGAACTATGATTGGTGGGATGAGTGATGAAACCTAGTGAGATAGGTGGGTTGGGTTGGTAAGAAAGGAAGAGAGATGAGTATGGTAATGGGTACAAGAAAGTGGTGAGCTTACATGAGATAAATTGTGGGTGATGAGTACGAAGGATGGGGTGATGAGTTGTGGGGTATTTGCATGGGAATTCAGGTTCACGGAGAATGGAAAGGTGAGGACTAAGAGTCGGTTAGGTGTGAGGGGTGATTAGAAGGTGGTGAGAGAAATCGGTATGATGGTGTGGTTGGAGAAGATGAAGATATGGGTGGCGAGCATGGAAGGTGATGGGTACAGGGGGAATGAGGTGTGATTGATGGAGCATGATGATAGATGGAGAAAATGGGTATGAGAAGGGTGAATGATGAATGAAGGATGACCATGTAGACATGAGACTTCGCGTACGTGAGGAAAATAGGCAACAAATGGGTAATGAATGGAATGGGTGATGGGTACGAGCATGAAGGGTTTAATGGGTGTATTCGGTATGAGGTTAAATGTGAGAGCATAATGATGGGTTTTGCAATGAAATGAATGGAAAATGTGATAGGAGAAGTGGGCCAATGGGTTTTAAGGAAAGAGTGATATGCATGGGGGTTTATGATGGATGAGACAAGTAGTAAGGACATGGGTATGGTGATGGGAGCACGATTCCTATGTGCATGAGTGGGGATGGATGCAGCAAGGAGCACTCACAGCAAGCTGAAGTGCCACCACCCAAACTCTCATGGGAAAAGATTTGTTCCTCTCTCAAAGCACAAACTGAACCTTCACGATTCATTCAAACAACTTCCTCACCGAAAATAATAACACCAAAACATATTTATTGCCACTATACTTCTTGATGAACCCAAATGACAACGTGATCCCAAATACCAAAGCTTCAATGCAGTCCCATGGACAACCCAAATGAGATCTTCACACCCTGGACTTACTAGAAACAAGGGAATGAACAAAAGAAGATAGAAGCAAGGCAAAGACTGAAGAAATAGCCTAGGGAAACTAAGCAAGTCAAGAACGTATAGAGCCTCATTTCAAATGACATCCATAGGCCAATACAGGTGGAATTAAAAGGGAGCGAGAGTTTGATTTTGATACACCAAGTTATAGGAAGGAACAAAGCATCAGATATTTTCAAGAGAAGTAAAAAACACCTAAAATAAATCTAAAAACAGAGCATGCATACCCAGAGTACCACAAAACAAATGAGTGGCCTATAATATCCACACCTATCAGTAAACCAAATACTTAGAAGAAATACTGAAAATGAGAGTTAGTCAAGAAGGAAATGAGAAATAAGGGGCTCACGAATAATCATACCTGGAATGCTCCTTTCAAGCCAAAAGTGGGTTAGTTTCTAGCTGCGCTATTTCTCTTCTTGTCGTCCTCTATATTTTTCTGTTTTTTTTTTTTCTCTGAAGGTTCTCCCAAACCACCCTAAAACACACTTCGATCTTTTGGTAAGCCCCCCACCCCCCTCCCCCAGGTCCCTTGTCCCTCTAACTATGATAATCAACTGTCCTCCCTCTTAACTCCCAAAAAAAAACTACAACATCTCTCCGTAACTGCCACCTTTTCACTCGGCTGTCCTTCCTTTTCATATAGTTGTGTCTCAGTTGTCTCCTCTGTCCCAAACAGCTCGCCCTTCCTTTCTATTCTTGTTTCCCGTCCTCTTTAGCCGCCCAAATACAACTCATTCTCGGGTTGATGAAGAAGAGAAGAAAAAAGAAAAAAGAAAAAAAGAACTCCCCCCTCCCATCCCATCCGAGGGGGTCTACAGATGTTCAAAGACATAAACAAAGAGTAGTACATGAATTTTCTCACACCTAATTTTTAATTAATTTCTCTTAACTTTCTTTCTCATTAGACAAATAAGCTCTTAATCAAACCATACCTAATGTCTTAATTTTATTAATGAATCTAGTAATTTTTTTAAAAAAGTTTAAACTAAAAAATTAAGTGGATTGTTACCGTTTTTTTTTTTTTTTGTTGCTAAAATTGATCTTTATTGTCTCAACTTCGTAAAAATAAATAAACAAGAAGATAATGAAAAATGAAAAGAAAGAAAATAGGAAAAGAAGTGGACAATTTTGTTCTTTCACATATATATAATTTCTTATTTGAAAGAAAGAAACAAAGGAAAAAAGAAGAGAAAAAAAAAAAGGAAAAAATGAAAGAGACAAAGGTGACATATAATAGACTAATGTGCATTGAACTTGTGATAACTTGAAAATCAAGTATGAATGGTGTGCCTAGATATGAATATTAAAATCAAAGATAAAAATATTGATTTTTATGAAAATATTAGTAGTTTGATTTTAAGGACATATTAGAATATAACGGGATATTTACGAAAATTTTGATAAAAAATCATTGATGAAACGAAAATTGATCAAAACTCATAAAAATATTGAACTAAGTTTAAATAATGATAAAATATTATATTATACATGTTTAAATTATTTTGTTATAGAAATTAATATATGTATGATATAATTTGTGATACTCAATAATAATTTATAAAATTCGGAAACATATTTAATATTTAGTTTAGGTATATTTATAGGTTAGATTCCAATATAAGATATATTAAAAAAATTGTACCAAGATACTATGCTCTTAGGGAGAGAGAGAGAGAGAGTGTCGATTAAATGATAAAAATATTTAGAAAATCGTGATAAAATCACAAGAAATTAAATTGATGGTCACAAAGTTGAAGCCCCACATGCACTTCGAATCTAAGGGGTCTGATTAGCCATTTTCTCACCAAAATATCATTATATATCTCGAAGTTTTCGATAAAAAAGATGAAAATATTTAGAAAATCGTGATAAAATCATGAGAAATAGTGCAAACTACCCGAAGTACAATATTTTGGTGAACATTTTGAAAATTTTTTATCTTTGCTTAAAAAAACAAAAAGATTTAGTTGTTAGCATAAAAGAAATAAAAAAAAAAATGGAATTTTCAAAATTCTTGGTTAAAACAAAGGAGAGATTTAGTTGTTTTCATGCAATGTTTTAGAACTCATCAAGTTAATTAATGGTCTTTGCTATAGTGTCAAAGAGGTATTTATTGAAAATTATAAATAATCAAATCCTGTAATGCCGATCTTATTGTTTTATTCCAATTGCTTTAAACCTTGGTTTTATTCCTTTGTACTTTAGTTAAATTTGTTTTTATTTTTTAATACCCTTATTTCATTTTTGGTAACCTTCATTCAATTTTATTTTATTTTTAAGAATTTTTATTTAAATTTAAGAAAAAATATTTTATAAAATACTTATAAAAAATACTTGCTTTTAAAGTCATCTTTTTTAAAAATTATTTTACATGCAAAAAAATCTTTTTTTTTTAATTAAATAAGATTTTAGAATGAATACAAATTATAAATTTGTATTTCATCTTTTCAAAAGACTAATGTAAATATAAACTTAAAAAATAGATTCTTTCATGCCTCATGTTATGTTTGATTCTCGAAAAATTTTAAGAAAAAAAAAGTGAAAAAAATAAAATCATTTTTTATATATATACTTTTTAAAATTTAATTTTTTTTTTCATTATATAAAGATTAAATAATTTAAAAATATAAAAAAATTAATTAATTTTAATTATATTTTATTTTCTTCGTAATTTTTATAATGAAACCAAGCATGACATTTTTTATTTTTTTTTGTAAGTATTTGTCGGAACCAAATATAACATTAGGTTTTTTTTTTTTCCTCCAAAGTTAATAAATGTGTTGTCACTGACACAGCTGGATTTAGAAACCAAACTGCAAGACCCTTGAACTTTTTTTCTCAGTGCAACAAAAATTGAAATAGCGCATAGGGTGTTTAAATGCTTGCATTGAGAGCCTCATCTAATTACACCCTGTAATTTTATGGCAAACCTCATCTACTTCTGACATCACCAAACCAAATAAATGCTGCTTTAAAGTCAGCATGCCTATCTCTCAATCACTCTCTCTCTCAGGATGAAGTGAGAGACTGAAGCAGCAGACATTACTCTCTTCGCCTGAGCGACAGACATTACGTTCTTTGCTTTTACACTCCTAAGACTACTCTTATGGAGACAAAGCTACTAGTTTTTTCTCCTCAACTTCTCATTCTCCTTCTCTTCTCTTTTGCTGCTTTTCCTTCTCCTTCTTCTTCCAGACTTGCCTTCAACTTCTATGGAGCTTCATGTCCATCTGCTGAGTTTATAGTGAAAAACACAGTCAGATCAGCTTCCTCCTTTGACCCAACCATTCCTGGAAAGCTCCTTCGCCTGCTCTTTCATGACTGCATGGTAGAGGTGAGTCTTGCTTTCATATACTAGTTGTTTAGTTCTCCACAGTACCTTAGCATGCTGGGTGTGTCTTGATGCAACTTCTTTTCCCTCTTTAAATGAAAGCACATATTTCTTCTGGAAAAAACTATAGAGCTATCGGTATTTGAATTTCCGCCTTTTTTTTTTTCTGGATACATACAAACAAGTGATTATTAGTGGATGCAATGAATTTGTAAGTAGAGATAACGCATCCATAAACTTAATTATTTGGGATCCCTTTACTATTGAGGAAGTAATTTCTTTTTGAATGAGGTTGTGTTAGGAATGAAGCTTCCTAGAAGAATAATTTCTAATTAAACTCTATTCATCAAAAATTACTTTTCAAGTCCGTGCATGGATCAGTGTTCCCTCTTTTAATGGTATGAAGCAATTAATTATGTTTTGATGTGATTCTGCAAGAAAGCGGGCACCCCTTTCTTTTCCATGCTTTTCCATGTGAAGTTGAGTTATGATATTGGGCATAGATGATGAGGCTGACTTCATGAAGAAACGTGTGGCCCCCCACCAGGATGGGCAAGCATGAAACAGCCTTATCTGTAGAAGGGAAAGTCTCCAGCGTTGAAGAAAATTTTGTTCTGACTTTAATTTTTTATAAAACTAGTTTTATTTGCTATTTGGAAGTCATTCTTGCTTGAAGATAATAGAAAAGACACCATACTTTAGGTCGCTTCAAAAGAATTAATCTAATAGCTTTAATTTGAGAAGAAAAATGGTTCTTCTATTAAACAGGTCCTTTCCTGCAGCTCCTGCTAGGAATCACTTCGATATTATTCTCTAAGAATTACAGGCAAAGCCTTTGCAAGGGTAAATCATTTGTCTAATTTTTCTCCTCTTGAACCTGCTAGAACTATTACTTGTGGTTGCAGGGTTGTGATGCATCTGTGCTGTTACAAGGAAATGATACTGAGAGAAGTGATCCAGCAAATGCCTCTCTTGGAGGATTTTCTGTTATAAATTCAGCAAAAAGAGTACTTGAAATCTTCTGTCCAGGAACTGTTTCTTGTGCTGACATTCTTGCTTTGGCAGCTAGGGATGCCGTCGAAATTGTACCATCTCCTTCACTGTTTCTTTTATGGATATTTTTTTCCGTTCCTTTTTTGGTTGGTTATTTAGTGATGAAATATTGGGAGCAGGTTGGCGGACCGATGCTTCAGATTCCAACGGGAAGGAGGGACGGAAGGGCTTCTGTGGCTTCAGTTGTTAGATTCAACATTATAGACACAAGTTTTAGTATGGATGAGATGATGAAGCTCTTCTCTTCTAAAGGGTTGTCCTTAGATGACCTTGTCATCCTATCAGGTTTGCCACTAAAACCAAAAATTCATGTAGACACAAGCTTTTAGATATAAGATTTGAGTTCTTCCTTGAGGGGTTAATGTGGCTTTTCTTAATTAGGTTTTTAGACATAAAGCTTCTTTTTCTTATATATTAAAATATGTCAAACAATATCTAGTGAAAAACTGATGATTTTGATGAGGCTTTGTACATCTCAAATTGATCCAAGACACAAGCATATGAATTTAATTTGTTTTTCCTTCTGGCTGGCAGGTAGGAGTTCCATTACTAGCTTAAATTGTGCTGATGTATTAGCCTCTAATTACTTTGCAGGAGCCCACACCATAGGATCAGCTCATTGCAGTGCATTCAGTGATAGGTTCCAAGCAGACTCAAAGGGGACACTGACCCGCATTGACACATCCTTAGACAAAGCTTATGCAAATGAGCTGAGGAAGAAGTGCCCATCAAGTGTAAGCTCATCTGTAACAGTTAACAATGATCCAGAAACATCCTTCTTGTTTGACAATCAGTACTATCGAAATCTCATGGCCCACAAAGGTCTCTTCCAATCAGATTCCGTCCTCTTTAGTGATAAAAGAACTAAGAAAATGGTAGAGGATCTTGCAAATAACCAGAATAGTTTCTTTGAGAGATGGGGCCAGTCTTTCTTGAAGCTTACCATCATCGGAGTGAAGAGTGATGATGAAGGGGAAATCCGGCAATCATGTGAAGTAGCTAATGGATAAAGGATGAGAAAACAAGACGTTGTTTGGTTAGCACTTTGGGAAGTATTTTTCTTGTAGTGTTCATCTAATTAACCAGTTATAAGGATCGTATTGTGACCTTTTCTATTTTTTTATTTTTATTTTTTGAATCTGGGATGAACAGAATCTATATGTTTTGATATATATAGTGACTTTCTCTATTTGCAGTGAGAAATTTCATGGGAAACAATGTGCAATCCTTTAACTATACGGAAATGATAATTGTACTGAATTGTTTATCCTTTAGGAAGTATTTGTTTGCCTAATTATAACGTATTTAATGTTTAAATTTTTGCATTTATCATCTGTGTTGAAATGTTATCTCATTATATTATACCATTGAAGGTGCCTTCCTGAAATCTGTTTCTGGCTCCACCCCACCGAGTGTTATTGAAAGGATATGGACTGTTTGAGTCTTTGAGAGCTACTTCTTTTGTTGCTTTCATGAGAGGGAGCCTGTATGAATTTGTTAGGCAGGACAAGTACATATAGTATTATGACTCTGAAAATGAACACCGACCGACGCTTGGAAGTATTGGTACAATACACACGCTAGGGTCCACATCTAAAGAGCACTGAACCCTTTTCCTTGGACAGCGCATCTGCATGTGAAGAATTTGATTGATAGGAGGATGGTAGTAAATGTGTTTGCCTATTTTCTGCTTTTAGTTATTGTGTTGGAATCATCAATGAAATCATGAACAAATTAGAAGAGAGGAATTTCAACTAGTCTATGCACCATGTTACTTTGAACTCCTTCAGTGCAATATGGTAGTTGACGGAAAATAAAGTTTTGGTGCCCAGAATCTTTAATTGATTGTTTTACCGATAAATTTTTTACCCAAGTCGTGAATGGAAGCACAAAAAATAATTATCACCTTATTCTCACAGAACAAACGTCTTGACTTTCATTTTTACAGAGAAAATAAAATTTAAGAAAAAGAACTTTCTACATATTTCTCATATTTTTATTGGATTGAGTCGGATTAGTCCTATTGGGCACCTAACCCAACTCCAACAATAGTTAACATGGATTTGCGTGGAGAAGTGATTGTTTATTTGAAAAATTGGAGAGGGAATGAAGTTTACTGCATTCAATTGATTATGTTATTTGAATCAGAACTAGTCTATATGTGGATTCACCGTTTTGCAGATGGTTCTTTCCCAGTTGAAGACCATCAGTCAAGGTTTATAATCCTACTGATTAAGGTTGAAATTATACGAAGAACTGATCAACCATTTCAATTCCTACTGAAAAGCTCAATTAATTAAGGAGCCTTTCATGACTCAAGGTTCATCTACTTCTCTCATCCATGCTACTTTTTTTTCCCTTCTTTTTAAAGCTATTTCTCTCACTAATCATGCATCCTCCATGGCTAGCTAGCCTTTTCAGAGATATATACTCCTCTCAAATAAGGCTGTTGTTTCTCTCTTTCAATGATTCTTGGGAATGTCCCAACAGGAGGACCTACCCTTCTTTTCTCTAACCTATGCCATGTGCTCATAAAAGAGTGTCATTGCAATTCATCGAAGTGCCTTTTCCGTACACCAGTCCATAAAAGTGCATCAATTCCAGTATATATTAGCATATAAAAGCATCATTAGTCACCCTTAATAGCATAGAAGTGTGATTATATATATAGGTAGATAGATATATTTAATACAACTTCAATTTTAAATGCCAATACCATGGGTGCGTGGCCATTTGTAGTGCATTATGAACGTCTACAGATCGTGCACCAAGGAAAATATGCAATAATTAATTCATAGTAGTTTCAAGGAACCATAAGCTATATGTTCCTATATATCCAAAGCCAACGCAAATAAGATGAACTTGTTGGTTTATGAAGCCTAAATCTTAAATAAGATGCAATCACAATTGAGAGGAAAAGAAGAACCTTCATCATTTTTACCATGGTTTTAAAAATCAGCCCAATTGGCCGGTTCGACCGCTTGCCAGTCACAGTTTCGGTCCGATCAGATCAATTGGGCGGGTTGGAAATAGGTTGAACCAGAATCAGACTGGTTGAATCTACGATCTGACCGACGAATTGGACAGTTCAATTATTATTATTTTTTTTTAAATTACAATATCAAAATGACGTTGTTTTGATACTTCTGACATCAAAATAACGTTGTTTTGGAGGATATAAAAACACCTTCAACCCTCCTTCTCCATCTACACCGAAAGTGAAGAAGTTGTCGTCCCCAACGCGCCATGACACCGACGCCAACTCTCACCGGCGGTCGAACCCGGTCGTTACACCATTGCAACCATCCCCTTCTACTGCAAAGCCCCCTTCTAGCGCTACAAACCCTCGACCCCCCTGAACCCATTGCAACCATCCCCCTTGATGGTCAAAGCGCCCCTCCGGAAAACCCGATTGTGTACATTGTGCACCTTCATAATTTTAATGTATTTTTTTATTATTATGACATTATGTTTAATATTCCATTTTTATAATTTTTTTTTATTAGTCTTCACAGCAACATTACAATTTTATATGTATTGTGAGCACAAATTGGGAGCTCAAATTGATAAAGTAAAAAATGTCTTTTATATGGATTTACATGAATGGTATGAGATATGATTTAATGGTAAAATTAAAAACATTATAATTTAAAATAAATTTTTTATTTTAAAATAAATTTTTTATTTAAAAATAAATATTTAAATTTTAAATTTTGAATTAAAATTATAATTTCAATTTAAATTTTTAATTTGAAACTAATTTTCAGATTTTTAAATAATATATAAATTATTATTTTTATTTTTATAATTATTTTAAATTTTAATAATTTATAAATTGTATATTTATGACGTCACCGATTCAACTGCGGTTCGACCGCCGATCCAACTAGTGAACTGTGAACTTTTCCGATTCAATGACTGGTGCGATTTTGAAAACATTGATTTTGTTGGGCTTTGTGGAGCCTAGTTTTGTTTGATCTAGTTTGACGACCTGACCCGAATAATATTGTATGGTTTTTTAATGGGAGATTTACTGAGACTTAGTCCATGGAGCGAAGGCTTAGGCCGATAGGCCCGTTTAGCCCATTGTGGAACCGTTTTTTGTAATTAGGGTTTTTTTTAGTGTGGTGTGGTTGTTGTGTTATATATAGAGAGAAAATATTGTAGCCGCAAGTTGTACTCTGTATTCTTCCCTGATAATAGTGATATCCCTGCAACTCCGTGGACGTAGGCAAATTGCTGAAACACATAAATATTGTCTTGTGCGTGTGATTGTTTTTCTTTGGCGTATGTTTTCTTTATTTTTTTGTTTCTCACAGGTTAGGAATTCGGCTTAATTCCTTTCAACTGGTATCAGAGCCTAGGGTTAGGTTTGAGTGGGAGAAATGGCAGAGGAAGCAGGAAAGGCGTCTGGAATAGAAAAGTTTGATGGCACAGACTTTGCATATTAAAGGATGTAGATTGAAGATTATCTCTATGGGAGGAAATTGCATCTGCCTCTTTTGGGGACAAAACCTGAGAGTATGAAGGCTGAGGAATGGGCGCTTCTTGACAGACAGGTTCTAGGAGTTATTAGGTTAACTCTGTCTAGGTCTGTTGCACACAATGTTGTAAAGGAGAAGACTACAATAGATCCGATGAAGGTTTTGTCCGGTATTTATGAAAAATCGTCCGCAAACAATAAGGTGCATTTGATGAAGAAATTGTTCAATTTGAAGATGACAGAGAATGCACTAGTAGCACAATATCTGAATCAATTTAATACAATCACAAATCAATTGTCGTTTGTAGAAATTGATTTTGATGATGAGATTCATGCTCTGATCGTCTTGGTTTCTTTGTCAAACAGTTGGGAGGCAATGAGGATGGTAATAAGCAATTCTACGGGAAAGGAAAAACTCAAGTACAAGGATATATGAGATTTAATTATGGCTGAGGAGATTCACTAAAGAGATGCAAGCGAAACCTCAGGATCTGGTTCTGCCCTAAACCTTGAGATAAGAGGCAAAGGTAATGATAAAAATTCAAACCGGGGTAGATCAAAATCCAGAATTCTAATTGGAACAAAAGCAAATCTAGATCAAGCCAACAAGTACAATGCTGGAACTGTGGGAAAACATGTCACTTTAGAAGGCAATGCAAAAGTCCTAAGAAGAAGAATGAAGATGATTCTGCTAATGCTGTAACAGAAGAAGTATAGGATGCATTACTTCTTGCAGTAGACAGTCCACTTGATGATTGGGATCTGGATTCAGGAGCTTCGTTTCATACCACTCCACACCGAGAAATCATACAGAATTATGTTGCAGGTGATTTTAGTAAGGTGTATTTGGCTGATGGTTCAACCTCGGATGTTGTGGGTCTGGGAGACGTCCAGATATTGTTACCCAATGGGTCTGTTTGGTTACTGGAGAAGGTTCGACATATTCCTGACTTGAGAAGGAATCTGATTTTTGTTGGACAACTTGATGATGAAGGACATGCAATACTATTTGTTGGTGGTACTTGGAAGGTTACAAAGGGAGTTAGGGTATTGGCTTGTGGAAAGAAGATCGGTACTCTGTATATGACCTCATGTCCAAGAGACACAATTGCAGTTGCTGATGCAAGTATTGATACAAGCCTATGGCACCGCAGACTTGGTCACATGAGTGAGAAAGGGATGAAGATGTTGTTGTCAAAAGGAAAACTACCAGAATTGAAGTCCATTGATTTTGACATGTGTGAAAGTTGCATCTTAGGAAAGTAAAAAAATGTGAGCTTCTTGAAAACTGGTAGGACACCCAAGGTTGAAAAATTGGAACTAGTACACACTGATTTGTGGGGGCCTTCTCCGGTTGCATCCATTGGAGGTTCAAGGTACTACATCACTTTTATTGATGACTCAAGCAGAAATGTATGGATTTATTTTCTGAAAAATAAATATGATGTATTTGAAACTTTTAAGAAGTGGAAGACCATGGTCGAGACAGAAACATGTTTGAAAGTAAAATGTTTGAGGTCAGATAATGGAGGAGAGTACATAGATGAAGGGTTCAGTGAGTATTGTGTTGCACAGGGAATTAGGATGGAGAAGACCATCCCTAGGACACCAAAACAGAATGGTGTGGCTGAGCGCATGAACAGAACTCTCAATGAGCGTGCTAGAAGTATGAGGTTGCATGCTGGACTACCAAAAACTTTTTAGGCTGATGCTGTTAGCACCACAGCTTACCTGATAAACCGAGGACCATCAGTTCCCATGGAGTTCAGATTTCCTGAGGAGGTTTGGAGCAGTAAAAAGGTAAAGTTTTCACATTTAAAAGTTTTTGGTTGTGTTTCTTATGTTCATATTGATTCTAATGCTCGTAGGAAACTTGATGCAAAGTCTAAAATATGTTTTTTCATTGGCTATGGTGATGAGAAATTTGGCTATAGGTTTTGGGATGAACAAAACAGGAAAATCATCAGAAGTAGAAATGTGATATTTAATGAACAGGTTATGTACAAGGACAAGTCAACTGTAATGTCAAATGTTATAGAGACAAATAAAAAAAAATTTGAGTTTGTCAACTTAGATGAATTGACTGAAAGTACTGTCCAAAAGAAGTGTGAAGAAGATAAGGAGAATGTAAATTCACAGGTAGATCTGAGTACACCTGTAGTTGAAGTTCGCAAATCTTCCAGGAATATTAGACCTCCACAGCGTTATTCACCTGTTTTAAATTATCTCCTATTGACTAATGGTGGTGAGCCAAAGTGTTATGATGAAGCCTTGCAAGATGAGAATTCAAGCAAGTGGAAGTTAGCCATGAAGGATGAGATGGATTCCTTGTTAGGGAATCGGACATGGGAACTGACTAAATTGCCAGTAGGAAAAAAGGCTTTACACAACAAGTGGGTATACAGAATAAAGAATGAGTATGATGGTAGCAAACGTTACAAGACCAGATTAGTTGTTAAAGGGTTCCAGCAGAAGGAGGGCATTGAGTACATAGAGATATTTTCTCCAGTTGTGAAGATGTCAACAATCAGACTTGTACTAGGAATGGTGGCTGCAGAAAACTTACATCTTGAGCAGTTAGATGTGAAGATAGCATTCCTTCATGATGACTTGGAAGAAGACCTTTACATGATTCAGCCAGAATGGTTCATTGTTCAGGGACAAGAGAATCTAGTCTGCAAACTAAGAAAGAACTTGTATGGCCTTAAACAGGCTCCTAGACAGTGGTACAAGAAGTTTGACAGTTTTATGCATAGAATTGGGTTCAAGAGATGTGAAGTTGATCATTGTTGCTATGTTAAGTCTTTTGACAATTCTTACATCATATTACTGTTGTATGTGGATGATATGCTTATTGCAGGGTCTAGCATTGAGAAGATTAATAATCTGAAGAAGCAATTGTCCAAACAGTTTGCAATGAAAGATTTTGGAGCTGCAAAGCAAATCCTTCGTATGAGAATCATTAGAAACAAGACTAATGGTACATTGAAGCTTTCATAATCAGAGTATGTGAAGAAAGTTTTCAGCAG
This sequence comes from Vitis vinifera, assembly GCF_030704535.1. Lineage (NCBI taxonomy): Eukaryota > Viridiplantae > Streptophyta > Magnoliopsida > Vitales > Vitaceae > Vitis > Vitis vinifera. The sequence goes on from NC_081808.1 coordinate 7,125,298, forward strand.
GTTCAACATGAATGAAGCTAAACCAGTGAGCACACCCTTGGGTAGTCATTTCAAACTAAGCAAAGAGCAGTCACCGAAGACAGAAGAAGAAATGGACCATATGAGCAAGGTACCCTATACCTCAGCTATTGGCAGCTTGATGTATGCTATGGTGTGTACAAGGCCAGACATTGCACATGCAGTGGGAGTTGTGAGTAGATTCATGAGTAGGCCTGGAAAGCAGCATTGGGAGGCAGTCAAGTGGATTCTAAGATATCTGAAGGGTTCATTAGATACATGTCTTTGCTTCACAGGTGCAAGTTTGAAACTGCAGGGTTATGTAGATACTGATTTTGCTGGTGATATTGATAGTAGAAAGAGTACTACTAAGTTTGTTTTTACTCTAGGTGGTACAGCTATATCATGGGCTTCAAATCTATAGAAGATTGTTACTTTGTCTACTACAGAAGCTGAGTATGTTGCAGCAACTAAAGTTGGAAAGGAGATGATTTGGCTACATAGTTTCTTAGATGAATTGGGTAAGAAGCAGGAGATAGGCATTCTACACAGTGATAGTCATAGTGTAATTTTTCTTGCCAAAAATTCGGCTTTTCATTCAAAGTCAAAGCATATACAAACAAAATACCACTTTATCTGTTACCTTGTTGAAGATAAACTGGTAATACTTGAGAAGATTTGCGAATCTAAGAACTTGGCAGACATGTTGACTAAGGGTGTCACTATTGAGAAGTTGAAGTTGTGCGCAACTTTAATTGGTCTTTTAGCTTGAGGACAAGAGGATGAGTTGTAGGGATGAGGGATTGTTTCTTGGAGGATAGTGGTTTGATGTTGGTGATTGAACTAGTCTCCAAGTGGGAGATTTGTTGGGCTTTGTGGAGCCTAGTTTTGTTTGATCCGGTTTGACGACCCAACCCAAATAATATTGCGTGGTTTTTTAATGGGAGATTTACTAAGACTTAGTCCATGGAGCGAAGGCTTGGGCCGATAGGCCCGTTTATCCCATTGTGAAACTACCTTTTGTAATTAGGGTTTTTTAGTGTGGTGTGGTTGCTGTGTTATATATAGAGAGAAAATATTGTAGCCGCAAGTTGTACTCTATATTTTTCCCTGATAATAGTGATATCCCTGCAACTCCGTGGATGTAGGCAAATTGCCGAACCACGTAAATACTGTCTTGTGTGTGTAATTCTTTTTCTTTGGCATGTGTTTTCTCTATTTTTTTGTTTCTCACAGGTTGGGAATTCTGCTTAATTCCCTTCAGATTTTTACCCTTATATCATCATTTGATTAGTATATTCTTAGTCCTGGTGTGCTCTATAGACATAAAGATCATTTTTATCATTGAACCACCTTAAAATTGTTCATTTCTTTTTGTTATTTCCGCTTATCTATGTCTAGCTATGTTATGAGACCCTTGATATGAATACAAATTCAAAATTCATTTTTAATAGTCTATGTTTATTTGAATACTTCAAGGTTTTAACTTCTCCATTCGGTTTAGTATTGTAATTCACTTATATTCTCATTTTTATTCTTTTGTAGCAAAGATACCCTTAAAATAACAACATTTAAACCAATTAGTCCTCATCCAACAAATGCACTCTTCATATCTTTAAAACACAAAAGAATCTTTTAAATGTTAGTTTCTATCCCATTGATGCTTCAATAGATTGATCAATCATTTGATAAAATTTATAAAACATTTTTAAGAAGTTGAAAAATTATTCATAGTCTCTCATGAAGAAACACTTAATAGGTGATTCTCGCAACAATATCTTAAGAGAAAAGCACTTTAAATAGAAACTCCCAAACTACTTTTTGTATCATTGTCTTCTTCTTTTTGTATCTTATTCTCAATGATGAAAATATCGGTAATTACGGATATATCGGTATTTCGATTTTACGGATATATCGGTGGATATTTTGACATAAAATATCGGTAGACCTAAAATTGACCAAAACTTATAAAAATATAAAATAAAACTTTTAGAAATGAAATTAAAGTATAATAGACATTTTAAAGTTATTTTGTTAAATAAATTAATGTATATATATATATATATATATATATATATATATATATATATATATATATATAATATTGTACGTGTCAATAAAAAATATAAATTTGATAAGTGTATATTGATTATTAAATTATATTAAATATTATTTGATCATTATATTGTAATATTTGATTATAATATATTTCGATGGATATTTTAACACAAAATATCCGTAAACCTAAAATTGATCAAAACTTATAAAAATATAAAATAAAACTTTTAGAAATGAAATTAAAAACATAATAGACATTTTAAAGTTATTTTTTTCGAATAAATTGATATATATATAATATTGTACATGTTAATAAAAAATATAAATTTCATAAGTGTATATTGATTATTGAATTATATAAAATATTATTTGATGATAATATTGTGATTATAATATGTTTAATTTTAAAATCTATTTAATATTAAAATTATGATATATTATAAAACAAATGATGATAAATGTATAAATTTTTAATATATTAATAATATTAAAAACACTATGAATAAAATTATGATATATTTTTACTAATCAATTAAATGAAAATTTTTCATTTAATTATAAAATAGTTATAATTAATTTGTTATTTAAAGTGTTTTTTTAATATTTTATTTATATCAGAAGTTTTGATATATATTTCCTTAGTGCATATTATTTATCAAAGGCCATGATTGCCCTAGTGGAACTGGGAATTCACTATAAACCTTTTGTTGGGGTTCAAATCCCCCCAACAGCAGGAAATGAAAGGCTTAATTTTAAGCTTTGACCGTTGACCGCATGTCTTGAACAAGCTTTGACCAGGCGATATATCCATGGTATTTGTCTCGGTGGGTACCGACACACCGATATTTCGCCTAATTTCGGTGATATTTTCTTCCTTGCTTATTCTACATCCTTGCATTTTTCTAAGTTCAATCTTTGCTTATTCTACATCCTTGCATTTTTCTAAGTTCAATCTTATATTCACCATGAGAGGTAACACCACCATTGTTTCTTTATAAGTGATGTACAATTACCTTCCTCAAAATCTATAATTTCTACATTACTCAAAGTTAGGAGATGTGCCGACAAATATGTCATAATCATGAGAATCCAATAAGTGATGAAGGATGCTTGACCATGTCTCATTGTGAAACTGAAGTCAATTTTTATTTATTTATTGTATGATGAGTTTATCCCAATTGTATTTAACCCTCTTATGATTTAGGATTTCATTAGAAAGAAAATGAAAGTGTGTGAAGCTGCAATTGTGAGGAGAAGGAGAACCCTCATCGTTGTAACTTTTCATTTTCTTTTGATTAGTAATTTTTTTTTTATTGGTTTCTACTTGTGTGTGTGTGGTTGAATTAGCAAACTACAATATGAGCATTATGAAAAAGCTTTGGTAAAGTGATGATGATTTTGAATGCATTCTAATATTAGCATTAAGCTGGAGTTAGTGTTGATCTCTACTTCATCTTAAGACTTAGGAACTAGAGGCATTAATGTTGTAAAAATTAAATGCCTTACCTCTAGTAAGACTTCCAGCAAAGACGTCTTCATGAGTGAAAAACATAGCGATCTCCTTTAAAAAAAGTGCACGGTGCGAGTGCTTCCTAGTGATCTCGTTGGCAAATCTTTCGTGTCCCTCAAAGGAGGGCCCTGCTGTGCTATTAAATCGATTCCTATTGAAAAGTGAGACCGACTATAACATGTCATGTATAAGACTTGGATCCATTATTTTGTATCTAATTTGAGTTTTATTGTTTTCTACCTTGATATTATTTTTAATCTTATTATTTATTCATTATCTCATTTGTTTTTACTTTCCTCTTATTTGTTTATACCCTCATTTAATGACATAACTTTCATCATACGCTCTTAGTGGTTTAGATTACAAGCTCGATAGATATCGAATCAATATCCTAAAATTTTCCTTAAAGCATTTTCAATATTATGGTATTGGATAATACTTAGATGTCAGTCTTTTGATCTTTTACCGTCAGCTTATATGATAAGTCATTATTTAGGTAAAAACAAAAAATAACTAAATTGTATTAAATATAAAGATGTTTTTACACATAAATAAGAATGAAAGTCGAGTCAATCAAAATACCATGTGGATAGGGTTGCCACTTAGGCGGGTTCAACGCCTCAAACTCATGTTTGTCCTAGGACTTGGGTTTTATGAACAAGATTTGAATGAGTTAGATTTAGACTGGAGTTAAAAACATACATATAATTCTGAAGATATTAACATTAGCACCATTTAAAGGTGTGAACAACTTGTCGAAACTTCAACTCACACATTATTATTTACTTATTATTTTTATTTATATTATTCATTATTTTCTGAAAATAAAATCATATGGAAAGAACTCAAAACTTTTTTTTCATTTTTAAATTTTATTAGACTAATAATTAGTTCATCATTTTAATTAATTATTAAAGTATTTTAAAGTGGTAAAACTTCAATTAAAGATTGTCTTTTATGTTAAATTAGTAACCAACGAAATATTTAAAACTTTAAAATATATTTAACTTTTAATTTTTTTTATTTCAAAATATATTTTATATCTTATAACTTTAAAATAAGTATTTTAGTTATTAAAAGATTCCATTCTAAGTTTTTGTTTTAAAATTGGTGGTTCTCAAGTTATCATAGGCTTGACATAAATTGAAAATTTCTAATCTGATCTCGAGTTGAGTTTGTCCCAAGTTTAATATATTGATAGACGGACTTGGTGTAGTTAACCTTCTAATTTGTTCAAGGTGCAATCATGTATATTTAGAAGAGAAATTAAAATTTGCCTAGAGTAGGTTTTGGTTTCCATGGGAATGAATTTTTTTCATTCTTGTTCTTACTTTTGATAATCAATCAAAACACAATAATTATTGGAGCAAATTCGCTCTTCTTTTCACACCGAGTCATGACATGAAAAACTTAGTAATCTTTGTATATGCGAGTATGCCGGAGAATTTTTATTCTTAAAATTGAGAAGAAACGACATCATATGTATGACGTATGAAAATTATGTGTTGTGGAGAGCATGAAAAGTAGGGTTGAAATCCCCCCCTTAAATATCATGTTGAACCCATCAAAACATGGCTAAAATTTCAAAGTTTTATTTATCTTTTTCACATAATGTCATGAGTTAACATTTATTCCAATTTATATTTAAATTTCTCTTTTACATCTTGTGAACCTTTATCACATAGTAAATAATATTGGTATAAGCATATAGGTTTGCCTATGGTACCATAGGCCAAGGGGTGTGGTGTATTGATCCCAACATCACACCTCAATTCCATTGCTTTATATTTTATATATGATCATGTGATCTTATTGCTTTATATCTTAATTTCATATGTTTATACTTGTTCTATTTATTTATAAACTCATTATTTGGATTTCATTAAAGAGTTTAAGATGTTTTTTTTATTATGTTGGAAGAAATATGAATTAAAATAAGAGCTTTCATATTTAATATTAAATCCTTTCTATCATAAAATTTTGTTTTTAAAGAAGTTTTTTATATTTTATTTTACTTCGTATTCATTATAATAGTTTTTTAATAAAAAGATTTTTATTTCAAATCAAAATTTTATTTATTAAATACATTTTGTAGTCAATTTAATTATTTTTCAAGCAAACTTATTTAATATTTCATTATTTCTAAAAAAAAAATTACTTTCCAAGGAATCATTTCAAATTATTTTAAGATATATAATTTATCTTAACAAATTTGTATTTGAAAAGGGTTGGGAAAAAGTTTTTCAAGATAAAAAATTGTTAGGAGTATTATTATAAAAACATGTGTCATGAATTCTTTTCTTGTGAATTTTTTTTTTTAGTGCACCATCATTGTTTGGTTCTTGAAAAGTTTGAAGGAAAATGTGATGGAAAGAAAATAAAGAGAAAAAATAGAAAAAAAGAAAAAGAAAAATAAAAAATTGATTTGAATTCAATAAATTACTTTTATATGCATTTTCATTTTTTTTTTTCATTTATTTAACTCTTTTATATAGAGATTGAATAATTAAAAAAAATATAAATTTCTTAATAATTTTAATTTTATTTGACTTTTTTTTTCCATTTTTTATAATAAAATCAAATATAAGAAAATTATTTTCCTTTTAGTAATTTTTTTCTTTCCCTAAGGAAACCAAACATAATTAGGAGTTTTAAGCTATGTTTAGTTTCCAAAAAATATGAGGGAAAATGCAAAGAAAAAAAAATACAAAAGATAAAAAAATGTAAAGGAAAATAAAAAATAGATTAAAAGTTAATAAATTATTTTTATTTTTTACTTTAAACTAATTTTACTTATTTTAATTCATTGGTTTAAAGATTAAATAATTTAAAAATATATAAGTTTTTAATTAGTTTTAATTATATTTGATTTCATTTGACATATTTTTATAGTACAATCATAAGAAAATAAATTTTTTTTAACATTTTGTTTTCTTTTCTTAGTATTTTCTAAGAACTAAACATAACTTTAGTATTTTTAAATTATTTTAGAAAATATTTATATAATAGTTATTATTGTAAAAATAATTTATTGCACATAAGATTTGAGAATGATAATTTATATTATTATTTTTTAAAAGGTAAATTAAGTCTTACACACTTAACATATTTTTAAAAAGATATTGCATTTGGCCAAAAATCCCCACACGCTATAATATTAGAAGTTGGTGTTGTAGGCGCAAGGATCAGTTTCGCCTTTTCTTACGCAGATTTGTCCTAGTCCTAGTGAAGCTTTTGGCATAAAAAAGATTGTCCTTTTGTTTTCCCTGAAAATTTTTCCTGAGAAAATAAATATTACCAGATTTGTACTGAGAAAATAATCACCCATGAATGAGGCCATTGCACTCACTCAGTCAATCTTCTTTCACCGCTTTATACAGGGCTTCAGTCAACCATTGTTTGGCGATCAAATCAGGAACAACTGCAAGCATATACACTGCCAACAATATCATAAGTGGATACGCAAAATGTGGAGAGATACGTATTGCTAGCAAGATGTTCGGTGAAACGTCGCAACGGGATGCTGTGTCTTGGAATACAATGATTGCAGGGTTTGTGAATTTGGGGAACTTTGAGACTGCACTGGAGTTTCTAAAATCCATGAAAAGATATGGGTTTGCGGTTGATGGGTATAGTTTTGGAAGTATACTTAAGGGTGTTGCTTGTGTTGGATATGTTGAGGTTGGGCAGCAAGTGCATTCCATGATGGTTAAGATGGGTTACGAGGGGAATGTGTTTGCAGGTAGCGCACTCTTAGACATGTATGCGAAATGTGAGAGAGTTGAGGATGCATTTGAGGTGTTTAAGTCTATAAATATTCGTAATTCTGTTACCTGGAATGCTTTGATTAGTGGGTATGCTCAAGTGGGTGATCGGGGGACTGCATTTTGGCTATTGGATTGTATGGAGCTGGAGGGTGTGGAGATTGACGATGGGACATTTGCTCCACTTTTGACATTGCTTGATGACCCAGATTTGCACAAATTGACAACGCAGGTTCATGCTAAAATTGTGAAGCATGGGTTGGCATCTGATACTACTGTGTGCAATGCCATAATCACAGCGTACTCAGAGTGTGGGTCCATTGAAGATGCTGAAAGAGTGTTTGATGGTGCTATTGAGACACGAGATCTAGTGACATGGAATTCTATGCTGGCTGCTTACCTAGTAAATAATCAGGAAGAGGAGGCATTTCAGCTCTTCCTTGAAATGCAAGTGCTTGGGTTTGAACCAGACATCTATACATACACTAGTGTCATAAGTGCTGCTTTTGAAGGTTCACATCAAGGCCAAGGAAAGTCCTTACATGGATTGGTAATCAAAAGGGGATTGGAATTTTTGGTACCGATCTCTAATTCATTGATTGCCATGTATCTCAAATCACATAGCAAATCCATGGATGAAGCATTAAATATATTTGAATCCTTGGAAAACAAGGACCATGTCTCTTGGAATTCCATTTTGACAGGATTCTCACAAAGTGGGTTAAGTGAAGATGCATTGAAGTTCTTTGAGAATATGCGATCTCAGTACGTAGTGATCGATCACTATGCCTTTTCTGCTGTCCTTAGGTCTTGCTCGGATTTAGCAACTCTCCAGTTGGGTCAACAAGTTCATGTCCTAGTACTTAAATCAGGCTTCGAGCCAAATGGATTCGTTGCCAGTTCATTGATATTTATGTATTCGAAGTGTGGTGTCATTGAAGATGCTAGAAAATCATTTGATGCAACACCAAAAGATAGCTCAATCGCATGGAACTCACTCATATTTGGTTATGCGCAACACGGGCGAGGCAAAATTGCACTTGATCTCTTCTTCTTAATGAAAGATAGAAGAGTGAAGCTGGATCATATAACTTTTGTTGCAGTTCTAACTGCATGCAGCCACATTGGATTGGTAGAAGAGGGTTGGTCTTTCCTAAAATCTATGGAATCTGACTATGGGATTCCACCTCGGATGGAGCATTATGCTTGTATGATTGATCTGCTTGGGCGGGCTGGGCGTCTAGATGAGGCAAAAGCATTAATTGAGGCAATGCCATTTGAGCCAGATGCAATGGTGTGGAAAACACTACTTGGTGCATGTAGGACTTGTGGTGACATAGAATTGGCGAGTCAGGTGGCAAGCCATCTATTAGAACTAGAGCCTGAAGAGCATTGCACTTATGTTCTACTCTCCAGCATGTTTGGGCATCTCAGGAGGTGGAACGAAAAGGCTAGCATAAAGAGGTTGATGAAGGAGAGAGGGGTAAAAAAGGTTCCTGGCTGGAGTTGGATAGAGGTTAAAAATGAGGTGCGTTCCTTCAATGCTGAGGATCGATCCCACCCTAATTGTGAAGAGATATACCTGAGATTAGGAGAATTAATGGAGGAAATCAGGAGGTTGGATTATGTTGCTAATTCAGAGGTTTTTTTGCATGATTTTTGATGATGGATATGGTGATTGAAAAGAGTGATGATTACCCTTGGTCCTATCATTGGATGGTGCTTAGTAATGGATGTAAGTTGTGTTCATATAATCTTTTTGAAGAAAGTATTTTGTGTTTTAATACCAAAAGTTCCAAATTGTTTTCCAAGTTGAGGAGATTGCAGTCAATGTTTATTTATTCTACCTGATAGAAATATGAGGAGTCAAGTTATCATGCATAACTAGTTGTTTTGCATATAGAATTGTAAGGAAATATAAGACCTATGTGTTCAACTATTGAATAGTGGATGTTGTCTTGCATTTTGGCATGCTGAAAAGATGGATGTTAGCATCATATAGTTAAAGATGTGTTATAAAATTTCACTCATGGGTGGAAAAATTCCATATCATGGCATGGCAGGATGTAGTTGAAGCAAGAACTCATGGTGGGTAGCACCAAATAGGAGATTCTGAAGCATTCCCATAAACGCTGAGATCAGATAGTTTAGAGGCCAGAATGATTAGAAGTAAACCTGATCGTTCAATCTCAACATTCCCATAAAAAAAAAGGGGAGCATGTTATGGCAAATGATAGATCAGGTAGACATTAGCATTTCACTGATATTGGTTTATCCTTTGAAAAATGTGTATCTTACAGTGTAAATAACATCTATAAAATCTTTGATGATTTATTTTTTAATTCACCTGTTCTTATTTCATTTTTGTGGTTTTATTTATTCATGCAACAAAAGTAATTGGGAGCTTCCAAAACTAAAGGTTACAGCTTTGTATGTGAATCAAAAACAGGTTTAATTATAGGGATGTTGTATTTGTTTTGTAAATTAAGTCTAGTTCTATTGAATAAACAAGTTTCTACATATTAGCATAGACACAAACACAGATGCAAAGCAGGTGAAAAATATAAATAGAGGCACCTCAGTGACAATTTTTCCTAAACACAGGACTCGAACAGCATAACAGCTTGAAATTAAAGCTTATCAATCCATTGCTATTAGTAGGTTAAGAGAAGTTCTCAAGTATCTTTATGACATTTAAATTTTGTGTGATATTCTTGGTTCTTCTGCTGTTGAGACCTGTTGTTTCTATTGACTTCACTTGGCTGCTAATGGAGCAGATTTCCTTGCTAAAAGGAGAGCATCGATACTGCAGAATTATAGGCACCTTTATCTCCTCAGTTCTTGGGATGCTGTCTTCCTGCTAGGTCTTGGTTGTTACTCTTATTATCATTAGGTATCCTATATTGAAGTCCAGCTTTTCCTCCATGAACCTTTGGTACATGTTAGAAACATTTGTCTCGCCTTAAAAATGTTAAGCCTGTTTGGTAATTGTATGCTTTTCTGATATTTATTATGATAGTTTCACTGCACAATGACATATACACATTGCTGCTTAAATGATAAGTTTAGGGTTTTTTTTGTTGCAATAGGGTTTGTAACTTGCAGTCAAAGGAAGAAGTGAGAAGATAGCTTATGATATACTCCTTGTGATAAGCTCCATCTTGGGAAACTCATCATCTCTCAGTTCTGAAGTATCCCATCAGAAGCTGATAAGTATGGCAAGTACTTTACAGATCCTACTTTGGAGAATAATTGACTTATGTGGTTTTCTTTCCCATGCTCTATGTAATGTTGTTGCTTCTACTTGTTTTGTACTGTAATTTTCATTAATCAATTATCAATTATTTTGATGGTGAAGCACCATTTGTTGGAGGAAAATAATATTAATAAAGTTGAACATAATTAATTGAACTCTTTCACTTAAGAAAAACATCCCTTTGGAACCCTTCTTGGTTGACAAGCTTACTATTATGAGGAAAAAAACTATCACGGGAGTGAAATGGGAAAAAAAATCCTTACAAGCAAACTTTGTTGGATATATTGGCGAACTCCACTCTTGTTCCTTGCTTCTATAAATCCTATAATGCAATACTTGAAATCAATATCTATCTACTGATTTTTTAATGAGTTTGAGATAGTTTTGGTAATTATGACTATTAATTAACTATTTTGACCTCTTTATATCAATGGTCGCAATGAGTGGCTGCTGCTTCCTTTTAATGGCTAATTGTGGCATAATGTTCAGATAATGAGCTACCTTTCTGGTTCATCTCCTTACATAAAAAGTGGAGCAGTGTCTGTGCTATCTGTACTGGTATATAAGGATACAGATATTTGTACTTCAGTACCTGATCTGGCCCCTTCTGTTTTAGCTTTGCTGCAAGGGAAAGCTGTTGAAGTTGCAAAAGTGAGTCCCTAACTCATAATCCAGATTGTTGGTTGCAGTTACTCTCCATCACTCTGCTTCTCTTCAGGGCTTTTACCAATTTATTTGTTTTCCCAGGTTCTTTCTTGTGTGCTTGCATTCAATCTTAAAATCGTCGACGCAACTGATTATAGCTTTAACTGCAACTATTTCTTTGTCAATGGCCTCAACTTGTGGTGAGTATATAATTAGGGACGATTGGAATGTTGGAATTTAAGAATGGGAGTGAGTCCTGAGTCCTGATGTTACAGAAAAAAGAATTAGCTGTACCTTTGATTGAACTGAGCCAGTTTCTTTTGTGGCTTTTTTGTTAGCTTCCTTGGCATCCCAAAATAGTAGTGTTTTTATTTTTTCTTTTTACAAAAATTGTTGTAGTACAAACCATCTTAAGTTTTGAACCATCATTCATCTTCTGGGTGATTTGCTAACAATTGGTATTTCGGATTCTGCAGTTCATGCTAACTATTGGTTCAACACTAATGTATTTCATTGGAGCTCATTTCAATTGGCATATATTGGTGGTAATAGGTAAGTTCTTTTCACTTGCTCTGTATTAATGTGATCTAGAGGTAGTTTTTACAGAACAACCTTCTATCTGATACACTGTCAGGAGCTATTCCAGGTATAGTACAGCTTGTAGGTCTCTCTTCATTCCAGAGTCCCCTATATGGCTGGTGAGTCAAAATAAAATCTCCATTAGAAAATTGTGCTTGTGCTTTTAGAGAAAAGCACCAATATATTGCTGAAATAATGATGAAAATCATCTGCAGGCAAAGATTGGCCGAGAGAATGACTGTGAACCTTAGACGAGAAAAAGGCGATATTTCTCAGGAAGCAGCTGATATATTTTGGGCATTTTGAACTTCAGATTCCATGCATTGCTGAATACAAGTTAATGCCATGAGGCCTAAAGATTCCATGTAAACCAAACTCTATGCTTTGTAATGAATTAGACGCCAAGTTAATGATTTGCAGCTATATAGAAATTCTAGAAATTTAGAATTTTAATATTTGAATTTACAAATTTTAGAACTTTGTGAACCAAACTTTATGTTTTGTAATAGAAATTTTTTAATTTAAAAATTTTAGAATTTCAACGTGTAGAAAATTATTATGAAACAACTTATAGTGGCAAGAGTTCATAGACTGCTGCAACATTTGCCCAATGTAGGGTAGAAATGAAAGCCATGGCCCTGTTTGCTAACCATTTTTTAAAATAGTTTTTTTGTTTTTCAAAAAAAGAAATGAAAATATATTTGGTAACCAAAAACAAGGAAATCAAATTTTTGTTCTTAACAATAGAAAATATTATGTTTTTAAAGAATATCTTTTGGTTGTTTTTAACTTATTTTTTAAGGTTGTTTTACAAAAGAATTTATACAAATATGAAAAATGATTAAAAATAAAACATCACATTTTTTATTTCTTAAATAAACTTTTGTTCCATAAAATATCATAAAATAGTTTTAAAAAACATTTTCTAAACAGAGTTCATGTGTTTATGACATCAGTTTTCACATAAATATCCATAGTTGAATTTTATCAAAATTACTAATAAAAATTATCTCAAGTCCAATAATTTTTATATATTAATATGCATTTTGTTTGGCTCCTAGTAAAAAAATGTGTATTGATAAATTTTTGCTGTTAATTTATTTAAATAATTAAGATTATTAAAAGTTATATTTATAATTTATTTTATCAAATTAATTTTTTATATTTTTTTAAATTATAATTAATGTGATAAATACGAAAAATAATTAAAAATAATGTGACATGTTTGATGAAAATTGGAAATTGTGTATTCATGTATGACTTGTATGTAATATATATAAATTACAGGAGAGTGGAATCACATTCCGCACTGATTACAGTAATGACTTTGCAGCAGAATATATTCCAAAAATATACAGGGAATTACAATAGGTAAGGAGGCAAATATGCTTGCTAAATGTGTTAATCGGGAAGGTGTTGACTGAGAGGATTTCTTTCTTTCCTTTCATGCCCCCGTAAGATTGGGGTTTCGTCGAGAACTCCAAGCTTGGAACGATGAGAGGTAAATGATGGTCGAGTTAAAGATTTCATAAGGGAATCAACAAGTTAATCAGAGGTGTGCACATGTGCAACATGTAACTCCTTCTTAGCAACCTGATCCCTAACAAAGTGAAAGTCTATGGCTATATGCTTCATTCTTGAATGAAAAATAGGATTTGCACAAAGGTAGGTAGCACTAATATTGTCGCAATAGATGACTAGAGGCGTAGTGAATGAAAAATGAAACTCTCGAAGTAGGTTTTGTACCCAATTCAATTCCGCAACAATGGATGCAACTGACCTATATTTAGCCTTCGTTGATTATCGAGCAATTCTTCTTTGTTTCTTTGAACTCTAACCGATAGGTTGGGTCTAAGGAAAACAATGTAAGCAGATGTTGAAGTTCTATCATCTAGATTTCTAGCTTAATCTAAGTCTGAGAATGCATGTACAATGGATGAGGAATGACAACGAACAAATAATCCATGAAAAAGTGTATGCTTGAGATATCGAAGGACCCTCTTCATCGTTGTGCAATGAGATAAAGTAAGGCGATGCATGAATTGTGATAAGTGATTAACAACAAAGGAAATATTCGACCTCGTCAAGGATAGATATTGTAAGGCACTAATGTTTTGTCGATAGAAAGTTGGATTAGTAGAAGGGGACCCATCATCAAGCTTGAAGGATTTATTGGAAGATAAAGGTGTGATCACCTCTTTAGCACCCACCACATTAGTTTTATGAAGGAGATCTCTAATATATTTGTGTTGTGATAGAAATAGGTCTTCTATTGTAGAAATTGCTTCAACTTCAAGAAAATAGCTTAAAGCATCAAGATCTTTCAGTGAGAACCGATTAGCTAAGGTAGTGACAAATTGATCAATGAAGCCATGAGAAGTACCTGTAAGAATTTTATCATCCACATATACCAACAACAAAAGAGTTAAGTTATCACGATGAAATATGAAGAGAGAGGTATCTAATCGAGCATTAATGAACCCAAAATCAAGTAAGAACCGCAACTCATATACCATGCCTAAGGAGCTTGGCGTAAACCATAGATTGTTTTTCTCAATTTACATACATATGAGGGATTCTAAGGGTCAATAAAACCATGTGGTTGCTGCATGAAGACCTCATCTTCAAGTGTACCTTGAAGAAAGACATTATTAATGTCAAGTTGACATAAGTGTCACCCTTTTGAGACATCAATGGTGAGAATCACACAAATGGTTGTGGGTTTCACAACTGGGCTAAATGTGTCATGAAAATCGACACCTAGGCGTTGATGGAAACCTTTGGCAACTAATCGTGCCTTATATCGAGTAACTAAACCATTGTGATTTCTCTTTACTCGAAATATTCATTTACATCCAATGATGTTCTGTGTGGGCTGAGGAGGTATTAGGATCTAAGTGGAATTTCTTAAGAGTGCATCAAATTCTTCACTCATAGCTTTACGCCACTAAGGAATATTTTTTTATTTTGAGAATGATCTTAGTTCAAAGGTATCAAGTGTTTGTGATGAGGTAGCATAGTAGGTGTAAAAGCCATCCACATTTTTTAGCTTAAAGATATTGTTATGAGAATGGGTAATAATGCGAGTAGGACTATTGGACTCTGGTGGAAAAGAAGGTGGATATGAGAGTTGAGTTACTTGAGGTTGAGAGTCATCATTCTGCAAACACAAGGATGAGGTTGGTGCATGACGTATGTTGGATGGTTGCATGGTTTCTTGGTTTGCAATGGAAGAAGGTGACTAGTGATCTAATGATGAATTAGGAATGGGAATACCTTGGTTTAAGAGGAGCGAAGAATGTGTGGAAAAATTAATGTCAGCCCATTCAGAGTACCCATTTTCAGTTACCCTTAACTCATGGGAGTGAATTTTTGAAAAAGTAAACTCACTCTCAACAAATACATGTCTAGATGTGAAATCTTTTTTGGTGTGAGGATCAAGACAACGATAGGCATTATGGGTTGTTGAATAACCAATGAAAAACACAAGGTCGTGACTTGAGATCTAACTTATGGTGGTATAGGGTTTTAACCAAGGATAACACAAAGAACCAAAAAATTTTAACTTGAGATAATTAGGTTTAGTGAAAAATAACTTGGAGAATGAGGATTGGTGTTAAAGGACTAGATTTGGAAGGTGGTTGATAAGGTAAACTACAATGGAGAAGGCAACAGACCAATAGCTAAAAGGGATAGAAGCTTGATGCAGAAGTGTGAGACCAGTCTCAACAATGTGTCGATGCCTACATTCCATGGTCCCAACAAGTTGAGGAGTATGGGGAGGTAAAGTGAGATGTTGAATACCACAATCTACTAAGAGAGAAAGTAGAGCTTGATATTTGCCCTCTCCATCATAATAAACTATGGTAATCTTAGTATTAAAAAAACATTCAACCAATTTTTGAAAACTATCAAAGATTTGAGGAACTACATATTTAAATTTAAGGTTGTAATACTAAATGTATTTGGTGAAATGGTTGACAAAAATCACATAGTAGCAATAATTATCAAAGAAAGTAATTGGTGCAGGACCCCATACATTAGTGTAGATTAATTCAAGAGGTCGAGAACTAGTAAAAGAAGAAGTCCTAAAAGGAAGTCAATGGCTTTTATTACATAAACAAGAATCACAAAAATCAAATGTTGTTTAAGATAAAGGTAATGAATGACTTAACATAACATTTTTTTTAAATTTTGAAAGCATGATGACCTAAATGTCGATGGCCATTCATACACATTGCCTCTATTCCATCCTCGCACGATTGATGCCCCCGTGCTCAAGTCCTTCACAAGAAAATGAGTAGGAAAAAATTCAATAGAAACTTGATTATGTTTACAAAATTGAGAAACAGATAAAACGTTTTTATGAATGGATGGTGCACACAAAACATCATTCAATGTAAAATTGTGAGTAGGTGTAGCAAAAGTAGTAGAACCCATATGGGCTATGGGTATACCACTACCATCACTTATGGTTATGTCTTCATTGCCACCATATTCTGAATGAATAATTAGATTATGCAGATTTGAAGTAATGTGATGAGAGACACTTGAGTTCACAACCCAATTGTTGTTAAGGTTTTAACTATTATTATTGACATAATATGTCTGGGCTTCATAGAAACTAGTCGGAGGTTTCAAATGACAGGTTTTGTCACTATGACCTAAACGATCACATAATTGGCATTTCACTCATGATTGATTGGAGGAGTAACGATTTGCTTGTGGGTTGTAGTTCATGTTGGAGTTACTTCATTGATTAAAGTTTTTGTTGTTTGTTTGAAGCTGATTAGAGTTCAAAAACTTAAAAGCTGATGAATTCCCTTTGTTGTTGTGCAAATTTCTATTACGTGATATGTTATTCGATGTCTTCTAATTGTATTGAGCAGTGGCATTGAAACTCTCTTTCCTTTCCATATCTCGCTTGAGATAGATTTCATGTTCAATCAACTTGTTGTGTAATTCCTCAAATGAAATAAGAGTATCCCTTACACGCATGACAACACCAACTTCTTTGTAATATGGACTAGGGCCATTAAGCACATGTAGGAGGATTTCATCTTCACTCAATGAAGCACCAATCAAGGCAAGTTCATCAACCATATGCTTGATGGTTATTAGATACTCACTAATCGACATAGTGCCCATGTTGGTTTTTGCAAGAGTGGTTTTCATATCAAGAATCCGACTTCTTGAAGCATTAACATAGGTCCTTTTAAGACAAGACCAAGCTTCTGTAGAAGACTTAGTTCCCATGATAAGAGGAACAATGTTAGGATAACTGGACCTAATGATTGCAAGGTAGAGGAGATGATCCTGTCTCATCCACAACTCATAAGTCGAATTTTGTTCAAATGGTGATGTTGGTGTGGCTTGGATAATGGTTGGAGCACAAGGGAATGAACTATCCACGTAACCAACTAGATCATACCCGTTGGTGCAGTGCCAACCAAATTTGGGTCCATCTAGCTTCCTTAGAGTCAGACGGACTTCTTCCCTACACTAAAAGATGTCCAAACATGTGGTCCGGGTATACCCCTCTGAAGCTTAAGTCAAAAAGTAATAAGGACAAGTCCAATTATTTTGAATGGCTTTGTATGCGCGTACCTTTTTCATGCTTCTTAAGAGGGTTTTATAGAACAGATGACACCATCATCATAACATTGACTATGCATTCATGCATTTCTTGTGATGATGATTTCCATCAGAGTAGAAATCAAACCTTAGCAAGAGAGTCAATGCCATCATCTTTGTGTGGATTGGGCAATCATACCAAACAAGAGCCGCCGACTTGTGTTTTTTGCGGGTTGTCGAGCAAAAGTCTCAGACCATGTAGTTGACTCTGTATTTATGTTTGTCAATGTCACTAATTACGCGTAGCAATTAATAGACATTAAATTTTAGGTGTAAATGTCATTTAGGCTGTTGTTCAGGCACTGAGTGTGATTAACCATTTGTTCAATGTCTGGAATCTTCGACTATGTTGGTTGTCCGTCTGGAAGTTCTAGTCGGCTTGGTCTGTCCATTCTGTTTGACATTAAGAAAAAATGAATTTTTTTTCCTCTTACGCCAGATGGAGCTTGTTTAAGTCCAAACGGATTGATCTTAGACGAATCATCTGTTTACCTTGGATGGACCAAGGGGTTTTGAATTTGGAGGAGGACACATGGAATGAAACCTCCCACAATGCCCTTTTAATCCGTCTGCTTCTATCGAATCGAGTAGCCGACGAGTTAAGATAAAACGAATTATCTATTTCTTTAATTTATTTGGGCGCCTAGGGACATGTGTCATTTGGGGATGCAATGATGGGTCACATCAATCGAGGCTGGCTGTCAGGCGACGCACCTTTTCATTTAGCTTTGGAAAAGTTTTCCAAACGGCTTGTCCCTTGGAGTACCTAGGTTTTTGGATCCCTATAAATAGTGAGGCTCCATACTTTTTGGGTCACCTTTTGGCTTTTCCCCGTTTTGGAGTTTTCTTACCTGTGTTGCACTTTCGCCGCCGCTATGCTTGCCACCGGTCACTACTCTTCACCTTCTTCATCATTAGCTTTAGACTTACTTTCAACAGATTTCTTCCCCACTAGAGAGTGTTCATTCATAACTTTGGTAAATTTTTCATCACTTGATCTTCCTTTTGCAATGCTTGATTGTTCTTCTTTGGACTACGTTGGTGGTTGTTTGGTTAGAGAGAAAATGGACACCTCGATGTCCAGATTTAAGGTTTTTCAATTTCTTTGCTTGCTCTAGATGATTTGTTTGAGAAATGATGGATATGTCGATGGTCGGTTTTAGGGTTTTTTCGGTCTCCTATTTTGTTCATGTGTTGTCAATGCATTTGTGTTTTTGTTGTCGATTCATGTTTTTCACTATCAGCATGTTGGGATGATGGGAGCGATTTTTCCTATCATTGGCTAAGAGACTTGCTTTGCAAGTTTCAATAGCCAAATCCATCTAGTTTCGGGTTTTGGTTCGTCTAGGTTACTTTTTTATTGTTGAGGCAACACTGAACGACAAATGGGCAGGGTGATTGGTTCTTATAATTGCGTTGACCCGCACAAGTTTCCACATGGCCCAAATCCACTTAGTATAATGGCAAGAGGATGAGTCGTTTCTACCAGCAGAATGCCTCAACAAAGGGGACGGAAAAACATTAGAGTCGGGTGCCTCAAACCGTAGCATCCAATTGGTGTCCTATTTGAACAGAATTTTGGGCTCGTTTTCATATTCCAAACAATATCCTGATTCAACTAACAAACGATGAGGCTCTATCTTTTATTGACCTTCTGAGTAACATGATGTATTTTACCAAGGAGCAATTCACTATTGGGCTCCGTCTACCTATTCCTTCTCTTTTCAAACAATTCCTTCATTTCACACAAATCTCTCCAACTTTTCTTCATCCAAATGTTGTTCGAGTGTTGATGGGGTGTTCTGGGTCAACTTGGACAGGTAGCACAACATCGCCTAATAAAGTCATTATAGCTCAATTGAAACCGGATAGTAGATGTCCTTGATTTTCTAAGACGAATGGTGAGTAACCCATTTTCTTGTAGGTTGACATTTGCAAGAGGTCAATTGAGCTACCTAGGTCAACTAGAATTCTTCTCACGTCAAATCCGTCTACCCCTAATGTTAGGACTAAGGCATCTTCATGCAGTCGCAACACTCGATTAACATCTATCGGATGGAAGGTAACTGTGTCATAAATAGAGCGCACATTTCCTTATGAAAAGATGCGCTGAATAAAGTTAATCCATTCTCTTACAAAGGTCGTGTGGAACAACATTCACCTTTGCCACTTAGAATTATGTCTATCGTCTATGAAGCCTCTATGTATGTAGTTGATGACAGTTCTAGGAGCCGCCAGAGATGTAAGGGTTTGGATGACTGCCTCTTGCACCATCTCTCTTTGCTCTCTAGTAGTGAGGCATACTATTTTAGGTGTCCGACCTTGATAAGTTTCTCCACCAAGTAATGTAAACTCTTGCATTGTTCGGTGGTATGGTCATGGTCCTTTTGATAGAAGCACCTTCTATTCTGATTTCGCCTAGTCGGATCTGTCTTGATGGGTTCCGACCATCTAAAGTCTAACATATCACGAATGAGCGGGAAAAGTTTCTCGTAGGAGATTCTGAGGGGGGTAAGTCTTACTTGTTGTTGTTGCTAGCTAGCTCGCCTCTTACTAGCTTGCCTCAATTGGTTCGAGGGCTTAGAACTCCCCGCCTCGTTGTTCTTAGTCAAACGATTAGTGACCAAGACCTGTTGAGAAGCTGCTCGAACACCGTCTTCGAGCATAGAATATTTGTCCGCCTGTTTGAACAGGTCAACCATCGTTGCAAGCGGCTTTTTTGCGAGCGACTCAAAGAATGGTGTGCCCGAATTGATGCTTCGTTTGAAGATCTGTAGGATAACATCTATACTGCAAGATTCCACTCAAAGCATTGCTTGCCCAAACCACTTCATAAAGTCTCTAAGCGACTCGTTCTCCTACAACTTGATGTTCTATAGGGTGCTTATGTTCTACTTTTAGCGAGCGAAACATAGGTAATGACCCACAAAGGCTTCCAAGATATCTCAAAAAGTGTTCACGGAATTCTGCAGGAGACGATGGAACCAAGAGAGAGCTTGGGCATGTAGGCTGGCCGGAAAGACCTTGCACATCAGTGCATCATTCCCTATGTTTAGGGTCATGAGTTGCCTGAAGTGTAGAATGTGATCAAACGGGTCACTCATTCCGTCGTCAATCGTGAATTTTGGCACTACGAACCCCCTGGGCGACTCGTAGTTCATAATATGGGGGCCAAATGATGTGGAAAGCATTTCATCCAACCGTCGGTTGATAGAGTCGGGCGGAACTCACATCGGTGGTACTTCAACCTGTTGTCTTGGTAGCTAAGAGGGTTGTTCTAACATAGTTGCCACGATTGGGGGACCTAAATGGACCCTCGAGTCTCTGACATTCGTGATTACCTCTCCACGCTTGGTGCTTGAGGTTCCAGTTGGGCTCGCATTGCTTAAGATAAATGTGACCTTCTGTCACACCTCATTTTCCTTAACACCCGATGTGGACCCGCATTTTTCATGTGCGTTCCCACTCGATCGGCGAGACTCTCTTTTTATTTGTGAAAAATTATTTAGTTTTGGAAAAGTTGGAGCCGCCACTTATTTTATTTTTATTTTAAAGGGAAAATAAAACAAGAAAGAAAAACCTTAAAATGTGACTTCATAATTTTTGGAAAAAGCATGTCTTTGAAAAACCTGAGTCTAGGTCCGGGGATCAGGTTACTTATTGGGAAGGTACCTCTAGGAGGTAGCACCCTTCTAAGCCCTAAAGAGGTCTTTACTGACTAAATTGGGGAAATGGGGCAATTAATTGATTAATTGTAGATACCTAAGTAAGCTAGGTGATTTTTAGAAAGTAGCATGCTAAATAAGGAGATTAATCACAATAAAGGAGAGTTAGGGTGCGTACCTGAACCACTTCTTAAGCGCTATCATAAAACATCAATGGTTAATTCAAAAATATGACACACGACATGCATTTTATCAAGGATGATCAAACAAGCATCGAGGAAATCAAGTATGGCATCAAACAAGGGCAATGACATACATATTCATGAAATTTTGGGAACGTACCTGGATAGCATATATAACTCCTAATGTGCTTCCTCAGGACATGGGAGTTAGATAATAAATAATAAATAATAAATCCTAGCATGCTTATCTAATTAATTAGCAAAAATTATCAGAATTCGAAATAATTAATTATCATACATATCTTGTATACAATTCCTAAAAAGAAAAATGTAAATATGATTACGATAAATAGTAGGGTGGTAGCAAAAGTAAATTTTGAAAAAAATTTCTTATGTAGGGGTTTCACCAATTCCCCAAATTAATATACACGAATTTAGCCTAAAATTGTCCCATTTATTTGGGACCACAAGCTTTGATTCGCGTTTTGTTTAAAACCAAAATTTTTGTTGAAAATTGAGAAGGATGCAAACCGATTAAGATATGGTTGCATATTATTTTTTAAAAAGAAAATAGATTTTGATTCTAGAGGCTTTAAATGAATAATAAAAAAAAAAATTAAAAACGATTTTTTTGAGAAAAAAAGTTTTGTTTTAAAATAAAAGAAATTAATTTTTAAAATAACAAAAATAAAAAACAAAATATCAATCAAAACAAAAGGAAACAAAGATCACGAAATAAAGATTTTAGAAAATCTTGTCAATTAAAGTGGTGAGAGTAAATGCCAACTTTCATGGGTTTCCAGTGGCCCTCAAAAAAAATTTGACCAACAATCACTAAGGCAACAAATTTATGACTTCCTAATCAAACAAACTAACAAAATTATCATCCAAAAACTAACATTTAAATTTCAAGAAACACATGAATAACTAGAATTAGACTAATTGGAATTAAAAATGTAAATTTTACCTCACAAGATCGATTAAACTAAAGAATTAAGATCGATAACACACTCAAATTAAAAATAAACTAGAATTTAAATTAATCGGAATTAAAAATATAAACTTTACCTTACAATATCAATTAAACTAATAGATTAAAATCAATGACTCATTCGAATTAAAAATAAACTAAAATTAAACTAATTAGAATTAAAAATATAAATTTTATCTCACAAGATCAATTAAACTAAAGAATTAAGATCGATAACACTATTCAAATTAAAAATAAACTAGAATTAAACTAATTGGAATTAAAAATATAAATTTTACCTCACAAGACCAATTAAACTAAAGAATTAAAATCATTAACGTATTCAAATTAAAAATAAACTAGGATTAAACTAATTGAAATTAAAAATATAAATTTTACCTCACAAGATCAATTAAACTAATAGATTTAAGATCAATAACTCATTCAAATTAAAAATAAACTAGAATTTCAACTAATCGGAATTAAAAATATAAACTTTACCTTACAAGTCCAATTAAACTAATAGATTTAAGATCAATAACTCATTCAAATTAAAAATAAACTAGAATTTAAACTAATCGGAATTAAAAATATAAACTTTACCTTACAAGTCCAATTAAACTAATAGATTTAAGATCAATAACTCATTCAAATTAAAAATTAAACTAGAATTTAAACTAATCGGAATTAAAAATATAAACTTTACCTTACAAGTCCAATTAAACTAATAGATTTAAGATCAATAACTCATTCAAATTAAAAATAAACTAGAATTTTAACTAATCGGAATTAAAAATATAAACTTTACCTTACAAGTCCAATTAAACTAATAGATTTAAGATCAATAACTCATTCAAATTAAAAATAAACTAAAATTAAACTAATTGGAATTAAAAATATAAATTTTATCTCACAAGGTCAATTAAACTAAAGAATTAAGATCAATAACTCATTCAAATTAAAAATAAACTAAAATTAAACTAATTGGCATTAAAAATATAAATTTTATTTAAACTTTCATGTAAATTAAAAATAAACTAGCATAGAACTAATGAATTGCAATCATAAAAGAGAGACATTTAATCTAAGAAAAATAAAAGATTGTTCGAAATCGAGATTTAAAAGAATTTATCACAAACAATTAATTAAACCAAACAACTAAAAAAAATAAAAATAAAAAAGGAAAAACAGTATCAAAAATCGAAAACTAACCTGTATTGTATCGGAAAAATACTCTCTTTATGTTTCAAAATGGCAGCCCAATTAGTCTTTCAGGTCCTCTACTGCTCCCCCAAAAAAAATTGCGTGTGTTCATCTTCTCTAAAAAAGATTGCTTTTTGTATGTGAATTTCTGCTCCAAAAGAAAAAAAATCTCCCTGCCAAAGAAAAAGTCCTCCTTGTCTTAGATCTCTCTCCTCAAGAAAAACAATCCCCCCCTCCAAAAATAAAACTTCTCTGATCTAAAAAAAAGAAATCCACTTTCCTTTCTTATTTTCTACCCTTTTATAACCGATTCTCCCATGGAAATAATATATGTGTTATCCTTCTAAAAACAAAATCTCCTCTTTTTCAAAATTATGTTGATTCTCCTTCCAAATAGATGGCGGCCCGTTTCCTCATGCCCAAAAAGCCAAGAAATATGATTTAGAAAACTTGTAATAAGATAAAATAAAATAAAATAAAAATAATAAAGAAATCCATATAAGCCACACAAGTCATGTAGGCCATGCAATCATGCAAGTCATATAAAAAGTGGGTTTAAAAATGCTTAAATGGGCCTAAGGCGTTTAGGAAAGTGCCTAAGTCTAAATTAGGGCTGCCAAGGTCATAATAAGGGATTAGGCAATCCTTTAACCAGAGTCTTTGAGGTGGTTCAAGAAAGGTAAGTAGTGTGAGTAGATATGGGCCACCAAGGAGCTAACTGTAAAGTATCGAACAAGTATCTAATAAGACATGTGCTAGGAGGACAAAATTGAAGGTCTACACCCGAGTTAAGCTGGTGCCTTCATCTAGCTGCATTTGGCGATATGACGAAGATTCTTCCTTGGATTGTCTTGAATAACTGCCATAAGAGAACTTTGTGCCCTCGGGGTAAGATGCCTCAACAGTTTGCCTCGATGTTGTTTGTTGGCTTTGAGTGTGTCGACTTTGAGAGGAACCCGCTACTGACATTTGAGCCTGCAACTCTTCATTCTCTTCTATGAGTCGTTTCGTTTGGCAGAACAAAGTCTGCATCTATCGATCATTTTCTCATTGACATCTCTCTATCATTTCACGCCATACCAAATAATCTTCACCACCCATAGTTGATGATTGGCTTCTGGAGAGTATTGACATTCTTAGTTCATTCGCTTCCCATAGACAACGCCAATGTTAGTGTAGTGCCAACTGGATTTGGGTCCGTCTAACTTCCCTGGAGTTAGACGGACTTCTTCTCTACACAAAAGGATGTCCGGACAAGTAGTCCCGGCATGCATCTCTGAAGCTTATGTTACAAAGCAATAAAGACGAGTCCAATTATTTTGAATGGCTCTGTACACATACCTTCTTCATGCTTATGGCACCATCGTCATAACATTGACTTTGCATTCATACCTTTCTTGTGATGATGATTGCCATCAGGGCAAAAATCAAGCCTTAGTAAGAGAGTCAACGCCATCATCTCTACGCGGATTGGGCAATCATACCAAACAAGAGTTGTTAACTGGTGCCATTTACGGGTTGTTGAGCAAAAGTCTCAGACCATGTAGTTGACTATGCACTTACATTTGTCAATATAGTTGATTACACGTAGCAATTAGTAGACATTGACTTTTAGGTGTAAATATTGTTTAGGTCATCGTTCAACCATTAAGTCTGATTAACCATTTGTTTAATGCCTGGAATCTCCGACTGTGTTGGTTGTCTATTTGGAAGTCCCAGTCGGTTTGGTCTATCCATTCCGATTGGCATTAAGAAAGAAGGAAATATTTTTCCTCTTATGTCAGACAAAGCTTGTTTTGGTCCAAATGGATTGATCTCAGATAGATCATCTGCTTACCTTGGATGGACCAAGGGGTTTTGAATTTGGGAAATGACACATGGAGGGAAACCCCACACAATACCCATAGAGAACATAATCAAACTAGACATGCCATGAAGCATAGTTGTCTTTAACAAGTTTCAATGGCAATTGTGCAACAACATTGATGGTTATTAGAGTGGTTTGATTTGAGACTGCAGAAGTAACAAGGATGGTGCTTTCTAGGTTGTTTAAGGGGTTTGCCATATGGCTAGACTAGAAGGAAGAATTGAAGATGAAGGATTAAGTCTCATTAGAGAGCCAATGCTCTGATACCATAATAGGTTTTGATGAAAATTGGAAATTATGTGTAATCATGTATGACTTGTATATAATATATACAAATTACAGGAGAGTGAATAATCAAGCATTCTGCACTGATTACGGTTGATTATGGTTATGACTTTGTAGTAGAATATATTCCAAAAATATACAAGGAATTACAATAGGTAAGGAGGAAAATCTACTTGTTGAATGTGTTAACCGGAGTTGACGGGGAGGATTCATTTGTTTCCTTTCAACATGATATATATATATATATATATATATATATATATATATATATATATATATATATATATTCCAAATTTCTTCTAATCGAGATTTTTTTTCCCTATTTTTAGCTTAAATTGATCCAACACCAAAAGCTAGTTGATATTTCAATGATCCTAACACCCGAAATTTAGATATTTCCATAATTTATCTCAAAATTTTCACCTTTCTATGAAAATGAACTTGGCAGGGAGGAAATAAACAGGAATAAAGTTAGATACAACACATATATTAGCTATAGAAATAATTGGTTAAAATGATGAATAAATTTATCATCTCCTATGTTTTTATTTGAAGAGTAATCTATTTTTACATAAATGTTTTTAATTATTTCAAGTATTTATACTATATTTTATAAGAAATAATTATTTTTATGAGAAAACAATAAGGACATTTTAATCAAAATGAGGTAAAAAAATGATGAAGGGTTAGATTTCCAAAATGGTTTCCAATGACCCTTTTAATCAAATAACTCTTACCTATAATGGTTGATGGCTTTGATTGGTGTTGGAAAGTTTTTGATGAGTCATCATCTCGTAAAACCAAGGCATATACACTCCTATGTGTCCATTTCAATTAGTTATCTTTTATGTTGTTTTTCTTTCTGTCATCTTTTCCCATCTTTTCTATTTATCTCCCCATAATTTAAACCTTATTTGATAACTATTTTCAAAAACAGTTTTATAGAACAATTCTATAAAACAATTTTTTGATAAGAGTTTCTGAAAGCCGTTCTTTTTTAATATTTTGTAAAATAAATGTTTGCTTTTAAATCCAAAATATTTTTAACCTACTTTTTATGATTTTGAATATGTTTTAAAAATAATTTTTATATGTAGTATTTTATTTTTAATCATTCTCTATATTTATATAATTATTTTTTAAAATAATTTTTAAAAAATAGAAAACTATTTTAAAAAGTAGTTATCTAAGGTGCCCTTAATTTCCCTTTTGTGGTCCATTTAGTTTCTACCGAAAGGGAGAAAAAGAACAAATTTGCTCATTTCTCTTTTGTTTTGTGTAGAAAAGTGGAAAGAAAATCAAGAGGAAAAATACTTAGGGCTTCTTTGGGAAGAATTTTAAAAAACTTTTATGGAAAAGAACTTTTTAGAACAGTATTTAGAATACTTTTTTTTTGTGTTTTTAGAAATAAAAATATGTTTGGGAACTGAATTCTAAGAAACAATTTTTGTTTGCAAAAAAAAAAATGTTTGAGTTAATAAAAGAAAAAAAAAATATGAAAAGGGATTACTTCTTTCTTTACTTTCTTACCCAACAGTCCACGTATTCCCACAGTCCTAAAACTACAACCTTTTTATCTTTAAAATCTAAAGAAATTCAACTCCAAAGAGAAAAATACAAAAATAAATGGAATCAACAAGTGAAGTTTCCAGAATTTCTGAATTCTCACACAAAGAAATGATTGTTTTATTTACTCAGTTTTTTTTTTTTTTTTTTTTGTTATTATTCTTTTTTTCTTCAATATTTTTTTAAGTATGGTCTTGTTTGATTGTTGAGAAAATTGAGGGAGAGAGAATTTTGAGGTTTTTGTTATTGGTTGTGTTGAACAAGAAATGATGAGAAGTTGTTGTGTTATCTTGGATCCTAACATAGATTATCTTTTCTTTCATACCCATAAAAGGAAAAATAAAAAAGGTGTCTAGAGATGAGAGAAAGCAAAATGAAAAAAAAAAAAAAAAAAAGTTCATGCAAGCTCCAATAGATAACAATTGCTCCATGTCAGAACAACACATCCATTTGAACCAAGGTTCAAAAAATCGGTCGAGTCTGGTACGACTCAGTTGAGTTGTATCCGCCTTGAAGTTAGCCGCGACGAGTTCGATACTAGATACAATTTATACCTAGACTTGGCCTTGAATCGATTGGACTCGGATGACCCGACTGATATTTCGAGTTAACTCAGTCAACCCGATGAAAAAAAAAAACAATCAACAGATTCCCTACAAAAGAAACTCATCACGATAAGAATCAAAATTTTCAGAGAAATTAGAGATTCCTCTGCAAAAGAAAACCCGTGAAAATTTGAAACAAACTTATGAAAATTTGAAACAAACCCGTGACCCTTTCAAAAGCATTTAAAAAGAGACACGGTTGAAGAATCACTTACTTAACCCTAAATCCACAATTGCCGGAGTGTAGAATTTTCATCTTTGGTGCATTGCCGGTGTCGTAACGGTGACTGGACGCTGGCAAGGCAACCCTCATCCCTCCGTTTGTGTTTGTGTGGTAGTAGTGGGAAGGTCCGAGTTGTCTGAGAGGCTGCAGATCGTGCTCGTTGTGGTGTGTTGAGGAAGAAGATAGCAGGCAAGAGTTTTTGGGGAAGAAGCCAACAGATATTAAAGGTAAAGTTTGATTTACCTTATTTCAATCAAAACACCTCTACATGGTCATAGTCAAGATTATATTTTTAAGATAAAGTTTGATTTACCTTATTTAAATCAACACACCCACACTGTCATAGTCACACCAGATTATATTTTTAATTTAATGAATCTAATTATATAAATTGGTAAATTATATTTTGCTGGCTAATTTAATTCATAATTTGAGATTAGATTTAAAAAATTACATAATTTGAATCAATTAAAAATATATTTAAAATTTGATTTACCTTATTATGTTGAGATTATATTTTTAATTTATTAAATTATGTAGTATTTTATTTTTATAATATTAAATTGATTTACATGTATTTAAATTGGCAAAATTAGGAAATTCATGTATGTAGTGTAAAGTAATGTATAGATGTAATGTTATGAAATTGAAGAATTTGAAAATAATGTTTATATGAAATTGGAGAATTCATAATGATAATATTATATTATGATGATATTAAATATATTTATATGTAACGTTTTTATTTTATATAGAAATTATATTTTTAATTTATTAAATTATGTGATTTTTTTATCTTATAATATTAAATTGGTTCACTAAATTCTTTTTGTATGGTATAGAAATATAAAATACATTTATATGGTACATATATTGTATTTTTAATTTATGTTTTTATATTATAATATTAAAAAATTAAATTACATTAAAAAATTAATAATTATTTAAAACAATTTTTTTTCAAATAATCATAAATGATTTAATAATACGGAATGAAGGGTATGTATTTACATGGTATAGAAAAATTAAATTTATATTTGAATTGATTTTACTTCATTATATCATGTAGATTTTTTATTTTATAATATTCTACAATTAAATTACAATAGAAAATGAATAATTATCAAAACAATAAATTGGTTCACTAAATTATTTTTGTATGGTATAAAAATATAAAATACATTTGTATGGTAAACTTTATATGGTATAGATATTGTATTTTTAATTTATGTTTTATCTTATAATATTGCAAAATTAAATTACATTAGAAAATTAATAATTATTTAAAACAAATTTTTTTTTCAAATAATCATAAATGATTTAATAATACGGAATGAAGGGTATGCATTTACATGGTAAATTACATTTATATTTGAATCAATTTTACTTCATATATCATGTAGATTTTTTATTTTATAATATTCTACAATTAAATTACAATAAAATCGATAATTATCAAAACAAACTTTTTTAAAAGAATTTTTTTTATAAAAATATTCATTTATTTAACTATTATTTATTTTAATTAAAAATATATATAAATAAGTGGAAAACAAAAGATGATGAACTTAGGTGAGATCGTGTTTATTGTTTTTTTAGTAGAATTTATTTTTATATGGTAACAATATGAAACATATAAGTGAGTGGAAAATTGAATATTCTAATTCTTATATAAATGTGTTTATATATATTTAATTTGAAAAGTAAGTTGTGTTCCTTTTATACATGGTTAGGTTAAAATTTCAAAATGGCTTCAAAACATGATATTGGTTGGGAGCATGCAGAACTTGTTGGTGGTAGTAGAAGAACCACAAAGTGTAAATATTGTGGGAAAGTTATACATGACGGTATAACAAGATTAAAACAGCACATCGCACATATATTTGGACAAGTGGAAGGATGTCCACGTGTATCAATAGAAGTGTCAGATAGTGTTACACAACATATGTCTAATACTTCAAAAGAAAAAGCACAGGTAAAGAAAAAAAAAAGGAATGACTTTTGAGTTCCTTAAATAAACATGAAGATGGTGATTTTGATGATGAAATTGAGGAAGTTGCTATGACTGATTTTGAAAGAAGACAAATGAAACAAGCAATGAAAAAAAGTCGTTGAATTGTTGAAGAAGGTAAACAAGAGCATTAGAAGGGTGGTAGTTCCTCACAACCTTCTAATGCTAGGATTAAGCGCGGACTGACACGTAGCTTTAGTGTAAGAGAAGGAGCTAGCATACCTCCAAAAGGAATTGATCCTTATATGTTCCCATCAAAGCATAAATCAATAAAAAAAAACTTGTTTTCTATTGAAAGCATGAAGAAAGTGGGTAAAACTATTTCTAAATTCTTTCTCTTTAATGCAATACCCTTTAATGCAACTAATAGTGGGCCTTACTACCATAGCAGAAGCAAGTCCAACCATCAAGGGTCCCACGGGATACCAAATTGGAAATACATATTTGGAAGAGGAGGTGCAAGAGCTTGAGGTATATATAACAACATTGAAGGCTAAATGACTTATATATGGGTGCACAATCATGTGTGATGGTTGGAGTTCTAGGACTAGAAAGCCTATCATCAATTTCATGATTTATTGTGATAGAAGTATGATATATCATTCTTCAGTTGACACTACCAACATACCTAAGGCAGTAGACTACATCTTTTCCCTTATGGATAAAGTTGTAGAGGAGGTTGGGGAGGAAAATGTTGTTCAAGTAGTCACTAATAATGAGGCAAGTTTTAAAGCAATCGGTATGTTGTTGATGGAGAAGCGGAAACATTTGTTTTGGTCTCCTTGTGCAGACTACTGTATTGATTTAATGCTTGAAGATATTGCAAGCATGAAGTAGATTAAGGAGACATTAGATCAAACTAAGATGATCATAGGATTTATTTATAATAGCTTGAAAGTAGTGAATTTGATGAAAGTGTTCACCAATGATAGAGATCTGTTAAGGTTAGGAATAACCCGTTTTGCCACTGAATTCATTTCACTTGAGAGTCTTATACGTTATGAGGCTGATTTGAAGAGAATGTGCACAACAAATGAGTGGCGTGAATTCAATAAAGATAGGAGCAAAAAAAGTCTAAGAGATAAGGTATCCAACCTTATCTTAATTGATCGATTTTGGAAGAAGGTAGGGGAAGTTCAAACCATCATAGAACCTTTCGTCAAAGTATTGAAATTGGTTGATCAAGATAAAAGCCCACACTATCAATCATTTATGAAGCAATGAATAGAGCTAAATTGGTTATCAAGGCATCAGTCAAGCAATGGGAAAAGGATTGGGAAGTCATTGATAGAAGGTGGGAAGGTTAATTGCACAGACATTTGCATGCTGCAGATAATAAAAAAATTCTTTATATATTTTTTATTATTTTTTTCAAGTACAAATTATTATAGACTAATCATTATTTAACTTATGATAACATATTTTTTAAATCCAAAGTTCCAATATTCAAAGCATTTCTCCAACCATCCGGAAATTAAAATTGAATTAAAGGAGGTTATCAAGATATTAGAGCTAGATTTGGATAGACAAGCAAAAACTATTAACGAGGTATAATAATAGTTTGTGACCTTTATATAATACATTTTGTATATGTAATGTGCATTAACAAAAAAAATTGTTAATGATGTAGGTGAAATTATTTGTTGACAGCCAAGGAGAATTTGGAAGTGCACTTACAAAGAAAACAATAAATCAATCTCTTCTAAGTACTCAATACATTTACGTCTATTACAAATATAAAATTATCATAATTTTTTGTTAAATATATCATAATTATTAATAAGTATGCATTTTTTTATTATAGCTGAATGGTGGAACAACTATGGCGACGAAAGTCCATATCTACAAAAGATTGTTGTTAAAATTTTAAGCCAAACTTGTTTTTCATTAAGTTGTGAAAGAAATTGGAGCACATGGTCATTGATTCACACCAAGTTGCGCAACCGTTTGACAACGAAAAAGTTGCATAAGTTAGTTTATGTGCACTACAATATGCGACTTCGAGTTAAGAATTTGATGCAAGAGCAAAACAATGAAGATTTATACAATCCAATTGATCTGAATCATATCTTTAATGATGATGATATATTAGATGACTAGATACGAGAAGGAGATGAGCTTATTTTATCATCTAATAATTTGGATTGGTTGGATAAATGTCTTCCCACTAATGAAGAAGGTAGAGAAACAATTCATGAAGATGATGGTGCCACAAATTGTAAAGTTAGTAGGAGTACAAGTAATGCTACACAAGAAAGAGATGTTGATTTCCGTCGTAAATGTAAGGCTCTTAGAACAATTTCTTCAAGTTCTAGTAGTGATGATGGTGACAATGGGGGCAGTAGGCGGGGTGGTGGCACTAGTGCGGGCAATAGAGGAGTTGGTGACACTGGTGAGGGTACTGGAGGAGATGGTAGCACTGGGGGAGGTTATGTTAGTCAAGTAGATCCTGGCATGTCATGGGCATAAAGAGGTGAAAATTACTATGCTACACAAGATACAAATCATGGATATCGACCAGGGATATGGGAACAACAAAAACATTTGGAAATACTAACTACATTTCCTAGCGATGATGATTATTCTAGTGGGCATGATTATCATAAATCAAATTATCATTGTATTGATGAGCACTTACAGAATTTGGGTATATGATCAAGGCTGTCTTTCAGAAGGGTAGATGATAAATCATATCACAACTTTAGAGACCGTGATAGCTCTTCCCGTACTTTCAGTAGAAATGATTTTGATCGATTTCCAATGATGCATCCAGAGGGATATTCAAATACTAGAACATGAGCTAGTGATTCATATGGATATGATCAATCTTCTAGTAGCAGTAGCATTGCTTATCGAGGTTTTGGATACTATCAATATGGTGTTGATCCCGAATAGCCTTCGAAACCATATTTTCCTGATTATGGATCATCAAGCCAATCATCTCAGCCAACATATTCAAGTTATGAACAATTCTTTCAACCATATCCTCACTATGGGAATTGCCACCCTAATTTGTATACTCGTCGTAGAACTGATGATGATGATTTTGAACCCCCTCGTCATTCAACATGGAATTGATTATTGTATTGTATGTTTGTTAGTAAAAATGTTATTATATTTGAAATAAAATAATTTTCTTTTATTAGCATTATCATAAATAACTTTGAGCAAATACTTTTATAACTATTTAAATAATGTTAAATGTGAGACAATTTTATTTTATTAATTTTTTTAGCTTATTTAATTGTATATATTTTTCTAATAATTTACATAATATTTTTATAATTTTTTGAATTGTCTAATTAACTTATTTTACATATCGCTCAATACATCGAGACCGATATGCCTCAAGACCCTCCAAGTCAGTAACCGATACCATGACTTTGAATCATGGTTTGAACTGAAGAATGAAAGAACTCGCGGAGGCAAAAACCAGCCATGAAAAAGAAAAGATTAGGGTGAAAATATGGAGAACATCCCATTTTTTTCTTGTTCTTTGAATAGTGTAAAAAACAACGAAAACATTTTTAAGATGTTTTGTTTGAAAACACAAAAACAACTTAATGTTCATCTGCCAAACGAGTTTGACCTCTGAAAGGTAGGTAGTATCTAATTCTGGTAAGTTGATATCTACTTAAGATTGTATTTTACAATGTTTTTATTTGAAATATTTTTAATGAAGGTGTTTTCTTTTGAAAAATACTATAAATAATTTTTAAAAATTTTAAAAGTCAAATACTTAAGAGTATGTTTGGTACTCTGATTTTAGAAATTTTTTTTTAGTTTTTTTTTTAATATTTCAATTTTTTTTTTAATTTTTAAGTATTAAAAAGTTATAAAAACTTTTTAAATCATTATTAAACGCACTTTTAGAGTATGTTTAGTAGTGATTTTATGAAGTGTTTTTAGTCTTTTTTATGTTTGAAAAATAAAATTTTTTAAATGTTAAAAAGACTAAAAACATTTTTTTAAATCATTGGTAAACATTCTCTTATTTTTAAAAAAAATATTTTCTATGTTAGTAATCACTTGAAACACAAATGGCTAAATTCCTTCTACTTACAGGAAACAAATTTTAAGAACAAGATAAATACTGTGGGGTAAGTGATATTTCATTTAGGAAACCAAACAACATAATAGTTTTCCTGAAACTGTCATCCTGTGGGATCCCATTCAATATGCGTAGCCATGAAATGCTCAGCTGTCGCCATGGTTTCAAGCTCATCAACATTGTAAAATTCCAACCGTCCATTGAATCCCTTCAGCCCTGCAAGTATGATATAGCGACCAGCAGGAGACCAGAAAAGAGCATTTGCCTGCTTCCCTTTGAGAGCAGTGGGTTTCGAGACCTGGCCTGCATTGCCGCCACTACGCATCGAGTAAAAACTTACATCAGGCCCTAGGCTCCCCCCATGAACAACCGCAAACCTTTGGCCTTTTGGTTTCCAAGCTGTCATTCTTATTCTCAAGCTCCAAAACCTCAATTGGCATATCCCATTTCTTCAATTCGGAATTTCTTTTAAGCATGAGACAACCGTAAGGATGACAATGGGGTGGGTTTTTTGGGGTACCCGCCCCGCCCTGCCCCTAATAGGACGGAGTTTAAATTTAATAAACGGGTTTAGGACGGGTATGAGATTTTTTTTTAAAACCCGGGACGGGTTCGGGTATTGCCCCATCCCACTCCGCCCCGCCCCGTTTATATATAAAATTAATTTTAAAATTTAATTTAATTTAAATTTTAAAATTAATTTAATTTAAAATTTTATTTTACTATTTTTAATATATAGATAATAATAAATTTTTTTAATAAAGTAAGTTATAAAAAATATAATAATTTTATTATTTATAAAATATATTTATTTTAATGTAATTAAAAATTTTAAAAGTGATTTTTTTTAAAAATAAAAATAAAAAAGCTAAATGGGGCGGGGCGGGTATGAGATTCCCATACCCGCCTACCCCGCACTATTTAATTTTTTAAACGTGACAGGGATGAGAATTGTTTTTAATAAACGGGGCAGGGTTGGGATGGGGGCGACCCGTCCCGAGCCCGCCCATTGCCATTCCTAGAGACAAGTTTGGGGTAATTTTGGGCATGACTTTATTTGGGGATGAATTTGTTTGGTCTCGCCCCACCCTGATTTCTTTGAAACTACCATATTAATAAACTTTTTTTTTAAAATTATAAATTCAAGAAACATTTCCAAATCTTGTAAGGAATTCAATTGAAAATTGTTTCTAAAAAAGACAACTTCAATGCTTAAATTCAAGTTGTCTCTTAAAAAAGAACTTCCAATTGATATCTTAAAAAGCGTTACAAATTTGAAAATAGTTTTAAAAATATTATATTTTAATAAATATATTTATTTTTAAAAAAAAAAATCTTAATATAAGATATAATATCCACAAAAATGTGTAATATAAAAAATATATTTTGAAAGAAGTAGAATATTTTAAAAAATATTTTTTAAAAACTAGTAGTTGAAAAAAAATATTTTTATATGACTTCCAATTAATACTTTAAAAAATATTGAAAATAGTTTTCAACTACCATATTAAAACAAATATTGACTTAAATAGTTCTAAGCCCAAGCCCATGCTGAAGCCCAAGGCCCAACCCTACCTTATAGTCCTTCTAACCAAAGCCCTGTTTCGTCTCAGCCTTTTGTGCTCCTTTCTCCCCAAGTTCCCCTACACAAAACCCTAATTCGTCTCATCGTTTCTCTGTTTTCTGCCCAAATTTTTGTCTTTTCACTCTCAATCACCTTCTCAACATGGCGGAGGTGATATCGATGGAAGATATCAGAGCGACGGCCTCTACCCTTGGGATCGATGTTTCGAATATTGACTTCGATTCCATACGTCTCCCCCCTGGGGAAGATTTTGGCATCACAAGGTAAAATCCTTACTATTTTGGTTTTATTTTCCTTAGAAAATCCTCAGAAATCAAACCTAGGGTTTGGATTCACTCTACTCAAAGCTTGCTTTCTTTGTTGGAGTTGAAACGTGTTATCTCATATTTTTCATATATTTTTCTCCAATACATTGAGAAGAGCATATGTTTTTTGAGCTGAAATTTTCTTTTCTTTTATCTCTTGAAATCTATTTTGTGGGGGTGAGGTCGATGATCTTCATGGAGAGGGTCCTTTGGAATTCTAACTGAACTGTTTAGTTTAATACAGTCAGAAAACCAATTTACGGAACTGGACAGGATTTATTTTCCAAGTCTAGATGATTTAAGTCGTTTTTTGTAATGAACCAGCAAGAAAAATAAGTTAGGGTAATCCCTACCGAATAGAGTGGCGGAATCCTGTGACTGCTATGTACAAGATTTTGACAAACCATTGTTGGGCCATCAAATTAGAAACCAATAATATCAAATATTGGTTGTAACACCGTGGAGAAGATGTTAACATGGAGATTCCATGTCATTGTCGACGATAATTGCGGGGTTTGGGAGTTTTGGGACTGCTTTGAAGTTTTAGGTTTATAAGTGTGGAGCCTCAGCATTCCCACTTTCTGAGTATCCCCATAAACAAGTCAGTAATTTTCTTTTATTTTGTTTTTTGGCAGTGATGATGATCTTCATGAAGAGGATCCTCTTGAATACGATTCTGGTTTTGGTAACATCATTGTTGTGGATAATCTCCCTGTTGTTCCTCGTGAGAAATTTGAGAAGCTTGAAGGGGTTGTTCGCAAAATTTACAGTCAGATTGGTGTCATTAAGGAGGATGGACTTTGGATGCCTGTTGATTCTGATACCCAGAAAACATTGGGTTATTGCTTTATTGAGTATAATACCCCTCAGGTATCCTCTCCTTTTTATCCCTTCTCCACATACATAAAAAAATCCAAGGAATTTAAATCAAGTTTTTTCTTTGATTTTATTGACGATTTGGGAGGGTTTGGGGTCTTGATCTGAGGGTCTTTTCCGGTTTTGTTATTTTTCTTACTTATCTAATGGCTGAATGATGTGTGATATACACTGAGATTCTGCTGCTTTTGTATTTATTCTTTTACAAGAATATAGAATATTTATATAATTATATGACAGTGCATTTTTTTCCAATTGTTGTATTGGCATGCTTATTCAATTGTGCAAAAGAGGTATGCAAATTACTCATGATTATGAAATTAATCTTGCCAAGAAATCTGAGGAAAATAAAAGGAAATAAAATTGATCTAATTTGAAATATTTATTTTAAAAATCTTTGCATGAATATAATTTTATTTTTAATTTACAATTAGAGTGATTACATTTTCAACTATTGGTTTCTGAGAAAACTTGGGGGGAAATACAAGAAAGGTAAACTATAGAATTTTTTGTTTTGGTTGGCAAAAGAGGATAAAGATGCCTTCATAGTTTCAACAAGACTACTAAACTAGAGTGAGGTATTGTTTCTTAGATCTCTGGTTTTTGATGGAAAAAATAGTTTCCTGAAACAGTCTTATCAGAGAATATGTTTTCCTTAAGGCTTGTTCTTTCAAAGGAATGTGGTTTTTGAAAAACTTTCTTGTTATCTTTTTAAAATTTAAGCTCAATTTATCTCAAAGCATTGGTTTTGTTGGCTGTTTCCCGCTTAGAATGGTATACTGTTTCCTACTTTTCTTATTGTTTTGATAAAGACATTTTCTTGGAACAAGTTATCTAGAAAGGTGTTTATGCTTGGTTTATTTTGAAGGAAAGTAGTTTCTGGAATGGATGTAGACATGTGATCTATCTTCTGGTTGCAGAATCTTCCATGTCAGGGAGGCTGCATCCTGTACACATCTTTCTGTGCTCCAGATTGTGACTTCCAGAACATAGGGTGAAGATGAAATGATAAACTACTTTTAGGTGGATTTGGGTTATAGAAACTACTTTCTGTGAAAATATGTAGACTGAGAGCCATTCCCCTGTAACTTCCCAAAAATAAGCTGCCTGGGATTTACAAAATCCTCTCCGATTGGGGAAGGATTGGGCTCTCCACGTGTAAGCATGCCTTTATCTGATTATATATTTAATATTTAGTTGCTGCTTATACTACATGGTCTCTTTAAAGTGTGTAAAATACCTATAGTGGATATAACTTGACGAGGATTTGAGTGTGGGATATGTATCATGTGTCCACTGTTAAAATATGCATCCAACTGTTGTGTCCCACAAAGAAAGTGAGTAGAAATTTTCAATTCGTTGTAGGTAATGTTGGAATCATGTTAGAGATTCTTAGTCATGCACTTCAAATTATACCAAGGGACAGAACAAGAATAAAGGGAAGTTAGATTGCTTCAACCTTTTCCTTGTGTCTCCATATTCTAAGATTTGGAAACTAAACAAATCTGAAACTTAGATACAAACCTGCTCCTGACACTTGTACTTAAGTTCATGTAACAAAGCTTTCCACTATGTATGTATGATGTTCTCCTACTGTGTTATGATATTTTCCTATGTTTATATTGGATGAACTGTGATTTTATTTTGAATATTAAATCAATATCCTCTTCGTTGTTGTTGATGTTCTTTTTGTTCTTCTTCTTCTTCTTCTTTTGTTCTTTATTTTTTTTCTTTTCCTTTTTACTTATAAAGCTTGTTTTATACTTTGATTTTTTTGTTTTGCAGTAATCACTAATCTAGATTAAGATAGCCTAAATTGGTCAGGGGAAATCTTGGCCCCCTCAATTTTGTTTTGGTAGCCTCCTTGCTAAATGGATGTTTGAGATTAGAATTGCACTTTTTTGGCCTCCTACTAGGTCCAACTCCTTGAATGTTAGCATTAGCTAGTCTATTGGAAGGGTTCTAGTCTAGCCTAGCCTAGCCTAGCCTCACCAATTTGCTAATCCACACTCTTGAAGATTTTGAGAAACGTTGAAAAAATGAATTTTTCTTTATAATCTAATGACAATGGGCATCCAATGTTTCTAAGTCATCTTCATTCATTTTTCCTTTCGCTAATTTTGAATAGGTCTGCAGTGTTTCTGATTAATTTTCACTCATTTTCGTTTTGGCTAATTTTGAATTTATTTATTTTATAAGGATTATCACACACACACATATGCACACACATGTGTGCGTGCAAATGTGTATTTATAATTATATTGATAAGTAGGGAGTATCTCTTATATTTTAAAAGGTGTAAGGGTTGCTATCGAATATCCACATTCTTAAGTTCAGGTTTTTTTGAGCAAGTAAGTAACCAGGATTTGTTGTGTTCTTGCTAAGATATTGGCAATCAACTGGAAAATGCTTGGGCAATGGTTTTTTATTGCTCAGGAGTAACAGTGAATCCAAAATTGCATTCTTTGTACGTCAGTTCTTTAGAAAATTGCTGTGTTTATGAAAGCTCTAGACCACTTTAGGAAGTGTGCCTAGTTGGTACTCTGATTTGTGTATGCAATTCCAGGCACAGGGACAGTTCTCAGTTGTTTATGGGCCACCTGACACACCATATGATGAAAAGCTTTGGAACACCATTCCATCGGATAATTATTGTAAAAATACCACCTTTTATGCTAGTTTCTATTTTCGAAACTTATATTATCCTGTTAGTGTATGGAAAATCTCTAATCATCAACTATTGGAGTCAATTGTGCTCTTCATCATGGTGCTGATTGATATAATGCATTTTGTCATTGCATCTGAAAATTATTGGTCGTTGTTGCAGGAAGCCGAGCTTGCTCGGGAGAAGACCAATGGGTACAAGTTGGACAGGGCGCATATATTTGCTGTAAATATGTTTGATGACTTTGACAGGTTCATGAAAGTTCCTGATGAGTGGGCACCTCCTGAAACCAAGCCATATACCCCTGGGGTAACCATTTCAATTTGTTCTCCCTATGTTGTGTCGCTCTCTTGTTATCTTCTCTCTTACTTTCTGCTTGTGCGTTATAGACTAGTTAATTTGATGGTGAAATGGAGAAGAGGAAATTTAATTATTTCCCTTTGTTGGAGAAGTGGAGGTAATCAGAAGAGGAGAATTTAGTTATTTCCCTTTGTTTGTAGAAAAGTGGAGATAATGAAAGGAAAAATACCTAGGTCCTAAAAAATACCTGTACCTAGTGATGGAAGGTTTTCCTACTTCAATTCTAGGTTTCTTTAGAGGTGAAAATTTTTGGGGTCTGGAAGGGGAAGTTATCAATATCTTTCTTCATAATCCTCTCTTCTCATTGACTTACCTATATCCTATGTAAGGGAAACCAGGAGAAAAATTAAAATTTTCCTTGTCTTTGTTTTTTTTTCTCCCTAAAGAGAGGGTGTTAGTTCTTCATCATGAGATGCTTTTGCTGTTGTGGTTGAACTGCCCACTGGGCACTGGATGATATGTTGGTTCTGAGAAATTATGTTTGTGAGTATGCTTATACTTGAGTGCTTGCTAGACTTATTGGTAGTTATATTACTCCTTCACTGTAACCTCCCTTGGCATCTCAGCTGCTTTGCATCACCTAATTAATTTGTTTTGTAATTTTTTTTAAAGAATAAGTTACTTAATGTTTAAAACTTTGTTGAATTTTGTGGTGATTATTAGTGCATATATTTAGCTTTCACATATTTGGTTCTACTTTGTTTCATGGGATCTGCAATTATTTAGGGTTTCTTTTTTTCTGTAATCATACCTCTTGAAGAATCTTGTTGTCCTCCTTTGTACTTTGCCTTGTCTACTAATATGTTTCTTTTTCCTGTTAAAAAATGTTCTAATTTCCATTCAAACAAGCTTATGAAGTCTCATCTACTCAATGAGTGAATGTTGATATTTGATTTTGTGATGTTTTGAGCAACATTTTATTTAATCAATTGTGTTACAGATGAAGTTTCCAGTCCACTTTTTTACTAGGTAGATCTATGTTGTTATCTCATGACCAGCCATCTGTTGTAATAGTATATATAAGAGTTTAAGTTTGAAAGGGAGATGGTTCCCATACTTGTTGCACTCCAATTGCCCCTGTTTGTTGACTATTCTATGAACTTGGTTTTTTCTGTGATTTGATCCACAAGTTGGGCTGATGCACATGCCTCCTTTATGTGCCAGCCTTGGAAATGCCTGTGCATTCCTCTTTCTCTATCCTTTTCAAATTCCACAAAAGATTGGTAATACTAGCTCATTGAAACGTGTCCGACCCCTTTGCAAAATCAGCTGTTACTAACTTGAATAGAAAATCATTTGGAAGTGTAAAATTCCAAATTTCCTATTTGTATTAGTCCAAAATCCTGTTCCCCAGTGGCACTTTCTAAACCATGGTAGTCCAATCCTCAATCTCAGAAAGACCTTGC
Source organism: Vitis vinifera (assembly GCF_030704535.1). NCBI lineage: Eukaryota > Viridiplantae > Streptophyta > Magnoliopsida > Vitales > Vitaceae > Vitis > Vitis vinifera. Next base: position 7,166,566 of record NC_081808.1, read on the forward strand.
TTTCTAGTTGAAAGCCCCAGTAAACACAAGGAAACTCCCTCCAAGGAAACCACTAAACATAGTCCTACCTAACCTTTATACACTAATGATAAGTGGAGTAAGGTTTCTCTATCACTGCCGTCTTATGGGTTGAAATTCTTTGCCCTTCAGTATCTGCTTTCTGAACTCTGTATGGAGCTCCCTTTTTTATATATTTCTTCCACCATTTTCCACCCCTATAACAGATACTTTGTTGCTAAATTCTGACTCTTCCAGGTTCTTTCTGGTGAGATGATGATTTTGTTTCCCAATATTTGCCATGTAATGTACTTGTATATGATTACAGGAAAATTTACAACACTGGCTTACTGATGAAAAAGCAAGAGATCAGTTTGTGATTCGTGCTGGCTCAGACACGGAGGTTTTATGGAATGATGCAAGACATTTGAAGCCTGAGCCTGTTTACAAACGTGCTGTGAGTTGAAACATATATTAATGTCTCATTATAATCACTGAGACTTCATTAACATGGGCATTCACAACCATAGAGAGACCATCAATAATAGATTGTCTTTTTTTTTTCTTTGAACTGAAAACTTATGGATTGATGGTGTATCTGTTTGTGCATGCATCATTGGATTTATCGTGGTGTATCTTTATTAGACTCTTGTCACAAATTTCTGCAGTATGCCATATTGCACAAACCAAAAATAATAGTATCAATTCATTTTCAGCGTTTTTCTTTGTTAAGTGGGATAAGTTGCTTCTTTTAATTCTTGATTGATCATTCTTGTGTGGCTAAGATGAATGTTAATGTATTATTTTGTTGCAGTACTGGACTGAGAGTTTTGTGCAGTGGTCCCCACTAGGGACTTACTTGGCAACAGTTCACAGGCAGGGTGCTGCTGTCTGGGGAGGTGCTACTGCCTTCAACCGCCTAATGCGTTATGCTCATCCCCAGGTTAATTTTGGTATTTAATTTCACTCTTTAAGTTAATGTTTTATTTTTGATCTATTGATCCTAAAATTTGGTGATCTTAATTCCAGGTTAAACTGATTGATTTCTCCCCTGGTGAGAAGTATTTGGTTACCTACAGCAGCCATGAACCAAGCAATCCTCGCGATACTCATGTGAGTTTTTTCTACTATGCCTTTAATTCGTTGTTGGTTAATTTTGGCTTAGAGCCATGTCTAATGTGAGCTCTTGATGTAGAGGGTTGTTCTGAATGTGTTTGATGTGAGAACTGGAAAAGTGATGAGAGATTTCAAGGGAAGTATGGACGAATTTTCAGTTGGAGGAGCTGGGGGTGTTTCTGGGGTCTCTTGGCCTGTTTTCAGGTGATCAGTCTCTGCTATTAATTTACCTGGACAACACATTATTCTCTGTCCTGAGTGACAATTTTTGGTATTACTTATTTGACTTGCTCCAGGTGGGGAGGCGGCAAAGAAGATAAGTACTTTGCCAGGATTGGGAAAAATGTGATCTCTGTCTATGAAACAGAAACGTTTTCTCTTATTGACAAGAAATCCTTGAAGGTTGAAAATGTTATGGACTTAAGTTGGTCACCAGCTGATCCCATTCTTGCCCTCTTTGTTCCTGAACTTGGTGGTGGGAATCAACCTGCTAGGGTGAGTGCAGCTGTTCCATGCAAAACCAGTTTTCTCTTCTTTTTATATTTTGCTTCTCTTCCTTTAATATTTTGCTTCTCTTCCATAGACAAGTTAAAATTTGATTAATGGTCTTTACTTCATAAAATATGCAGGTGAGTCTGGTTCAAATCCCCAGTAAAGAGGAGTTGAGGCAGAAGAATCTCTTTAGTGTTAGTGACTGCAAAATGTACTGGCAAAGCAATGGGGACTACCTGGCTGTTAAGGTTGATCGATACACAAAAACTAAGAAAAGCACATACACTGGCTTTGAGCTTTTCCGAATTAAAGAAAGGGATATACCAATTGAGGTTTTGGAGCTTGAGAATAAGAATGACAAGATTATTGCATTTGCTTGGGAACCAAAAGGTCATAGGTTTGCGGTTATTCATGGGGATAGCCCAAGGCCTGATGTAAGTTTTTACACGATGCGTAGTGGCAGTAATACAGGCCGGGTCTCTAAACTCACTACTCTCAAGGGGAAGCAGGCAAATGCCCTTTTCTGGTCACCAGCTGGTCGCTATATCATACTTGCAGGGCTGAAGGGATTCAATGGACAGTTGGAATTTTACAATGTTGATGAGCTTGAAACCATGGCAACTGCTGAACATTTCATGGCTACAGATATTGAATGGGATCCTACTGGAAGGTAGTTTTGGAAGAACTATTATATTGTTTTGTTTTCTAAATGAAATATCAGTTATCTTACAATATTTATCTTGTCCTTAAAAATTCGATTTCCTGTAATCAGAAGGAATTTAGTCATTTGTTCTATTGCTTGTATCTTGGCTGTGATATTTAACTCTTTGCATCTTTAGGTATGTTGCAACTTCAGTTACTTCAGTTCATGAGATGGAAAATGGCTTTAACATATGGTCCTTCAACGGCAAGCTCCTGTATCGGATACTAAAGGATCACTTCTTCCAGGTAAGATGAATTATAATATTAACTCCTGGGTTTAAATGGTCTTTCTCTTGATGCTGTCATAATGGTTATTGACAACAAGTTACCATTACATTGTACAAGTGGATAATGTTGGAAAATGAACATATTTAATGTTATTGTTCCCCTCTTTAGGATGGGAGGAGTTTACCATTACAACACCTTTTTACCAATTTTATAAAATCATCACAGAATTTAAACATTAATTTACTTATTTTTATTATGGTATTATTTTTTACCTGTCATTGAAATGAAAGAAGCAACACCATAATTGTCTCGATGATGATCTGTAACATCATTTGTTTTATGTTCTTTACATGGAACTGACATTTCTACATACAATTATGGTGTAGAAAAAAATTCTGAATTCAATAGATCACATGGTGGTACATAATCTAATGATCTGAGGAAGCCTGTTTTTTGTTGATGTTTACAGTTCTTGTGGCGTCCACGACCACCATCCTTCTTGAGTCCCGAGAAAGAGGAAGAGATAGCAAAGAACTTGAAAAAGTACAGTAAGAAGTACGAGGCAGAGGACCAGGATGTCTCTATGTTATTAAGTGAGCAGGATCGTGAGAAGCGGAAGATGTTGAAGGATGAATGGGAAAGGTGGGTCAATGACTGGAAGCGGTGGCATGAGGAAGAGAAAGCCGAGAGGCAGAGGCTCAGGGATGGTGAAGCCAGTGACGAGGAAGAGGAGTACGAGGCTAAGGAAGTTGAAGTTGAGGAGCTGTTGGACGTCTCAGAGGAGGTGCTTTCTTTTGATTTGGATCAGGAGTGAGTGTTCTGTAGACGCTAATTACGGTAAATTTATTTTATGAATCTCTTTTTTTAAAAGTAGGTGGCCCTTTGATCTTAAAATTTTTGTGGTTCAATGTTTGATGTTATTATTATTGTTATTGTATCATTCTGGGATTAGTCATACTCTATTGACTTTGAAGAGTTATGTTATAATCTGAAGAATTTTGCTAGTCTTCACATTCTGGGGCAGCAGTTTGGATGATCCCTCAAAATTTATAGCATGTTCTACACAAGATAGTTAGTTGGACAGCAGGAAAAAGTATGTTGTATAATGTTGGACTCCCAACACACCTCTTAAGGTGGAGTTTTAAATTTTTATACAATTGTTTTACGGAAATTGAAGTTATTATTCTGCATAAATTAAAGAAACCCAAATAATTTCGTGAGTTCTTGGATACATGAGGGAATCAACCAAAGTTAGATCCGGATCTGATATTACGATCAACAGATGAGGATCATATACTGCCAAAGAAAATACAACCAGTCTTTTGTCTAGGAAAGAGTGTATCTTTCATCCACTACCGTCCAATGGAATGTGCCTTTGTGCCGCGCCCACCGAGATGTATATTATTCCAAGCATGATTGATTCCCGGCCTCCCACAATATGAATGAAGTCAAGTCGCCGCACCTCTCAGGCCATTCATTTCCATCTATCGTCACTCATCACCACCTCCTCAGTGGCCTGACAAATGTTTCCATCCAACCCGCTTGCTTACCTCCTTCAATCATTTTGTATTACAATTAAAACATTTTAAAATACCAACACCTGCTTTTATAGCTTAAAAAAATCTTACTAATTACCCTAAGAATAACATGCTTCTTGCATTTTGATTTCCTATGAACACCTATCATTGGTTGAATTGAAGTTTACGGGGAGCCAATGAAACTGGCTGTACGAATATCATACAGGACGGTTGGTTCAATAGCACTGAGGGGTGGAAAGTGGAAGTGGGTCTTGCCATGAATTAGGTGGGCTAAGCACCTAATCTCACCAATGGTGATGGGTCACCCCAGTTAATGCATGGAAATTTGAAGTGGACATGTTAGTGGCCTCGTGGACTTTCCATGAAGCTGTGGCCATATAGTGAACGTGGATCTAGAAAAGCACATCAATATTGTTCATTTTCAATGAAATAATGAATATATAGATCCTACCTCACATATTGGTCCATCCATTAGTTGTGGGGTTCTATGAACTTTGAGGTGTAAAAGTTAGAATAAGAAAGACTATTGCAGAGGAAAAGATTGTTAGAATGCTTCCAGGAGTGATGCTTTTTTCTCCCTATATACAACTAATGGTTTTTTTTTTTCCTTTTCATTTTTACTAAATTTTATCCATAAATACCAAGTTTTGAAGTTATTTATCTTTCCTTTTATTTTTGGTAAATAATTTGATATATGAATATCAAGCTTGGAAGTTAGAAAAATTAAGGACAACAAAATCAGAAAATTAAATAGAAATTCCTTTTACGAAATGGTGGATATTTAAATTATGTTTGGTGTCCTAAAAGTACTAAGAAAAAAAAATGTTAAAAAAAATTTATTTTTTATTTTTTATTTTATATTTGATTGTATTATAAAAAATACAAAATAAAGTCAAATATAATTAAAATTAATAAAAAATTTATGTATTTTTAAATTATTTAATTATTATATAAAATTATTGAATAAGTGAAAAGAGTTTGAAGTAAGTGTATAATAATAATTTATTAACTTTAAATTTATTTATTTATTTTTTAAAGAACTTTTCCTTTTTATTTTCTTTCCCTATCTTTTTCTTCTAAATTTTTTGAGAATCAAACATATAGTATTGAAATGCACTTAGTTTTCGGTTCTTAGAAAATGTAGCAAACAAAGAAGAAAAATAAAATTTGAAGTTAAACTCAAATGTTTTTTCTTCATCATTATCCATAAAATATATGAAAAGTTAAAGGTGAAATTTACTCAAGATAATATAAATGTGAAATGGGAAGAAGAAATTGTAAATAACATCAATGCAGCAAAAGTGGACTACATAAGGGCATGCATGGCACCTAGTGCCACCTGTTGAGTATTGATTTGTCCTTTTTGTTTTCAAATTTTTATTCATATCATAAATTAATGGAGTTGGATTGTGAATGAGAACCACTTAGATGTCACAATAGATGGCAGGAAAGACTTAAAAATCTATATATAGGGGATGGTTCTTGTTAAAAGGCTCAGACAGTGAAGTGCTTGTGAGAACATAATTGATGGAGCTGAGAGCTAATTTGATGGCCACTCCCATTTCCACCATCTGCCTCTTGAGGTTTCTGCTGTATGCTTCCCTTCTTTCCTTGAAGAGTGGCTTTGCTATTGAAGGAAGAGAGAGTGCAGAGAGCCACCATGTCCAACCCATTCATCACAATGTTCATATCACTTCTCTCATGCCATCAAGTGCTTGCAGCCCCTCTCCCAAAGGTTTTCTCTCATTCATATTCATCTCTCTCTCTCTCTCTCTCACACACACACACACACAATATTGATGTCCATCTCTCTCATTCATATTCATTGATAAGAGGTTATGATGCTATCAATAATTATATGGTGCCAGCTGATTCACTATTCCACTATTTGAAGCACTGATTCTCTATGAATTTTATATAAACAAGTGCCAACAGAATTGCATTAGAAGTTAATTTCTGAAATATATATATCGTTAGAGTTAGGTGGTGTTTGCTTGTTATTTTTTTTATTTAATTTAAAATTAAATATCGATTTTTGTTTTTTTACTTAATTTTAAATAGGATTTAAAACTAAATATGTTTTAATAATGTTAAGTATTAAATTGTTTGATTTTTAATATTTTATTTCTATTAAGTATTAAAAGGTAACGAAAAACCAATAAATTACGTTTAGCATTTAAAAAGTTAAATATTTTAACTTTATTTTTTATTCAATTAGAAAGTGTGTAATAAATTAATAAAAAAATAATAATAAATTATCTAAAACCCGAAAGCAAGTTGCTTTAGGTAAAAAGTTAAGAAAACAAACATCATTTTAGCTTTATTAGTAATTAAGAAATTATCCCATTTATTTATTTCTACCTTTTTAAAGTGAACAAAATGCAATCTATGATATATTTCAACAAAAGAATGCAACCGGAAACAGAAAAAGAAAATTGGGAATCCATAGAACTTTTCCTCTCATATGGGAACAAACTTGTCCACCCAATGATTTTGGCTTTTACTTGCATGCATTCAAAACAAACAAAATTATAAGCAGGAGAGTGCAATTACAAAAGGAAAAGCTGGTAACTAGATTGAATAGGGAAGCCACTGACCTTTGATTGTCTTGTCATATCTACATGTGTCAATATTTTGTGATGGATGGCAATTTGTTTTAGGCCATGACCAAAGGGCATCTCTAGAAGTGGTTCACAAACACGGACCATGTTCGAAACTCAGACCACACAAGGCCAATTCTCCCTCTCACACCCAGATACTCGCCCAAGACGAGTCTCGCGTCGCCTCAATTCAATCAAGGCTAGCCAAGAACCTTGCAGGTGGAAGCAATTTAAAGGCCTCTAAGGCCACCCTCCCAAGCAAGTCCGCAAGCACACTCGGATCAGGCAACTATGTAGTGACAGTAGGCCTTGGCTCACCAAAAAGAGACCTCACTTTCATATTTGACACTGGGAGTGACCTCACTTGGACTCAATGTGAGCCCTGTGTAGGGTATTGTTACCAACAACGAGAACACATCTTCGATCCCTCCACATCCCTCTCTTACTCTAACGTCTCTTGTGACTCACCATCATGCGAAAAACTCGAGTCTGCCACCGGCAACTCTCCCGGCTGCTCATCCTCCACTTGTCTTTACGGCATACGATATGGTGACGGGTCCTACTCTATTGGATTCTTTGCTAGAGAAAAGCTTTCCTTGACATCCACAGATGTGTTCAATAATTTCCAATTCGGGTGTGGCCAAAATAACCGTGGTCTATTTGGTGGCACAGCAGGGTTGCTGGGATTAGCGCGTAATCCTCTATCCCTTGTGTCTCAGACAGCTCAAAAGTATGGCAAAGTTTTCTCCTACTGCCTCCCATCTTCCAGCAGCTCAACCGGATATCTTTCCTTTGGAAGTGGTGATGGAGATTCTAAAGCAGTGAAGTTTACCCCGTCTGAGGTGAACTCAGACTACCCCTCATTTTACTTCCTGGACATGGTGGGGATAAGCGTTGGTGAACGCAAATTACCGATACCTAAATCGGTGTTTTCCACAGCAGGCACCATCATAGACTCGGGGACAGTCATAAGTCGATTGCCCCCAACAGTATACTCTAGTGTTCAGAAAGTTTTCCGGGAACTGATGTCCGATTATCCAAGGGTAAAGGGAGTTTCTATACTTGACACTTGCTATGACCTTAGCAAATATAAGACTGTGAAAGTACCCAAGATCATTCTTTACTTCAGTGGTGGTGCGGAGATGGACTTAGCTCCAGAAGGGATCATTTATGTTTTGAAGGTATCACAAGTCTGCCTGGCTTTTGCCGGAAACAGTGATGACGATGAAGTGGCCATAATAGGAAATGTGCAGCAAAAAACAATTCATGTGGTGTACGATGACGCTGAAGGGAGGGTTGGGTTCGCCCCAAGTGGCTGCAACTAAAATCCTTATACATATACAAGGGTGGATTAATAAATGGGCAAAAGGTGTGACAATCCTTTGAAAAAGCAGCAGTTATACAAAGTAAAGCATATGGGCTTCCATTTAGGATGCGCCAAGTTTTCTTAAGTCACCAGACTTAATATATGGGTGGAATATAAAAAGGCCAAATAATGTAACTTCTAATGTAATAAACGAAATGTGTTTTGAACTTATCCACTATGGCAAAAACGAATATATGTAATATATCATTCACAGTTCGTTAGTAGACATAATACACAACCCACAGACCGAAACTTAGGACGTTTGGAAGTGTTTTTTAAAATTGTTTTCAAAATAAAGAATAAAAAACTATTTTTTTTTAAAATTTTTTAAAAACTATTTTTTTAAATTTTTTTTAAAAAACAAGAGTATTTGATAAAATGTTTAAAAAAATTGTTTTTAAACGAAAGAATTTATATTATTTTTAAAAATAATGTCTTACTTTTTATTTTATAAATTTAATTTATAATAATATGAAATCAAATTCAAGTTAAATCTTATTAAAAAATAAGAATTAAATCTATAACTATGGATGAGTTAAAGATAAATAATTTATTTAATTATAAACAATTTTTTTATTCTACTGAAACAAAAATTACTAAAAGATAAAAATAATTTAATCTTTATTTTTAATATAAGTCAAATAAGTATTTTAATTAATTTTTTTTAATTTCATGTTTGACCACAATTTATTATGCTTGTTTTGAGAAATGGTTTTTAAGTTAAAGAACCAAAAATAAGTTTTAAATATTTTATTAAAATAAAGATATTTAGAAAGTTTTATAAAAGGATTTTAAAAATAAAAAACAAAAAGACTTGTTTGGATATTTTTTTTTAAATTGCTTTTATTTTGTAAAAATATTTTAAATTCAATTTATATAATATTAATTAATTAAATTTAATTGAAGTCTTATTGAAAATGAAAATACTTTTTTAATTACAAATAAATTAAAAAATAAATAGGTTTTAGTAAAACATAAATAATAATGTTATAATAAAAATCATAAATTATATTTTTAGTAGAAAATATACTATTTTATTATATGTCAAAAACATAAAGATATTAACATCTTTTTATATATATATATATATATATATATATATATATATATATATATATATATATATTTGGGTTAAAAATGAATGATACTAATTGTCAAGAGTATTTTATTTAAAATGAATAATGAATAAAATTTTACTTTTTTTAACTTATAAATGAACCATGTTTTTTTATAACATATGCACATATTTAATATTCAATTTTGAACATAATATTTTAGAATTTTTTGATTTAATCTATAATTAATTGGATTGGTTTTCCTCTCTTATTTTTTTTTTTTTCAATGATTAGATTTACTTTTGAGTTCTACATTATTTTAAAAAAAAATTCTTAAACTCATTAATAAGTTCAATAAAAAATGTCACTTGATTTAAAGTTTATTTTTACAATGGGAAAATTTATAAAAGTGTAACTATGTGCAAAAAAGAAATAATAGAATCATTCTAAATTAATTTTTATCCATAAATTTATGATATTAATAAGTGTATTATTTGATTTTTAAATTATTTTTAAAAATTAAAAATGAGTGATATTGTGAATTCCTAGTGTATAAGAGTCTTGTAAAAATCATTGATCGACCTTTCCGATTTAGTTCACTAAATTGTGTCACTTTCTCTTTGGACCAGTGTGGAATTGTCCTAACCAACGGTCCAACCAATTCCCTAAGAACTAGAGGACCAAAATGCTTTATAATCTCCTCCATAGTTTTAAAAACTGAATCGGATCGGACCAATCGGTCACGGTTCTGGTCCGGTTTAGTCAATTGACCTGGAAATAGGTTGAATCGGAATCGGACCAATTGAACAGGCGGTCCGATTGGTGAACCGGATGGTTCAATTATTTTTTTATTTTTGTTTTTACAGTATCAAAACGACGCCGTTTTGGAGGATATAAAAACACCTTCGAAACCCTCTCTCTTGCAATTCGAATCGCAAAAGCTGCCGCCCCCCAATGTGTCGCGACACCCACGTTGAGATAGCTCCCACCGATAGCCTGGAAGCTTTGCAAACCCCTCCTTCTCTGGCTATAATAATATATAAAATAATAAAATATATATTTATGACGTCACTGTTTCGACCGTCGGTCTGACCGGTGAACTGTGAACATATAACTTTTCCGGTTCAATAATCAGTCTGGTTCTGAAAACATTGATCTCCACCAAACTACCAGGCCCAACTAGCCTTCCAAGGCCTACAACCCATTTCATCAACCAACTTGCCAAATCTTCCGATGTGGGATGTGGGATGTGGGATTGATTATAAACTAAAGACAAACCAAAATGCTATACAATCTCCACTAACTACTAGGCGTGATTGGTCCAACTAGCCTTCTAAGGCCTACAACCCATTCCATCAACCAACTTGTCAAATCTTCCAATGTGGGATATGGGATTGATTATAAATTAAAGATAAGAAAAGAGACTTTGTGTCCATGGACCTCTAAGCGGTAAAACAAAGGCTAACCACTTAGCCGATTTTTTATAAAAGTACAACTTTTTAAAAATAAAATTTGTAAAATATGGTAAATTGGAAAGTATTTCCAAATCTATCGTCATTGCTGTTGAAGTGGACCGACACACTTTGAAAAACCAATTTTTCTTCAATTTTTTTTCTCATTTCTTCCAAATGAAGAAAGCTTTGCTATGTGGACTGACACACTTTGAAAAACTAAGGGCCTGTTTGTTTAGTGTTTTCAAGAATTGTTTTCTGTTCTTGAAAACAAAAAACACCAAAAACTTGTTTGGTTGAGAGAGTCATTTTTGTTTTTGTTGTTCCCCGTGTTCTCAAAATGGCACTATTTAGAGAACAACAAAATGTTGTTTTCCCCGTTTTTGTACTGTTTATAGAACAAAATTAAAGAACAAAAAACACATCTGTTCTCCGTGTTTTTTTTTTCTTCCCGTTCGCATCTCTCTCCAGCATAGTCGCATCGCCTCTTCTCCAGCACAGTCGCGACATCTCCAGCAAGAAACAAAGGTAATTTCCACAGATGTTGAAGTTATTTTTTATAGATCTAATAAAATAGGTTTTTTTTGGCAATATTTGTTGAGGGAAATGTTAGATCTGATAAAGAGATATCAGTTATGTTATTCGAATTTTTTTTTATCACCTGCTGTTAGTTTCTTTTTTTCCCGTTTATATTTTCCTGTTTGGATGCTGAGAAAAGTAGGAAACGAGAATGAAAATAGAATGAGATCTGAGCTTTTTTTGATCACCTGTTAGTTTTTTTTTTTTTTCGTTTATATTTTCCTGTTTGGATGCTGAGAAAAGTGGGGAACGAGAATGAAAATAAGCCCAAAAATTCCTGATTTTTTCCCGTTTTGATTTTTGTTGAGTTGTTCTGTTAAAAAAAAACAAAAACCTTACTTAAAGACATGGAAATCAAACGGGAAAATCCAAGCTTGAGTCTTGACGGGTGAAATACCTCAAGGAAAATGGAAAAAATAAAGAGAATCAGAAGAGGATGAGGTGTTGAATCACCAAGAACCTTTTCTCTCTATAGATCTGCTCTTCCTTTCTCTCATCCAAACTCCAAAGCCCGGTTAACCTCTACTCTTTGGGCCTGTTTGGATGCTGCACTAAACAAACAGACCTTAAGAGTTGGGGGTTGAATGCAGCGTGAAGCAATAGTACCCTCCATGTGTTTGAACTTTGAACCTGCCCTTTATAAATTCCAAATTCCCACACCTCACCAAACATCCTTCATAATCCATTTTTCCTATTTTTTTGTTGCTTGTTTGTATACTTGTCTGATTTAGAAATGCTATGGCGCCCAAGCAAAGCTACTTCTTCCCTTCTTCCCACTTTCCGATTTCATGAAAGCAAAAATAATTAAAAAATTATAATAAAGTAAAAAATAAAATCAAAATTATTAAATTATTTTCTATATACTACTTCAAACTTATTTTTATTTTTTCATATGATTATATAATTTAAAATATATAAATTTTAATTAATTTTAATTGTATATTTTTGTAGTAAATCAAACATTCAAAAATTAATTTTTTAACATTATTGAAATCAAAATTATTGAAATCAAACTTTTTAAAATATTAAATTATTTTGATGTCTTATTTATTTTATTTAGATTAGTTATAAATATTAAATTAATTCTTTTTAAATTTTTTTATCTCATCTTAATAGAATATACTATAATTTTTAATAAAATTAAATATTAAATCAATAAAAAATAATAAAAATGATTTTATCATGTTTGATTTATTTTAAAAAAATATAAAATTTTTTTTTAATTTTAAAATTAATCAAACTTACTTTTCTTTCATTTTTTTCCCCCAATTTTTGTTTCAAATTTTATAAAAACTAAAAAAAAAAAGTCTTTAAAATCTAATTAATATCAAATCTATTTTTATTTTTATTTATTTTTCTTTCATATTTTTATACACTACACTATACGTCAACAATCTTAATTCTCATTTAAACATAGCCTTAAGTTCTATTGGTGGTTTTAAAAGCTGTCTCCTCATAGAGTTCTTATTTGTGATGGGATTGTACAGATGACAACTGAGATAACAGATGTTGAGGATGCAGGAACATGGAGAGGTAATATAGAGAAAATCTTTATTGACATCATGGTAAATGAAGTTAATAAAGGTAACATGGATAGTGGTACATTTAGTACCAACACATGGAGAAGGATCTTACTTGAGGTCAATAGTCAAGGGAAAAGAAATTTCAACTTGAAGCAGCTTAAACAAAAGTTTAATAGACTACGTGCAATGCACCGTGAGTTCTCTGATCTTTTAAAGCATATTGGATTTGGTTGGGATGCTGAAACTAACACAGTGCATGCTCTAGAGGAAACCTGGCAAAATTACATTCGGGTAAAAATAACTTTTAAACTAATTACTTTTTAATTTAAATATTTGGTAAACACTAAGAGTGAATTTTTTTTTTCCTTCTATTAGGCACACCCAAATGCAAAAAGATTCCGCTCAAAGGGATGCCCAAACTACAACTTGTTGGGATTGATCTTTAATCCATCAACAACAACCGGTGCCCTCCACTACTCTTCCACCCAAGATCCACCAAACACTGATGATGAAGATGAGATGGATGACAATTTGGAACATGGTGGAGTGCATGTGGATGTAGATACTGAGATCCCTGATGATCCTCCACAACCAGAAATGGCAGGAGGAGTGACCACCCGTTCTGGAAAGCGTGTAACTGATTCTCTATTAGAGCGTAAAGGTAAGAAAGAATCCAGATTAAGTCAAATGGGAGATGCTTTGAAAGCTTGGGTTGAGGCATCAAAGGCTAGAACAGAAACATCTCGAGCTAGAACTGAGGCATCATTGGCTAGAGTGGACAGATATAAGAGTGGAACTAGTAGTGAAGCTACTAGTGGAGGTACCACTGATTTTAGCATAACAAGGTGCATGGCAGCCTTACAAACCATTAAACTGTTAGATAATGACAAATATTTAAAAGCTGTTGAGAAATTCACAGTGCCGAAGTGGAGAGAGATATTTATGAATATGCCTGATGAGAGGAAAATGGCATGGCTTGATAGACTTTAAATGTGAATGTTTGGATGCATAACTATTATGATGACATTGTAATATGTACTATTTATCTTTTGGTTAGAATCTTTTACCATGTTCTTTAGTTTGTCATTGTATGGATGTTATTTATGGTTATGAAACTTATATTATAACTACTTTAATATTCATTTCGTGCTATTTTATATTGTGAGTTCATTTGTTTTATGTAGTAACCAATGGATGATAATAACACAAGCAGTGGTGAACTATATGAGTCAACTTCATCTTCTGAAGAGGGTGATGATTTAGATGAAATTTTTATTGCTCACATTATGAATGAGTATGAGGAAATATTTTTATGCAAGACACCTCAAAGGACATCAATGTTAAGTGGTGCACAATTTGTAATAGATATGATAGAAGGTCATCCTCAGACATGCTATGAACTATTTCGGATGGATAAAGAAACATTTATGAACCTTTGTGATCATCTTAAGACACATGAAAACTTACAGGATACACGATTTGTCACAGTTGAAGAGGCAGTGACTATGTTCTTACTAATCGTAGGACATAATGTGAGAATGAGGGTTGTAGCAGACCGTTTTCAACACTCCACAGAGACTGTCGCTCGACACTTTAAAGAAGTTAGACGTGCATTATGTCGACTTGGCAAAATTCTCATATGTCCTAACAATATGACCAATGAGGTGTCTTCATATGTTGCTAGTAATCCTAAATATTTTCCATGGTTTAAGGTAAGAGTTTATAAAAAAATATTTATAAATGTGAATTTCATGACGATTATTTATTTATTTCCTTAATAATAATAAATGTTTGTTGTTGTAGGACTGTATTGGTGCAATTGATGGCACTCATATTAGTGCATGGGTCCCAGCTGATAGACAAACCAGTTTTAGAGGTAGAAAAACAGTTATAACACAAAATCTTATGTGTGCATGTAATTTTGACATGATGTTTACATTTGTTTATGCTGGTTGGGAAGGAACTTTTTAGATGCATTGACTAGACCAGAAGTCAATTTTCCTTGGCCAAGTGAAGGAAAATATTATGTAGTTGATTCTGGTTATCCTTGTATATCTGGATTTTTGCCACCATATCGAGGTGAGCGATATCATTTACAAGAATATCGGGGTAGACGTAATCAACCTATCAGGTATAAAGAACTTTTTAATTATAGACATTCATCTCTTCGGAATATTATTGAAAGATGTTTTGGTGTTTTAAAGACCCGATTTCCAATATTAAGGATGATGCCTTGTTATAAGCCAAGTAGGCAACCATCAATTGTTGTTGCATGTTGTACCCTTCATAATTGGATTCGTCTATCAACTCGAAATGATCAATTGTTTAGAGAATATGAGGTAGAAGACCTTTCAATCGAAGGTGAAGAAGAGAGCACAAGTAGTAGAAACCATTCAATTGATTTATCAGATGAGAGTGCAGCAGCTATGGCAGCTTGTAGAGATCAAATTGCTGAAGTGATGTGGGCAAATTATATTTATGTCAATCCATGACTTGTCTTATTTTTAATTTTAAATATTTGTCAACACTTTAGTGTTTTGTTAGAATTTATATATATTTGTTAACTTAACTAGTTCTCATTAGTGTTATGTGATGTTTGTTTTAATTTCTAATGATTAAATATTGCTTATAAATTTAATTTATAATTGTAAAAGTAGGATGGACAAAAGACCCATGTGAAATACATACATCATATTTTATTTTATTTTTAATAATTTATCAACTTATATAAAAAATTTAAAATTAAATAATTTTTTAAATTTAAATGAAATGTGTATTTAAAAATATTTATAAATTTATAATATAAAGTTACTTGAAGAAAATATTTTATTAATTGAAAAAGAAAAAAAAACATCTTTCAAACATGTTTTTTTATTAACTAAGCCAAACATGTTTTTTTTTGTTTTTGAGAACAAAAACTGTTTTTCAAAATTCAGTTCCCAAACACAATTTTTTTTTCTAAAAACACCAAAAACTGTTCTTAAAAACTGTTCTAAAAAACTGTTTTATTAACTAAGCCAAACATGTTTTTTTTTGTTTTTGAGAACAAAAACTGTTTTTCAAAATTCAGTTCCCAAACACAATTTTTTTTTTCTAAAAACACCAAAAACTGTTCTTAAAAACTGTTCTCAAAAACTGTTTTCCAGAACAGTTTTTAAAAACAGCAACCAAACAGGCCCTAAATTTCCTTCCATTTCTTTTCTCATTTCTTCCCCATTTCTTTCTCCATTACCCATTTCCTTCATTTTATTTTCTTCTTCCCTAGAAAAACATGAAAGTTCGAACAATGATTTACCGACAACTGTAGAACCATCCATCATTTGGTTGTCCCCTAGGTAAAATAATGATTCAAATAGAAAAAACAAAATGTAGAAGGGAGTGTGATTAGAGATTCGAAGACGTAGGAAAGGCCTTCAAGAGTGAGTTTTTTTTGTGTGTTTTTATTTATTTGTTCTTTTTTTATTTTTTATTTATTTGGTATTGTGGCTTTGTTCGGTTGCTGAGAAAGTTATAGTTTTTATTTTAAGGGAAAGAAGAGGAGAAAAGGAGAAAATGAGAAAAATGAGAATAAGTGGTAATGTGCAATTTCTATTGTTTATTTTTTATTTGTAAAATTGTAAAATTTATATTAGGATCAGGAATGCTTATGTAGAAATTGCGTATTTAGCTAGAAGTTTGAATGAATTGTTTCCAGTTCGAATGTATTAAAAAAAAATCATATAAAAAAAATGCTTATTTGTAAGTTTTGGACTTTTAAAATAATGAAAAGTTGCTTCCATTTTGATTTTTGGAATGAAAGTTTCCAATGTGTATGTTGGACATGTCATCCTTATTTGTATTGGTTATGCAAATTTTCCATAATATAGCTTGTTGTTCATTTTATTGTTCAGATTTATGCATTTAGGGAAATATTTTTACCATTGAAGAAGATGTTTTAATTATTCTTGGTTTCAGTTTTTAGGTTTTGTCTTTTGGGTTATTACTTTGCACTTTAAAACAAGTTTATGATATTAGACCATCAAATAAATTTAACTGAAATTTTTTATTATTATCAGAAAAATATAAATAGAGTTTATGATAGGTCTTGCTTTATTATTATTATTATTATTATTAATAAAAATAATTATAATAATAGTTATAATATTAATAAAAATAAATTTAGTTCTAGTAATGCTGATAATAATGAAAAAATTATTTAACTAAAATTTGCTTAAATTTGTTTTTATTACTAATACACTACTAAAAATAATAATACACTAATAATAATATTATTACTAATAATAATAATACACTACTACTTTAGGACATGTTTAGATATTTCTATTACTTGACAATGGTGGATAATTTATTATTATTATTACTATTATTATTGGTATTATTATTACTGGTATTCTTATTATTATTATTATTATTATTATCATCATCGTTACTATTTTTATTTTTTTTCTTAATTATTATCAATTCATTCTTATATATCTTTTATTTAATTATTTTTAGGTACTTGAATGGATAGTTTGATTACAATTGTGTGTTACAAGGATGGTGAAATAATTGATGGCCCAAATGGGGTGTGTTACAATTGTCTTCCTCAAAAAGGTGTTTTAGTGAACAATTTAATAAAATATGATGAGTTGGAGTATAAGTTGTGTCATGTTATGTTGATTGATCACACTCGTACGATGTTATCCATGATATTTCGATATCCAATTCTTATGTCGATTGGAAATGGGAACATTAACTATATACAATTACCAATTAAAGATGATGATGATGTAAGGTTAATGTTTCATTCTGTATTACAAATCCCACCATCGAATACTATAGAAATGTACTTGCAGACACGTCCAAGGAATCATTCATCTGGGCTAAGTCCATCATTTGATCATGAAATTATGGATCGTGATGTGAAAGTACCAACAAAAAGGAATTTGGCAATGCACACTGATGATATGGACAAGAATTTAGCAAAAAATGACAAAATGGGGGGGGGGGGGGGGGGGGGGGGGGGAGGGAGGGAGGGAGGGAGGGAGGGGAATTTGGCAATAGTGACTCAATCGGTTATGATAGCAACAAATAAGTATGTTGATATCTCATTTACAAATGAAGATGATGATGTGGAATTTTATGATGAGGATGAGATTAATGACAAAAATTATGATGATGAACCTCCAACAAATAAGGCTTCTTTAGTTGATGTTCAACATATTATGCCTTCCCCAATGTTTAAATAATTGAATTGGGATGCAATAAATAGCATGACTGTTGAGTCTCTCACATCACGTACCGGATTGTGGAATGAGTCTAGTGAGTTGTTTAAAGGATTGAGATTTGAGAGTAAAAAAGACTTGTAATATGTTGTAAAATGTTATTCAATATGTTGGAATCAACATTTGGTTGTTTGTGAATCAGAACCACAATTATGAGCAGTAAAATGTAAGAAGTGGCAAGAAGGATGTAATTGGAGGCTTCATGCATGTCGTCGTAAAAGCCATGGAATGTTTAAGATGACCAAGTACGCATGTCCTCACACTTGTGTTTATCCTAAATTATCACAAGATCATTCTCAACTGGACTTTACATTGATTGCAAGAGAGATCCAAAATGTGGTTCAAAGGGATCACACCACCTATATTGCTCATTGCATCAGATAGTGAAGGATAAATTTGGATATGATGTCCATTATTGGAGAATTTGGGAAACTAAGAAAAAGACAACGCTTAGAGTATTTGGTGATTGGGATGAATCTTATCAAGTATTGCCAAAGTGGATGAACATTGTTTATGTAGTGCCAGCGAACTTTTCTATTCCAGACGCCTTTCCTGCTTCCTCTGCCATTGCTCCCACTCAAACTTAACCCTAGGCTCTGATACCAATTGTAGTGCCAGCGAAAGCTTTGATGCCAACAATGTTAGTTCAAGAACACAAAGATAAAACAATCACACATACGGTACACGAGATTTTAACGTGGTTCGGCCAACCATGCCTACGTCCACGGATGAGAGAGAATAATTCCACTATACAATAGAGAATATTACAGAGGATAAAACCAGATACAACTTTTGGGTTCCCGAAACATCCCATGTTTCCCCACTCCTTGTATCCATACCTTACTACGAGCCCTCTCGCTCCACCAGGTACCTCCCGTTCTTCCTCACATCTCTATCCACCTCGTATAGTCTCTATAGGCCCATCTCCATCTCATAACTTTTTCCCCTCATGACTTAGAATATTTATAGAGATATTTCTAACAACCTTCCTTATTCTATAAGGAAGTCTAATATTACAATAATATATCAACCTAGAAATATTCTATACAATATTCTTTACAAAAAGGAATATTTACTAATTAGGAATTTGGGACAATTCCCAACAATCTCCACCTTGGACCAAATTACATGAAGTTAATCTTCAATCTCTCCATGACACAAACCTTTTTGTATCATATCACCACGAAATAGCAATCAACTCCACCTTCAGTGAAAATTCCTTTTGTTTTCATCTTGTGTGCTTTGTGATCTTTTACTCTTCCAGAAATCTTCAACCCAAGCTCTGATACCAATTGTAGTGCCAGCGAACTTTTCTATTCCAGACGCCTTTCCTGCTTCCTCTGCCATTGCTCCCACTCAAACCTAACCCTAGGCTCTGATACCAATTGTAGTGCCAGCGAAAGCTTTGATGCCAACAATGTTAGTTCAAGAACACAAAGATAAAACAATCACACATACGGTACACGAGATTTTAACGTGGTTCGGCCAACCATGCCTACGTCCACGGATGAGAGAGAATAATTCCACTATACAATAGAGAATATTACAGAGGATAAAACCAGATACAACTTTTGGGTTCCCGAAACATCCCATGTTTCCCCACTCCTTGTATCCATACCTTACTACGAGCCCTCTCGCTCCACCAGGTACCTCCCGTTCTTCCTCACATCTCTATCCACCTCGTATAGTCTCTATAGGCCCATCTCCATCTCATAACTTTTTCCCCTCATGACTTAGAATATTTATAGAGATATTTCTAACAACCTTCCTTATTCTATAAGGAAGTCTAATATTACAATAATATATCAACCTAGAAATATTCTATACAATATTCTTTACAAAAAGGAATATTTACTAATTAGGAATTTGGGACAATTCCCAACAGTTTAACTAACTAATCCTGAAACAAAGTTTGTTTGGAAGACAATACCTTTAGGAGGGATTTCTAGGAGCGTGCGTTTTATGCGGGTTTTTTGGACATTTGGGCCAGGTGTTGAAAGGTTCAAGCATTGTAGACCAATTATACAAATTGGTGGTACGTTCTTATATAGAAAATACATGGAGAAGCTTTTAATTGCTATTTAATTGATGCAAATGGTCATATATTCCCTTTTGCATTTGCAATTGTGAAGGAGGAATCATAGGATAGTTGGTCTTGGTTTCTTATTGCATTAAGGTGTCACGTCACTCAAAGAGAAGGGATATGCCTAATTTAAGATCACCATGAAGGAATAAATGCTACTATTAGAAAGCCATTAGTTGGATGGAGCCCTCCTCATGCTCAACATCGATATTGTCTTAAACATGTAGTGAGCAATTTTAATGACAATTTTAAGAATAAGGTCTTAAAAGAGTTGGCGTATAGAGCTAGTTCTCAACATCAACCACAAAAGTATGAGAGATGCATGGAGAAGTTAAAACGATTAGATAAAAAAAGTGTGGGCTGGTTTTCAAATTTAGACACTTAAAAATGGACTCAAACATATGATCTAGGATATTGGTATAGGTGGATTGTAGACCCTCAATTTTGTCTCTTTAGCACATGTTTTTAAATTCACTTCCAGTGCTCCACCGTAGTTCCTTGGTGGCCCATTACTACTAGTACGACTTACCCTTTTCTGAGTCACCTCGGAGACTTTGGTTGAGGGATTATTTGATCCCTTATTATGACCCTTGGTAGTCTTGATTTAGACTTAGACTTTTCTTGTTTTTTTTAGGATAGCTTTTAGATACACTTGACCCATTAGGCACCACCCTAGGCCCACTTAGTCTCACCTTAGGCCCGTTTAGGCACACTAGGCCTACGAAGACTTTTATTTTATTTTATTTTATTTATTTATTTATTTATTTGTTTTTAGTTTTAATTTTATGATTATCATTCACTTTTTATTGGTTATCTTCCTCTTTATATTATTTTCCTTAACTTATTTATTTATTTATTATTTTTACCATTTTCTAATATATTTACTTATTTATCTATTCATGCAATTAATTAACTTTAAAAATTTCATGTTTTTGCAAGGAAACTTACCATTGGAGTTTAAGGAAGGTGGGACTCTCTTTGGAAGGTTTTGGAGGGGAATTTGAAATTGGGAAGATTGCTTTTGATTGGAAGATTTAAAAAAAAAAAAGAAGAGAAGAAGAAAGGAAAGAGGAGATTTTTCCTTTTTGGAAACAAATTTAGGTCTTGAGGGGTGAGATATATAGGTGAGAAAAAGAAAAAAAGAGGAAGGAGAGAGGACACGCATTGGGGCAGCACGCATTGGATGATTGGGAGAAATTCTGAGAATGAGAGGCACGAATAGCAAGGGGATCATCTGGGGGAAAAACACGTATTGGAGTCTTGGTAGAGAGAGGAATAAAGATAGCCAAAAAAGGATTTTTTCTTTTGAGGAGTACGCTGAAGAAGAGGAAGGAGAGAGGTGATTCATTACTCTGCAGCCGCCTAAAGGTTATAGTGTTTTCACGTTTCACTTTTATTGATTTTTTTTCGTCAAGATCAGTTTGGTACTGCTTTAGTCTCTTTGTGAGTTGTCTTCAGTCATGTTTTGATTTCTATTTGAAATATGTTTGATTCCAATTTGAAATATGTTTGATTCTTTTTATTTGAAATGTGTTTGATTCTTTTTATTTGAAATGTGTTTGATTTCACCCACCAATTTAAACCTGTTGATTCGAAACATGAAACATGACTTTTCTCGGTTTCTTTCGTTTATTTTCTCCATGCCCTGTTTTTGGATACCTTCCCCTGTTTCTGGTGTTGTTTATGTATGGTGACTCTACTGGATATTGTGATGAGAGGCATGGAATGATACTGGTTTATGAATTCATGGAAAACGGGACTCTGAGAGACCATCTATACAAATTGGAATGAGGATTGCACCATGTCGATTCCCTGATCACAACTGTCTTGGGAGGTCTGGCCGAAGATCAGATGCACAATGGTGTCCATGTTCATGTGAAAGATTTGAAGGTGTCAGCAAAGGAAGATAAATTGAAGAGAGATAATTCATCCCAGAAAACGAATGAACCCGAAAGAAATCGATATTTCCTGAGTTTTCAATCCTTTACCTGGTTATGGAGAGCTCATAGGCTATCTGAGGACTTTACTCTCTGTTTTGTCTCCTTTCGCAGAGTGCCCACCAGCTCATCCCTTGATCATGAAAAGGTGTAGGGAGTCTCAATGATTGGAAATCACATGCTTTAAGACAGGTCGGTTCTGTCACTACTTTCAGATTCTGCTTGTCTCTGAGGCCCCTACTTTTGAAGATTGTCTTGAGGATTGGTTAATTTCCAACAATTGAAGCCATGCAAATGTGGTTATGAGACGTGTTTAATGCTAGCATCATATAATGAACATGGCTAAGAAGGATGAAACAGAGGGTCAGT
This sequence comes from Vitis vinifera, assembly GCF_030704535.1. Taxonomy (NCBI): domain Eukaryota; kingdom Viridiplantae; phylum Streptophyta; class Magnoliopsida; order Vitales; family Vitaceae; genus Vitis; species Vitis vinifera. The sequence continues at coordinate 7,188,869 of NC_081808.1, forward strand.
GCCCTGCCTGCTGTGTTTCTTACACTAAAAAAATTGTAGGGATAGCAGGATACTGCAAGAGATTGTGGCAGAAATCAATTTGGAGAGAAAAATGAAATCACAGAAGTCAAAGACTGAATTATCTGAAGAAATGAAACAACTTGGCAGTGTGCAAGTGATTTAACGCAACTAATTTTGGTGCCATCAACGAGAGGGAATGCACTATATGCCTATTTGATTTGCACCCATCAGCAGCAGATTGTCACTGTTCTCTGGATATATATGCATGCCTAAATCACGCAAAACAGTTGTGTTCTTGTGCTTTACACCACTGATTTCCTAATGGATTCTTGAATTCCGAGATGCTGAGCTGAGCATGCAGGGTTTAAATTCCAAACAGATCAAGCAGTCTGCCAATGCAATATCTCAATAGATAAAAGTCACTGCAAGTCCAACAAACGAAAGTTTCTCTGCAAGCCATCAGTCTAACATCTCTACTGCTGCTACTGTTGAAGCTGCTCATTCAAAGGCTGACATCATGTCAATATTTGAGGATCTGACACAGGATGATCAAGATTCTATTAGGTTATTGGCTGTTAAGGGTTGTGCAGCTCTCGGAAAACTGTTGGAACCTCAAGATTGTGTAGCACATATTGATTACTACCAAAAAGTGCTATTTTGTAGACCTAATAATAATGGTTTTAAGCACCTTTGAATAGTAATCATATTCATTTAACCCAAATAATTCATTAAGGTCCTTAGTAATTGGTTTTAACCATTTTGTGGCAAGTTTACATGTTTTTATCAGCTTATGAACCAATTCAAGCATGCCAATTGATGGAGGAGCTATTTGGGCGAGTTAAGCAAGGATTTTGGATGATTACAGGCTTGAATTTCAAGTGGAAACACGAGCACAAGCAATGGAGAAGAGGAAAACAGAGTGAAGAAAACAGCTGCAGTCTTCTTTCGCACTTTTGGAGCACTTCCCGAAGTCCATTTTGTACATGCTATATAAAATTTGAAAGCTTAGGAAGTCAAGAATCCAACGCTTCAAACCGTGTATGATTTGGAGCTGAAATGAGGAAGATATGGCCTTCGGAAGGCAACTGCATCATGCCAAATGACCAATTTCGCAAGGTGAATTTCACATTGCGAAAATTTCGCAAGGTGAATTAACTCATGATGCGAAAATATGGCACTTCGCATCATGAGTAATTCACCTTGCGAAAATTTCGCAATGTGCCTTTTACATTGCGAAATTCCTTTGAATCCTCTGTTTCTCCACGCACGCACCACCGACTTCCCAAATATTTTTAGCTTGATATTTTCTCATGTAAATTCCTTTTGTAACCTTGTATTCAGCCGACATAAAGCTTTATCTTGTAATTTTGCTATATATAGAGGTGCACAACACCTCCAACAGATGGGATATAGAGTGATCGATCCTCTGTACATTAACTTAGAAATATATAAAGCTTTGTTTTTCTCTCTTCTCCTGTTCTTCCCCGTTTCTATTTTCTTAGTAGCCAAACAGCCTCTGAGGGCTTTTCCTGAGAGGATGATTGGCTAAAACTTTTAGTTTCTCAAAGTATGGATGTTATGTGGTGGCTTGGATGCAATCCCATGGAAATTTCTCGCACCTGGAAGGTAAGGTAGTCGTTTTTCATTAATGGTTCATTAATGCAAAGTTCGGTTTTTATTTCCTTTGGATAACTTCCAACGACCAATACTTGATAAGCTTTTGGATTTCTATCCATTAGTTATCTCCTACGAGCTATTGGAAGGTGAGGTTTTCAATTCCAAGTTTTGCATTAATCCGTTAAGAACCAATTTCAATGGCCATTGAAAGGTGAGTTTATCACCTGGAATGACTTTGAGTTGCCAATATTTGGTAAGCTTTTGGCTTTAGACCATTAGTTATCTCTTACGAGCCATTCAAAGGAAGTCTAAGGTGAATAACCATTGATGAAATTCACTACCATCTGTTTTGCCATTTTAAAGGATTAAAACTTGATTTGCTAAATCCATACTGGTTCGGGAAGCAAGCATCACCATAGTTGCAACCCCAACGCGAGGAGCCTATCCTGAGATTTCCAATTTGCATAAGAGCCAGAGCATAGCTATCCTATCTTTGAGAAACTTGTTTTTACACCCTTTCATTTTAGTCTTTAATGTTAGCTTAGATTAGTTTAAATCTTTCTAAAACATTTACATCTTCTTTTAAAGCTAACATCCATAAGAAAATCACCTATTTTCCTAATTTGAATATCACTTGTGTTTGCGAAAACCCTTCCCAGTGAACGATCCTAGAACCACTATGCTATAGTAGCTTGGCTACTTTAGTAATAGTATTTAAGGTATAAATTTTGTTGATACGCCTTTAAAGCTAAGCTACCATGAGTCGCATCACATATTCCTCCCATAAATTATGAATTTCTCTCAGGATAAGTCTTGGCGTGTTCGCTATATGGTTGCAAATCAATTATATGAGCTATGTGAAGCTGTTGGTCCTGAGCCTACCAGGTCAGACTTGGTTCCTGCATATGTTCGGTTGCTTCATGACAATGAGGCTGAAGTACGCATAGCAGCTGCAGGAAAAGTAACAAAGTTCTGCTGGATTTTGAACCCAAAACTTGCAATTCCACCGTATCCTTCACATGTTTCATCCATATTCCAGAAGTTCTAAAAAGGAAAAGAAAAATCGATGGTGATTGGAGGCATAAATTAGCAATCCGGGCTAACCAATTTTAGTGGCAGCTTGTGTTCGCTCTATAGAAACAAGGATAAGGGTTTTCATGGAGATCAGTAATATACTTAATGACTTTAATGATTTATCCAATGCTTTTAGGCCACCCGGCAATGATATCCAAGCTTTTATTGATTTGCTCAGTGATGAATTGGCTGCTCGATCACCTACAGCTGATCATGTTGAGTCTCTTAATACCACTCAAACCTATGGTGGGTTTGAGGCTGTTACTGATGATATGGAACAAGACTTGTAGCCACCGAATCTCTGCAAGGAGCAGATGCATCAAGTATGCATTCTCGATCTGTTGAAAAGCAGTTTAAACACAGTGGGGCAACTATGCAGGATGTTGAAGCAGTCCAATAAGCGAACTCCTCTTTACCTTATGCTCTACCCTGAGACAGATTGGGAAAGGAAAACCGATTATAGATTTTTTGCATAGAAACGGAAAATTGGTCTTCATTGATGCTAGTCAATTCGTCTCTGCTGCCAGGAGTTATTGATGTTCAGAATTACTTTCTGTAGGCATAAGGATCTTGGAAAATCTTGAAGCCTTATATCAGTTCTATATCAGGAATTCCTTTCCTGTGTTTTGCCAAAGCGTTCCTCTCATTTTGATGCGACCAATTTTCTTATGAAGATAGGATCACCGCACTGCTGACATCCTCATGCCAAGGCACTCCGAATGTTTCTTGAAAAATCAAATGAGCATTTCTTTGGCTACATATTCCCTCTTGATTGGCGAAAAATCTACTGAGGCTATGGTTTCTCTCAGAGAAAATAAACTTGCTGGGAATTTACTTAGAGAAGTTATTCTTAAAAACACCAGCCGGATCGATGATGAATACTGATAATTTGAATTCAGTTAGCTTGCAGTCGATATCCAAAACCAACTCCACTTTGATACCCAATCAGTCGAATTTGCACAATGCACAACAAGCTGCACATATGAAGCAGCATTCGATCAGTCAATCGGAACAGGAGCCATCAAGTCAGCAGCACCAGATTTTGATGAAGATTGTTGCTTTGGTCAGTTTCAGCTGACATCTGATCTATGCAGTCAAGTAAAGGCTGAGCTTGGAAGGGAACGCTATAACGAAACTCTGAATTCACAAGTTTCTGATTAGTTTCAACTTTCTAAGTCGTAGAATCAAATCCAGCAGAATTCTTCCGAAGACCATTATGAAGGTTCTCAGCTGCACTCTCTACCATCTAGAACGCAGGACATGTATTCATCAGCGGCCTCATCGATACCATGTTTAGACCAAAGATGCAGTCTAAGAGTACAGTCTTCAGGTGCTGGCTGATCAAGTCAGTGACAGTAAAGATTGCTTTTTACAAGAATCTGGAAGGAAAGAATTCATGTTCAAAGCATATAATGTTTTGGCTGTGTTTGGGATGTTAAATTCTTGGGAAATAGCGATGATGTGACTTTAGGTTCTGGTGGAACATCTTCTCCCGGATATGGTAACTCTGAAGTTTATCCAACTGAAGATTAGCTACGCTGAAAAAAAAAAAAACACGGATTCCTCCACTTTTTTTATTATTTATTCTGAACGTATTCCTAGGGGGCAGGCAAAATTGAACCGTTTGTCAAAGTCTGATGATCCCTTTGGTTCTCAGTTTCTGATGAGTCACACACGATCTGATGTCTCACAACAGGTTGTAGAATCAATTGATAAACTGTATGGTGGGGATGCAACTTCCGAGAGCGAGCAGGCCGCCTCATCTATAACAGCA